>NC_090373.1:27583085-28980902 GCF_036365525.1 Heterodontus francisci
TTGACAAACTCTCTGACACTCTCTGACACTCTCAGAACACTCTCTATCACTCTCTGGACACTCTCTGACACTCTCTGACACTCTCTGACACTCTCTGACACTCTCTGACACTCTCTGACACTCTCTGACACTCATAGTCACTCTCTATCACTCTCTATCACTCTCTGACACTCTCTGACACTCTCTTGACACTCTCTGACACTCTCTGACACTCTCTGACACTCTCTGACACTCTCTGACACTCTCTGACACTCTCTGACACTCTCTGACACTCTCTACACTCTCTGACACTCTCTGACACTCTCTGACACTCTCTGACACTCTCTGACACTCACTATCACTCTCTATCACTCTCTGACACTCTCTGACACTCTCTGACACTCTCTGACACTCTCTGACACTCTCTGACACTCTCTATCACTCTCTGACACTCTCTGACACTCTCTGACACTCTCTGACACTACTCTGACACTCTCTATCACTCTCTGACACTCTCTGACACTCTCTGACACTCTCTGACACTCTCTGACACTCTCTGACACTCTCTATCACTCTCTGACACTCTCTGACACTCTCTGACACTCACTATCACTCTCTACACTCTCTCTGACACTCTCTGACACTCTCTGACTGACACTCTCTGACACTCTCTGACCTCTCTATCACTCTCTGACACTCTACACTCTCTATCACTCTCTGATCACTCTCTATCACTCTCTGACACTCTCTGACACTCTCTGACACTCTCTGACACTCTCTGACACTCTCTATCACTCTCTGACACTCTCTGACACTCTCTGACACTCTCTGACACTCTCTGACACTCTCTGACACTCACTATCACTCTCTATCACTCTCTGACACTCTCTGACACTCTCTGACACTCTCTGACACTCTCTGACACTCTCTCTGACACTCTCTATCACTCTCTGACACTCTCTGACACTCTCTATCACTCTCTGACACTCTCTGACACTCTCTATCACTCTCTGACACTCTCTGACACTCTCTGACACTCTCTGACACTCTCTGACCTCTATCACTCTCTATCACTCTCTGACACTCTCTGACACTCTCTGACACTCTCTGACACTCTCTGACACTCTCTATCACTCTCTGACACTCTCTGACACTCTCTGACACTCTCTGACACTCTCTATCACTCTCTGACACTCTCTGACACTCTCTGACACTCTCTATCACTCTCTGACACTCTCTGACACTCTCTGACACTCTCTGACACTCTCTGACACTCTTGACACTCTCTATCTCGACACTCTCTGACACTCTCTGACACTCTCTGACACTCTCTGACACTCTCTGACACTCACTATCACTCTCTACACTCTCTATCACTCTCTGACACTCTCTGACACTCTCTGACACTCTCTGACACTCTCTATCACTCTCTGACACTCTCTGACACTCTCTGACACTCTCTATCACTCTCTGACACTCTCTGACACTCTCTATCACTCTCTGACACTCTCTGACACTCTCTGACACTCTCTGACACTCTCTATCACTCTCTGACACTCTCTGACACTCTCTGACACTCTCTATCACTCTCTGACACTCTCTGACACTCTCTGACACTCTCTGACACTCTCTGACACTCTCTGACACTCTCTATCACTCTCTGACACTCTCTGACACTCTCTGACACTCTCTGACACTCACTATCACTCTCTGACACTCTCTATCACTCTCTGACACTCTCTGACACTCTCTGACACTCTCTGACACTCTCTGACACTCTCTATCACTCTCTGACACTCTCTGACACTCTCTGACACTCTCTATCACTCTCTGACACTCTCTGACACTCTCTATCACTCTCTGACACTCTCTGACACTCTCTGACACTCTCTGACACTCTCTGACACTCTCTGACACTCTCTATCACTCTCTGACACTCTCTGACACTCTCTGACACTCTCTGACACTCTCTGACACTCTCTGACACTCTCTGACACTCTCTGACACTCTCTGACACTCTCTGACACTCTCTGACACTCTCTATCACTCTCTGACACTCTCTGACACTCTCTATCACTCTCTGACACTCTCTGACACTCTCTGACACTCTCTGACACTCTCTGACACTCTCTGACACTCTCTATCACTCTCTGACACTCTCTGACACTCTCTGACCTCTCGACTCTCTGACACTCTCTGACACTCTCTGACACTCTCTATCACTCTCTGACACTCTCTGACACTCTCTGACACTCTCTGACACTCTCTATCACTCTCTGACACTCTCTGACACTCTCTGATCACTCTCTGACACTCTCTGACACTCTCTGACACTCTCTATCACTCTCTGACACTCTCTGACACTCTCTATCACTCTCTGACACTCTCTGACACTCTCTGACACTCTCTGACACTCTCTGACACTCTCAGACACTCTCAGACACTCACTATCACTCTCAGACACTCACTATCACTCTCTATCACTCTCTATCACTCTCTGACCACTCTCTGACACTCTCTGACACTCTCTGACACTCTCTGACACTCTCTGACACTCTCAGACACTCTCAGACACTCTCAGACACTCTCTGACACTCTCTATCACTCTCTATCACTCTCTGACACTCTCTGACACTCTCTGACACTCTCTGACACTCTCTGACACTCTCAGACACTCTCAGACCACACTCACTATCACTCTCTATCACTCTCTATCACTCTCTGACACTCTCTATCACTCTCTGACACTCTCTGACACTCTCTGACACTCTCTGACACTCTCTGACACTCTCTGACACTCTCAGACACTCTCAGACACTCACTATCACTCTCTATCACTCTCTATCACTCTCTGACACTCTCTATCACTCTCTGACACTCTCAGACACTCTCTGACACTCTCTGACACTCTCAGACACTCTCAGACACTCACTATCACTCTCTATCACTCTCTATCACTCTCTATCACTCTCTGACACTCTCTATCACTCTCTGACACTCTCTGACACTCTCTGACACTCTCTGACACTCTCAGACACTCTCTATCACTCTCTGACACTCTCTGACACTCTCTGACACTCTCAGACACTCACTATCACTCTCTATCACTCTCTATCACTCTCTGACACTCTCTGACACTCTCTATCACTCTCTATCACTCTCTGACACTCTCTGACACTCTCTGACACTCTCTGACACTCTCTGACACTCTCTATCACTCTCTGTCACTCTCTGACACTCTCTGACACTCTCTGACACTCTCTATCACTCTCTACACTCTCTAACACTCTCTGACACTCTCTGACACTCTCTGACACTCTCTATCACTCACTATCACTCTCTATCACTCTCTGACACTCTCTGACACTCACTATCACTCTCTATCACTCTCTATCACTCTCTGACACTCTCAGACACTCACTATCACTCTCTATCACTCTCTGACACTCTCTGACACTCTCTGACACTCTCTGACACTCTCTATCACTCTCTATCACTCTCTGACACTCTCTGACACTCTCTGACACTCTCTGACACTCTCTGACACTCACTATCACTCTCTATCACTCTCTGACACTCTCTGACACTCTCTGACACTCTCTATCACTCTCTATCACTCTACACTCTCTGACACTCTCTGACACTCTCTGACACTCTCTGACACTCTCTATCACTCACTATCACTCTCTATCACTCTCTGACACTCTCTGACACTCACTATCACTCTCTATCACTCTCTATCACTCTCTGACACTCTCTGACACTCTCTGACACTCTCTGACACTCTCTGACACTCTCTATCACTCTCTGACACTCTCTGACACTCACTATCACTCTCTATCACTCTCTATCACTCTCTGACACTCACTGATCACTCTCTGACACTCTCTGACACTCTCTGACACTCACTATCACTCTCTATCACTCTCTATCACTCTCTGACACTCTCTGACACTCTCTGACACTCTCTGACACTCTCTGACACTCACTATCACTCTCTATCACTCTCTATCACTCTCTATCACTCTCTGACACTCTCTGACACTCTCTGACACTCTCTGACACTCTCTATCACTCACTATCACTCTCTATCACTCTCTGACACTCTCTGACACTCACTATCACTCTCTATCACTCTCTATCACTCTCTGACACTCTCTGACACTCTCTGACACTCTCTGACACTCTCTGACACTCTCTATCACTCTCTGACACTCTCTGACACTCACTATCACTCTCTATCACTCTCTATCACTCTCTGACACTCACTATCACTCTCTATCACTCTCTGACACTCTCTGACACTCACTATCACTCTCTATCACTCTCTATCACTCTCTATCACTCTCTGACACTCTCTGACACTCTCTGACACTCTCTGACACTCTCTGACACTCACTATCACTCTCTATCACTCTCTATCACTCTCTATCACTCTCTGACACTCTCAGACACTCACTATCACTCTCTATCACTCTCTATCACTCTCAGACACTCACTATCACTCTCTATCACTCTCTATCACTCTCTGACACTCTCTGACACTCTCAGACACTCACTATCACTCTCTATCACTCTCTATCACTCTCTGACACTCTCTGACACTCTCTGACACTCTCTATCACTCTCTATCACTCTCTGACACTCTCAGACACTCACTATCACTCTCTATCACTCTCTATCACTCTCTATCACTCTCTGACACTCTCTGACACTCTCAGACACTCTCAGACACTCACTATCACTCTCTATCACTCTCTATCACTCTCTGACACTCTCTGACACTCTCTGACACTCTCTGACACTCTCTATCACTCTCTATCACTCTCTATCACTCTCTGACACTCTCTGACACTCTCAGACACTCACTATCACTCTCTATCACTCTCTATCACTCTCTGACACTCTCTGACACTCTCTGACACTCTCTGACACTCTCTATCACTCTCTATCACTCTCTGACACTCTCTGACACTCTCTGACACTCTCTGACACTCTCTGACACTCTCTGACACTCTCTGACACTCTCTATCACTCTCTGACACTCTCTGACACTCTCTGACACTCTCTGACACTCTCTGACACTCTCTATCACTCTCTGACACTCTCTGACACTCTCTGACACTCTCTGACACTCTCTGACACTCACTATCACTCACTATCACTCTCTATCACTCTCTGACACTCTCAGACACTCACTATCACTCTCTATCACTCTCTATCACTCTCTGACACTCTCTGACACTCTCTGACACTCTCTATCACTCTCTATCACTCTCTATCACTCTCTGACACTCTCTGACACTCTCTGACACTCTCTATCACTCTCTATCACTCTCTGACACTCTCTGACACTCTCTGACACTCTCTGACACTCTCTGACACTCTCTATCACTCTCTATCACTCTCTATCACTCTCTGACACTCTCTGACACTCTCTGACACTCTCTATCACTCTCTATCACTCTCTGACACTCTCTGACACTCTCTGACACTCTCTGACACTCTCTGACACTCTCTGACACTCTCTGACACTCTCTATCACTCTCTGACACTCTCTGACACTCTCTGACACTCTCTGACACTCTCTATCACTCTCTATCACTCTCTGACACTCTCTGACACTCTCTGACACTCTCTGACACTCTCTGACACTCTCTGACACTCTCTATCACTCTCTGACACTCTCTGACACTCTCTGACACTCTCTGACACTCTCTGACACTCACTATCACTCTCTATCACTCTCTATCACTCTCTGACACTCTCTGACACTCTCTGACACTCTCTGACACTCTCTGACACTCTCTGACACTCTCTATCACTCTCTGACACTCTCTGACACTCACTATCACTCTCTATCACTCTCTATCACTCTCTGACACTCACTATCACTCTCTATCACTCTCTGACACTCTCTGACACTCTCTATCACTCTCTATCACTCTCTATCACTCTCTGACACTCTCTGACACTCTCTGACACTCTCTGACACTCACTATCACTCTCTATCACTCTCTATCACTCTCTATCACTCTCTGACACTCTCTGACACTCTCTGACACTCTCTGACACTCTCTATCACTCACTATCACTCTCTATCACTCTCTGACACTCTCTGACACTCACTATCACTCTCTATCACTCTCTATCACTCTCTGACACTCTCTGACACTCTCTGACACTCTCTGACACTCTCTGACACTCTCTGACACTCTCTATCACTCTCTGACACTCTCTGACACTCACTATCACTCTCTATCACTCTCTATCACTCTCTGACACTCACTATCACTCTCTATCACTCTCTGACACTCTCTGACACTCACTATCACTCTCTATCACTCTCTATCACTCTCTGACACTCTCTGACACTCTCTGACACTCTCTGACACTCTCTGACACTCACTATCACTCTCTATCACTCTCTATCACTCTCTATCACTCTCTGACACTCTCTGACACTCTCAGACTCTCACTATCACTCTCTATCACTCTCTATCACTCTCTGACACTCTCTGACACTCTCAGACACTCACTATCACTCTCTATCACTCTCTATCACTCTCTGACACTCTCAGACACTCACTATCACTCTCTATCACTCTCTATCACTCTCTGACACTCTCTGACACTCTCTGACACTCTCTGACACTCTCTGACACTCTCTGACACTCTCAGACACTCACTATCACTCTCTATCACTCTCTATCACTCTCTATCACTCTCTGACACTCTCAGACACTCACTATCACTCTCTGACACTCTCTGACACTCTCTGACACTCTCTGACACTCTCTGACACTCTCTATCCACTCTCTATCACTCTCTATCACTCTCTATCACTCTCTGACACTCTCTGACACTCTCTGACACTCTCTGACACTCTCTGACACTCTCTATCACTCTCTATCACTCTCTGACACTCTCTGACACTCTCTGACACTCTCTGACACTCTCTGACACTCTCTGACACTCACTATCACTCTCTATCACTCTCTATCACTCTCTATCACTCTCTATCACTCTCTGACACTCTCTGACACTCTCTGACACTCTCTGACACTCTCAGACACTCACTATCACTCTCTATCACTCTCTATCACTCTCTATCACTCTCTGACACTCTCAGACACTCACTATCACTCTCTATCACTCTCTATCACTCTCTGACACTCTCTGACACTCTCTGACACTCTCTGACACTCTCTGACACTCTCTGACACTCTCTGACACTCTCTATCACTCTCTATCCACTCTCTATCACTCTCTGACACTCTCTGACACTCTCTGACACTCTCTGACACTCTCTGACACTCTCTGACACTCTCTATCACTCTCTATCACTCTCTGACACTCTCTGACACTCTCTGACACTCTCTGACACTCTCTGCTCTCGACACTCTCTCACTCACTCTGACACTCACTGACACTCTCTATCACTCTCTATCACTCTCTATCACTCTCTATCACTCTCTGACACTCTCAGACACTCACTATCACTCTCTGACACTCTCTATCACTCTCTGACACTCTCTGACACTCTCTGACACTCTCTGACACTCTCTGACACTCTCTGACACTCTCTGACACTCTCTGACACTCTCAGACACTCTCAGACACTCTCTGACACTCTCTGACACTCTCTGACACTCTCTATCACTCTCTGACACTCTCTGACACTCTCTGACACTCTCTGACACTCTCTATCACTCTCTGACACTCTCTGACACTCTCTGACACTCTCAGACACTCTCAGACACTCACTATCACTCTCTATCACTCTCTATCACTCTCTATCACTCTCTATCACTCTCTGACACTCTCAGACACTCACTATCACTCTCTATCACTCTCTATCACTCTCTGACACTCTCTGACACTCTCTGACACTCTCTGACACTCTCTGACACTCTCTGACACTCTCTGACACTCTCTGACACTCTCTGACACTCTCAGACACTCTCAGACACTCTCTGACACTCTCTGACACTCTCTGACACTCTCTATCACTCTCTGACACTCTCTGACACTCTCTGACACTCTCTGACACTCTCTGACACTCTCTGACACTCTCAGACACTCACTATCACTCTCTGACACTCTCTGACACTCTCAGACACTCTCAGACACTCTCTGACACTCTCTGACACTCTCTGACACTCTCTATCACTCTCTGACACTCTCTGACACTCTCTGACACTCTCTGACACTCTCTATCACTCTCTGACACTCTCTGACACTCTCTGACACTCTCAGACACTCTCAGACACTCACTATCACTCTCTATCACTCTCTATCACTCTCTATCACTCTCTATCACTCTCTGACACTCTCAGACACTCACTATCACTCTCTATCACTCTCTATCACTCTCTGACACTCTCTGACACTCTCTGACACTCTCTGACACTCTCTGACACTCTCAGACACTCTCAGACACTCTCTGACACTCTCTATCACTCTCTATCACTCTCTGACACTCTCTGACACTCTCTGACACTCTCTGACACTCTCTGACACTCTCTGACACTCTCTGACACTCTCTATCACTCTCTATCACTCTCTATCACTCTCTGACACTCTCTGACACTCTCAGACACTCTCTGACACTCTCTATCACTCTCTATCACTCTCTGACACTCTCTGACACTCTCTGACACTCTCTGACACTCTCTGACACTCTCTATCACTCTCTATCACTCTCTGACACTCTCTGACACTCTCTGACACTCTCTGACACTCTCTGACACTCTCTGACACTCTCAGACACTCTCAGACACTCTCTGACACTCTCTATCACTCTCTATCACTCTCTGACACTCTCTGACACTCTCTGACACTCTCTGACACTCTCTGACACTCTCTGACACTCTCTGACACTCTCTATCACTCTCTATCACTCTCTGACACTCTCTGACACTCTCAGACACTCTCTGACACTCTCTATCACTCTCTATCACTCTCTGACACTCTCTGACACTCTCTGACACTCTCTGACACTCTCTGACACTCTCTATCACTCTCTATCACTCTCTGACACTCTCTGACACTCTCTGACACTCTCTGACACTCTCTGACACTCTCTGACACTCTCTGACACTCTCAGACACTCACTATCACTCTCTATCACTCTCTATCACTCTCTATCACTCTCTGACACTCTCAGACACTCACTATCACTCTCTATCACTCTCTATCACTCTCTGACACTCTCTGACACTCTCTGACACTCTCTGACACTCTCTGACACTCTCTGACACTCTCTGACACTCTCTATCACTCTCTGACACTCTCTGACACTCTCTGACACTCTCTGACACTCTCAGACACTCACTATCACTCTCTATCACTCTCTATCACTCTCTGACACTCTCTGACACTCTCTGACACTCTCTGACACTCTCTGACACTCTCTGACACTCTCTGACACTCTCTATCACTCTCTGACACTCTCTGACACTCTCTGACACTCTCTGACACTCTCAGACACTCACTATCACTCTCTATCACTCTCTATCACTCTCTGACACTCTCTGACACTCTCTGACACTCTCTGACACTCTCTGACACTCTCTGACACTCTCTGACACTCTCAGACACTCTCAGACACTCTCAGACACTCTCTATCACTCTCTGACACTCTCTGACACTCTCTGACACTCTCTGACACTCTCTGACACTCTCTGACACTCTCAGACACTCTCAGACACTCTCAGACACTCTCTGACACTCTCTGACACTCTCTGACACTCTCTATCACTCTCTGACACTCTCTGACACTCTCTGACACTCTCTGACACTCTCTATCACTCTCTGACACTCTCTGACACTCTCTGACACTCTCTGACACTCTCTGACACTCTCTGACACTCTCTATCACTCTCTGACACTCTCTGACACTCTCTGACACTCTCTGACACTCTCTGACACTCTCTGACACTCTCTATCACTCTCTGACACTCTCTGACACTCTCTGACACTCTCTGACACTCTCTGACACTCTCTATCACTCTCTGACACTCTCTGACACTCTCTGACACTCTCTGACACTCTCTGACACTCTCTGACACTCTCTATCACTCTCTGACACTCTCTGACACTCTCTGACACTCTCAGACACTCTCAGACACTCTCTGACACTCTATCACTCTCTATCACTCTCTGACACTCTCTGACACTCTCTGACACTCTCTGACACTCTCTGACACTCTCTGACACTCTCTGACACTCTCAGACACTCTCAGACACTCTCTGACACTCTCTGACACTCTCTATCACTCTCTGACACTCTCTGACACTCTCTGACACTCTCTGACACTCTCTATCACTCTCTGACACTCTCTGACACTCTCTGACACTCTCAGACACTCTCAGACACTCACTATCACTCTCTATCACTCTCTATCACTCTCTGACACTCTCTGACACTCTCTGACACTCTCTATCACTCTCTATCACTCTCTGACACTCTCTGACACTCTCTGACACTCTCTGACACTCTCTGACACTCTCTATCACTCTCTATCACTCTCTATCACTCTCTGACACTCTCTGACACTCTCTGACACTCTCTATCACTCTCTATCACTCTCTGACACTCTCTGACACTCTCTGACACTCTCTGACACTCTCTGACACTCTCTGACACTCTCTATCACTCTCTGACACTCTCTGACACTCTCTGACACTCTCTGACACTCTCTATCACTCTCTATCACTCTCTGACACTCTCTGACACTCTCTGACACTCTCTGACACTCTCTGACACTCTCTATCACTCTCTGACACTCTCTGACACTCTCTGACACTCTCTGACACTCTCTGACACTCTCTGACACTCACTATCACTCACTATCACTCTCTATCACTCTCTGACACTCTCTGACACTCTCTGACACTCTCTATCACTCTCTATCACTCTCTGACACTCTCTGACACTCTCTGACACTCTCTGACACTCTCTGACACTCTCTATCACTCTCTATCACTCTCTATCACTCTCTGACACTCTCTGACACTCTCTGACACTCTCTATCACTCTCTATCACTCTCTGACACTCTCTGACACTCTCTGACACTCTCTGACACTCTCTGACACTCTCTATCACTCTCTGACACTCTCTGACACTCTCTGACACTCTCTGACACTCTCTATCACTCTCTATCACTCTCTGACACTCTCTGACACTCTCTGACACTCTCTGACACTCTCTGACACTCTCTATCACTCTCTGACACTCTCTGACACTCTCTGACACTCTCTGACACTCTCTGACACTCTCTGACACTCACTATCACTCACTATCACTCTCTATCACTCTCTATCACTCTCTGACACTCTCAGACACTCACTATCACTCACTATCACTCTCTATCACTCTCTGACACTCTCTGACACTCTCTGACACTCTCAGACACTCTCAGACACTCACTATCACTCTCTGACACTCTCTATCACTCTCTGACACTCTCTATCACTCTCTATCACTCTCTGACACTCTCTGACACTCTCTGACACTCTCTGACACTCTCTGACACTCTCTGACACTCACTATCACTCACTATCACTCTCTATCACTCTCTGACACTCTCTGACACTCTCTGACACTCTCAGACACTCTCAGACACTCACTATCACTCTCTATCACTCTCTATCACTCTCTGACACTCTCTGACACTCTCTGACACTCTCTGACACTCTCTATCACTCTCTGACACTCTCTGACACTCTCTGACACTCACTATCACTCACTATCACTCACTATCACTCTCTATCACTCTCTGACACTCTCTGACACTCTCTGACACTCTCTATCACTCTCTCTGACACTCTCTGACACTCTCTGACACTCTCTATCACTCTCTGACACTCTCTGACACTCTCTGACACTCTCTGACACTCTCTATCACTCTCTGACACTCTCTGACACTCACTATCACTCACTATCACTCACTATCACTCTCTATCACTCTCTATCACTCTCTGACACTCTCTGACACTCTCTGACACTCTCTATCACTCTCTGACACTCTCTGACACTCTCTGACACTCTCAGACACTCACTAACACTCTCTGATCACTCTCTATCACTCTCTGACACTCTCTGACACTCTCTGACACTCTCTATCACTCTCTGACACTCTCTATCACTCTCTGACACTCTCTATCACTCTCTATCACTCTCTGACACTCTCTGACACTCTCTGACACTCTCTATCACTCTCTATCACTCTCTGACACTCTCTGACACTCTCTGACACTCTCTGACACTCTCTGACACTCTCTGACACTCACTATCACTCTCTATCACTCTCTATCACTCTCTGACACTCTCAGACACTCACTATCACTCTCTATCACTCTCTATCACTCTCTGACACTCTCTGACACTCTCTGACACTCTCTGACACTCTCTATCACTCTCTGACACTCTCTATCACTCTCTGACACTCTCTGACACTCTCTGACACTCTCTGACACTCTCTATCACTCTCTGACACTCTCTATCACTCTCTATCACTCTCTGACACTCTCTGACACTCTCTGACACTCACTATCACTCTCTATCACTCTCTATCACTCTCTGACACTCTCTGACACTCTCTGACACTCTCTGACACTCTCTATCACTCTCTGACACTCTCTATCACTCTCTGACACTCTCTGACACTCTCTATCACTCTCTATCACTCTCTGACACTCTCTGACACTCTCTGACACTCTCTGACACTCTCTGACACTCTCAGACACTCACTATCACTCTCTATCACTCTCTATCACTCTCTGACACTCTCTGACACTCTCTGACACTCTCTGACACTCTCTGACACTCTCTATCACTCTCTGACACTCTCTATCACTCTCTGACACTCTCTGACACTCTCTATCACTCTCTGACACTCTCTGACACTCTCTGACACTCTCTGACACTCTCTGACACTCTCTGACACTCTCTATCACTCTCTGACACTCTCTGACACTCTCTGACACTCTCTGACACTCTCTGACACTCTCTATCACTCTCTGACACTCTCTGACACTCTCTATCACTCTCTATCACTCTCTATCACTCTCTGACACTCTCTGACACTCTCTGACACTCTCTGACACTCTCTGACACTCTCTATCACTCTCTGACACTCTCTGACACTCTCTATCACTCTCTGACACTCTCTGACACTCTCTGACACTCTCTGACACTCTCTATCACTCTCTGACACTCTCTATCACTCTCTGACACTCTCTGACACTCTCTATCACTCTCTATCACTCTCTGACACTCTCTGACACTCTCTGACACTCTCTGACACTCTCTGACACTCTCTATCACTCTCTGACACTCTCTATCACTCTGACACTCTCTATCACTCTCTGACACTCTCTGACACTCTCTATCACTCTCTATCACTCTCTGACACTCTCTGACACTCTCTGACACTCTCTGACACTCTCTGACACTCTCTGACACTCACTATCACTCACTATCACTCACTATCACTCTCTATCACTCTCAGACACTCACTATCACTCTCTATCACTCTCTATCACTCTCTGACACTCTCTGACACTCTCTGACACTCTCTGACACTCTCTATCACTCTCTGACACTCTCTATCACTCTCTGACACTCTCTGACACTCTCTATCACTCTCTATCACTCTCTGACACTCTCTGACACTCTCTGACACTCTCTGACACTCTCTGACACTCTCTGACACTCTCTATCACTCTCTATCACTCTCTGACACTCTCTGACACTCTCTGACACTCTCTGACACTCTCTGACACTCTCTGACACTCACTATCACTCACTATCACTCACTATCACTCTCTATCACTCTCAGACACTCACTATCACTCTCTATCACTCTCTGACACTCTCTGACACTCTCTGACACTCTCTATCACTCTCTGACACTCTCTATCACTCTCTGACACTCTCTGACACTCTCTGACACTCTCTGACACTCTCTGACACTCTCTGACACTCACTATCACTCACTATCACTCTCTATCACTCTCTGACACTCTCTGACACTCTCTGACACTCTCTGACACTCTCTATCACTCTCTGACACTCTCTGACACTCTCTGACACTCTCTATCACTCTCTGACACTCTCTGACACTCTCTATCACTCTCTGACACTCTCTGACACTCTCTGACACTCTCTGACACTCTCTGACACTCTCTGACACTCACTATCACTCACTATCACTCTCTATCACTCTCTGACACTCTCTGACACTCTCTGACACTCTCTGACACTCTCTGACACTCTCTATCACTCTCTGACACTCTCTGACACTCTCTGACACTCTCTGACACTCTCTATCACTCTCTGACACTCTCTGACACTCTCTATCACTCTCTGACACTCTCTGACACTCTCTGACACTCTCTGACACTCTCTGACACTCTCTGACACTCTCAGACACTCTCAGACACTCACTATCACTCTCTATCACTCTCTGACACTCTCAGACACTCTCAGACACTCTCTGACAATCTCTGACACTCTCTGACACTCTCTGACACTCTCAGACACTCACTATCACTCTCTATCACTCTCTGACACTCTCTGACACTCTCAGACACTCTCTGACAATCTCTGACACTCTCTGACAATCTCTGACAATCTCTGACACTCTCTGACACTCTCTGACAATCTCTGACACTCTCTGACACTCTCTGACAATCTCTGACAATCTCTGACACTCTCTGACACTCTCTGACACTCTCTGACAATCTCTGACACTCTCTGACACTCTCTATCACTCTCTATCACTCTCTATCACTCTCTATCACTCTCTGACACTCTCAGACACTCACTATCACTCTCTATCACTCTCTGACACTCTCTGACACTCTCAGACACTCTCTGACAATCTCTGACACTCTCTGACACTCACTATCACTCTCTATCACTCTCTATCACTCTCTGACACTCTCAGACACTCACTATCACTCTCTATCACTCTCTGACACTCTCTGACACTCTCTATCACTCTCTATCACTCTCTGACACTCTCAGACACTCACTATCACTCTCTATCACTCTCTGACACTCTCTGACACTCTCAGACACTCTCTGACAATCTCTGACACTCTCTGACACTCTCTGACAATCTCTGACAATCTCTGACACTCTCTGACACTCTCTGACAATCTCTGACACTCTCTGACACTCTCTATCACTCTCTGACACTCTCTGACACTCTCAGACACTCTCTGACAATCTCTGACACTCTCTGACACTCACTATCACTCTCTATCACTCTCTATCACTCTCTGACACTCTCTGACACTCACTATCACTCTCTATCACTCTCTATCACTCTCTGACACTCTCAGACACTCACTATCACTCTCTATCACTCTCTGACACTCTCTGACACTCTCTATCACTCTCTATCACTCTCTGACACTCTCAGACACTCACTATCACTCTCTATCACTCTCTGACACTCTCTGACACTCTCAGACACTCTCTGACAATCTCTGACACTCTCTGACACTCTCTGACAATCTCTGACAATCTCTGACACTCTCTGACACTCTCTGACAATCTCTGACACTCTCTGACACTCTCTATCACTCTCTGACACTCTCTGACACTCTCAGACACTCTCTGACAATCTCTGACACTCTCTGACACTCTCTGACAATCTCTGACAATCTCTGACACTCTCTGACACTCTCTGACAATCTCTGACACTCTCTGACACTCTCTATCACTCTCTATCACTCTCTATCACTCTCTATCACTCTCTATCACTCTCTATCACTCTCTGACACTCTCAGACACTCACTATCACTCTCTATCACTCTCTGACACTCTCTGACACTCTCAGACACTCTCTGACAATCTCTGACACTCTCTGACACTCTCTGACAATCTCTGACAATCTCTGACACTCTCTGACACTCTCTGACAATCTCTGACACTCTCTGACACTCTCTATCACTCTCTGACACTCTCTGACACTCTCAGACACTCTCTGACAATCTCTGACACTCTCTGACACTCTCTGACAATCTCTGACAATCTCTGACACTCTCTGACACTCTCTGACAATCTCTGACACTCTCTGACACTCTCTATCACTCTCTATCACTCTCTATCACTCTCTATCACTCTCTGACACTCTCAGACACTCACTATCACTCTCTATCACTCTCTGACACTCTCTGACACTCTCTGACACTCACTATCACTCTCTATCACTCTCTGACACTCTCTGACACTCTCAGACACTCTCTGACAATCTCTGACACTCTCTGACACTCTCAGACACTCTCAGACACTCTCAGACACTCACTATCACTCTCTATCACTCTCTGACACTCTCTGACACTCTCAGACACTCTCTGACAATCTCTGACACTCTCTGACACTCACTATCACTCTCTATCACTCTCTGACACTCTCTGACACTCTCAGACACTCTCTGACAATCTCTGACACTCTCTGACACTCTCAGACACTCTCAGACACTCTCAGACACTCACTATTACTCTCTATCACTCTCTGACACTCTCTGACACTCTCTGACACTCTCTGACACTCTCTGACACTCTCTGACAATCTCTGACAATCTCTGACACTCTCTGACACTCTCTGACACTCTCTGACAATCTCTGACACTCTCTGACACTCTCTGACACTCTCTGACACTCTCTGACACTCTCAGACACTCTCAGACACTCTCAGACACTCACTATTACTCTCTATCACTCTCTGACACTCTCTGACACTCTCTGACACTCTCTGACAATCTCTGACAATCTCTGACACTCTCTGACACTCTCTGACAATCTCTGACAATCTCTGACACTCTCTGACACTCTCAGACACTCACTATCACTCTCTATCACTCTCTGACACTCTCTGACACTCTCTGACACTCTCTGACACTCTCTGACACTCTCTGACAATCTCTGACACTCTCTGACACTCTCTGACACTCACTATCACTCTCTATCACTCTCTATCACTCTCTATCACTCTCTATCACTCTCTGACACTCTCAGACACTCACTATCACTCTCTATCACTCTCTATCACTCTCTGACACTCTCTGACACTCTCTGACACTCTCTGACACTCTCTGACACTCTCTGACACTCTCTGACACTCTCTGACACTCTCTGACACTCTCTGACACTCTCTGACACTCACTATCACTCTCTATCACTCTCTGACACTCTCTGACACTCTCTGACACTCTCTGACACTCTCTGACACTCTCTGACACTCTCTGACACTCTCTGACACTCTCTGACACTCTCTGACACTCTCTATCACTCTCTGACACTCTCTGACACTCTCTGACAATCTCTGACACTCTCTGACACTCTCAGACACTCACTATCACTCTCTATCACTCTCTGACACTCTCTGACACTCTCTGACAATCTCTGACACTCTCTGACACTCTCTGACACTCTCTGACACTCTCAGACACTCACTATCACTCTCTATCACTCTCTGACACTCTCTGACACTCTCTGACACTCTCTATCACTCTCTGACACTCTCTGACACTCTCTGACACTCTCTGACAATCTCTGACACTCTCAGACACTCTCAGACACTCACTATCACTCTCTATCACTCTCTGACACTCTCTGACACTCTCTGACACTCTCTGACAATCTCTGACACTCTCTGACACTCTCAGACACTCACTATCACTCTCTATCACTCTCTATCACTCTCTGACACTCTCTGACACTCTCTGACACTCACTATCACTCTCTATCACTCTCTGACACTCTCTGACACTCTCTATCACTCTCTGACACTCTCTGACACTCTCTGACAATCTCTGACAATCTCTGACACTCTCTGACACTCTCAGACACTCACTATCACTCTCTATCACTCTCTATCACTCTCTGACACTCTCTGACACTCTCTGACACTCTCTGACACTCACTATCACTCTCTATCACTCTCTGACACTCTCTGACACTCTCTATCACTCTCTGACACTCTCTGACACTCTCTGACAATCTCTGACAATCTCTGACACTCTCTGACACTCTCTGACACTCACTATCACTCTCTATCACTCTCTATCACTCTCTGACACTCTCTGACACTCTCAGACACTCACTATCACTCTCTATCACTCTCTATCACTCTCTGACACTCTCTGACACTCTCAGACACTCACTATCACTCTCTATCACTCTCTGACACTCTCTGACACTCTCTGACACTAACTATCACTCTCTGACACTCTCTGACACTCTCTATCACTCTCTATCACTCTCTATCACTCTCTATCACTCTCTGACACTCTCTGACACTCTCAGACACTCACTATCACTCTCTATCACTCTCTATCACTCTCTGACACTCTCTGACACTCTCTATCACTCTCTGACACTCTCTATCACTCTCTGACACTCTCTGACACTCTCAGACACTCTCAGACACTAACTATCACTCTCTGACACTCTCTGACACTCTCTGACACTCTCTATCACTCTCTGACACTCTCTGACACTCACTATCACTCTCTGACACTCTCTGACACTCTCTATCACTCTCTGACACTCTCTGACACTCTCTGACACTCTCAGACACTCTCAGACACTCACTATCACTCTCTATCACTCTCTGACACTCTCTGACACTCTCTGACACTCTCTGACACTCACTATCACTCTCTATCACTCTCTGACACTCTCTGACACTCTCTGACACTCTCTATCACTCTCTGACACTCTCTGACACTCTCTATCACTCTCTGACACTCTCTGACACTCTCAGACACTCTCAGACACTCACTATCACTCTCAGACACTCACTATCACTCTCTATCACTCTCTGACACTCTCTGACACTCTCTGACACTCTCTGACACTCTCTGACACTCTCTGACACTCTCTGACACTCACTATCACTCTCTATCACTCTCTGACACTCTCTGACACTCTCTGACACTCTCTGACACTCTCTATCACTCTCTGACACTCTCTATCACTCTCTATCACTCTCTATCACTCTCTGACACTCTCTGACACTCTCAGACACTCACTATCACTCTCTATCACTCTCTGACACTCTCTGACACTCACTATCACTCTCTATCACTCTCTGACACTCTCTGACACTCTCTATCACTCTCTATCACTCTCTGACACTCTCAGACACTCACTATCACTCTCTATCACTCTCTGACACTCTCTGACACTCACTATCACTCTCTATCACTCTCTGACACTCTCTGACACTCTCTGACACTCTCTGACACTCTCTATCACTCTCTGACACTCTCTGACACTCACTATCACTCTCTATCACTCTCAGACACTCACTATCACTCTCTATCACTCTCTGACACTCTCTGACACTCACTATCACTCTCTATCACTCTCTGACACTCTCTGACACTCTCAGACACTCACTATCACTCTCTATCACTCTCTGACACTCTCTGACACTCACTATCACTCTCTATCACTCTCTGACACTCTCTGACACTCACTATCACTCTCTATCACTCTCTGACACTCTCTGACACTCTCAGACACTCACTATCACTCTCTATCACTCTCAGACACTCACTATCACTCTCTATCACTCTCTGACACTCTCTGACACTCTCTATCACTCTCTGACACTCTCTGACACTCTCTGACACTCTCAGACACTCACTATCACTCTCTATCACTCTCAGACACTCACTATCACTCTCTATCACTCTCTGACACTCTCTGACACTCTCTATCACTCTCTGACACTCTCTGACACTCTCTGACACTCTCAGACACTCACTATCACTCTCTGACACTCTCTGACACTCTCTGACACTCTCTGACACTCTCTATCACTCTCTATCACTCTCAGACACTCACTATCACTCTCTATCACTCTCTGACACTCTCTGACACTCTCTATCACTCTCTGACACTCTCTGACACTCTCTGACACTCTCTGACACTCTCTGACACTCTCTGACACTCTCAGACACTCACTATCACTCTCTATCACTCTCTGACACTCTCTATCACTCTCTGACACTCTCTGACACTCACTATCACTCTCTGACACTCTCTGACACTCTCTGACACTCTCTGACACTCTCTGACACTCTCTGACACTCTCAGACACTCTCAGACACTCTCTATCACTCTCTGACACTCTCTGACACTCACTATCACTCTCTATCACTCTCTGACACTCTCTGACACTCACTATCACTCTCTATCACTCTCTGACACTCTCTGACACTCTCTGACACTCACTATCACTCTCTGACACTCTCTGACACTCTCTGACACTCTCTGACACTCTCTGACACTCACTATCACTCTCTATCACTCTCTGACACTCTCTGACACTCTCTGACACTCTCTATCACTCTCTGACACTCTCAGACACTCTCTGACACTCTCTGACACTCTCTAACACTCTCTAACACTCTCTAACACTCTCAGACACTCACTATCACTCTCTATCACTCTCTGACACTCTCTGACACTCACTATCACTCTCTATCACTCTCTGACACTCTCTGACACTCTCTGACACTCTCTGACACTCTCTGACACTCTCTGACACTCTCTGACACTCTCAGACACTCTCTGACACTCTCTGACACTCTCTAACACTCTCTAACACTCTCTAACACTCTCAGACACTCTCAGACACTCACTATCACTCTCTATCACTCTCTATCACTCTCTGACACTCTCTGACACTCTCTGACACTCTCTATCACTCTCTGACACTCTCTGACACTCTCTGACACTCTCTGACACTCTCTAACACTCTCTAACACTCTCTAACACTCTCTAACACTCTCTGACACTCTCTGACACTCACTATCACTCTCTATCACTCTCTGACACTCTCTGACACTCTCTGACACTCTCAGACACTCACTATCACTCTCTATCACTCTCTGACACTCTCTGACACTCACTATCACTCTCTATCACTCTCTGACACTCTCTGACACTCTCTGACACTCTCTGACACTCTCTGACACTCTCTGACACTCTCTAACACTCTCTAACACTCTCTAACACTCTCTAACACTCTCTAACACTCTCTGACACTCTCTAACACTCTCTAACACTCTCTAACACTCTCAGACACTCTCAGACACTCTCTATCACTCTCTATCACTCTCTGACACTCTCTGACACTCACTATCACTCTCTATCACTCTCTGACACTCTCTGACACTCTCTGACACTCTCTGACACTCTCTGACACTCTCTGACACTCTCTGACACTCTCTGACACTCTCTGACACTCTCAGACACTCTCAGACACTCTCTGACACTCTCTGACACTCTCTGACACTCACTATCACTCTCTATCACTCTCTGACACTCTCTGACACTCACTATCACTCTCTATCACTCTCTGACACTCTCTGACACTCTCTGACACTCTCTGACACTCTCTGACACTCTCTAACACTCTCTAACACTCTCTGACACTCTCTGACACTCTCTGACACTCTCTGACACTCTCTGACACTCTCTAACACTCTCTAACACTCTCAGACACTCTCAGACACTCTCTATCACTCTCTATCACTCTCTGTCACTCTCTGACACTCACTATCACTCTCTATCACTCTCTGACACTCTCTGACACTCTCTGACACTCTCTGACACTCTCTGACACTCTCAGACACTCTCTGACACTCTCTGACACTCTCTGACACTCTCTAACACTCTCAGACACTCTCAGACACTCTCTGACACTCTCTGACACTCTCTGACACTCTCTGACACTCTCAGACACTCTCTGACACTCTCTGACACTCTCTGACACTCACTATCACTCTCTATCACTCTCAGACACTCTCTATCACTCTCAGACACTCTCTATCACTCTCTGACACTCTCTATCACTCTCTATCACTCTCTGACACTCTCTGACACTCTCTGACACTCTCTGACACTCTCTGACACTCTCTATCACTCTCTGACACTCTCTATCACTCTCTGACACTCTCTATCACTCTCTATCACTCTCTGACACTCTCTGACACTCTCTGACACTCTCTATCACTCTCTATCACTCTCTGACACTCTCTGACACTCTCTGACACTCTCTGACACTCTCTATCACTCTCTATCACTCTCTGACACTCTCTATCACTCTCTGACACTCTCTATCACTCTCTATCACTCTCTGACACTCTCTGACACTCTCTGACACTCTCTGACACTCTCTGACACTCTCTATCACTCTCTGACACTCTCTATCACTCTCTGACACTCTCAGACACTCTCTATCACTCTCTGACACTCTCTATCACTCTCTATCACTCTCTGACACTCTCTGACACTCTCTGACACTCTCTGACACTCTCTGACACTCTCTATCACTCTCTGACACTCTCTATCACTCTCTGACACTCTCTATCACTCTCTATCACTCTCTGACACTCTCTGACACTCTCTGACACTCTCTATCACTCTCTATCACTCTCTGACACTCTCTGACACTCTCTGACACTCTCTGACACTCTCTATCACTCTCTATCACTCTCTGACACTCTCTATCACTCTCTGACACTCTCTATCACTCTCTATCACTCTCTGACACTCTCTGACACTCTCTGACACTCTCTGACACTCTCTATCACTCTCTGACACTCTCTATCACTCTCTGACACTCTCTATCACTCTCTATCACTCTCTGACACTCTCTGACACTCTCTGACACTCTCTGACACTCTCAGACACTCTCTATCACTCTCTGACACTCTCTATCACTCTCTGACACTCTCTATCACTCTCTATCACTCTCTGACACTCTCTATCACTCTTTGACACTCTCTATCACTCTCTATCACTCTCTGACACTCTCTGACACTCTCTGACACTCTCTGACACTCTCTGACACTCTCTGACACTCTCTGACACTCTCTGACATTCTCTGACACTCTCTATCACTCTCTGACACTCTCTGACACTCTCTGACACTCTCTGACACTCTCAGACACTCTCTGACACTCTCTATCACTCTCTATCACTCTCTATCACTCTCTGACACTCTCTATCACTCTCTGACACTCTCTGACACTCTCTATCACTCTCTGACACTCTCTGACACTCTCTATCACTCTCTATCACTCTCTGACACTCTCTATCACTCTCTGACACTCTCTGACACTCTCTGACACTCTCTGACACTCTCTGACACTCTGACACTCTCTGACACTCTCTATCACTCTCTATCACTCTCTATCACTCTCTATCACTCTCTATCACTCTCTGACACTCTCTGACACTCTCTATCACTCTCTGACACTCTCTGACACTCTCTGACACTCTCTGACACTCTCTGACACTCTCTATCACTCTCTGACACTCTCTGACACTCTCTATCACTCTCTGACACTCTCTATCACTCTCTATTACTCTCTGACACTCTCTATCACTCTCTGACACTCTCTGACACTCTCTGACACTCTCTATCACTCTCTGACACTCTCTATCACTCTCTATCACTCTCTATCACTCTCTGACACTCTCTGACACTCTCTATCACTCTCTATCACTCTCTGACACTCTCTGACACTCTCTATCACTCTCTGACACTCTCTGACACTCTCTATCACTCTCTATCACTCTCTGACACTCTCTATCACTCTCTATTACTCTCTGACACTCTCTGACACTCTCTATCACTCTCTGACACTCTCTATCACTCTCTATCACTCTCTGACACTCTCTATCACTCTCTATTACTCTCTGACACTCTCTGACACTCTCTATCACTCTCTGACACTCTCTGACACTCTCTGACACTCTCTGACACTCTCTGACACTCTCTATCACTCTCTGACACTCTCTATCACTCTCTATTACTCTCTGACACTCTCTGACACTCTCTGACACTCTCTATCACTCTCTATCACTCTCTATCACTCTCTATCACTCTCTGACACTCTCTATCACTCTCTGACACTCTCTGACACTCTCTATCACTCTCTATCACTCTCTATCACTCTCTGACACTCTCTGACACTCTCTATCACTCTCTATCACTCTCTATCACTCTCTGACACTCTCTGACACTCTCTGACACTCTCTGACACTCTCTATCACTCTCTGACACTCTCTATCACTCTCTGACACTCTCTGACACTCTCTATCACTCTCTATCACTCTCTATCACTCTCTATCACTCTCTGACACTCTCTATCACTCTCTATCACTCTCTGACACTCTCTGACACTCTCTGACACTCTCTATCACTCTCTGACACTCTCTGACACTCTCTGACACTCTCTATCACTCTCTATCACTCTCTGACACTCTCTGACACTCTCTGACACTCTCTGACACTCTCTATCACTCTCTATCACTCTCTGACACTCTCTGACACTCTCTGACACTCTCTGACACTCTCTATCACTCTCTATCACTCTCTATCACTCTCTGACACTCTCTATCACTCTCTATCACTCTCTGACACTCTCTGACACTCTCTGACACTCTCTGACACTCTCTGACACTCTCTGACACTCTCTATCACTCTCTGACACTCTCTGACACTCTCTGACACTCTCTATCACTCTCTATCACTCTCTGACACTCTCTGACACTCTCTGACACTCTCTATCACTCTCTGACACTCTCTATCACTCTCTATCACTCTCTGACACTCTCTGACACTCTCTGACACTCTCTGACACTCTCTGACACTCTCTGACACTCTCTGACACTCTCTGACACTCTCTATCACTCTCTGACACTCTCTGACACTCTCTATCACTCTCTATCACTCTCTGACACTCTCTGACACTCTCTGACACTCTCTGACACTCTCTATCACTCTCTGACACTCTCTGACACTCTCTGACACTCTCTATCACTCTCTATCACTCTCTGACACTCTCTGACACTCTCTGACACTCTCTATCACTCTCTGACACTCTCTGACACTCTCTGACACTCTCTATCACTCTCTGACACTCTCTATCACTCTCTGACACTCTCTGACACTCTCTGACACTCTCTATCACTCTCTATCACTCTCTGACACTCTCTGACACTCTCTATCACTCTCTATCACTCTCTATCACTCTCTATCACTCTCTGACACTCTCTGACACTCTCTATCACTCTCTGACACTCTCTGACACTCTCTGACACTCTCTGACACTCTCTGACACTCTCTATCACTCTCTGACACTCTCTATCACTCTCTATCACTCTCTGACACTCTCTGACACTCTCTGACAATCTCTGACACTCTCTATCACTCTCTATCACTCTCTATCACTCTCTGACACTCTCTGACACTCTCTGACACTCTCTGACACTCTCTATCACTCTCTGACACTCTCTGACACTCTCTGACACTCTCTGGCACTCTCTGGCACTCTCTGGCACTCTCTGGCACTCTCTGGCACTCTCTGACACTCTCTATCACTCTCTGACACTCTCTGACACTCTCTGACACTCTCTGGCACTCTCTGGCACTCTCTGGCACTCTCTGGCACTCTCAGACACTCTCTTACTCTCTCTGACACTCTCTGATGCTCTCTCACGCTGTCTGACACTCTCTGACACTCACTATCACTCTCTGACCCTCTCTGACCCTCTCTGACCCTCTCTGACCCTCTCTGACCCTCTCTGACACTCTCTGACTCTCTCTGACTCTCTCTGACTCTCTCTGACACTCTCTGACACTCTCAGACAATCACTATCATTCTCTGACACTCTCTGACACTCTCTCACACTCTCAGACACTCACTATCACTCTCAGACACTCACAGGCACTCACTATCACTCTCTGGCACTTTCTGACACTCTCTATCACTCTCTGACACTCTCTGACACTCTCTATCACTCTCTATCACTCTCTATCACTCTCTGACACTCTCTATCACTCTCTGACACTCTCTATCACTCTCTGACACTCACAGGCACTCACTATCACTCTCTGGCACTTTCTGACACTCTCTATCACTCTCTGACACTCTCTGACACTCTCTCAACTCTCTGACACTCTCTGACACTCTCTATCACTCTCTATCACTCTCTATCACTCTCTGACACTCTCTGACACTCTCTATCACTCTCTGACACTCACAGGCACTCACTATCACTCTCTGGCACTTTCTGACACTCTCTATCACTCTCTGACACTCTCTGACACTCTCTGACACTCTCTGACACTCTCTATCACTCTCTATCACTCTCTGACACTCTCTGACACTCTCTGACACTCTCTGACACTAACTATCACGCTCTGACACACTCTGGCACTCTCAGACACTTTCTATCACTCTCTGACACTCACTATCACTCTCTGACACTGTCTGACACACACTATCACTCTCTGACACACTCTGACACTCACAGACTCTCACCATCACTCTCTGACACACTCTGACACTTTCTATCACTCTTTGACACATTCTGACACTCTGACATTCACTATCACTCTCTTACACTCTCTGACACACACTATCACTCTCTGACACTCTCTGACACACACTTTCACTCTCTGACACTGTCTGAAACTCGCTATCACACTCTGACACTCTCTGACGCTCTATATCACTCTCTGACACACTCTGACACTCTCAGACACTCACTATCACTCTCTGAGACTCTTTGACACTCTGTCACTCTCTGAGACTCTCTGACACTCTCCATCACTCTCTGACACACTCTGACACTCTGTCACTCTCTGAGACTCTCTGACACTCTCCATCACTCTCTGACACACTCTGACACTCTCAGACACTCTCAGACACTCTCAGACACTCTCAGACACTCACTATCACTCTCTGACACTCTCTGACAATCAGTGTCACTCTCTGACACTCTCTGACACACAGTGTCACTCTCTGACATTCTCTGACACTCTCAGACACTCACTATCACTCTCTGACACTCTCTGACAATCAGTGTCACTCTCTGACACTCTCTGACAATCAGTGTCACTCTCTGACACTCTCTGACACACAGTGTCACTCTCTGACATTCTCTGACACTCTCTGACACACTCTGACACTCTCAGACATTCACTATCACTCTCTGACACACTCTGACACTCACTATCACTCTCTGACGCTCTCTGACGCTCTCTGACACACACTATCACTCTCTGACGCTCTCTGACACTCTCTGACACTCTCTGACACTCTCTGACACTCTCTGACACTCTCTATCACTCACTATCACTCACTATCACTCTCTGACACTCTCTGACACTCTCTGACAATCAGTGTCACTCTCTGACACGCTCAGACACTCACTATCACTCTCTGACAATCAGTGTCACTCTCTGACACTCTCTGACACACAGTGTCACTCTCTGACACTCTCTGACACACAGTGTCACTCTCTGACACTCTCTGACACACAGTGTCACTCTCTGACACTCTCTGACACACAGTGTCACTCTCTGACACTCTCTGACACACAGTGTCACTCTCTGACACTCTCTGACACTCTCTGACAATCAGTGTCACTCTCTGACACTCTCTGACACACAGTGTCACTCTCTGACACTCTCAGACACTCACTATCACTCTCTGACACTCTCAGACAATCAGTGTCACTCTCTGACACTCTCTGACAATCAGTGTCACTCTCTGACACTCTCTGACAATCAGTGTCATTCTCTGACACTCTCAGACACTCTCAGACACTCACTATCACTCTCTGACACTCTCTGACACTCTCTGACACTCTCTGACACTCTCTGACAATCAGTGTCACTCTCTGACACTCTCTGACACTCTCTGACACACAGTGTCACTCTCTGACACTCTCTGACACACAGTGTCACTCTCTGACACTCTCTGACAATCAGTGTCACTCTCTGACACTCTCTGACACACAGTGTCACTCTCTGACACTCTCCGACACTCTCTATCACTCTCTATCACTCTCTATCACTCTCTGACACTCTCTGACACTCTCAGACATTCACTATCACTCTCTGACACACTCTGACACTCACTATCGCTCTCTGACGCTCTCTGACGCTCTCTGACGCTCTCTGACACTCTCTGACACTCTCTGTCACTCTCTGTCACGCTCTATCACTCTCTGACACTCTCTGACACTCTCTGACACTCTCTGACACTCTCTGTCACTCTCTGTCACTCTCTGTCACGCTCTATCACTCTCTGACCTTCTCTGACACTCTCTGACACTCTCTGACACTCTCTGTCACTCTCTGTCACTCTCTGTCACTCTCTGACACTCTCTGACACTCTCTGACACTCTCTGTCACTCTCTGTCACTCTCTGTCACGCTCTATCACTCTCTGACACTCTCTGACACTCTCTGACACTCTCTATCACTCTCTGACACTCTCTGTCACTCTCTGTCACTCTCTGTCACTCTCTGTCACTCTCTGTCACTCTCTGTCACAAATGTTGTCCCCTTGTTCAAGAAGGGGAGTAGAGACAGCCCTGGTAATTATAGACCTGTGAGCCTTACTTCGGTTGTGGGTAAAATGTTGGAAAAGGTTATAAGAGACAGGATTTATAATCATCTTGAAAAGAATAAGTTCATTTGCGATAGTCAGCACGGTTTTGTGAAAGGTAGGTCGTGCCTCACAAACCTTATTGAGTTTTTCGAGAAGGTGACCAAACAGGTGGATGAGGGTAAAGCCGTGGATGTGGTGTATATGGATTTCAGTAAGGCGTTTGATAAGGTTCCCCACGGTAGGCTATTGCAGAAAATACGGAAGTATGGGGTTGAAGGTGATTTAGAGCTTTGGATCAGAAATTGGCTAGCTGAAAGAAGACAGAGGGTGGTGGTTGATGGCAAATGTTCATCCTGGAGTTTAGTTACTAGTGGTGTACCGCAAGGTTCTGTTTTGGGGCCACTGCTGTTTGTCATTTTTATAAACGACCTGGATGAGGGTGTAGAAGGGTGGGTTAGTAAATTTGCGGATGACACGAAGGTCGGTGGAGTTGTGGATAGTGTCGAAGGGTGTTGTAGGGTACAGAGGGACATAGATAGGCTGCAGAGCTGGGCTGAGAGATGGCAAATGGAGTTTAATGCGGAGAAGTGTGAGGTGATTCACTTTGGAAGGAGTAACAGCAATGCAGAGTACTGGGCTAATGGGAAGATTCTTGGTAGTGTAGATGAGCAGAGAGATCTTGGTATCCAGGTACATAAATCCCTGAAAGTTGCTACCCAGGTTAATAGGGCTGTTAAGAAGGCATATGGTGTGTTAGCCTTTATTAGTAGGGGGATCGAGTTTCGGAGCCACGGGGTCATGATGCAGCTGTACAAAACTCTGGTGAGGCCGCACCTGGAGTATTGCGTGCAATTCTGGTCACCGCATTATAGGAAGGATGTCGAAGCTTTGGAAAGGGTGCAGAGGAGATTTACTAGGATGTTGCCTGGTATGGAAGGAAGGTCTTACGAGGAAAGGCTGAGGGACTTGGGGTTGTTTTCGTTAGAGAGAAGGAGGAGGAGAGGTGACTTAATAGAGACATACAAGATAATCAGAGGGTTAGATAGGGTGGATAGTGAGAGTCTTTTTCCTCGGATGAGGATGGCAAACACGAGGGGACATAGCTTTAAGTTGAGGGGTGAAAGATATAGGACAGATGTCAGAGGTAGTTTCTTTACGCAGAGAGTAGTAGGGGCGTGGAACGCCCTGCCTGCAACAGTAGTAGACTCGCCAACTTTAAGGGCATTTAAGTGGTCATTGGATAGACATATGGATGTAAATGGAATAGTGTAGGTCAGATGATCGGCGCAACATCGAGGGCCGAAGGGCCTGTACTGCGCTGTAATATTCTAATTCTAATTCTATCACTCTCTGTCACTCTCTGTCGCGCTCTATCACTCTCTGACACTCTCTGACACTCTCTATCACTCTCTGACACTCTCTGTCACTCTCTGACACTCTCTGACACTCTCTGACACTCTCTGACACTCTCTGTCACGCTCTATCACTCTCTGACACTCTCTGACACTCTCTGACACTCTCTATCACTCTCTATCACTCTCTATCACTCTCTGTCACGCTCTATCACGCTCTGTCACGCTCTATCACGCTCTATCACGCTCTATCACTCTCTGACACTCTCTGTCACTCTCTGTCACTCTCTGTCACGCTCTGACACTCTCTGACACTCTCTGACACTCTCTGACACTCTCTGACACTCTCTATCACTCTCTATCACTCTCTATCACTCTCTGGCACTCTCTGGCACTCTCTGGCACTCTCTGGCACTCTCAGACACACACTATCACTCTCTGACTCTCTCTGACACTCTCTGACACTCTCTATCACTCACTGTCACTCTCTGTCACTCTCTGTCACTCTCTGTCACTCTCTGACACCTTCTGACGCTCTCTATCACTCTCTATCAATCTCTGACACTCTCTGACACTCTCTGACACTCTCAGACACTCTCTGACACTCTCAGACACTCTCAGACACTCTCAGACACTCTCAGACACACACTATCACTCTCTGACACTCTCTGACACTCTCTGACACTCTCTGACACTCTCAGACACTCTCAGACACACACTATCACTCTCTGACACTCTCTGACACTCTCTGACACACACTATCACTCTCAGACACACACTATCACTCTCTGACGCTCTCAGACACACACTATCACTCTCAGACACACACTATCACTCTCTGACGCTCTCTGACACGCTCTGACACTCACTATCACTCTCTGTCAATCTCTGACACTCTCTGACACTCTCTGACACTCTCTGACACTCTCTGACACTCTCTGACACTCTCTGACACTCTCTGATACTCTCTGATACTCTGTATCACTCGCTATCTCTCTCTGACGCTCACTATCACTTTCTGACATCTCTATCACTCTCTGACTCTCTCTGACACTCTCTGACACTCTCTGACACTCTCTGACACTCTCTGACACTCACTATCACTCTCTGACACTCTCTGACACTCTCTGACACTCTCTGACACTCTCTGACACTCTCTGACGCTCTCTGACGCTCTCTGACACTCTCTGACACTCTCTGACACACTCTGACCCTCTCTGACACACTCTGACCCTCTCTGACACTCTCTGACACTCTCTGACACTCTCTGACACTCTCTGACACTCACTATCACTCTCTGACACTCACTATCACTCTCTGACACTCACTATCACTCTCTGACACTCTCTGACTCTCTCTGACACTCTCTGACACTCTCTGACACTCACTATCACTCTCTGACACTCACTATCACTCTCTGACACTCTCTGACACTCTCTGACACTCTCTGACACTCTCTATCACTCACTATCACTCACTATCACTCTCTGACACTCTCTGACACTCTCTGACACTCTCTGACTCTCTCTGACTCTCTCTGACACTCTCTGACACTCTCTGACACTCTCTGACACTCTCTGACACTCACTATCACTCTCTGACACTCACTATCACTCTCTGACACTCACTATCACTCTCTGACACTCTCTGACTCTCTCTGACACTCTCTGACACTCTCTATCACTCACTATCACTCACTATCACTCTCTGACACTCTCTGACACTCTCTGACACTCTCTGACTCTCTCTGACTCTCTCTGACACTCTCTGACACTCTCTGACACTCTCTGACACTCTCTGACTCTCTCTGACACTCTCTGACACTCTCTGACACTCTCTGACTCTCTCTGACACTCTCTGACACTCTCTGACACTCACTATCACTCTCTGACACTCTCTGACACTCTCTGACACTCTCTGACACTCTCTGACACTCACTATCACTCTCTGACACTCTCTGACACTCTCTGACACTCTCTGACACTCTCTGACGCTCTCTGACGCTCTCTGACGCTCTCTGACACTCTCTGACACTCTCTGACACTCACTATCACTCTCTGACACTCACTATCACTCTCTGACACTCACTATCACTCTCTGACACTCTCTGACACTCTCTGACACTCACTGTCACTCTCTGACACTCTCTGACACTCACTATCACTCTCTGACACTCACTATCACTCTCTGACACTCACTATCACTCTCTGACACTCACTATCACTCTCTGACACTCTGATTCTCTCTGACTCTCTCTGACACTCACTATCACTCTCTGACGCTCTCTGACACTCACTATCACTCACTATCACTCACTATCACTCTCTGACACTCTCTGACACTCACTATCACTCTCTGACACTCACTATCACTCTCTGACACTCACTATCACTCTCTGACACTCTCTGACACTCACTGACACTCTCTGACACTCTCTGACACTCTCTGACACTCACTATCACTCTCTGACACTCACTATCACTCTCTGACACTCACTATCACTCTCTGACACTCACTATCACTCTCTGACACTCTCTGACACTCTCCGACACTCTCTATCACTCTCCGACACTCACTATCACTCTCTGACACTCTCTGACACTCACTATCACTCTCTGACACTCACTATCACTCTCTGACACTCACTATCACTCTCTGACACTCTCTGACACTCACTATCACTCTCTGACACTCACTATCACTCTCTGACACTCACTATCACTCTCTGACACTCTCTGACACTCACTATCACTCTCTGACACTCACTATCACTCTCTGACACTCACTATCACTCTCTGACACTCTCTGACACTCTCTGACACTCACTATCACTCTCTGACACTCACTATCACTCTCTGACACTCACTATCACTCTCTGACACTCTGATTCTCTCTGACTCTCACTATCACTCTCTGACACTCACTATCACTCTCTGACACTCTCTGACACTCACTATCACTCTCTGACACTCACTATCACTCTCTGACACTCACTATCACTCTCTGACACTCTCTGACACTCTCTGACACTCACTGTCACTCTCTGACACTCTCTGACACTCACTATCACTCTCTGACACTCACTATCACTCTCTGACACTCTCTATCACTCTCTGACACTCTCTATCACTCTCTATCACTCTCTGACACTCTCTGACACTCTCTGACACTCTCTATCACTCTCTATCACTCTCTATCACTCTCTGAGACTCTTTGACACTCTCTGACACTCTCTGACACTCTCTGAGACTCTTTGACACTCTGTCACTCTCTGAGACTCTCTGACACTCTCTGTCACTCTCTGTCACGCTCTGACACTCTCTGACACTCTCTGACACTCTCTGTCACTCTCTGTCACTCTCTGTCACTCTCTGTCACTCTCTGTCACAAATGTTGTCCCCTTGTTCAAGAAGGGGAGTAGAGACAGCCCTGGTAATTATAGACCTGTGAGCCTTACTTCGGTTGTGGGTAAAATGTTGGAAAAGGTTATAAGAGACAGGATTTATAATCATCTTGAAAAGAATAAGTTCATTTGCGATAGTCAGCACGGTTTTGTGAAAGGTAGGTCGTGCCTCACAAACCTTATTGAGTTTTTCGAGAAGGTGACCAAACAGGTGGATGAGGGTAAAGCCGTGGATGTGGTGTATATGGATTTCAGTAAGGCGTTTGATAAGGTTCCCCACGGTAGGCTATTGCAGAAAATACGGAAGTATGGGGTTGAAGGTGATTTAGAGCTTTGGATCAGAAATTGGCTAGCTGAAAGAAGACAGAGGGTGGTGGTTGATGGCAAATGTTCATCCTGGAGTTTAGTTACTAGTGGTGTACCGCAAGGTTCTGTTTTGGGGCCACTGCTGTTTGTCATTTTTATAAACGACCTGGATGAGGGTGTAGAAGGGTGGGTTAGTAAATTTGCGGATGACACGAAGGTCGGTGGAGTTGTGGATAGTGTCGAAGGGTGTTGTAGGGTACAGAGGGACATAGATAGGCTGCAGAGCTGGGCTGAGAGATGGCAAATGGAGTTTAATGCGGAGAAGTGTGAGGTGATTCACTTTGGAAGGAGTAACAGCAATGCAGAGTACTGGGCTAATGGGAAGATTCTTGGTAGTGTAGATGAGCAGAGAGATCTTGGTATCCAGGTACATAAATCCCTGAAAGTTGCTACCCAGGTTAATAGGGCTGTTAAGAAGGCATATGGTGTGTTAGCCTTTATTAGTAGGGGGATCGAGTTTCGGAGCCACGGGGTCATGATGCAGCTGTACAAAACTCTGGTGAGGCCGCACCTGGAGTATTGCGTGCAATTCTGGTCACCGCATTATAGGAAGGATGTCGAAGCTTTGGAAAGGGTGCAGAGGAGATTTACTAGGATGTTGCCTGGTATGGAAGGAAGGTCTTACGAGGAAAGGCTGAGGGACTTGGGGTTGTTTTCGTTAGAGAGAAGGAGGAGGAGAGGTGACTTAATAGAGACATACAAGATAATCAGAGGGTTAGATAGGGTGGATAGTGAGAGTCTTTTTCCTCGGATGAGGATGGCAAACACGAGGGGACATAGCTTTAAGTTGAGGGGTGAAAGATATAGGACAGATGTCAGAGGTAGTTTCTTTACGCAGAGAGTAGTAGGGGCGTGGAACGCCCTGCCTGCAACAGTAGTAGACTCGCCAACTTTAAGGGCATTTAAGTGGTCATTGGATAGACATATGGATGTAAATGGAATAGTGTAGGTCAGATGATCGGCGCAACATCGAGGGCCGAAGGGCCTGTACTGCGCTGTAATATTCTAATTCTAATTCTATCACTCTCTGTCACTCTCTGTCGCGCTCTATCACTCTCTGACACTCTCTGACACTCTCTATCACTCTCTGACACTCTCTGTCACTCTCTGACACTCTCTGACACTCTCTGACACTCTCTGACACTCTCTGACACTCTCTGTCACGCTCTATCACTCTCTGACTCTCTCTGACACTCTCTGACACTCTCTATCACTCTCTATCACTCTCTATCACTCTCTATCACTCTCTGTCACTCTCTGTCACGCTCTATCACGCTCTATCACTCTCTGACACTCTCTGACACTCTCTGACACTCTCTGTCACTCTCTGTCACTCTCTGTCACTCTCTGTCACTCTCTGTCACGCTCTGACACTCTCTGACACTCTCTGACACTCTCTGACACTCTCTATCACTCTCTATCACTCTCTATCACTCTCTGGCACTCTCTGGCACTCTCAGACACACACTATCACTCTCTGACTCTCTCTGACACTCTCTGACACTCTCTATCACTCACTGTCACTCTCTGTCACTCTCTGTCACTCTCTGTCACTCTCTGTCACTCTCTGACACCTTCTGACGCTCTCTATCAATCTCTGACACTCTCTGACACTCTCAGACACTCTCAGACACTCTCAGACACTCTCAGACACTCTCAGACACTCTCAGACACTCTCAGACACTCTCAGACACTCTCTGACACTCTCTGACACTCTCTGACACTCTCTGACACTCTCTGACACTCTCAGACACTCTCAGACACACACTATCACTCTCTGACACTCTCTGACACTCTCTGACACTCTCTGACACTCTCAGACACTCTCAGACACACACTATCACTCTCTGACACTCTCTGACACTCTCTGACACACACTATCACTCTCAGACACACACTATCACTCTCTGACGCTCTCAGACACACACTATCACTCTCAGACACACACTATCACTCTCTGACGCTCTCTGACACGCTCTGACACTCACTATCACTCTCTGACACTCTCTGACACTCTCTGACACTCTCTGACACTCTCTGACACTCTCTGATACTCTGTATCACTCGCTATCTCTCTCTGACGCTCACTATCACTTTCTGACATCTCTATCACTCTCTGACTCTCTCTGACACTCTCTGACACTCTCTGACACTCTCTGACACTCTCTGACACTCACTATCACTCTCTGACACTCACTATCACTCTCTGACACTCTCTGACACTCTCTGACGCTCTCTGACGCTCTCTGACGCTCTCTGACGCTCTCTGACACTCTCTGACACTCTCTGACACACTCTGACCCTCTCTGACACACTCTGACACACTCTGACCCTCTCTGACACTCTTTGACACTCTCTGACACTCTCTGACACTCTCTGACACTCTCTGACACTCTCTGACACTCTCTGACACTCACTATCACTCTCTGACACTCACTATCACTCTCTGACACTCACTATCACTCTCTGACACTCACTATCACTCTCTGACACTCACTATCACTCTCTGACACTCTCTGACTCTCTCTGACACTCTCTGACACTCTCTGACACTCTCTGACACTCTCTGACTCTGACACTCACTATCACTCTCTGACACTCTCTGACACTCTCTGACACTCTCTGACGCTCACTATCACTCTCTGACGCTCTCTGACGCTCTCTGACACTCTCTGACACTCTCTGACACTCTCTGACACTCACTATCACTCTCTGACACTCACTATCACTCTCTGACACTCACTATAACTCTCTGACACTCACTGTCACTCTCTGACTCTCTCTGACTCTCTCTGACACTCTCTGACTCTCTCTGACACTCTCTGACACTCTCTGACACTCACTATCACTCTCTGACACTCACTATCACTCTCTGACACTCTCTGACACTCTCTGACACTCTCTATCACTCTCTATCACTCACTATCACTCTCTGACACTCTCTGACACTCTCTGACACTCTCTGACTCTCTCTGACACTCTCTGACACTCTCTGACACTCTCTGACACTCACTATCACTCTCTGACACTCTCTGACACTCTCTGACACTCTCTGACACTCTCTGACTCTCTCTGACACTCTCTGACACTCTCTGACACTCTCTGACTCTCTCTGACACTCTCTGACACTCTCTGACACTCTCTGACTCTCTCTGACACTCTCTGACACTCTCTGACACTCTCTGACTCTCTCTGACACTCTCTGACACTCTCTGACACTCACTATCACTCTCTGACACTCTCTGACACTCTCTGACACTCTCTGACACTCACTATCACTCTCTGACACTCACTATCACTCTCTGACACTCACTATCACTCTCTGACACTCACTATCACTCTCTGACACTCACTATCACTCTCTGACACTCTCTGACACTCTCTGACACTCACTGTCACTCTCTGACACTCTCTGACACTCACTATCACTCTCTGACACTCACTATCACTCTCTGACACTCACTATCACTCTCTGACACTCTGATTCTCTCTGACTCTCTCTGACACTCACTATCACTCTCTGACGCTCTCTGACACTCACTATCACTCACTATCACTCACTATCACTCTCTGACACTCTCTGACACTCACTATCACTCTCTGACACTCACTATCACTCTCTGACACTCACTATCACTCTCTGACACTCACTATCACTCTCTGACACTCACTATCACTCACTGACACTGTCTGACACTCTCTGACACTGTCTGACACTCTCTGACACTCTCTGACACTCTCTGACACTCTCTGACACTCACTATCACTCTCTGACACTCACTGTCACTCTCTGACACTCACTGTCACTCTCTGACACTCACTGTCACTCTCTGACACTCTCTGACACTCTCTGACACTCTCTGACACTCTCCGACACTCTCTATCACTCTCCGACACTCACTATCACTCTCTGACACTCTCTGACACTCACTATCACTCTCTGACACTCACTATCACTCTCTGACACTCACTATCACTCTCTGACACTCTCTGACACTCACTATCACTCTCTGACACTCACTATCACTCTCTGACACTCACTATCACTCTCTGACACTCACTATCACTCTCTGACACTCTCTGACACTCACTATCACTCACTATCACTCTCTGACACTCACTATCACTCTCTGACACTCACTATCACTCTCTGACACTCACTATCACTCTCTGACACTCTCTGACACTCTCTGACACTCTCTGACACTCACTATCACTCTCTGACACTCACTATCACTCTCTGACACTCACTATCACTCTCTGACACTCTCTGACACTCTCTGACACTCTCTGACACTCTCCGACACTCACTATCACTCTCTGACACTCTCTGACACTCTCTGACACTCTCCGACACTCACTATCACTCTCTGACACTCTCTGACACTCACTATCACTCTCTGACACTCACTATCACTCTCTGACACTCTCTGACACTCACTATCACTCTCTGACACTCACTATCACTCTCTGACACTCACTATCACTCTCTGACACTCTCTGACACTCACTATCACTCTCTGACACTCACTATCACTCTCTGACACTCTCTGACACTCTCTGACACTCACTATCACTCTCTGACACTCACTATCACTCTCTGACACTCACTATCACTCTCTGACACTCTCTGACACTCTCTGACACTCTCTGACACTCTCTGACACTCTCTGACACTCTCTATCACTCTCTGACACTCTCTGACACTCTCTGACACTCACTATCACTCTCTGACACTCTCTGACACTCTCTGACACTCACTATCACTCTCTGACACTCACTATCACTCTCTGACACTCTCTGACACTCTCTGACACTCACTATCACTCACTATCACTCTCTGACACTCTCTGACACTCACTATCACTCACTATCACTCTCTGACACTCTCTGACACTCACTATCACTCTGACACTCTCTGACACTCTCTGACACTCTCTGACACTCACTATCACTCTCTGACACTCACTATCACTCACTATCACTCTCTGACACTCTCTGACACTCTCTGACACTCTCTGACACTCTCTGACACTCTCTGACACTCTCTGACACTCTCTGACACTCTCAGACACTCTCAGACTCTCTCAGACACTCTCAGACACTCTCAGACACTCTCAGACACTCTCAGACACTCACTATCACTCACTATCACTCTCAGACACTCACTATCACTCACTATCACTCACTATCACTCACTATCACTCTCAGACACTCACTATCGCTCACTATCACTCTCAGACACTCACTATCACTCTCTGACACTCTCTGACACTCTCTGACACTCTCTGACACTCTCTGACACTCACTATCACTCTCTGACACTCACTATCACTCACTATCACTCTCTGACACTCACTATCACTCTCTGACACTCTCTGACACTCTCTGACACTCACTATCACTCACTATCACTCACTATCACTCTCTGACACTCTCTGACACTCACTATCACTCTCTGACACTCTCTGACACTCACTATCACTCTCTGACACTCACTATCACTCTCTGACACTCACTATCACTCTCTGACACTCACTATCACTCTCTGACACTCACTATCACTCTCTGACACTCACTATCACTCTCTGACACTCTCTGACACTCACTATCACTCTCTGACACACACTATCACTCTCTGACACTCACTATCACTCTCTGACACTCTCTGACACTCTCTGACACTCACTATCACTCACTATCACTCACTATCACTCTCAGACACTCACTATCGCTCACTATCACTCTCAGACACTCACTATCACTCTCTGACACTCTCTGACACTCTCTGACACTCTCTGACACTCACTATCACTCTCTGACACACACTATCACTCTCTGACACTCTCTGACACTCACTATCACTCACTATCACTCACTATCACTCTCTGACACTCTCTGACACTCTCTGACACTCACTATCACTCTCTGACACTCTCTGACACTCACTATCACTCTCTGACACTCACTATCACTCTCTGACACTCTCTGACACTCACTATCACTCTCTGACACTCACTATCACTCTCTGACACTCACTATCACTCTCTGACACTCACTATCACTCACTATCACTCTCTGACACTCTCTGACACTCTCTGACACTCTCTGACACTCACTATCACTCTCTGACACTCACTATCACTCTCTGACACTCACTATCACTCTCTGACACTCACTATCACTCTCTGACACTCTCTGACACTCACTATCACTCACGATCACTCTCTGACACTCTCTGACACTCACTATCACTCACTATCACTCTCTGACACTCTCTGACACTCTCTGACACTCTCTGACACTCTCTGACACTCTCTGACACTCACTATCACTCTCTGACACTCACTATCACTCTCTGACACTCACTATCACTCTCTGACACTCTCTGACACTCTCTGACACTCTCTGACACTCACTATCACTCTCTGACACTCACTATCACTCTCTGACACTCACTATCACTCTCTGACACTCTCTGACACTCTCTGACACTCTCTGACACTCACTATCACTCTCTGACACTCACTATCACTCTCTGACACTCACTATCACTCTCTGACACTCACTATCACTCTCTGACACTCTCTGACACTCTCTGACACTCACTATCACTCTCTGACACTCTCTATCACTCTCTGACACTCTCTGACACTCTCTGACACTCTCTGACGCTCTCTGACGCTCTCTGACACTCACTATCACTCTCTGACACTCACTATCACTCTCTGACACTCACTATCACTCTCTGACACTCACTATCACTCTCTGACACTCACTATCACTCTCTGACACTCACTATCACTCTCTGACACTCTCTGACACTCTCTGACACTCTCTGACACTCACTATCACTCACTATCACTCTCTGACACTCTCTGACACTCACTATCACTCTCTGACACTCACTATCACTCTCTGACACTCACTATCACTCTCTGACACTCACTATCACTCTCTGACACTCTCTGACACTCACTATCACTCTCTGACACTCACTATCACTCTCTGACACTCACTATCACTCTCTGACACTCACTATCACTCTCTGACACTCACTATCACTCTCTGACACTCTCTGACACTCTCTGACACTCACTATCACTCACTATCACTCTCTGACACTCACTATCACTCTCTGACACTCTCTGACACTCTCTGACACTCTCTGACACACACTTTCACTCTCTGACACTGTCTGAAACTCGCTATCACACTCTGACACTCTCTGACGCTCTATATCACTCTCTGACACACTCTGACACTCTCAGACACTCACTATCACTCTCTGAGACTCTTTGACACTCTGTCACTCTCTGAGACTCTCTGACACTCTCTGACACTCTCTGACACTCACTATCACTCTCTGAGACTCTTTGACACTCTGTCACTCTCTGAGACTCTCTGACACTCTCTGACACTCTCTGACACTCACTATCACTCTCTGAGACTCTTTGACACTCTGTCACTCTCTGAGACTCTCTGACACTCTCTGACACTCTCTGACACTCTCTGACACTCACTATCACTCTCTGAGACTCTTTGACACTCTGTCACTCTCTGAGACTCTCTGACACTCTCTGACACTCTCTGACACTCTCTGACACTCTCTGACACTCTCTGACACTCTCTGACACTCACTATCACTCTCTGAGACTCTTTGACACTCTCTGACACTCTCTGACACTCTCTGACACTCTCTGACACTCTCTGACACTCACTATCACTCTCTGAGACTCTTTGACACTCTGTCACTCTCTGAGACTCTCTGACACTCTCTGACACTCACTATCACTCTCTGAGACTCTTTGACACTCTGTCACTCTCTGAGACTCTCTGACACTCTCTGACACTCTCTGACACTCTCTGACACTCTCTGACACTCTCTGACACTCACTATCACTCACTATCACTCACTATCACTCTCTGACACTCTCTGACACTCACTATCACTCTCTGACACTCTCTGACACTCTCTGACACTCTCTGACACTCTCTGACACTCTCTGACACTCTCTGACACTCACTATCACTCTCTGACACTCTCTGACACTCTCTGACACTCTCTGACACTCTCTGACACTCACTATCACTCTCTGACACTCTCTGACACTCACTATCACTCTCTGACACTCACTATCACTCACTATCACTCTCTGACACTCACTATCACTCTCTGACACTCACTATCACTCTCTGACACTCACTATCACTCTCTGACACTCACTATCACTCTCTGACACTCTGACACTCTCTGACACTCACTATCACTCTGACACTCACTATCACTCTCTGACACTCACTATCACTCTCTGACACTCACTATCACTCTCTGACACTCTCTGACACTCTCTGACACTCACTATCACTCACTGACACTCACTATCACTCTCTGACACTCACTATCACTCTCTGACACTCTCTGACACTCTCTGACACTCACTATCACTCACTATCACTCTCTGACACTCACTATCACTCTCTGACACTCACTATCACTCACTATCACTCTCTGACACTCTCTGACACTCACTATCACTCTCTGACACTCTCTGACACTCTCTGACACTCTCTGACACTCTCTGACACTCTCTGACACTCACTATCACTCTCTATCACTCTCTGACACTCTCTGACACTCTCTGACACTCTCTGACACTCTCTGACACTCACTATCACTCTCTGACACTCTCTGACACTCTCTGACACTCTCTGACACTCACTATCACTCTCTGACACTCACTATCACTCACTATCACTCTCTGACACTCACTATCACTCTCTGACACTCACTATCACTCACTATCACTCTCTGACACTCACTATCACTCTCTGACACTCACTATCACTCTCTGACACTCACTATCACTCTCTGACACTCTCTGACACTCACTATCACTCTCTGACACTCTCTGACACTCACTATCACTCTCTGACACTCACTATCACTCTCTGACACTCACTATCACTCTCTGACACTCACTATCACTCTCTGACACTCACTATCACTCACTATCACTCTCTGACACTCTCTGACACTCTCTGACACTCTCTGACACTCTCTGACACTCTCTGACACTCTCTGACACTCACTATCACTCTCTGACACTCACTATCACTCTCTGACACTCACTATCACTCTCTGACACTCTCTGACACTCTCTGACACTCACTATCACTCACTATCACTCTCTATCACTCTCTGACACTCTCTGACACTCTCTGACACTCACTATCACTCTCTGACACTCTCTGACACTCTCTATCACTCTCTATCACTCTCTGACACTCTCTATCACTCTCTGACACTCTCTGACACTCTCTGATGCTCTCTCACGCTGTCTGACACTCACTATCACTCTCTGACACTCTCTGACACTCTCTGACACTCTCTGACACTCTCTGACTCTCTCTGCCACTCTCAGACAATATCTATCATTCTCTGACACTCTCTGACACTCTCTCACACTCTCAGACACTCACTATCACTCTCAGGCACTCACAGGCACTCACTATCACTCTCTGGCACTTTCTGACACTCTCTATCACTCTCTATCACTCTCTGACACTAACTATCACGCTCTGACACTAACTATCACGCTCTGACACACTCTGGCACTCTCAGACACTTTCTATCACTCTCTGACACTCACTATCACTCTCTGACACTGTCTGACACACACTATCACTCTCTGACACTCTCTGACACTCTCTGACAATCAGTGTCACTCTCTGACACTCTCAGACACTCTCAGACACTCACTATCACTCTCTGACACTCTCTGACAATCAGTGTCACTCTCTGACACACAGTGTCACTCTCTGACATTCTCTGACACTCACTATCACTCTCTGACACACAGTGTCACTCTCTGACATTCTCTGACACTCACTATCACTCTCAGACACTCACTATCACTCTCTGACACTCTCTGACACTCTCTGACACTGTCTGACACACACTATCACTCTCTGACACACTCTGACACTCACAGACTCTCACCATCACTCTCTGACACACTCTGACACTTTCTATCACTCTTTGACACATTCTGACACTCTGACATTCACTATCACTCTCTGACACTCTCTGACACACACTATCACTCTCTGACACTCTCTGACACACACTTTCACTCTCTGACACCGTCGGAAACTCGCTATCACACTCTGACACTCTCTGACGCTCTATATCACTCTCTGACACACTCTGACACTCTCAGACACTCACTATCACTCTCTGAGACTCTTTGACACTCTGTCACTCTCTGAGACTCTCTGTCACTCTCTGAGACTCTCTGTCACTCTCTGTCACGCTCTATCACTCTCTGACACTCTCTGACACTCTCTGACACTCTCTGACACTCTCTGACACTCTCTATCACTCTCTATCACTCTCTGACACTCTCTGACACTCTCTGACACTCTCTGACACTCTCTGTCACTCTCTGTCACTCTCTGTCACTCTCTGTCACTCTCTGACACTCTCTGACACTCTCTATCACTCTCTGAGACTCTTTGACACTCACTATCACTCTCTGAGACTCTTTGACACTCTCTGTCACTCTCTGTCACGCTCTATCACTCTCTGACACTCTCTGACACTCTCTATCACTCTCTATCACTCTCTGACACTCTCTGACACTCTCTGACACTCTCTGACACTCTCTATCACTCTCTGAGACTCTTTGACACTCTGTCACTCTCTGAGACTCTCTGACACTCTCTGTCACTCTCTGTCACGCTCTGACACTCTCTGACACTCTCTGACACTCTCTGACACTCTCTGACACTCTCTGTCACTCTCTGTCACAAATGTTGTCCCCTTGTTCAAGAAGGGGAGTAGAGACAGCCCTGGTAATTATAGACCTGTGAGCCTTACTTCGGTTGTGGGTAAAATGTTGGAAAAGGTTATAAGAGACAGGATTTATAATCATCTTGAAAAGAATAAGTTCATTTGCGATAGTCAGCACGGTTTTGTGAAAGGTAGGTCGTGCCTCACAAACCTTATTGAGTTTTTCGAGAAGGTGACCAAACAGGTGGATGAGGGTAAAGCCGTGGATGTGGTGTATATGGATTTCAGTAAGGCGTTTGATAAGGTTCCCCACGGTAGGCTATTGCAGAAAATACGGAAGTATGGGGTTGAAGGTGATTTAGAGCTTTGGATCAGAAATTGGCTAGCTGAAAGAAGACAAAGGGTGGTGGTTGATGGCAAATGTTCATCCTGGAGTTTAGTTACTAGTGGTGTACCGCAAGGTTCTGTTTTGGGGCCACTGCTGTTTGTCATTTTTATAAACGACCTGGATGAGGGTGTAGAAGGGTGGGTTAGTAAATTTGCGGATGACACGAAGGTCGGTGGAGTTGTGGATAGTGTCGAAGGGTGTTGTAGGGTACAGAGGGACATAGATAGGCTGCAGAGCTGGGCTGAGAGATGGCAAATGGAGTTTAATGCGGAGAAGTGTGAGGTGATTCACTTTGGAAGGAGTAACAGCAATGCAGAGTACTGGGCTAATGGGAAGATTCTTGGTAGTGTAGATGAGCAGAGAGATCTTGGTATCCAGGTACATAAATCCCTGAAAGTTGCTACCCAGGTTAATAGGGCTGTTAAGAAGGCATATGGTGTGTTAGCCTTTATTAGTAGGGGGATCGAGTTTCGGAGCCACGGGGTCATGATGCAGCTGTACAAAACTCTGGTGAGGCCGCACCTGGAGTATTGCGTGCAATTCTGGTCACCGCATTATAGGAAGGATGTCGAAGCTTTGGAAAGGGTGCAGAGGAGATTTACTAGGATGTTGCCTGGTATGGAAGGAAGGTCTTACGAGGAAAGGCTGAGGGACTTGGGGTTGTTTTCGTTAGAGAGAAGGAGGAGGAGAGGTGACTTAATAGAGACATACAAGATAATCAGAGGGTTAGATAGGGTGGATAGTGAGAGTCTTTTTCCTCGGATGAGGATGGCAAACACGAGGGGACATAGCTTTAAGTTGAGGGGTGAAAGATATAGGACAGATGTCAGAGGTAGTTTCTTTACGCAGAGAGTAGTAGGGGCGTGGAACGCCCTGCCTGCAACAGTAGTAGACTCGCCAACTTTAAGGGCATTTAAGTGGTCATTGGATAGACATATGGATGTAAATGGAATAGTGTAGGTCAGATGATCGGCGCAACATCGAGGGCCGAAGGGCCTGTACTGCGCTGTAATATTCTAATTCTAATTCTATCACTCTCTGTCGCGCTCTATCACTCTCTGACACTCTCTGACACTCTCTGACACTCTCTGACACTCTCTGACACTCTCTGACACTCTCTGACACTCTCTGACACTCTCTGTCACGCTCTATCACTCTCTGACACTCTCTATCACTCTCTATCACTCTCTATCACTCTCTATCACTCTCTATCACTCTCTGTCACTCTCTGTCACGCTCTATCACTCTCTGACACTCTCTGACACTCTCTGACACTCTCTGTCACTCTCTGTCACTCTCTGTCACGCTCTGACACTCTCTGACACTCTCTGACACTCTCTGACACTCTCTGACACTCTCTGACACTCTCTGACACTCTCTATCACTCTCTATCACTCTCTGGCACTCTCTGGCACTCTCAGACACACACTATCACTCTCTGACTCTCTCTGACACTCTCTGACACTCTCTATCACTCACTGTCACTCTCTGTCACTCTCTGTCACTCTCTGTCACTCTCTGACACCTTCTGACGCTCTCTATCACTCTCTATCAATCTCTGACACTCTCTGACACTCTCTATCACTCACTGTCACTCTCTGTCACTCTCTGTCACTCTCTGTCACTCTCTGACACCTTCTGACGCTCTCTATCACTCTCTATCAATCTCTGACACTCTCTGACACTCTCTGACACTCTCTGACTCTCTCTGACTCTCTCTGGCACTCTCTGGCACTCTCTGGCACTCTCTGGCACTCTCTGGCACTCTCAGACACTCTCTGACACTCTCTGACACTCTCTGACACTCTCTGACACTCTCTGACGCTCGCTATCTCTCTCTGACGCTCACTATCACTTTCTGACATCTCTATCACTCTCTGACTCTCTCTGACACTCTCTGACACTCTCTGACACTCACTATCACTCTCTGACACTCACTATCACTCTCTGACGCTCTCTGACACGCTCTGACACTCTCTGACACTCTCTGTCAATCTCTGACACTCTCTGACACTCTCTGACACTCTCTGACACTCTCTGACACTCTCTGACACTCTCTGACACTCTCTGACACTCTGTATCACTCGCTATCTCTCTCTGACGCTCACTATCACTTTCTGACATCTCTATCACTCTCTGACTCTCTCTGACACTCTCTGACACTCTCTGACACTCTCTGACACTCACTATCACTCTCTGACACTCACTATCACTCTCTGACACTCACTATCACTCTCTGACACTCTCTGACACTCTCTGACACTCTCTGACACTCTCTGACACTCTCTGACACTCTCTGACTCTCTCTGACTCTCTCTGGCACTCTCTGGCACTCTCTGGCACTCTCTGGCACTCTCTGGCACTCTCTGGCACTCTCTGGCACTCTCTGGCACTCTCTGGCACTCTCAGACACTCTCTGACACTCTCTGACACTCTCTGACACTCTCTGACACTCTCTGACGCTCGCTATCTCTCTCTGACGCTCACTATCACTTTCTGACATCTCTATCACTCTCTGACTCTCTCTGACACTCTCTGACACTCTCTGACACTCACTATCACTCTCTGACACTCACTATCACTCTCTGACGCTCTCTGACACGCTCTGACACTCTCTGACACTCTCTGTCAATCTCTGACACTCTCTGACACTCTCTGACACTCTCTGACACTCTCTGACACTCTCTGACACTCTCTGACACTCTCTGACACTCTGTATCACTCGCTATCTCTCTCTGACGCTCACTATCACTTTCTGACATCTCTATCACTCTCTGACTCTCTCTGACACTCTCTGACACTCTCTGACACTCTCTGACACTCACTATCACTCTCTGACACTCACTATCACTCTCTGACACTCACTATCACTCTCTGACACTCTCTGACACTCTCTGACACTCTCTGACACTCTCTGACACTCTCTGACACACACTATCACTCTCAGACACACACTATCACTCTCTGACGCTCTCTGACGCTCTCTGACGCTCTCTGACGCTCTCTGACACTCTCTGACACTCACTGTCACTCACTGTCACTCACTATCACTCTCTGACACTCTCTGACACTCACTATCACTCTCTGACACTCTCTGACACTCTCTGACACTCTCTGACACTCTCTGACACTCTCTGACTCTCACTATCACTCTCTGACGCTCTCTGACACTCTCTGACACTCTCTGACACTCTCTGACTATGACACTCACTATCTCTCTCTGACGCTCTCTGACACTCTCTGACACTCTCTGACACTCTCTGACACTCTCTGACACTCTCTGATACTCTCTGATACTCTCTGACACTCTCTGACACTCACTATCACTCTCTGACACTCACTATCACTCTCTGACACTCACTATCACTCTCTGACACTCTCTGACACTCTCTGACACTCACAATCACTCTCTGACGCTCTCTGACACTCTCTGACACTCACTATCACTCTCTGACACTCTCTGACACTCTCTGATACTCTCTGACACTCTCTGACACTCACTATCACTCTCTGACACTCTCTGACGCTCTCTGACACTCACAATCACTCTCTGACGCTCTCTGACACTCTCTGACACTCACTATCACTCTCTGACACTCTCTGACACTCTCTGATACTCTCTGACACTCTCTGACACTCACTATCACTCTCTGACACTCACTATCACTCTCTGACACTCACTATCACTCTCTGACACTCTCTGACACTCTCTGACGCTCTCTGACGCTCTCTGACACTCACAATCACTCTCTGACGCTCTCTGACACTCTCTGACACTCACTATCACTCTCTGACACTCTCTGACACTCTCTGATACTCTCTGACACTCTCTGACACTCACTATCACTCTCTGACACTCACTATCACTCTCTGACACTCACTATCACTCTCTGACACTCTCTGACACTCTCTGACACTCTCTGACACTAACTATCACTCTCTGACACTCTCAGGCACTAACTATCACTCTCTGACACACTCTTGCACTCTCAGACACTTTCTATCACTCTCTGACACTCACTATCACTCTCTGACACTGTCTGACACACACTATCACTCTCTGACACACTCTGACACTCACAGACTCTCACCATCACTCTCTGACAGACTCTGACACTTTCTATCTCTCTTTGACACATTCTGACACTCTGACATTCACTATCACTCTCTGACACTCACTATCACTCTCTGACACTCTCTGACACTCTCTGACACTCTCTGACACTCTCTGACACTCTCTGACACTCTCTGACACTCTCTATCGCTCACTATCACTCTCTGACGCTCACTATCACTCTCTGACGCTCACTATCACTCTCTGACGCTCACTATCACTCTCTGACGCTCACTATCACTCTCTGACACTCACTATCACTCTCTGACACTCACTATCACTCTCTGACGCTCTCTGACGCTCTCTGACGCTCTCTGACGCTCTCTGACGCTCTCTGACACTCTCTGACACTCACTATCACTCTCTGACGCTCTCTGACGCTCTCTATCACTCTCTGACACTCACTATCACTCTCTGACACTCACTATCACTCTCTGACACTCACTATCACTCTCTGACACTCACTATCACTCTCTGACACTGTCTGACACACACTATCACTCTCTGACACACTCTGACACTCACAGACTCTCACCATCACTCTCTGACAGACTCTGACACTTTCTATCACTCTTTGACACATTCTGACACTCTCTGACACTCTCTGACACTCACTATCACTCTCTGACACTCTCTGACACTCTCTGACACTCTCTGACACTCACTATCACTCTCTGACACTCTCTGACACTCTCTGACACTCTCTGACACTCACTATCACTCTCTGACACTCTCTGACACTCTCTGACACTCTCTGACACTCTCTGACACTCACTATCACTCTCTGACACTCTCTGACACTCTCTGACACTCTCTGACACTCTCTGACACTCTCGATCACTCTCGATCACTCTCGATCACTCTCTGACACTGTCTGACACACACTATCACTCTCTGACACACTCTGACACTCACAGACTCTCACCATCACTCTCTGACAGACTCTGACACTTTCTATCACTCTTTGACACATTCTGACACTCTCTGACACTCTCTGACACTCACTATCACTCTCTGACACTCTCTGACACTCTCTGACACTCTCTGACACTCTCTGACACTCTCTGACACTCACTATCACTCTCTGACACTCTCTGACACTCTCTGACACTCACTATCACTCTCTGACACTCTCTGACACTCTCTGACACTCTCGATCACTCTCGATCACTCTCGATCACTCTCGATCACTCTCGATCACTCTCGATCACTCTCGATCACTCTCTGACACTCTCTGACACTCTCTGACACTCACTATCACTCACTATCACTCTCTGACACTCTCTGACACTCTCTGACACTCTCTGACACTCTCTGACACTCTCTGACACTCTCTGACACTCTCTGACACTCACTATCACTCTCTGACACTCTCTGACACTCACTATCACTCTCTGACACTCTCTGACACTCTCTGACACTCTCTGACACTCACTATCACTCACTATCACTCACTATCACTCACTATCACTCTCTGACACTCTCTGACACTCTCTGACACTCTCTGACACTCTCTGACACTCACTATCACTCTCTGACACTCACTATCACTCTCTGACACTCTCTGACACTCTCTGACACTCTCTGACACTCTCTGACACTCACTATCACTCTCTGACACTCTCTGACACTCTCTGACACTGACTATCACTCTCTGACACTCTCTGACACTCACTATCACTCTCTGACACTCTCTGACACTCTCTGACACTCACTATCACTCACTATCACTCACTATCACTCTCTGACACTCTCTGACACTCTCTGACACTCTCTGACACTCTCTGACACTCACTATCACTCTCTGACACTCACTATCACTCTCTGACACTCACTATCACTCTCTGACACTCACTATCACTCTCTGACACTCTCTGACACTCTCTGACACTCTCTGACACTCTCTGACACTCACTATCACTCTCTGACACTCTCTGACACTGACTATCACTCTCTGACACTCTCTGACACTCACTATCACTCTCTGACACTCACTGACACTCTCTGACACTCACTATCACTCTCTGACACTCACTATCACTCTCTGACACTCTCTGACACTCACTATCACTCTGACACTCACTATCACTCTCTGACACTCACTATCACTCTCTGACACTCACTATCACTCTCTGACACTCACTATCACTCTCTGACACTCACTGACACTCTCTGACACTCACTATCACTCTCTGACACTGTCTATCACTCTTTGACACATTCTGACACTCTCTGACACTCACTTTCACTCTCTGACACTCTCTGACACTCTCTGACACTCTCTGACACTCTCTGACACTCACTATCACTCTCTGACACTCTCTGACACTCTCTGACACTCTCTGACACTCTCTGACACTCTCTGACACTCTCTGACACTCTCTGACACTCTCTGACACTCACTATCACTCTCTGACACTCACTATCACTCTCTGACACTCTCTGACACTCTCTGACACTCTCTGACACTCTCTGACACTCACTATCACTCACTATCACTCTCTGACACTCTCTGACACTCTCTGACACTCTCTGACACTCTCTGACACTCTCTGACACTCTCTGACACTCTCTGACACTCACTATCACTCTCTGACACTCACTATCACTCTCTGACACTCTCTGACACTCTCTGACACTCTCTGACACTCACTATCACTCTCTGACACTCTCTGACACTCTCTGACACTCTCTGACACTGACTATCACTCTCTGACACTCTCTGACACTCACTATCACTCTCTGACACTCACTATCACTCTCTGACACTCACTATCACTCTCTGACACTCTCTGACACTCTGACACTCTCTGACACTCTCTGACACTCTCTGACACTCACTATCACTCTCTGACACTCTCTGACACTCTCTGACACTCTCTGACACTCTCTGACACTCTCTGACACTCTCTGACACTCTCTGACACTCTCTGACACTCTCTGACACTCTCTGACACTCACTATCACTCTCTGACACTCACTATCACTCTCTGACACTCACTATCACTCTCTGACACTCACTATCACTCTCTGACACTCACTATCACTCTCTGACACTCTCTGACACTGACTATCACTCTCTGACACTCTCTGACACTCACTATCACTCTCTGACACTCACTGACACTCACTATCACTCACTATCACTCTCTGACACTCTCTGACACTCTCTGACACTCTCTGACACTCTCTGACACTCTCTGACACTCCCTGACACTCCCTGACACTCACTATCACTCACTATCACTCACTATCACTCTCAGACACTCACTATCACTCACTATCACTCTCAGACACTCACTATCACTCACTATCACTCTCAGACACTCACTATCACTCACTATCACTCTCAGACACTCACTATCACTCACTATCACTCTCAGACACTCACTATCACTCACTATCACTCTCAGACACTCACTATCACTCTCAGACACTCACTATCACTCTCTGACACTCACTGTCACTCTCTGACACTCACTATCACTCTCTGACACTCTCTGACACTCTCTGACACTCACTATCACTCTCTGACACTCTCTGACACTCTCTGACACTCACTATCACTCTCTGACACTCACTATCACTCTCTGACACTCACTATCACTCTCTGACACTCACTATCACTCTCTGACACTCACTATCACTCTCTGACACTCACTATCACTCTCTGACACTCACTATCACTCACTATCACTCTCTGACACTCACTATCACTCTCTGACACTCTCTGACACTCTCTGACACTCTCTGACACTCTCTGACACTCTCTGACACTCTCTGACACTCACTATCACTCACTATCACTCTCAGACACTCACTATCACTCACTATCACTCTCAGACACTCACTATCACTCACTATCACTCTCAGACACTCACTATCACTCTCAGACACTCACTATCACTCTCAGACACTCACTATCACTCACTATCACTCTCTGACACTCACTATCACTCTCTGACACTCACTATCACTCTCTGACACTCTCTGACACTCACTATCACTCTCTGACACTCACTATCACTCTCTGACACTCACTATCACTCTCTGACACTCACTATCACTCACTATCACTCTCTGACACTCACTATCACTCTCTGACACTCACTATCACTCTCTGACACTCACTATCACTCTCTGACACTCTCTGACACTCACTATCACTCTCTGACACTCACTATCACTCTCTGACACTCACTATCACTCTCTGACAATCTCTGACACTCACTATCACTCTCTGACACTCTCTGACACTCACTATCACTCTCTGACACTCACTATCACTCTCTGACACTCTCTGACACTCTCTGACACTCACTATCACTCTCTGACACTCACTGTCACTCTCTGACACTCTCTGACACTCACTATCACTCTCTGACACTCACTATCACTCTCTGACACTCACTATCACTCTCTGACACTCTCTGACACTCTCTGACACTGACTATCACTCTCTGACACTCTCTGACACTCACTATCACTCTCTGACACTCACTATCACTCTCTGACACTCACTATCACTCTCTGACACTCTCTGACACTCTCTGACACTCTCTGACACTCTCTGACACTCTCTGACACTCACTATCACTCTCTGACACTCACTATCACTCACTATCACTCACTATCACTCACTATCACTCACTATCACTCACTATCACTCTCTGACACTCACTATCACTCTCTGACACTCACTATCACTCTCTGACAATCTCTGACACTCACTATCACTCTCTGACACTCTCTGACACTCTCTGACACTCTCTGACACTCACTATCACTCTCTGACACTCACTATCACTCACTATCACTCTCTGACACTCACTATCACTCTCTGACACTCACTATCACTCTCTGACACTCACTATCACTCTCTGACACTCTCTGACACTCACTATCACTCTCTGACACTCACTATCACTCTCTGACACTCACTATCACTCACTATCACTCTCTGACACTCACTATCACTCTCTGACACTCTCTGACACTCTCTGACAATCTCTGACACTCACTATCACTCTCTGACACTCTCTGACACTCACTATCACTCTCTGACACTCACTATCACTCTCTGACACTCACTATCACTCTCTGACACTCACTATCACTCTCTGACACTCTCAGACACTCACTATCACTCACTATCACTCTCAGACACTCTCAGACACTCACTATCACTCACTATCACTCTCAGACACTCACTATCACTCACTATCACTCTCAGACACTCACTATCACTCTCAGACACTCACTATCACTCACTATCACTCTCTGACACTCACTATCACTCTCTGACACTCACTATCACTCTCTGACACTCACTATCACTCTCAGACACTCACTATCACTCACTATCACTCACTATCACTCTCTGACACTCACTATCACTCACTATCACTCTCAGACACTCACTATCACTCTCAGACACTCACTATCACTCACTATCACTCTCTGACACTCACTATCACTCTCTGACACTCACTATCACTCTCTGACACTCACTATCACTCTCTGACACTCACTATCACTCTCTGACACTCTCTGACACTCACTATCACTCTCTGACACTCACTATCACTCTCTGACACTCTCTGACACTCTCTGACACTCTCTGACACTCTCTGACACTCACTATCACTCACTATCACTCTCTGACACTCTCTGACACTCTCTGACACTCTCTGACACTCTCTGACACTCTCTGACACTCTCTGACACTCACTATCACTCTCTGACACTCTCTGACACTCTCTGACACTCTCTGACACTCTCTGACACTCTCTGACACTCTCTGACACTCTCTGACACTCTCTGACACTCTCTGACACTCTCTGACACTCACTATCACTCTCTGACACTCACTATCACTCTCTGACACTCACTATCACTCTCTGACACTCACTATCACTCTCTGACACTCACTATCACTCTCTGACACTCACTATCACTCTCTGACACTCTCTGACACTCTCTGACACTCACTATCACTCTCTGACACTCTCTGACACTCTCTGACACTGACTATCACTCTCTGACACTCTCTGACACTCACTATCACTCTCTGACACTCACTATCACTCTCTGACACTCTCTGACACTCTCTGACACTCTCTGACACTCTCTGACACTCTCTGACACTCTCTGACACTGACTATCACTCTCTGACACTCTCTGACACTCACTATCACTCTCTGACACTCACTATCACTCTCTGACACTCTCTGACACTCTCTGACACTCTCTGACACTCACTATCACTCACTATCACTCACTATCACTCTCTGACACTCTCTGACACTCTCTGACACTCTCAGACACTCACTATCACTCACTATCACTCTCAGACACTCACTATCACTCACTATCACTCTCAGACACTCACTATCACTCACTATCACTCTCAGACACTCACTATCACTCTCAGACACTCACTATCACTCTCAGACACTCACTATCACTCTCAGACACTCACTATCACTCTCAGACACTCACTATCACTCTCTGACACTCACTATCACTCTCTGACACTCACTATCACTCTCTGACACTCACTATCACTCTCTGACACTCACTATCACTCTCTGACACTCTCTGACACTCTCTGACACTCACTATCACTCTCTGACACTCACTATCACTCTCTGACACTCACTATCACTCTCTGACACTCACTATCACTCTCTGACACTCACTATCACTCTCTGACACTCACTATCACTCACTATCACTCTCAGACACTCACTATCACTCTCAGACACTCACTATCACTCTCAGACACTCACTATCACTCTCAGACACTCACTATCACTCTCAGACACTCACTATCACTCACTATCACTCTCTGACACTCACTATCACTCTCTGACACTCACTATCACTCTCTGACACTCACTATCACTCTCTGACACTCACTATCACTCTCTGACACTCACTATCACTCTCTGACACTCTCTGACACTCACTATCACTCTCTGACACTCACTATCACTCTCTGACACTCACTATCACTCTCTGACACTCACTATCACTCTCTGACACTCACTATCACTCTCTGACACTCACTATCACTCTCTGACACTCACTATCACTCTCTGACACTCACTATCACTCACTATCACTCTCTGACACTCACTATCACTCTCTGACACTCACTATCACTCTCTGACACTCACTATCACTCTCTGACACTCACTATCACTCTCTGACACTCTCTGACACTCACTATCACTCTCTGACTCTCACTATCACTCTCTGACACTCACTATCACTCTCTGACACTCACTATCACTCTCTGACAATCTCTGACACTCTCTGACAATCTCTGACACTCTCTGACAATCTCTGACAATCTCTGACACTCTCAGACACTCACTATCACTCACTATCACTCACTATCACTCACTATCACTCACTATCACTCTCAGACACTCACTATCACTCACTATCACTCTCAGACACTCACTATCACTCTCAGACACTCACTATCACTCTCAGACACTCACTATCACTCTCAGACACTCACTATCACTCTCAGACACTCACTATCACTCTCAGACACTCACTATCACTCACTATCACTCTCTGACACTCACTATCACTCTCTGACACTCACTATCACTCTCTGACACTCTCTGACACTCACTATCACTCTCTGACACTCACTATCACTCTCTGACACTCACTATCACTCTCTGACACTCACTATCACTCTCTGACACTCACTATCACTCTCTGACACTCACTATCACTCTCTGACACTCACTATCACTCACTATCACTCTCTGACACTCACTATCACTCTCTGACACTCACTATCACTCTCTGACACTCACTATCACTCTCTGACACTCTCTGACACTCACTATCACTCTCTGACTCTCACTATCACTCTCTGACACTCACTATCACTCTCTGACACTCACTATCACTCTCTGACACTCACTATCACTCTCTGACAATCTCTGACACTCTCTGACAATCTCTGACACTCACTATCACTCTCTGACACTCTCTGACACTCACTATCACTCTCTGACACTCACTATCACTCTCTGACACTCACTATCACTCTCTGACACTCACTATCACTCTCTGACACTCACTATCACTCTCTGACACTCACTATCACTCTCTGACACTCTCTGACACTCACTATCACTCTCTGACACTCACTATCACTCTCTGACACTCACTATCACTCTCTGACACTCACTATCACTCTCTGACACTCTCTGACACTCTCTGACACTCTCTGACACTCTCTGACACTGACTATCACTCTCTGACACTCTCTGACACTCACTATCACTCTCTGACACTCACTATCACTCTCTGACACTCACTATCACTCTCTGACACTCACTATCACTCTCTGACACTCTCTGACACTCTCTGACACTCTCTGACACTCTCTGACACTCTCTGACACTCACTATCACTCTCTGACACTCACTATCACTCACTATCACTCTCTGACACTCACTATCACTCTCTGACACTCACTATCACTCTCTGACAATCTCTGACACTCACTATCACTCTCTGACACTCACTATCACTCACTATCACTCTCTGACACTCACTATCACTCTCTGACACTCACTATCACTCTCTGACACTCACTATCACTCTCTGACACTCACTATCACTCTCTGACACTCTCTGACACTCTCTGACACTCTCTGACACTCACTATCACTCTCTGACACTCACTATCACTCACTATCACTCTCTGACACTCACTATCACTCTCTGACACTCACTATCACTCTCTGACACTCACTATCACTCTCTGACACTCTCTGACACTCACTATCACTCTCTGACACTCACTATCACTCTCTGACACTCACTATCACTCACTATCACTCTCTGACACTCACTATCACTCTCTGACACTCTCTGACACTCTCTGACACTCTCTGACACTCTCTGACACTCTCTGACACTCTCTGACACTCTCTGACAATCTCTGACACTCACTATCACTCTCTGACACTCTCTGACACTCACTATCACTCTCTGACACTCACTATCGCTCTCTGACACTCACTATCGCTCTCTGACACTCACTATCGCTCTCTGACACTCACTATCACTCTCTGACACTCTCTGACACTCTCTGACACTCACTGACACTCACTGACACTCACTATCACTCTCAGACACTCACTATCACTCACTATCACTCTCAGACACTCACTATCACTCACTATCACTCTCAGACACTCACTATCACTCTCAGACACTCACTATCACTCACTATCACTCTCTGACACTCACTATCACTCTCTGACACTCACTATCACTCTCTGACACTCACTATCACTCTCTGACACTCACTATCACTCTCTGACACTCACTATCACTCTCTGACACTCTCTGACACTCACTATCACTCTCTGACACTCACTATCACTCTCTGACACTCACTATCACTCTCTGACACTCACTATCACTCTCTGACACTCACTATCACTCACTATCACTCTCTGACACTCACTATCACTCTCTGACACTCTCTGACACTCTCTGACACTCACTATCACTCTCTGACACTCACTATCGCTCTCTGACACTCACTATCGCTCTCTGACACTCACTATCGCTCTCTGACACTCACTATCACTCTCTGACACTCACTATCACTCTCTGACACTCTCTGACACTCTCTGACACTCACTATCACTCTCAGACACTCACTATCACTCTCAGACACTCACTATCACTCTCAGACACTCACTATCACTCTCAGACACTCACTATCACTCACTATCACTCTCAGACACTCACTATCACTCACTATCACTCTCAGACACTCACTATCACTCTCAGACACTCACTATCACTCACTATCACTCTCTGACACTCACTATCACTCTCTGACACTCACTATCACTCTCTGACACTCACTATCACTCTCTGACACTCACTATCACTCTCTGACACTCTCTGACACTCACTATCACTCTCTGACACTCACTATCACTCTCTGACACTCACTATCACTCTCTGACACTCACTATCACTCTCTGACACTCACTATCACTCACTATCACTCTCTGACACTCACTATCACTCTCTGACACTCTCTGACACTCTCTGACACTCTCTGACACTCTCTGACACTCTCTGACACTCACTATCACTCTCTGACACTCACTATCACTCTCTGACACTCACTATCACTCTCTGACACTCACTATCACTCTCTGACAATCTCTGACACTCACTATCACTCTCTGACACTCTCTGACACTCACTATCACTCTCTGACACTCACTATCACTCACTGACACTCACTGACACTCACTATCACTCTCAGACACTCACTATCACTCACTATCACTCTCAGACACTCACTATCACTCACTATCACTCTCAGACACTCACTATCACTCACTATCACTCTCAGACACTCACTATCACTCTCTGACACTCACTATCACTCTCTGACACTCACTATCACTCTCTGACACTCACTATCACTCTCTGACACTCACTATCACTCTCTGACACTCTCTGACACTCTCTGACACTCTCTGACACTCTCTGACACTCTCTGACACTCTCTGACACTCTCTGACACTCTCTGACACTCACTATCACTCTCTGACACTCACTATCACTCACTATCACTCTCTGACACTCTCTGACACTCACTATCACTCTCTGACACTCACTATCACTCTCTGACACTCTCTGACACTCACTATCACTCTCTGACACTCACTATCACTCTCTGACACTCACTATCACTCACTATCACTCTCTGACACTCTCTGACACTCTCTGACACTCACTATCACTCTCTGACACTCACTATCACTCTCTGACACTCACTATCACTCTCTGACACTCACTATCACTCACTGACACTCACTATCACTCACTATCACTCTCAGACACTCACTATCACTCACTATCACTCTCAGACACTCACTATCACTCACTATCACTCTCAGACACTCACTATCACTCACTATCACTCTCAGACACTCACTATCACTCTCTGACACTCACTATCACTCTCTGACACTCACTATCACTCTCTGACACTCTCTGACACTCTCTGACACTCACTATCACTCTCTGACACTCACTATCACTCTCTGACACTCACTATCACTCTCTGACACTCTCTGACACTCTCTGACACTCTCTGACACTCACTATCACTCTCTGACACTCACTATCACTCTCTGACACTCACTATCACTCACTATCACTCTCTGACACTCACTATCACTCTCTGACACTCACTATCACTCTCTGACACTCTCTGACACTCACTATCACTCTCTGACACTCACTATCACTCTCTGACACTCACTATCACTCTCTGACACTCACTATCACTCTCTGACACTCACTATCACTCTCTGACACTCACTATCACTCACTATCACTCTCTGACACTCACTATCACTCTCTGACACTCTCTGACACTCTCTGACACTCTCTGACAATCTCTGACACTCACTATCACTCTCTGACACTCTCTGACACTCACTATCGCTCTCTGACACTCACTATCGCTCTCTGACACTCACTATCGCTCTCTGACACTCACTATCACTCTCTGACACTCACTATCACTCTCTGACACTCTCTGACACTCTCTGACACTCACTGACACTCACTGACACTCACTATCACTCTCAGACACTCACTATCACTCTCAGACACTCACTATCACTCACTATCACTCTCAGACACTCACTATCACTCTCAGACACTCACTATCACTCACTATCACTCTCTGACACTCACTATCACTCTCTGACACTCACTATCACTCTCTGACACTCACTATCACTCTCTGACACTCTCTGACACTCACTATCACTCTCTGACACTCACTATCACTCTCTGACACTCACTATCACTCTCTGACACTCACTATCACTCTCTGACACTCACTATCACTCTCTGACACTCTCTGACACTCTCTGACACTCTCTGACACTCTCTGACACTCTCTGACACTCTCTGACACTCTCTGACACTCACTATCACTCTCTGACACTCACTATCACTCTCTGACACTCACTATCACTCTCTGACACTCACTATCACTCTCTGACACTCACTATCACTCTCTGACAATCTCTGACACTCACTATCACTCTCTGACACTCACTGACACTCACTATCACTCTCAGACACTCACTATCACTCACTATCACTCTCAGACACTCACTATCACTCACTATCACTCTCAGACACTCACTATCACTCACTATCACTCTCAGACACTCACTATCACTCTCTGACACTCACTATCACTCTCTGACACTCACTATCACTCTCTGACACTCACTATCACTCTCTGACACTCTCTGACACTCTCTGACACTCTCTGACACTCTCTGACACTCACTATCACTCTCTGACACTCACTATCACTCACTATCACTCTCTGACACTCTCTGACACTCACTATCACTCTCTGACACTCACTATCACTCTCTGACACTCACTATCACTCTCTGACACTCACTATCACTCTCTGACACTCTCTGACACTCACTATCACTCTCTGACACTCACTATCACTCACTATCACTCTCAGACACTCACTATCACTCACTATCACTCTCAGACACTCACTATCACTCACTATCACTCTCAGACACTCACTATCACTCACTATCACTCTCAGACACTCACTATCACTCACTATCACTCTCAGACACTCACTATCACTCACTATCACTCTCAGACACTCACTATCACTCTCAGACACTCACTATCACTCTCTGACACTCACTATCACTCTCTGACACTCACTATCACTCTCTGACACTCACTATCACTCTCTGACACTCACTATCACTCTCTGACACTCTCTGACACTCTCTGACACTCACTATCACTCTCTGACACTCACTATCACTCACTATCACTCTCTGACACTCTCTGACACTCTCTGACACTCTCTGACACTCTCTGACACTCTCTGACACTCTCTGACACTCTCTGACACTCACTATCACTCTCTGACACTCACTATCACTCTCTGACACTCTCTGACACTCTCTGACACTCTCTGACACTCTCTGACACTCTCTGACACTCTCTGACACTCTCTGACACTCACTATCACTCTCTGACACTCTCTGACACTCTCTGACACTCTCTGACACTCTCTGACACTCTCTGACACTCACTATCACTCTCTGACACTCACTATCACTCTCTGACACTCACTATCACTCTCTGACACTCACTATCACTCTCTGACACTCACTATCACTCTCTGACACGCACTATCACTCTCTGACACTCACTATCACTCTCTGACACTCACTATCACTCTCTGACACTCACTATCACTCTCTGACACTCTCTGACACTCTCTGACACTCTCTGACACTCTCTGACACTCACTATCACTCTCTGACACTCACTATCACTCACTATCACTCTCTGACACTCTCTGACACTCACTATCACTCTCTGACACTCACTATCACTCTCTGACACTCACTATCACTCTCTGACACTCACTATCACTCTCTGACACTCACTATCACTCTCTGACACTCTCTGACACTCACTATCACTCTCTGACACTCACTATCACTCACTATCACTCTCAGACACTCACTATCACTCACTATCACTCTCAGACACTCACTATCACTCACTATCACTCTCAGACACTCACTATCACTCACTATCACTCTCAGACACTCACTATCACTCACTATCACTCTCAGACACTCACTATCACTCACTATCACTCTCAGACACTCACTATCACTCTCAGACACTCACTATCACTCTCTGACACTCACTATCACTCTCTGACACTCACTATCACTCTCTGACACTCACTATCACTCTCTGACACTCACTATCACTCTCTGACACTCTCTGACACTCTCTGACACTCACTATCACTCTCTGACACTCACTATCACTCACTATCACTCTCTGACACTCTCTGACACTCTCTGACACTCTCTGACACTCTCTGACACTCTCTGACACTCTCTGACACTCTCTGACACTCTCTGACACTCTCTGACACTCACTATCACTCTCTGACACTCACTATCACTCTCTGACACTCTCTGACACTCTCTGACACTCTCTGACACTCTCTGACACTCTCTGACACTCTCTGACACTCACTATCACTCTCTGACACTCTCTGACACTCTCTGACACTCTCTGACACTCTCTGACACTCTCTGACACTCACTATCACTCTCTGACACTCACTATCACTCTCTGACACTCACTATCACTCTCTGACACTCACTATCACTCTCTGACACTCACTATCACTCTCTGACACGCACTATCACTCTCTGACACGCACTATCACTCTCTGACACGCACTATCACTCTCTGACACTCACTATCACTCACTATCACTCTCAGACACTCACTATCACTCACTATCACTCTCAGACACTCACTATCACTCACTATCACTCTCAGACACTCACTATCACTCTCTGACACTCACTATCACTCTCTGACACTCACTATCACTCTCTGACACTCACTATCACTCTCTGACACTCTCTGACACTCTCTGACACTCTCTGACACTCTCTGACACTCTCTGACACTCACTATCACTCTCTGACACTCTCTGACACTCTCTGACACTCTCTGACACTCTCTGACACTCTCTGACACTCTCTGACACTCTCTGACACTCACTATCACTCTCTGACACTCACTATCACTCTCTGACACTCTCTGACACTCTCTGACACTCTCTGACACTCACTATCACTCTCTGACACTCTCTGACACTCTCTGACACTCACTATCACTCTCTGACACTCACTATCACTCTCTGACACTCACTATCACTCTCTGACACGCACTATCACTCTCTGACACGCACTATCACTCTCTGACACTCTCTGACACTCACTATCACTCACTATCACTCACTATCACTCACTATCACTCTCTGACACTCACTATCACTCTCTGACACTCACTATCACTCTCTGACACTCTCTGACACTCTCTGACACTCTCTGACACTCTCTGACACTCTCTGACACTCACTATCACTCTCTGACACTCACTATCACTCTCTGACACTCACTATCACTCTCTGACACTCTCTGACACTCTCTGACTCTCACTATCACTCTGTGACTCTCACTATCACTCTGTGACTCTCACTATCACTCTGTGACTCTCACTATCACTCTCTGACTCTCACTATCACTCTCTGACTCTCACTATCACTCTCTGACTCTCACTATCACTCTCTGACTCTCACTATCACTCTCTGACTCTCACTCTCTGACACTCTCTGACTCTCACTATCACTCTCTGACTCTCACTATCACTCTCTGACTCTCACTATCACTCTCTGACTCTCACTATCACTCTCTGACTCTCACTATCACTCTCTGACACTCTCTGACAGTCTCTGACTCTCACTATCACTCTCTGACACTCTCTGACACTCTCTGACACACACTCACAATCACTCACAATCACTCACAATCACTCACAATCACTCTCTGGGACTCTCCGGGACTCCAGACATTCTCTATCACCCTCTGACACTCTCTGACACTCTGACACGGCAACATCCTGGTAAACCTCCTCTGTACCCTCTCCAAAGCCTCCACGTCCTTCTGGTAGTGTGGCAACCAGAATTGCACGCAATATTCTAAGTGTGGCCTAACTAAAGTTCTGTACAGCTGCAGCACGACTTGCCAATTTTTATACTCTATGCCCGGACCGATGAAGGCGAGCATGCCATATGCCTTCTTGACTACCTTATCCACCTGCGTTGCCACTTTGTGACCTGTGAACCTGTACGCCCAGATCTCTCTGCCTGTCAATACTCCTAAGGGTTCTGCCATTTACTGTATACCTCCTACCTGCATTAGACCTTCCAAAATTCATTATCTCACATTTGTCCGGATTAAACTCCATCTGCCATTTCTCCGCCCAAGTCTCCAACCAATCTATATCCTGCTGTATTCTCTGACAAACCTCATCAGTATCCACAACTCCACCAACCCTTGTGTCGTCCGCAAACTTACTAATCACACCAGCTACATTTTCCTCCAAATCATTTATATATACTACAAAGAGCAAAGGTCCCAGCACTGATCCCTGCGGAACACCACCATTCACATCCCTCCATTCAGAAAAGCACCCTTCCACTGCTACCCTCTATCTTCTATGACAGAGCCAGTTCTGTACCCATCTTGCCAGCTCACCTCTGATCCCGTGTGACTTCATCTTTTGTACCAGTCTGCCATGAGGGACCTTGTCAAAGGCTTTACTGAAGTCCATGTAGATAACATCCACTGCCCTTCCTTCATCAATCACCTTTGTCACTTCCTCAAAAAACTCAAGTTAGTGAGACACGACCTCCCCTTCACAAAACCATGCTGCCTCTCGCGAATAAGTTTGTTTGTTTCCAAATGGGAGTAAATCCTGATCCGAAGAATCCTCTCTAATAATTTCTCTACCACTGACGTAAGGCTCACCGGCCTATAATTTCCTGGATTATCCTTGCGACCCTTCTTAAACAAAGCAACAACATTGGCTGTTCTCCAGTCCTCTGGGACCTCATCTGTAGCCAATGAGGATGCATGGGAAAATCACCACCTGCAAGCTCCCGTCCAAGTCACACACCATCCTGACTTGGAACTATATCGCCGTTCCTTCACTGTCGCTGGGTCAAAATCCTGGAACTCCCTTCCTAACAGCACTGTGGGTGTACCTACCTCACATGGACTGCAGCAGTTCAAGAAGGCAGCTCACCACCACCACCTCAAGGACAATTAGGGATGGGCAATAAATGCTGGCCTCGCCAGTGACACCCATATCCCATGAATGAATTTTAAAAAAAGCTTAAATTCTTCCAATGATTGTTCCTTTCATCACACTTGATGGACAGCCCTGTCTTCAAAGTAAATGTAAGATGCAAGATATTCAAATGTTTCAATAGTCAGTCCTAGCCCATGAGGGCAGAATTAAATGTTTGGAAATGGATTGAATTGTGAGTGCGCGAGCTGCATCATTTGGGGTGAGAAGCTACACACTATTTCCTACCATTTATCCAGGAAGACTCACCTGTCACCGATACACCTGTTGTGTTGAGAAACCTGAAGAAAAGCTGAAAGCACGTATGCTGTACTGACATGGTACTGTAATTGCATACAGTTGTCTGTCAAGTGACAGAAAATTCAACTACTTTCCAAGTATCAAAAGTGAGCATGTCACACCTATCTAAATATATATATATATATATAAATTATACACAATGTATAAATGGTGCTTTATTCGGGTTTATTCTGGTGTGAGTCAGCTTTTAGACCCAAACTCAACATTGTAAGACCAGCCAGCGCCTAAACCAACGGATCAATGGAAATGAGACCTTGGGTCTCAACAACATATTTGATGCAAACTACTGAAATGGATCACACTTCCTCAGGTGAAGACACACTCCTGCCTCCACAGGAATATGTGCTTTTTTGTTTAATAAAAATAAAATCCCTTTAGTTGGCAGCTGCTGAAAGAAGCCTGAGTGGGGGCAGCTCCAACTCATGGCCTGCCCATTGGCAACTAATTTCTGAACGGAGCTCTTCAACAACAACTTTCAGTTATATGTAGTAAATGTAGTAAAGGACCCCAAAGTGCTTCACAAAAGCATTTTCAAACAACATTTTTGACCAAACCAGTTAAGAAGATATCAGGACTGATGGTCAAAAGCTTGGACACAGATAGATTTTAAGGAGCATCTTAAAGAAAGAAAGAAAGGCAGAGAAGTTTAGGGAGGGAATTCTATGGTTTGGCCTGGTCAGCCGAAGGCATGGCCGCCAATGGTGTAGCATTTAAAATCAGGGATGTGCAACAGACCAGAATTGAAAGTGTTGATATCTCAGTGAATTGTAGAGCTACAGGGATAGGGAGGGCGAAACAATGGAGGTATTTGAAAACAAGAATGAAAATCTTAAAACTAAGGCGTTGCCAGATCAGGAGCCAACATAGATCAGCGAACACTGGGATGATAGGTGAATGGACTTAGTGCAAGTTAGGACATTGGCAACAAAGTTTTGGATGAGTTTATATTTACGTAGGCTGGAAGATAGAAGGTCAGCCAGCACTGCACTGGAATAAATCAAGTCCAGAGGCAATAAAGGCATGGATGAGGATTTCAGCAGCAGATGAACTGAGGCAAAGGCAGAGTCAGATGCTGTGCTGGTGGAAGTAGATGGTTTTGGTGATGCAGTGGATATGTGGTTAGAAAAAGGCATGAATTTAGCAGTGGGACCAAAGATGATGCAGATTGGGAGCAGGTCTGCCAAATTGGTATGCTTTGCACCCAAAATATCCTCAAGACAGCCTGAAGTATCTTTGAACCAATGGATTACTTTTGAAATGCGATTAGATATTTTGTAAGTAAATGCAGCAACAACTTATATTTCTTTAGCACCTTTAACATAATGAATTGTCCTAAGCTGCTTCACAGAAGTATTATAAAACAAAATATAACAAGTGACATAATGAGATATTCGGTCAGATGAGCAAAGGCTTGGTCAAAGAGGTAGTATTTAAGGAATGTCTTAAAGGAGGAGAGCCAGGTGGAGAAGTGTAGGGAGGATATTCCAAAGCTTAGGGCCTAGACAACTGAAGGCACGACAACCAAGAATTATTAAAGTCGGAGAGGTCAGAATTAGAGGAGTGCAGATATTTTGGGAGGGTTGTGAGCTGGAGGAGATTACAGAGATAGGGAGGGATTTGAAAACAAGGATAAGAATTTTTAAATCAAGGTGTTGCTTGACCGGGAGCCAATGTAGGTCAGTGAGCACAGGGGTGATGGGGAACAGGACTTAGTGCAAGTTAAGACACTGGCAGCAGAGTTTACGGAGGATAGAATGTGGAAAACCAGCCAGGACTGCGTTGGAATAGTCAAGTCTAGAGGTAATGAAGGCATGACTGAGGGTTTCAGCAGAAGATAAGCTGAACCAGGAGTGAAGTCGATTGATGTTATGGAGATGAAAATAAGCTGTCTTAGTGATGGCACAAATATGAGGTCCGAAGCTTATCTTGGGGTCGAATGTGACACTAAGGTTGCAAACAGACTGGCTTAATTTCAGACTGTTGCCAGGGAGAGGGATGGAGTTGGTAGCTAGGGAATGGACTTTGGAGCAGGGACCGAAAACAATGGCTTCAGTCTTCCCAATATTTAATTGGAGGAAATTTCTGCTCATCAATATTGGATATTGAAGAAGCAGCGTGACAACTTAGAGACAGTGGAGGAGTCGAGAGAAGTGGTGGTGTAGAACTGGGTGTTGTCAGCATACATGTGAAAACTAACAGGGAGGAGTCGAGAGAAGTGGTGGTGTAGAACTGGGTGTTGTCAGCATACATGTGAAAACTAACACTGTGCTTTCGGATGAAGCTGGCTTCAGTCTTTCCAATATTTAATTGGAGCAAATTTCTGCTCATCCAGCACTGGATGTCAGTTAATTTAGCAACAGTACAGGAGTTGAGAGAGATGGTAGTGTGGTAGAGCTGGAGCCATCAGCGTAGATACGAAATCTAACGCTGTGCTTTTGGATGATGTCGCCAACAGGCAGCTTGTAAATGAGAAATAGGAGGGGACCAAGGATTGATCACTGGGGGACACCAGGGGTAACGATGCGGGAGCAGAAGGAGAAGCCATTGCAAGTGCTTCTTTGGCTACGATTAGATAGATAAGAATGGAAGCAGGTGAGAGAAGTCTCACCCAGCTGGACGACAGTGGAGAGGTGTTGGAGGAGGGGGGTGTAGTCAACCGTGTCAAAGGCCGTAGACAGGTCGAGAAGGACAAGGAGGGAAAGTTTACCTACAAAGGACATCTATGCAAGTGTGACAAAGATAAACTTTCCCTTCTCGACCTGTCTGCAGCCTTTGACACGATTGACCACACCATCCACCAACACCTCACCACTGTCATCCAGCTGGGTGCAACTGCTCTCACCTAGTTCCATTCGTAGTTACCTAATCATATCTGGAGCATCACTTGTAAAATCCCACATTGTTACCTCTATCTCCCAAGAATCTATCCTCGGCCCCCCTTCCATTTCTCATCAACATGCTGCACCCTGCCAATGCCATCCAAAAGCACACAGTTAGTTTCTACGCTGACAACACCCAGTTCTACTTCACCAACAGCTCTCTCGACTCCTCCACTGTTGCTAAATTATCAGACTGCTTATGAAACATCCAGTACTGGACTTACAGAAATTTCCTCCAAATTTGTTCTAACTAAGGTTCTTTCAAACTTGGCAACATACTCTCTAGCCAGTCATCACAATTCACAGTACTATTATTTAAAAGACTATGATTTTTGCAACTAATGATTTTTTTTGAAAAGATACATCACGGCTACAAATATCGCCACTAAAAAGGCTTTTCTGAATAACTTGCATGTGGATTATCAATGTCATGTCTGTAATATTCCTGCAGGTCATGGAGTATTTGACTTGCATCATTTAAAAAAATATATAAAATGGGCTCTCCTTTAATATCCTTTTAGGTTACGTGATGCCTACCCAGCATCTTGAAAATGGCATCTAATCATGGATTTAAGTTAACCAACTCTCATATCTAATTATAAGTGCAGAGAAAAACAAGCAAGTTAGCATAGAACTAGTTTAAGTTCTTAGCTTAAAGCTCAGTGAAAATATTAAGGAGCAAATAGCTCCATAGGTGAACAGCATAGTCTTTAGGCAACACCACCATGGTATCAGCCTTGGCTCAGTGGTAGCGCTCTCACACCAGTCAGAAGACTGTGGGTTCAAGTTCCACACTAGACTTGAGGACAAATTGTTGATGGACACTCCCAGTGCAGTACTGAAAGATTGTTGCACTGTTTTTCAAATGAGTCATTATACCAAGGCCCCATCTGCCATCTCAGGAAGATGTAAAAGATACCAAAGAAGAGCAGGGGAGTTCTCCCCGGGGTCCTGGCCAACATTTATCCCACAGCCAATGTCACCAAAACAGACTAACTGGCTATTATCACGTTGCTGTCTGTGGGACCTTGCAGTGTGCAAATTAGCTGTCACATTTCCTACATTACAACAATTATTACACTTCAAAAGTACTTACAGCACTTTGGGATGTTCTGAGGTCATGAGCGGCACTTGAATTTGCAAGTCTTCCTTCTTTTGTTTTCTGAAGTGTATTTTTAATTTTTATTTTTTATAGAAATATTTCTCCAATCTGTGCATCACAAACACATAAAGGTAATGACATTCTCTTGGTTACATTTTACCATGGGTAATATAAAAAATGTATTTTTTTAAAAACTGAAAACACTTAGCATTACATCTAGTCAGAATCAATGGCAGCAGCTCTTAAACCGAAAATGGGCCCTTACTTTTCCTTAAAGTTGAATGCAAATATTTGCTATTTTGTGAACAGTCAAGCTTGAAACAATCTAATAAAGAGACATCAAAACACTCAGTGGTCTGGATGCCAGCAGATGGATATGTACAGAAATTTTAAAAATGGACATTTTTTATTTTGGCATGGACTTATGTAATGTAAATACAGGGTCAACATTCAATCAGACTCCTTCTATCCAACAACAAATATCCTTCAAATAGCACCTTTGACATAGTAAAATCTCACCAAGGTGCTTCACAGGAGCATTATCAGACATAGATTTGACACCAAGCCTTATGAGGTGGTACTGGGACAGGTTATCAAAAAGTTGGTTAAAGAGGTAGATTTTAAGGAGCCTTAAAGAATGGTAGAGAGAAGCACTTCATTCCGATGATTTCTGATTCTGGATTTAGGCTGCAACTATAGACCTTCTGCAAGTGAAAGATCATGGCCTCACTGGATCCACATCAATACACTAACCGAATATACAACAGATCTAAGATAGCACAAAGCTTTCATTACACACTATGGGCGCTCAATCCAAGAACAAAAACACATTTTTGTAGTCAGCACATCCAAACTAAACAAACATGAACAGTGGCTCAAACCTTTCAAGTCATCACATCTAATAAAGAACCCAGCAACCTGCAACTGCTTATTCAATGGGCTGCAAGTTGCCATCAGCAGCCAGAACCAACATATTAAGCATATACAGAAATAAAAAGAAACTATTAAAATCAGAGATTAGGAAAAAATTTACATTGGTAATTGAACATGAAATTCTGTGTCACAAATTGCCAAAGTAGTCTTTTAGAAGGGGACTGGTCGCCTGAAAAATATGGGAATATGGGGTTAATGTAGGATTAGTATAAAGGGGTAGTTGTTGGTCGGCACAGACTTGATGGGCCGAAGGGCCTGTTTCAGTGCTGTTTCTATAAATAAATAAATAGGATATGGTCAGTACGGTGGGATCAGACTTGGCGGTTGATGTGAAGAATACACCAGTGCAGACTTAAAGGGTTGTGCTGCAACATTTCGTAATTCTATGAAACTCAAATATAGTTTGGACTCCAATTTTAGTTTTTAACAAAAAAGATTTATTTCCCCAGGATTTAAAGAGTTACAGCCTTTAATTGTTCCATTATTCTCCGAACAAAACCTTTTAAAAAAAAAAGCTCGATTTGCATTTCAAATGCAAAAACAATTTGTCTGTCCTGCATTCTGATCAGCTAAACAGCACTAGTTGAATACACACACCGAGAATGAACACTGAACATTTGCACACAACTTTTCTTAACTGTGCACTATACATTTCCCCCATTCAACTTACATTTAACTTTTATTATTCCCCGAATTTCGTCCATAACCTGTAACAAACCTTGCAACGGTCCCAGCAATTTTTTCACACATATAAACCCTCAAAACAGAACTCAGATTACAGAACAGGGAGCCTCATGGCCTTTACAGAAATGCCAAAGTGAAAGTGCAAACACCACATAATGTGTGAACTTGGTTCACTGGGGCCTAACCATATCTGTTATGGTGAACAGTCAGAGGATTAGAGTATTTTCACACTACTGGTTCAAAGTTCTTACTTTGTACCGCCTCTACACTCGTGTAAAAAGAGAAAACATCCATATCAGGATATCCCAAAGGGCATTACAGCCCATTTGTACACAGCAAGGTCCCACATATAGCAATGTGATAAATGATCAGATAATCTGTTTCAGTAATGACAGTTGAGGGATAAATATTGGCAACTGGGAGAACTCCCCTACTCTTCGTTGAATAGTGCCATGTGAACTTTAACATCCACCTGAGCGGGCAACAGGCCCTCAATTTAATGTCTCATCTGTGTGATGGCACCTCGGACAGTGAAGCAATCTGGAGTGACAGTCTAGAGGACGTGCTCAAGACACTGGAGCCGGACTTGAACCCACAAGCATCTGATTGTAAATCCAGAGTGAAATCGGACTCAACTCGCCCCTCCAGCAATTCCTCACTTTCTCCAGTTAGGCCATAACTCTGGATTTTAGACTGCATTTACGTTTCCACTGTAGTGTGTCAGATGATTATGGGGCAAAAATAGGGATTTTCTTTGACAATGCAATATTAAAGGAATTGTTTTTGGACAAATTTACACTGTGACTGGACTGTAGCATTGGTGCAAACAGTCTTGCACATACCATTCAGCTGTGATGTAAACACATCCTAAGTAGCTTGCATTTCCATTGTGCCTTTAAGATAGTAAAACATCCCATGGCAACAGAAGCGTAATCAGTCAAAAATGGATACAGAGCCTATAAAAGATGATATTAGGAGGGCGACTAAAAGCTTGGTCAAACAGCTGGTTTTAAATGGAGGAGAGAGAGGCGGAGAGGATTACTGAGGGAATTCCAAAGTCTATGGCCTAAATAGCTGATGACATGCCCACCAATGGTGGAGTGAAGGGAGCTGGGGAACGCAGGAGGGCAGAGTGACAGCACTGCAAAGTTCTTGGAAGGTTGGAGGAGATAGGGAGAGGCAAGGTCAGGGAGGGATTTAAACACAAGCAGAACCAGATCCTATACCGTTGAACGATTTGTTCATTATTGAATCACACACTACCAAACATTCAATTCACGTGTTCAATTTGTTTGCACAAAGGTTTGGAATTTAAGTAAATACCATTATTGCCACAAACTGCCTTTACTAGTGGAATATAACAGGATACAAAAACAAAATAGTCTATACAGGGTAGGTGATATTGAATATGGCAGCTTACATTGAACAGAGAACATTAATCTTCATGCTATGAGATAATGCAGCAAGTTCATGATAAGTCCCAAGTAAACAGGGTTGATGTAGCATTAGTGTTAAAGAGATTAATAAAAAGTGTGTAACTGTGCAGGGAATGATTGCAAACAATGATTCATCCACAAAATGCTTCTGTACATTACACAAACGAATTGGTGCTTTCTGGATTGACACGAATGATCCGAGATCCATTACGGAGATCCTGGAGCTGTTTTGCTGGCGTTCCAACTCCTTCCTCGAACCGTCTCTCTACAACGGGAAGGACAGTCTCGTACAGGAAGGAAACGTTCTCACGAATGAAGATTTTCTTCTCCGGATCCTGCTCGCAGCGTAGGCAGTAGTCCACATGCTGCACGGCCACCAGGATGATCTCTCGAAGGCTTTCCAAAAGGACCATGTGCAGCTCGGGGAAATAGAGCTTCAGCCCTTCTTCTAAGAAAGCCATCAACTGCTTTGTGAAGGCCACAATGGTGTAGCTGAGGTTGACCCAGCAGTCATCACCAGTGTACTGATCAAAATTGGCGATGCCACTGCCCTTCATCTCCTCCTTCAGCTTCACCAAGGCCTCAGGCGTCATCAGGTTCATTCTTCTCCACATCTCCTCTGAGTTGCGGTGCTTGGTGGCCTCCATGATGATGCCCTTGTAGCTGTGGAGGGCGGCCTTGATGTCCTTGACCAGCAGAGCCTGGAGTGTGAAGGTGAGGTCCAGGCCAATCTCGCTGAGCTTGTTGCAGTGCTCCTTGGCCACCTCCACGCACGCGGCAGTGGTGGACAGGCTCTCCTTGCTGTCAAACACCTGCTTGCTGAAGGCATCCACGAACAGCCGGGTGGCTGAGCGCGACCACACCACAAAGGCCGAGTAACAGCCGCTGTCGCCGGCGAAATCCATCTCAAACTCCTTGGCTGTGTCCAGCAGGCCGGTGAAGAAGATGTTGCAGAGCTTGTGGATGTAGAGCAAGGTGGCGCCCTCAATGCGCAGCTGGCGGATGGCCGTCTGCACGGCAGCCGCCCGGTTCTTCAGGAAGAGCTCACAGGCCTTGGTCGACTGGCCCAGCCGGATAAGCTGAGAGACTGCGCGCCGGGTGGCCCGTGGACCTCCCCGCAGCGAGCGCCCAGGCGAAAGCTCGTACACCAGCACGTCAGTCAGACGGCGGACCCTCTGCTCCACCCGGCTCCGCAGCTGGCGCACCCCAGGCTGGCCAGCCGCTCCGCTCAGGTAGTCAGACAGCTTGTCCAGCAAGTCGACGGCCCCTTCAAAGTCCCGCTGAGCGATGCAGACATCCAGGTCCTCGGGCAGCTCCTGAATCCACTCCAGGCTCAGGTCCACCAAGTCCAGGGCAGGGTCGGACACCTCGTCGAAGGGGTTAGTCTTGGGCGACAGAGGCCTCTGCTGCTTCTCCTCCTCGGCCACCAGCAGCAGGGCCTTGGCTTCCTCTTTCTCCACCTCCAGGCGCTCGGTCAGGGCCTTGCTCTTCTTGGTCTGGTCCAGGATCTCCAGCCACTCCTTCTTGACCTTGGCGTTCTCGGCCTGGAAGACCCGCGTGTCGGGGAACATGAGGATCTTGAACATGTCGCGCATGGGCCCGTTATCCTTGACGTTGACCACGGCGAAGCTGTCCAGCGGGTATAGGGCGTTGTAGCGGTAGCGCACGGCCCCGCGCCGGCTGGGCAGCCAGGCGGCCACCAACAGGCAGTCGTTCATGAGGAAGGCGTGGACCCTCTGCACCTGGGCCGCGCTCTCGGCGTCGCACTCGAGCAGGTCGCCGTTGTAGACCAGGGAGCGGCCGGGGGACTGCAGGATGTCCTGGCAGCCCTCCACCTTCTCCAGCAAGGTGGTGAGGGTGCGCTGCTTGTGCTCCTCGGCCTCCCGGGGCAGGATGAGGAAGGCCTCGCAGGAAGAGGTGGTGGAGGAGACGGTGGAGGAGGAGGAGGCCCCACCGCCGCTGCCGAGCGGGACCTGCAGCTGACGGGAGCCCTGGTGTTGTTGTTGCTGCTGCTGCTGTTCCCTGTCGGCCGCCAGCAGCATCTGGGTCAGGCCGTCCATGATGCCCTTCTGCTCGGTGAGGATGTGGCTGAGCTGGTACATCTCACTCTCCAGGTACGAGATCTCCCGGGCCGTCTCGATGAACTGCCGGTAGTTCTTGTAGACGTTCTTCTTCAGGTTCTGCGCCGTCTCATCGGCCAGGCTCTGAATCTTGTGCCGGTGCTCCTGCAGGTCGCGGTCGCCGTCCGACTGCTGCGACAGCTGCTTGACGTACAGGGCCGGCTCGAAGCGGGAAGCTTCCAGCTGGCGCCGGAGCTTGGAGGCCCCGTCCGCCGCCATCCTGGCAGAGGCTGGAGGAGTGATTAAGCCGCGGCCGATCCGCCACCCTCGAAGTTTTTGTTTTGAACCGTCGCTGCCGAGGCCTCTCCCTCCGCCCGCGCCACCAACCGACAGCCGGCCCGCGCGAGACCCGCCCCTCCCCAGGCTTCCCATTGGTTGACCGTGCCCGGCCACCTGCTCTCTCATTGGTCAGATGTTTTCCCGTCCACCCATTGGTCGGAGTGGTGACTGCTCTAGCATGTGATTGGCGTGGAAAAGGAAGTGACGCGTCGGCGCTGCGCATCTGCGTTGAGCGATCGAGAGGGAGGAGCTGGGCGGGTGATGGAGGCTGATTTGCTGCTGGCGCTGCAATTGCAGGCGGCCTGGGAGGAGGAAGACGCTAATGCTGCCCCCACTCCGAGGTCGGCTGGGCAACAGGCGCCACTTTCCGTGGTGGACGGGGAGTGGGAGTTGATCGACCCGAACCCCAATCTACACGACCTCTTCCTGCAGTTTAACGACGTGTATTTCTGGGGCCGGTTGGCCGGGGTGGAGGTTCGCTGGAGCCCGCGCATGACGCTGTGAGTAGCGGAGAGACGTCAGTGCCGCCACTTTAATGACAATTTCCCAACTGTCTGGGGGTGGAGCCTGAAACTTTCAGCAATATCATTGGAGGGGACGGTTATCAATCCTTCTCCCTCAATCCTCTTCTCCCCTTCACCCCCCCCCCCCACCTCCCCCCCACCAATCCTCTTCTCCCCTTCACCCCACCAATCCTCTTCTCCCCTTCCCCCCACCAATCCTCTTCTCCCCTTCCCCCCCCCAATCCTCTCTCCCCTTCCCCCCCCCCCAATCCTCTCTCCCCTTCCCCCCCCCCAATCCTCTCTCCCCTTCCCCCCCCCCAATCCTCTCTCCCCTTCCCCCCCCCCAATCCTCTCTCCCCTTCCCCCCCCCCAATCCTCTCTCCCCTTCCCCCCCCCCAATCCTCTCTCCCCTTCCCCCCCCCCAATCCTCTCTCCCCTTCCCCCCCCCCCAATCCTCTCTCCCCTTCCCCCCCCCCCAATCCTCTCTCCCCTTCCCCCCCCCCAATCCTCTCTCCCCTTCCCCCCCCCCAATCCTCTCTCCCCTTCTCCCCCCCCCAATCCTCTCTCCCCTTCCCCCCCCCCAATCCTCTCTCCCCTTCCCCCCCCCAATCCTCTCTCCCCTTCTCCCCCCCCCAATCCTCTCTCCCCTTCCCCCCCCCAATCCTCTCTCCCCTTCCCCCCCCCAATCCTCTCTCCCCTTCCCCCCCCCAATCCTCTCTCCCCTTCCCCCCCCCCCAATCCTCTCTCCCCTTCCCCCCCCCAATCCTCTCTCCCCTTCCCCCCCCCAATCCTCTCTCCCCTTCCCCCCCCCCAATCCTCTCTCCCCTTCCCCCCCCAATCCTCTCTCCCCTTCCCCCCCCCAATCCTCTCTCCCCTTCCCCCCCCCAATCCTCTCTCCCCTTCCCCCCCCCAATCCTCTCTCCCCTTCCCCCCCCCCCAATCCTCTCTCCCCTTCCCCCCCCCCCAATCCTCTCTCCCCTTCCCCCCCCCCCAATCCTCTCTCCCCTTCCCCCCCCCCAATCCTCTCTCCCCTTCCCCCCCCCCCAATCCTCTCTCCCCTTCCCCCCCCCCCAATCCTCTCTCCCCTTCCCCCCCCCCCAATCCTCTCTCCCCTTCCCCCCCCCCCAATCCTCTCTCCCCTTCGCCCCCCAATCCTCTCTCCCCTTCGCCCCCCAATCCTCTCTCCCCTTCGCCCCCCAATCCTCTCTCCCCTTCGCCCCCCAATCCTCTCTCCCCTTCGCCCCCCAATCCTCTCTCCCCTTCGCCCCCCAATCCTCTCTCCCCTTCGCCCCCCAATCCTCTCTCCCCTTCGCCCCCCAATCCCCTCTCCCCTTCGCCCCCCAATCCCCTCTCCCCTTCGCCCCCCAATCCCCTCTCCCCTTCGCCCCCCAATCCCCTCTCCCCTTCGCCCCCCAATCCCCTCTCCCCTTCGCCGTTTTGCCTGAAGTAGGGCACCTTTCATCTGCTTATTACTGATTTGACTGTCTTGCACGTTTTTACAAAAAAATTGATTGCTGACTTAACAGCAAACGATTTTGTTGACTGGCTCTCCAATCTAGTTTTCACAGCAGTCATGTAATTTATTTTGTTCACTGTAGTTGTTTTGTACTTCCTGTTGTCTTCCATGCTCAATTAATTGTTGCTGGCCTTTTGTGGATTTGTTACAGTTGTGCTGGGGTGTGCTGCTATGAAGGGAGAGGAGGTCTGTGCTCCATACGCATCAGCGAACCTCTGTTGAAACTGCGACCCAGGCGAGACCTGGTTGAGGTATGTTTTGAGTAGTGTCAGTGTCACGTCTTCTCATGCTTTTCTATGGGAGACCTGCTGGTACAGGGTATACATGTGTTTCTTCCTCATGGGCCCAGCTTCAAATCTAGCACAGACTGAAGTCTCGCCTCTGGCACTAAATATGTTTGGCCAACTACAATTGTTGGTCCAATGTATAAGGAGCTCTGGAGGAGGCCATTCCACCCCTCGAGCTTGTTCTGCCATTGGTAGATTGTGGCTGTCCTCATAATTTAACCATTTTAACTTGGGTATCATTCTGGTGAATCTGGGCTGTGTGCCCCCCAAGTTTGGAATCTCTGCTGTTAGAACACTTGTGAGAAACATAAGACTGTCACAAAAACAAATCTTGTTCTGAGGCTGGCATTATTGGTGAGGGGTGGAAAGCGAATGAAGCTTCACAGCACCTTAAGGAGTTCAAAGTTGCCCTCAAATGTTACGTTTATGTAAGCATACAGTTAAGGACAAATTGTTAAGTGGTGTGGGTGGCTTCTACTTTTCACCTCCCAACTGACCACAATCATGTTTTGTTAAAAATGGTGCATTAGTCCCTGAGTGTTTTTAGGGTCAAATAAAGATAGGTTATAAAAAGGAAGATAACTGTTTATTTTTAAACAATTCCTGAAATAGTCACAAATTCACCCACTCACACACTCACATGTGCATACACAAGAATAGATGGAGAGAAAAGGGTATGATGCAATTAAAGTCCAAGGTGATATGAGTTTATGGTTTACAGAATACTGTTGAGACTTCTTAGGAAAGCCTTTTTTAAAGGTGCATGCCTGGATGTTTGCAGTCTTGAACTTGCTGAGGTGTGGTAGAATTCTCATGGTTAACTCTCAGCCCAAAGTTGGTGTGAATTTGGTTTATGGAGAGTCTCAATGTCACTTTGTAATTTTTCTACTGTAGTGGTTGTTCAGTTCTTGTTCAGCAGGATTCTTCTGTTTAACTGGATCTCTCTCTCAGCCTCTGGCTGGAAACTGGCTTTCTGTGGTCTTAGCATGATCTGCCTCCCTCTCCAGAGAGCTACTTTTTAAGGTAAAAATCCATCAGATTTGAGTTTCTGTTAGGTGACACCTGGCCCCCTGACATTTTATTTTCATAATTCCTTGAATTCATTGTTTATTTCACCCTGGCTCCTTCCAAGCATGACAACATCCCATGATGGGATATTCATTCCGGCCATGAGGAAATGGGTGCATCAAACCCATATTCATTCATAAAACACTGGGGTAGTGGCAATGGCATGATCTTCGCTGCTGATGTGGCTTATTTTCATAAGACGCCTAATATTTATATTCCCATTTCAGGTAAATAATTTGTTGGTTCATTGTGAAGTACTGCGGGACATTGAGAGAGATTTGGAAGTGCTCTATTAATACAGGATGTTTCCCTTGCTGTCTGCCTGCTTGCACTGTGTAGTAACTTGCACACCCCACCAAACTCAGCCAAACTCCATTCGCACTTGTCTTCTTTTACTAACCTGCTTCCCCTCTTCAGGGGTGCCATTCACTAACTCCTGACACCAGCAGTGCAGAGAGCTTCGCCTTTTGCTAGAGTATTTGATCCTTATTCTGACTTCACCCTTCAACCTGCTCTGGTGTTCCTGGATATTTACTTGTTCAGGTTAGGGGAGGTGCTTTGGATTTTCATTAAGTGTGAAGTAACGAGGGTGGGGTAGGGGAACTGGGCTGTTGGCGTGTTCCTGTAGGTTTCTGTTTTATATTTGCTTGCTGTTTCTTTAAGATGCTAGTTTCTTGCCTGTTGATGTGTTTTGTACAGTTTAGTAACAAACTCCTCTCTACCCTTTTGTCTGGTTTTGGTTAGAGGCCAGGCCTATTGTATAAAAGGGAATAATTTATGAACGATGTGACAGGTAAGATGCATACTTTCTGCTGAAGCGGGAACGTTGAATACTCAGTGGGATACTAGGTTTATTCTATTTGTATGAGTGTTTCTGGTTTCCTGGTTTCTGCTTCAATCTGAGTTATTCAGGACATCATTGTGGCAGAATTGTCTTTTGCCAGTGTTTTCTTTTAAAACTTGTATCACTGCTGCTAAAATCAGCATGCAAGAGGTTAAATCAACATCACTCAAGGTATGTTCCGAAGGGAATCATCCATTCCATTCTAAACATAATGGCTATTGGCATTCTTCATTTATGCAGATTTATAAAACGGAGAACGTTGCAAAGTTCCAGATGTTAAACTGGGATTGCCACATTCACTGGTAGCATGTTAGGTTATTAATGCAAATTGCTTCCATTCAATATTGATGAATGGCAGTTCTGGTTTAATTAATTCTGGGGAGGTGCTGCTGTCTGTTTCAGGACCTGCATTCACAAACCTTGATTGGGTGGATTGATAGCTCAGTGAATAGAAGTTTTATCATGCAGATTGACGTTCGTTTTCAGAGTGCACGGTGTGTGTGTGTGGCTTGCACTCAAGATCCAAGGGTCTGGCTGTAAACTTTTGTGCCACTCTGCCAATGGATTTCAGGCTAGTTTAAGCTTGCAGTCAGTAAATGCGTAAACCTTTAACTACTCATTCCTATTGAAGTGTAGGGATATAGATGTACCTTGCTGTATGAAAATACTGTTTATCTATCTTGTGTGAGTAAAATCCCTTTTATATTTCAAGCTTTTGTCTTAATTTGCTTACTGCTTATTCAGTTCACCATCTGTATAGAGAACTTATGTACTGTGTATTTCTATAGGCAATGTATGGAGTTAGGTATCTCTGCAAACCCTCACTCTTGCTGTTATTTATCCATGTATTGGGAAGAGAAGGGTGCGCTCCAGACAATTGGAATCACAGGGCCAATTAAACAGTCTGACTGGAAACGTTACACCCACAAAAATATCTAGCATAAAACTGAAACTGTGGCAGTCATTCCTTCGAATGCCTTCTGTATATTGGGTTCACACAAGCGTACTAGTGAAGGAGATGATGGCATGTTCACTATTGTTCAAAACCAACGACTGGAAATACACAAGTCATCATTTTTGAAAGTTAGGGTTAAATCTCTACTCGCTGAGCTATCACAAACATCTGGTGAATTAAGCTGTAAAGCCATTTTTTAAAAAATGAATATATTATGACCAGGTGAAGAAGGTGTCTAGGGGTCCCTTTTAGCCTTCACTTGGTCTTATTGTAACGGTATAATTTTTAAACACTGTGTTTTGAGCTCCCCCTTGGTGAATCCTTGTTCACCACTTTCCAATTATAAGGCAAAGAAATGAGCATAAACAGGCTTTCTTAGGTTTAAAGAAGAAAAGTGAAATTTATTAAAACTTAAACTCTAATTCAGGTAATGCCTATGGATACACGCTGCGCCCCACGTTAGCATGCATATGCGATACGCACATGCAAATAGGGATAGAAAAGAGAAGAAAAATAAAATGGAGAGGTTTGAGGCAATCTCTGAAGAGAGGTTTTTACTGTGCTTCAAACTCGCTGTAGACCTTGATTGTAGGTAATCTTTTTGTTGGGGCCCAGTATTATTCTTCAACCTTGTTCACTGTAGGAGAATTTTTTCTCTTGGGTTTCATAGGTCTTCAATGGTTTTCAATTCTGTAAGAAAGAGATGGGAGCAGACAGGAGAGAGGTCTTCTCGGTCCAGGAGAAAAGAGCTTTGAGTTCAAATTCTCTGTGGCAAGTTCAAATTCTGCAACAGCCAGTTAGTCATGTGACTTAACTGGTCTGACCACTTCATCTGTGTATTGGGGAAGCAATGTTCCAACACTGTCTGCTAGCATGCAAAAAAGGTCTTTCCGACAAGGGGCCTTGCAATTCCTTGTGATAGGTCCTCCTCTTCCCAGCACCAATTTTAAGTTTTAATGTTCATGTGGCAAAATAATGTGTGCCTCGTTCTTGGCAGGTGAGGGCCTGCATGACAATATGAAAAATGATGAAAAAAGACCCACTACAAGACATTGCATCACAAGACAGACATTCCTCACCCCATGCATCATGGGTCTCCCCAATGTTGTAAATATTTATTCTCACTAATCTCTTGGGAGAGGGAAAAAAAACAGCTTAAAACCCCAGGCCAGTAAGGAGGTAAGGGAATGTCTCGGAAATTAGGCTCTGACTACTTTTAGGCTTAAAAGTACATATTTTTGGGGATTTTCTAAAATTATGGGCGAAAACTTATTTTTATTAACTGGATGAAGTGGATTGCTTTTATTGTGTTATACCATATTTATCCAGTCTTTCATTTACATGAATTGTACTCGCAGACTATTAAAAAATGCAAACTATAATTCAGCATCCACTGATGGCAGTTTGTCTCCAGCAATATTGGTTTCTGTCAAGCCTCACACCTGATCAGATTATCATCAGCAAGTTCAAATTTCTGGGGAGTTTTTCTGTTTCATTTTTTTTTAAAGTTTGTGCTTTATGAAAATTCTTGGAAGGCAAACCAAATAAAACAGATCAATCGCAACATTTTTTTTTTTTTGCTTTCCCAATAGACACTATTACATGAAATGATCCATGCCTTGCTGTTTGTTACAAATAATGACAAAGACCATGAGTCTCATGGGCTGGAGTTCTGCAAACACATGAGGAGGATCAACAGGATGAGTGGAGCCAAGGTGACTGTAAGTACCCAGGGGCAAGGTCTGTGTGTGAGATTGACGTCTGGCATGCCTGGGCTTGGCCTTTGTCTGGTCACGTAAGAGCTTAAATTCATTTCCCAAACACATGCTTCTGTCCCCTTCCCTCAGATTTTGGGATGCTGAAAATGGACCATGTTCAATTCTAGTCCAAGTTGAATCACTTGACCTAAGGGCTGTGATGTTGACTGTGGACAGTGTGGGAGGAGACATTGTTACCGTTGGGTTTAGTAACCCTCGGATGAGAGGAGGAAAGTTTAAGTTTCAGGTTTGATCACTGTCTATTGGTCCCAGCTGTGATTGCACATATACAGGGATATGACCTCATAAGTGCTGAGAATTCTGGCCAACCCTTACTTTTTAGCCAACTGTCGGCTGTGGATGTTTAAATTCCTCCATGGCCTCAGCCCTTCCTATGTCTGTAACTGTCTCCAGCCCTACAACCCTCCAAGGTTTCTACGCTCTTCCAATTCTGGCCTCTTGTGCATCCCTGATTTCCATTGGCAGCCTGTCTTCAGCTGTCTAAACCCTGAGCTATGGAATTGCTTGCCTAAACTCCCCTGCCTCTGTACCACACTCTCCCTTTAAGACGCTTCTTAAAACTACCTCTTTGACCGAGCTTTTGGTCACCTGTCCTAATATTTCCTTATGTGACTGGCTGTTCGTTTCTGTCTGATAAGCCTCCTGTGAAGTGACTTAGGAAGTTTTACTAAGTTACAAATGTTATATAAATACAAACTGTTGTACAGTTTGGTGTATAAAATACTTGAGTTAAAGTTTAATACTGACAGTGTAAAATGTGGTAACTGATCAGTGTTAAGATGAAACTGATTTGTAATACTTTGCTAGTAAATGATTCAATTATTAAAAACCATCTTTACATCTCACTGGCCACAACTAGAGTGAAAACCATACATTAACTAAAAGATGGTTGACTGGCATCTTGCAAGAGATGATTGGAATGCAGCCTCTGAACTTTGAGACCAGATGAGATTGTCTGTACTTTTGATGGCTTAATTTTGGAAAGGCAAAGTCTGCCACAAATGAACTTGTCCCTTGCCAGTGGTGCAGGGTGATCTTTGCTGATGCCTTGTTTGCAGGGCTGGTGATTGCTTTGGAGCTTCTGAAGCCACATGTCGTTGTGCCGAATTCCTGTCCACAGCTGGTGTCAGCATTTGCATTGATCATCAGCTAGAGTTTCCCACTTGTGATTGTTGAAGGCTTCCATGTCTTTTGACAACATATCTGGATCAGAGCAATGGGGTCTCTGCTGATCTCTTGGCATAGGCTACCTCCCCATATAGCATATCCTTGGGGATGTGGCCGTCTTCCATCCTGTGCACATGCCCAAGCCAGCGAAGCCTTCTTTGCTTGATTGGCGCTAGCATTCTTGGCATGTTTGCCCTAGAAAGGACTGCTTTACTGGTGACTGTCTTTCTATGTGATGCTGAGGATGTGTTGTAGACACCAGAGATGGAAGTTGTTGAACCTTTTTTCTTGCTAGGTGTAAGTTGTCCAGGTTTCACTGCCTTTAGTGGGAGATGGTGATCTAGAGACCCAGGCTAATGCCTTGGGGATACAGGTTTATGGCAGCAGGTGGAATTTAAATTCAATTAATAAAAATCTGGAATTGAAGGGTTGTTTCAGTTTCATGGCACCATTGCTCTCTCTGATTGTCATAAAAACCCCATCTGGTTCACTAATTTCTTTTAGGAAGGGAAATCTGCCATCCTTACCTGGTCTGGCCTACATGTGACTTCAGACCCACAGCAATGTGGTTGACTCTGGCCCTACCAGTGACACCCACATTCCATGAAAGAATAAAGAAAAAACAGCAAGCTGGTGAGGATACAAACCTTGTAGAAAAAGTCCTGCAGGTCAGTTTGTTTTTCCATGCCCATTTTGTTAGTCGGCCAAAGTTGGTATAAGGTACATAGTGATATTTCCAGCTCCAGGTTCCTGTTTCAGCAGTTAGTGCAGTTTGTTACAAACCCCTGTCTCTTTCAGATTTATCACAACTTCCATGATGAGGTGGATGAATACCGGCAGCACTGGTGGCGCTGTGATGGGCCCTGTCAGAACAGGCGGCCGTATTTTGGATATGTTAAACGTGCAATGAACAGAGCACCATCGGCTCGAGACCCCTGGTGGGCTGAGCATCAGCGGACCTGCGGCGGAACATACTCCAAAGTCAAGGAGCCTGAAAACTACAAGGCGAAGAAAGAGAAAAGTGGGGGCGCACTAAAGAAACCATCAAAGCCACAAAAGGACAGAGGTAATAGGTCTGGGTGGCAGTGTCAACAAAATTACTATTGTCTGGCAGATGGAAAAGTAATGATAAGGTGGTTAAGAAGGCATATGGAATCCTTTCCTTTATTAGCTGAGGTATAGAATACAAGAGCAGGGAGGTTATGCTGGAACTGTATAAATCATTGGTTCGGCCACAACCTGAGTACTGTGTGCAGCTCTGATCACCTCATTGCAGAAAGAATGTAATTGCACTAGAGAGAGTACAGAGGAGATTTACGCGGATGGTGCCAGGACTGGAAAAATGCATCTATTAGGAAAGATTGGATAGTCTGGGGTTGTTCTCCTTGGAACAGAGAAGGTTGAGGGGAGATCTGATTGAAATGTACAAAATTTTGAGGGGCCTGGATAGAGTGGACGTTAAGGGTCTATTCACCTTAGCAGAGGTGTCAGTGATGAGGGGGCATAGACTTAAAGTGGTTGGTAGAAAAATTAGAGGGGAGATGAGAAAAAAACCTTTTCACCCAGAGGGTGGTGGGGGCCTGGAACTCACTGCCCGAAAGGGTAGTTGAGTCAGAAACCTTCAACTCATTCAAAAGGAGTCTGGCTATGCACCTGAAGTGCCGTAATCTGCAGGGCTACGGACCAAATGCTGGAAGGTGGGATTAGAATAGGTGGATCATTTTTCGGCCGGCACAGACACGATGGACCAAGTGGCCTCTTTCTGTGCCTTAAACTTTCTATGATTCTATGATACCCTCACAGTATTGGTCCCTAATATAAACGCCACACGCTTGCTTAAGTTGAAGGTTACCTGGGGACTGATTTATAATGGTTACTGTAATTAAAAATAAAAGTTTTATCTCTGTTTTCTTTTCAGTGTTTGAAATAGAGCATCTGACTGAGGTTACATCTTCAGTAAATGTCTACCTGTGTCCTTTTCAAAAGGACAAATATTTTAGGTGTTGGTGTTTTGTTTACAGTTCAGAGGTGATGCTCCAATTGTTTCAGCCTTTGTGTATGAGATGCTCAACAGCTGGTTTTGCCGTTATCTTGTTGGGTTGTTTTATAAATGATGAATTCAGCCTGCAGGGTCGGTTGCTGGGAATTACTGGAACTCACTGAAACTCTGTCCCTTTTGTCTTACGGTGGTACACGGGTGTTTATCTGAGATTAGGTTTATGGAATTTTAGTGATTTCTTTTGGTCACTTTCTGAAGTTCTTAAGAATTCAAAGGATTTTGCCAAACTGGTTTGACTCCTTGTGAACTATCTCCAGCCTCAGACTGCTTACTTCATTATTGTTTAGCCCCTTTTTAAAAACAAAAGGCCTGGTTTGGTCAAGTAGTGGGTTCCTCATTATCCAGAAAAGTGATGACAGTAAATTGAGACACTATTTGCCATGTGACATGCTATGTCCTACATATTAATAGGAGGATCTGCAGCCCTAGAAGCCTATCTGCAGGTTGCCTTCTCAAAGGTTAGGCCCATTTCAGAGAGAAGTTAAGACTCAACCACAGTGTGGGACAGGAGTCACATACAGACCCAGACCAGGCAGGGACAGCAGGTCGGTTCCTGCCCTAAAGAACATTAGTGAACTGGCTGTTTTAGACAGTCCGAGAACACGTGACCTTTTTTACCGATGCCAGCTTTTTAATTACAGTATTCTTTGAACTAAATTCAAATTTGTGGTGAGATTTGAACTTGTGTCTCTGGATCATTAGGCTACACCTCTGGATTACTAGTTCAGTGCCTTTCAGTGCAGCAGCTTTTTCGGGAGCAGCGTGTGAGCGAGTGAGCAGCTGGGAAAGTCAGTTTGAAAGTAAATTTAATTTCCTTTTGTTTTTCGGCGGAGGCCAGGGGGCTGCTGGGTAAGTAAAACACTATATATTTGGGCGGTTTCTGAACCCGAGACACCACACTTGTAGTGTCTCCCACCCGCCCTCCTCCTCTAACCAAAAAAAAAAGGACTCGGTGGGGTGTTTATAAGGTAAGGCTTTTTCGATTTCTCTGGTTTTATTGTGATTGGTAAAAACTTTTCGTTCCTTTTTCATTTAACTAAGTTTAAACTTAAGATTAAAAATGGCAGGAGATCTCAGACCCGTATCATGCTCCTCTTGCTCAATGTGGGAGCTCAGGGACATGGCTGATGACCCTGTCTCCTTCACGTGCAGGAAGTGTGTCCAGCTGCAGCTCTTGTTAGACCGCATGACGGCTCTCGAGCTGCGGATGGACTCACTTTGGAGCATGCGCGATGCTGAGGAGGTCGTGGATAGCACGTTTAGTGAATTGGTCACACCGCAGATTAGGATTGCTGAGGGAGAAAGGGAATGGGTGACCAAAAGGCAGAGAAAGAGCAGGAAGGCAGCGCAGGAGTCCCCTGCGGTCATCTCCCTCCAAAACAAGTATACCGTTTTGGATACTGTAGAGGGAGATGGCTCACCAGGGGAAGGCAGCAGTAGCCAGGTCCATGGCACCGTGGCTGGCTCTGCTGCTCAGAAGGGCGGGAAAAAGAGTGGAAGGGCTATAGTCGTAGGGGATTCGATTGTAAGGGGAGTAGACAGGCGGTTCTGTGGTCGAAAACGAGGCTCCCGAATGGTATGTTGCCTCCCAGGTGCACGGGTCAGGGATGTCTCAGATCGGCTGCAGAACATTCTAAAGGGGGAGGGTGAACAGCCAGTTGTCATTGTGCACATAGGCACTAATGATATAGGTAAAAAACGGGATGAGGTCCTACAAGCAGAGTTTAGGGAGTTAGGAGCCAAGTTAAAAAGTAGGACCTCAGAGGTAGTAATCTCAGGATTACTACCAGTGCCACGTGATAGTCAGAGTAAAAATGAAAGAATAGTCAGGATGAATGCGTGGCTTGAGAGATGGTGCAGGAAGGAGGGGTTCAGATTTTTGGGACATTGGGACCGGTTCTGGGGGAGGTGGGACTATTACAAATTGGACGGTCTACACCTGGGCCGGACTGGAACCAATGTCCTTGGAGGTGCTTTTGCTAACGCTGTTGGGGAGGGTTTAAACTAATGTGGCAGGGGGATGGGAACCAATTGAGGTCAGTTGACAGTGAGGAGGTAGTAACAAAAGCCTGTAAGAAACTAGATCATGAAGTCAGTGTGACTAAGGGGAAGAGCAGGCAGGGAGCAGATGATGAATATAAAGGGACTGGTGGTCTGAGGTGCATTTGCTTTAATGCAAGAAGTGTAGTTGGTAAGGCAGATGAACTTAGGGCTTGGATTAGTACCTGGGAGTATGATGTTATTGCTATTACTGAGACTTGGTTGAGGGAAGGGCATGATTGGCAACTAAATATCCCAGGATATCGATGCTTCAGGCGGGATAGAGAGGGAGGTAAAAGGGGTGGAGGAGTTGCATTACTGGTCAAAGAGGATATCACAGCTGTGCTGAAGGAGGGCACTATGGAGGACTCGAGCAGTGAGGCAATATGGACAGAACTCAGAAATAGGAAGGGTGCGGTAACAATGTTGGGGCTGTACTACAGGCCTCCCAACAGCGAGCGTGAGATAGAGGTACAAATATGTAAACAGATTATGGAAAGATGTAGGAGCAACAGGGTGGTGGTGATGGGAGATTTTAATTTTCCCAACATTGACTGGGATTCGCTTAATGTTAGAGGTCCAGATGGAGCAGAATTTGTAAGGAGCATCCAGGAGGGTTTTCTAGAGCAGTATGTAAATAGTCCAACTCGGGAAGGGGCCATACTGGACCTGGTGTTGGGGAATGAGCCCGGCCAGGTTGTTGAAGTTTCAGTAGGGGACTACTTTGGGAATAGTGATCACAATTCCGTAAGCTTTAAAATACTCATGGACAAAGACGAGAGTGGTCCTAAAGGAAGAGTGCTAAATTGGGGGAAGGCCAACTATACCAAAATTCGGCAGGAGCTGGGAAATGTAGATTGGGAGCAGCTGTTTGAAGGTAAATCCACATGTGATATGTGGGAGGCTTTTAAAGAGAGGTTGATTAGCGTGCAGGAGAGACATGTTCCTGTGAAAATGAGGGATAGAAATGGCAAGATTAGGGAACCATGGTGAAATTGTGAGACTAGCTAAGAGGAAAAAGGAAGCATACATAAGGTCTAGGCGGCTGATGAAAGACGAAGCTTTGAAAGAATATCGGGAATGTAGGACCAATCTGAAACGAGGAATTAAGAGGGCTAAAAGGGGTCATGAAATATCTTTAGCAAACAAGGTTAAGGAAAATCCCAAAGCCTTTTTATTCATATATAAGGAGAAAGAGGGTAACTAGAGAAAGGATTGGCCCACTAAAGGACAAAGGAGGAATGTTATGCTTGGACTCAGAGAAAATGGGTGAGATTCTAAACGAGTACTTTGCATCGGTATTCACCGAGGAGAGGGACATGACGGATGTTGAGGTTAGGAACAGATGTTTGATTACTCTAGGTCAAGTCGGCATAAGGAGGGAGGAAGTGTTGGGTATTCTAAAGGGCATTAAGGTGGACAAGTCCCCAGGTCCGGATGGGATCTATCCCAGGTTACTGAGGGAAGCGAGAGAGGAAATAGCTGGGGCCTTAACAGATATCTTTGCAGCATCCTTAAACACGGGTGAGGTCCCGGAGGACTGGAGAATTGCTAATGTTGTCCCCTTGTTTAAGAAGGGTAGCAGGGATAATCCAGGAAATTATAGACCGGTGAGTCTGACGTCAGTGGTAGGGAAGCTGCTGGAGAAGATACTGAAGGATAGGATCTATTCCCATTTGGAAGAAAATGGGCTCATCAGTGATAGGCAACATGGTTTTGTGCAGGGAAGGTCATGTCTAACCAACTTAATAGAATTCTTTGAGGAAGTGACAAAGTTGATTGATGACGGAAGGGCTGTCGATGTCATATACATGGACTTCAGTAAGGCGTTTGATAAGGTTCCCCATGGCAGGCTGATGGAGAAAGTGAAGGCGCTTGGGGTCCAAGGTGTACTAGCTAGATGGATAAAGAACTGGCTGGGCAACAGGAGACAGAGAGTAGCAGTAGAAGGGAGTTTCTCAAAATGGAGACGTGTGACCAGTGGTGTTCCACAGGGATCCGTGCTGGGACCACTGTTGTTTGTGATATACATTAATGATTTGGAGGAAAGTATAGGTGGACTGATTAGCAAATTTGCAGACGACACTAAGATTGGTGGAGTAGCAGATAGTGAAGGGGACTGTCAGAGAATACAGCAGAATATAGATAGATTGGAGAGTTGGGCAGAGAAATGGCAGATGGAGTTCAATCAGGGCAAATGCGAGGTGATGCATTTTGGAAGATCCAATTCAAGAGTGAACTATACAGTAAATGGAAAAGTCCTGGGGAAAATTGATGTCCAGAGAGATTTGGGTGTTCAGGTCCACTGTTCCCTGAAGGTGGCAACGCAGGTAAATAGAGTGGTCAAGAAGGCATACGGCATGCTTTCCTTCATCGGACGGGGCATTGAGTACAAGAGTTGGCAGGTCATGTTACAGTTGTATAGGACTTTGGTTCGGCCACATTTGGAATACTGCGTACAGTTCTGGTCGCCACATTATCAAAAGGATGTGGATGCTTTGGAAAGGGTGCAGAGGAGGTTCACCAGGATGTTGCCTGGTATGGAGGGCGCTAGCTATGAAGAGAGGTTGAGTAGATTAGGATTATTTTCATTAGAAAGACGGAGGTTGAGGGGGGACCTGATTGAGGTGTACAAAATCATGAGAGGTATAGACAGGGTGGATAGCAAGAAGCTTTTTCCCAGAGTGGGGGTTTCAATTACTAGAGGACACGAGTTCAAAGTGAAAGGGGAAAAGTTTAGGGGGGATATGCGTGGAAAGTTCTTTACGCAGAGGGTGGTGGGCACCTGGAACGCATTGCCAGCGGAGGTGGTAGATGCGGGCACGATGGAGTCTTTTAAGATGTATCTAGACAGATACATGAATGGGCAGGAAGAAAAGAGATACAGAAGCTTAGAAAATAGGCGACATGTTTAGAGAGAGGATCTGGATCGGCGCAGGCTTGGAGGGCCGAAGGGCCTGTTCCTGTGCTGTAATTATCTTTGTTCAATAATATAACCACTACACTACCATGGGGAGCACCTTTACCACATGGACTACAGCACAGGGAGGTTCATCACTGCCTTCTCAAGGGCAGCTGAGGCTGTTCAATAAATTCTGACATTGCCGGAAATGCCCACATCCCAAAAATGGAAAAATCCCTGGATTCAGACCCTGTCGCGCACTATTTACACAGTAATCAAATTAACCACAGTGCATTTTTGTTTGCAGTGATCTAAATGATCTTTTGTAATATGTTTCATTTGATTTTCTGAAGATGACTGCTTGTCCCAATATGTAATCAGCTAAAGTCAGTAACTGTTCATCTCTGTCCTGCTCTGTTTAGATAAATCTCTGAGCGTGGATGTTGGTTCTGTCATTCCGTTCAATGGAAAAGGACATGTTCTCGGAGGCAAGCGCACCGACTCTCCCTCTCAACGCACGCCCTTGGGGAAGATACCTGAAAGCAGCAAATTACTGAGCCCGCCATCCCAGTTTGCTCCCCTGGCTCCTGAACTAAGGTCAGGGTCCTGTGCTGTTGCATTCAGCCAGCAAAAAGCTTCTCCACAGGCTGCAAATTCGTCTGATCCCGTCAAGTTAGGTGCTGGATCACCCTCTGTCCTCACTGGGTGGCTGCTGAAAAGCCCCGGCAACAGTGCAAGTCCAAAGACTGCTAGAAAATCCGTCAGCAACACCAGGGCTTTTGTCAGCATCAATGGATCGCCTGTTAAGATCAACACAGAGCCAGCGAAGTCCACGAAGGGAACAGCGTCTAAAAGCAGCCAGAAACGGCCCGTCACTGAACTGCACGCGACTCCTTGCCAATCGGGCTGCTCTGCCACTGGCACGAGCACCAGAAAAAAGGTTCGGGCTGAGCCATCCATCTTGCATGCCTTTGTTAGATCTCCAGCAGACAGACATGGCGACCGATCTTTTGGACCAAGCATGCCTGGTGAGACAGTCTCCAGGAATTGGCACGACCAGAAAGGTGCAAACAAACCATCTCAGATGGGCAGCCCAGCTGGTGACACTGGTACCAGTACCAGCAGTGTGCTCGTTAACTGCCCTATCTGTCACTCTGCCATCTCACCATCTGAAATTAACCAACATCTGGATTCCTGCCTTCGGTGACTGGGTGGTGGGGGCTGGTGGTTGGGGAAGAGAGAGAGCAACACAGTTTGTCTGTGAAAGCTGTAGATCAAGTTTTATTTCAATGTTGTCAGGGTCATTGAGCATTTCCAGGAAAAGAGGTGGGTTAAAATTTGTGGGTTTAACACCCTTCCCTCCTCCTGCCCAACCCCACCAGCTGTTTGTCTCAGTGAGATTTCTATAAAGAAATGTATTTATTTATTCAATGGAAATTTTTTCTGAAAGGTATTGCCATTGCAATTTTCTGAACATTTAATATGAATAATGTAAACTGTATGATGCTTTCTTTATTTACTGCAGATTAACCTGTTCAATTTTATGCAGATTTTACAACTTTTTTATCTTTGCATGTAAAATAATTACTTGAATTATGTGTCATACTAATAAAGTTGATTGTCCTGATTTCCATGTTGATATATTCATAATGCTGGGATTTGGAGGGTTTAACTAAGAGGACGGAATGCATAAACGTGGCTCAGAATCCCTTGAGTTAGGATAATTGAGGGCTGATCTGATTGAGGTGTTTATCATTAAGGGATTCAATAGGGTCAATGCGGAGGAAACTTTTTCCTCTGTAAAGAACAAAAGGCCATAATAAAATTGAAAGGAATAGACCCTCTGGTCCATACAGCCTGTTCCACATAATTGTGATAACTCACAATATATATGCTCCCCACTCCCCCAATACCATGTGATCTCCTGGGAGAGGCAAAGAGCCACATTAAAATCCCAGGCCACTTTGGGTGGGAAATTCCTCTCTGACTCATCTAGGCAATTGAAACTAGGCCAGGAGACCACTCTGGCCCTGTTTAGCATTAAACGGTACCTACCTTTGGTTAGAGGATCTGCCAGAAACAGGCCCAGTTCTTGCCTGAAGGGATTGAAATTTTCGTCCACCCCACAAGACAGCTGCCTATTGCAGAGGGTCCATTATTTCTCGTGGGGGCGGGGGAGAGTAAGAAGCCTGAGGTTGTGCCCTGCACAGCTAAAACCTTTGACCCTGGTCCTCCCATCTATTTAATTGGAATAAGCTATTAACTAGAACATCATTTATTATTCCTTCATGTTATAAACCTAGAGCAGATCACCTTAAAGCCTGTGCTTCTTGAGTTCAGATTCCCATCTCAACTAAGATGCTTTAATATGGTCATGTGATCTGCCTCTGCATCCTTTACAAAGCCTCAATATCACTCATCATGCAAGACTAAAACTGGACGCTATTCCAACCGAGGTCTTACTTGCATCTTGTATAAGGACAATAGTATGCCTGATTTAGTCAATTGTCCTATGAATGCATGTATGTTGAGCATTTCCATTGCCCACATGCATAACACTGCATTAAACATCACTTGCTGCAACCTCAATCTCTTAACGCATCCAAATCTGCCTGAAGCTGTTGAGCATCGTCTACTGTCCTGACACATGCACAGATAAAAAAATAAATAAAAAGGTAATGGTCTCAACACTGATTCCGGTGGGGTACCACTGGTGACTTGTCTCCAAACAAATCCAAATCTGCATCCTTCCAGCCAGTTCTCAATCCAGCTCAATATTTTGATCTTAGAGAAGCTTCTTGTGCAATGCCTTATCAAAAATCTTTTGGAATTCCACGTCAACAATGTCCACTGGGCTTTCCTTATCCACCATCTTAGAATTAGGAGGGAAATCAGGAAGCACTTTTTCACACAATGGGTAGTAGAATTTGGAGTTAATTTCCCCCAAAAGGCTGAATGGTGGGAGGTCAGTGGGAGACAGATTGATAGATATGTTAGCTAAGTACAGTGTGGGATATGGAGCTACAATGGGTAAGTAGAGTTGAGATACAGGTCAACGTTGATCTAATAGTGGAGGAGGTCCGAGGGGCTGAATGGCCTATTTCTGTTTCTTGTGTTTCGGATATTAGAGGTAAGAATCAACAGACTGAGATTGGTTCCTAAATAATTGGTTTTATTGATGTTACAACTGATTAAAAGATGCTTGCAACCTTATCCAGGAATCCAACATAGAAGCAAAGTTGATCAGATCCTCCTGAGAGTGAGGGGTCAGTTCTTATTTGGCATCTTTGAACTACTACTGTCTCCTAGAAATCACTATAAAATGTCTGTTTTTACACCTTTTTGCTACTGCTAAACAGCTTGCTATTGTTTGACAGTTTCTCAGTTTCCAAGGTCCAGTATTACCAACGGCATTCTCTGCTGATCTACACTGGGTGTACCTACCTCACTGCAGCGGTTCAAGAAGGCAGCTCACGACCACCTTCTCAAGGCAATTAGGGATGGGCAATAAATGCTGGCCTAGCCAGGGATGCCCACATCCCATGAATGAATTTTTGAAAAATTAGTTAGCCCCTCTCAGAACAATCTGAAGCAACAATACTATGCTTTTTTTTTCCCTTTTGAACTTGGTCAAGCTTCCCAGTTATGCCTCTGATTTTCGTCAAGGTCTGCATTCTTTGTTGTAAATACTTTTAACCAAATTCTGCTTTTACAAAGTATGCAGACTACTAATCTAGGGTTTCAAGTCCATTCTTCTATCCATCCCATGGGTCCCTGGTGAGTTTTGCCCTGAAAGTTCCCCCTCCATAGGCCTTACTACAGAGCTGGTGCCAAAAAGATCCATATTCAGGACTTTAAGTCCATTCTTTTAGTCTTCCTTAACCCACTGATATTCAAAGTCTGTATTGAAAAGTCCAACATTCTTCACTCTCAGATCCCCTCTGGTTCTTGTACTGAGTGGCAAAAGCACTCAAGTAAGGCAGTCTTTTTTTCTTTAATCCTTTTGCTTTTCTTCACTTCTGTTTATTTCTCTGTTTTCCCCCTTGATTATCCTTTAAGCTCTGTTTATCTATTAAGTTTTATACCTTCACCTCCATATCTAGTATAACTGAGCCCCAGTTGTGCCCCTCAGACTAAAGGCCTGCTACCCAACGACATGTGTTGGGTTCTGGTCAGGTCGCTCTTCCAGGTCCGGCTTTCGGGCTCGGCTTGGGTCGGGTCCAGGTCGGGGACACACCGTAAGAATTGCATTTTGCTCTGCTGGTAAGTGTCAAAAGTTGAAAAGCCTACCTGAGCTGGGAGTCTGGAACGTCAAGGAGGAAAACTCTGAGTCTGCGCAGTGAGCGAGTGAGGGTCTCTATGATGGCATCACGCACATGCTGCAGCTTCCTGCAGATTGGGAGTCAGAAGGTAGAGTCGGAAGGTAAAGTGAACATTCTGGTGGTTGGGTTGGGTCAGGCATGGGAAAAAATGGGGGGACTCGGGCCGGGTCGGGCTTGGGTCTGATGTGGTCCTGTTGGGCTTTTTTTTCCGTGACCTGAGCAGGCCTTTACCTCAGACTTCTTGAGAAGGGAGGAAAGAAAGAACTGTTCTAATCTTTAACTAATCTATTTGCCATCTAGTTCTGTGATTGTTTAACTTAATCTGGGTACAATGTTTAAAATGGAGGGAATTGAGATGTAAAATATGTTCTCAAATTCTGTACTTTGTTTGACAGTTGCCAATGAGGTCAACAGAATTTCTTAAAATGGAATGGACATTTTAAAAAGTTATAGTTTAATGTGCACCAGTATAATGTTTGTACAATAGACACAAGTCTCCAATATACCATAATTTGATGCAATTTGTACTGCATGTGGCTCATTCACCAGCTAAGGATCCATGTGAAATGGGGCTTTACCCGCTACGTGAAAAAGTTTTTCCCCATGTCACCATTGTTTCTTTTGCCCATTACCTTAAATCTGTGCCCTCTGGTTCTCGATCCTTCCACCAATGGGAACAGTTTCTCCCTATCCTGTCCAGATCCTCATGATTTTGAATATCTCGATCAGAACTCCTCTCAACCTTCTTTTCTCCAAGGAAAGCAGTCCCAACTTCTCCAATCTATCTTCGTAAATGAAGTTCCTCATCTTTGGAACCTTTCTTGTGTATGTTTTCTGCACACTCTCTAATGCCTTCATATCCATCCTAAAGTGTGGTGCCCAGAACTGGACGCTGTTATGGACAGGTGGGAAATAATAAGGGGTGGTTTCCCTATTTCACCTCTCAACTGACCGCAGTGTTTTGTTTAGAATTGTGTTAACCCTTGAACGTTTTAATGGTCAATAAACAGACAACAGGTTTTTCTCATAGGTTTAAAGAAAGATAAATGTTTATTAAACAATACCTGAAAATATTCACAACCTCACCCACACACATGCACATACACAAGAAAAAAGAGATTAAAAGATAGCATGCATTTAGATTTGATGGTGTTAAAAAGAGTTCATTGTGAAACCTTGCTTGTTTCCCCAGGAGGACAATTTAAATGATGCAGGTCTGTTTTTTCTTTTCCTGGTCCACAAGTCAAACTTAGAAAGTTTCAGGTGGATGGATGCTTTCCTGCAGACTTCTTTGGTTAGATCTCAGTCACAGTCCGATGGTGCAAAATCCTGTTACACTCTCTCAGGTAGGGAGTTTTCAAGGTCATCTTCCATCTCTGCCTCAAGGTAGTTTTAAAAATTGTATTCAGGCAGAGACCTCTTCTTTGCCGGAATAGATCTCTCTCAGCCTCCTGGCTTTCTGGCTCAGAAATTTGTCTTACTAAAACCTCCTTAATTTCTGTCAGGTGACCAAAGTTTCTCTCGTGTTTTCAGAAATGGTTTGATGGTGTGGCCATTGTTAGCCAATGGATTTGGATGTTGCTCATTTCTAAGCCATCTTGATATAATGGTGCTTTTTCACACCTATTATCCTGAGTTTGGGTCTGGAGACTCTGTGTCTGCAAAAGATATTGTTAGTCCAACAGTTTGAAAAAGGTAGCCATTAACATTGAATAGGCTATTAGCATTTCTCATATTTTCTTCAACACTTGACCAGACATGACATCTGGTTCAGAGTTCCAGCAGTTGCCATGTGTATTTGCAACATGGGAGAGGTCACCTGACCTCTTACTCCATTTTGTCTTGCAGCAAAAGTGTCCGTTTTGGAGTTCAATTCCTCAGTTCGTTTTTATAGTTCATAATTGCTCCTTGCGTGAGTGTGACAATGCAATACTCCAGTTGAGGCCGAACCAGTGTTTTATACAAGTTTAACATAACTTCCTTATGTTTGTACTCTATGCACCTATTGATAATGCCTAGGATACTGTATGCTTTATTAACTGCGCTCTCAACTTGTCCTGCCACCTTCAATGATTTTTGCGCATATATACCCAGGTCCCTCTGCTCCTGCACCCTCTTTAGAATTGTACTCTTTAATTAGTGTCTCCACATTCTTTTCACCAAAATGAATGACTTCACACTTCTCTGCATTAAATTTCATCTGCCACTTGTCTGCCCTTTCCACCAACTTGTCTATGTCCTTTTGAAGTTCTACACTATCCTCCTCACAGTTCACAATACTTCCAAGTTCTGAATCATCCGCAAATTTTGAAATTGTGCCCTGTACACCAAGGTCGAGGTCATTAATATATATCAGGAACAGCAACGGTCCCAACACCATCCCCCTGGGGAACTTCATGACAAACCTTCCTCCAGTTTGAAGAACAACCATTAACCACTACTCTCTGTTTCCTGTCGCTCAGCCAATTTTGTATCCATGCTGCTATTGTCCCATTTATTCCATGAGCTATAACTTTAATCACAAGTCTGTTGTGTGGCACTGTATCAAATGCCTTCTGGAAGTCCATGTACACCACATCAACAGCATTATCCTTGTCAACCCTTTCTGTTAATGCATCAAAAAACTCAAGCAAGTTAGTTAAAAAATATTTGGCCTAAACAAATCCATGCTGGCTTTTCTTAATTAACCTGCATTTGTCCAAGTGACTATTAATTTTGTCCCAAATTATTGTTTCTAGAAACTTCCCTACCACTGAGGTTAAACTAACTGATCTGTAATTGCTGGGCTTATCTTTACACCCCCTTTTTTGAACAAAGGTGTTAATGTTTGCAATTCTCCAGTCCTCTGGTAGCACCTCTGAGTCTAAGGAAGATTGGAAAATTATTAGCCAGTGCCTCTGAAATTTCCACTCTCACTTCCCTTCGTATTCTTGGATGCATCTCATCTGGTCCTGGTGCCTTATCAACTTTAAGTACAAACAACCTACCCAATACCTCTTCCTTAGCAAATTTAAACCCTTCAAGTGTCTGAATTGCTTCCTCTTTCACCATGACCAGTGCAACATCTTTCTTCCTTGGTGTAGACAGATGCTAAATATTCATTTAATACCTCAGCCATGCCCCCTGCCTCCATGTGTAAATTCCCTTTTTTGACCCCTAATCAGCCCCACTCCTCCTTTTACCTCCCTTTTACTATTAATATGCCTAGAGAAGACGTTTGGGTTCCCTTTTATGTTAGCTGCCAGTTTCTTCTCATACTTAGTTTTTGCTTCTCTTATTCCGTCAGTTACAATGGAGTGACATCAGATGCTTTCAAGATCAGCAGCAGGATAAAGCAGGGTTGTGCCTAGCACCAACTATCTTTGGCATATTTTTCTCCATGTTGCTATTGTACACTTTCAGTGATGCAAATAAAGGTGTCCACCTGCATACCAAAGCTGATGGCAAGTTGTTTAACTTGGCAAGACTGCGTGCCAAGACCAAAGTGTGTAAAGTGCGAATCCGCAAGTTGCTGTTTACTGATGACGCTGTGCTGAGATCCCATAATGAAGTTCACTTGCAGCAGCTTGTCAATCGGTTCTCCCGGGCCTACAAGGAGTTTGGACTGACGTTCAGTGTTAGGATGACCAAAGTTATGGGCCAGGATGTAGCGACAACACCTTCCATCAACATCAACAACCTCACTTTGGAGGTCATCGACAGCTTCACATACCCTGGATCAACAATCACCAACAATCTGTCCCTTGATGCTGAAATCAGCAGCAGGATTGCCAAGGCTGCAGCTGTCATGTCAAAGTTGAGAAGGTGAGTGTGGACCAACAGCAAAAAAATACAAAACTCCATGTGTACCAGGCCTGTGTTCTTAGCATACTCTGGGGGTCAGAAAGGGAGCGAGAGAGAAGAGAAAGGGGTGACAGAGAGAGAGAAAGGGGACAGAGAGAGATACAGAGAGAGGAGAGGGACAGAGAAAGAGGGGGAAACAGAGAGAAGCAGGGGACAGAGAGAGACTACAGACAGAGAGGGGGACAGAGGGAGATACGGGGGGGGAACAGAGATAGAGGGGAAAACAGAGAGAAGCAGGGGACAGAGAGAGAGGGGAACAGAGAGAGAGAAAGGGGGACAGAGATATACGGGGGGGGGGGGAACAGAGAAAGAGGGGGAAACAGAGAAAAGCAGGAACAGAGAGAGAATATAGAGAGAGAGAGGGGAACAGAGAGAGAGTACAAAGAGAGAGAGGAGAACAGAGTGAGAGAAAGGGGGACAGAGAGAGATACGGGGGGGTGGGGGGTACAGAGAAAGAGGGGGAAACAGACAGAGAAGCAGGGGACAGAGAGAGAGTACAGACAGAGGGGAACAGAGAGAGAGAGGGAAACAGAGAGAGAAGGGGGGGCAGAGAGAGAGAGAGAGTACAGGGGGGTGGGCAGAGAGAGAAAGATGGGGGACAGAGAGTAGGGGGACATAGACTGAGGATGACATGGAGTGGGGAACAACACAGAGAGGGGGAACACAGGGAGAGAGAGTAATCAAGATCACTCCTGACAGATGGACATCTATCCAGAATACTCTGCATCACTGCAAGAAGTGTGCGGGCAAACACTGACTACTTGTGCAAGCAAAAAAATGCCAGGTATCTCACTCAATCTGTGTCCAACATAGTGAAGAGAAAGTAAGTCAATAAATTAATCTTCTCATTTAAAGCTTCTTCACAAAAATGTACGTTTGTTGTTTTGATTAATAGTAAGATACATTTTTAATGCCTTTGTCTTTCTGAAAATGTCTCACCGCCCCCTATGTAAGACAACAATTGTAATTTGGCCCCCCACGCGAAAAGGTTGGACACTCCTGAGAGAGTAAATAAAGAGAAACAAAACAGGAAATAATGGAAATACTCAGCAAGTCAGGCAGCATTTGTGGAAAGAAAAACTGAGTTAATGTTTCAGGTCTGTGTGACCTTTCATCAGAACTGGCAGGTTAGAAATGTAATAGGTTTTGAGCAATTTCAGGGTGGAGGAGGGGGAAGAAGAACAAAAGGGAAGGTCTGTGATAGGGTGGAGGGCAGGACAGATTAAATGATAAAAGATTTCAAAGTAAGAACAAAGAAAATTACAGCACAGGAACAGGCCCTTCGGCCCTCCAAGCCTACGCCGATCCAGATCCTCTATCTAAACCTGTCCCCTATTTTCTAAGGGTCTGTATCTCTTTACTTCCTGCCCATTCATGTATCTGTCTAGATACATCTTAAAAGACGCTATCGTGCCCGTGTCTACCACCACCGCTGGCAACGCGTTCCAGGCACCCACCACCCTCTGCGTAAAGAACTTTCCACGCATATCCCCCCTAAACTTTTCCCCTTTCACTTTGAACTCGTGTCCCCTAGTAATTGAATCCCCCACTCTGGGAAAAAGCTTCTTGCTATCCAACCTGTCTATACCTCTCATGATTTTGTACACCTCAATCAGGTCCCCCCTCAACCTCCGTCTTTCTAATGAAAATAATCCTAATCTACTCAACCTCTCTTCATAGCTAGCGCCCTCCATACCAGACAACATCCTGGTGAACCTCCTCTGCACCCTCTCCAAAGCATCCACATCCTTTTGGTAATGTGGCGACCAGAACTGCACGCAGTATTCCAAATGTGGCCGAACCAAAGTCCTATACAACTGTAACATGACCTGCCAACTCTTGTACTCAATACCCCGTCCCATGAAGGAAAGCATGCCGTATGCCTTCTTGACCACTCTATTGACCTGCATTGCCACCTTCAAGGAACAATGGACCTGAACACCCAAATCTCTCTGTACATCAATTTTCCCCAGGACTTTTCCATTTACTGTGTAGTTCACTCTTGAATTGGATCTTCCAAAATGCTTCACCTCGCATTTGCCCTGATTGAACTCCATCTGCCATTTCTCTGCCCAACTCTCCAGTCTATCTATATTCTGCTGTATTCTCTGACAGTCCCCTTCACTATCTGCTACTCATGGTAAAAAGCCAAGGGAAGTCATAATGGGATAAGTAAAGAAACAAAAGATGTGTCCAGATGAGGTGTTAATGGCAGGATAGCAGCCTCCCAAACACAAAGTAAAGGGATTAAGAAAGAAACAAGGGAGGGGGAAATGAACCAGCAAAAAACACGAAAAAAGAAAAAAATGGGGGCAGAGATTATGATCTAAAATTATTGAACTCAATAATGTAAAGTGTCCAGTTGAAAGGTGAGATGCTGTTCCTCGAGCCTGTGTTGAGTTTCATTGGAGCACTCCAGCAGTCTTAAGACAGAAAGGTGGAGAATTGAAATGACAGGTGACAGGAAGCTCGTGGTCGTGCTGCCAGCCTGAATGGAAGTGTTCTGCAAAGTGGTCACCTAGTGTGCGTTTAGTCTCCCTACTGTAGAGGAGACCACATTGTGAGCAGCGAATACAGTATACTAAATTGAAAGTAGTACAAGGAAATCGCTGCTTCACCTGGAAGGAGTGTTTGGGGCCCTTGGTGGTAAGAAGGAAGGAGGTAAAAGGGCAGGTGTTGCATCTCCTGCGCTTGCATGGGAATGTGCCATAGGAAAGGGGAAAGGTGTTGGGGGTAACTGAGGAGTGGACCAGGGTGTCACGGAGTGAACGGTCCCTTTGGAATGCTGAAAGGGGAGGGGAAGATGTATTTGGTGGTGATGTCACGCTGGAGGTGACCGAAATGATGGAGGATGATCTGTTGAATATGGAGGCTGGTGGAGTGGAAGGTGAGGACATGGGGAATCTTAGCATGGTTCTGGGAGGGAGGGGAAAGAATGAGAGTAGAAGTGCATGAAATAAATTGGACACCATTGAGGGCTCGGTGGGGGGAGTTCTTGGGTGAGGAAAATTGTAAGTGGCAGGAGGCAGAGGGTGATGGTTGGGGGTTGTTTTTGCGAGTGGAAGCCTGTGACCAGTGGTGTACCGCAGGGATCGGTGCTGGGACCCTTGCTGTTTGTAGTGTACATTAATGATTTAGATGTGAATATAGGAGGTATGACAGGTAAGTTTGCAGATGACACGAAAATTGGGGGTGTTGTAAACAGTGAGGAGGAAAGCCTTAGGTTAAATGACGATATAGATGGGCTGGTAAGATGGGCGGAGCAGTGGCAAATGGAATTTAATCCTGAGAAATGTGAGGTGTTGCATTTTGGGAGGACTAACAAGGCAAGGGAATATACAATGGGTGGTAGGATCCTCGGAAGTACAGAAGGTCAGAGGGATCTTGGTGTACTTGTCCATAGATCACTGAAGGCAGCAGCACAGGTAGATAAAGGTGGTTAGGAAAGCATATGCGATACTTGCCTTTATCAGCCGAGGCATAGAATATAAGAGCAGGGAGGTTATGATGGAGCTGTATAAAATGTTAGTTAGGCCACAGCTGGAGTACTGTGTCCAGTTCTGGGCACCACACTAAAGGAAGGATGTGATTGCATTGGAGAGGGTGCAGAGGAGATTCACCAGGATGTTGCCTGGGCTGGAGCATTTCAGCTATGAAGAGAGACTGAAATTTTTTTAATTTTATTTAGAGATACAGCACTGAAACATGCCCTTCAGCCCACTAAGTCTGTGCCGACCAACAACCACCCATTTATACTAATCCTACAGTAATCCCATATGCCCTACCACCTACCTACACTTGGGGCAATTTACCTACCACCTGCAAGTCTTTGGCTGTGGGAGGAAACCGGAGCACCCGGCGAAAACCCACACGGTCACAGGGAGAACTTGCAAACTCCGCACAGGCAGTATCCAGAATTGAACTTGGGTCCCTGGAACTGTGAGGCTGCGGTGCTAACAACTGCGCCACTGTGCCGCCCTTGGCTAAAGTTGTTTTCCTTGGAGCAGAGAAGACTGGGGGTGGGGGGGGGAACATGATTGAGGTATACAAAATTATGAGGGGCATTGATAGGTTGGATAGGAAGAAACTTTTTCCCTTGGCAGAGGAGTCAATAACCAGGGGGCATAGATTTAAGGTAAGGGGCAAGAGGTTTAGAGGGGATTTGAGGAAAAGATTTTTCACCCAGAGGGTGGTTGGAATCTGGAATGCACTGCCTGAAGGGGTGGTAGAGGCAGGAACCCTCACAACATTTAAGAAGTGTTTAGATGAGCACTTGAAATGCCATAGCATACAAGGCTACGGGCCAAGTGCTGGAAAATGGGATTAGAATAGTTAGGTGCTTGATGGCTGGCACGGACACGATGGGCCGAAGGGCCTGTTTCTGCGCTGTATAACACTATGACTCTGTGAAGACGTATCGGAAGCGCGAGTATGGAAGGTTGCAAGCTGTGAGAGTCCGTGGGCTTATAGCGAATATTGGTTGATAGCCTATCCCAGAAATGGAGACAAAGAAGTTGAGGGACGGAAGGGAAGAGTCGGAGATGGAGCATGTGAAGGTGAGAGAAGGGTGGAAATTGGAAAGAAAGTCAATGAAACTTTTCAGTTCAGGGCGAGAGAAGGAAGCGGCACCGATACAGTCATCAATGTACCGGAAGAAGAGGTGAGGAGGGGACCTGATTAGGACTGGAACAAGAATGTTCTACATATCTCACAAAAAGGCAGGCATAGTGAGGATGGACCTGCAACATTAACTTTGTTTTTCTCTCCACAGATGCTTCCTGACCTGCTGAGTATTTCCAGCATTTTCTATTTTTGTTTCAGATTTTCAGCATCCGTAGAATTTTGTTTTTGTAGTAGTAAATAAAGAGAAACTGTTTCCAAAGGCTGAAGGGTCATTAATTAGAGGACGTAGATTTAAGGTGATTGGCAGAAGGACCAGAGGTGACACAGTGGCGCAGTGGTTAGCACCGCAGCCTCACAGCTCCAGTAACCCGGGTTCAATTCTGGGTACTGCCTGTGTGGAGTTTGCAAGTTCTCCCTGTGTCTGCGTGGGTTTCCTCCGGGTGCTCCGGTTTCCTCCCACAGCCAAAAGACTTGCAGGTTGGTAGGTAAATTGGCCATTATAAATTGCCCCTAGTATAGGTAGGTGGTAGGGAAATATATAGGGACAGGTGGGGATGTGGTAGGAATATGGGATTAGTGTAGGATTAGTATAAATGGGTGGTTGATGGTCGGCACAGACTCGGTGGGCCGAAGGGTCTGTTTCAGTGCTGTATCTCTAAAACTAAATCTAAAACTAAAACAATAAGTGGCTAAGATTTGAAATGTACTGACAGAGGATGGTGGAAAAAGATTCAATAGTAGCTTTCAACAACAACTACTTATATTTATATAGCGCCTTTAATTAATAAAACGCTTCAAGGCACTTCACAGGAGCATTATAAAACAAAGTTTTGGACACCGAACCACATGAGACCAAAAGCTTGGTCAAAGAGGTTTTAAGGACTGTCTTAAAGGAGGAAAGTAAGGTGGAGAGGTGTAGGGAGGGTATTGCAGAACTTGAGGCCTTGGCAGCTGAAGGCACAGCCAGTAGTGGTGGAGTGATTAAAATTGGGGATGCTCAAGAGGCCAGAATTGGATGAATGCAGATATCTCGGAAGGGAATTTTATAAATACTTGGAAAATAAAATGCTGGCATATGGGGAAGGAGGTGGGGAATGGGAATAACTGAATTGTTTTTCAAAAGAGCTGGTGCAGACGTGATGGGACGAATGGCCTGCTTCTGTGCTGTACTGTTCTATGATTATATCTATGGTGCCTCATTCTGCCATTATTTTAAATGTCTCTATCTGTCAAATCATTCCTTAATTGCCACTATTCAAACAAGTAGTTTTCCTTTGGAATGTACCACGAATGTGACGTTCTCAAACTGTAACCAGAGAGCAATTTAATATTTTTTTAAAATCAGCAGCAGGCTGTTAGACAAAACCTGTTATGATGCAACTTCTATGAAGTAAAACGCTGGAAATACTCAGCATGTCTGGCAGCATCTGTGGATTGATAAACAGATTTAACGTTTCAGGTCAGTGACCTTCTGCCAGAACTGTCCTGCTGAGTATTCCCAATATTTTCTGGTTTTAGTTCGGATTTCCAGCATCTGGAGTATTTTGTTCCTGTTCTCCGGAGTCAAAGTAGGGTTCCAGACCTCCCACCATAATGTCATCTGACATTTGCCAAAAGATTTTGTAAAATAGTATAAATACTTTATTACAAAAATGCAGGGAAATGAATCACTTTTAGCCTTTGGTGTTTGTCTTAAATTTCACCTCTCAATGCAGGATGCATTTCAGTCAGTGAAATAATTTAGGTACATGAAGATTGGGCATTGCAATTTAGTGGAGATGGGTTTGGAGAAAGCAATTTTGATGGGTTCTTGTAGGTAAGTGCACCTCCCTTTGTGCTGTTTCACCCTGCTGGTACAGATCTTATACAGAAGGAACTCATTTTGGGCAAGCAAATATTTAGTTACTACAGGCGTTCCCAAACTGTGATCGGGGCATGTGGGGAAAATGTGTTATTTATTAATCATTGCATTTTTACAATAGCTTATGCAAAGCTTTAAAACTCTTGAGAATTTGTTATATAAAGTAGGTAATTTATTTCAAAATGTATCAATAAGCACAGGTGCACAGAGACTAAGACGTACAGAGTCCTCATTTCCAATCACCGCACACACTACAGCATAGCTTCGGTTGCCTAGCTTAACTTAATAAAGTTGGGTTTTTTCAGTTGTATGTATTTGCCAGGGTGTAACAGTAAAAAATGGACAGATGGCTAAAGGCAGGTAGTGTTAAGAAAATGCACCATGTATCAGCGATGAGAAGTGATGAAATTTGTCTTGTCGGTTACCAGTGAGACAATGAATGCTGACTCAACATGTAACTCTCAGCCTGTGAAGCAAAACGGTGATTCCAGGCACAAAACCTATATCAAAGAGACAAAAATATGACAGGTACAGCAAAATGGAACCAGTGAATACCCTCAGCATGTGTTAGATGGTGAAGTCCTGTCAAATAGCAGTATCTCTCTTCTATGCTGAACTTCAAAACAAAACATGAGCACAAGGACAAACTGCCAGAATATTTCAAGAGGATGCGACATTGCTAATGGTGAGCAAGACAATTTTGTGCTCTGCTGATATTAAGACCCTTGAAGCCTCATATTTAATGAGTTACCGTTGCAAAGTCAGGAAATCCTTACACCACAGCAGAGGAACTGTGGTTGCAGACGTGGTAAGCATTATGCTTGGAGAAGGGCCAAAAATGAACTGAGTGACATTTTCAAACAATGTCATCATGTCGGATTAACGACAAGGCCAGTGATGTCCACATAATTAGCAGCCAGTACTTTGCTGTGCAGTTGGACGAATCCTCAGACGTGCCAGGCTTAACTCACCATCTGGTGTAAATGTTGTACATTTATGAAGGTGTAATATAGGAGGACATTTTGTTTTGTCAGACACTGCCTATCAGAACAGCTGCTGAGAAGATTTTTCAGTTGTTTGACAGCTTCATAAATCAACATGATATTGTCTGGTCACAATGAATTAGCATCTGCACTGATTGAATAAAGTCAATAATTGGTAGGAACAGTGTAGTAGTAACACATATCAGCAGTTGCTCCTGAAGTGATGTGGATGCATTGCAGCATACATAGGGAAGCATATGCTTCCAAAAACATGTATATAAACTTGAATGAGGTACTGGACAAAGATGGTAAACATTTTAAAGTTCAACCCTTGAATTCCAGCATGTTTTCTGCTCTATATGAGAACTGAGTCAAACTATTACATGGAGGTTCCGTGTCTGTCATATGGTAAGATCTTGGCACATTACTTTGAACTTTACAGACCACCCAATCCCACGCTTGCACTGGCTACACAACACAGGCTGTCTCTCATGGCCAGTCGACTTGTCAGATGTATTCTCTCCCTGAATGAGCTAAATCTAGTATCTTAAGGGCTGAGTGCAACGATCTTCAATGTCGAGTGGAAAATTGAGTCAATGATTTTGGAAAAAAAGCTGGTATTTTATGCTTGCTTTGTGGAGGAAAACAATGAAATTTTCACAAACAATATTACAATGAACTATAGTTGCAGGAGGATTAAAGGTGACTTCTAGTAACATCTCACTGAATGGGCAAGGCAATTATGTATTTTCCCTCAATGGGAAACAGCTGAGTCTGCTACCCTTTCACAAATTTTTCTGCAGTACCCATAATGCAAGACTTGTCAATAAAAGGATCTCTTGGACATCTCAACTGATGGCGGACTCAAGATTGCTTTCCAACAAAAGCAGTCAGCTGAATTTTAGGTCCAAATAAGAGCAGAGTTTCTTGAATTGTCAGAGAGGGTTGTCAAGGTTTTGATACAGTTTGCTACACCGTACCTGTACGAACGTGGATTTTCATCCCTCACTGGAATGACGCCAAAGTATCAGCACCTTTGTGTAGAAAACAACTATGACTCAAACTATCACTCCAAACACTATGCATCTGTGCTTGAACAACCTCATCCATCACATTAGTAGCAAATAGTACTATTTGTCATTATTATTAGTTATATATATTTTGTACAAATTTGAGGTATTAAATGGATTAAACATGGATGCTGTCAGATCTGGAAAGGGTGCTCAATAAATAAAGTTTAGCAACCTCGGAGTTACTATCTGCACTAATGAGTGAGGTTGGTACAGGAAATGGAAACTTCACATGGCAAGTTCAGACAAATTGCTGGAGGAAGAGAAGATTTCTTTGCATCTAATTCACACGACCTGGAAAGGTTTGGTGCAAACACTTGTTACAGAGTGCTCTCTCTCTTGTATTAATATCTGCTTATCTTGATCAGTACCAAGTTCTTTAGTGGTATTTGGACTTTAAAAATGACAATACACCACACTTTTCTGAAACTGATTCCTAATTTTACTTAAAGGAAAGGAGAGTACTTTTTATTCAAAGTGATATCATCCAAAACATGTTTATATACATTATCTTCAACATTTTTTTTTAGAAGTCAATTTTTTAGCTGGCAAGTAGCACATTTATTCAGTTAAGTATCTCTGCATCAGCACTCAGGTTGGTCTGAATCTGAAACTCCCACTGGAGTTGTTTGAGGACCATCTGTGGCCAGTGAACCATGGACAGCCAAGCAGCCAGACCACAGACTTGGTCTCCATTCAGGTGAAAAGTCACCATTACACCCAATTCTAACAATGGTGTGTATTTCAAAACTATGAATTGTTGCTACACATGAGCGAAAGCGTTTAACATTGCACAGAAATCCGGGTGTAACCACAAATATCTTGAGCCACAGAACCGCAAGCAGCTCTCACGCACAGCACACTGAACCAAGGGAAAGAAAAACTACAAGGTGATTACAATTTCAATAAAATGCAAGCTTTTAATTTGATTAGCGCTGTTAACTTATTAAAGGACATTACACATCCAAACAAACATACTTTAAATGTTCCTTTAACAAACTAGTTTCCATGAAGCAGGTTTTTTCATCACTGGAATGGTTTGGTTCCATTACATGTAAAAAAAATTATCTGAATGCTGACTGCAAAAACTATTGTACACTGGAGTGACCATCACCCCATTTTAAGAGCAACCCAATTTCTGAGGTGACCACATGGAACCACCTCCCCACCTCAATGTGTTGAGCGATCACATGGCCTCTAGGGGTGATCCAGTTGTCAGAGTCATCACACAACTCTCCCACATTGGAGTGATACGATCCTATTTAAGGAGTGATCAATTGTGAATACATGACCCAATTTCAGGAGTAATCACATAATTTCCCCCCCTTTACGGAGTGACCACATGACCCTATTTCTGGAGCAATCCAATTGTCAGAGTGACTATAAAACCTCTCAATTCTGGAGTGAATGCATGACCCGATTTCAGGAGTGATCCATTTGTCAGCGGGACCACATTACCCGCTCCCCTGACCGCCAATTCTGGAGTGATTTTCTGGATGCAAATAGGGAAGTTGAACATGTCTTTATCTTGTGTCTCAAGATGTTTCAAATGCACTAAATTGGTCTCTCCCGAGTTGAGGAGAGTTGCACTCAGGACATTTTTGCCAGCTCTCCTTTAGTCTTGTTGTATGTAATGGGGCTGAGACTGACAGTAAAATCCTTTGTGTCCAGACTGACATTTGCCACAAGAAGAAGAAATACGAAATTTCCATTTGCTTATAATTAGGATTCCAAAAGTAGGAATATAGTTACCGCATTGGCGATTCCAACTCACTGCTGCACCCTGGATTAGATTAAATGGGTTTGTCCTAGATATTTATGCATTTGCTAAAGCTTCTGTTGCGGCATTGCCTCATACACTGAGTACACAGGTTAAAAGGAATTTATTATGCGATGTTCCAATTTCAATTGGCCTTTTAATAATGTTGTAATTGATGTGAAACTCAAGCATCTGCTGCATCGAGCAAACCACCATCCTTGTCAATTTAAGGGTCCAATCTAAACTGAAATAAGCTGAACAGAAAACCCACTTTGTGGTTTTAAGGTGACTGCAATCAGGAATTTTCTGTTGAGAACAGGTCTTATCATTCTACTTTGGCTGCTTTCAGGAAGTGCAAACAGGACCACTTTTGCCCATAACTGCATCCTGAAGATGGCTCCAGATTTACTTATAGGTGTTCAAAGAAATTTAAAAGGTATTGCCCCATTAGACACTAAAAACTTGGACTTTTAACTGTGAATGTTCCTGTTAAGAACATGTCAGTAGTAGTATGGGTGTATTAATGTTTACATGTAACAAAAACGCCATTTGCATAACTTAGTTTAAGAAAAAAAGACACCATAGGTGAAGGCATTTTGAAGCATAAGCACTAAGGATTTGTTATTACAGGGATTAACTGCTCCTGTTCAGAGCAGACCAACTTTTCCTGACCCTGGACTCCCAAACCAGCAATCCATCTCCTGCATCCTTTCTTTTCAACTGGCTTGGTGCCCGGTTTCACTCATTCAGAAAAATAAAGAGAAACAAATTCCACCCGTCACCAGCAGAACGCAGGTCCAGCTGCCCCAGGAACTGCCATGCAGTAAGGTACCGGTACTCAAAGTCTGGCTGCAGTAGCACTTTTTAATGGAACCGTGGGCGCTGCAAATAAAAATCACACAGTTAGAAGGCGTTCCAAATAATCACAGAATCATACAGCACAGGTGGTGGTCATTCGGTTCATTGTGCCTGCGCTAGCACAACTTACTTAAAACAAAAGAAAATCCCAAATATTCATGGATTGAAGTATAATGAGAAGAAAGTGAATTTCTTCAGGATTCCCATCACTCCACTGTCTAACTTTACAGAAAGTCAAGTCTGTTTACATGGCGTAAACAGTGTTTCTGAAGTGTGGAGGTGGATCTGGAAATTGACCCCCCCCCCCCCACCCATCCCACAGGATGATGTTATTAGAGGTCACATTGAGTGACTAGATTCTGAACCTCTGTACAAAATGCATTTGTACATCTGTGATTTCTAACCTGCTCCTTACGGTGAGTTAGGATTCAAGGAAGTATAAACTGTAACATCCAGTGCAGCTTAACACTTAACAGGACACACTTAGCATAGCACCTAACCTGCTCCTGCCCAAGAAGGTTGAAAAAGGCCTAAACTGCCTTCAGTCTATTCGCCAACTTTTGATTAATTACAGAGAAGTTCTACTTCATATGCATACAAAGCCCTAGTTAGACCACACCTGGAGTACTGAGAGTAATTCTGGGCAACACACGTTAGGAACATATGTTGGCTTGTGAGGAAGTGCAGCGTGGATTTACTAGAATGATATCTGGGCTCCAAGGGTTAAGCTATAATAAGGAGAAATTACACAAACTAGGATTGCATTCTCTGGAACTTAGAAGGTCAAGGGGTGATTTTAGAGTCATAGAGTTATACAGCACAGAAACAGGCCCTTCGGGTCTGTGCCAGCCATCAAGCACCTAAGTATTCTAATCCCATTTTCCAGCACTTGGCCCATAGCCTTGTATGCTATGGCGTTTCAAGTGCTCATCTAAATTCTTCTTAAATATTGTGAAGGTTCCTGCCTTTACCACCTCTTCAGGCAGTGTGTTCCCGATTCCAACCACCCTCTGGGTGAAAACATTTTTCCTCAAATCCCCTCTAAACCTCCTGCACCTTACCTTCCTATCTAACCTATCGATGCCCCTCATAATTTTGTATACCTCAATCATATCTCCTCTCAGCCTTCTCTGCTCCAAGGAAAACAACCCTAGCCTTTTCATTCTCTCTTCATAGCTGAAATGCTCCAGCCCAGGCAACATCCTGGTGAATCTCCTCTGCACCCTCTCCAGTGCAATAACATCATTCCTATAGTGTGGTGCCCAGAACTGTACACAGTATTCCAGCTGTGGCCTAACTAGCATTTTATACAGCTCCATCATAACCTCCCTGCTCTTATATTCTATGCCTCGGCTAATAAAGGCAAGTATGCTTTCCTAACTACCTTATCTAACTGTGCTGCTGCCTTCAGTGATCTATGGACAAGTACACCAAGGTCCCTCTGACCCTTTGTACTTCCTAGGGTCCTACCATCCATTGTATATTCCCTTGCCTTGTTAGTCCTTTCAAAATGCATCACCTCACACTTCTCAGGATTAAATTCCATTTGCCACTGCTCCGCCCATCTTCAACCCTTCTGTATCGTCTAAGGCTTTCCTCCTCACTATTTACACCACCAATTTTCGTATCATCTGCGAACTTACTGATCATACCTCTTATATTCACGTCTACATCATTAATGTACACTACAAACAGCAAGGGTCCCAGCACCGATCCCTGCAGTACACCACTGGTCACAGGCTTCCACTCGCAAAAACAACCCTCGACCATTACCCTCTGCCTCCTGCCACTCAGCCAATTTTGGATCCAAATTGCCCTGGATCCCATGGGCTCTTACCTTCTTAACCAATCTCCCATGCAGGACCTTATCAAAAGCCTTACTGAAGTCCATATAGACTACATCAACTGCTTTACCCTCATCTACACAGCTAGTCACCGCCTCAAAAAATTCAATCAAGTTAGTCAGACACAATCTCCCCCTGACAAAGCCCGCTAAAACAGCTAAGACTTCCTCCCTTTCAATGCTAATTTGTTCAAGTATATCACAATTCCCCTCCCTGATCTCTACACCTGCATCATCCTTCTCCATAGTGAACACGGATGAAAAGTAATAATTTAAAACCTCACCTATGTCCTCCGGCTCCACACACAGATTGCCACTTTGGTCCCTAATGGGCCCTACTCTTTCCCTGGTTATCCTCTTGCCCTTAATATGATTATAAAATGCCTTAGGATTTTCTTTTATCTTGACCGCCAGTGATTTTTCATGTCCCCTCTTCGCTCTCCTAATTACTTTTTTTTTAAGTACCCCCTACACTTTCGATACTCCTCTAGTCCCTCCACTGTTTTCAGCACTCTGAATCTGTCTTAAGCCTCCTTTTTTTTTTTAACTGATCCAATCCTCTATATCCCTTGACATCCAGGGTTCCCTGGACTTGTTTGTCCTACCCTTCACCTTAATAGGTACATGTTGGCTCTGAGCTCTCATTATTTCGTCTTTGAATGACTCCCACTGATCTGATGTCGACTTTCCTGCAAGTAGCTGCTCCCAGTCCACTGTGGCCAGATCCTGTTTTATCATCTTAAAATTGGCCCTCCCCCAATTCAGTACCTTTATTTTCGGTCCATCTTTGTCCTTTTCCATAACTAACTTAAATCTTAGAGTTATGGTCACTATCCCCGAAATAAGGAAGCACTTCTATACAAAAAGGGTGGTAGGAATCTGAACTCTCTTCCGCAATGCCAATCGATGCTGGATCAATTGCAAAATTAAATCAGAGATTGACAGATTTTTGTTATTCAAAGATTATTAAGGGATATGGGGCAAAGGCAGGTATATAGAGTTAGGTTACAGATCAACTACAATCTCAATAAACAGGACTGAGGGGCTAAATGGCCTGTTCCTGTTCCTATGTACATATTGCTACTAAAATGCGCGGAACTGCATGGTGCACGTAAAATTCTAAGTTTTACCATTATGCAGAGGATGTTTTTGGTGTGGAAGGTAAAAACTAGAAACTCTTACCCAACATGTCTGCCACCCTGACGACAGTCTGCTTGTTCACCTTATAGACATTCCCATTAGCTCTGTAGAGGATCAAATCAATAATGTATCTATTGTGAGGATATGACTTCATAAGTGTGACCAAACTACTTCTGAACAGTACCATCTGAGATCTCGAACACATTTTTCTAATACGTACATCTTTAGTTTCTCCATGGCACCGAGCCGGGTCAAAGCAGCCAGTGAATTTTTCTGCATATCCACCGAAAGGATTTCATTATATTTTATGGCACCTACATTTAGGAGAGAAGGTGTGAATCAGACTACGGTGGGATTACACTATCCTGCTGTAATACACTGATCATCTACAAGATATGATCCACTCCTTAACCCAGAACAACTGTTGCTTGCTACCGACTAGTAAGTGACAAGTTTGCCTCCATCTCTGATCAGCAGTGAAACTCACTGATCCACAATTTGTAAGTATGTGAGGTGACAGCCAAGGAAACCATAAGGGTGCAAGAATACCATTCAAGGACGTGTACAGCAACTGGGGGACTCTCTGCTCTGTGGATAGGATTTTCCTCCCAAAGTCAACAGCAAGCTTTTTACATGAAGGGACTGTGGACAGTCTCACTCCAACTCCTGATGGGTGAGTCCACAGGATTAAGCTCGCTATAACTGGCACTACATTGGCAATCTCACCAGTGTGAACAAAGCCGTTCACAATGGTGCACTGGAGAATGGGAAATAAGGCACGTTGATAGGCCAGATGCTGAATAAAGACCCTATAAATACTTGAGATGTGCTTGACAGTGAAAGTCAATGCATCTTCCAGTGCCCTACAATATCACCCATCACCCTCAGGATATTAAAATGCAGCTCAAAACAGGCTTTTTTAAAATCATAGCCGCAACTGAAACTCAGGGCATCACTGTCCCAGTTAAAGAGGAAATCTAAACATTCTAAAAATGTTAAAGGGGAAATCATGGTTGAAAAGAATACATTTTTAGATGAAATACCTGTTAAAATTAGTTCTGCTGCATAGTTGCGTATTTCAGTGACAAACCTCTTCTCAGTAAAATGATCAGTGTATTCCGTGCACACCAGGTATTTGCAAATAACCTACAGATATAAATATTTATATTTGAGAGATCCTTGGAGCATTTTTTAAATTTAAAAAAGTATTTTACAGTGTGCAGGAATATGTAGAAATGATCTAACACAAAATTGAACCTGCATTATGAAAATTATTTTAAGCTGCAAATCAAACTTTAAAATATAGCTAAAATAATAAACATTAAAATTAAAAATATCTTTCCATATCTTAAGACTTGCAAAACGTGCTGTGTGGAGCACTAGAAAATAATCATGGCATCAATATGTTTTGTGCATTCCATCATCTTTAGGGTTCTGTTTTAAAAAGTCAGAAGGACAACAAGCTACACATGAAGTGGGTGAGTATGACTTGCACTTCCATCAACACAAGAAGGCAGCCCACCACCACTTTCTCAGGGCAACTGGGGATAGGCAATAAGCCTTGCCAACATTGACCATACCCTGATATCGATTAACAGAGCCTCAGTGTCGCTGCTGATGTTAACCTGACAGGTGGTTGGACAAATAGAGCTGTTAGGGAAATAAAATGAGGGCAGTGTGCCACAGAAAGCAACAGCTACCTATTGGGGCAGGTTGGTATCAGAAGGTGAACTGGGTTTGTTTTAGCAGCATTCAATTAATCGGGCAGATGATCACACAGCACTAACAAAGCTAAGATCCTGGTCAGTTCTATTTGGGATAGCGAGTGTTGTATACTGAAGGAACGGGAAAAATTATGTTTACTGGCTGCAAAAATAAGCTGCATGATGTGTGAAAAATGGAACAAAATTCATGTTGAGGAAATGTACACAAATCGGTTAAAGATGAATTTTCATGTGCCTGAGGCCAATTATGAAAATAAAAAGAGGATGACATGCAGTGTATAAAGGTTGAGCAACTCCCCAAGCTGACCTTTTCTTGGTATATTAGGGAATCACGATGGAAGCAGGCTGTTGGAGAAACTAGACTATAGAAATGGAGCAGATCAGACATGAAATGTTAGGTTTCTGTTAGGTCTCATCATTGAGAAACAGATGACAATGAATGAAAATAACTCAAATCATTGAACCTCCTGCAAGTTCCTTTGGCAATATCTGAACAGAAGCACAATAACTTTGTAATAGTGAGATGGAAAATTGAGTATTTGCAGATTTTGCACAGGCATACAGACAAACAGATAAACTAGCCCCTAAAGCTCAATTATCTGTCACAGCCTTGTGCTTTTTTTTTTACAATGTACATTTCCCAAAACAACATGGATGAGGCTTTATGGCCAGAATTATTTTATTGACAGATCTCAGATTAACCCTTACCCAAAATATGTGAGAAAAGCATTACATGGAACATGTTTCTACTATTAAAAGAGGCCATAAAAGCTGTAAGACTTTTTAATTCCAAATGTGGAACAGACCTGTTTAAACACAAACTGGATGAACGCTTATCTATAATTAGTTGTGTTTCTATGGCTCCCTGTTGCCCTGGTCACTCGTTCATACAGCATTTTCTCTTTCTCCGCAACCCCTTCCTTAACTCCTGACATGCAGGTCATGACTTATTAGTATCTATTGTACTATTGCCTTTTTAAATGTTGGAAAAGCCCGGTTTATATATTACAGATACATGTGAATTTTCTTCAGTGTCAGTGTTACACCAACTTCTGCCTTTACAGCTGTCAGTTATCTGTGGCTCAGTCATATCCTGGTCGATATGTATTGCTCAGTAAACATTACACTCAGATTATCTGCTCATTATCACATAACTGTTTGCATCAGCTTGCTCTGTGCAAACTGGCTGCTGCATTTCCAACATTACAACAGTGGCTACATTCCAAAAACTACTTAATTAGCTGTGAAGCACTTTGGGACATCCTGAGGTTGTGAAAAGTGCTATGCAAGTCTTTTCTTCCTTCTGTTCACAACATTTACTTTAAATATCATGTGCTAGAAATGCAGAGTTTCATTAAATACTTGTAGGGACGCTTTCAAAGTCATTATTTAGTAGAAAAATTATTCAGCACTGTTGGAAAGACTGTGAAACAGAGGTGGCACAACTTAATTAGCAGCTTTTTCAGGCCTAATATTTGACACCAAGTGGTACGGCACAAGTTGGCACTCTTAACCCCACCTGGTACATCTCTAACCTGAGGCAGGCCTCTGTAGAAATGGAACAGTAAGACACAAAAAGGGTAATGTCACAGGCCAGACCAATTGCCTTGATGGACTCTCTTGCACTTCCTAATGGTTAGTTGCAGAGCAGCTTTGTCAGCAGCCTGCTTGTCCCTTGGTCAGGTACAAAGGCAGGATGAACTTTAAAGTGGAGATTATAGGTGGGTGGGGGGAAACAAACACACAAAAATGAGAAAGGAAAATGCCATTGATAGTTTGAGAAAACCGAATGAGAAAATCAATAAATGGATTAATGCACAAGATTTAAATTATAAACTACAGAGATAGAGTTACATAAATATATATAACTACATAACACATACAAATAATACAAAAAGTAAAATATCTGGCAACAGAAAAAGATCTAGACCCATCTAATTGTTCATAGACTGACAGCACTTTCTAAATATATCCCTCATATCCTCCTCTCGCAAGAAATATATCCAGATATTGTCCATTTTACCATGTACTCCAACAGCCTTCCCTAGTTACTCACTCGTTACTCTACGATCCTTTGAGTGAAGAAGTTCTGTCTGACTTCCTTTAATTCTAACCTCTTCATTTTTAATAGAAGACATATAAGGATGTAACTGAAGAGCAGAACTGTCGCAATTATTACATTATCCTTTTATATTTACCAGGTATTAAGAGGAACTAATGGAACCTGACAGAATAGAAGATTTAGAATTAACAGGATATTTAAATGTAAACTCAGAAATCTAAAGAAATCCTAAAACGATCAAATTATTTGCAGCATATAGTTCACAAAGTGAAAAAAAATTCAAATTGAAAGCAATACATTTTGAACCATGAAAAAAAGTTCATTAAACGTTTCAACAGAAAATTCACCAACTTACCTGATAACCTTCCAGAAAAGGCCCAAACATGTCTGACAAAAAAGAAATGGTGGCACTGCCCTTCTCAGAGACATAGAGGTCTGTATGGGACACTTGAATGGCACCGCACTTCATCAGCAAGTACAGCCCTTCATCAAAGTCCTGCAGTGAGAGAGAACAATCACAACACCAAACATAACTTATGGTGAATGCATCGTGAAATAAATAATCTAGATCACAAGCAAGCAAGACAAGAAGTTACCTGTGACAAAGTCACAGGCCAATTATATGACTAACAAATTCTATAATTTCATAGTTACCCATTTAGCATTCAGTGTAATGCATGTTTTTAAAAAACTTTGTTGTAACATTCTCGAGTCCTTTTGAAAGAACAATTTTGCACTCCATAACTCAATACAATGTATTTTAACTGTCTGACCTTGGTAGTTACTATAATGACTTTATGAAGTGTATCACAGCCTTAACAACACAGCTCAATTTTCCCATTAGTGCAGAGTTATGAAAATGGAAAACATCCATTTCCATCCTTCCCCTAGGGATGTGAATGTGTGGAAAGTTCATTAAGAAGCAAATTGCCTGACAAAGGTTTTTCTTAACCCTACTTTACACCCCACACTACAAGAACCTAAGAAATAGGAGCAGGAGTAGGCCATTCGACCCCTCAAGCCTGCCCCACCATTCAATAAGATCATGGCTGATCTGCCCCAGACCTCAACTCCTCTTTCGTGCCAGCTCCTCATAGCCCTCAAACTCCCCGATATTTCAAAAATCTATCTACCTCCTCTTTAAATACTTTCAGTGATCTAGCCTCCACAGCTCTCTGGGGTACAGAATTCCAGACATCCACTACCCTCTGAGAAGAAACTCCTTCGCATCTCAGTTTGAAATGAGTGTCCCCTTATTCTGTAACTATGTCCTCTAGTTCGAGATTTCCCCACTAGTGGAAACATCTTCTCAACATCTACCCTGTCAAGCCCCCTCAGAATCTTGTAAGTTTCAATAAGATCACCCCTCATTCTTCTAAACTCTAATGAATTTAACCTAACCTGTTTAGCTGTTCTTGATAAGTCAACCCCTTCATCCCAGAAATCAGCCTAGTGAATCTCTTTTGAACTGCCTCCAATGCCAGTATATCCTTTCTTAAATACGGGGATCAAAACTGTACACAGTACTACAGGTGCGACCTCACCAACACCAACAATTTCACATTACCTTGACAAGATCTCCTGGCAAAAAAATAAACTCGTTCGAGAATACTTCACGTAGGTAACTGAAACTGCTGTAGACATCCTCTGAAAGAAAGAAGAAAACAAAATGACCTGCAACTTGTCATTCTCATTAGGGAATCTGAGGCCAGTCATGATCTAGTTTCTCTTAATGGTATGCAGAGATGAACTTTGTTTTAAAAATGTTTTTAATTAAGTTAATCACATGACATACAGAGACACACTGTCAATTTATTCACTACACTGGTACTGGTACATTTCTTACATCATACATTTTGGAGTCTCGAAGCGTCTTGTTGAGCCACATCATCAGATACGACTGCTCGGATAGCAGGAAAAGGGGGACCAGATGAACTCTTTCCACCACAAGACTTCTTATGTTTCTACAAGGAAGTACCTATAAATTGTCTATTTATTAACTGATTTCCTGCATTTCTTACAAAATGCACTTTGTTAATGACAGCACTCATAAGTAGATGACAATTAGAAATCCAGCACAAGACTGGTTACAGTTGCTGCCAAGTAGAAAATATTGTTATTCTTAACAAGAAATTCAAACTCAATATACGTGGTCATTTCCAAAGCTTATTGACAAATGACCAGGTGGATATTAATTGTTTTAAATGACAGGATCAATAGATCCTTATTCATTCAAAATAGTTAAATGACGACTCAACGAAAAATGTAATTTCATATTTCTCAAGTAACACGGTTCTCGAGAAACATCTTTGAGTCTAAGGTGTTCTTTAAAACTCAAAGGCTGAACCCAGGGCCAGGAATCAAGAACAACAGCTTGTATTCATACAGTGCCTTTAACGTAGTAAAACGTCCCATGGCACTTCACAGGAGTGTTATCAAAGTAAATCTGACATCAAGCCACACAGACAGATATTAGGGCCCGATGACCAAAAGCTTCATCAAAGAGGTAGGTCTTACAGGAAGAAAGGAAGGGAGAAAAACAGAGGTTGAGAGGTTTATGGAGGGAATTCCATAGGTTGCAAAGCCAGGGTTGAGGGTTTCAGCAGCAGATGAGTTGAGGCAGGATGGAGTTGGGTGATATCATGGAGGTGGAAATAGTGATACCTGATACGTGGTTCGAAGCTCACCTCAGGGTCAAATATGAAACCAAGGTCTTGAACAGTCTGGCTCTGTTGCCAGGGAGAGGAATGGAGTTAGTGGCTAGGAAACGGAGTTTGTGGGAGTGACTGAGGGCAATGGGTTCGGTGTTCTCAATATTTAGTTGGAGAAAATTTCTGTTCATCTAATACTGGACATCAGACAATCAGTCTGACAATTTAGAGACAGTGGATGGGTCTAGAGAGGTTGTGGTGAGGTAGAAGTCGGTGTCATCAGCCTGTGTGCATACGATAACATAGAACATAGAACATAGAACATACAGCACAGAACAGGCCCTTCGGCCCACAATGTTGTGCCGATCCTTTGTCCTCTGTCAAGGACAATTTAATCTATACCCCATCATTCTCCTTTATCCATATACCTATCCAAAAGCCTTTTGAAAGTCCCTAAAGTTTCTGACTCAACAACTTCCCCGGGCAAGGCATTCCATGCCTCGACCACTCTCTGGGTAAAGAACCTTCCCCTGACATCCCCCTTATATCTCCCACCCTTCACCTTAAATTTATGACCCCTTGTAACGCTTTGCTCCACCCGGGGAAAAAGTTTCTGACTGTCTACCCTATCTATTCCCCTGATCATCTTATAAACCTCTATCATGTCACCCCTCATCCTTCTCCTTTCTAATGAGAAGAGGCCTAGAATGTTCAGCCTTTCCTCGTAAGACTTATTCTCCATTCCAGGCAACATCCTGGTAAATCTCCTCTGCACCCTCTCCAAGGCTTCCACATCCTTCCTAAAATGAGGCGACCAGAACTGCACACAGTACTCCAAATGAGGCCTTACCAAGGTCCTGTACAGCTGCATCATCACCTCACGGCTCTTAAATTCAATCCCTCTGCTAATGAACGCTAACACCCCATATGCCTTCTTCACAGCCCTATCCACTTGAGTTGCAACTTTCAATGATCTATGCACATAGACCCCAAGGTCTCTCTGCTCCTCCACATGCCCAAGAACCCTACCGTTAACCCAGTATTTTGCATTCATGTTTGTCCTTCCAAAATGGACGACCTCACACTTTTCAGGGTTAAACTCCATCTGCCACTTTTCAGCCCAGCACTGCAACCTATCCAAGTCCCTTTGCAGACGACAATAGCCCTCCTCGGTATCCACAACTCCACCAACCTTTGTATCATCTGCAAATTTACTGACCCACCCTTCGACTTCCTCATCCAAGTCGTTAATAAAAATCACAAACAGGAGAGGACCCAGAACTGATCCCTGCGGCACGCCACTGGTAACTGGGCTCCAGGCTGAGTATTTACCATCTAAGACCACTCTCTGCCTTCTATCAGTTAGCCAATTCTTAATCCAACTGGCCACATTCCCCACTATCCCATGCCTCCTGACTTTCTCCATAAGTCTACCATGGGGGACCTTATCAAATGCCTTACTAAAATCCATGTACACCACATCCACTGGTTTACCCTCATCCACTTGCTTGGTCACCTGCTCAAAGAATTCAATCAGGCTTGTGAGGCAAGACCTGCCCCTCACAAAACCGTGCTGACTGTCCCGAATCAAGCAGTGTCTTTCCAGATGCTCAGAAATCCTATCCCTCAGCACCTTTTCCATCAACTTGCCTACCACCGAAGTAAGACTAACTGGCCTGTAATTCCCAGGGTTGTTCCTATTCCCTTTCTTGAACAGGGGCACAACATTTGCCACCCTCCAATCACCTGGTACCACCCCCGTCAGCAGAGAAGATGAAAAGATCATTGCCAGCGGCTCTGCAATTTCATCCCTTGCTTCCCATAACATCCTTGGATATACCCCGTCAGGCCCGGGAGACTTGTCTATCTTCAAGTTATTCAAAAACCCCAACACATCTTCCCTCCTAACGAGCACTTCCTCGAGCTTACCAGTCTGCTTCCCACCGTCCTCTTCAGTAATACACCCCTTCTCATTCGTAAATACCGAAGAGAAGTACTCATTCAAAACCTCACTTATCTCTTCCGGCTCAACACACAGTCTCCCGCTATTGTCCTTGACCGGACCTATGGTCCCCCTAGTCATCCTCATATTTCTGACATACGCGTAAAAGGCCTTGGGGTTTTCTTTTATCCTACCCGCCAAGCATTTTTCATGCCCTCTCTTAGCTCTCCTAATCCCTTTCTTCAGATCCTTCCTGGCCAACTTGTATCCCTCCAGAGCTATGCCTGTGCCCTTTTTCCTCAACTTTATATACGCATCCTTCTTCTTCCTAACAAGACTCTCAACCTCTCTTGTCAACCACGGTTCCCTCACATGACCATCCCTTCCCTGTCTGACAGGGACATGCTGACACTGTGGGCTGGATTTTACCAAGCCTTGTACGTAGGGCTCTGGGATGGGGGGGGGGGGGGGGGGGGGGGGGGCGAAGATGGTTCCGGCAGAGGTCCGCCACGGAGGCTGAAGCCTGGAGGGCTCAGCCCGAGCATCCCAGCGGCGGCGAGGTACCGTGGTGACCCCCCGCCACTGGGTGACGGGACTTCAGTTACAATATTTAAATTAATGAGATGAATAAATTTAAATGAACTTAACTGCAATCTTCCAGGCCGGCCATGATGTCTGGCATGACAGCCAGCACTCCCGCGCCTTCAATTCCCTGGCTGGGGAAAGCCAGCATGACACTGGTGGGGAGGGGGTGGGGTTAAGATTTTCAGTGCTGGGGTTCGGGGGGGGGGGGGGGGGTGAAATGGGGTCAAATAAATGTAATGAGTGCAGGGGATGGTAGGAAGGGGTGAACTTTCAACTTTGTACAGTCTGGGAGGGGGCGGGGGGTGGTGGGAAGCAAGGTCAGAATTCAAAGGTAAGTGTTTTGGGGAGAGTGGGCAAATACCTAATGTAATTTTTTATTGGGGCGGGGGTGTTACAATTTTATTTTGTAAATTTTGGGGGTGTTCACTTAAAAAATTTAAATATGCCAGCAGGGCTGGCTGCCCTTTAAAAATGGCACCAGCACAGACAGCTGACGCCATTGCCAGTGATGGACAACCCACCCCCTCCCCATGACTGGGGAGGTAGGAAGGCTGCCCTGGCTATTTAAATGACCGGCTGCATGGTACATCACGGCAGCTCTTCGGCGTGCAGCCCACATGAGCTTGCCGGCGGGCTCTTAAAATTCAGCCCCGTGTTTTTGGATGATTTCACCATGGGACTGCATAAAGCCGAGAAATAGGAGGGGGCCAAGCATAGATCGTTCAAGGACACTAAAGGTAATTAGGGGAATGGGAAGAGAAACCATTGCAGGTGCATCTTTGGCTATGACTGAATAAATAAGCACGAAACCAGGTGAATGGAGACTGTGACGTAGTGATAATGTCACTGGACTAGTAATCTGGAGACCCATGCTAATACTCTGGGAACAGGGGTTCAGATCCCACCAAGGCAGCTGGTGGAATTTAAGTTCAATTAATTAATAAAAATCTGGAACTGAAAGCTAGTCTCATAAATGATGACCATGAAACTACCATCGATTGTCATAAAAACCCATCTGGTTCATGAATGCCCTTTATGGAAAGAAATCTGCCGTCCATACCTGGTCTGGCCTACATGTGACTCCAGAGCCACAACAATATGGTTGACTCTTAACTGCCCTCTGAAATGGCCTTGCAAGCCATTCAGTTGTACAAAACTGCTACACAAAAAATGAAAAGGAATAAAACCGGACAGAACACCCGGCATCGACCTAGACACCAGAAACGACAGTGGCAAACCCAGCCCTGACGACCCTGCAAAGTCCCCCTTACTAACATCCAGGGGGCTTGTGTCAAAATTAGCAGAGCTGCTCCACAGACCAGTCAAGCAACAGCCTGACACAGTCATACTCACAGAAACATAACTTACATTCAATTTCCAAGATGCCACTATTACCATTCCTGAGTATGTCCTGTGGTGTACAGTCGTGAGGGAGCTGCCCTAGAGTTCTCAATATTGACTCCCAGAAATACTAGAGAACCAAGGCACTCGCGAGAATGGGGAATGGAAAGAAATTAGTCTTAGTAAAAAGGTCGTACTGGACTGAAAGTAGAGAAATCTCCTGGACCTGATGATCTACATCCCAAAGAGGTGGCTACAGAGATAGTGGATGCATTGGCGGTCATCTTCCAAAATTCTACAAATTCTGGAACGGTTCCTGCAGACTGGCAGGTAGCAAATGTAACCCCACTATTTAAGAAAGCAGAGAGAGAAAACAGGGAACTACAGACCTGTTAGTCTGACATCGGCAGTAGGGAAAATGCTAGAATCTATTCTAAAGGATGTAATAACTGGACACTTAGAAAATAATCGTAGGATTGCGCAGACTCAACATGGATTAATGAAAGGGGAATCATGTTTGACAAACCAGTTGGAGTTTTTTTGAGGATGTAACTAGCAGAGTAGATAAGGGAGAAACGGTGGATCTGGTGTATTTGGACTTTCAGGAGGCTTTTGATAAGGTCACACACAACAGGCTAGTAAATAAAATTAGAGCACATGGGATTGGGGGTAATATACTGGCATGGATTGAGAATTGGTTAATGGACAGAAAACAGTCATTCTCAGGTTGGCAGGCTGTTACTAGTGGGCTACAGCAAGGATCAGTGCTTGGGCCCCAGCTATTCACAATCTGTCAATGATCTGGATGTGGGGACCAAATGTAATATTTCCAAGTTTGCCGATGACAACAAAACTAAGTGGGAATATGAATTGTGAGGAAGATGCAAAGAGGCTTCAAGAGGATTTAGACAGGCTAAGTGAGTGGGCAAGAACATGGCAGATGGAATATAATGTGGAAAAATGTGAAGTTATCCAATTTGGTAGGAAAAACAGAAATACAAAGTATTTCTTAAACGGTGAGACATTGGGAAGTGTTGATATCCAAAGGGACCTGGGTGTCCTTGTTCACAAGTCACTGAAAGCTAACATGCAGGTGCAGCAAGCAATTGGGAAGGCAAATGTCATGTTGGCCTTTATTGCAAGAGGATTTGAGTATAGGATAAAGATTTCTTGTTGCAATTGTACAGAGCCTCGGTGAGACTGCACCTGAAATATTGTTTACAGTTTTGGTCTCCTTACCTAAGGAAGGATATACTTGCCATAGAGGGAGTGCAATGAAGGTTCACCAGACTGATTCCTGGGATGGCAGGACTGTCCATGAGGAGAGATTGAGGAGGCTGGGCCTGTATTCTCTAGAGTTTAGAAGGATGAGAGGTGGTCTCATTGAAACATACAAAATTCTTGCAGGGCTCAACAGAGTAGATGCAGGATGGATGCTTCCCCTGGCTGTGGGGTGTGTGTCCAGAACTAGGAAACACAGTATGAGAATAAGGGGTAGGCCATTTGGGACTGAGATGAGGAGGAATTTCTTCACTCAGAAGGTTCTGAATCTTTGGAATTCTCTAACTCAGAGGGCAATGAAGGCTCAGTCATTGAGAATGTTCAAGACAGAGATCGATAGATTTTTAGATATTAAAAGCATCAAGGGATATGGGGAAATGGCATGAAAGTAGACGATCAGCCAAGAACTAGTTGAATGATGGAACAGGCTTGAGGGGCTGAATGGCCTACCCCGCTCCTATTTCCGATGTTCCGGACTCTACAAAGTCTCATGGCATCCAGTTAAACATGGGGAAGGAAACATGCTGATTACCACCTACTGCCCCCCCTCAGCTGATGAATCAGTACTTCTCCATGTTGAGGAAACATGTTGATTACCACCTACTGTCCCCCCTCAGCTGATGAATCAGTACTTCTCCATGTTGAACACCACTTCGAAGAAGCACTAATGGTGGCAAGGGTACAGAATGTAGTCTGGGTGGGGGACTTCAATGTCCGTCACCAAGAGTGGCTCGATAGCACCACTACTGACTGAGCAGGCCGAGTCCTGAAAAACATAACTGCCAGACTGGGCCTGCGGCAGGTGGTGAGCAAACCAAGAGAAAAAAACCTACTCGACTTCGTCCTCACCAATTTACCTGTTGCAGACGCATCTGTTTGAGACAGTATTGGTAGGAGTGACCATCACAAAATCCTTCTGAAAACAAAGTTCTGTCTTCACGCTGAGGATACTCATCATTGTGTTGTGTGGCAAGACCACTGTGCTAAATGGGATGGATTCAGAACAGATCTGGCAGCTCAAAACAGGGCATCCATGAAATGCTGTGCGCCATCATCATCAGCAGAACTGTATTCAATCACAATCTGTAATCTCATGACCTGGCATATCCCTCACTCTACCATTACCATCAAGCAAGGGATCAATTCTGGCTCAATAAAGAGTGCAGGAGAGCATGTCAAGAGCAGCTCCAGGCATACCTAAAAATGAGGTGTCAACCTGGTGAAAATACAACACAGGATTACATGCATGCCAAACAGCAAGCAATAGCCAGAGCTAAGCGATCTCACAATCAACAGATCAGATCAAAGCTCTGTAGTCCTGCCACATCCAGTAGTGAATAGTGGTGGACAATTAAACAACTAATTGGAGGAGATGACTCCAAAAATATGCCCATCCTCAATGATGGAGGAGCCCAGCACATCAGTGCAAAAGAAAGGCTGAAGCATTTGCGACCATCTTCAGCCAGACGTGCCATGCGGATGATCCATCGCAGCCTCCTCCTGAGGTCCCCAGCATCAGATGCCAATCTTCAGCCATTTCAATCACTCTACATGATATGAAGAAACAGCTGAAGGCAATGGATACTGCAAAGACTATGGGCCCTGACAACATGTAGTACTGAAGACTTGTGCTGCAGAACTAGCGGCATCCCTAACCAAGCTGTTCCAGTACAGCTACAACACCGGCATCTACCCAACAATGTGGCAAATTGCCCAGGTATATCCTCTCCACAAAAGCAGGACAAATCCAATCCGGTCAATTACCGCCCCATGAGTCTACTCTCGATCATCAGCAAAGTGATGGAAGCTATTGTTAACAGTGCTATCAAGCGCCCCTTAAATAGCAACAACCTACTCACTGATGCTCAGTTTGGGTTCTGCCAGGGCCAGTCGGCTTTTTTTTATTCATTCATGGGATGTGGGCGTCGCTGGCTAGGCCTTGGTCCAAACATGGACTAAAGAACTAAACTCAAGAGGTGAGGTTGATTACCCTGGATATCAAGGCAGCATTTGACCAAGTGTGGTAACAAGGGGCCCTAAATAAATTGAAGTCAATGGGAATCTGGGAAAATGCTCGACTGATTGGAGTCATACCAAGCACAAAGGAAGATGGTTGTGGTTACTGAAGGCCAATCATCTCAGCCTCAGGCCATTGCTGAAGGAGTTCCTCAGGGTAGTGTCCTAGGCCCAACCAACTTCAGCTGCTTCATAAATGACTTTCCCTCCATTATAAGCCCAGAAGTGGGGATGCTCGCTGATGATTTTACAATGTTCAGCATCATTCGCAACTCCTCAGATACTGAAGCAGTCTGTGTCCACTTGCAGCAAGGCCTGAACAACATTCAGGCTTGGGCTGATAAGTGGCAAGTAACAGTTGAACCACACAAGTGCCAGGCAATGACTATCTCCAATAAGAGAAAATCTAACCATCCTCCCTTGACATTCAATGGCATTACCATCGCTGAGTCCCCTATCAACATCCTGAGTTACCATTGACCAGAAACTGAACTGGAGCAGTCATATAAATACTGTGGTTGCAGAAGCAGGTCAGAGGCTGGAAATTCTACAGCGACGGACTCCCGCCTCCAACTACACTCAGGAAGCTCAACACCATCCAGGAAAAAGCAGCCCATCGATTACCTTAAACATTCCACTTCCTCCACCACCGACGCACAGTGGCAGCAGTGTGTACCATATACAAGATGCACTGCAGCAACTCACCACACCTCCTTCAACAACACCTTCCAAACCCACGACCTCTACCACCCAGAAGGACAAAGGCAGCAGATGCATGGGAACACTACCAAGTTTCCTCCAAGCCACACACTAACCTGACTTGGAAATATACTGCAGTTCCTTCACTGTCGTTGGGTCAAAATCCTGGAACTCCCTTCCTAACAGGACTGTGGGTGTACCTGCACCAGATGGACTGCAACAGTTCAAAGGCAGCAGCTCACCACCACATTGTCAAGGGCAATTAGGGATAGGCAACAAATGCTGGCCTTGCCAGCGACACCCAAATCCCATGAAACAAACAACAAAAAAACTCCAACCCAGCAGGGCAATGGAGGAGAGGCATTTTAGGAGGATGGTGTGGTGAACTATATCAAAGCTGCAAACAGGTTGAGAAGGTTGAGGGGGGTAATTTACTTTCGTCAGTCACACACTATGTTATTTGTGACTTTGATCAGTGTAGTTTTGGTACTATGGCAGGAGCGGAAACCTGATTGGAGGAACTCAAACATGGAATCCTAGGAAAGATGGGCGTGAATTTGGGTTGGCAGGGGGGTGGGAACCTGAGTGCAGATTTAAAAGAGAGAGGAGCAAAGCTAGAAATGGAAGACAGAAAATTAGTAAGCAAGAATGGAAGACAGAAGGGTAGAAAATAGTGAATAAGGCTTGGAAATATGATGTCATTCCCACTACTGAAACATGGCTTAAAGAAGGGCATGAATGGTAGCTCAACATTCCTGGTTACAGGGTTTTCAGACTGGATAGAGAGGGGGATAAAAAAAGAGGGTCGTTGCAACATTGGTTAAGGAACAATCACAGGTGTGAAGAGGGATGATATGCTGGAGGGATCATCAAATGAGGTAACATATGTTGAGCTGAAGAACAAAAAAGGAACAATCACACTGCTGGGAATGAAACTATAGACCCCCAAACAATCAGAGGGAGATGGAAGAGCAAATACGTAAGCAAATTTCTGCAAAAACAATAGTGCAGTAGTGTTGAGGGATTTCAATTTCTCTAATATTAACTGGGATAAAATCAGTTTAAATGCTATAGAGGAACAGAATTCTTAAAATGCATTCTGGGGGAAATTTTTAGCCAAATAGCAAGCCCAACGAGAAAAGGGGCAACTCTGGACTTAGTTTTAGGGAATGAAACTGGGAAGGTAGAAGGGGCATCAATTTTGGTGGTAGTGTATCATAATTCATTTAGATTTAATGTAGTTATGAAAAAGGAAAAAGATAGACTGGGAGTCTATCGATTGGGGAAAGGCTAACTTTACTAAGCTGAGATGTGATTTAGCAAAAGTAGACTACCTGAAGGTAACTCAGTGTCAGAGCAGTGGGAGTCATTGAAGGAGCAGATAGTGAGGGTTCAGTATATTCCCACAAATGAGTGGGACTCCCAAATCAAGAGCCCCTTGGAGGTCAAGGAGCAGAGCAGGGATAAGGCCAAACAAGGATGCTTATGTCAGATACCGAGACTTCAATATTGCAGAAAGTCTGGAGAATGTAAGATGATCAAATTTACTTCAGCATCAGAGACGTAGCAGCCAAGTCTTATTGTGTCGTCTGGTGTAATCCAGTGCAGAAATGTGGTCTTGATGTCCAGAGAAGTCCAGGAATTTGGAAGCCAAATCTGACAAAAGACCTAGTGTTCACTGAGGAAGGCAGAGTGTGGGTATGGTTGGGGATGGGCAGTGGCGCTTTAAACTAGCAATTAACTTGTAGTTAGGGCTAAAATGTACCCACTATTAGAGTCGGGGGATTTAAAAAGAGAGGAGACTGGGAGAGAAAGGGGAATAGATGGTCAAGGATTGATGTGGATAGTAAGAAGCTCCTTACAAAGCTGACCACTAGGAATCATCTTGAAAGCTGGGACCAAGAGTCAAGTGCCAAAGAAGAGTACCACCAATGTTAAAGTACCACCAAAACTAGTGAAATAAATTAGGAAATAGTTATTAGATGACACAGAGCTTGGGTTTTAAAAGCCTGAAAATTGCAGCAGGGAGGAACATCCAAGGATGGAGAGGAGTTCCACGGTTTTCAAGTCCTGGGAAATGTTTTCTAAAAGTATTCAAATCTGTGAACAAATATTTGATTGTGTGTGTGTGGAATACACATTCATCACTCAAGCCTTTACCCAACCTCCTACCATAGTACAAGATTTCCCCAAGCTCTCCACTACGGCGGCACAGTGGCGCAGTGGTTAGCACCGCAGCCTCACAGCTCCAGGGACCCGGGTTCGATTCTGGGTACTGCCTGTGCGGAGTTTGCAAGTTCTCCCTGTGTCTGCGTGGGTTTCCTCCGGGTGCTCCGGTTTCCTCCCACACGCCAAAGACTTGCAGGTTGATAGGTTAATTGGCCATTACAAATTGCCCCTAGTATAGGTAGGTGGTAGGGAAATATATAGGGACAGGTGGGGATGTGGTAGGAATATGGGATTAGTGTAGGATTAGTATAAATGGGTGGTTGATGGTCGGCACAGACTCGGTGGGCCGAAGGGCCTGTTTCAGTGCTGTATCTCTAAACTAAACTACTCATCTTGGAATTCAATGCTACTATTGTGAGCTTTGTGCTGTGGGCCCACAATAGAAACACGGCTTAAATTTATTTCACTTATGATCCTCGCACCCAACAGATAGAGGGAGCCTTCATCCCATCTGTCTGATGTGGATTTAAATCTAGATTCCAAAGGTGAAAGGATAACCCACTGTGCCCCCCAGTCTGAGATATGAGATCATGAATATTTAAAAAATATTATATATTTACCTCTCCTGCAACTGTGTGTATTTTGAAATGCAATTGCCACCAAGGCAGGGCGCACAAAAACATGCAGTATCTGATTTCTATAGGACGCACACATCAGCACTGAGACTGTGTACTTGAAAATATTTTCAACTGTGAATTCAGTTGGTGTTTCCTCTTGGCAAAGCACAACCTGGTCTTTGACTGTCTTCACTATGTTGTGGCGTAGGGCAAGACTGGAGCGAATCACTTTGTCAGATGTTACATTTCCTGGAACACAGGGATCAGTGAAATTTAGTTCACTGTAAACATGTAGAACAGGAAAAAAACCTGAGACATGCTAAAATGGCATTCAGTATACATCAATAATTATATAAACAAATGAACATTAGTTTTCATTTCTCAATAGTATTACTGGCTTCATGACCTGGGCTATAACTTTGCTTTTGCTTGAAAACATTGATTTCCTAGGTAAAAGACGACCAGCCTACCACAGGCAGCTCCTTCCAGAGAAGTAAAATACTGTAGATATTAGAAATCTGAAATAAAAACAGAAAATGCTGGAAATACTCAGCAGGTCTGGCAACATCTGTGGAGAGAGAAACAGAGTTAACTTCTCAGGTCTGTGACCTTTCACCAGCTCTAATGAAAGGTCACAGACCTGAAACCTTAACTCTGTTTCTTCCTCCACAGATGCTGCCAGACATGCTGAGCAGCTACTTATAGACAGTTTTGAACAAGAAATGATAAAATATAAAGACTGAAAAGCTTAATTCTTTAACTTTTCATCACTATAAAAAAAAATTCACTCGTGTACTTCAGATTCCATCCATCCCCACAATAGTAGAATACTGGGTATGACCACAGCTAAAGTTATGAAAATGTCATGTTCCATTGATTTCCTATTACTTATTTTTGTCATCTTTGAGTTTCCAGTTGTCACAGGAAAACTGAATTACAGCATGCAATACCAAAATCACCAATAAAAAAATCTTGAACCCCAAAATGTTATGAAGGAATTAAATTTATTCAGTTGCCTTGAAGCAGTGGCCTTGGTAAGCCTGTATTCAGGACTATTTTTCAATTGTACTCATTTTAAAAAAAAGTGATCAGCTGTTTTTAGACTGTGCCAGCTTTTCTGTGGTCAGTAGCTGGGTGTGCACAATGCAGTGGTATTTATAGCATAAGGCATAAATAACTGAAAGACCAGGGAAGAAAACTTCCGATAACTCACTGAAGACATACCTAGAGAAACCAGTGAGGAAATAGCATGACTGTTTCAATATAGTAGTTAAGCTGCTTCTTGATTTGAAGTTGTATATCTTTATGCTAATAGAAACCACTAGATTTGAACAGTAAGCATACAATTGCTACGCATATTACTGAACAAACTGAGCAAGGCTACCTTTGTCAACCATAGTACTGCAATGCTCAATGTCTAGTATGACCATCATGCTCATGCTATCTCTGAAATAAAGTATTTGCACTGTTTGTTATAATTACATTGATAATAGAGTCATAGAGTTATACAGCACAGAAAGAGGCCCTTCGGCCCATCATGTCCAGGCCGGCCATCAAGCACCTATCTATTCTAATCCCATTTTCCAGTACTTGGCCCGTGGCCTTGTATGCTATGGCGGTTCAAGTGTTCATCTAAATATTTCTTAAATGTTGTGAGGGTTCCTGTCTCTACCACCCCTTCAGGCAGCGTGTTCCAGATTCCAACCACCCTCGGGGTGAACATTTTTTTTCCTCAAATCCCCTCTAAATCTCCTGTCCCTTACCTTAAATCTACACCCCCTGGTTATTGACACCTCCGCTAAGGGAAAAAGTTTCTCCCTATTTACCCTATCTATGCCCCTCATAATTTGTATACCTCAATCAGGTCCCCCCTCAGCCTTCTCTGCTACAAGGAAAACAACCCTAGCCTATCCAGTCTCTCTTCATAGCTGAAATGCTCCAGCCCAGGCAACATCCTAGTGAATCTCCTCTGCACCCTCTCCAGTGCAATCACATCCTTCCTATAGTGTGGTGACCAGAATGCACACAAAACTCTAGCTGTGGCCTAACTAGCGTTTTATACAGCTCCATCATAACCTCCCTGTTCTTATATTCTGTGTCTCGGCTAATAAAGGCAAGTATCCCATATGCCTTCCTAACCACCTTCAGTGATCTATGGACAAGTACACCAACATCCCTCTGACCTCTGTACTTCCTAGGGTCCTACCATCCATTGTACATTCCCTTGCCTTGTTAGTCCTCCCAAAATGCATCACCTCACACTTCTCAGGATTAAATTCCATTTGCCACTGCTCTGCCCATCTTACCAGCCCATCTATATCGTTCTGTGATCTAAGACTTTCCTCCTCACTATTTACGACACCATCAATTTTCATGTCATCTGCAAACTTACTGATCATTCCTCCTATATTCAAGTCTAAATCATTAAGGTACACTACAAACAGCAAGGGTCCCAGCAGCGATCCCTGCGGTATACCACTGGTCACAGCCTTCCAATTGCAAAAACAACCCGCGCCCATTACTCTCTGTCTCTTGTCACTAAGCCAATTTTGGATCCAATTTGCCAAATTGCCCTGGATCCCATGGGCTCTCACCTTCTTAACCAATCTCCCATGCAGGACCTTACCAAAAGCCTTACTGGAGTCCATGTAGGCTACATCAACTGCTTTACCCTCGTCTACACATCTATTCACCTCCTCGAAAAATTCAATCAAGTTTGTTAAACATGATCGCCCCCCCGACAAAGCCATGTTGAGTATCCTTGATTAATCCCTGCCTCTCCATTAATCCTGTCCTTCAGAATTTTTTCCAATATTTTCCCTACCACTGATGTTAGACTCACTGGCCTGTAATTACCTGGTTTATCCCAACTACCCTTCCTGAATAATGGTACATTCGCTGTCCTCCAGTCCTCTGGCACCTCTCCTGTGGCCAGACAGGATTTGAAAATTTGTGTCAGAGCCCCTGCTATCTCCTCCCTTGCTGCACATAACAACCTGGGATACAATTTATCCACTTTTAAGCCCGCTAATACGTCCTCCCTTTCAATGCTAATTTGTTCAAGTATATCACAAGGCCCCTCCCTGATCTCTACACCTACATCGTCCTTCTTCATAGTGAACACAGATGAAAAGTAATCATTTAAAACCTCACCGAGGTCCTCCGGCTCCACACACAGATTGCCACTTTGGTCCCTAATGGGCCATACTCTTTCCCTGGTTATCCTCTTGCCTTTAATATACATAAAATGCCTTGGGATTTTCCTTTATCTTGCCCGCCAGTGTTTCTTCATGTCCCCTCTTCGCTCTCCTAATTATTATTTTTTTAAGTACCCCGCTACACTTTCTATACTCCTCTAGGGCCTCGCTGTTTTCAGCACACTGAATCTGCCATAAGCCTCCCTTTTTTTCCTTATCCAATCCTCTATATCCCTTAACATCCAGGGTTCCCAGGACTTGTCGGTCCTTCCCTTCACCTTTACGGGAACATGTTGGCCCTGAACTCTCACTATTTCCTTTTTGAATGACTCCCATTGGTCTGATGTAGACTTTCCTACAAGTAGCTGCTTCCAGTCCACTTTGGCCAGATCCTCTTTTATCATATTGAAATTGGCTTTCCCCCAATTCATTACTTTTATTTCCAGTCCATCTTTGTCCTTTTCCATAACTACCTTAAATCTTAGAGTTATGGTCACTGTCCCCGAAATGCTCCCCCACTGACACTTCTACCACTTGTCCAGCTTCATTCCTAGGATTAGGTCCAGTACTGCCCCTTCTCTTGTAGAATTTTCTACATGCTGGCTCAAAAAGCTCCCCTGGATGCACTTTAAGAATTCGGCTCCCTTAAGCCTATTCCAGTTAATATTGGGGAAGCTGAAATTCCCTACTATTACCACCCTATTAGTTTTACGCCTCTCATGAGATTTGCCTACATATCTGCTCCTCTATCTCTCCGACTGTTTGGAGGCCTGTAGTTCACTCCCAGCCAAGTGATTGTTCCCTTTTTGTTTTAAAGTTCGATCCATATGGCCTCATTTGAGGAACCTTCGAAGACATTATCCCTCCTTACTGCAGTAATTGACTCCTTGATCAATAGTGCAATGCCACCTCCTCTTTTACACCCCCCACCCTCCATCATGCCTGAAGATTCTATACCCTGTAATACGGAGCTGCCAGGCCAGCCCTTCCCTCAACCATGTCTCTGTGATAGCAATAATATCATATTCCCATGTGTTAATCAGTACCCTCAATTCATCTGCCTTACTTGTAAGACTCCTTGCATTAAAATAGATGCAATCCAGCCTTGTATTATTCGCTTGTGCCTATATTTGTTCCGCCTTCTAGACTGACTTAAATTTCTCTTCTTTATTTGGCTATGCATCACCCCCTACTCTGTATCCCACCCCCCTGCCAAATTAATATAAACCTCCCGCAACAGCACAAGCAAACCTCCCAGCAATTATGTTGGTCCCGTTCCGGTTCAGGTGCAACCCGTCCAACTTGTACAGCTCCTACTTTTGCCAGAAACAGATCCAATGATGCAGGAAACTAAAGCCCTCCCTTCTGCACCATGTCTTCAGCCACACATTCATCTGCTCTATCCTGCTATTCCTATACTCACTAGCACTGGGAATAATCCAGAGATTACAACCTTTGAGGTCCTGCTTTTTAATCTGCTACCTAGCTCACTAAATTCGTGTTGCAGGACCTTATCTCTCTTCCTACCTATGTCATTGGTACCAATGTAAACCACAACCTCTGATTGTTCACCATCCCCCTTCAGAATGTCCTGCAGCCACTCCGTGACATCCTTGACCCGAGCACCAGGGAGGCAACATACCATCCTGGAGTCACGTTTGTGGCCACAGAGACGCCTATCTGCGCCCCTTACGATAGAATCCCCTATCACTATAGCTCTCCCACTTTCTCCACCCCTCCTGTGCTGCAGAGCCACCCATGGTGCCACAGACTTGGCTCGTGCTGCATTCCCCTAAGAAGCTATCTCCCCCAACAGTAACCAAAGTGGAAAATTTGTTAGAGAGGGAGATGAACCCAGGGGACTCCTGCACTACCTGCCTAGTTCTTCTACTCTGCCTGGCGGTCACCCATTCCCTTTCTGCCTGAGCAGTCTTTACCTGCAGTGTGACCACCTAGCTGTACGTGCTAGCCACGATGATCTCAGCCTCGCGGTTGCTCCACAGTGTTCCCAGCCGCTGATCCAGATCCGAAACGCAGATTTCGAGTAGCTGCAGCTGGAGACACTTCCTGCCCACGTTGCCCTGGACACAGGAAGTGTCCCTGACTTCCCACATTGCACAGGAGGAGCACTCCACGCTGTTGAGCTGCCCTGTCGTGACTTATCCTTAATTTACTCCCTTAAATTACTCAAAAATTTGAGATTATTTACACTAGGGACTTTGATTCCCTAAAAACCACTACTTACTATATAGAAAGAGTAATAATTACTAGCAATTATTAATAAATTACACTAATAACACACTTAGTAGTACTACCCTTATCACTTATAAGGCAGATTGAGGTTTTTTTAAAAAAAAACTTTCCCCGATTTTTTAAAGCTATTTACAGACACTAAAAATCAGCTGACAGATTTCCCATGATGTCACTAAGTCTTTTTTTCCCTCCTTTGAAACTCAGCGTGCAGAGACGCAGCTAGAGAGCCTGCCGACTGCCGCTGCTCAGGTCCAAGATAGATGTAGGCCTCAAGCCCCGCTCTTTCTTATATAGGTCCCACTCCGGATCCGCTCCTCCCAGGTCCGCCTGCCGATTGCCGCCGCTCCGGTCCAAGGTAATGTTTTTATTTGCATTGGATGTAGCTAAGTAAATTAGTTGGTAACATATCGCCTTGTGCCCTGGTACTTCTGACGTGAACAGAGAGCCGTACTTTGGCCAATCCTGTACAACATTCCAACTGATGGCAGAACTTTGGATATTTTTCAGGAAAAGTCAAAGCCAAATTAAGCAATACAGCAAAACCTCAGCTTCAAACGTAAACCCTGAACCGCTTTGCCTATAGATGCAATTGAAATCATTTAACAATAACATCACAAGCTGTATCATTACGAGCCTGAGATTATGTTTTGGTGGGATGTAATTTTTGATGGGTCATTGGTTTAATTCCATTTGAAGCTTAAGCTGTTTTCATGTTTTGTGCACTTCTCACCAACAGTAACTTGCACTTGTATGATGTCTTTAATCTAGGGAAACATCTCAGGGCAACTCAAAGAGAGGTGAGGGGGAATCTAGAACTGAGGCATAGTTTCAAAATAAGGGGTCTCCCATTTAAGATGGAGATAAGGAGGAATTCCTTCTCTCAGAGAGTTGGTAATCTTTGGAATTCTCTTCTGAGAGTATTGAAGGCCGGGTCATTGAATATATTCAAGGCTGAGTTAGACAGATTTTTGATCTACAAGGGCGTCTAGGGTTACGGGGGCAGATAGGAAAGTGGAGTTAAGGCCACAGTCAGATCAGCCATGATCTTATTAAATGGCACAGCAGGCTCGAGGTGCCAAATGGCCTGCTCCTGCTTCTATTTCTAATATCCTTATGAGAGGGAGAGGTTGGAGCAGTCTTTTGCAGGAGGGTTAGCAGAGGTAGCCAGCCATCGTTTCAGCTCCTGATCACCATCAGTTTCTCATACTGGAAAGTGCATGTGTCGATGTCAGTGGTGACAGGACCAGGGCTTGGTCATGGCACAATATATGGTCGAATAGTCACTTTCCTGACGAACGCATAAAGAATGGTGACTTAGGTGAAATACTAGAAGGCTGCTGACAACAGCCATTACCTTGGATGGAGCAAAGGGACGAAACTGGATGATTAAAATCTAACTCAAAAGCTAATCATGTTTGTTGGAAATGGACTTGGAAAATGATTCCTTTACAATCATTAACAAGATTTTGAGAAGCAAAATATTCTCCGTGCGGAGAAAATACAAGACCAGTAAAGCAGTTGTGACACCTGGTGAAACAGGTGGAGGTCAGAAATAGCTAGAACTTTAGGGTGTCACCAGAAAAGATATTTCTAAAGCAAACTTATATCACTTACCGGGCCAGTCAATAAAAGCACCAAAAGCTTCCGCAATCACTTTGAGCCACAGTGTTTGCCTGGTGAGATCTGACAGAGGCAGGCTGGGCAGGTTCTGGATAATCACTGAAGCCATCAGTGCCCAGGGACTAATGACCATATTTTTCTGCTGCAAAATCACCATTCTATGGCCTACAGCATCGAGAAACCTGTACACATCTCCAGATGGTTTCCGAGGAATATGTCTGAAAAATGTCAAAATTACCACACAGTAAAAAGTTTTGCTTGATTGTGTTACATAGTGTGATGGCACCAAACTTCTGATTGTCAATTCACCCTCCTCATGAAAACACTCTTCTAATTTCCTTCCTCTAACACAGGGTTGTCCAACAAAACTGCCCGTGGGCCAGGATCTGGCCTGCCAAAGGTTTCCATCCGGCCTGCGGGTGTAAACTGTACCGGGGCCATTCCCATCCTCGCCGGGGGTCCGTGACTGGAGATGGGAAATTTTCTATTGGCTTCTTGTTGCAGACTGGCTTCTAAAAAGATTGCAATTCAGTTTCACAGCTGTCAGCTGCTGACATCGGGAACAGCGGTTTCCTAACTTCACATAGATTCAGAGTTTTCTGGCAGGTTCTGACCTTTTTTCAAGCAGCCCACCGGAAACCCCCGAATCTGTGTGAAGTTGGGAAAGCGCTGTTCCTGATGGCAGCGGCTGTCAGCTGTGAAACTGACTTGTGATCTATTTAAAAAAACTGACCAAGCATCTGCTGTGATGTCATGCTGTTTGCAATTGAGAGACAGACAGAAAAGGCGGGGCGGTGGGGGGGGGGGGACAGAATGGGACCCTTGTAGGGGTGGGGGGGAGGGTAGAGGGAGAGCGAGAGCGGGGGGGTAGAGGGAGAGCGAGAGCGGGGGGGTAGAGGGAGAGAGAGAGCGGGGGGGTAGAGGGAGAGCGAGAGCGGGGGGGTAGAGGGAGAGCGAGAGCGGGGGGGTAGAGGGAGAGCGAGAGCGGGGGGGTAGAGGGAGAGCGAGAGCGGGGGGGTAGAGGGAGAGCGAGAGCGGGGGGGTAGAGGGAGAGCGAGAGCGGGGGGGTAGAGGGAGAGCGAGAGCGGGGGGGTAGAGGGAGAGCGAGAGCGGGGGGGTAGAGGGAGAGCGAGAGCGGGGGGGGTAGAGGGAGAGGGAGAGCGTAGAGGGAGAGGGAGAGCGGGGGGGTAGAGGGAGAGCGAGAGCGGGGGGGGGTAGAGGGAGAGAGCGGGGGGGGGTAGAGGGAGAGAGCGGGGGGGGGTAGAGGGAGAGAGCGGGGGGGGGTAGAGGGAGAGAGAGCGGGGGGGTAGAGGGAGAGAGAGCGGGGGGGTAGAGGGAGAGAGAGCGGGGGGGGTAGAGGGAGAGAGAGCGGGGGGGGTAGAGGGAGAGAGAGCGGGGGGGTAGAGGGAGAGAGAGCGGGGGGGTAGAGGGAGAGAGAGCGGGGGGGTAGAGGGAGAGAGAGCGGGGGGGTAGAGGGAGAGAGAGCGGGGGGGTAGAGGGAGAGAGAGCGGGGGGGTAGAGGGAGAGAGAGCGGGGGGGTAGAGGGAGAGAGAGCGGGGGGGTAGAGGGAGAGAGAGCGGGGGGGTAGAGGGAGAGAGAGCGGGGGGGTAGAGGGAGAGAGAGCGGGGGGGTAGAGGGAGAGAGAGCGGGGGGGTAGAGGGAGAGAGAGCGGGGGGGTAGAGGGAGAGAGAGCGGGGGGGTAGAGGGAGAGAGAGCGGGGGGGTAGAGGGAGAGAGAGCGGGGGGGTAGAGGGAGAGAGAGCGGGGGGGTAGAGGGAGAGAGAGCGGGGGGGTAGAGGGAGAGAGAGCGGGGGGGTAGAGGGAGAGAGAGCGGGGGGGTAGAGGGAGAGAGAGCGGGGGGGTAGAGGGAGAGAGAGCGGGGGGGTAGAGGGAGAGAGAGCGGGGGGGTAGAGGGAGAGAGAGCGGGGGGGTAGAGGGAGAGAGAGCGGGGGGGTAGAGGGAGAGAGAGCGGGGGGGTAGAGGGAGAGAGAGCGGGGGGGTAGAGGGAGAGAGAGCGGGGGGGTAGAGGGAGAGAGAGCGGGGGGGTAGAGGGAGAGAGAGCGGGGGGGGTAGAGGGAGAGAGAGCGGGGGGGGTAGAGGGAGAGAGAGCGGGGGGGGTAGACGGAGAGAGCGGGGGGGGGTAGACGGAGAGAGCGGGGGGGGGGGGGTAGACGGAGAGAGCGGGGGGGGGGGGGTAGACGGAGAGAGCGGGGGGGGGTAGACGGAGAGAGCGGGGGGGGTAGACGGAGAGAGCGGGGGGGGGTAGACGGAGAGAGCGGGGGGGGGTAGACGGAGAGAGCGGGGGGGGGTAGACGGAGAGAGCGGGGGGGGGTAGACGGAGAGAGCGGGGGGGGGTAGACGGAGAGAGCGGGGGGGGGTAGACGGAGAGAGCGGGGGGGGGTAGACGGAGAGAGCGGGGGGGGGTAGACGGAGAGAGCGGGGGGGGGGTAGACGGAGAGAGCGGGGGGGGGTAGACGGAGAGAGCGGGGGGGGGTAGACGGAGAGAGCGGGGGGGGGTAGACGGAGAGAGCGGGGGGGGGTAGACGGAGAGAGCGGGGGGGGGTAGACGGAGAGAGCGGGGGGGGGTAGACGGAGAGAGCGGGGGGGGGTAGACGGAGAGAGCGGGGGGGTAGACGGAGAGAGCGGGGGGGTAGACGGAGAGAGCGGGGGGGTAGACGGAGAGAGCGGGGGGGTAGACGGAGAGAGCGGGGGGGTAGACGGAGAGAGCGGGGGGGTAGACGGAGAGAGCGGGGGGGTAGACGGAGAGAGCGGGGGGGTAGACGGAGAGAGCGGGGGGGTAGACGGAGAGAGCGGGGGGGTAGACGGAGAGAGCGGGGGGGTAGACGGAGAGAGCGGGGGGGTAGACGGAGAGAGCGGGGGGGTAGACGGAGAGAGCGGGGGGGTAGACGGAGAGAGCGGGGGGGTAGACGGAGAGAGCGGGGGGGTAGACGGAGAGAGCGGGGGGGTAGACGGAGAGAGCGGGGGGGTAGACGGAGAGAGCGGGGGGGTAGACGGAGAGAGCGGGGGGGTAGACGGAGAGAGCGGGGGGGTAGACGGAGAGAGCGGGGGGGTAGACGGAGAGAGCGGGGGGGTAGACGGAGAGAGCGGGGGGGTAGACGGAGAGAGCGGGGGGGTAGACGGAGAGAGCGGGGGGGTAGACGGAGAGAGCGGGGGGGTAGACGGAGAGAGCGGGGGGGTAGACGGAGAGAGCGGGGGGGTAGACGGAGAGAGCGGGGGGGTAGACGGAGAGAGCGGGGGGGTAGACGGAGAGAGCGGGGGGGTAGACGGAGAGAGCGGGGGGGTAGACGGAGAGAGCGGGGGGGTAGACGGAGAGAGCGGGGGGGTAGACGGAGAGAGCGGGGGGGTAGACGGAGAGAGCGGGGGGGTAGACGGAGAGAGCGGGGGGGTAGACGGAGAGAGCGGGGGGGTAGACGGAGAGAGCGGGGGGGTAGACGGAGAGAGCGGGGGGGTAGACGGAGAGAGCGGGGGGGTAGACGGAGAGAGCGGGGGGGTAGACGGAGAGAGCGGGGGGGTAGACGGAGAGAGCGGGGGGGTAGACGGAGAGAGCGGGGGGGTAGACGGAGAGAGCGGGGGGGTAGACGGAGAGAGCGGGGGGGTAGACGGAGAGAGCGGGGGGGTAGACGGAGAGAGCGGGGGGGTAGACGGAGAGAGCGGGGGGGTAGACGGAGAGAGCGGGGGGGTAGACGGAGAGAGCGGGGGGGTAGACGGAGAGAGCGGGGGGGTAGACGGAGAGAGCGGGGGGGTAGACGGAGAGAGCGGGGGGGTAGACGGAGAGAGCGGGGGGGTAGACGGAGAGAGCGGGGGGGTAGACGGAGAGAGCGGGGGGGTAGACGGAGAGAGCAGGGGGGTAGACGGAGAGAGCGGGGGGGTAGACGGAGAGAGCGGGGGGGTAGACGGAGAGAGCGGGGGGGTAGACGGAGAGAGCGGGGGGGTAGACGGAGAGAGCGGGGGGGTAGACGGAGAGAGCGGGGGGGTAGAGGGAGAGAGCTGGAGGGTGGTAGAGGGAGAGAGTGGGGGGGTGCTAGAGGGAGAGAGCGGGGGGGTAGAGGGAGAGAGCGGGGGCGGGGGTAGAGGGAGAGAGTGGGGGGGGGGTAGAGGGCGAGAGTGGGGGGGGGGGGTAGAGGGAGAGAGCGGGGGGGGGGGGGGGGGGGTAGAGGGAGAGAGCGGGGGGGGGGGGGGGGGGGGGTAGAGGGAGAGAGCGGGGGGGGATAGAGGGGGAGAGAGCCGAGGGGGTAGAAAGGGGGTGAGAGAGTAAGAGGGGGGAGAGAGAGATGGTGCACACTGGCAGGGGGCAGGGGTCGAACAGTGCCACGGGGATGGGGGCGAAGAGCGCAGAGAGGGGGGCGAAGAGTGTAGAGAGGGGGCTACACAGGGAGAGAGATGATCAAGATCACTCCTAACAGCTGAACATCTATCCGGAATACTCTGCATTGCTGCAAGTGTGCGGGTAGACATTGGCTACTTGTGCAAGGAAGAAAATGCCAGGCATCGTTACTAAATAAGTGTCCATCATAGTGAGAAGAAAGTAAATCAATAAATTAATCTCATTGAAAGCTTCTTCATAAATATATACATTTTTTGTTATTTTGATTAATCGCAAGATACATTTTTAATGCCTTTATCTTTCTGAACTTGTCTTACCAGCCCACTATGTAAGACAAAAATTGTAATGTGGCCCCCCCCAACATGAAAAGGTTGGACAGTCCTGCTCTAACACCTTATTTAACAGGACTCTTAAACCAGTGGGTCCCATTTACTGTATTACACCAATAACCTACATTAACCTTTGTTAAACCAAAAGTATCCCATTACTCTACTGCACTGATGGCTCCCATTACACGTTACACCAGGGTTGTTGGGGGGGGGGGGGGGGGGCGCGGAGACCATTTAATTGTGTTACATCATTACTTATAATCCATGCTGCCTACTTATCCTCCCTCACACTCTTGAGATGAGGATTGATTGCCTCCTTTTTTTGTTAACGCTCTCGAGGCTTTTCTCATCTAGATATTAGGTCAACTGTTCTCTAATTTCCAGGCTTATTTCTGGCCTGGCAAGACAGCTAACTTCTGATAGCAAATAAAATCTTTATCTTGCAAGGATGAATTGCAATGCAACACAATACTATGCTTCCCCAGTAAGCGTTGATAACTGACCTGGGGACCAAGTTGTACTGAGATCTCCTGACTGTCCCGGTTGCTAGGGATCTCACTGACACAGGCTGCCCAAAGTAAACATGTATGCTTCCAAAGTTTTCACTCAGAATCTTCCTGGCTTTCAACAAACCCTAGAACAGAGAACCAGTTTGATCATTTGTAATCACATTGTTACGAGAAAACAGCTAAAATGGAGACATTATAACATGAATCCTGTACACACCGAAGTCGATTCCTTTGGCTTTGGTACTCCTAAAAGCTCACGTGCATAGAGGGATTCCTCCAGGATACGCTCGTAGCTTATACTTATGGGAACTAAGTACATGTCAAAAACTTCCCCCATCAGAAAAGGTTCAATTGCAATGTTCAACAGTCCTATGAAAGAAAACATATTAAGAATCAATTATTCTTAAACAATATTAAAGCATAAAGTATTTACAGTTTACCTGTTAAATACAGTTTACCTTCTGCAATACTGTCTGTCATAGTATAAAATAGTTGTCAAGTTGTTTTACAACACTCAAATACCACAGCTATCAGCCTGAAACTAATAGCACTGACTGGCATGGCTAGCTCTGAGTTGCAATGGATTTCATGGAGCTTCATGCATCAGCATCAGGATGCTGGTGACATTTTTTAATGTTAAAGATAATCTTGCAGCAGTTGCATTTAAGCTATAGCCTGTGATGTCCACAGGGTTATATACTGCTTGCTAAAAATCAAAATCAGATTGCCAGCACCATTGCAAAGTAAAAACCATACTGCATTTGAGTGTTGCTGGCCCAGTTTTTGAGGAAATTATAAATTATTTTTTTTCTGACAAACTTGCTGTTTACTTCAGAAAGTATTTGAAATATTTAAATGAGCCTTTGTGCAGTGATTACCAGTGGTTTAGTAGTAGCACTCCCACACCTGGGTGAGGTGGTGATGAGTTCGTCCCACTCCAGAGACTTGAACACAAATTATACACTGGCACCAGGCTGCATACTGAGGGAATGCTGCACTGTCCGAGGTGCTGTCTTTCCAATGACATGTTAAACCTGTCTTCCCTCTCAGGTGGGCATAATGGATCCCTTGGCACTATTTCGAAGAGGAGCAGGGGACTGGGCAATTTTTAGCTCAACCAACATCACTAAAACAGATGATCCTGTCATTATCTCTGCTATTTCCATGACCTTGCTGTGCACAAATTGGCTGCTGTGTTTCCGATATTACAGCAGTGACTACACGCCAAAAATACTTCAGTGGCTGTGAAGCATTTTGGGACATCCTGAGGTCATGAAAGGTGTTATATAAACGCAAGTTCTCTTTTTCTTTAAAGGGAGGTTGAGAGATTAAGCTCACAGACGGCAAATGCCCATTCTTTCAGTTTGGTTTAACAAGTGCATCTGGACTCATTTTGTTAGGGGGAGGAAGCCAGCTGTTATTTAAAAACAAAATCCTTGTCTGTGCATGGGTTGAATGAGATTTAATTCTGCTTAACTGGTACTGAGGCCTGATTCTGTTGTAACAGCCAGATCTACAGGCTGTAGTTTAGATGCCCCAACTGCAGAGTCTCTAACTTTATTGGTTGAATTAAGTCACATGACTTTAATGTCCTTAAATCCAAAGAGACATAGCCTCAACTTATATCTGAACAGTAACACTTAAAGCACATTGATTTTGTAATTGTAGACAACAGGTTACACCATTCACTGCTGGTACAATACCGGTTACAATTGATTCAAATATGCTTGCCAAACTTAAGGTGGCTGCTCATTGGGTTGGCATCCTTCCATCCAAAAAACATGATGGACACACAGAAAAGAGTCCATTTAGGTGGGGTGGCTTCTCTTGGTGCACCTTTGCTGATTTCTGTGACGGCCAATCCTTGAGAGGCAGGTTCTGCCACAAGTGCTGCACATAAAGCTGCCAAATGACACTGAATTGTTGTTTTTGATGTTGGTTTCTGTTGCCAAGCTGCCATAGCAATTGGTCATTGTTGTAGTGCACATCAGTCCACAGGATGTGTCGCCATTTCCCTCTTTTGCCAGCGATAATTGACATTTAGGGCCTTCATGTCACGCTTGCAAGCACCCTTGAAGCGGAGCTTTGGGCACCCCACTGGTCGTCTGACCCTGGTTACCTCACCATACAGGTCCTTGGGTATGCAACTGTCTTCCATCCTGCGGAGATATCTGATCCAACGAAGCCGCCTCTGTTTGATTAGTGCCAACACACTTGGGAACTCTGCCTTTGAGAGGACTGCCACATTTGTGATTTTGTCCTGCCGGGATATACCCATAATGCACCGCAGACAGTGAAGATGGAAATTATTGAGCTTCTTTTCCTGGTAGGTCTAAGTCATCCATGTTTCACAGCCATAGAGCAAGGTGCTGAGAACACAGGCATTATAAGCCATCAGCTTGGTCCTAAGGCTCAGCTTGGGCTGCTAGTATTCTCAATGAAAATGTTAAAATTTGTGAATTTGAACTGTTGTAAATGTTAACAGGCTGGGGAAGGAGGAAATAAAAATCACAGTAAAGAGCTCATGTAATTTGTAAATACTGCCACTGCCTTTGAAAACGAGAAATTATTCTCTCCATGAACAATTGGCAAGTTATATATCTTTCACATGATTACCATTTTATTTTGGAATACACGTACAGTTTTTAATAATAGATCAGAATTTTCAAACATTCATTCTGTAATTCTACTTTTCCTATCAAAATAGCATCAGCAGAACTAACAGAATATCATTGTTAGTTCATTAGGAATAAGCTATTGAGTTAATTTCACTTGTGGAAACAGTACTCATTTATCATTGGTAATTCTGTTCCATGTTCAATTTAATTTTCGGCATTTCGACTGAAGTTCGTGTTCCATCAAGATCGTACTTGTTTTTTCAACAGTGACTGAGTTTATTGTGCACTCCAAAGAGTTATAGAACAGGTAGCTGTTTTTCCATAGTCATGCATGGGGCTGTCAATATTTAGGTTCTCCTAAATAATATTTTTGCATCTACACTAGGTTTGCACTGCAAATTTAACTGTTTCCACTTTGTACCAATTCTAAACTTTGCAAATCTGGAGTGAAGTGAAACTGTGGAGAACATACTGCTTGGGTTTGACTCTGTGGGGATGGGGGTGGGGGGGTTCTACTGTAAACCTAGCTGACAATTATATATTTACACAGCATGGATCCTCTCTGTCGTCCAAATATTTAGATTTGCTAGTCAGTCCATCCAAGAACAATTGGGCAGGACAATTCAAACTGGGCAGGCGGCAGTAGTTTAAACAGGACTAGAACTCAAACCACAACAATCAGCCTCAAGCCAGTAAATGTAATGCCACTGGAATTTACCAGCTCTTCCAATATTTGTATGATCTGCCTATAGGCTTATTATCTTTTTGCAACAGATCGGTTTGATGATTTACTTTTCAGATTACAATTCTGGTTGTTGGCAGTATCATGTTTAGGGTAATAGCAACTGATTTTACTTATTGATTCTTGTATCAACCCTTATATACTGCTTGGGCTACTGAATGCTATTACCCAAGAGGAGGAAGAGTCTGTCATATGCCTGCAGCCGGTGATTTTTGTACATACTGGACTGGATGTGTGACAGGATTTTGTGCATGACATGGACACTTTTGAGTTTTAAGTAATGTTTATACATTTTGTTTCTCTTTCCTCTTCCTGGTCTGTTTTTCATTTCTCACTACACTAGTGTAAATATGTCTAAATAAATTGCATACATATTTATGCCTATTTAACATTAAATGTTGTTAAAATGACATTAAACAACAGCTCTACTCCAATATAATTTTAAATAGAACTTTAAATGCTCTTTCCATTAAATAAGTTGGAGATGACTTAAAACATGGGAAATGCAAGAAAAGAGAGGACTATTTGTCTCAACAAGCATGTCTTTTTTCTCATTGAATTTCCATTTTCTCCAGAAACATAGATAATTATATTCCTTAAAATTTACCATGCCTAGTTGAATTGTAGCAGGAATATGTGAGGTGGTGATGCTTTGTGGGAAATTCCAGAACTTCCTCTTATTTCTCTAACAAAACCACTAATACAGAGCATGCCAAGCATTTGGTTCATAGTTTTTTTAAAAATTCTTTCATGGGATGTGGGTGTCGCTGGCAAGGCCAGCATTTATTTCCCATCCCTAATTACCCTTGACAACTGAGTGGCTTGCTAGGCCATTTCAGAGGGCAGTTAAGAGTCAACCGCATTACTGTGGATCTGGAGACACATGTAGGCCAGACCAGGTACGGACAGCTGATTTCCTTCCTTAAAGGACATTAGTGAACCAGATCATTTTTTACAACAATCGACAATGGTTTCATGGTCACCATTAGACTAGCTTTTCTACAGAAGGTCCAAAAGCTAAAGATGGCAATCGAGTAAGATACAGATTGTGCTTGATGTACACAATTCCCACTGAAGTGACATTCGGGATTTCCAAATCCCGGGGAATAAAGAGCTGCACAGCCAGAATTGTGACTGGCTGACGTCCTGTTGTGTGATACAAGAATCCTATCCAATAGATAATAAAACTGAAAGTATCCGTTAGCCATAACTCAGGGTAAGAGTTTTTGCTTTTTCCTTTGCAGGTTTCCATGCTGTATCAGAGGGTCTGTTAGTAAGCAACATTTGTTTTCCCCTCGCCATCTCAAATATATAGTTTTTATAAGGGTACATTCGTATAGTGGCTCCAGTTTGGGACTAGTTAACCCAGAGGTCATGAAATAAAAGCCCACCATAGCAAGCTGTGAAACTGAATTTAACCATTTGTGGGCTGGTAACAGAAATCAAAGCTGCCAGATTGTTGTCAAAACCTAACTGGTTCACGACTGCCCTTTGGGGAAGTGAATCTGCTACCCAGTCTGTGACTATATGTGAAAGTTTCAATCAACCCCCTCAGCCTCACCAGCTTTTTGTGGGGGCGGGCGGGGGGGCGGGGGGGGGGGGGGGGGGGGAGGGTGAAGAAATTTTCATTACTCTTTGAAGAAACACATGTTGACATCACCAAGCTCTAACTTTAAAGTTAGAACCGCCCTTCTTCGGGACACCCCAGTTTTCCAGCCATTTAATTTGGCTGGACATTTTTCTTCTGTGATAATTTGTTTCTTGTTTTCACATTAATTTGTAGCTAACCTGTTGTGGGTGACCAGCCATCAGGTGATGCTGGGTTGTGAATGGCGGCAGGCACACACATGGTAGCAGGGCTCTTGGAGAGAGTGGAAGAAGGTTGCAGATGGCCCCACGCCCTTCTTTTTAGTACCATGAATACAACAGATATTAAAACAACTGCGAAGGTCACAACATTTTGGACCTGTACAGTTTAGGACTGCATGATTAGAGAATTTCAGTGACACAGGAACCCCTGAACCCCACAAAAATATACCCTCAAGCTCACCTAATTTGGGAATCAGAGATTTTCCAGTACGACTTCTAGTCCCCTCCAGAAAAAATTCAACAGGAGCATCACCATTCTGAAAAATGAATTTTCAGTTAACACACAGGCTTTCACTGGGACATTAAAATGTAGACCACTTAGGAGCAAATAAATCATTTCCCTGGAGGAAAAAACTGCACAGAACTTTTCTCTCTAATCCAGTAAGCAGAGGATAATTAGGCAGTTTGAACCAGATATTTATTTCCCATGGACTTTTCACACTGTAAACCTGGCAATGAACACCACAGGACTATTTCAGTTGATTCTGCACTTCCAGGAGCAGGAGTGCCACAACACTTTTGGGATAATGACTCTAAGATCTGTGAATTGAGCAAGGCTTTGTGATGGTAATGCAGGATTGCTGAACAAAGGCTTATATGATTAAAAATGTTATATAGCCTCAGTTCCATAACAACTATGCCTTTCTGCCTCAGGGGAAATGACCCTCTCAAGCTTATAAGACAAAACCAAATGGAGATATGTATATTATATTGTATATAAGTAAAGTGAAGAGTTTTCTATTGGTAGTGAGAAAGAGCTCAGAAACTCATGTGAGCTGAACTCACTCACCCAGCATGAATTATCCTCTCTACATTAAATTCATTTTTAAAAGCAGTTCAATTGTTCCTTAATCTGAAGCATATATTTTTCTGAAGGGTGACACTGCATTGTACCTGTAATCAGCAGCTGACTATAGTACATGACTAGAAAGACTGAATTTTAAATTCCATCAGAATAGCATCACTGATACAATTATTTAATTCTATCTGCTGTTTGTAAATTATTTCTGTGCCCAAGTCCTGATACTGCTCTGGGATCATCTTGCAGAGAATGAAAAGCTCCAAATTCCTTTCTCCACAAATCATCTCCTCTGACTTCCTCCCAACGTACCCTCCATCTTCACCTCAGACATTAAATGTAAGAAGCCTAACATTTTGCTTCCTCTGCCACCTCTGGGAACCCAATTTTCTTTATTCCATAGCTTCTCCTCCATTTGACCCAGTATCATTAATTGTATCTTGTCCAAGAAGCCTGCTCCCTTGACTACTTACTGTCCCAGTTCCTGACCAGTCAACTTCTTCCTTCGCAGTGCCATGATCACTAGCATCAACAGCCTGTCCCTGTTCACCAGCTGGCAATATAACCTTAAAAACTGCTTTCACCCCTTCTCAAATGACCTGCTCTGAATCTTTCCAACTACTATCCATCCTCAACATTCCCTATCTTTTTGAAGTCCTGGTATGTACCATTCTTTCAATTACACATCCACTGCTACGTATATGCAGCACTGCAATCAGACTTCTGCTCTGCCCACAACATTGGAACTACACAGGTGAAAGCCACAAGCAACACCCTATTGGACTGCAGCCAGTGGCCTTAATCTACATCTCTATCACTTCCTGGCTGCACTTCTCCAACACTCTCCTTGCTTGCCTCCCTAGTTCTACCCTCCATAAGCTACAACTCATCCAGAATGTTGTGACCTGAGTTTTCATCTGCACCTCTAAACATGTTTTCGACAAGCTCCAATGGTTGTATTTGGACAGGGATCAACTTTTAAGATTCTCATCATCTTCAAACCTCTCCACAGATGCCTTCCCCAACATACTCCTTATAAGCACCCACCATTCCACTAACATGGACCTATATCTCATTCTCTGCTCACCTTTCGCAGCCAATTCTTCACGTACCTTAGTTCCACCCTCTAGGTCACCGTACCTAAGCATCTCCACCTTGCCACTTCTCTCGCTGCCATCAAAAACCTCAAGATTCTTCTCATTAACCATGATTTTGTCCACCATTGCCCCTTTTCCCATTCTCCCTACTCTCTCTGTAAAGCACCTGGCAATATAAATAAGCTGCAGTTGAAATAATTTCAACTATTACTATTGCGAGTGAGAGAACATTTCCAATGTGTCACAATGGTTATTTCACTAGTGCTGGACAAATGCAAATGAACATGGGATAGTGGGGAATGTGGCCAGTTGGATTAAGAATTGGCTAACTGATAGAAGGCAGAGAGTGGTCTTAGATGGTAAATACTCAGCCTGGAGCCCAGTTACCAGTGGCGTGCCGCAGGGATCAGTTCTGGGTCCTCTCCTGTTTGTGATTTTTATTAACGACTTGGATGAGGAAGTCGAAGGGTGGGTCAGTAAATTTGCAGATGATACAAAGGTTGGTGGAGTTGTGGATACCGAGGAGGGCTATTGTCGTCTGCAAAGGGACTTGGATAGGTTGCAGTGCTGGGCTGAAAAGTGGCAGATGGAGTTTAACCCTGAAAAGTGTGAGGTCGTCCATTTTGGAAGGACAAACATGAATGCAAAATACTGGGTTAACGGTAGGGTTCTTGGGCATGTGGAGGAGCAGAGAGACCTTGGGGTCTATGTGCATAGATCATTGAAAGTTGCAACTCAAGTGGATAGGGCTGTGAAGAAGGCATATGGGGTGTTAGCGTTCATTAGCAGAGGGATTGAATTTAAGAGCCGTGAGGTGATGATGCAGCTGTACAGGACCTTGGTAAGGCCTCATTTGGAGTACTGTGTGCAGTTCTGGTCGCCTCATTTTAGGAAGGATGTGGAAGCCTTGGAGAGGGTGCAGAGGAGATTTACCAGGATGTTGCCTGGAATGGAGAATAAGTCTTACGAGGAAAGGCTGAACATTCTAGGCCTCTTCTCATTAGAACGGAGAAGGATGAGGGGTGACATGATAGAGGTTTATAAGATGATCAGGGGAATAGATAGGGTAGACAGTCAGAAACTTTTTCCCCGGGTGGAGCAAAGCGTTACAAGGGGTCATAAATTTAAGGTGAAGGGTGGGAGATATAAGGGGGATGTCAGGGGAAGGTTCTTTACCCAGAGAGTGGTCGAGGCATGGAATGCCTTGCCCGGGGAAGTTGTTGAGTCAGAAACTTTAGGGACTTTCAAAAGGCTTTTGGATAGGTATATGGATAAAGGAGAATGATGGGGTATAGATTAAATTGTCCTTGACAGAGGACAAAGGATCGGCACAACATTGTGGGCCGAAGGGCCTGTTCTGTGCTGTATGTTCTATGTTCTATGTTCTATATGTTCTATGTTCTATGTTCTATGTTCTATGTTTAACTTCCAGTCACGGCAGTCATTGATGCTTAGCAATAGCATGTTAAACAGGGCAATACTCTGTTTATTCTGTGGAATAAGGTGAGTATTGCACTGTTTAGGGTCTTATTTCTATCAGTCAAATAAATGTAAGAAATGTATTAGAAATTTTTTTAATTTCCAAAGACTTTTGATGTGGTGAATAAGATTATTTCCTCGGGTTCAGGTCTCATTGAGGAGGGGTAATCAATTGAATATTCCCAGCGAGGCTAGGAAAAATTTATTTGCGTATGGTGGTGTTGGAGCATGGAAAGCTTTGCCACAGAGAGTAGCTGAAGTAGAAGCCATTACATCTTTTAAGGGAAAAATGGTTAAAATGTGAAGCAGAGGTGAGATACAAGGTTATATGGAGAAAGCATGTTGTGGGATTAGTTTTAGATTGCTCTGGCAAAGATCTAGTACAGACACACTGGGTTGAATGGCCTCCTTCTGTGCTGTAATCAGTGCTTTAAGTTAACACAGGAGGATAAGATCACTGAACAGCTTTCAACAGCAATACTGTTACTGCTCTGTGGAAATTTCAAGACAGTTTCAACAAGGAGGTAACATGTCAACGTTACAAACATAGAACCAATTTCTTTAGTGCACCATTAGTAAACAGAACACTGACCCGCAGAATTGTTTTCACATATTCAGAGAAAACTGCCCAGTACAGTTTATCTCCTCCAAATGAACGTCGAATGAAAAAAGCACCTGACATTCGTAGCATCTCTCCCACTATTTTCATTTGCATAAAATCTGTGGAAGAAGCAAAATTATTGTTCATGTAAAAGTAAAGGTCAGAAAGAAACAGATTTTGTTATCAAGTTGAGCCGGATTCTCTTTGTACAGCAATTAAACTAATTATGCCCAGCTTCTGTATTAAAACTGATACTTGCCCATTCCCGCAGCAATAACTGGCAAACAGAGGTCATAGGTGTACATAATGTATGACAACATGAGGAAGTCTATGTAGCTGCGATGGCTTGGCAGCAAAACAACTGGGTATTCTTGAATAGCCTGATGTAGCTGAAATAAAAAAGAAAACACACATTCACGGATCCTTATTTAACACAGGTGAGTTCCATTTTCAAGAAAAATATTTGTCCTTAAAAAATTAAGCACAGCAAGCTGTGTGCCATTCAACGGAACGTAACAAGCTTGTCAAACTTTGCAAGAAGCGTTGTTTTCTTTGCTGCTCTGTAGGATTTATTATTAAAGCTGTACATGTGGATCTCCTGCATCAGGAACACAGCACAGGTGGTTAGATCCTCAGGCCAGTGGCTTTTTTTCTATACAGCAACAGTAGGGAAGCTGACAACTAATTTCAGGATCAGATGGGCAGGGTTCACCTGGCCAGGAAGCAAAAGACAGCACATAACATTTAAAGAAGGGAAGGGAGTGGAGAGATGATTTTTCAACACCAGCATTCATATAGTGCCTTTAAGGTAGAAAAATATTCCAAGATTTAAAAAACTGGATACTGAGCCAAGCAAAGACAAAATAAAAAGGAGTGACCAAAAGTTTTGTCGAAGAGGTGAGTTTTAGGGAAGGGATGGAAATGGCGGGGAGGATGGGTCTAGAGAGTGAATTCCAGAGAGTCGGTCCTACGCAGCAGAAGGTGCAGCAACGAAAAGCTACTTGAGTAAGACAGGGCTATTAGCATCCATAAAAATATACCCAGCATGTGACCATCTTAAGCAGAAAAGCAGAGAGGGCAATTTAGGGAATTTTAAAAGTAAAGCTTATTTTCAAAGTGCAGCGTCACATTTAGTCCATTTGTCATCTGAATCATTTTTCAGTAAAAGTGCAATACAAATATCACGAAAGATGGAAAACTAACCTTGTGAATCCCCTCTTCGTTCACACGCACTTTCTGGAATAGGGCTTTAAAGATTTTGCTCAGAGTAAATGCAAAGAATCGGACTATACTTAACCGAAGACCATGGCCCATCTTCTCCAAAATGTCAGCTGCTTCATCGCTAATGATATCTGGAGATTCGCCTGTCTCTTTTGATAACTAATGAAATACAACATAAAAGTAAAATTACAGAACTTAATTTTCAAAAGCCTCCTTAAACAGTATCTCACTAAACAGGGAAGAAACCATTTAGCATAGCAAGTTCCAAGGACTGAGCTTCAAAGTCACAAAGCATATGGCTTTGTACTTGATAAAACAATGCTGCTGATACTTTCAAGTCTGCAGTTGCCTCTATAATTGATTTGAGGACCCGTGATATACACAGTAACTGTTCCAGAAAGATTGACATATCAACTCCCCCACATTCAGTGAAAGATCTACAGCCCTAGAGTTGCAGTTTTACACATGTACAGACTGTTCCTGATTAACTGCTCTCTCCAATGAGTAAAAGCAAAACGATGGCGTAGAGGTGGGAATATCTCAGCTTCCACTGCAATACTGACAGTTCTCTATGGGTATATTTACACTATGACAGCAGCATTAATGCAAAGTGACTTCACTTTACAATAATGTCACAGTCTTAATGTAAGTACAACCTAAATCCAGAGTCAGGGCCAAAATTCAACACTGAAGGAAGGAGAATGAGATTCCTGGGGATACGTTCAGTGTATGTGCAAAGCATCAACTATTTCACACCAATTTGAAATTTGTGTAAAAATGCACTCTTTAAGTACCTTGTGAAGTATGAGACAGAAAAATGTGAAAGGAGAGGATAAAAACGAGGAGGAGAAATATCTGTCCATGTCATATTTATATTGCACCGAAGGATATAGCATTGGGAATTGTAAAATTGGTTAAAATGGGAGGCAAATCTTGTCTGTCTGCTTACATCATTATGGAGCTCTGGGGCTGGTGAGGCAGGGGTCAACTCAGGCTGATGCTCCCACGACATGCTCATATTTGGACCGGCTCCACTCACAATTGAATAGGGCTACATGTAAATACACAGACACGTGTGCAAGCTGAGTCACAGCTCCACACACACTTGCACGCTCTTGAGCAGAACCTCCATATATACATGTGCATTGACTCCCCACTGCCAGTATGACTTTTAATGTATGGTAAGAAAAAAGAAGTCACTTCAGGGAGGTGAACAGTTGTAAGTGCTTTTTTAAGTTCTATAGTTTTTAAAAAAAAATTCATGCAGGGGGTTTGGGCGCCACTGGCAAGGGCAGCATTATTGACCATCTCTAGTTGCCCTTGAGAAGGTGGTAAGCCACATTTTTGAATCGCTGTAGTCAATGTAGTGAAGGTACTCCCACAGTGCTGCTAGGTAGGAAGTTCCAGGATTTTGACCAAGTAGCAATGAAGGAATGACCTATATATGTCCAATTCAGGATGGTATCAGACTTGGAAGGGAACATGGAGGTGATTGTGCTCCAATGCCAACTGCAGGATATCAGGACTTGAATGGAGAAGAGCATGCAAAGTTGATTTAAAGCAGAGAAAGGCCATTCCATGACCCAGGTAATGGATGCAACTTACTGCTTTTAACAAGTTTGACAACGTGAGGTAGGTAGTTGACTTGTCGCTAAAATGTCACATCAAGGATTTGCCCAATGTTAATAGCTCTGCACATCACTGATAATGAATTTCAAACAACAGACTCCTGTCATTTAACTATACAGCTTGTAATACATGTGGAATTAAAATTTTTATAAGTTTTCAATCAATGTTTTCACGTGTTAATAAATCTCAGCCAAACTGTTGCAGTCGTCTTTTCTTACTAGATGGGGGTTCCAATTGGATAGCTCTTTCAGATAGCCAGCACAGGCACAATAGGCTGAATGGCCTCTGTGGTGCAAGACTTCATGACGTATGGTTGCTTGCGGTGACTCTTTTTCTCTGCTCCTCTCTTTGGAAGCATCACTGCTTCGCTCACCAGCCCCAGAGGAGTCCGGAACCTAAGCTGGGAATTATCGGCACAAATCAAAGTCCTATCAATCAGAACAGCTGGATTTTGGATGACCAACCAGATATGCTGGTCCAACATTATTTAACATTCCACATTTTTAAATACAATTGAACCCACCCAAATTTTAACATGGACCCTTACCTGTTTGATGACATATTGCACTTGGTCAGATTTCAGTACGACACTCCTGAGAGCACTAGGTGTACGGGGCACAAGATCCTTATAAAGCACTGGAGTGTAGCATCGCATGGCATACCTCAGATCGCTGCTGTGTCTGCGCTCTTCCATCAAGTCTTCAAATCCATCTCTTTTATTCAATGTCGTATCCTTCTGCTGAAGCAAAAAATATGATTTTAAATTAAAAAGTAAAACACGCTTGTAGATCCAGTTGCTGGCTCAAGTTCCAACTAAGAGATCACATATTTACAAAACAAATATTCTGTAATGACTGCACTGTGTGGTCCTAAATAGGGAAGGGTAAAAATACAGAAGAGCACTCTCGTGCAGAAGGTCGACTGAGCAACTACATTTCATTATGGACTAGTGCTCTAGAGGAGGTTAAGTTCTTAAATAAACAGAAATCTCACAAGAGCTCAACTCAAATAATTGCCATGATGTTATTAGACTACATTGGTGTAGGATGTTGCGCGTCCTCATGTCCTTCTTATACCTTATACTTTAAGTACACACTGTGAAACTGTTGGTAATGGTAAAGAAACAACATGCAGCAGTGTCTCAAACATAAAATCACAAAAGGTTGGTATGCAGATACAGCAAGTGATTATTAGGAAGGCAAATGGAATGCTGTCATTTATTGCAAGGGGAATGGAATATAAAAGTAGGAATGTTTTGCTACAGTTCTTTAGGTATTGGTGAGACCACATCTAAAGTACAATGTACAGTTTTGGTCTCCTTATTCAAGAAAAGGATATATATGCGTTAGAGGCAGTGCAGAGAAGGTTCACTCGAGTGATACCTGGAGAGGGGGTGGGTTATTTTATGAGGAAAGGTTGGCCAGGTTGGGTCTGTATCCATTGGAGTTTAGAAGAATGAGATCTTATTGAAACATATTAGATCCTGAGGGAACTTGACAGGATGGATGCTGAAAGGACATTTCCCCTTGTGGAAGAGACTAGAACGAGGGTACACAAAATAAGAGGTCGCCCATTTAAGATAGAGATGAGGAGAAATTTTTCTCTCCGAGAGTGAGTGTCTTTGGAACTCTCTTCCCCAGAGAGTGGTGGAGGCAGGGTGACTGAATATTTTTAAGGCAGAGATTGATAAGTTCTTGACTAACAAGGGAGTCAAAGGGTATCAGGGATAGGCAGGAAAGTGGAGTTGAGGCCATGATCTTATTAAATGGCACAGCAGGCACGAAGAGGCCGAATGACCTACTTCCTGCTCCTAATTTGTATGTTTGTAAACAGTGTCAGTACTCCAAACATCCTCATACCGACACTATGCAAAAGCCCTCAGAGCACCCCAAACATCCTCAAAGAGGTACCAGTATTGACTGGTTGGATCAAATGGCCTGCTTCTGTGCTATAGACTCTCTGTAGGATTACAGATATTACATTAGAGTCCCTGTATCTTTTAGTATCAGCCAAGCATATAGTATTTTTTATTTCTCGTCTGTTAATGAAATATTGCTTCAGTGTATTTGCCATGTTATAACAATCAGCTACAGTGGTTAACATTAAAAACATACACAATCCAGGACCCAGATTAATCAAAGCAATGACAAAGAACTACCAGTCTGTATAATAATCTGAAAAGTTAAAGAATTTTACAACACAAGTGGCAGCCATTCAGCCAATCATACCCATGCTAATACTCTGAAACAGCTATCCATTTAGTCCCAGTATCCTGTCCTTTTTGCAAAGCCTTTTAATTTTTTCTATTTTCAAACATTTACTCACAACTTTTAACATATTATTATGGATTCTACTACAATCATGAAGCATTCTTTATTCTAACAAATCTTTGTTCAGGAAAATGATCCTAACCCCTCTCTTTGTTCTTTTAGTGACCTTAAATTTACGCCCTCCAATTTTCAGCTCACTGACTATAAAGAGTGCATGAAGATCACAATTTTGTTTTGCGCAGCGTTATTTGCTTTATGGCAAAGGAGAAAGGATGATTATGTTGTCACATGAAAAATGAATTGAGTCCACAGAATTCCATGACTTTAGAATATGTAAACTGTAATCATGCTCAGCTACTATTTTACACCTGTCTGTGATAATTAATCTACTGCACTAACAACAGAGCTAGTGAACTTTCATACTCTCCATGAAGTGCAATGCAAGTTCTGTGCGGCAACTGTATACAAAGCATTTACATAAGTATTGCCTTATGATCTTGGAAGTGCTATGAATTGCTGCAGAATTCAGCCCTTATTGCCCACAGAATGCCAGGGTTCTGGAGCAGAGACTCAAACTGAAGAGTATTAGTGACCAATAAAGAAAGGCACAGTTATTGGAGGGCTCAGTACTGGCTATCTACTGCTACATTTCTGCTTACTGAACCTTAGAAAAAACACAGTAGCAGCCACTCGTGTTTGGTAAAGCCGCTTTAGACCTTTCATTTATCACTAGTTTACATTTCATCCTCTCTTTGCTCCCATTCTTTTTTTAAAGTTTCAAATAACCTTTTTGTAACTATTTTGTTTTATCTTTCCTAGTCCCAAGACCTTTTACTTTCATCTGTCCTTTCATCTGCCTCCCACCGTCTTATGGAGTAGAGGCCAAATTTTGAGGAAATAGATGTTAATAGGGCTGAAAATTGAAAAACAGTTTCTCAGGTAATTGAAAGTCCAAGATTAGAAATCAGGCAAATTCACAACACAGTTAATGTTCAGGTGAAAACTGTCACTGTTTTACCAGCAAAAGAACCAGAGGCAACATGAAGAAAAACTCATTTATGCAGCGAATGGTTAGGATCTGGAATGCAGTACCTGAGTGTGGTGGAAGCAGATTCAATCGTGGCTTTAAAAATGGAATTGGATCCAAAGAGAAAAAAATTGCAGGGTTATGGGGAAAAGGCAGGGAAGTGGGACTAGCTTTTAGACAGCCAGCACAGATACAACGGGTCAAATGGCTTCCTTCTGTGCAGTAACCAGTCTATGAGAGTAGCTTCACATTTGTTATCAGCGTAACAGGCCTACAGCTTTTGGACAAAGAACTCATCCGTGACATTCAAAGGATTATAAATCTACCAAAATTGAGAGTGTGTAATTTGAGCAGTGCATACAGGAACAATACTCTCATCAGTAAAGGGACTGTCTATTTCTCAGCAAAAACTCTACAAGGAGCTACAGGTCAAGTTAATTGCCGGAGAAAAAAAAGCCCTTTTTTGAAGAGACCATTTGTATTGCTGGAAGTAGCAACATTCCTTTTTCTTTACTTCCAATCTAAGAGTCTTTGTTTCAAGATTGACTCTCTCTTGACTGATTGTATTTTCTGGAATTGACTGTAAAGTTTCGACTGAGACACTGTCGGTTTTAAAATCCGAGCGGACCCATTACTATACTCCTTGTCTAAAGAACTGTTTGATGCCTGCTGCAGCCGAAGTGTTTTGAATGCTTATCTACTAATAGACTATTCCATCAAAGGGGACTTTGAGTGGCATTTGATTATTTTCACATTAGAATACCTCACCCATCAGGATCATAACCCACAAAGACTCATAACCCAGTTCTTTATTCTTAAGAAACAGCAAACTTTTAAAACATTTCTTAAAAGAAACCAGTTAACCGTGATGTTTGAGTGTGTGTGTTTGAGAATCTAATCTGATAAAAAAAAGGGCGGCACAGTGGCGAGCACCACAGCTCCAGCGACCCGGGTTCGATTCTGGGTACTGCCTGTGCGGAGTTTGCAAGTTCTCCCTGTGACCGAGTGGGTTTTCGCCGGGTGCTCCGGTTTCCTCCCACAGTCAAAGACATGCATGTTGATCGGTAAATTGGTCATTATAAATTGCCCCTAGTATAGGTAGGTGGTAGGGGAATTGAGGGAAGGTGGGGATGTGGTAGGAATATGGGATTAATGCAGGATTAGTATAAATGGGTGGTTGATGGTTGGCACAGACTCGGTGGACTGAAGGGCCTGTTTCAGTGCTGTATCTCTAAATAAATAAATGGGGGAGTTAGGTTAAAATAAGTTATAAGGTGTTTAGACATCGGTTTATCTTAATAGTGTTTAAAATTTAGTGTTTAATAAATTGTTAATTTGTTGTTGTCTAAAGATATCTGGTTTGGTCTATTTTATTCTGGGGTTTACTAAAGGGTTTAATTTGGCTGTTTTCTGGTTGGGTGGGAAAACTTTAATAATATGCTGCGGCCTGTGGAGTGATGGGACTGAATTGACAGTGCGTTGCTCCCGCCTCGGTCGGAACAGCAGTAATGAGACATCTCATCTGAAGGACAGCACCTCCGACAGTGCAACACTTCCTCAGTACTGCACCAGACTGTTAGCCTAGATTCTGTGCTCATGTGGTTAGAGTAGGGTTTGAGTCCACAATCTTCTGACTCAGAGGAGACAGTGTTATCAGTGAGCCACAATTGACTTGGTCATATCCCAAAGACAACCTTTAAATTTGATCCCGATAACTGATTCCATTACTTAACCTCATTATTGATCCAAGACTAATGGGTGTATAGTTTCCAAGGTTAGATTTGTCACTACTGACACCAGATTAGCTGCTTCCCAAGCTAGCTAAATAAACTTCACCACCAGCCAGTGACTCTCTCATGATGACTATCAGCTCTTCACAAATCGCAGCCTTGTCTTTCTGAGTATCCTGGGATTAGTACCACCTGTCCCTGTGGGGACGTTTGTTCTCAACCCTTTAAAGGAAGCCCAGAATCTCCATGTCATTTATATCAAAGGCTGAAATCCCCCACCCCTCCCCTCCTCTCCCTCTCCCTCTCCCAATATGGTTCAGGGATGTGTATCTCCTGCGGTGCCACAAGCTTCCTCACCTCTGACCTGGGGCCAATGTGCCTCCTGAAGTCAGGGCCCAGGAGCTGCTTCACCGAGCGAGGCTCCCACATCCCGGTGCAACTCCACAAGGTCCAGAGAGCCGCGATATAAATAAACCCGCTGTCAGCCCGGACCCAGCACTCTCCGAGCCCTGAGGCCACCGCCACAGGGATAAGCACCGCCCCGGCCACGCTCGGCACTCACCGGGTACAGAGACTCCACAGCCGGGCTCGCCATGCTGACTGCGGCCAAGTGGGACATCTGCGTCTCATAATACCTGCCCGTGTGTGTGGCCCCAACCAAGAAGCAAGGCGGTGGCTCTAACCACCCTGCCAGGGCCCGACACCTCCCAGCGCTGCCATGCGACGCCAACCCAAGCTCCGGCTCAGAGCTCGCACACGCGCGCCAGCCCGGCCGGGGCACGCTCCGCCCACCCACCAACCGCCGCTCCTCAAACCCTTCGCGCGCCGACGCGATGACATCAGAGGACCACGGCGCCCAACGTCTGCGTCTGATGCAAAGGCGTCGGCGCGAGGCCTGGCCGCTGCCATGGGCGAGGGCCGGTGTGAGCGGCTGCTGTTGGATGACTTTCTCAGCCAGCTTTACCAGTGCGGTAAGCGCGGCCTGTCCGTGTATGAGGGGAAGCAGCGGAGGAGGGAGGTTCCCCTTCCTCAGGCTTTGTCACGGGGCACCCCCAACTCCACTCTGCTGGTCACCACACCTCAGGAAGGATGTGAGGGTCCGGAGGAGATTGAGCAGAATGGTTCCAGGGATGGAGGATTTTAGTTACAAGGTTGGGTTGGAAAAACTGTGTTTGCTGTCTTTAGAGGAGAGGAGATTTGATAGAGGTATACAGATAAGGTAGATAAAGAAAAACCGTTCCCAGTGGCTGATGGTACAAGGACTAGGGAAAAAGTTAAAGTTAAAGTTTTGGGCAAGAGGTGCAGGGGGAATGTGAGGAAGAACTTTTTACACAGTGAGTGATAATGACCTGGAACTCACTGCCCTCAAGCTTGGCGAAACAGAGACGGTGAATGATTTCAAAAGGAAATTGGGATGGGCAATTGAGGGAAATAAACTTGCAGGGCTACGGGGATAGAGCGGGGGAATGGGACTGTCTGGATTGCCCTACAATGAGCTGGCATGAAGTCGAATGACCTCCTTCTGTGCTGTGGTAACTCTATGGCTCATTGCTAGGGTTCCCTCCACCCCAGCTCCATCCCACCCTGGTCCATTAGATGATTGCCAAGGGATCCTTTACATCCAGTGTTGAGGACAGACGGGGCCTCAGTTTAACATTGCGTTCGAAAGACAGCACTTCTGTCATTGCAGCATTTCCTCTGTACTGCACTGGGGGTGTCAGCCTGGATCATGTGCTGAAGTCTCTGGAGTGGACCTTGAACTCACAACCTTCTGACTAAGGGGGGTATGCGGTGGGGAGCTACCGCTGATTGACAACCATGATCCAAAGCACTTCACCGCCAGTGGGTGACTTTGTGAAGCTTAGCCACTTTGCACATGTAGGTAAATGCACAGCTGTTTTGCTCCCAGCCTCTTTGAATGGTATATTCCAAATCGACTGTTTCAGGAGAAATTGCAGTGGGTGGAACGAAGAACAAGGGAGAAAAAGCAAAGCTGAAAGAGAGAAAATACAAGCAAAAGAAGACTGAAGAGCAAACACTTTGCTTAGAGGCCCAGCCTGTGCCTTCCAGCACTGCAGTGCCCAAAACAAGTGACTTGCTTGCGAAGAAAGCAGCAAGCTCATCCCGGCGGACTCCAAAGTGTCTTGTCAAGCTGCGTGCTGAGCTTCTTGATTCTGTGTGCGACTGTGTGGTGCAGACGAAAGCAAAGGAAGAAAAGGTCCCCGACAACAGGATTGTCACCATCAGCAAAAAGAGACCAGTAGAAGTCATAACCTTTACTGGTTCTCACAAGAAGAAGAAAAAGCTCCCACCGTTTATAGATGAGGACAATAAAGTAAGCTTCTCAATTTGTTTAATTCTGATAACACGTCTCTTAGAAAATACTGCAAGTGACGGGCAAAACTCTCGTACTCCAATCTAACATAGTAATTACACTGGAAGCTTTCACAACCATGTTACACAATTTGTCTAGTACTTTTAACCTATTCTTGTATATTTTTTCTTCACTCTCCCTGCCTCTGTCTTGAGTGCCAGTTGTTTTTTACCTGTTCTTTTGCTATTTCTGCCCGCTGTAAATGGTAAATCTGCACCAGTATAAAGAGGCTGCTAACCTATACTCCTGGTTTGCAGGAGGGGTAATCAAGGAGTATGAGAATTCCTACATATCTTCTGGACAAGGCTACTTGTCAATACATGTCTAATCTGAGCTGCTGCTTCCTGGCTTTGTGGATTTCTAGGTTGCTCTGTTGCTGATTTGAGTAGCTGGATGCAGCATGAGATGGACCATGATTGCATGGCACCAGATACCAAGACAGCTATGCCTGGTTCCATGTACTGTCCTAGCATTACTCAGTTGCAGAATATCATGCATTCCTTCAGGCTGAACTGGTAAAATTCCCTACAGTCTGAGTATTGAAGGAATCTTGTGCTGACTGGAAATGAGAGAGCAAAAAGATACGAGACCTGGCAGACTATTTCTTCCATCAGCAAGGAATGATTTCTCAGATTGTGTTGGTGCTTCTAACATGGCCTTCTTCAATTACTTATCTAACAACCTTGTTGGTGGCTGTTTCCCCTCAAGGATAGTAGCATGTTTAACACTGACTCTGTTTCTGGGGCCCACAAAATATCTTGCCTAATTTTCTCTCCACTGCCTCCAGTTCACCTCCCCCCACTCTCTTCCCTTCTCTTACTATCTCTGTCACAAGTTTTTGTTCACAAGTTTTGAGTGGAGAAGGGATATACTCCACTTTGAAAGCTGATATGATTACTTTTGCAGTGATGGAGTTCTGTTTTGGTGCACTTAAAGTTTGAATTAATTAGTTTAAATTTTCACATGATCAGGTGGAGGAAACTGGTGAACAGAACAACACAAAACAGAATGTATTTAATTTGGAGAGGGTAAGTCTTGCATCATCTTTATTTTAGGAAACAGATTCCATTAGATCATTGCTCTCTGCAGAAGCACAGTGAAAGCTCTCTGATTTCTGCCGGTTGTTGAGTTCCCTGAAGGCTGAGGGAGCTCCACAGGCATGGGAGGGAATTACCAGTATTGCTGGCCTTTGGGTGGACTGCAAGTTCCAAATAAAATGTTCCCCATGATGAGCAGCTCAGTGTTCTGACCCTCGTGTTGCATTTAAACTTAATCTGTAAATAAGGGCGGCGCAGTGGTTAGCACCACAGCCTCACAGCTCCAGGGACCAGGGTTCAATTCTGGGTACTGCCTGTGCGGAGTTTGCAAGTTCTCCCTGTGACCGCGTGGGTTTTTGCCGGGTGCTCCGGTTTCCTCCCACCGCCAAAGACTTGCAGGTGATAGGTTAATTAGCCATTGTAAATTGCCCCTAGTGTAGGTAGGTGGTAGGGAATATGGGATTACTGTAGGGTTAGTATAAATGGGTGGTTCTTGGTCGGCACAGACTCGGTGGGCCGAAGGGCCTGTTTCAGTGCTGTATCTCTAAAAATAAAAAAAATTTAAAAATAGGCACAAGAATCGAAGGCGAAATGAGAATTTTTCTTTTTATACAGCGAGTTATGATGATCTGGAATTCACTGCTTGAAAGGTTGGTAGAAGTAGATTCAATAATAACTTTCAAAAGGAATTGGATAAAATTTGCCAAGCTGTAGGGAAAGAACAGGGGAGTGGGACTAATTAGATAGCTCTTTCAAAGAGCTGGCACTGGCACAGTGGGCTTAATGCTGTCCTTCTGGGCTCTATATTCTATAATGGCTAACGGGCGGAGGGGTAAAAGAAACTGTAGCTTTCTGAAGACTGCTTTGGTTAAGGCCACTGTGTAGCTGAACCAGGGTCCCAGGTTCATTTCCAGGTCTGTGAAGGTTCGCTGCTCTCAACCATAGAGAGTTGTTGCAATTGGCCTTTTAGCTCGGTGGCCTGGGGGAATATTGGATATGCACCCACTCCTCATCTCTCCCAGTTACTTTGGCTCCAAAACATGCATGCATAGGTATGGACAGCATTGTGCTCCCTAGGTTTTGCACCCCGTGGTTGACTAGTCCACTCAGGCTTGCAGGAGAATAATGGCCATTCGGGAGAAGCATGTAGGGCACCCATGGATGATCACCCCAATCGGAGTCACTCATTCTCAGCAGGGAAGGCGACAGACAAAATAAAGAAAGCAGAGTCTCACTGTTGACACCTTTTCCCTTACAGGCCCGCCTGGAAGTGCATAGGTTTGGCATCACAGGATACAGAAAAGAACAGCAAAGAGTGTTTGAACAAGAACGAGCTGTTATGCTTGGTGCTAGAGTACGTCACATTGATTATCCTTTGTGAATGGATATTTGTTAGTGATCGGTTGCAATTCCCAATATTGACTGGTTCCTCCTATATACAGTCATGGTTTGCCAGAGTTTGATGGTTTCTGTATTTAAGGTGTTGATATCTGCTCTTTATCTGGTTTCTAAAACTTTGAGTGAAACAGTAGAATGGAGCTCACATGTGCCCTTTGACTTGGCACTCCAGACTATCAAGCTCCGGCTGCTCAGTCCTATTTCCATTTATATTTCCTACTTGCTGCTTTGTCCTCTTTGAATTTGGTGGGACTGGAGGTTTGGAAAAGGGTGTGACCTCCTTGACAGATGAATCCCAAATTAGACAGTAATATCTCTTAGTAATGACAACTTGGAACATAGATTTTGAATTCCTTGTCACCACCCCCAACCCCAAAGCACTATAGTAGTGACTCATAGAGACAAAAAGCTTGCAGAACCCCTGTCTCCACCCCCACCAGCCCTAGGGGTTGTTTATCTATTCTGTTGGCTGGGTTCAAGCCCCACTCCAGAGGGTTGAGAACAATACAGGCTGACACTCCAGTGCAATACTGAGGGAGTGCTGCATTGTTGGACGTGTCATCTTTCAGATGGTACATTAAACCGCAGCCCCATTTGTTCTCTCAGATGGATCCCACAGCACTTTTCAAAGAGGGACGTTTTCCCCAGTATCCTGTGTAATAGGGCCCTAGGTATAATATATTCACTTTTATTCACGCATATAGAATGTTCACATAATGCCTGTATGTAGGAAATTTGCACATTGTACTCTTGTACAGGAAATTCACATTGTATGCGTTTATAGGAAATTCACATACGAATTAGGAGCAGGAATAGGCCACTCAGCCCTTCGAGCCTGCTCCGCTATTTAATAGGTTCATGGCTGAACTGATTACTCTACATTTCCATCTACCCCGATAACCTTTTGCCTCCTTGCTTAACCTCTGCCTTAAAAATATTCAAAGATTCTGTTTCCACTGCCTTTTGAGGAAGAGAATTCCAAAGACTCTCAACCCTCAGAGAAAAAATTTCTCCTCATCTCTGTCTTAAATGGATGACAACTTATTTTTAAACAGTGATCCCTAGTTCTAGATTCTCCCACAAGGGGAACCATCCTTTCCACATCCACCCTGTCAAGACGCCTCAGGATCTTGTCTGTTTCAATTAGGTTGCCTCTTACTCTTCTAAATTCCAGTGGATACAAGCCTAGCCTGTCCAACCTTTCCTCATAGACAGCCCGCCCATTCCAGGTATTAGTCTAGTAAACCTTCTCTAAACCGCCTCCAACGCATTTACATCCTTCCTTAAATAAGGAGACCAATACTGTACACAGTACTCCACATATGGTCTCACCAATGTCTTGTATAACTGAACCATAACCTCCCTACTTTTGTATTCAATTCCCCTTGCGATAAACGATAACATTCTATTAGCTTTCCTAATTATGTGCTGTACCTGTATACTAACCTTTTGCAATTCATGCTCTAGGACACCCAGATCCCTCTGCATCCTCTCATAATTTAGATAACATGCTTCTGTTTTATTCTTCCTGCCAAAGTGGACAATTCACACTTTCCCACATTATAGTCCATTTGCCAGGTCTTTGCCCACTCACTTAACCTATCTATATACCTTTGTAGCCTCCTTACGTCCTCTTCACAAGTTACTTTCTCACCTACCTTGGTGACTTCAGCAAATTTAGCAACCATACCTTCGGTCACTTCATCTAAGACATTTATATAAATCGTATAAAGTTGAGGCCCCAGCACAGATCCCTGTCACACACCACTCGTTACATCTTGCCAACCAGAAAATGACCTATTTATGCCTATTCTTTGTTTCTTATTAGCTAACCAACCTCCTATCCATGTACTCATGTATAGGAAATTTGCTCATTGTACCCATGTATAAGAAATTCATCTATATCTATGTATAGGCAATTCACACATTGTACCGTGTATAGGCTTCACATGCGGCACTTGTGGCAGAATCTGCCTCTCGAGGGTTGGCCTTCACGGTCATCAGCAAAGGTGCATCAAGAGAAGACACCCCACTTAGATGGATTGTTTGCTGCGTGTCCATCATTTTTCATAAATGGAAGGATGCCCACAACCCATGTCTAGGAAATTCACATTGTATGCATTTATAGGAAATTTGCACATTGCACTTGTGTATAGGAAATTCAAATGTACCCGTGTATAGGAAATTTGTGCATTGTACTTGTACACAGGAAATTTTCACACTGTACCTGTGTGTAGAAAATTCACATAACTGCAGTTAAGGGTTTGAATTTGTAAACCACAGCCTGATGTTTAAAATTCTTTTACTGTTTTGTTTCAGCCTCCAAAACGTGAATATGTAAATTACAAAAGTTACCAGGAAATGATGAAAAATAAGGCCAAAGTGAAACATATGACGATGGTTAGTGCTGTTTTATCGAGGAGCTTGTTTTCAGCTGAGTGGCTTGATCCTGAACAATTGTCAAACATTGTCGTTCCCCTTGTAACACAAGCTTCAGAATGTAGATAAAAAGCAATCCATTGGGCCTTGCTAATTTGTATTGTTGTTTATTGGTTGAGACATCTTGCAACACATTTATTCACACACTTGTTTCCAAATCTTTCCTTTTCCATTTTAGAACTCAAAATCCGCACTTCCAAGAAAAAAGAAAGAGGAAAGGTGAGCTAACTGTGTTGCCAGCGGGGCATTGGAGAGGATGAACATTTAGTGCTCTTACTTAAAACTGTCAACTTCATTCTCATGGTAGTCCTCCAAAATGTAATGTTTATTGTATCTCTCTCCTCTTCTCTCATTTTCTTCCATTTCACCCCACACCATCTCAAAATTCATCTCATCCCATCCAAGAGATCCATTTCTTGCTCCTTCAATTTCCCACTAAACTCTTGATATTGTAAATGGCTCACTGCCCTTGAACAATGTTGCCTCTCTTTCATAACCATCATTTTCAACCTGCTTACACATTTGTGTTGGCAACACCCAGATATGCCTCTGTTGTGAGACTGCTTGTCTGAGTTTTCAACGAGCTGAAATTTCTTCCAGCTCAATGCTCGGATGATCAGAAGCATCGTAAAATTGCCACCGACTGCATCCCACTTCCCAGCCAGTCAGAAGCTGAACCAGACTGCCTGCAGTCTTGGCATCCAGTTTGACCCATACCCTGAGTTTTCAATCCCATATCCTCCTCTTCAGGTTCATTTTTATTAATGTGTGAGATTTGAGTGTAACTGGCAAAGCCAGCATTTATTGCTATTAATTGCCCTCGAGGTGATGGTGAGCCACCTTCTTGAACTGCTGCAGTCCATATGGTCTAGGTACGCCCACAGTGCTGTTAGGAAGGGAGTTCCAGGATTTTGACCCAACAGTGAAGAAGTGTCGATTTATTTCCAAGTCAGGATGGTATGTGACTTCGAGGGGAACTTGCAGGCAGTGATGTTCCCATGTGTCTGCTGCCCTTGACCTTTTAGGTGGTAGTCCTGGGTTTGGAAGGTTCTGTCAAAGGAGGCTTGGCAAGTTGCTACTGTGCATCAGTAGGGGAGGGAGTGAATGTCCATAAATGTGAGCTCAGCTAAAACTCTGCTGCATCAAGTCCTGCTCACCTCTCACTTTGTTCTTGCTGACACAGATTGGCTCCATGTCTCCCAATGGCTTAAATCTTATCCTTGTGTCTGCCCTATCTCTGAAATGTGCTTCAGCCCTACTGTCCCTTGAAATCTCCATTCCTCTGACATTGTCTCCTCCTTGGCCATTTTCCCCACCATTGGTGGCTATGCCTTCAGCTTCCTAAGACCTACACCTTGGAATTCTCTGCCCAAATCTGTCGTCTCACCTCTCTGTCCTCAAAAATAAAAATCACCACTTGGACCAAGCTTTTGGGCACCCTTCCTAATCTCTCCTCTTTCGGCTAATTACCATTTTATTTTTCCCTGCACCTCCATGAAGTGCCTTGGGATGATTTTCTACATGAAAGTCACTATATAAATGCAAGTTGTTAAATCCAGATAATTAGCCTGAGTTAGTGAGAATCCACCAATGACCTCTGCCGTATAGAAGTATCAAGTTGTGTGAAGACCTAACTTTAACCCCTCCAAAATTAACTGGGATTTGGTTTCCACAGGAGGAACAAGTCATCTGAAATAGTCCCTACTGGGCAGGTGGGAAGATTTAAAAATGGAGCACTGATTCTCAGTGACAGTGACATCAAGAGAATCAAAACCATATCCAAGTCAAAACATGTGTAATTTTGTAATTTCCAAAAATATGCAAGGAGTTTTATATGTCATGAAATAAATGTTCAAATGTGCTCAATTGTCTGCATTTTTGTTGCACTGTTTGGTTGAAACTAATTTTGGTGATTAAATATCAAAGTTGCTACATTTATGATTTAATTTTTGTTTAATCTCTGTAGTAAACATGGTCAAACCTGTTAGGCAGGTTTGAATAAGCTGTGTTTTGGGAAACTGTAAAAATTGGAAAGGATCATAATGCAGAGGAATGAGAACCAACTGAGGAAATCTTGCAGGTTCATCAAATCATCCAAATGGGAGCGTGATCACCAGGAACCTCGAACTTAAAATGCTGCCCATTCTTTCACTAGTGGAGAGGGATTTCAATACCTCAAAATAACATTGAAGTGGAAAAGAGCAACCAAACCTAAGGCTTCTAAGCTAGGGCAAGAGGTTGAAAAGTCTCGGATTGTTTGAGCAAGAACTAGTGGAACTAGAAGGAAGTTACACAGACAGCTTACAGTTAACTACTTTTCAGAGGGTGTTGAATGCGTGGATCAGACTGCCTAAGAAGGCAGAAAACACCTAAGTAGTTATTGGAGGGCAATTGAGAATTATTAATCTTTGCGATAGGAAAACACAGGACTAGGAAGACCATTGTCCTATGTTCTCTGTCCCTGACATATTACCTCATTAGAAATGTCCTCTTTGTAAATCTGACAAGTTTAATTTAAAATCTCAGATGAAATTTTATAATGAAATTCAGAAGCCAATGTAATTGTACCAACCAGATTTATTCAACTAACATTTATACTAACACCAACACACTATTTTCGGCACATCACAATTTATGAACATGCATAAGTATACAGGACAGAAATTCACTGTGTTTATGCAATACCTAGTTTGAGAGCATTGAGTAGACAGGGTAACAGAATATTAAGTATAAAACATGAAAAAATACCAAACTATCCAGCATACATAAAAAAGTTTGAGTGCCATGGAAATATCCACTAGTCATAAAAAGAATCAACGGACCAGCCGCTAAAGTTCCTGATGACTGGATTCTCATTGAAAGAGATTTTAATACAATAGATGGAACCCTAAGTGGAAAGAGCTCAATAGTTTCTAGCTTCAGTGTAACCTGGACCATCCCCAAATCAATGAGGATAAAATACAAATCACAGTACAGAACTGTAAAGAAAAAGTATTGTGTCTCGCAAACAGTTTTAGGAATTTCCATCTACACATAGAAAGGGTTAATTCATGAACTTCCTAGCTGTCTCAGACATTATTTATGCAAGGGGCTTTAACTCCACATGACAGCAAATTAATTCTACACTTCCAAACCCATAGTTTGTAAGTATATAGTAGAAATTTAAAGGGGCACAAAACCAGTTATTTCCAGTAATACCTTTTTTGTTTTAAAAACATGTTACTTCAGAAATGGTGAAACGTAAGTTGAATGTGTTTGACTTACTGACCAATTAAGGAAATAAGTGAAAATAGCACATCCAGATAGTTAAGTTGATTGAGAGAAGCATGGGTCTGTGTTGGGAGAGGAGCCCTCACAAAGGGACTGTGCATGACCAGCTCCTGTTTTGGCCTTTAATAACTTTACGCTTTGCTGTCAATCAAATCAACAAGTAGATGTTATTCTGAAAAGTAAATGGCAGGATTTAGCTACACTGTATAGGGCACACGATTACCGACATCAAACACCAAACATTCGAGTGAAGGACAAAATCTTATGTTTTTAATAGGCACCCAGCTATACACATTTTAAGAGGAATCCTCTAGGTCACTGCATTTAACTGTCAAGGAGGATTATTTGTCATTACATTCTACCTAAGTTACTTCATGAGGAATACTAGGATTTCTCCAAAAGGAAGAAACCCACCTTTCATGCAGCATATGGTCAGAGTTTCAGCAAAGTGCCTGTGTGAGTTCAGCATCCAGCAGATAAATTGTTGGGTCCACTTAGGGGAAATTGAGTGGGGACTTTACTGTATCCAATCTAATTTTCCAGAGTGGAGCAATATTGAGGAGCTCTTTACTAAACATTTCTCAATATAAAACAAATTGTGTCATGTAGTTTTAACAGCTGCAGTTGAGATAGGTGCTCTTACACTCCAGGTCAATAAGCATGACAAGAATATCCACTATATCAGAAACCTAGTATTGTTAAGTTTGCCAGTGAACAGATAACTTCCTATTCCAATGATGAAGCTGCTATCAAACTTAGAAAGTTGCATAAAAATGGTAACATCTAAACACACATTAATAACCAGCACAGTAATCGGGGGCAACATTTTTGTAATACTTATGATCAGTTAAAATATTGACGAAATAAATTAAACATGGTCCTTACTAAAATTTGACATTATAACCAAGTACCAATAACTGACCAGCTGTAAATGCCTATAATCAAACAGTTACGGTACACATCACAAGGAAAATGACACAAATTATAAGTCAAAACAGTTAATAGAGTTACTAAACATTCACTCCAGTGAGAATGCATTCGAATAAGATTGTCAAATTATCATCCTCCTTCTTTCATATTTGAGCCATACCCAAAACTGGGTGACTGCAAAGAACCAATAGTCAACATTAACTTGTGGGAAAAAAAGGTAATAAATTAAGAATTGCGTAAAGATTCTCAATGTACCGTATTTGTTTAATACTGCTTCATTGTAACAGATTGTACTATTATATAAAACTGTTTGTATTACAATCTTTATAATGAAATTAGCAAATACTACTACATAGGAAACATGTTCAAAAGAGTGCGTACTCATCACCATTATAAAGGTTGGCAGTGGTTCAGCTGGTAAACAATGCCCAATATACCTGTTAGGCTGTCTGTCCTGCTGCATAGTGTGCCTTTTTTTTTGAACAGTTAATACTGATTACAAATAGTTTGTAAATACACAAAATGGGCCACTCGTAATAATTTATAACAATACATTCAATTTGTTACAAAATAACTTGCGATATTAAAAACTTGACAATTTTACCTGTTTAAAAATCTAAGTTTATGTTCTCATCAATAAGAAGTTTATCAGCTCTGCTTTCAGGAAATTGCATTTAAAATAGGTTTATAGATTATGAACTCACTTTATGAAGAATAAGATTTAAAAACCTTTGATTTCAACATTAATCTGCATTCACAGTCCATTAGAGATTTGTTTTGTGTAAATGAGAAGGGTTTCTCGTGGGAAGCTGCTATTAAATGCTTTGATTGTTGCCCATCCCAACACTTCTCATGTAACCAATCCCTCGGTGCAAATAGCTTGAAAAATATCGCAGGTTAACCACATCACAAACTTTTTTTTAAAAAAAGAGGGGAAAGAAATGAAATCTTCAGGGAAAAAAAGGATTAACAACCAATTGGAGAGCATTACCATGGTGTTTAACTGATGCATTTCACATCAATCCATCTCTGTGAACTTTATTCAGTCATGTTCCACTGAAGTTCAAAACATTCCCAAGGTAAGGTCAAAATGGTAGAAAAGAATGTTAAATAAAAGGTGATGAACCTTACAGGAATTTCTTCATTCTTCAAATTATGGAATCATAGAATCACAATGTCACAGCACAGGTTGTCATTTGGCCCACTGCACCTGTGCTGATTCTCAGAGTCTCCACTTAGTCATATTAAAAAAAAATTGCAGGACTCCAGGGAAAAGGAATTTCTCAGACCCATTATAGGACATGATGGGCTGAATGGTCTCCTTTTGTGCTTTAACCCTTCTATGATTCTATTTGATGAGATTTGCCTGGTATTTCAAATTTTCTTTTTAAATTTTTATCTACTTCCCTTTTAAAAGCTTTCATGGATTCTGCTTCCACAACTGATTCTGAAAGGCCATTCCTTGTTCGAACAACCTTCTGCAGAAAGAAACTTCTCTGAACCTGTCCCTTTGTTCTATCACTCATAATTTTTGCCCTCTACTTAACTACTCACTGACCATAGAAATAGTTTTTCCTATTAATGTTATTGTAACCTTTCATAATTTTAAACTCCTCTCAGATCTCCTAACTTTCTTTGTTCTAATGAAAAAAAACAATTTCTCTAGCATTCCTCCTACCCAATGCCTCTCATTCCTGGTATGATTCTAAAGAAACTCTTCACTGTGGCCATGACAGCCTTCTGAAAGTAAGGCACCAAAACTGGACACAATATTCCAGCTGTGGCCTAAGCAATGATTTGTATAGATTTAGCACTACTCTTTTTGTTTTTGAACTCTATAATCCCTATTTATAAAAATTAGGATCCTGTATACTTTTTTCCCAGCTTTAACCTGGCCAACATTTATACTTCAACCCTCAGCTGAAACAGATAAGGTTATTTATCTCATTGCTGTTTGTGGGATCATGCTGTGCTTGGCTTTCCTACATTACAAAAGTGGCTACACTTCAAAAGTAAATAGGTTGAAGTGCTTTGGGAGATTTGGAGGTTGTGAAAGCACTATAAAAATGCAAATCTTTCTTTTTATCTGTTTCTCCTACTTTTGAAGAATGGAATGGCTTGCACACACCACTGAAGCCACTGAGAGCTATAAATATTTTTTTACAGCTGGGGGGGGGAAATTACAAATACAATGTGTCTATAATGTCATGTACTTGGGGACATTGCTGCTCCCAGAATCATTACAGCACAGAAGGCCATTCAGCCCCTCGTGTCTGCACTGGGTCTCTGAAGGAGCAATGCACCAAGTGCTGCTGCCCTGCCTTCTTCCCTTTCTTTCTCATCGACCACAAAGGAATGTAATGACCATACAACATAACATAAGAAAATCCAGAGCACTGGATTGAGAATGCTCTTCCAGTCAAAGGATGAAGACAGCACAAAGTTATTCTTCACACTTCATATTGTCCACACACTGCAGGAGACTGACAATAGTGACGATTAAGAAAAAGGGGAGTATCTGACTGCAGCTGATGGGATGCATCTGCTAAAGTGTACATTGTCCATGTCTACTAGATCCAAATGCATGCAGCTACGCTTGTAAAACCACAGTATCTAGTGCAGGTAGTGTGTTTTTTGTTACTACCCAGGGTAATGCTATCATTTAATTGATATTGGGCAGTAAAGGAATACTCCAGATTGCAGGAGCCACGAGGTCCACTTGTGGGAGCGACCAGTGAATTTGAGGGAACATCTAATGCAGATACGTGAAATGGTAATTCAAGATAGCAGACACACCACAGGAGGGGAGGTAAACTTGCTGTGAATAGCATTGCAGTATGAATATTCACCATTTCATTTTACAGGACTCATCAGTGGTAGGCTTGTGAAATGCCCAGAGGATATCCATTATATCTGGGGGGGAAATCCTGATTTCAGAATATTCCCCTTCAATAACCAGGCTGTCAGAAATCTGGCTGGGTCCAATTGGAGAAAAGGATCCAATAAACCCCTTTCTCCAGGGAGGCAAGATTAATTTTAGGATGTGAGAACTTCCACTCCTGCAACCAATGCAGGTTTATCAAAGGGACCTTTGCTCTTTCTGTTCTGATCTTCCAAGGTATCCTGGAGATCAGAGGAATCAGAGGAAAAATTTCTTTCTGGCAAAAAAAAAAATACCCTCCCTGCTAACTTGTCTCCTGAACAGTAAAACAGCACAGGTGATTGTTACTATCAGACCAAAAACACAAAGATGATACAAAAGCAAAATACTGCAGATGCTGGAAATCTGAAATAAAAACAGAAAATGCCAGAAATACTCTGCAGGTCAGGCAGCATCTGTGGAGAGAAACAGAATTTAATGTTTCAGGTCGATGAACTTTCATCAGAACACAAAGATTATGTTCTGCTGATGTTTGTTGTCTCTATAGGACAACAGTGTCTCCAGTCTAAAACAAAGCTACCTGTAAACATTATATCTGCTTTGGCTCCAGTCAAGACTTCCCAAAACCCGAGTGGATTTTGCCTTCCCATAGATCTCAGATCACTGAGCAATTCTTCAAAGGACAGATCTTCAAGATGGTTAAATGCCTTAGATCTGACACTGGGGCAATTCTAAAAGTTCCCAAAGCCTTGTCCAAAGGGACAAAAGATTGCTGGGGCATAAGTGGAAATTTCCGACAAGCATATGGTAAGTTTCCATGCTGAGAACGCAAACTCTCAAAATGATCCCTAGTATGTCCAAGATACAGACTGGACCTAAAGAATGTCAATGTTTACAGTCTTGTTCAGCCTGACCAGTCACAGGTCCTAAAATTCTGGTTTCATAGTCACAATTACCTTCAGCCTTTCTTCAGGTCATTCAGAAAATGTTCATGTCTATCCTTGATTTAAGTGATGGATTTCAGTGCTTCCTGTCAAGCGGCTGCTTGACCAACCATCCTATGAGACTCTGCAAATGTGCATGACTTCCACATGTGCAGTGGCTTTAAGATTATCTTTGGAAGCAATTTCATACTGTTAGAAGACCATTAGTAAACTCAAATGAGATGAGTGATGCTTTGTTGTATGAATTCATAATGTTTTAGTTTCTATTCTATGCCGTGCAGATTACAGGTCAGGACACTCTTTGGGATAAATTTTTTTCTGGTAAACAGGAAAGACTTACACTTATATGACATTTTATCATAAATCAAAACACTTCATAATCATTGAATTACAGTGGCTTGTAAAACAGTAGCCATCTTAAACACAGCAGCCATCTTAAACACAGCAAGATCCCACAAATAGCAATTAAATCAATGACTGACCGATCATTCTGTTATTTTAGTAGTATTGGATTGAATGAGGAGTGCTGACCCCCCCTGCTCTGGATTCATCAACTTAACCAAAGTATGGCACCTCCAAGTGTTGGACTGGAGTGTCAGCCTGGGTTATGTATTCAAACCCCTCATCATGGGGATTGAAATCACAACCAACTAACTCACACATGAGGAGGTAACTCACTGCGCAAGCTGACACACTCATTCAACAGCCCTTCATTAAATTATAAGCGGAATTGCTCTGATAAGAGGAATATATACTTCAAACTTTTAGCATAAAACTATTCATAAGTTGATTTACAAAGTGCAGTCTGTTGGCAGAAAAGTAAATCATGAAGAATAAAGTGCAGTGAACATTTCTGGGTTTTTTTGCTCATCTCCAAGAAATTAGTTTTAAAATAGTTGATCGACTCATAACAGAATTCTACAGATTAACCTTGAAGGGATTAAAATTAGCACTGTCCTGCCTCCAAAGTTATGACATTTCCCACACATGGTTAATTAAAAAGGTCTCTCCAAGTAGGGCAGTGAACTAGCTGCAATGCCCAAGGACCTTTAGCTGCATCACCTGGTAAAGGGAGGATAGGAAAATCTTTTGGCGGGGGTGTGGAGGGTGGTGGGCGATACAGTTGTGGGGTGAAGGTTACTTCTTGGAAGCTGGCTGAGGAGCAGAATACTCCACGGGGTTTTCCTGATCCCCTGCCTCAACCTTGGCATAAGTAGCTGTCTCTGCTCTTTCTTTGGGGTTTCCGTTGATCTTCTGCCAATTATAGCAGGGGATGGGGAGAACTCCTGCAGAAATTCTGCCCTTCAGGCCTTTAGAATGCAGATCCATTGTGAAAGTAAGAGTTGAAATTCCCACACTGAGATCTGATTATGTAAATAATAATATTGGTGATGGCCAAAGATCTGATTACCTCAGTGAATGTTCACATTTTTGAATTTTAAATTTAATGTAATTCAATCTAAAACTTTTTTCTAAGATTTGCACATCACTAAATTAAATAGCGTCACCAAAGTGCATAATCAAGCAAATATCACAAACACTGGCAAATTCTGTTCTACTATACATGCAGAGCAACAATCTTCCACAGCACTTTAAACACTTCTGGTGTTTGCCACCGACACCACTTTACCTTTGAAACCATACAAAATAATACATTCGCAAAACAAACACTTGCAATGACTATCACAAAACAGATCTATTAAATTTACACTAACTTTCAATATTTAGTTTATATCCATACAGCTTTGCAAGAGTTTTCTTGCACATTGTTTTCCGTAAACTCTCTTCCCAAACTGTAAATACTTTATATATCAAACTGAAAAGGAAACAAGTGCATTGATTTTGGTGCTAAAATGTTTCAATATGAATTTCTAATTTTATAAAAGATCCTTTAGACCACTCTCGGACCAAGATTGCGCAGGGATTTCATTGTTTGGTAGTTCTGTTCTGCAATCAGGCACCAGAAGATGCTCACCAGCAGCAGAGGTCAATTTGCCCTTTTACATGTCCCTACCCCTCTGCTCCTGTTTGGGATTTTGCCAATTAAGCTGCATCACCACCAATATCCTCCACCAATGAAAATACTTATATCAGCAAATTCAAAGGCAAGCATGAGGATACACCTCAGCATTCAGAAAAATGAATTAATTTCACAGATTAATGATTGTAGGGTTGTCAGTACAAACCAGCGTAAAGCTTGCTTGTTACTTTAGTAACCAGCTACATCGCTATTGGTAAATGTTGTAATAACTATCTCAGTCTGCACTGGAGAAGTACAGACTGCTTATCTTCAGAAATAATAATCCTGATACTGCAAACAGAATTTTTTAAAATTTGTACCATATTAAACAGATCATTAGAACACAATATTAACTGATTATTTACAGTTCCTAATCATTCAAGGAAAATGGGGAGGAGTGCATCACAGGTTGCCTGCTGAAATTTACGTTTACTCCCAATATCTTTAGTTAGCCACTGCATACATGTACTCCACACTCCATCTTGGTGTCAAGGACCGATGTTCTGGCAGGCATCTCCCAAGTTGCATCAACTCCTCTCCTTGGGTCAGCCTCCAGATCATCAAGTTATGCAATCCCAGAAAGGGCAGTGTACATGGACAGCTTTCCCTTTCTTTTCTAGACTGACAGTTTGCTCTTTCTCTCCTAGGCAAACTTCTGCTATGGGATTCTTATCTTTGCCCCACTACCAATTCTAAAGAGGCAACAAATGATTTTCTTGTCTGATTTTTATTGGAGGAAGTGGGCAGGGGTAGAAGGAAGACAGGCTGGCACTCATCTACTGTGACAGCACCACTGGCCCTGCTTTTATTTGTTAGGAAGCAATTCCAGGCAGTCACTGGGAACATCACTGGCAACTGTCAATCAGCTGTGCACAGCTGCATTCAGCAAGTCCCAGATGCACTAGTTGTTATGGCAAACTAGTTAACCATCTACTTTATGAACAACAGGGAGCATGCCAGGACACTACAATTTTACAGAGTGGCAGGAGTCCCCAAATTACAAGGAGTCTCTCTGTTCCTAACCAGGTTAAACACTAGTGTCTCAGGCCTGTCCATCATCTAAAACCACTTGATTCATTTGGTTGCCATTTGTCAATCGTCAGCAAGGAAAGCAGGTTGTGTAGAAGGAGGAGGCCCTACCTTTAGGAATGGGGAGAGCTCGCCATTCAAATCATGTTGCTTTGCTGGCTAAAAGGAAGCTAATTCCCTTCGAGAGTTAAACTTTATCCAAACACATCCAAATTGTTTTTATGCTGCACACCAGAAATTAAATATCCTGGTCTCATAATCTAAGCTACATTTTTTAAAAGGTAACAGTTAACTGCTACTTACAAAGTTTAAACTAAAGTTTTTTGCTATGAAAGTTGAGCTCCGATTTGGCTATGACTCGTTCAGCTTTTCTAACAACAGGTTAGCATACGTACCATTAAAAACTGTTAGGAGTGTAAACAGTTCTGAATGTTACATTACTGAAAGATGTTCTTGAGTGTCATGACTCACTGGTGTGTTGTAACTGAGGTTTACTGGCAACTACAGGAATGGTAGGTTTTTTTTTAAGGTTTTCTGATTTTTTTGTATTTGGAATGGAAAGTTTTGGAACAAACTTTTTAAATTCTGATAGACTGCCATTTTGTTGGTTGTCAATACTTAGACTTGCTGTTGGGGCTACAGGATAAGGAGGATTTTACTTGTTTGATATGATGTGGAACTTCCAATCCTGTATGAAGAGTCACCTGTTGGAAGAAAAACACCCATTAAAACAAGACACCAGTAAGTCCAAATTACAACATTCTTTAGTTTAAATGGAGTAACACTGCAGTTATGAGTTTGTTTGGAATGTACGGTCAGCACTGAAATCAAAGTGAAGAAAGTATGTGCAGCACAGATCTTTAAAAAAAAAAATGAGACAGAGACTGAAAGAACTGGAGGGAACAAGTGAATGTGAGGGAACAAAAATGAAAGAACATGTAGAGAGCAAGCATGCAAGAGCGGACACACACAAGAGGGAGCGGGAGACAGACAGAGCGAGAGAAACAGAGATAGAGAGAGACAGGGAGCGAGAGAAATGAGTGGGAGAGAGAGATCAAGGCTGGAATTTTACGCCCCCAAACGAGCAGGCTGGTGGCGAGTGGGGGTGGGGATGGCCTAAAATTGAGTGGGAGGTGGGAGGGGCGATTCCCAACCCCCTCCCATCCAATGAAAAATTCCAGCCTAGAAGCGAGAAAACACGAGAGAACGAGTGAGACAGAGAAAGAAAGAGACAAGAGAGAATGAGACACGAGAGAGAGAGAGAGAGAGACTACAAAGGGATCTCTCAATAGGCAAAACCGTTTGTTTGAAAAGGAAAGTTCTATCATCATTGTAAGACTGCCTTGGACAGATGTGGACACACTTGTTAGCAATTAATACAATGTAGTATTGGAAATGTGGCCTCAGGAAGCTGTGAAGAAAGCAGTAGTGATGTCATAAAAATATTAATTTTATTGCCAGCATGGATACCCTTAAGTTCAGTCCCCTTTAAGCTAAGCTGTTTTGGTTACATTTGTGTGTGTCTGACAGGGCCCAAAGGAAAACAGGAGCTGTGCCTTCAGACTGACTAAAGAACTGCATGAACTTGTGCTACCTTGTTAGCAGGTCAAAATGTGCATTTCCCAGCCAATGGTTCAGTTTGGAGAGCCCAGTGTACATGGAACACTCCATCAATCACAGGAGATGTAATACCTGCCCTTTTACCTCCTCTCTCCTCACCATCGAAGGCCCCAAACACTCCTTTCAGGTGAAGCAGCGATTTACTCGTACTTTTTCAATGTAGTATACTGTATTCGCTGCTCACAATGTGGTCTCCTCTTCATTGGGGAGACCAAACGCAGACTGGGTGACCGCTTTGCGGAACACCTCCTCTCAGTCCTAAAACATGACCTCGAGCTTCCGATTGCTTGCCATTTCAACACTCCCCCCTGCTCTCATGCCCACATCTCTGTCCTGGGCTTGCTGCAGTGTTCCAGTGAACATCAACACAAGCTCTAGGAACAACATCTCATTTACCGATTAGGCACACTACAGCCTTGCAGATTGAACATTGAGTTCAATAATTTCAGAGCATGACTGGCATTTTTAATTTTATTTTGTTTCATCATTATTTTGAACCATGTGCCTACCCACTGTTTTTTAATGTTTGTGCTTTTGGCTAGGGCTGTTCATTATTCTGTCATTAATACCCTCTCTGCACTAATGCTTTGTCTTTCAACCACCATTGGCACACTCTCTTTGTCTTTGCCCCATGACCTCTGTCAGTTAATCTCTCCGGCCCTCTGTCCTGTCAACAACTTCCCTTTTGTTCTCTTTTCCCCCACACCCGCTTTATTTGCTTAAAATGTTTTACATTTCTAACCTTTGCCAGTTCTGATGAAAGGTCACTGACCTGAAATATTAACTCTGCTTCTGTCTCCACAGATGCTGCCAAACCTGCTGAGTATTTCTAGCACTTTGTTTTTATTTCAGATTTCCAGCATCCCCAGTATTTTGCTTTTATTTTATTGGGTACTCAATCCCATTCGTGCTCAACTTATAATAAAAATGTCCTCTATTAACCAGACACTCCTTCCTTTATCTTGTGACTAAAATAGCTGTACACCACATCAATCTGTGCACAACTTTCCACTATAAAATTTCTATTATTTTCAAAATGCTGGACAAAATCCAAGAGATCCTAAAATTTTATTTGTTAGATGGCTGAACTTTATAAAATAAATAATTAGGACACAAGTTTAAGCAGGCCTGACTTTCCATATAGTTTCTCTCAATATCCTGCTGGAACTCCAGTGGGAGACTGGCCGACCTCTCTATACTCCACCGCCCCCCGCCTCCACTCCTCCCAAAAAAACCCAAGAGATTTGATGTAATCGGGTAATGCTGGATCTCTAGCCTCCCACCAGAATTATGTAAGGAGACTGAGAACACACCTGCGGGATTTTGCAGCCAATGTGTATCGGGACATCCCTACTGTACACTGTCATGGGTGGCGAAATCACCTGTGCATCTTTATTTAGTACATAAACACATGCCGAATGTTCAAGTTATACATCAGCATTGTTAAGCACCATTGCCTACTATACATGCCTTGCTTTTTTCCCCCAGAAGCAATTCTAACTGACTAAAACATAGTTACAAATAACAATAATACAAACTCTAGTGGCCGTATTAGCTTTGAAACCAATCAATCATTACCAAATCTCAAAGGATAACATGGGGAAAAGAGGAACCACAAATTGCTTAATCTCCTACCTTGTGTGAGGTTCTTAATTTCCGTAATATCTGTATATCTCACACCCCACTATGGAGACCTACAAGCACAATGAAAGATTTCCAAACCACTATAACACACTGGGGCCGCAAGTTGTTGACAACCTGAGACCTACTCCGTTTTCAATACATTGTGTGCTGAAATGCGGATAGGGAGCGCTTAGTATGCTAGCACCCCGCATACCAATTTACATGATGGTGGGCATCTGGAAATCACTGCCTGAGAGGATGGTAGAGGCAGAAAAGCTCATCATATTTTAAAAATACCTGGATATGCACTTGAGGTAATCCTACAATTAGGATAACCAGGAAAAGAGAAAGAGTTGGGACCATTAGCGACCAAAGTGGCAATGTGTGTGTGGAGCCAGAGGACATAGGTGAGGTTTTAAATGATTACTTTTCATCTGTGTTCACTATGGAGAATTACGATGTAGGTGTAGAGCTCAGGGAGGGGGATTGTGATATACTTGAACATATTAGCATTGAAAGAGAGGAAGTATTAGTGGTTTTAGCGGGCTTAAAAGTGGATAAATCCCCAGGCCCAAATGAGATGTATCCCGGGCTGTTATGTGAGGCAAGGGAGGAGATAGCAGGGGCTCTGACACAAATTTTCAAATCCTCTCTAGCCACAGGAGAGGTACCAGAGGACTGGAGGACAGCAAATGTGGTACCATTATTCAAGAAGGGGTAATTACAGGCTGGTGAGTCTAACATCAGTGGTAGGGAAACTATTGGAAAAAATTCTGAGGGATAGGATTAGTCCCCACTTGGAGAGGCAGGGATTAATCAGGGATAGTCAGCATGGCTTTGTCAGGGGTATATCATGTCTAACTAACTTGATTGAATTTTTCGAGGCGGTGAATAGCTGTGTAGATGAGGGTAAAGCACTTGATGTAGTCTATATGGACTTCAGTAAGACTTTTGATAAGGTCCCGCATGGGAGATTGGTTAAGAAGGTAAGAGCCCATGGGATCCAGGGCAATTTGGCAAATTGGATCCAAAATTGGCTTAGTGACAGAAGGCAGAGGGTGATGGTCGAGGGTTGCTTTTGCGATTGGAAGCCTGTGACCAGTGGTGTACCGCAGGGATCGGCGCTGGGTCCCTTGCTGTTTGAAGTGTTGATTTAGACGTGAATATAGGAGGTATGATCAGTAAGTTCGCAGATGACATGAAAATTGGTGGCGTCATAAATAGTGAGCAGGAAAGTCTTAGATTGCAGGACGATATAAATGGGCTGGTAAGATGGACGGAGCAGTGGCAAATTGAATTTAATCCTGAGAAGTGTGAGGTGATGCATTTTGGGAGGACTAACAAGGCAAGGGAATATGCAACGGATGGTAGGACCCTAGGAAGTACAGAAGGTCAGAGGGACCTTGGTGTACTTGTCCATAGGTCACTGAAGGCAGCAGCACAGGTGGTTAGGAAGGCACATGGGATATTTGCCTTTATTAGCCGAGGCATAGAATATAAGAGCAGGGAGATTATGATGGATCTGTATAAGACGCTAGTTAGGCCACAGATGGAGTACTGTGTACAGTTCTGGTCACCACACTATAGGAATGATGTGATTGCACTGGAGAGGGTGCAGAAGAGATTCACCAGGATGTTGCCTGGCTGGAGCATTTCAGCTATGAAGAGTGACTGAAAAGGCTAGGGTTGTTTTCCTTAGAGCAGAGAAGGCTGAGGAGGGACATGATTGAGGTATATAAAATTATGAGGGTCATTGATAGGTTAGATAGGAAGAAACTTTTTTCCTTAGCGGAGGGTTCAATAATCAGGGGACATAGATTTAAGGTAAGGGGCAGGAGCTTTAGAGGGGATTTGAAGAAAAAAATTTTCACCCAGAGGGTGGTTGGAATCTGGAACACACTGCCTGAAGTGGTGGTAGAGGCAGGAACCCTCACAACATTTAAGAAGTATTTAGATGAGCGCTTGAAATGCCATAGCATACAAGGCTATGGGCCAAGTGCTGGAAAATGGGACTAGAATAGTTAAGTGCTTGATGGCCAGCACAGACACGATGGGCCGAAGGGCCTGTTTCTGTGCTGTATAACTCTATGACTCTCTAAGGTTATGGACGAAGAGCTGGAAATTGGGATTAGGCTGGATTGATCTTTTTCGGCTGGCACAGACACGGTGGGTTCAATAGCCTCCATCTGTGCAATAAAATTCCGAGATTCTATGATCAAGACAATGAACTATAACTTGATTAGAGAACTTTCCCTTGGTGCAAACTGAGCTCCTGAGCTGAGAGGCGCTGAAGAGAAAGCCAGATGTAATTTTTTTTACCCTCTGGGTGGTCCTATCCTTGTGATAGGGCCACCCTATTTTTATGTCCCTTTATTTCTTGGGATCTTTGTGCCCCTAGGCTTCCTTTATTAAAATGCCAGCAGTTCAAGGGGAGTCCAGTGGCACTCCATAGCGTCTGGCACCTGAGACACCAGCACACAATTCCCGTGTTGCTCCTGCCATGTCATGCACTCAGTGGTAGGGGTGCCACAAAATAAATAAAGCTGACCTCTCACCATCTGCCAGGCATCAGCTCAGGAAGGTGGGGGCACAGCCAGTGCACGATTCACCACAGTCCCAACACCACTACTCTGGGGCCACACCTCAGTTTTACCATTGCTTGCACTCGTGACAGGGCCACCAAGGAAATTTGAAATCCTGCTTCTGGGATGCATGCCTATTGGGGTACACTGGCTGGCTGTAAAGCTTTTCGCCTTCATGGGTTCTTAGTGGCCACGTATAAAGTATAAATCTATGTTGGCATTAATTTGCATATATGTCAATTCTCAATACTGGCAGGTCTTGGTAATGGATTTAGGATTCATTCACCAATGAGGCAATCACACTGAGAACATCACATTCCAAAGCCCCGGATACACAGAATTCAAACAGGACAGACTAGTGAGCAAGAAATTGAAGCTATAATAAGACCGAGCTACTCGGATATTGTGGCCTGGATTGCTAGGGTTTGCAAACTGCGTATGGTCCAAGACTTGTAGCCTGGACACCCTAAGATTGGTTTACCTGGACTTGGGTGCCAAGTGTGGCCCACGGATTACTGGCTGGACTCATTAGATGGTATGCCATAATGGGTATATACTTGCTCAAGTGAAAAGAGTCTAATAAAGGCACATCTTGTATTATGCCCCAGTCTTACCTGGACATTCCGATTAATGCTGATAGCGGGAACAAAGATACCTTCCAAATTTTCAAAGGCTACAGGGCCTTGCTGTACATTGTTGATGTAAAATGAGAGGATATGCTTGTTTAGGTCTAGGAGAACTCCAATTATCATACCTTTACAAATCCCACCTTCTGTCCTAGAATTGGTTTCAAAAAAAACTTATGTTATTCAAGCCAACATAACTATTTATTTCAAATATACAACCTTCTTGTCTGAAATTTCCATGAATATACTGCATTGAGATTACAGTGTCACACAACTGAAAGAGAGAAATATGTTCTAAATATGGCAATTTAAAAAAAACAGGGGTTCTGAACCGGTTGTCCACAAGGAGGTTTTGAGGGGTCTGCCAAAAATAAGGTTCTAGCTTACACTGCCCTCGGCCCACCTCTCATCATGCCCTTTTGTACCCTTATTTATAGCAGAAGGACAGAGGTATGGGAAAACAGCTCAATGCAACCAATAAGGACTGAGGGTGAGGTGTGCACAGCCATCAGAAGTCAACAAACTCTCAACCTGCTAGAGTATAACTCGCGTACCAGCCTGAACTTGGGTTGCTCTCAGTGCAGCTGCAACATGTCCATAGACATGCACAAATGGTTGGGAACTCTCACACTGATCAAGGTGGACGAGAAGCCAGTGCAGCCCCTCCGCCATTAAATATGATAAAGTGGATGTAGATGTGCTGGGTAAAGTGCTGAGCCCGGCGCAGGTACTCCGCAGCTAAGAGTCGAACACTCAGGAACCGTTACAGAGCCTGGCACGTGCAACAAAAGGCAAATAAAAAGGAATTAATCTGTTTAATAGCATGTGTGGAGATCAATCCAACTGCTGGAAATTAATAATAGTGATAGAGGGGGAGGGATCACTTTCAGGCTAACCTTAACATCAGGCTACATGTCGTGTGCTTTTGGTTCACTTGCAGATTCTGTTATTATGAAAACTGGATTTGAATTTAATAACTATTGGAAAGCAAACTGAATAAATGCTGAAATATTGCTTCAAGTGTCTGTAGTAGAAGCTGCATTTATTTTGCTGCTGCAAAGCTAGCTGCCATCTTCATATACTGTGTCTGGGCCTCCTGCATAATCCTGTTCAACTATTAGTTGCAAATATTCCAGCGGTTAAAAGTTAACAAACCCCTTTGGGAACTCTGATGCTTATTCCTAACTCTTCAAAATGATTTTGAGTATTAATATTCTTTCTAGACATTTCCACTTCTGTCGAGTTCTGTGTAATTTTAGAAATATGATGCTCTTTGTGGGATACATTATATATCATTTTATGATGAAAGCTGGGGCAAATTCCTCAGGACAGTTTCCAGCTCCATCACGAGCTCAGAAATTTCCCCGTCATAGTGTAGCAGAATTGTTCTGCAGCCCATCCATTGTATACTAGGGGACATCCACTTACTAGTCTGACTAAACTGTTTTAGTGCTAACAAAATCTTGTCCGAAGGCCTTTCCACAAGATGATAATTACAGATTAGGTAGGCTATTTGGCCCACCTTTATTCAACTATCAAGTTTCATAGTAAGTAAAGCAAAAATAAATCAATGTTTAATTGTTTAATTTTTAGACAGGAAGAATAATTGTGTTGTGTTACGGGAGTCCGTGGAATTTTTAAATTTGGCGAGGTGGGGGGAGAGGGAGGGGTCCTCAGAAGCAAAAAGGTTGGGAACTTCTCCTGTACATGGTATAATTTCTCCATTCTTCAATGGTACATTTGCATGTACTATTAGGATAAATTTCCTGACTGAGATAATGTAGAACCTACAGCAGAAACTGTGTGGAGGCCTTTCCGCCAGTCTGAAGGTGCATAGGTCAGTGTACAAAAGATGAGGAAATTCAGACTCTGAACGATTGCTGTTGGAAAGTCATTACATAGAGGCTAGGTAAGAGAACACACAGTCATATATCCAGGGTTTGGTGGCTACCACGAGTGAGGTGCTTAAGAGACAAACTTTTGCTGTTGAATCTGTGTTTCCAATTTTTTTTTTATTCATTCATGGGATGCGAGCGTCACTGGCTAGGCCAGCATTTATTGCCCATCCCTAATTACCCTTGAGAAGGTGATGGTGAGCTGCCTTCTTGAACCGCTGCAGTCCATTTGGGGTAGGTATACCCACAGTGCTGTTAGGAAGGGAGTTCCAGGAATTTGACCCAGTGACAGTGAAGGAACGGCGGCGATACAGTTCCAAGTCAGGATGGTGTGTGACTTGGAGGGGAACTTGCAGGTGGTGGTGTTCCCATGTATTTGCTGCCCTTGTCCTTCTAGTTGGTAGAGGTCGCAGGTTTGGAAGCTGCTGTCTGAGGAGCCTTGGTGCATTGCTGCAGTGCATCTTGTAGATGGTACACACTGCTGCCACTGTGCATCGGGGGTGGAGGGAATGAATGTTTGTAGATGGTGTGCCAATCAAGCGGGCTGCTTTGTCCTGGATGGAGTTGAGCTTCTTGAGTGTTGTTGGAGCTGCACCCATCCAGGCAAGTGGAGAGTATTCCATCACACTCCTGACTTTGTGCCTTGTAGATAGTGGACAGGCTTTGGGGAGTCAGGAGATGAGTTACTCGCCGCAGGATTCCTAGCCTCTGACCTGCTCTTGTAGCCACGGTATTTATCTGGCCACTCTAGTTCAGTTGCTGGTCAATGGTAGCCCCTAGGATGTTGATAGTGGGGGATTCAGCGATGGTAATGCCATTGAATGTCAAGGGAAGATGGCTAGATTCTCTCTTGTTGGAGATGGTCATTGCCTGGCACTTGTGTGGCACAAATGTTACTTGCCACTTATCAGTCCAAGCCTGGATATTGTCCAGGTCTTGCTGCATTTCTACATGGACTGCTTCAGTATCTGAGGAGTCACGAATGGTGTTGAACATTGTGCAATCATCAGTGAACATCCCCACTTCTGACCTTATGATTGAAGGAAGGTCATTGATGAAGCAGCTGAAGATGGTTGGGCCTAGGACACTACCCTGAGGAACTCCTGCAGTGATGTCCTGGAGCTCAGATGATTGACCTCCACAACCACAACCATCATCCTTTGCGCTATGTATGACTCCAGCCAGTGGAGGGTTTTCCCCCTGATTCCCATTGACCTCAGTTTTGCTCGGGCTCCTTGATGCCATACTCAGTCAAATGCTATCTTGATGTCAAGGGCAGTCACTCTCACCTCACGAGTTCAGCTCTTTTGTCCATGTTTGAACCAAGGCTATAATGAGGTCAGGAGCTGAGTGGTCCTGGTGGAACCCAAACTGAGCGTCACTGAGCAGGTTATTGCTAAGCAAGTGCCACTTGATGGCACTGTTGATGACACCTTCCATCACTTTACTGATGATTGAGAGTAGGCTGATGGGGTGGTAATTGGCTGGGTTGGACTTGTCCTGCTTTTTGTGTACAGGACATACCTGGGCAATTTTCCACATTGCAGGTTAGATGCCAGTGTTGTAGCTGTACTGGCACAGCTTGGCTAGGGGCGCGGCAAGTTCTGGAGCACAGGTCTTCAGTACTATTGCCGGAATATTGTCAGGGCCCATAGCTTTTGCAGTATCCAGTGCCTTCAGTCGTTTCTTGATATCACGCGGACTGAATCGAATTGGCTGAAGTCTGACATCTGTGAGGCTGGGGACTTCAGGAGGAGGCCGAGATGGATCAACTCGGCACTTCTGGCTGAAGATTGTTGCAAATGCTTCAGCCTTATCTTTCGCACTGATGTGCTGGGCTCCCCCATCATTGAGGATGGGGATATTTGTGGAGCCACCTCCTCCAGTTAGTTGTTTAATTGTCCACCACCATTCACGGCTGGATGTGGCAGGACTGGACAGCTTAGATCTGATCCGTTTGTTATGGGATCGCTTAGCTCTATATTTCGCATGCTGCTTACACAGTTTGGCACGCAGATAGTCCTGTCTTGTAGCTTCACCAGGTTGACACCTCATTTTGAGGTATGCCTGGTGCTGCTCCTGGCATGCCCTCCTGCACTCTTCATTGAACCAGGGTTGGTCTCCTGGCTTGATGGTAATGGTAGAGTGGGGGATATACCGGGCCATGAAGTTACAGATTGTGGTTGTGTACAATTCTGCTGCTGCTGATGCTGATGGCCCACAGCGCCTCATGGATGCCCAGTTTTGCATTGCTAGATCTGTTCGAAATCTATCCCATTTAGCACGGTGATCGTGCCACACAACACGATGGACGGTATCCTCAATGTGAAGGCAGGACTTCGTCTCCACAGGGACTGTGCGGTGGTCACTCCTACCAATAGTCATGGACAGAAGCATCTGCGGCAGGCAGATTGGTGAGGACGAAGTCAAGTATGTTTTTCCCTCGTGTTGGTTCCCCCCCCACCTGCCGCAGACCCAGTCTAGCAGCTATGTCCTTTCGGACTCGACCAGCTGAGTCAGTAGTGGTGCCTTCGAGCCACTCTTGGTGATGGACATTGAAGTCCCCCACCTAGAGTACATTTTGTGCCCTTGCCACCCTCAGTGCTTCCTCCAAGTGGTGCTCAACATGGAGGAGTACTGAGTCATCAGCTGAGGGAGGACGGTAGGTGGTAATCAGTAGGAGGTTACCTTGCCCATGTTTGAGCTGATGCCATGACACTTCATGAGGTCCGGAGTCAATGTTGAGGACTCCCAGGGCAACTCCCTCCCTACTGTATACCACTGTGCCACCACCCTGGTGATGGCAGTGTCTGGGACATTGTCTGTAAGGTATGATTCTGTGAGTATGACTATGTCAAGCTGTTGCTTGACTAGTCTGTGGGACAGCTCCCCCAACTTTGGCACAAGCCCCCAGATGTTAGTAAGGAGGACTTTACAGGGTCGACATGGCTGGGTTTGCCGTTATCATTTCCGGTGCCTAGGTCGATGCTGGGTGGTCCGTCCGGTTTCATTCCTTTTTATTGACTTTGTAGCGGTTAGGTACAACTGAGTGGCTTGCTAGGCCATTTCAGAGGGCATGCAAGAGTCAATCACATTGCTGTGGGTCTGGAGTCACATGTAAGCCAGACCAGGTCAGGACAGCAGATTTCCTTGCCTAATGGACATTAGTGAACCAGATGGATTTTCACAACAATCGACAATGGTTTCATGGCCATCATTAGACTAGTTTTTAATTCCAGATTTATTAATTAAATTCAGATTCCACCTTCAGCTGTGGTGGGATTCGAACCCATGTCCCCAGAGAAATACTCTGGGTCTCTGGGTTACTAGTCCAGTGATAATACCACTACACCATCGCCATCGAACCACCAGTTAATAGGTTTGGTATGTGTTTCTGCACTAGTCAGACTGTTGGTGGTGATACATGCACACAGTTTATGCTGAGCTATGTTGCTCACCATGCCATTCATGAGTTACCCATAATTGATACCACCTGACCAAGAACTCAGATTTGTCAGTTGACTGTAGACAATCTAATGACTACTTGCTGTGGGAGTTGGGGGTTGGGAGAGGAGAAACCAAGCAGGGGTCCTCTGAGATGCAGCTGAATCCAACAACATGTCAGGCAATGGAAGAGCGAAACAGTCATCCCTTTGCCACAGATTTGGTAATCCAATAACTGAACCAAGGAAGACTGCAGTACTCCAAGATACTGTTGATGACTAATCAGCCAGCTTCACTCATTAATGGGACCTGGAGGAATAGATCTGCCAAAGGCTGGGATTCCTTCCAATCATCTTTGGCTAATCTTCTGCTCCTTGATGATTACACTGCTGGTCCTGAGAACAGGTTGTACACGACATCACTTAGCTTGCTGTCACTTGGTCAAAGTACTGAAGGGCTACCAGTACCTTCGAAGCCTACATTTTGATAATTAGATTCACTTTATCCCAAAACATGTTACTGTGCTAAATCTTAGATTTAAACTTACACTTATGACATATTATAGGCCAACCATATCTTTACATTTCAATCAGGTTGCTTAACTGTTTCTGATCAAGTACTATGGTTATGTACTGGACTAACAACTCAGTTTTGAATTCAAGTCCCACCATTGTAAGGTGTGAACCTGAATTCAATAAAACTGGTAATTTGTGGGGTGTTACCAGGAAAGAAAATGACAATAAAACTACCAAATTGTTGACAAAAAATACGAACTAGTTCATTAGTGTCCTTCACGAAAGGGATCCTGCCACCATTACCCAATCTAACCTGCACATAGCTCCAGTCCATTATGTGGTTGACTCTTAATGCCCTCAGGGCAACAACAGATGAGCATTTTCCAAGAACAAATATTTTAAAACTTCCAAAAAAATTGTTTGTCATTTTCATTCAGTGATTTGGTCATTAAATTACTGCAGCAGTTGAATATTTTCTTTGGCCCACCTGAAAGTGGTAATTACCACTTTACCGGGCGGCATAGTGGCGCAGTGGTTAGCACTGCAGCCTCACAGCACTGCAGCCTCACAGCTCCAGGGACCTGGGTTCGATTCTGGGTACTGCCTGTGTGGAGTTTGCAAGTTCTCCCTCTGTCTGCGTGGGTTTTCTCCGGGTGCTCCGGTTTCCTCCCACAAGCCAAAAGACTTGCAGGTTGGTAGGTAAATTGACCATTATAAATTGTCACTAGTGTAGGTGGTAGGGAAATATAGGGACAGGTGGGGATGTTTGGTAGGAATATGGGATTAATGTAGGATTAGTATAAATGGGTGGTTGATGGTCGGCACAGACTTGGTGGGCCGAAGGGCCTGTTTCAGTGCTGTATCTCTAATCTAATCTAAAAAAAACCACTTGGTTTGGTTATTAAAGGTTTTGTAAATATTTCAAAGCCATATAATGAAACACTTACCTACTTGTGTGGGAATTGCCGTGCATAAACCAACTGCGATTGTTGTCAACATACATGGCCCAGGCCTTATCATCCTTGCCTAACATCATATCCCTTACTAAATTAATTCTTGCCACTCCAAAAGCAGGATCAGGGTGGTTATCATAGCGATCAACAGATAGTTCCCAGTAATGGACTCCTTTGGAGAGCGCAACAGATCCCAGCACAACACGATCATCGTAGCTATTACATGTAACGGTCAGGTTATCATTGAACAAGAGGATATCCGGATGGGCAGAACTGGGATCAAAGGTAAACCAAGCCACTGAAATGGAATAATAGAACAGCAATGTCAAAATAATGAGAAACATATTCTAACAGAGCCTTTCCCCCCTCCACCCCAGCCCCTCTTCTCCTGAAGAATTGTGCAGGGTTGTGGAAGCCCGTCAATACCTTGACCAAGTGGCCACTATTCATGTAAGCCTAGCTGGTGAGTATTGGCAGGCTAAGTCTACTGGGCTGGGGGTTGGGAGGGGGGGCGGTGGGGGGGAATGGTGGGGTACATGGTGTGGCGAAAGGCATCATAGCCAAGCCCCAATTCTTATCGAATGGCAGAGCAGACTCAAAGAGTCAAAAGGCCTACTCCTGCTCCTAAGTCTTATGTGCCTATGTAACTAGCAGAATATATTTTAACAAATTACTTTATCTGTCCTTTGAATATGTCACTGTTCCCGCAGCCGGTTCTAAAGCAGCATCGGCAGCGTCCTGTGATTAGGCAACTTTTCCACTTTCTGGGTGCTGGGTATATTGTATGTGCAGGGAAGTCCTAATGCAGGAGGCAAATGATTTTAAAAGATTAATATAGGGGAGAATGAAACAAAGCCATAGCAAGCGTAATTGTGAAAGGTTGAAAGAGTAAAAGAGAAGGCTGTGCACTAAAAGTACAACAATCTTTGTTCTTCGAATGATCCTCTGTGAGAAGAAATTGACATGAATTTGTGTTCATTGTTTGTCACACTAAAAGTAAACCTTCAAACTTGAAATAAGTGATCTCAAAAAAGTACATAAATCTCTTCTAAAATGATACTGTGTGAAAACTCTGCCCCTTTATACCTTTGCTCTTTTACATTGATCTCCAATCATTTGAACAGTAAAACAGGAAGGAAGCAATGAAGGATGAAATATATAGCAAAATTACTTGAAGAATAAAAGTTACTCTGTCTTCACTCAGCATCTTGAGCTTCTCCATAACTTCACCTTCCCACACACCCCATGGACAGAATTTTAACATTTCAACAATTAGCTAACTCTGCATTTGAACCTCTGCAAGAGCCATAATTCCTCAAGCAAGCTTTATATGAAGCTTCATTGCTGGTATTCCAGGGTGACTTTTCAAATTCGTATAGAATGCTGAGACGTATTGACAATAGCTCAGTAGTTCTTCATCTACACATGGAGATCTGACTTGAGTATGAACAACTCGGTGTGATGCGTTGCCTCCCTGGTGCCAGGGTCAAGGATGTCACGGAGAGGCTGCAGGACATTGTTCTGGGGGAGGGTGAACAGCCAGAGGTCGTGGTCCACATTGGTACCAATGACATGGGTAAGAAGGGGGTTATGTCCTGAAAGCAGATTTTAGGGAGCTAGGAAGGAGATTAAAAGGCAGGACCTCAAAAGCAGTAATCCCAGGATTGCTCCCAGTCCCATGTGCAAGTGAGCACAGGAATAGGAGGATTGATCGATTGAACATGTGGCTGCAGAACTGGTGTAAGAGGGAGGGCATCAGATTTCTGAGACATTGGGACTGGTTCTGGGGCACATGGGACCTGTACAAGATGGACGGTATGTATCTTTGCTGGACTGGGATAAATATCCTTGCAGGGAGATTTGCTAGTGCTGTTGGTGAGGGTTTAAACTAAATTGTCAGGGGGATGGGAACCTGAGAGGAAGCTCAGATTGGAGGGAAGCAAAACTGCTAACGTTTCTGGGTGTGGGAACCAGGAGCAAGTATTAGAGAGGAATTCCAAGGTGCACAGACTACTGGGGTAGATAGATAGCATGAGAGTAGGGAATAGTACGTTATTAGGTGGGGTCAGAGTGAGGGAGAAAGTAACAAAGTCTGAATCAGAGTTAATGTGCATGTATGTGAATGCACGGAGTGTGGTTACTAAGACTGCTGAGGTACTGGCACAGATTGCCATGTGGAAATATGATGTTGCAGCTATAACAGAGACCAGGCTCAAAGAAAGGCAGGACTGGGTATTGAATATTGCTGGATACAAGGTGTTCAGGAAATGTAGGAAAGGGAAAAAGGGGGGAAGGGTGCCGGTATTGACAAAGGGGAAGCATTGCAGTGCTGGAGAAAAATGGCGTCAGAGGGGTTGAGGACAGAATCAATTTGGCTAGAGGTAAGGAACAAAAAAGGTGCCGTTACATTGCTTGGTGTTGTCTCTAGACCACCAACTAGTGGGAAGGTCACGGAGGAACAAATTTGCAAGGACATTACAGAGAGGTGCAAAGGTTATAGGGTAGTTATAATGGGGGACTTTAATTATCCAAATATAGACTGGGATAATAGTAGTATAAAGGGCAGTGAGGCACTGCTAGATCTGGTTCTTGGGAATGAGGTGGGCCAAGTGGATTAAGTGTCAGTAGGATAGCATTTAGGGGATAGTGATCATTGTATCATAAGGTTTAGGCTGACTATGGAAAAGGACAAAGAGCAATCCAGGGTAAGAATAATTAAATGGGGGATGGTCAACCTTAATGGGGTAAGTATGGAGCTGGGGCAAATAAATTGGAGTCAAAAGCTGGCAGGAAAACCAGTAGATGAACAATGGGCTAGCTTCAAAGAAAAGATAGTTCATGCAGAGTCAAAGTATGTTCCCTTGAAGGGGAAATGTCGAGCAAACAAATCCAGAACTCCCTAGATGATAAAAGAGGTAGAGATTAAGATAAAGAAGAAAAAGTGTGCTTATGACAGATGCCAGATAGAAAATATTATTGAGAACAAGGCTGAATATAGAAAGTCCGGAAGGGAAGTGAAAAAGCAAATAAGAGAAGCCGAGAGAGAGCATGAAAATAGACTGGCAGCTAGCATTAAAGGAAATTCCAAAGTTTTCTATAGGCATATAAATAGTAAAAGGAGGAGTGGGGCCGAATAGGGACCAGAAAGTGGATATACACTGGAGGCAGAGGGCATAGCTGAGGTATTAAATGAATACTTTGTATCTGTCTTTACCAAAGAAGAAGATGCAACCCAGGCAATGTTGAAAGAAGAGGTAAGACAGACACTACAGGGGTTTAAAATTGATCAAGAGGAAGTATTAGCTAGGCTGTCTGTGCTTAAAAGTGGATAAAACACCAGGGCCAGATGAGATGCATCCAAGGATACTGAGGGAAGTGAGGGTGGAAATCGCAGAGGCACTGGCCATAATTTTTCAGTCTTCCTTAGACTCGGGGTGCTGCCAAAGGACTGGAGAATTGCAAACATCACACCCTTGTTCAAAAAAGGGTGTAAAGATAAGCCCAGCAACTACAGGCCAGTCGGTTTAACTTCGGTGGTGGGAAAACTTCTAGAAAAAATAATTCGGGACAAGATCAATAGTCACATAGACAAATGCAAGTTAATTAAGGAAAGCCAACATGGATTTCTTAAGGGAAAATCATGTTTAACCAAATTGCTGGAGTTTTTTGAAGAGGTAACAGAGAGGGTTGATGAGGGCAATGATGTTGATGTGGTGTACATACACTTTCAAAAGACATTTGATACAGTACCACACAACAGACTTGTGAGCAAACTTGTAACTCATGGAATAAAAGGGACGGTAGCAACATGGATACGGAATTAGCTGAGTGACAGGAAACAAAGAGTAGTGGTTAATGGATGTTTTTCGGGCTGGAGGAAGGTTTAGTTTAGTTTAGTTTAGAGATACAGCACTTTAACAGGCCCTTCGGCCCACCGAGTCTGTGCCGACCATCAACCACCCATTTATACTAATCCTACACTAATCCCGTATTCCTATCACATCCCCACCTGTCCCTATATATTTCCCTACCACCTACCTATACTAGGGGCAATTTATGATGGCCAATTAACCCATCAACCTGCAAGTCTTTGGCATGGAGTGGAGTTGGAGTTTGTAGTGGAGTTCCACAGGGATCAGTGTTGGGACCCTTGCTTTTCCTGATATATATTAATGACCTAGACCATGGTGTACAGGGCACAATTTCAAAGTTTGCAGATGATACAAGACTTAGAAGCATTGTGAACTGTGAGGAGGATGTAAAACTGCAAAAGGACATAGACAAGTTAGTGGAATGGGCAGACAGGTGGCAGATGATGTTCAATGCAGAGAAATGTGAAGTGATTCATTTTGGTAGGAAGAACATGGAGAAACAATGTAGAATAAAGGGTACAATTCTAAAGGGGTGCAGGAGCAGAGGGACCTAGGTGTATATGTGCATAAGTCATTAAAGGTGGCAGGACAGGTTGAGAGAGCGGTTAATAAAGCATACAGTATCCTGGGCTTTATTAAAAGGGGCATAGAGTACAAGAGCAAGGAGGTTATGTTGAACTTGTATAAGACACTAGTTTGACCTCAGCTGGGGTATTGCGTCCAATTCTGGGCACCGCACTTGAGGAAAGATGTGAAGGGACTGGAGAGAGTACAGAAAAGATTACGAATGGTTCCAGGGATGAGGAATTTCAGTTATGAAGATAGATTGGAGAAGTTAGGACTGTTTTCCTTGGAAAAGAGGCTGAGAGGTGATTTAATAGAGGTATTCAAAATCATGAGGAGTCTGGACAGAGTAGATAGAGAGAACCTGTTCCCACTCGTGAAAAGATCGAGAACAAGAGGGCACAGATTTAAAGTATTTGGCAAGAACAGCAAAAGTGACATGAGGAAAAACTTTTTCATGCAGCAAGTGGTTAAGGTCTGGGATGGACTGCCTGAGAACGTGGTGGAGACAGGTTTAACTGAAGCATTCAAAAGGGAATTAGACAGTTATATGAAAAGGAAGAATGTGCAGGGTTATGGGGAGAAGGCAGGGGAATGGAACCGAGGGAGTTGCTCTTTCAGAGAGCTAGTCTGGACATGATGGGCCGAATGGCCTCCTTCGGCACTGTTACAGTTCTATGATTCTGTGAACTCTTGCAGTGTTGTGTTGGTCAAGGTCCTGTAACTACTGACTATCCAAAGTTGTAGAAGATGGAATCTGGCACAGAGGGAGCTAGCTTCATCATCTCTATGATCTGCATGGCTTTAGAGTATATTGAATTCAGTAGTTGTTGAGTTTTCTCTGAATCCTGCCAAGCAGTTGAGCAATGTTCCATTAGTAGACAGATACAAGCTTTGAAGGCACCTATTGTGATGAATAATTTCTATTCCTCTATCAGCCATCTTTTTCACCCACTCCCTAAACATAGTTCCAATTATTGTCAAACCAACAAGCTAAAATCTTCAGGAAACCTAATAGATGAATTCCACAAAATGTCGAATTGCTGGGACCCACTTTTCAATCCCAGCCCAGACTGATGGGATGAAAGTCTCCACTTCTTGCTCCTGTAAAGGGTGTGTGTGTGTGAAATGAGTTGGGCAATCTCAACCTACCGTCCAACACAAAATTTTACTTGTAATTTGGCCCAAATGAGCAAACTCATTCATGGAGGACATTCTTCTAAAAAAAGAAAGTCCTTTGGCTCATTTGGGGTGGTTTCCTCATGTGGAGTTTAAGCCATGATATCATGACAGAATAAAAGCAGTTTATTCAACATCTATGTTCTCACCAACTTTCAATGCTTGATCAAGCTGACAATAGGTGGCAAAAATAGAAAAAGATTCCAAGCCCTTGTCGTGACATCAGGAAATGTTGGAAATACTCAGCAGGTAAGGTAGCATCTGTTGGAGAGAGAAACAGTTAACGTGTCAGGTCGATGACCTTTTGTCAGAACTGGAACAAGTTAGAGATGTCATAGGGTCATAGATGTCATAGGTTCAAGCAAGTACATAGGAACATAGGAGCAGGCCATTCAGCCCATCGAGCCTGCTCTGCCATTCAATACAATCATGGCTGATCATCCACTTCAATGCCTTTTTGCCACACTATCCCCATATCCCTTTATGTCATTGATCTTTAGAAATCTGTCAATCTTTACTTTAAACTTACTCAATGACTGAGCTTCCACAGCCCTCTGGGGTAGAGAATTCCAAAAATTCACAACCCTCTGAGTAAAGAAATTTCTCCTCATCTCTGTCCTAAGTGGCTTCCCCCTTATTTTGAAATTCTGCTCCCTGCTTCTAGACTCCCTAACTAGGGGAAGGAAACATCTTACCTGCATCTACCCTGTCTATCCCTTTCAGTATTTTGTAAGTTTCAATGAGATCACCTCTCATTCTTCGAAACACTGGAGAATAACAGGCGCAGTTTCCCCAATCTCTCTTCATAGGACAGTCCCACCATCCCAGGAACAAGAGTGATGAACCTTTGTTGCACTCCCTCTATGGCAATACTATCCTTCCTAAGGTAAGGGGACCAAAACCTCACACACTCGTCCTGCTGTGGTCTAGCCAAGATTCTATACAATTGAAGCAAGACTTCACTACTCCTGTAAAATCTTCTTGCGATAAAGGCTAACATACCATTAGCCTTCCTAATTGCTTGCTGCACCTGCATGTTAGCTTTCAGTGACTTATTGACAAGGACATCCAGGTCCCTTTGTATATCTACACTTTCTAATCGCTTACCATTTAAGAAATACTCTGCACATCTATTCCTCCTACCAAAATGGATAACCTCACATTTTTCCATATTATATCCCATCTGCCACATTCTTGCTCACGAAGTCTGTCCAAATCCCCTTGAAGCCACTTTGCATCTTCCTCACAACACACATTCCCACTTTGTTTTGTGTCATCTGTGGACTTGGAAATATTACATTTGGTCACCACGTCCAAATCATTGATATATATTGTGAACAGCTGGGGCCCCAAGTAAAGATCCTTGCGGTACTCCACTAGACACAGCCTGCCAACGCGAGAATGACCCATTTATTCCTATCTGTTTTTTGCCTGTTAACTAATCCATAATCCGTGCCAGTATATTACCTCCTATCCCATGTACTTTAATTTTGCTAACCAACCTCCTGTGGGGGACTTTATCAAAAGCCTTCTGAAAATCCAAGTATACTGTGTCCACTGATTCCCCTTTATCAATTCTGTTGGTAACATCCTCAAAAAACTCCAACAGGTTCGTCAAACATGGTTTCCCATTCGTAAAGGAATGATGGTGCAAGGCAAAATGAGATGGTAATGGGACAAGTAAAGAAACAAAAGATGGGGCTAGAGGAGGTGTAAATGGGAATAGCAGAATCATCACCTACAGCTGCTGTCCGAAGAAAAGGAAGCAAATGTTATAACCCAAAATTGTTGAAATCAATGTTGAGTCCAGAAGTTCAAATCAAAAGATGAAGTGCTGTTCCTTGAGCTTATGTTGAGCTTCAGTGGAACAATGTAGGAGGCCAAAGACAAAGAGGTCAGAATGGCAGCATGGAGGAGAATTAAAACGACAGGAAACTGGAAGCTTGGGACACGCTTGCAACGAAACGGATAAGTTCCACAAGTATTCACCCAATCTGTGTTTGGTCTCTCGAAGGTAGAGGAGATCACATCGTGAGCACCTAGTGCAGCATACCAAATTGAAAGTACAAGTAAGTCAATGTATATTTGGAACGAGTTTTTGGGGCCTTGGACGGCGGGAAGGGAGAAGGTAAAACGATAGCTGTTGCATCTTCTGTGCTTGCATGGGAAGGTGCTCTGGGAAGGGAGGGGGTGTTGGAGGTGATTGAACAGTGGACCAGCATGTTGCAGACGGAACAGTCCCTTTGGAATGCTGAAAGGGGAGGGAAGATGTATTTGCTGGTGGCATCACTAGAGGATGATCCATTGAATGTGGAGGCTGGTGGAGTGGAAAGTGAAGACAAGGGGCACCCGATAGTGTTTCTGGGAGGGAAGGGAAGGGGTGAGAGCAGAAGTGCAGGAAATGGAATGGGCCCTGTCAGCTATGGTGTGGTTGGGGGATCCTCGGTTGAGGAAAAATGAAGACGTATCAGAAGCACTGCTATGGAAGGTGGCATCGTCAGAACAAATGTGACAGAGATGGAAAAACTGGGAGAATGGAATACAGTCCTCACAGGAAGCAGGATGGGAGAAAATGTAGTCAAGGTATCTGTGGGAATCAGTGGGCTTTTAGTGGATTTTGGTCCATAGCCTATCCCTAGAAATGGAGACAAAGAAGTCAAGGAAGGGAAGGAAGAGATGGAGATGGAGCATGTGAAGGCGAGGGAAGGGTGGAAATTGGAAGCAAAGTTGAACATTTCTAGTTCGGGCGGGCAGCAGGAAATGACACAGATACAGTCATCAACGTACTGGAAAAAGAGATGAGGGTGCCTGAGTAGGACTGAAACAAAGAATGTTCCACAAATTCCACAAAAGGCAGGCATAACAAGGATCCATACGGGTTCCAACACCGATAACTTTTATTTGGAGGAAGCGAGCAGAGTTGAAGGAGAAGTTGTTCAATGTTAGAACAAGTTCAGAGGAGGATGGCGTTAGAATTGGACCTCCATTCAAAGAAGAAATGGACAGCCCTTAGGCCGTCCTGGTGGGGGATGGAGGTGTAGAGTGATTGGACGTACATGGTGAAAAGGAGATGGTTAGGGCCAGGAAACTGGAAACTACTAAAATGGTGGAGGGTGTCGGAAAATGGTATGACAAAGGGAGAAAAAAAAAGTGTCAAAATAGAAAGAAATCAGTTCTGTCGGTTAGGAACAGGTTGAAACGATGGGCAGCCCTTCACCACTTCAATAGTTTCTAGTTTCCTGGCTCTGTACCCCCTTTCACCATGGGCAGCCAATCGGTGTTGTTCCATGCTTTTGCTTCGGACTGGAAAATTTCATCATCAACTTTGCTTCCAATTTCCACTCTTTCCTTACCTTGATATGGCCCATCTCAGACTCTTCCATTCCCTTCCTCGACGTCTCAGTGTCCAGGGATCGGCTATCCACCAATATCCACTATAAGCCCACTGATTCCCAAACGACCTTGTCAACACTTCCTCCACCCCATTTCCTGCAAGGACTCTATTCCATTCTCCCAGTTTCTCCAGTTCTGTTGCATCTATTCTGACAATGCCCTTTGGAATGCTTCCATACCATTATTTCCAATATGTTTCCCTTTTTCCTCAACCAATGATTCCTCCCCACTGTAGTTGACAGGACCCTCGATCATGTCCATTCCATTTCCTGCACTTCTGCTCTCACCCCTTCCCCTTCCTTCCAGAACCAGGATACAGTTTCCTTTGTCTCATCCTACCAGCCTCCACATTCAACAGATAATCCTGTCATTTCCTCCATCTCCAGCATGATGCCATCACCAAACACATCCTCCCTGCAACACAAAGGGACTGTTGCCTCCACAGCACCCTGGTCCAGATGTCAATACCACGCAAGCGCAGGCTTTACCTTTACCTCCTCCCTTCCCACCATCCAAGGCCCCAAACACTCCTTCCAGGTGAAACTGCAATTTATTTGTACTTTTCAATTTAGTATACTGTATTTGCAGCTCATGATGCAGTCTCCTCTCCGTTGGGAAGACCCAGCACAGAGTTGGGACACTTTGCGGAACACCTCCGTTCAGTCTGCAAGCATGACCTTGAGCTTCCAGTCGTGTATCATGTTAATTCTATGCCCCGCTCTCATTCTGACCTCGCTCTCCTATCAAGTTCAATGTAAGCTCGAGGAACAGTAACTCATCTTTCAATTTGGCACTTGACAGCCTTCTGGACTCAACACTGAATTCAATAATTTTGGATCATAACATCTGCTCCCATTTGTTTTTTGGAAGGCAGCTGAAGGTGATGATTCTGCTTTTCCCACTTACACCTCCTCCAGATCCATGTTTTGTTTCTTTACTTGTCCCATTAACATCTCCTTTTGCCTTACACCATCATCTCTTCCATTCCATCTCCTACCTTTCACCCTAGCACAGACCTTCCCTTTTGTTCTTTCCCCAGCAACCCCACCACACCCCACCCATCCATTCCCAGCCTCCGTACTTGCTTAAAACCTGTTACATCTGTAACTTTTCCAGTTCTGAAAAGGTCATCGATCTGAAATGTTAACTTTGTTTCTTTCTCCAACAGATGCTGCCCGACCTACTGAATATTTCCAGCATTCTGTTTTTATTTCAGATTCCAGTATTCACAGTATTTTGCTTTTGTACTTGTCCTGACATCTTAAATCTTGAACACAAAAACATGCCAACTAAGAATAGCGGTCAAATGTTAAGTGCTGTGCATTAGTAATAACTAGCAATTCATGCCTTCCTCAGCAGGTACACCAATTCACTGCCTTTAACCACCATCCACACAATTTAATCACAGCCTTTGGTACACAATTCTGAAAGCCTTCTAAATCAGAGTACTTGGTGCTATAGCAAATTAATAACATGAACTCTCTCCCCTTCCCCCCACCTCCCCCCACCCACCAACTCCCTTGGGGTTCTGAAATGGTACATGTTAACTGGAACACTGGTGCTATTGTATTGCACTAAGAGTCTCAGAGTTACAAAGACTATCAGCGTAATTCAAACTATCTGCTAGCATTACTGCACCAGCTTAAGCAGTTGTGGTTCTGTTTTCAAGTCCATATGCGCCATTTTCAAACTCTATCTTACACATTCATTCTTTATAGATGTATAATTCTAACTACCTTATAATGGAGGTGACTGGTAATATCAAATACCAACAGTGTAGGGAGATGGGACTGGTGGTCAGGGAGTCTGCTTCATGATAAGCAGGCCTTTTCAGTTTGTCCTTAAGAGTTTCAGAAGCTTTGCCCTTAGAGTATCAGATGCTAAAAGACAAACTATTCCTCCAATGGGAATTTAATAATCCATTGAGACAATAATGATCTCAGCATTCCCAAAGGTTAATGTAGGGCTCTGGCACAGGGATTCTTTTCAATCTACATTTCTTTGGTTCAGTTCCAGTACTTTTCGTTGTACAGCTCTGAATCTTCCATCACCTTTTAAATTAGCTGCATATACTTCAAGATATACGTCTGATTTGATTGTTTAAAGCCATGTGTAAAATACTTTATTTTAGGAGCATTCTCCTGACTTGAAACATTCTTTCTGCTCTTGCTTTAGTTCATGAAAATACACTATTTTTTGACAATTCATGAATTTTTCAACTTATTATTCAGATTAGACATGCCTAGAAGTTGTACACATGAAGCAAATAATGAACACTTGTGAAATTTGTGCATTAAATGTGCTGAACTCTAATTGGATCTGCAAATGTGTTAAAATAGCACAATCAAAGATCTCCATTTTTAAAAAACTGTTAAAAATGAACTGGACTAGCATTGAGCACTTTAAGAATCTGACTAACTTTTACCAATTGCCATCTTAAGGTAAAGAATAAAAATTATTGTCATTTATTGATTTGCTAACTCAGAGAGGATACATCATGATTTAATTGGGAAAACCACACTTTACAACACATTAGCTAAGTGAGCTAGTAACAATGAATAACAGAAATTAGGTTGGTACTGACTTCTCAAATACTTTGGGAGACAGCGGAAAATAAACCCTACAGTTTATTTATTTATTTAGAGATACAGCACTGAAACAGGCCCTTCGGCCCACCGAGTCTGTGCCGACCAACAACCACCCATTTATACTAATCCTACATTAATCCCATATTCCCTACCACATCCTCACCATTCTCCTACCACCTACCTACACTAGGAGCAATTTACAATGGCCAATTTACCTATCAACCTGCAAGTCTTTGGCTGTGGGAGGAAACCGGAGCACCCGGCAGAAACCCACGCGGTCACAGGGAGAACCTGCAAACTCCGCACAGACAGTACCCAGAACTGAACCCGGGTCACTGGAGCTGTGAGGCTGCTGTGCTAACCACTGCACCACATAGTTCTTCCAAAGAGTCAGCACAGGCACAATGGAACAAGTGGCCTCCTTCTGTGCTGCAAAATTCTATTAAAGATTTTTTTTTTTCTTTGACATAAATTAATTCCAAGTACTCTCAATCGTACTTGTATTTTTGGTAAGTTTTCAAATTCTTACTTTCCGTTAATATTAATTTTCTTTTAATTTGACAGGATACTTCAAGTATGTACATGTAAGGGAAATGGAAAAATCATGTTCAGGCCGAGCACAAGATGTGAATCAAGGTCTTTTCCAGGTTTGACTCGAGACACAAAACCAGTGGCAAAGATCTCCAGCAAAGATAAAACAATCAGAGATAATACTGCCAATTCTGATAGATGCATCAATTACAATTGCACAGAAGTTATTCATTTTGTAATATTAAGTTAGTATTGGTTATCCCTCACCCTCAGATGTCTGCAACACAACTGTTTTACTGTAAGGTCCAACACCTGCTGAGTTAAAGGCTTTTACTCTTGCATTGTAGGCACTGTTGAACTGAAGTCCATCTACTGTGCACACAGTTTCTTTGCCAACATACACCTCCTGAAATTCCAAGTATACTAGCAGTTAGTTAAGAATGTGAATGCATGATCAGAACTACAGTACTTCTGACTTTTAGTTTCCTTGTTGCACAAGTGGTACAGCAATACAAATGACAATCACCATATAATAGAGCATCATCTGTGACTTAAGGCAAGAAGCTACTCTGCAATAATAGCATCCAAATGTTTAAAGTGTTCATGTGACATTTCTGTCTGCTGTTTTAAATGGAGGCATTAACCAGTTTACTTTCAGCATCAGGTGGTTGTATATTAATAATGCAAATAATTTCTAGACAACCTTTTTAAAAAGTCATTCTGTAGTTTTCTTTCAATGTTATGCTCAGTTACAAATTAAGTATAAAAATTAATTTCACTTATTCCAGTCAGAAACAAAGAAATTTCAACATCTAAAAACAAAAAAAATCCATTCTGGATCTCTCATTTGTGGTGACTTCCCGTGTTCTTATCGCCCTCCTTCAGATGTGAGGATGGAACAGTCAAAAATATGGGATGGAAATTCATGTGCCCCCATCTTGGGCACAAGCTGGATGCCAGAGGCTCACCTGACATTGGGCCCCGGGCCTCATTTTAATGAGGTGGTGAGTTGTTGGTGCCTGACATGCTCAGCAATGGGGGCAGAACTTGGGACTGCTTGCCGGAAGCGATCCTTAGTCGTTCTGGGGTGGAGGGAAACATGCTGGGGCAGGGGGCAAGCGCAGTCCAGCAGCAAACTGCAGTCGGGCTGTGATGCTGGGAGGAGGAACACTCCTGCGGAAGTAAAACAAAAACAACCTTCCCACCATTTGATTTTAAGCACTGCTGAGTAAGCCAAAGTATAATAGGAAAAATTAGTCTGAGCATGGACGACACATGCTCAGCCTAATTCTTCACGCATTTTGAGGAAGGGCTCCAAACAGGTATGGGACTCTGCTTTGCTGATTTAGCAGCCATTTAGAAACAGCAAGCACCAATAAGGTATTGGCACAGATCAAGCACAAGACCTCAGGCCTGGGAATTGGTAGACATTGTTTTACACCTGAGAAACAGGAGAATACCAACTTCTTTTTTTACCCGTAAGCTTTTCTAGTACTCGGTTATCAGTTAAGTAAAGTATTCTCTAGGGTCCCTGTAACTAATTTTTCTCTCCATCAGACAGCAGCCATTGCAAGCTTAAAAAAGATAAATCTAAATGTTAGTTACGGGTTACATTATACACACAGCCCATCAGCATGGGAGTCCAATCCATTACTATGGATTTCAGTGGGATTTACTTTATTTTAGGTGTTTACTTGCAGGCAGTCTGTGCAGTTTTCTATGGTTCGACTGGAAGGTGGGATTAGATTGGGTGGCTAGTATTTTCAGCCAGCACAGACACAATGGGCTGAATGGCCTCTTTCCGTGCCATAACTTTTCTATGGTTCTGTGGTTCTATTTCTAGTTGCTGACTGTCAGTATGGTTAATGTGATGAACTTCATATTGAATGGTTAATAATCGTGACATTCACAGCATGTTTATTGAGTTAAGTACTGGAAATAATAGATGGAAAGGCTAAATTCCCGTTCATTCATGGTCAATGGGAAGTATTACATGTGGAATACTACATAGGCTGGAGAGTGTTATTCAGCTGTAACACCGATGTGTCGATAAGACACCAAGCTGCAAGAGCAATTCATTAACATCTCACCACAGAGGTGTTTCATAGCCTTGTAACACAATCTAGCCTCTATTACCATTTAAAAAGTATACAAACTGGAGTTAGAGGAAGATTTATTCAATTTTCAATATGCTTTGTTTGCCTGTAGTGGGTTTGATAACATGCAGGGTCATGCAATTAGAATTGAAATGAGAGAAGATTTAATTTTGCTGATATTATAGGGGCATGCAACCTGAATACATTACTTATAATAAACATTAAAATGAGTGCCATTTTCAAACACATTCAGCTCATAACCATGAATGATTACTACCCATTAACAGTGATATGTATAGAGCTATGATTATTCTATAACTTTGGGGGATAAAGATGGCAAAAATTTAATGTGAAATGGAAATCAGACCAGGGCAAAACTCTGAGCTTTTGTAAACCCTGTAATTCCAAAATATTATAACTGGATGTTTAAAAGAGAATAAAGTTGATAGCTCTATTTAGTGAGTGATCCCAATGGCTCAGTGAACTTAACCAGCAGGGGAAGGTTTCCTCAGTGTGCTGTTTCCAGAAAACCCAAATGCATTTTACAATTTCTCTCTAAACAGCAACCAGGGGAAATCTTCCCTTAGTGAGCAGCTGAGCCAGAAACACCAGGTAGATTCCAGATTCAATCACCAGTCCCTGCTCTGATCTCAGCTGAGGTGGTGCCCTTGGGTTAGGTGTGGGAAACAAAAAAAATCCTGACAGCTATGCGGTGATCCCCGTGGATGGTGGGTGAGGACAGGATCCGGCTCGGCTGTGATGGTTCTTTGGTGGAATAGCCAGCTGTCACTCTCTCTGTCAAGACTCACATATGGATGATGACTGTTTAGAAGCAAACTACCCAAGAACATGTCAGCCCCATGGAAGCATACTCCAACAAGGAGTCAACACCTTCAGGAGAGAAGGGAGAAAAGTGGTGAGAAAAAAATCTATTCATAGTTTCTTTCAAACATTATTATAAAAAGACTACTTTGCTAACTTTCAGAGAAGGCACTGCACAAATTCAACATTCACCGTTAGCAATTCTGAAAATCAGTTTGTTCTTTTTAGTTGCAAACATATCATGACAATATGATATGAAGGGTGAAATGCTTACCTGAAACTGTCCACCATTTCCATCATCAAGTTCTAGGATGTAGCCTTCAATCTGTGTCTGGTTGAGCGGTGGAGCCTTCCATGCAAGCGTGGCATTGTTGTTATGAGTACAACATTTCTCCAGTTGTAGTATTGGCGTGGGTGGCACTGCAGAAGGAACTAAGCACATCTCAGTCTAACTCTGTCTTTGTACATTAGCATTAATTTACACTCAGCTTCATCCTTATCCACCTATTAACCATATGGATTAGATGAATAAAGCAGAAACCACACCCTAGGACCTTTCAACTACCAAATCTCCCAAGGCCTCAAACATTAACTTGGCTTTTTATCTTACTTCTATAAGCATGAAAAAATTAGTAATAGTGATAGCATGAAACAGTGAATGCACTAAAGCTTAAACAGTTTACGCTCTGTAAAACATCTCTGATAAAACCACAATAATTCAATTGGGTAATGTTTGTTTTTTGCTGAAAAAAAATGGGAATTCAACCAAGAAATTCAGATGTTTCTTTCTCTGCAAGGATTAAATGTTTCAGTAACTTTCAACAGGTTAAACAATAGTTGGAAGATATAAGGGACAATCGGTGCATTAGATTAAGCGCTCTGCTCCTTTTTCTTCTGACCTAGGAATTGTATTTATACAGAATCCTGGAACTCCCTACATAACAGAACTGTAGGTGTACCTACACCACACAGACTGCAGGAGTTCAAGAAGGTAGCTCATCACCACTTTCTCAAGGGCAATTAGGGATCAGCAATAGAGTCATAGAGTTATACAGCACAGAAACAAGCCCTTCGGCCCATCGTTTCGAGGATGGTATCAAGCATCTATCTATCCTAATCCCATTTTCCAGCACTTGGCCCATAGCCTGGTACGCTATGGCACTTCAAGTGCTCATCTAAATACTTCTTAAATATTGTGAGGGTTCCTGCCTCTACCACCTCTTCAGGTAGTGTGTTCCAGATTCCAACCACCCTCTGCGTGAAAACATTTTTCCTTAAATTCCCTGTAAACCTCCTGCCCCTTATCTTAAATCTATGTCCCCTGGTTATTGACACCTCCGCTAAGGAAAAAAGTTTCTTCCTATCTACCCTATCTATGCCCCTCATAATTTTGTATACCTCAATCAGGTCCCCCCTCAGCCTTATCTGCTCTAAGGAAAACAACCCTAGCCTTTCCAGTCTCTCTTCATAGCTGAAATGCTCCAGCCCAGGCAACATCCTGATGAATCTCCTCTGCACCCTCTCCAGTGCAATCACATCCTTCCTATAGTGTGGCGACCAGAACTGTACACAGTACTCCAGCTGTGGCCTAACTAGCGTTTTATACAGCTCCATCATAACCTGCCTGCTCTTATATTCTATGCCTAGGCTAATAAAGACAATATCCTATATGGTTTCCTAACCACCTTATCTAACTGTGCTGCTGCCTTCAGTGATCTATGAACAAGTACACCAAGATCCCTCTGACCCTCTGTACTTCATAGGGTCCTACCATCCATTGTATATTCCCTTGCCTTGTTAGTCCTCCCAAAATGCATCACCTCACACTTCCCAGGATTAAATTCCATTTGCCACTGCTTTGCCCATCTATATCGTTGTGTAATCTAAGACTTTCCTGCTCACTATTTACGACACCACCAATTTTCGTGTCATCTGCGAACTTACTTATCATACCTCCTATTCTTTTGGGCCTCCTTATCTCGAGAGACAATGGATACACGCCTGGAGGTGGTCAGTGGTTTGTGAAGCAGCGCCTGGAGTGGCTATAAAGGCCAATTCTGGAGTGACAGGCTCTTCCACAGGTGCTGCAGAGAAATTTGTTTGTTGGGGCTGTTGCACAGTTGGCTCTCCCCTTGCGCCTCTGTCTTTTTTCCTGCCAACTACTAAGTCTCTTCGACTCGCCACAATTTAGCCCTGTCTTTATGGCTGCCCGCCAGCTCTGGCGAATGCTGGCAACTGACTCCCACGACTTGTGATCAATGTCACACGATTTCATGTCGCGTTTGCAGACGTCTTTATAACGGAGACATGGACGGCCGGTGGGTCTGATACCAGTGGCGAGCTCGCTGTACAATGTGTCTTTGGGGATCCTGCCATCTTCCATGCGGCTCACATGGCCAAGCCATCTCAAGCGCCGCTGACTCAGTAGTGTGTATAAGCTGGGGATGTTGGCCGCTTCAAGGACTTCTGTGTTGGAGATATAGTCCTGCCACCTGATGCCAAGTATTCTCCGAAGGCAGCGAAGATGGAATGAATTGAGACGTCGCTCTTGGCTGGCATACGTTGTCCAGGCCTCGCTGCCGTAGAGCAAGGTACTGAGGACACAGGCCTGATACACTCGGACTTTTGTGTTCCGTGTCAGTGCGCCATTTTCCCACACTCTCTTGGCCAGTCTGAACATAGCAGTGGAAGCCTTACCCATGCGCTTGTTGATTTCTGCATCTAGAGACAGGTTACTGGTGATAGTTGAGCCTAGGTAGGTGAACTCTTGAACCACTTCCAGAGCGTGGTCGCCAATATTGATGGATGGAGCATTTCTGACATCCTGCCCCATGATGTTCGTTTTCTTGAGGCTGATGGTTAGGCCAAATTCATTGCAGGCAGACGCAAACCTGTCGATGAGACTCTGCAGGCATTCTTCAGTGTGAGATGTTAAAGCAGCATCGTCAGCAAAGAGGAGTTCTCTGATGAGGACTTTCCGTACTTTGGACTTCGCTCTTAGACGGGCAAGGTTGAACAACCTGCCCCCTGATCTTGTGTGGAGGAAAATTCCTTCTTCAGAGGATTTGAACGCATGTGAAAGCAGCAGGGAGAAGAAAATCCCAAAAAGTGTGGGTGCGAAAACACAGCCCTGTTTCACACCACTCAGGATAGGAAAGGGCTCTGATGAGGAGCCACCATGTTGAATTGTGCCTTTCATATTGTCATGGAATGAGGTGATGATACTTAGTAGCTTTGGTGGACATCCGATCTTTTCTAGTAGTCTGAAGAGACCACGTCTGCTGACGAGGTCAAAGGCTTTGGTGAGATCAATGAAAGCAATGTAGAGGGGCATCTGTTGTTCACGGCATTTCTCCTGTATCTGACGAAGGGAGAACAGCATGTCAATAGTCGATCTCTCTGCACGAAAGCCACACTGTGCCTCAGGGTAGACGCGCTCGGCCAGCTTCTGGAGCCTGTTCAGAGCGACTCGAGCAAAGACTTTCCCCACTATGCTGAGCAGGGAGATTCCACGGTAGTTGTTGCAGTCACCGCGGTCACCTTTGTTTTTATAGAGGGTGATGATGTTGGCATCGCGCATGTCCTGGGGTACTGCTCCCTCGTCCCAGCACAGGCATAGCAGTTCATGTAGTGCTGAGAGTATAGCAGGCTTGGCACTCTTGATTATTTCAGGGGTAATGCTGTCCTTCCCAGGGGCTTTTCCGCTGGCTAGGGAATCAATGGCATCACTGAGTTCCGATTTGGTTGGCTGTATGTCCAGCTCATCCATGACTGGTAGAGGCTGGGCTGCATTGAGGGCAGTCTCAGTGACAGCATTCTCCCTGGAGTACAGTTCTAGGTAGTGCTCAACCCAGCGGTCCATCTGTTTGCGTTGGTCAGTGATTATGTCCCCCGATTTAGATTTGAGGGGGGTGATCTTCTTCATGGTTGGCCCAAGAGCTCTCTTCATGCCATCATACATTCCTCTGATGTTTCCGGTGTCTGAGGCCAGCTGAATATGACTGCATAGGTGTTGCCAGTAGTCGTTTGCGCAACGCCTAGCTGTTCTTTGTGCAGTACTTCTGGCTGCTTTAAGTGCTGCGGATGTTAACTCGCTGGGGGCTTTCTTGTAGTTCAAAATTGCAATGCGCTTAGCGGCTATGACAGGTTCCAGCTCTTCATTATGAGATTGAAACCAGTCTGCATTTCTCTTCGCACTTTTGCCGTAGGTGGTCAAAGCTGACTCATAGATGGCGTCTCTGATGTGGGCCCACTTGGTCTCAGCATCCCCTGTGGGAGTGTTTTGAAGGGCTGTTACAAGTGAATTTAGAAATTTTTGTAACAGCTGTGGGTGAGAAATTCTGCTCGTGTTGATGCGCGGGTGGCCCTTCTGCTTGGAATGATGCAACTTCTTTGGTCTGAGTCTAACCTTGCTGCACACCAGGGAGTGGTCGGTGTCGCAGTCCGCACTGTGGAAGCTGCGTGTGATTTGAACACTGTTTAAGGCGGCTCGCCTTGTGACAATGAGGTCTAGCTGGTGCCAACGACGTGATCTTGGGTGCCTCCATGAAACCTGGTGACAGGGTTTAGTGTGAAAGAACGAGTTGGTGATGCAGAGGTTATGATAGGTACACAACTCAAGCAGTCTCTGCCCGTTCTCATTCATCCTTCCAACGCCATAGCGCCCAAGGCAGGAGGGCCATGAGTCATGGTCGGCCCCAACCCTGGCATTAAAGTCCCCCAGCAGGAATAGGTGTTCGGTGTTGGGGATGCTGCTAATGATGTTATGGAGTTGTTCATAGAACTGGTCTTTAGCTTCAGGTGCGGAACAGAGTGTTGGAGCATAGATGCTGAGTAGGTGTACTGGACCAGAGGTGGTGAGCAGTCGGATGGACAGTATGCGTTCCGAGCCATTTGAGGGAGGCTCTATCATGCTGAGCAAGGAGTTTCTGATGGCGAAGCCCACTCCATGCTGTCTTGGTTCTTCAGGATCCCTGCCCTGCCAGAAGAAGGTGTAGTCTTGCTCTGCTAGAGAGCCACTCGCGGGGAGGCGAGTCTCCTGAAGTGCTGCAATGTCCACATTGAGTCTACTGAGCTCGTTGTTAATGATGGCGGTCTTCCGAGAATCGTTGATTTGTGTAAGGTCTTCCGACAGGCCAGGACACATAGTTCTGACGTTCCAGCTTGCAAAGCGAAGGGCTGGTACCTTCTTTCCTTTTTTCATGTTGTTTGGTGCGGTGTATCAGTCCACCTTTCGGGCAATGACCCTGAGCTCCAAGCACCCATTGAAGCAGGCAGACTGTGGCGGGACAGAACCTTATTGACCGGGGGCTGCCCGGTTTGAGGCGGGCGGTAGCTGTCCAGTGAGGTGCAATGACCTCTCCCACCGACAAAGGCAACCCGTGGCGCCCAGTTTCTACGCCAATTTATCTGGACTTATAACCCGTAACTGCTGCCTTCCGTGTTGTTTCAGTCGCTGTGAGGCAACTATGGAGTGACCTCTCCATGGCGCATGCCTGGGCAAATTTATGGAGGTTGAGAGTTGCCCAGTCGTCAAAGCCCCCCTCTCGGCCTTTCTGGTGGGGTCCAAAGGAGTGCAGGACACGACGTTTGGCACCAGTATGGCTGCAGGAACTGCCGGAAACATGCCAAAGGTGACACATGACCGCCTACGGGGTTCCGCTCCGGATTTTCTGTTAGGGTACCTCCTATATTCACATCTAAATCATTAATGTACACTACAAACAGCAAGGGTCCCAGCAGCGATCCCTGCGGTATACCACTGGTCACAGGCTTCCAATCACAAAAGCAACCCTCGACCATCACTCTCTGCCTCCTGTCACTAAGCCAATTTTGGATCCACTTAGCCAAATTGCCCAGGATCCCATGGGCTCTTACCTTCTTGACCAATCTCCCATGCGGGACCTTATCAAAAGCCTTACTGAAGTCCATGTAAACTACATCAACTACTTTACCCTCATCTACACATCTCATCACCTCCTCGAAAAACTCAGTCAAATTTGTTAGACATGATCTCCTCCTGACAAAGCCATGCTGACTATCCATGATTAATCCCTGCCTCTCCAAATGGAGATTAATCCTGTCCCTCAGTACTTTTTCCAATAGTTTCCCTATCACTGATGTTAGACTCACTGGCCTGTAATTACCTGGTCTATCCCAACTACCCTTCTTGAATAATGGTACCACTTTCGCTATCCTCCAGTCCTCTGGCACCACCTCTGTGGCCAGAGAGGATTTGAAAATTTGTGTTAGAGCCCCTCCAATCTTCTCCCTTGCCTCACACAGCTGCCTGGGATACATCTCATCTGGGCCCAGGGATTTATCCACTTCTAAGCCCGCTAAAGCCACTAATACCTCCTCCGTTTCAATGCTAATTTGTTCAAGTATATCACAATCCCCCTCCCTGATCTCTACATCTACATCGTCCTTCTCCATAGCGAGCACAGATGAAAAATAATCATTTAAAACCTCACCTATGTCCTCCGTATAATGCTGGCCTTACCAGCAACGCCCACATCCCATGAACGAATATAAAAAAAAATGCATGGTCACATCGAGAAATGTCTAAAAGTATTCACTAATCTGTAGGGAAAGAAGGCACCCTTGCAACACCAACATTCACAAAAGGTAGTGAAATGCACAACCAGTTAATTTGCCTAATTGTGGTGCTTGGTAGATGAATGTTAGCAAGGACACTCTCTGTTCTTCTTCCAATGGTGCCATGGAAACCAGTCCAACAGGCAGACGCAGCCTCAGCTGAAAGGCAGTATCTCCAATAATGCTGCACATCCTCAAACAACTGTACTAAAGTCTCAGCCGAGATCATGTGCTCAAGTCTTGGGGAGGAGTTTCAACCAACAACCTTCTGACACAAAGGAAAGGGTGACACCAGCCAAGCTATAATGACACTCGAATGATCAGACACATTCTTTTACTCAACCAATTGTCTGACATGTGAAAACCCATCACCATGCAAAAGTCTCCAAAACAGTTACTGAGAAACTCACATATATGCAGTGGACTCTCTCCCCAGAACGACTCAAATCATTTACCTAACTCCAGGGAGTTCTGGCACAGCCAAGGTTCAGGGACCCCAAAAGTGTACAGGGATATTGCTGGACTTTACACAGCTGAAATCCTGCAGTTTACCAATGATACAGTACAATTCTATACAATTCTGGCTGGTTGTTCAAGAACAATCTGTTAACACATTGCCTTGCGGGATTACTGGAGCCAAATGGGAAGAATCCCAGCTCTCAGGTCCCATTAATGGACCAAACTGGCTGAACAACCATCAGCAGTGTGCTGGAGTACTGATGACCTGTTTAGTCCAGATATCTGATTATGGAATATGCCATGTAGAGTTAATTCAATTCCAATCTGCCATCACTGGGCATATCTCCAAGGAGCCAAAGAAACCCTAAAAAGAGTCATAGCCTAGGTAGAATGGCAAGTCAGGTCATGCTCAAGAAAGTAGAGCACCTAACTGAAGTGCTGAAGCCTCACTGTTCAATTTGCCCTGATGATGGCATGGCCACTTGACTTCTGAAGCCCTAAGGATCCAGCTGCTCTCTGACTTGCATATTTGCCTCTGCCAATAACTGCTCTCTCATCCAACAGAAAAGCAACAAACATCACATCAATCTGCAAAAAAGGGGCAGAATTTAGACCACAACACAGAGAGGTCAGTATTCCTATTGTCAATTAGGCCATAGCACATGGCTAACAGTTTCCAAGAAAATTAGTTAATATGGGATATTGCTCATGTGACTGTTCTGAAATAGAATCAGAGTTATACAGCACAGAAACAGGCCCTTCGGCCCATCGTGTCTGTGCTGGCCATCAAGCACCTAACTATTCTAGTCCCATTTTCCAGCACTTGGCCCGTAGCCTTGTATGCTATGACGTTTCAAGTGCTCATCTAAATACTTCTTAAATGTTGTGAGGGTTCCTGCCTCTACCATTATTTCAGGCAGGGTATTCCAGATTCCAACCAACCAGAAACAGAGTTTCTCTTGATGGTTTGTACAAAATCAGAGCTATAGCTTGACATTATTAGGGCTTTCAACAGGTTCCTGACATGGACAAGGATTCTTGTGACTTTCTCCACCAGGCCCCCCACTCCAGAGTCAGTGTAATTTGGCAGAGCACATCTCAAGTACATAGCCTGAAGGAACCTGATCCCTGGTGTTTCCTCAGTGCAGGGCATCCACCACCCCCCACCCCCATTGGAATGGGCTTGAAACATGCAGCCAATTTTTTTTGTTATTCATTCTTAGGACATGAGCGTTGCTGGCAAGGCCAGCATTTATTGTCCTTCCCTAATTGCCCTAGAACTGAGTGGCTAGCTCGGCCATTTCAGAGGGCAGTTAAGAGTCAACCATATTGCTGGGTCTAGAGTAACATGTCTGGAGGGAGTAAAAGGTTGCTGGTAGTTCCCTAGCTTCAGTCTGTCTATCAATCAAGAACTAGGGAAAGTTAGGACGGAGGCTTGTTGATATCACTCCCACCTCATTATCATGCAATTTGAATGCTTCTGCCTCTACTAAGGTTTGGCCCCACCCCCCTCAGTAATATTCAAAAGTGGACATGAAGCATGTAAATGAGGACATACCTAGTCTCTGCCCCTTTTCCCTCTGCTCTGGGAAAAGCGCGTAGAGGAATAATGACCTTCATCAGTCCTATGCAATATCACAATCAAAGCACCAAGCCCTTCACATTCTGAATCATACCAAAAGTTTTACATAAAACACCGGAGAAACTCTGCTTCCACTGTTTTATGTGTTTATCTTAAATTTGTGCCCTCTTGTTACCATCATTACAAGGCACCTGTTAACTGTAGGAACCATAAAACTCCAACTTTACCTTTAAGAGAAATATTTTGGAAAAAGTATTTGAATCAGGCATGATGCAATAACTCAAACCTTGGGCTGGATTTTAAGAGCCCGCCGCTGATCTTGGCGGCGAGTTCAAAAAATGGCGGCCTGCACGCCGAAAAGCCACCGCAATCTTCTGTGTGGCAGCTCATTTAAATTACCGGGGCGGCCCGTCCCCCAATCTCATGGAGGGGGCGGGCTGTCCGTCACCAGCAATGGTGTCAGCTGTCTGTGCGCATGCACAGGCGCCATTTTCAAAGGGCAGCCAGCCCTGCCAGAATATTTGAATTTTTAAAGTGAATCCCCCTCCTCCCCCCACAAATCTTACAAAATAAAATTGTAATGCCCCTTTCCAACCACCCCCCCCAATAAAAATTACATTAGATATTTGCCCTTCCCCCAAAACACCACTTTGAATTCTGACCTCCCCCCCCCCCACCGACAGACAGTACAAGGCTGAAAGTTCCCCCATCCACTACACCCTTTACGTTTATTTGACCCCGTCTCCCACCCCGCACTGAAAATCTTAACTTCTCCCCCCTCCCCACCAGTGTCAAGTCAGCTTTCCCCAGACAGGGAATTGAAGGCACGGGAGTGCCGGTTGCCGCACTGAGGATCGCAGCGGGCCCAGAAAATTGCGGGTAAGTTGATTCAACTTTATTCACTAAAATAAAAGCAAAATACTGCGGATGCTGGAAATCTGAAATAAAAACAAGAAATGCTGGAACCACTCAACAGGTCTGGCAGCATTTGTGGAAAGAGAAGCAGAGTTAACGTTTTGGGTCAGTGACCCTTCTTCGAAACTGACAAATATTAAAAATGTCACAGGTTATAAGCAAGTGAGATGGGGGTGGGGCAAGAGATAACAAAGGAGAAGGTGTAGATTGGACAAGGCCACATAGCTGACCAAAAGGTCATGGAGCAAAGGCAAACAATATGTTAATGGTGTGTTGAAAGACAAAGCATTAGTACAGAAAAGGTGTTAACAGGCTGAATATTGAACAGCAGCAAGTGCAAACCTGAAAAAAACAGTGGGTAAGCAAACTGAACAAATTAAGGTGAAATGAAATAAATGCCAAAAAAGGTTGTAAAAAATGTAAAGCAAAGGAAGAAAAAAATGACTAAAAATGAAAGTAAAATGGGGGGGCTGTCATGCTCTGAAATTATTGAACTCAATGATCAGTCCGGCAGGCTGTAGTGTGCCTAATCGGTAGATGAGATGCTGTTCCTCGAGCTTGCGTTGATGTTCACTGGAACACTGCAGCAATCCCAGGACAGAGATGTGAGCATGAGAGCAGGGGGGAGTGTTGAAATGGCAAGCAACCGGAAGCTCAGGGTCCTGCTTGCGGACTGAGCGGAGGTGTTCCGCAAAGCGGTCACCCAGTCTGCGCTTGGTCTCCCCAATGTAGAGGAGACCACATTGTGAGCAGCGAATACAGAATACTACATTGAAAGAAGTACAAGTAAATTGCTGCTTCACCTGAAAGGAATGTTTGGGGCCTGGGATAGTGAGGAGAGAGGAGGTAAATGGGCAGGTATTACACCTCCTGCGATTGCAGGGGAAGGTGCCATGAGACGGGGATGAGGTGGTGGGGGTAATGGAGGAGTGGGCCAGGGTGTCGCAGAGGGAACGATCCCTTCGGAATGCTGACAAGGGAACGGAGGGGAAGATGCGTTTGGTAGTGGCATCACGCTGGAGGTGGTGGAAATGGCGGAGGATGATCCTTTGGATATGGAGGCTGATGGGGTGGAAAGTGAGGACTTTTTCTTTTTTACATTTTTTACAACCTTTTTTTGCATTTATTTCATTTCATCTTAATTTGTTCAGTCTGCTTACCCACTGTTTTTTTCATGTTTGCACTTGCTGCTGTTCAATATTCAGTCCGTTAACACCTTTTCTGTACTAATGCTTTGTCTTTCAACACACCATTAACTTATTGTTTGCCTTTGCTCCATGACCTTTTGGTCAGCTATGTGGCCTTGTCCAATCTACACCTTCTCCTTTGTTATCTCTTGCCCCACCCCCACCTCACTTGCTTATAACCTTTGACATTTTTAATATTTTTCAGTTCCGAAGAAGGGTCACTGACCAGAAACGTTAACTCTGCTTCGCTTTCCACAGATGCTGTCAGACCTGCTGAGTGGTTCCAGCATTTCTTGTTTTTATTTCAGATTTATTCATCTCATTAATTTAAATATTGAAATGCTGTTCCTATCACCCAGCGGCAGGGGGGGGGTGGAGTTTGCCACCATGGATCTTCACCACCACCAGAATTACCCATCTTCTGGAGGCACCCCCCCCCCCCCACCCCGATCACAGAGCCCGACGTCGGGGGCTGGGTAAAATCCAGTCCCTTGTGTGTAACAAAACTTTTCACATGTACAACAGTTTGCAAATCTGAGTGTATCATGTCAAGTTTTTGGCATAAATGTATCCAAAAGACCCCCTTGCAAAAGTTAATCTAAAGCCAATTTGAATTATTGCTTCACACAGCGTTACTTACTTTTCATTTGAATAAAGTCAAGTTGGTGAATTGACTGCAGTAATGGGCCACTGTCGAGCGTCAGGTCAAATTCAGGATTTATTTTGGGTTCTAAAGCTCCTTTAACCCACTGCTCCTGAGACACTTGCACACGCTTGATTAAAGCATCTGAAATCTACAACCACAATACTTAATATATGTGTTAACTTTTACAGTGAATTTGATACAAATTTGTTTCAGATAAATGATCAAATATGGCATTGGTACAGGATGGAGCAATTCAGATAGTAGTTGAACAATTGATTTATAAACATAATAATTCCATTAACACTTAGGGAAGAACTTTCCAAATCTTCAGTGTAATTTAGCATCAGGGAATTATGGAGAATGATACAGCACAGGAGTCTGCCATTTGGCCCATCATGCCTATTCCAGCTCTTTGCTGAAGCTGTCCAGTTAGTCCCACTCCCCTCCTCTTTCCCCTTGGCCCTATAATTTCTTTCCCTTCAAGTTTTTATCCAATCTCTTTTGAATGTTACTATTGATCTGCTTCTGCCACCCTTTCAGGCAATGGATTCCAGTTCATAACAACTCGCTGTGTAAAAATATGCTTCCTCATGTCACCTCTGGTTCTTTTGCCAATCACCTTAAATCTGTGTCCTCTGCTTACCCACCCTTCTGCCACTGGAAACAATTTCTCTATTTACTCTATCAGAACAATTCATGCTTTTGAACATCTCTACCAAATCTGCTCAACCTTCTCTGCTCTGAAAAGAAAATCAGCTTCTCAAGTCTCTCCACATAACTAAAGCCTCTCATCTCTGGTAGCATCTCTTCTGCACCTTCTCCAATGCCTAGATATCCGTCGTATAGTGCTGTGCCCAGAATTGAACACAATACACCGGCTGAGAGCCAACCAGTGTTTTATAAAGGTTTAGCATAACTTCCTGGCCTTTGTGCTCCATTCCACTATTAATATAGGCTTTTTTATGCTTTTTAAAATAGCCATCTCAACTTGTCCTGCCACTTTCAAAAATTTGTGTACTTGTATCCCCAGGTTTCTCTGTTCCCATGCCCCCTTTAAAATTATATTATTTTGTTCACATTGCCTCTCACATTTATCAGACCTTTGTTATTTTGAGCAACTATTAAATGACTTTAATATTAAATGATTGAATAACAGCACAAAAATTGTACAAGCATGTCATGCATTCTAACTAGCAACAGGAATTTGAAACCGCAACACAATCAGAGAACGCTGCAAAAGGAAAATACAGCGGATGCTGGAAATCTGAAATAAAAACAGAAAATGCTGGAAATACTCAGCAGGTCAGGCAGCACCTGTACAGAGAGAAAGAGAGTTAATGGACCAAATTTTCAAATGGCTGGTGAGGTGGGACTGGAAACAGATGGGCCACAATTTCCCGCCAACAATCGGTCTCCTGTCATGTTCCTGCCTCTGGCCTGTTTTCATTCCAGGAGAGTCCTCAGACCTATCTGCCTGCAAGCAGCAGGTAGCCAATTAGGCCAATTAAATGGCTGAATTTTCCAGTCGGCATGTGGGCCCTCCACTGAAGCCAAAACACGGCCCAGAGATGGAGGCGGCTTCCAGGTGGCAGACCAAAGTGGGGGGGGGGGGGGGCCGCAATCTAGCATTCCATTGACCTAGGGAACAACCCCCCACCCCCATCGCCATCAGGTCACAGCCGCAGCCACTTGCTGTTCAGTGGTGAGGTTATCCCTCCACAATGACGGCCAGGCAGCTGTGGCGTTTTTAATGTTCAAAATTTTTTAAAGCTCCTCAGAGGGCGCTTTCACCTTGAGGCACCTTCTCGTTCTCCCCCCACTACATTGGCCCCTCCCACCTCTGATGGTGAGGCTGCTGAAGTGTCATTGCTGCAGGGCCTCCAAATGGCCCTCCAAGCTTGACAGCCCACCCGCTATCCCCAATTAGATGACAAGAGCGCACCATGGCCACTAACCGGCCTGCTCTTCAAAGATTGGGTCAGACGTCAAGTACCTGGAAATTCACCCAGCATCGGGGTCCCAGAACAAAAATTCAGCCCTATGTTTCAGGTGACTTTCATCAAAACTAGAACATGTTAGAGACGCAATAGTTTTTAAGCAACCCATTCCAGTGACTACTACAGCGTTGTGACCATGAAAATACGTTGAAAAATGAAAACTATCTTCATGACACTGAGGCGAGTTAGTAGAAGTTGCTTAAATATTTATAGGAGAATAAAGCCAAAATAATTAGCATTAAATTTAATAACCAGAAGAAACTGTTGTAATGAAAATGGCACGTGGAAGGATCTTAAATCCACAAAGTTTAAAATCTTTCATTTGGTATCTTCCCAGATTAGATATCTGAGGCTGGGAATGCACCAAATAGTTAAAAAGGAAGTGTGGACCTATAACCTTTTATTCTAAGACAGTCAATAGAATCATGACAGCTTACATCTCAGAAGGAGACAGTAAACTTTGGACCATGTGATGAATGGGTGATATCAAATTGGCTACCCGTTACACATACTGCCTGACTTTCTCTCCCAGTGACTTCATTAGAAAGGAAAATCAACATGGTGTACAATGGGTGGCTAATTTGATTTCACACCATTGCCCGAAGTTAAAATGACCCCCATTGTGTCTGTGCTATCTCATTGCTAGAGAAATCCAAAATGAACCTGCTGCTTCTGCTCCCTCCCCTATAGCCCTGAGTCTCCCTCTGCTTCAAATATTTATCCAACTTTATTTTAAACGATGAAATGGCCTCTGCTTCAACCACACCATGTGGCTAAACATTCCAACAACCCACTGTGGTAAGAAATTTCCCTAATCCTCATTCTTTCAATGACAATCTTAAATTCATCATCGACCAGCACCCTCCTAACCCAGTCCAAACAACTTGAGGGAACAGCCCTTCTCTATTCACTCTTCCAAACTGCTTCATAAAATTTCAAAAATATTAAAATCTTTCAGCTTTCTCTGCTCATGTAGGAAATAGTCCTCCCCTCATAACTAATATCCCATCCGTGGGTCATCCTGCTGAATCCACACTGTACACACTTTCTAGAACAGAGGACCCAAAGGTGCACAGCACTGCTGTGGCCTAACCAATGCTTTGTACAAATTCATCATTTTTTTCTTTACTATTGCATTCTGTGCCCCTGTTTATAAAAGTTATTCATACACTGTATCACCATTCTGCTTCTCCTTTTTGATTCAAATGGAGGATTAGTGTTACAATTCATGTGCACTTAAACTTCCCTTTTCAGTCATGTCAAGTAAGGTTTCTTCTGAAGAATGTTACAAATATATTCAGCTTTAAAATAAGACGAGCTTCCGACCACATATTTGCGCCATCACCAAGACCATCTAGTTGCATCACCGTAACATCGTCCGTCTTCACCCCTGTCTCAGCTCATCTGCTGCTGAAACCCTCATTCATGCCTTTGTTACCTCCAGACTCGAATAATATATCAATGCACTCCTGGCTGACCTCCCACATTCTACTCTCCAGAAACTTGAGGTCATCCAAAACTCTGCTACCTGTGTCTTAACTCGCACCAAGTCCCATTCCCTTATCATCCCTGTGCTCGTTGACCTATACTCGCTCCCAGACAAGCAACATCGTGATTTTAAAATACTCATTCTCGTTTTCAAATTCCTCCATGGCCTCGCCCCTCCCTATCTTTGCAAGCTCCTCCAGCCTCACAGTCCTCCGAGATATCTGTGCTCCTCTAATTCTGGCCTCTTGAGCATCCCCAATTTTAATCGCTCCACCATTAGTGGCCACACCTTCAGCTGCCTAGGCCCTAAGCTTTGGAATACCCTCCCTACACCTCTCCACCTCACTTTCCTCCTTGAAGACACTCCTTAAAAGCTACCTCTTTGATCAAGCTTTTGGTCATCTGACCTTATATCTCTTTATGCGGTTTCGTGTCATATTTCATTTTATAAGGTTCCTATGAAGCACCTTGAAGGGTTAATTACGTTAAAGGCACTATATAAAGTATATAAAGTAAGTTGTTTTTGTACTAACTTATTAGATGTGAACAAATACAAAAGTACTGAAAGAGTATACCTATGAGAAATATATTATGCTCTATCTTATTGTTTTCCAATGAAGTAAGATACTTTGGGATTGCTGCTACATAGAAATTGAAATCATTTGTCTTGCACTAAAATATGTTTCTACTCTCTCCATGTATGACTTTGAAATAAATGATAATGTTATTCAAACATTTCTGACAAGTCATTCCACTAAAATATTTATTGTTAAAAGGGGGATTTTCTATTGTACAATGAGAAAAAGGTGCACACTACATACCTGTAGGAATCCACTGGGATCATTGTCTTTTAATACTTCTAGGCAGTACTCCATGAGGCCAGTTGTCTGGCGAAGTTTCAATGTGCAGTGGCTTATCTGTTCCCTAACGACCTGGAAAACATAGGTACAATGCTTATAATCCAGCTCAATACATCAAAAGTACATGTGATTGGGAAGATAAATTTGCATATCAGTGTTTTGTTGTCCTAAAATGGGTCTTGTCTACACAGATTCATTTCTCAGTATTTACTTGGAGAGTGAAAGAACAAAAGCAGACATGAAACCATGTGAATAGCACAAACACTACTGCCATAAAGATCGCACTCACAAGCATTTAGTATTCACTCAGGACTATGGGAGAAACATTGTGAATGTGTTGAAGAGACTCCCTGCGGAGAACCAAGACTGCAATGAATAACCCCTTTTAATAAATATTGGCAAAGCTTCTGTGGTACTGTTCATGATGAAGCTGAGGATATGGTGCTTCAGATGGAAAAAAAGAGTCCTTCTTGTTCCCCCTTCTCACTCACACAAACATGCAGATGCACAAAACTTCTTCTTTGGCCTCCTTGTCTCGAGAGACAATGGGTAAGTGCCTGGAGGTGGTCAGTGGTTTGTGAAGCAACGCCTGGAGTGGCTATAAAGGCCAATTCTAGAGTGACCGACTCTTCCACAGGTGCTGCAGATAAAATTGGTTGTCAGGGCTGTTACACAGTTGGCTCGCGCCTTGCGCTTCTGTCTTTTTTCCTGCCAACTGCTAAGTCTCTTCGACTCTCCACACTTTAGCCCCACCTTTATGGCTGCCCGCCAGCTCTGGCGATCACTGGCAACTGACTCCCACGACTTGTGATCAATGTCACAGGACATCATGTCACGTTTGCAGACGTCTTTAAAGCGGAGACATGGACGGCCGGTGGGTCTGATACCAGTGACGAGTTCGCTGTACAATGTGCCCTTGGGGATCCTGCCATCTTCCATGAGGCTCACATGGCCAAGCCATCTCAAGCGCCACTGACTCAGTAGGGTGTATATGCTGGGGATGTTGGCCGCCTCGAGGACTTCTGTGTTGGAGATACGGTCCTGCCACCTGATGCCAAGTATTCTCCGGAGGCAGCGAAGATGGAATGAATTGAGACCTCGCTCTTGGCTGACATACGTTGTCCAGGCCTCGCTGCCGTAGAACAAGGTACTGAGGACACAGGCTTGATACACTCGGACATTTGTGTTCCGTGTCAGTGCGCCATTTTCCACACTCTCTTGGCCAGTCTGGACATAGCAGTGGAAGCCTTTCCCATGCGCTTGTTGATTTCTGCATTGACAGACAGGTTACTGGTGATAATTGAGCCTAGGTAGGTGAACTCTTGAACCACTTCCAGAGCATGGTCACTGATATTGATGGATGGAGCATTTCTGACGTCTTGTCCCATGATGTTCGTTTTCTTGAGGCTGATGGTTAGGCCAAATTCGTTGCAGGCAGCCGCAATCCTGTCGATGAGTCTCTGCAGACACTCTTCAGTGTGGGATGTTAATACAGCATAGTCAGCAAAGAGGAGTTCCCTGATGAGGACTTTCCATACTTTGGTCTTCACTCTAAGACGGGCAAGGTTGAACAACCTGCCATCTGATCTTGTGTGGAGGAAAATTCCTTCTTCTGAAGAGCAGCTCGGAGAAGAAAATCCCAAACAGTGTAGGTGCGAGAACACAGCCCTGTTTCACGCATCTCAGGATAGGAAAGGGGTCTGATGAGGCGCCGCTATGTTGAATTGTGCCTTTCATATTGTCATGGAATGAGGTGATGATACTTAGTAGCTTTGGTGGACATCTGATCTTTGCTAGTAGTCTGAAGAGAACATGTCAGCTGACCAGGTCAAAGGCTTTGGTGAGATCAATGAAAGCAACGTAGAGAGGCATCTGTTGTTCTCGGCATTCCTCCTGTAGCTGGCGAAGGGAGAACAGCATGTCAATGGTGGATCTCTCTGCTTGAAAGCCACACTGTGCCTCAGGGTAGACACGCTCAGCCAGCTTCTGGAGCCTGTTTAAAGCGACTCAAGCGAAGACTTTCCCCACTATGCTGAGCAGGGAGATTCCACGGTAGTTGTTGCAGTCACCGCAGTCACCCTTGTTCTTATAGAGGGTGATGATATTGGCATCGCACATGTCCTGTGGTACTGCTCCCTCATCCCAGCACAGGCAAAGCAGTTCGTAGAGTGCTGAAAGTATAGCAGGCTTGGCACTCTTGATTATTTCAGGAGTAATGCCGTCCTTCCCAGGGGCTTTTCCACTGGCTAGAGAATCAATGGCATCACTGAGTTCCGATTTTGTTGGCTGTTCGTCCAGCTCATCCATGACAGGCAGAGACTGGGCTGCATTGAGGGCTGTCTCAGTGACATTTTCCCTGGAGTACAGTTCTAGATAGTGCTAGATTTACCCAGCGGTCCATTTGCTTGTGTTGATCAGTGATTGTGTCCCTTGATTTAGACTTGAGGGGGGCGATCTTCCTGATGGTTGGCCCAAGAGCTCTCTTAATGCCATCATACATTCCTCTGATGTTTCCGGTGTCTGAGGCCAGCTGAATATGACTGCATAGGTGTTGCCAGTAGTCATTTACGCAGCACCTGGCTGTTCTTTGTGCAGCGCTTCTGGCTGCTTTCAGTGCTAAGGATGTTAACTCGCTGGGGGCTTTCTTGTAGTTCAACAGTGCAATGCGCTTAGCGGCTATGACAGGTTCCAGCTCTTCAAAGTGAGATTGAAACCAATCTGCATTCTGCTTCACACGTTTGCCATAGGTGGTCATTGCTGAGTCATAGATGGTGCCTCTGATGTGGGCCCACTTGGTCTCTGCATTCCCTGTAGGAGTGTTTTGAAGGGCTTTTTCAAGTGAATTTAGAAACTTATGTAACAGTTGTGGATAAGAAATTCTGTTAGTGTTGATGCGCGGGCGGCCCTTCTGCTTGGAGTGATGCAGCTTCTTTGATTTGAGTCTAACCTTGCTGCACACCAGGGAGTGGTCGGTGTCGCAGTCCGCACTGTGGAAACTGCATGTGATTTGAACGCTGTTTGAAGAGGCTCCCCTTGTGACGATGAGGTCCAGCTGGTGCCAACTAGTTTATGGTACTGTAGTGGTTATACAGAGGTCTGGACTAATAATTCAGAGACTAAGAGATCAAATCTCACCATGATAGTTTTATAATTTGAATTCAGTTTTTAAAAATATGGAATAAAAAGCTGGTATCAGTAAAAGTGGCCATGAAGCTGTTGGATTGTCATAAAAACCAAAATGGTTCACTAATGTCATTTAGACACCTACCAATTGAATTGCTTGTTGATTTGAAGATATGTAGTGAAGCATAGAACACTGTGTATTACATAGTATTTACAGTATGGAAACAGGCCATTCGGCCCAATGGCCAGTGTTTATGCTTCATATGAACCTCCTCCCACCTTTTTGAATCTAACCCCATCAAAATATTCCTCTATTCCTTTCTCCCTCATGCATTTATCTAGCTTCCTCTTAAATCCATCTGTGTTATTCGCCTCAAGTACTCCTTGAGGTAGTGAGTTCCATATGCTAACCAGACTCCAGGTAAAGAAGTTTCTTCTGAATTCCTTATTGGATTTATCAACTATCTTATATTTATTTGGTTTAATTTAACCATTAATTTAAATTAATGGCTGGTCTTTCCTATCTTCTTTCAGAATTGATGCTATGTTTAGGGCCATAAGGAACAGAAAGACGCACATCCGGTTTGTGGCCTTGCTCACAGTATCTCACTCTGGGGTGCCAGAGATACTTTTCTACACCTGTCGGGAGCAGGTTGTTTAGTTCTCTTCAGCCCTCTCCAGATCATTACTTTTTGATCAGTGCCTCTTAAATAGTTATTAGGTCTTCATTACAATTATTCTACACCATGTTCAGTACATACATGGAATATCACATGATCAGTTCTGTATATCCTATAAACTTGGCTTGAAATGGTTTCTAAATATATTTGACCATTTCACCAAAAGTAATATTCAAATATTTAACCTGCAAGACACATTATCTAAACTTTGAACATTTTCAAGTAAAACCCTTTTTCAGTCTTCATTTTATAACTACTCCATACAAAATTAAAAATTGGAAGGCCTAACATTGAAGGGTTTACTAGAATGATATGAGGGATGAGGGACTTCAGTTATGTGGAGAGATTGGAGAAGCTGGGATTGTTTTCCTTAGAGCAAAGAAAGTTAAGGGGACATTTAATAGAGGTTTTCAAAATTATGAAGGATTTTGACACAGTAAATAAAGGAAACTGGCAGGAGGGTCAATAACCAAAGAACATAGATTTAAAATAATTGCCAAGAGAACCACAGGAGAGATTAGAAGTTTTTTAATGCAGTGAGTTATGATGATCTGGAATGCACTGTCTGAATGGGTGTTGGAAACAGATTCAATAGGAACTTTCAAAAGAGAATTGAATATACACTTGAAAATGAAAAACTTGCAGGGCTATGGGAAAAAGCAGCAGAGTAAGCCTAATTGGATAGTTCTTTTAAAGAGCAAACAGACACAAAGGGTTGAATGGCTTCGTTTTATGTTGTATGCATCTATAATTTTATAACAAATGTCTTCAATGTTGCAATCACCATTATATCCCGAACTCACCTTTAATTTAAACTCGCGCTCCTTGGTAACTCTAGTAAGCAACTTTGCTTTTTGGCGATTTAATGCATCAACAAGTGCATCACATTGTGCCACAAGGCAAGCTTCAACCTCCACACCATTCTCCTGCAAAAGAGTGATTAGAACTACAGTGAGGGTTAGAAATTTCATGTGTCAAACAAATACAGCCTGCTTTCTAATGCTGATTGTTTTGGAAAACTATTAGAAAGTACAATTCAAAGCATCTTACTTTGCAAACAGCTCCATGAACAAATTACAAAATATTTCTTCATTTAAGATTTTACTATGAATATGGATCAGAATTTTGTTTAAATCCACTGGTTGAATTGCATATCACTTAGACAGAAAAATTACTTTTAAAGTTGGGCTAACAAAATATTTACAACACCAGAATACTATTCAACATTCAATGCTGCAGACCAGGGATAGATGAAGGTACAAGTCCCCTACAAAGGTCATGTCCCCTACAAAGATTCCACTCCTAGAGCTCAGTCTGGGCAGTAGTGAATGCAGAAGTGCTCAGCTAAAAATGGAAAATCACAAGGGCTCTTTGTACTGCAGGCTAAAATGACATTGGTGATAGCCTAGGAGTAGGCAATGCGTCTGGCCTCTCAGCTGAGAAGATGTTAGGCATATGAAGGAAATAAAATTACACGAAAAGTAGGGCAAATTTACTGCAAAATTACATATTTGGAAATGTGATTCAGATTTCCACAGTTCTAGGATCATATTCTGATCCGGTAAAAGAAAAAGAAGTCGCACTACTGAAAGTCTTCAATTTTTTCATCAAATTTTAAGGATAAATGAATTTACACAGTAAAATAATTTTCAACACTAATTGTAAACAGAAGTGCATTTCTGTCCAGTTTCATTTCACCGTGGGCTCACACTTACAATATCTTAGCTTTGTCTACAAATTTCAGTTGGTTTACTTTAATAAAATATTTTAAACTTTTATTCTCACTCTCTTTGGTCACTCATCATAGTACTCCTTTCTTCAACTATACCTCCACCACTCCCAACTCAGCAATCAAAGAAGTAGATTCGCCACACTTGTTGACTTCATTGCAGCTCCTTGAATCAAATTAACACTGTTCCATGCCAGCTTCTCAGTCTACACCCACTGTACCGAGATCTGGTACTCATCTAGATCAATTTTTTTTTAAATTCTTTCATGGGATGTGGGCGTCGCTGGCAAGGCCACCATTTGTTGCCCATCCCCAATTGTCCTTGACAACTGAGTGACATGCTAGGCCATTTCAGAGGGCAATTAAGAGTCAAGCACATTCCTGTGGGTCTGGAGTCACATGTAGGCCAGACCAGGTAAAGATGGCAGATTTCCTTTCCTAAAAGACATTAGTGAATCAGATGGATTTTTATGACAATCAACGATAGTTTCATGGCACCATTACTGAGTATAGCTTTCAATTCCAGATTTTTACTAATTAATTGAATTTAAATTCCATCAGCTGCTGTGGTGGGATTTGAGCCCGCGCCCCCAGGATTAGCCTGGATCACTAGTTCAATGACATTACCACACCCCCATCTCCCCTTTAATTTGCATTAGTGGACCCATATACATACACTGCTGGGATCAGAAATTACACACAAATGGCAGACAGGAAGTTGAATTCAATGATGTAAGCAGTTCCATCTCAGTTATCTAACCTGTTACTATGCAGCCACATCTTTTCTGAAAGGAAACAGCAGTTTTCAAGATAGTGGAAAGTGGGCAATCAGAGCCCAATGAATGAAAACACAAGTGTTTGTCCATTTTCTGTCTTCAAAACCTATGTGGTTTCACAAAGCAACTATGCATGCAGTGCCACAAATCTTAAAACCAACTTACCTGAATTAGTTGTACCATGTTTTTCAAATGCACCAAAAACTCTTTGGCCTCCTTCGCTTTATCAGACACACCATTTAATGCTTGAGACAGCTGAGCCTACAGTTGAGGAAAATAAAGGTCTGCATTAAGTCAACAGATTCTCATTTACACATTTCACAATTACAAGGGCTGGTTTTTTAATCTCGCCTTAAAGTTATAGATGTAACCATCAGATAGACTCTGCTGGTAAAACTCTCCTCCGGAATCAGAAGCCTACAGCTTCAACCTCTTGCGTATGCCGACCAGCACTTAAGAACACTGTGTACAGCTCATGCTTCATTGAAGAACCGGTAACAAACTGCATTGTCAGAGGTGTTGTCTTGTGGGATGAGACATCAAACAGTCTGCCTGTTCAGCTAGACTAAAAGATCCCATGGCACTGTTCTCCTGTACCTTTGCCAGCATTCTTCCCTGAACCAACATTATCAAAAACAGATTAAATGCCCATTCACCTCATTCACTGTTTGTGGAAGCCTGAATATAGGCCGAGAGGGAGTGGTGAAAATATTTGCAAACAATAACTAATAGAAGGTATAGTTATTTCTTGAGAAGACCAAAGGAAGCTTGGGCTAAAATAATGGAATGATGGGGCAATGGAGCTAATTAGTTGCAGATGGCATTCAATGTCAGTTAGTGTGAGGGGATGCATTTTGGTAACAAAAAAAAACAGGAGAAATAATCCTCTGAATGGGAGTAGACATGATGCTATGGAACAGCACAGAGACCTGGGGTACAGGTGCACGGAATATTAAAGAAAGCACCCGAGGTTGATAAGACTGTTTAAAAAAAAAAGCTAACAGAATTCTTTGTTTTAGCTCAAGAGGTAATGATACGCCCAGATAGAACCTCAAGACTCAAGTACTGGGAAGGCAATGATGGAGTCGTAATGTTGGGGAAGCAGTGGCATAGTGGTATTGTCACTAGACTAGTAACCCAGAGCCCCAGACTAATGCTGAGGACATGGGTTTGAATCCCACCATGGTGGATGGTGGAATTTGAATTCAAATAAATCAATCTGGAATTAAAAGCTAGTTTAGTGGTGGCCATAAAACTATTGCCAATTGTTGTAAAAACTCATCTGGTTCACGAATATCCTTTAGGGAAGGAAATCTGCTGTCCTGACCTGGTCTGGCCTACATGTGACTCCAGACCCACAGAAATGTGGTTGACTCTTAAATGCCCTCTGAAATGGCCGAGCAAGCCACTATCAAACCGCTACAAAGTCTAAGAAAAGGAATGAAACCAGACGGACCACCAGCATCAATCTAGGCACCGGAAATGACAACGGCAAACCCAGTCCTGTCGACCATGCAAAATCCTCCTTATTAACATCTGGGGGCTTGTGCCAAAATTGGGAGAGTTGTCCCACAGACTAGTCAATCAACAGCCTGACATAGACAGACTCACGGAATCATATCTTGCAGATAATGCAGATAATGTCCCAGACACCACCATCACCATCCCTGGGTATGTCCTATCCCACCGGCAGGACAGACCCAGCAGAGGTGGCAGTACAGTGGTATACAGCTGGGAAGGAGTTGCCCTGGAAGTCCTCAACATTGACTCAGGACCCCATGAAGTCTCATGGCATCAGGTCAAATATGGGCAAGGAAACCTCCTGATTACCACCTACCGCCACCCCTTGGCTGATGAATCAGTGCTTCTCCACATTGAACGCCAATTGGAAGAAGCACTGAGGGTGGCAAGGGCATAGAATGTACTCTGGGTAGGGGACTTCAATGTCCATCACCAAGAGTGACTCGGTAGCACCACTACTGACTCAGCTGGCAGAGTCCTAAAGAACATAGCTGCTAAACTGGGTCTGCGGCAGGTGGTGAAGGAACGAACAAGAGGAAAGAACCTACTTGACCACGTCCTCACCAATCTGCCTGTCGCAGATGCATCTGTCTATGACAGTATTGGTGGGAGTGACCACCACACAGTCCTTGCGGAGACAAAGTCCTGTCTTCACATTGAGGATACCTTCCATCATGTTGTGTGGCACTGCCACTGTGCTAAATGGGATAGATTTCAAACAGATCTAGCAACTCAAAACTGGGCATCCATGAGGCACTGTGGGCCATCAGCAGCAGCAGAATTGCATTCAACCACAATCTGTAACCTTATGGCCTCGCATATCCCCCACTCTACCATTACCATCAAGCCGGAGGATGAACACTGGTTCAATGAAGAGTATAGAAAGGCATGCCAGGAACAGCACCAGGAATACCTCAAAATGAGGTGTCAGTCTGGTGAAGCTACCACACAGGACCACTTGCATGCCAAATAGTGAAAGCAGCATGCAACTGACAGAACTAAGCAATCCCACAACCAACAGATCAGATCTAAGCTCTGTAGTCCTGCCACATCAAGTCGTGAACAATTAAACAACTGACAAGAGGAGGGGGCTCCACAAATATCCCCATCCTCAAAGATAAGGGAGCCCGGCACATCAGTGCAAAAGACAAGGCTGAAACATTTGCATCCATCTTCAGCCAGAAGTGCTCCTCCAGAGGTCCCCAGCATCACAGATGCCAGGCTTCAACCAATCGGATTCACTCCAAGTGAAATCAAGAAATGGCTGACAGCACTGGATACTGCAAAGGCTATGGGCCTTGACAACATTCTGGCAATAGTACTGAACATTCGTGCTCCAGAACTTGCCGCTCCCCTAGCCATGCTGTTCCAGTACAGCTACAACACTGGCATCTACCCGGCAATGTGGAAAATTGCCCAGGTATGTCCTGTGCACAAAAAGCAGGACAAATCCAACCTAGCCGATTACTACCCTATCAGTCTACTCCCGATCATCAGCAAAGTGATGGAAAGGGTCGCCAACAGTGCTATCAAGTGGCACTTGCTCAGCAATAACCTCCTCACTAACGCACAGTTTGGGTTCAGTCAGGCCACTCAGCTCCTGACCTCATTACAGCCTTGGTCCAAACATGGACAAAAGAGCTGTACTCAAGAGGCGAGGCAAGAGTGACTACCCTTGACATTAAGGTAGCATTTGACCGAGTATGGCATCAAAGAGCCCTAGCAAAACTGGAGTCAATGAGAAACAGTGGGAAAAATCTCCGCTGGTTGGAGTCATACCCAGCACAAAGGAAAATAGTTGTGGTTGTCAGATGTTAATCATCTGAGTGCCAGGACATCACTGCAGGAGTTCCTCAGGGTAGTGTCCTAGGCCCAACCATCTTCAGCTGCTTCATCAATGACCTTCCTTCAATCATAAGGTCAGAAGTGGGGATGTTCGTTGATGATTGCACAATGTTCAGCACCATTCGCGACTCTTCAGATACTGAAGCAGCCCATGTCCATATGCAGTAAGACCTGGACAACATCCAGGCTTGGGCTGATATGAGGCAAGTAACATGCGTGCCACACATGCCACACAATGACCATCTCCAACAAGAGAATCTAAACAGCTCCCCTTGACTTTCAATGGCATTACCATCGCTGAATCCCCCATTATCAACATCCTGGAGGTCACGATCGACCAGAAACTGAACTGGACTAGCCACATAAATGCTGTGCATACAAGAGCAGGTCAGAGGCTGGGAATTCTGCGGTGAGTAATTCACCTCCTGACTCCTCAATGCCTGTCCTCCATCTACAAGACACAAGTAGGAGTGTGACAGAATACTCTCCACTTGCCTGGATGAGTGCAGCTCCTATAACACTCAAGAGGCTCAACATCATCCAAGACAAAGCAGCCCGCTTGATCGGCTCCCCAACCACCACCTTCAACATTCACTCCCTCCACCACCGACGCACAATGCAGCAACTCACCAAGGCTCCTTCACCACCACCTTCCAAACCTGTAACCTCTCCCACCAGAAGGACAAGGGCAGCAGATGCATGGGAACACCACCTACAAGTTGCTCTCCAAGCCAAACACCATTCTGACTTGGAACTATATTGTCGTTCCTTCACAGTTGCTGGGTCAAAATCCTGGAACTCCCTTCCTAACAGCACTGTGGGTGTACCTACACTCCAAGGACGACAGCGGTTCAAGAAGGCAGCTCACTACCACCTTCTCAAGGGCAATTAGGGATGGCCAATAAATACTGGCCTAGGCAAAGATGCCCACATCCCACAGACGAATAAAAAAAAAACTGCATGCAGTATTGGGCTCTACATAAGAGGAAAGTTATTGAGGATATAGCGAGGGTTCAGCACAAATTCACTCGGATGCTTCCTAGTACGAGAAAAAAAACAATTACGAAGAAAGACTTGAAATGCCGGGACTTTCTTCGGTAGAACTTAAATTACAGGATGAGATCGACGTTTTACAGCATGATGTGACAATGTAGACAGAAGCAAACTGTTTTCAGTAGTTGAGAGGTCAACGAGGAGGCAAAGATATAAGATTAAATGTAAGAGATTTAGAAACAGGAGAAACTTCTTCACATACAGTTGCACATCTATGGAATTGACTTCCAGGGTTAGTGAGTGAGGTAGAACTATGTCAACCAGGGAGATTAGTTTAGATAGGTGGATGAAGGAAAAGAGGTCCAATGGATATAGGAACAGGGTGTAGAATTGCAATTAGAACTAGTTGCTTATGTGGAGGATAAATCCCAACATGGGCTGGTTGGGCCAAATGGCCTATTTCTGAATTGTAACTTCTGTGTGTGTTATGCACAAATTGGCTGCTGCATTTATCTAGGCAACAGTGCCTGCATTTCAAAAATAATTCAACAACTGCGAAGTGAATTATAGTACCCTGAGGATAGGATAAGGTACTATATAAATGCTAATTCTATTTTCACTCCATTTATTTAAATACAGGACAACAGATCCCTACCTTAATATGCTAGTTGAGAATGAGACAATTAATCCTTTATATTAAGGTAGCCAGTATAGCAAAGGTCTGCTAAAAGCTAGATTTCTGATTTGCTTAGCTTCTAAGTAGTGTAAGGCTCTGTTACTCTATTATATCAAAAGATCAGACTAACACCAAACCATCACTGCCACTTTACCATTTCAGCTTCATGCATGTAGGTGGTTGGTGAAAATAACTTAAAAAGTTTTGGTTCTGTGGTACATAGTCTTTCAGGTTCAGCATCACTGGTCACTTCCATTAGTGAACCCTGCATTCTTCACTATCTGGAAAGCACCTTTAATGTTCAATTTCTGGTCAGATGACATTGTTTCAGTCCTTGGACCACACTAAGACCACTCTTTATGTGTAGTGGACACTGTGATCTCGCTGATGCCACCATACGCTTTCTCCTATTTTTGCAGGAGGTGACTAAAAACACTCTGGTTTAACATGGCCAATTATAAACCAACAAATTGGTTTATCAAATGTATGAATGAACAGAAAGCAGTTTTATCATAAAATGCATCTATCTCTCATTGCTCCTTACAATATTGGAAATAACAAATATGCCATGTATCCCATTAATGAACAGTCTGGCATTAATCTTGGGAAGCAAGATGCCCTCTATCTCACGATTGCCTAAGCCAGACACAAAGTGCAAGTTGCTTTATTCTAGCAAGACCAAAAGAAAGAAGAAAGGCAGACTACTAACTGCGCCTTGAGCTCGCTCTCTGTGTATTCTCAGTCAGAAGGTGACGGGTTTGAGCCCCACTCCAGACAGCCCTGGTGAGTGGAGATTAGAATATGGTCTCTAAATACTGAGTTGACATCCAGCCACATACTCACATCTAGATAAGTGACCATTAACTCAGTGGTAATATTCCCATCTGAGTCAGAAAGTGAGAAGTTCAGCCTCTACTCCAGACAGCCTTGGTGAACAAAGACCAGAGCGCCAGTTCTGAATACTGGATTAATGTCCAGCAAATGGATCTGCACTGATCAGTGCCAGTCCTCTCCTCTTCGTAAAGGGTAGGTGGGGCTCTTTAATCATGATTGCACCCACCTAGAAGGTACTTTGAAGATAAAAACTTTGAGGAAGGCATTGAGAATTTCTTCCCTAGTAAGTGGTTCAAGAATTTCATGTGAGACTTGATTTGGTTCCTGTCCTAGGGCAGAATACAACAGACAGACCTGAACTATATCTTGACGCTGTCAGCACATTATCTGATCAGGTGAGCCAATGTTCTCAACAATTCAATTGACAGATTAATTTCACAAGTGTAAGATGGCATGCTAAGTCATCCAGAGCCAAGGTCCCTGTTGATTGACCCATTTGGAAATTGTACAGTTAGATTACATACGAACATATAAATTAGGAACAGGAGCAGGGCACACGGCCCCTCGAGCCTGCTCCGTCATTCAACAAGATCATGGCTGATCTGATCGTAACCTCAACTCCACATTCTCACCTACCCCCGATGACCTTTCACCCCTTGCTTATCAAGAATCTATCTACCTTCTGCCTTAAAAATATTCAAAGACTCTGCTTTCACTGCCTTTTGAGGAAGAGAGTTCCAAAGACTCATGACCCTCAGAGAAATAATTTCTCCTCATCTCTGTCTTAAATGGGCAATCCCTTATTTTTAAACAGTGACCCCGAGTTCTAGATTCTCCCACAAGAGGAAACATCCTTTCCACATCACCCAGTCAAGACCTCTCAGGATCTTATGTGTTTCAATCAAGTTGCCTCTTACCCTTCTAAACTCCAGCGGATACAAGCCTAGCCTGTCCACCCTTTCCTCATAAGACAACCTGCCCATTCCAGGTATTAGTCTAGTAAACCTTCTCTGAACTGCTTCCAACACATTTACATCCTTCCTTCAGTAAGGAGACCAATACTGTACATAGTACTCCAGATGTGGTCTCACCAATGCCCTGTATAACTGAAGCATGACCTCCCTACTTTTGTATTCAATTCCCCTTGCAATAAATGATATTAATAATAACTTTCCTAATTACATGTTGTATCTGCATACTAACCTTTTGAGATTCATGAACTAGGACACCCAGATCCCTCTGCATTTCAGCTCTGCAATCTCTGACCATTTAGATAATATGCTTCTTTTTTATTCTTCTTGTCAAAATGGACAATTTCACATTTTCCCTCTATACTCCATTTGCCTGATCTTTGCCCACTCACTTAACCTATCTATATCCCTTTGTAGCTTCCTTATGTCCTCTTCACAAGTTACTTTCCTACCTATCTTTGTGTCATCAGCAAATTTGGCAACCATACCTTCGGTCCCTTCATCCATGTCATTTATATAAATAGTAAAAAATTGAAGCCCCAGCACTGATCCCTGCAGCACATCATTCATTACATCTTGCCAACCAGAAAATGACCCATTTATGCCTACTCTGTTTCCTGTTAGCTCACCAATCTTCCATCTACGCCAATGTTACCCCCTACACCATGAGCTTTTATTTTCCGCAATAACCTTTGATGTGGCACTTTATCAAATGCCTTCTGGAAATCTAAGTACAGTACATCCACCGGTTCCCCTTTATCCACAGCACATGTCACTTCTTCAAATAACTCCAATAAATTGGTTAAACATGATTTCCCTTTCACAAAACCATACTGACTGCCTGATTACTTTGAATTTTCCTAAATGCCCTGCTATAACATCTTTAATAACAGCTTCTAACATTTTCCCTATCACAGATGTTAAGCTAACAGGCCTGTAGTTTCCTGTTTCGTGTCTCCTTCTCTTTTTGAATAAAGGGGTTACATGGGTTATTTTCCAATCTAATGGAACCTTACTCGAATCTAAGGAACTTTAGAAAATTAAAACCAACATATCAACTATCTCACTAGCCACTTCTTTTAAGACCCCAGGATGAAGTCCATCAGGACCTGGGGACTTGTCAGCCCGCAGCTGTAACATTTGCTCAGTACCACTTCCCTGGTGACTAATTTTCTTGAGTTCTTCACTTCCTTCCATTTCCTGATTTACAGCTATTTCTGGGATGTTACTTGTATCCTCTATAGTGAAGACCAATGCAAAATATCTGTTCAATTCATCTGCCATCTCCTTATTTTCCATTATTAATTCCCCAGACTCACTTTCTATAGGACCAATGCTCACTTTGTTAACTCTTCTTTTTAAAATATCTATAGAAACTCTTACTATCTGTTTTTATACATCTAGCTCGCTTTCTCTCATACTCTAATTTTTCCATCCTTATTAATCTTTTAGTCATTCTTTGCAGTTTTCTTATATTCTGTCCAATCTTCTGACCTGCCACCCATCGTTGCGCAATTATATGCTTTTTCTTTAAGTCTGATACTATCTTTAACTTTTTGAATTAACCACGGATGGTGGGTCCTCCACTTCGAATTTTTCTTTCTCGTTGGAATGCATCTATTCAGTGTATTCTGAAATATTCCCTTAAACGTCCGCCACTGCATTTCAACTGACCTATCACTTAACCTATTTTGCCAGTTCACTTTAACTAGCTCTACTTTCATGCCCTCATAATTGCCCTTAAAGTTTAAAATACTAGTCATTGACCTACTCTTCTCTCCCTCAAACTGAGTGTAAAATTCAATCATATTATGATCGTTGCTGCCTAGGAGCGCCTTCACCATGAGGTCATTAATCAATCCTATCTCGTTGATTCTAATCAAAAACTAGGGGGCAAGTCAGCATTTCTTCATGTCTTCTAAAGAGATGCTTCTGAATTCATTTCCTTCATTGTTACACAAAGAAATGCCTAAACAGTGTTTGCCCCACAGGTAAGGTCAACTGCTCCTTCCAAAGCCAGCCAGGTTCTGCCCTGTCTAGTGACAAAGAATAATTAATGGACTAGTTAACAACCGAGTAAGCGATCTCACTCTCGCTCTTATATGCACATTCCAAACATCTGTGTGTAAAGATTTTTTGTAACCTCCCCTGTAATTCTTTTGTGCTCCCCTGTAACAGTGTCGCTGGCCGGTGGAAATGATCTATTGCTATTCACCGTTCCTCTGGTTAGGGTCATCCATCAGTACCTCTCCCCTCCAAGTGAGTAGAAGCTCCTACCTTGTGTTGTTTCCACATGACTCCCAGGGCCTTGACTTCGTGCTTGCCGTGTTTCCCTTCCTCCAGGCACAGATAACACACGGGAATCTTACAGCTGGCGCAGTACATGTTGTGGTTCTCCAGTTCGTGCTCGGTGCAGGTGGATATCTTACGATGTACCAGCTTCTTGGCGGCGCCGCGGGCCTGGCTGGGCGGGATGAGCCGGTGCTTGGCCAGGGGTCCGCGGGCCGGGTGGCACCGCCGCTGGCACGGCTCGCAGTAGAAGACATCGCACTGCTCGCACAGGACGGCCGCCTCCAGCGGGCCGCGCTCGCACAACTGGCACTTGGTGGCCGCGGCGCGGCTCTGCTGGTAGCGGCCGACGATGGCCTCCAGCAGGCGGTTCCTGGCGAAGCCGCGGAGTCCCCGCTCCTCCAGCAGCGCGCTGCGGTGGCACTGCGGGCACGTCAGGCTGGAGTGGCGGAGCGGGGCCGGCAGCGGGGTTGGCGCCGGCGGGAAGACCCGCACCCCGTTGGGCGACTTCTGGCTGGGGGTAGCCGGCGCGAAGCCGGTGTACGAGCCGTAGCCACTGTCCGCCTCGCTGTACACACTCATCTTGTCCAGGTCCAGGTAGTCGTATTCCGAGGCCGAGGCCCGAGCCCGGGCCTGGGGTGAGGGCGGCTCGGCCTCGGGGGTCTGCACCAGGATGGTGCGGGCGCAAGGCAGACAGACATTGTGCGAGCACGGCAGGATGATGGGGTCTCGGTAGAAAGAGCCACAGACCGGACACTTGAGCTCCTCTTCCATGTCAGCCATGCGGCAGCGGGGAGGAGGAGGTGGCGGCCGGGCGAGGGGGAATGCGCGGCTCGAAACCGCCGGCCAGCACCAGGCGAGGGACAGCGCCGCCGCTCACTGCGCATGTGCACACCTCCTCCCCCAGCCCGGGTGGGGGAGGGGGGGCGCGCTGCCTGCCGGGACATGTAGTCCTACTGGCGAGGAAGTCACTGTACTGGAATAACCACATCCCAATAATGCACTTTTTGACCTAATTCCAGCATTTTGCAATTCTCATTTACCATGAATAGCCATAGCGGGTTTTTTTAATGCAGCTAAGATCACTTAGCGTCAATATTAAACTTGTGCACCCAAATTAATCAAGTCTGTCAGGCAAAGATCTGGTATTTACAATCTACAGCCTAGAATTCCTGATATTGCTGCAGCAGGCGAGTCATTGGAAATGAGTTTTCCATTAGCACGCAAGGCTATTGGCACCAAATTTCCTCTGGTTAACTCATTATCATAATTATGCATACGTCCAATTTTAGGTTTGGATGTGGGCATGGAAGGCTAATGGTGGGAGCAGACAACTGTATGTAAGTGGAATTTCAAGTGATGGAGATAATTAGAACGGAGTGTTACAACTGCATGACAGAGCCATTGGAAAGGAAAGAGCTCAATCCATTAGCAACCTTTGCTCATGCAGAATGGAAGGCAACAAAATGATGCAGGCAAACAAGCTGAAAGTTGTAGATGAGTCTCCAGGCAATAGATGATGCAGCCCAGCCCCCATGCTCTCTGAAGGTAGTGAAGTGAAGGTAGTGCTGCATGAGGGGGTTGAGAGTAGGGAGGATCTTTGCGCTGCTCCATGGTCAGCATTACAGCTTCCCTGCGAGGAGATGCAACCTTGTTTCAGGCCACTGTCACTGCATGAGACAGCCCTATGCTGTATGGTAGCTGCACACAATCTTCGAATAACTTATCCGTTTTGGGTCTTGCACAGATTGTTGCCCATGTCATTGCCAGGAAGATGTTCCAGATTCTGTAGTTATAGTAGGGGTCAACTTGATAAATCTGGACATTCAGGGTACACTGACTGTTGATCGCCCTGGCATTCCTTGTTTGATGCAGTGTCACTGAAAATATGACGTCCTGTGATTGGAATGCTTCTGAGGAAGCATCCAATATTACAGTTAGACAAACATTCACATATTAGATTAGATTAGATTAGAGATACAGCACTGAAACAGGCCCTTCGGCCCACCGAGTCTGTGCCGAACATCAACCACCCATTTTATACTAATCCTACACTAATCCCATATTCCCAAACATCCCCACCTGTCCCTATATTTCCCTACCACCTACCTATATTAGTGACAATTTATAAATGGCCAATTTACCTATCAACCTGCAAGTCTTTTGGCTTGTGGGAGGAAACCGGAGCACCCGGAGAAAACCCACGCAGACACAGGGAGAACTTGCAAACTCCACACAGGCAGTACCCGGAATCGAACCCGGGTCCCTGGAGCTGTGAGGCTGCGGTGCTAACCACTGCGCCACTGTGCCGCCCTACCACTGCGCCACTGTGCCGCCCTTGGTGGATATCTTGGTGGTGCCATTAGATCTGCTGTTTCAACATGCATTAATCATCTTCCAAAGTGTGATATGTTCACCACTGTTTGTTGGTGCAGATATGCAGTATAAATGGGTTGGCACAAGAATCTATTGTGCAGCCTAAACTGTTTGACATACTTGGATTGCTCATCGTCTTCTTTCAAACACCTCAGGTAGGGGATGTCTCATTAGTGAATCCATTGACAAATGACCCTAGAAAGGGGAACTCTGGAAAACAAAATGAGTTAATGCTATGAACCATGGGTAATACCACACATTCAGCAAAAGAACCTTTCCCAGTTAGCAGTTAGTGACTGAAACTACATACATCCAGGCTTGTCAAGAATTAATGAAGTTATGTTGTTTGCTGACATGACAAAAATGCCTACAGTGATTGTCCTTTATCTTGGTATTTACAACATGACAAAGTAAACAGTTTTGTAAAAGCAAAATACTGCAGATGCTGGAAATCCGAAATAAAAACAAAGTGCTGGAAATAGCAGGTCAGGCAGCATCTGTGGAGAGAGAAGCAGAGTTAACGTTTCAGATCTGTGACTTTTTATCAAAACTGGCAAAGGTTAGAAATGTAAGGCTTTCAGCAAGTGAAAATGAGGAAGAAAGAAGAACAAAAGGGAAGGTGTGTGATAGGGCAGAGGGCAGGAAGGATTAAATGACAAAGATGTCATGGTACTAAAGACAAAGGGAGTAGTAATAGCCATAGTAAAAGACAAAGCATTTGTCTGGAGAGAATGGCAAGATAATGAACAAGATAATGAAAGCAAAAACATAAAAAACAAGTTTGACTTTTTTTTTTAACCATGTGCCAATAAAAATGGCAGTCATGCCCTGAAATTATTGAACTCTCTGTTGAATCCAGCAGGTTGTAGAGTGCCTAATCGGAAGATGAGGTGCTGTTCCTCCAGCTTGCGTTGATCTTCACTGGAACACTGCATCAGGGTGAGGACAGAAATGTGGGTGTGAGAGCAGGGTGGTGAATTAATTAATGAAGTGAATTAATGAAAACTTCTGGTGACCAGTTATCATCCTAAGAATGTTTCCAGATCAGAGGAACAGAACCCTAAGGATGTTCATACTGTTTCCACCAGACCTATCCCTTTGCAAGTAATGGCAGGGGAGGGAGGAATCTGTACTGAAACAAACAATTAGCAATGCTAAACAAAAGCAGAATGCAGTGTTGTACTCAGGTCTTGGTTATAAGACCAGGAGTATAATATTTATGACAGAAATTTTATGTCAGAACTATAACAGAGGTCAGGCCGAATGGAGTATGAATTCAGCTACTAGAGACTGAAGGTTCCAGAGAAACAGCCCACCACAAGACAATTCAGAAGAAGTTCAAAAATACTAGTCTCCAAAATTATCAAAACCAATAACCAGCCCACTTAGATGGAACACTTCAGAGTTACACAGAGAGATGGAGTAAAGAATGGGAGAGTTAATAAAATAAGAAACAGGAAAAATTAAAAAGAAATGTTGAAACATTACAATAAATCAAAGTATGAGTAGAGGGGCATTCTCACAACAGACCAGAGCAAAAGCCTGCAACACTCCAACTCTAAATGCTAAGGTTCAAAGGGCCTGGCAGGAGAGTGGGATTAGCTGAGTAGCTGTTAGTGATCGCCCAAGGACACAACTGACTGAATGGCCTCCTTCTGTGCTGTAACCATTCTATGATTTTATAAAAGGCCACCAAGGTGAGAAAAACTCAAGACCTAAACATTAGAGAAGAATGTGACAAAATATAAGAAATTGATAAATTTGCAGAATGGGCGTGAGACTGTCAAATTAATTTCAATATAGACAAGTGTGAGGTGGTGCATTTTGGTAGGACAAATAAGGAGACCACATACTGTTTGGAAAATGAGAGTCTAAAAATGAGTAGAGAATAAAGGAATCTAGGGGTACATCAATGGCCTTGCATTGATTATGACAATGTGGGCAGCCTATAATTATCAAAAGCATCACTAATTGGCTCAGCCGCGACTCAGTTGGTAACACTCTCGTCTGAGTTAGAAGGCTTGAGTCTCAGTCCAGAGACTTGAGCATAAAATCCCAGACTGACAATCTGATGCAGTGCCCAGGAAGTGCTGCACTACCTCAGGTGCTGTCTTTTGAATGAGACATTGAAACGAGACCCTGTCTGCCCTCTCGAGTGGACCTAAAAGATCCCACAGCACTATTTTAAGAACAAGGGAGTTCTCTCTGGTGTCCTGACCAAAATTTATCCCTCAACCAACCTCACTAAAACAGATTATCTGGTCACTATCACATTGCAATTTGTGGGAGCTTGTGTGTACAAAAATTGGCTGCAGCATTTCCGATAACACTTCATTGGATGTAAGGCGTTGTGAAAGGCACTATAGAAATGCAAGTCTTTCTTTTGTTGCCACCGGCCCCAGTCTATGGCGCGCGTTATTAACACCGTATGCTTCAGGGATAAACATTGGGGTTAGGGCAAGAACACGCTACTGACAACACTGCAGTCATTAAATATGCCCTTTAAAAAGTGCAGCCGGCCAGCCACGGTTAGGGCTTAAACTAAAGAAAGAAATTTCGGGTCGGTGAATTAACGGTAACGACCGGAAAATAGCACAGTTGATCCCCGCGCCCTTTGCTTTGAGATCTGAGACTGGGATGAGTGCACTGAGCCTTAACACTGGCAATCAGGTTAAACCATATTTGGCATCTACAACCAGCACTGATCCGAAGGCAATCATTCTGGGAACTCAAGGACCACTGCCATTCACACAGCTGCACAACAACCCCGCCCCCTACCGTCGTGTCACGCATACGATTTGACGCCGCTCATCCGACTGACAGCCATTTGGACCAATCACAATGGCGTTCTGATAAACGCGCGTGGGCGGGGGACGGTTGACGTGACAGTTGGAAAGGGGGCGGCCGTTTGAATGCGGTTGAACGGGAAGGAGGCGCGTGCGCAGGATATGTGCGCCGCCCAGTCCCCAGTGAGAGAGCCGGACACTCCCCCTTCCCCCACCCGGAGCTGTTTGGGTTCGCAGCTGACATGGCCGGGAAGCTGGCGAATGGCGGTTTGGTGCCGAACACGACCTGCCTGGAGGGCCTGCCGCCGCTGCCCAAGAGCCTGAGCGGCCTGCTGAACTCGAGCGGCGGCTCGTGGCGCGAGATGGAGCGCGTGTACGCCAAGCGGTGCATGATCCAGGAGGACCTGAGCCGGGCCCGCACCGCCACCAGCCGCCACAACAGCCGGCCCAGCAAACCGGCTAACCTGGACGCTGCATTGGCCCTGCTGCGGAAAGAGATGGTGAGGGTGGAGCTGTGGAAGGGTAACCGTACACTGGCAGACATTGGGGAAGGGGCACAATATCGGGGATGGGTTGGGCATTGGGGAGGGGGGCATAATATCCGGGATGTGTTGTCGGGCATTGGGGAGGGGGGCACAATATCTGGGATGGGTTGGGCATTGGGGAGGGGGCACAATATCCGGGATGGGTTGGGCATTGGGGAGGGGGCACAATATCCAGGATGTGTTGGGCATTGGGGAGGGGGCACAATATCGGGGATGGGTTGGGCATTGGGAAGGGGGCACAATATCCAGGATGTGTTGGGCACTGGGGAGGGGGGCACAATATCCGGGATGTGTTGTCGGGCATTGGGGAGGGGGCACATTATCTGAGATGAGTTGGGCATTGGGAAGGGGGCACAATATCTGGGATGTGTTGGGCATTGGGGAGGGGGCACAATATCTGGGATGTGTTGGGCACTGGGGAGGGGGCACAATATCTGGGATGTGTTGGGCATTGGGGAGGGGGCATAATATCGGGGATGGGTTGGGCATTGGGGAGGGGGCACAATATCTGGGGTGTGTTGGGCACTGGGGAGGGGGCACAATATCTGGGGTGTGTTGGGCATTGGGGAGGGGATACAATATCTGGGATGTGTTGTTGGACACTGGGGAGGTGGCACGATATTGGTGATGGGCATTGGAGAGGGGGCACAATATTGGGAATGTGTTGTCGGGCATTGGGGAGGGGGCACAATATCGGGGATGTGTTGTCGGGCATTTGGGAGGGGGCACGATATCGGGGATGTGTTGTCGGGCATTGGGGGAGGCACAATATCTGGGATGTGTTGGCGGGCATTGGGGGAGGCACAATATTGGGGTGCACTGTCGGGCATTGGGGAGGGGGCACAATATCCGGGATGTGTTGGGCATTGGGGAGGGGGCACAATATCCGGGATGTGTTGGGCATTGGGGAGGGGGCACAATATCCGGGATGTGTTGGGCACTGGGGAGGGGGCACAATATCTGGGATGGGTTGGGCATTGGGGAGGGGGCATAATATCGGGGATGGGTTGGGCATTGGGGAGGGGGCACAATATCTGGGGTGTGTTGGGCACTGGGGAGGGGGCACAATATCTGGGGTGTGTTGGGCATTGGGGAGGGGGTACAATATCTGGGATGTGTTGTTGGACACTGGGGAGGTGGCACGATATTGGTGATGGGCATTGGAGAGGGGGCACAATATTGGGAATGTGTTGTCGGGCATTGGGGAGGGGGCACAATATCGGGGATGTGTTGTCGGGCATTTGGGAGGGGGCACGATATCGGGGATGTGTTGTCGGGCATTGGGGGAGGCACAATATCCGGGATGTGTTGTCAGGCATTGGGGAGGGGGCACAATATCCGGGATGTGTTGTCAGGCATTGGGGAGGGGGCACAATATCCGGGATGTGTTGTCAGGTATTGGGGAGGGAGCACAATATCCGGGATGTGTTGTCAGGCATTGGGGAGGGGGCACAATATCCGTGATGTGTTGGGCATTGGGGAGGGGGCACAATATCGGGGATGCGTTGTCGGGCATTGGGGAGGGGGCATGATATCTAGGATGTGTTGGGCATTTGGGAGGGGGCACGATATCGGGGATGTGTTGTCGGGCATTGGGGGAGGCACAATATCCGGGATGTGTTGGCGGGCATTGGGGGAGGCACAATATTGGGGTGCACTGTCGGGCATTGGGGAGGGGGCACAATATCCGGGATGTGTTGGGCATTGGGGAGGGGGCACAATATCCGGGATGTGTTGGGCATTGGGGAGGGGGCACAATATCGGGGATGGGTTGGGCATTGGGAAGGGGGCACAAAATCCAGGATGTGTTGGGCACTGGGGAGGGGGGCACAATATCCGGGATGTGTTGTCGGGCATTGGGGAGGGGGCACATTATCCGAGATGAGTTGGGCATTGGGAAGGGGGCACAATATCCAGGATGGGTTGGGCATTGGGAAGGGGGCACAATATCCAGGATGTGTTGGGCACTGGGGAGGGGGGCACAATATCCGGGATGTGTTGTCGGGCATTGGGGAGGGGGCACATTATCCGGGATGTGTTGGGCACTGGGGAGGGGGCACAATATCTGGGATGGGTTGGGCATTGGGGAGGGGGCATAATATCGGGGATGGGTTGGGCATTGGGGAGGGGGTACAATATCTGGGATGTGTTGTTGGACACTGGGGAGGTGGCACGATATTGGTGATGGGCATTGGAGAGGGGGCACAATATCGGGAATGTGTTGTCGGGCATTGGGGAGGGGGCACAATATCGGGGATGTGTTGTCGGGCATTTGGGAGGGGGCACGATATCGGGGATGTGTTGTCGGGCATTGGGGGAGGCACAATATCCGGGATGTGTTGGCGGGCATTGGGGGAGGCACAATATTGGGGTGCACTGTCGGGCATTGGGGAGGGGGCACAATATTGGGTTGCGCTGTCGGGCATTGGGGAGGGGGCACAATATCTGGGTGCGCTGTCGGGCATTGGGAGGGGGCACAATATGCGGAATGTGTTGGGCATTGGGGAGGGGGCACAATATGCGGGATGCGTTGTCGGGCATTGGGGAGGGGGAACAATATTGGGGTGCACTGTCAGGCATTGGGGAGGGGGCATAATATCGGGGATGTGTTGGGCACTGGGGAGGGGGCACAATATCCGGGATGTGTTGGGCATTGGGGAGGGTGCACAATATCCGGGATGTGTTGTTGGGCACTGGGGAGGGGGCACATTATCCGGGATGTGTTGGGCACTGGGGAGGGGGCACAATATCTGGGATGGGTTGGGCATTGGGGAGGGGGCATAATATCGGGGATGGGTTGGGCATTGGGGAGGGGGCACAATATCTGGGGTGTGTTGGGCACTGGGGAGGGGGCACAATATCTGGGGTGTGTTGGGCATTGGGGAGGGGGTACAATATCTGGGATGTGTTGTTGGACACTGGGGAGGTGGCACGATATTGGTGATGGGCATTGGAGAGGGGGCACAATATCGGGAATGTGTTGTCGGGCATTGGGGAGGGGGCACAATATCGGGGATGTGTTGTCGGGCATTTGGGAGGGGGCACAATATCTGGGGTGTGTTGGGCATTGGGGAGGGGGTACAATATCCGGGATGTGTTGGCGGGCATTGGGGGAGGCACAATTCCGGGATGTGTTGTCAGGCATTGGGGAGGGGGCACAATATCGGGGATGTATTGTCGGGCATTGGGGGAGGCACAATATCCGGGATGTATTGTCAGGCATTGGGGAGGGGGCACAATATCCGGGATGTGTTGTCAGGCATTGGGGAGGGGGCACAATATCCGGGATGTGTTGTCAGGCATTGGGGAGGGGGCACAATATCCGGGATGTGTTGTCAGGCATTGGGGAGGGAGCACAATATCCGGGATGTGTTGTCAGGCATTGGGGAGGGGGCACAATATCCGTGATGTGTTGTCGGGTATTGGGGAGGGGGCACAATATCGGGGATGCGTTGTCGGGCATTGGGGAGGGGGCATGATATCTGGGATGTGTTGGGCATTTGGGAGGGGGCACGATATCGGGGATGTGTTGTCGGGCATTGGGGGAGGCACAATATCCGGGATGTGTTGGCGGGCATTGGGGGAGGCACAATATTGGGGTGCACTGTCGGGCATTGGGGAGGGGGCACAATATCCGGGATGTATTGGGGAGGGGGCACAATATCCGGGATGTGTTGGGCATTGGGGAGGGGGCATAATATCGGGGATGGGTTGGGCATTGGGAAGGGGGCACAATATCCAGGATGTGTTGGGCACTGGGGAGGGGGCACATTATCCGAGATGAGTTGGGCATTGGGAAGGGGGCACAATATCCAGGATGGGTTGGGCATTGGGAAGGGGGCACAATATCCAGGATGTGTTGGGCACTGGGGAGGGGGGCACAGTATCCGGGATGTGTTGTCGGGCATTGGGGAGGGGGCACATTATCCGGGATGTGTTGGGCACTGGGGAGGGGGCACAATATCTGGGATGGGTTGGGCATTGGGGAGGGGGCATAATATCGGGGATGGGTTGGGCATTGGGGAGGGGGCACAATATCTGGGGTGTGTTGGGCACTGGGGAGGGGGACCAATATCTGGGGTGTGTTGGGCATTGGGGAGGGGGTACAATATCTGGGATGTGTTGTTGGACACTGGGGAGGTGGCACGATATTGGTGATGGGCATTGGAGAGGGGGCACAATATCGGGAATGTGTTGTCAGGCATTGGGGAGGGGGCACAATATCGGGGATGTGTTGTCGGGCATTTGGGAGGGGGCACGATATCGGGGATGTGTTGTCGGGCATTGGGGGAGGCACAATATCCGGGATGTGTTGGGCATTGGGGGAGGCACAATATTGGGGTGCACTGTCGGGCATTGGGGAGGGGGCACAATATTGGGTTGCGCTGTCGGGCATTGGGGAGGGGGCACAATATCTGGGTGCGCTGTCGGGCATTGGGAGGGGGCACAATATGCGGAATGTGTTGGGCATTGGGGAGGGGGCACAATATGCGGGATGCGTTGTCGGGCATTGGGGAGGGGGGACAATATTGGGGTGCACTGTCAGGCATTGGGGAGGGGGCATAATATCGGGGATGTGTTGGGCACTGGGGAGGGGGCACAATATCCGGGATGTGTTGGGCATTGGGGAGGGTGCACAATATCCGGGATGTGTTGTTGGGCACTGGGGAGGGGGCACAATATCCGGGATGTGTTGGGCACTGGGGAGGGGGCACAATATCTGGGATGGGTTAGGCATTGGGGAGGGGGCATAATATCGGGGATGTATTGTCGGGCACTGGGGGAGGCACAATATCCGGGATGTGTTGTCAGGCATTGGGGAGGGGGCACAATATCCGGGATGTGTTGTCAGGCATTGGGGAGGGAGCACAATATCCGGGATGTGTTGTCAGGCATTGGGGAGGGGGCACAATATCCGTGATGTGTTGTCGGGTATTGGGGAGGGGGCACAATATCGGGGATGCGTTGTCGGGCATTGGGGAGGGGGCACAATATTGGGGTGCACTGTCGGGCATTGGGGAGGGGGCACAATATTGGGGATGTGTTGTCAGGCATTGGGGAGGGGGCACAATATTGGGGTGCGTTGTCGGGCATTGGGGAGGGGGCACAATATGCGGGATGCGTTGTCGGGCATTGGGGAGGGGGCACGATATGCGGGATGCGTTGTCGGGCATTGGGGAGGGGGCACGATATGCGGGATGCGTTGTCGGGCATTGGGGAGGGGGCACGATATGCGGGATGCGTTGTCGGGCATTGGGGAGGGGGCACGATATGCGGGATGCGTTGTCGGGCATTGGGGAGTGGGCACGATATGCGGGATGCGTTGTCGGCCATTGGGGAGGGGGCACGATATCTGGGTGCGCTGTTGAGCACTGTGGAGGTGGCACAATATTGGGGTGCACTGTCGGGCATTGGGGAGGGGGCACAATATTGGGGATGTGTTGTCAGGCATTGGGGAGGGGGCACAATATTGGAATGCGTTGTCGGCCATTGGGGAGGGGGCACAATATGCAGGATGCGTTGGGCATTGGGGAGGGGGCACAATATGCGGGATGCGTTGTCGGGCATTGGGGAGGGGGGACAATATCCAGGATGCGTTGTCGGGTATTGGGGAGGGGGCACAATATCGGGGTGCACTGTCAGGCATTGGGGAGGGGCCACAATTTCACGGTGTCCTGTTGGGCACTGCGGTGAGGGCACAATATCTGGGTGTACTGTCGGCCATTGGGGAGGGGGCACAATATCTGGGTGCGCTGTTGGGCACTGTGGAGGTGGCACAATATTGGGGTGCACTGTTGGGCATTGGGAGAGGCACAATATTGGGGATGTGTTGTCAGGCATTGGGGAGGGGGCACAATTATGGGGTGCACTGTCGGGCATTGGGGAGGGGGCACAATATTGGGGTGCACTGTCGGGCATTGGGGAGGGGGCACAATATTGGGTTGCGCTATCGGGCATTGGGGAGGGGGGCACAATATCTGGGTGCGCTGTTGGGCATTGGGGAGGGGGCACAATATCGGGGTGCACTGTCAGGCATTGGGGAGGGGGCACAATATCAGGGTGTCCTGTTGGGCATGCGGCGAGGGCACAATATCTGGGTGTACTGTCGGCCATTGGGGAGGGGGCACAATATCCGGGATGCATTGTCGAGCATAGGGGAGGGGGCACATTATCTGGGTGCGCTGTTGGGCACTGTGGAGGTGGCACAATATCGGGGGGCACTGGGGAGGGGGCACAATGTTGGGGTGCACTGTTGGGTACTGGGACGGGGGCACCTAGGCTTATCTGGGGAGGGGGGTCAATATCGGGGTGTACTGTCAGGCACTGGGGAGAGGTGTGGGGTGCCTGACATCCAGGTTCCCTGTCAGATACTGGGGGAGAGGAGCTGGTAACTGGATGATTTGCCAGGCAACCCTGGAGGGCACTAATTCCCTGGTGTATGGAGCAGGTGTTCTACCAACCCCCATGTGTTCCAAACTATTGCCCAAGCTGAGCTGTTAGTTGGGTATGTGATCTGAAATATACAAATATTTAAGGGAATATGAACATAAATTCATACAGGAAAAGATCATCAGGTCGATCTCGCCTGTTGGATACTATTGTGAATCCTCAGCTGTTACACCCAGGTGCCAGTCTTCTAGTTTCTTGGAAGAGGCAAGATACCAGATTAGAAATTTGAGGCCATTTAGCAAAAAAAATAAAATCTGATGTACCTCTCCTAGCCCTCTAGGCAATCTAAATTAGTCTTGGATATCACATTAACCATAACATATTATTTAGGGCCCATCTCTTGTATAAAAGTAAAATACTACATATGCTAGAAATTTAAAATAAGAACATAAGAAATAGGAGCAGGAGTAGGCCATTCAGCCCCTCAAGCCTGCCCCGCCATTCCATAAGATCATGGCTGATCTGTCCTAGGCCTCAACTCCTCTTTCGGGCCTGCTCCGCCTAACTCTCAACTCCCCGAGATTTCAAAAGTTTATCTACCTCTTCCTTAAATACATTTAGTGACCTCGCCTCCACAACTCTCTGAGGCAGAGAATTTCAGAGATTCACCATCCTCTGAGAGAAGAAATTCCTTCGCATCTCAGTTTTAAATGTGTGTCCCCTTATTCTGTAATTATGTCCCCTAGTTCGAGATTCCCCCACTTGTGGAAACATCTTCTCAACATCTACCCTGTCAAGCCCCCTTAAAATCTTATATGTCACCTCTCATTCTTCTAAACTCCAATGAATAAAGGCCTAACCTGTTTAGCCGTTCTTGATAAGACAACCCCTTCATCCCAGGAATCAGCCTAGTGAGCCTTTTCTGAACTGCCTCCAATGCTAGTATATCCTTCTTTAAACACGGGAACCAAAACTGGACGCAGTACTCCAGGTGTGGCCTCACCAACACCCTGTACAGTTGTAACAAGACTTCCCTATTTTTAAACTCTAAACCCCTAGCAATAAAGGCCAAAATTCCATTTGCCTTCCTAATTACTTTCTGCACCTGCATGCTAACCTTTTGTGTTTCATGCACAAGAACACCCGATCCCTCTGTACTGCAATATTTTGTAGTATTTCTCCATCTAAATAATAATCTGCCTTTTTATTCTTCCTACCAAAGTGGATTACCTCACACTTTCCCACATTGAACACCATCTGCCAAGTTTTTACCCACTCACTTAACCTATCTATATCCCTTTGCAGATTCTGTGTCCTCATCACAACATGCCTTCCCAACTATTTCTGTATCGTCAGCAAATTTGGATATACTAAACTCTGTTCCTTCCTCTAAGTCATTAATATAGATAGTAAATAGTTGAGGCCCTAGGACCGATCCTTGTGGCATCCCACTAGTTACAGCTATCCAACCTGAAAAAGACCCATTGATCCCGACTGTCTGCCTTCTGTGTGTTAGCCAGTCCTCAATCCGTGCCAACACATTACCCCCAATACCCTGAGCTCTTATTTTGTGCAATAACCTTTTATGTGGCACCTTATCGAACGCCTTCTGAAAATCCAAATACACTACATCTGCCAGTTCCCCTTTATCCACTCTGCTTGCTATATCCTCAAAGAACTCTAACCAATTTGCCAAACGTGATTTCCCTTTCATAAAACTATGTTGACTCTGTTTGATTTCATTATGTTTTTCTAAATGTCCTGCTGCTACTTCCTTAATAATGGACTCTAGCATTTTCCCAAGGACTGATGTTCAGCTAACTGATCTGTAGTTTCCTGAATAAAAACAGAAAAGGCTAGAAATACTCAGTAGGCCTGGCAGCATCTGTGGCGAGAGGAACAGCATTACTGTTTCATCCGAATCTTCTCTTATGATGTTATCTCCAGTCCAGCTATCTTTACAGGGTGAATCAGCACCCACCAAGCTTGGAAAAGAACTGCCAAACATCTAAAATAAAAGCAAAATACTGCGGATGCTGGAAATCTGAAACAAAAACAAGAAATGCTGGAATCACTCAGCAGGTCTGGCAGCATCTGTGGAAAGAGAAGCAGAGTTAACGTTTCGGGTCAGTGACCCTTCTTCGGAACTGACAAATATTAGAAAAGTCACAGATTATAAACAAGTGAGGTGGGGGTTGGGCAAGAGATAACAAAGGAGAAGGTGCAGATTGGACCAGGCCACATAACTGACCAAAAGGTCACGGAGCAAAGGCAAACAATATGTTAATGGTGTGTTGAAAGACAAAGCATTAGTACAGATTAGGTGTGAATATACTGAATATTGAACATCAGCAAGTGCAAACCTGAAGAAGAACAACCTGAAAAAAACAGTGGGTAAGCAAACTGAACAAACTAAGATGAAATGAAATAAATGCAAAAAAAATTGTAAAAAATGTAAAAAGGAATGCAAAAAAAAGGAAGAAAAAATAACTAAAAATGACTAAAAATGAAAGTAAAGTGGGGGGCTGTCATGCTCTGAAATTATTGAACTCAATGTTCAGTCCGGCAGGCTGTAGTGTGCCTAATCGGTAGATGAGATGCTGTTCCTCGAGCTTGCGTTGATGTTCACTGGAACACTGCAGCAATCCCAGGACAGAGATGTGAGCATGAGAGCAGGGGGGAGTGTTGAAATGGCAAGCAACCGGAAGCTCAGGGTCCTGCTTGCGGACTGAGCGGAGATGTTCCGCAAAGCGGTCACCCAGTCTGCGCTTGGTCTCCCCAATGTAGAGGAGACCACACTGTGAGCAGCGAATACAGTATACTACATTGAAAGAAGTACAAGTAAATCGCTGCTTCACCTGAAAGGAGTGTTTGGGGCCTGGGATAGTGAGGAGAGAGGAGGTAAATGGGCAGGTATTACACCTCCTGCGATTGCAAGGGAAGGTGCCCTGGGACGGGGACGAGGTGGTGGGGGTAATGGAGGAGTGGACCAGGGTGTCACGGAGGGAACGATCCCTTCGGAATGCTGACAGGGGAAGGGAGGGGAAGATGCGACTGGTAGTGGCATCACGCTGGAGGTGGCGAAAATGGCGGAGGATGATCCTTTGGATATGGAGGCTGGTGGGATGAAAAGTGAGGACAAGGGGAACCCTGTCACGGTTCTGGGAGGGAGGGGAAGGGGTGAGGGTAGAGGTGCGGGGAATGGGTCGGACACGGTTGAGGGCCCTGTCAACCACAGTGGGGGGAAATCCTCGGTTGAGGAAAAAGGAGGTCATATCAGAAGCACCGTCATGGAAGGTAGCATCATCAGAGCAGATGCGTCGGAGACGGAGAAACTGGGAGAATGGAATGGAGTCCTTACAGGAGGTAGGGTGTGAAGAAGTGTAGTCGAGGTAGCTGTGGGAGTCAGTGGGCTTATAATGGATATTGGTAGACAACCTATCCCCAGAGATGGAGACAGAGAAGTCGAGGAAGGGAAGGGAAGTGTCAGAGATGGACCATGTAAAGGTGAGAGAAGGGTGGAAATTGGAAGCAAAGTTGATAAAGTTTTCTAGTTCGGGGCGGGAGCAGGAAACGGCACCGATACAGTCATCAATGTACCGGAAAAAGAGTTGGGGGAGGGGGCCTGAGTAGGACTGGAACAAAGAATGCTCGACATATCCCACAAAAAGACAGGCATAACTAGGACCCATGCGGGTACCCATAGCGACACCTTTTACTTGAAGGAAATGCATGGAGTTGAAGGAGAAGTTGTTCAATGTGAGAACAAGTTCAGCCAGGCGGAGGAGGGTGTTGGTGGATGGGAACTGGTTGGGCCTCTGTTCCAGGAAGAAGCGGAGAGCCCTCAAACCATCCTGGTGGGGGATGGAGGTGTAGAGCGATTGGACGTCCATAGTGAAGAGGAGGCGGTTGGGACCAGGAAACTGGAAATTGTCAAAATGACGTAGGGCGTCAGAAGAGTCACGGATGTAGGTGGGAAGAGACTGGACCAGCGGAGAAAAGATAGAGTCTAGATAGGAAGAAATAAGTTCAGTTGGGCAGGAGCAAGCTGACACAATGGGTCTGCCGGGACAGTCCCGTTTGTGGATTTGTGGACCGTGACAGGGTTCCCCTTGTCCTCACTTTTCATCCCACCAGCCTCCATATCCAAAGGATCATCCTCCGCCATTTTCGCCACCTCCAGCGTGATGCCACTACCAGTCGCATCTTCCCCTCCCTTCCCCTGTCAGCATTCCGAAGGGATCGTTCCCTCCGTGACACCCTGGTCCACTCCTCCATTACCCCCACCACCTCGTCCCCGTCCCAGGGCACCTTCCCTTGCAATCGCAGGAGGTGTAATACCTGCCCATTTACCTCCTCTCTCCTCACTATCCCAGGCCCCAAACACTCCTTTCAGGTGAAGCAGCGATTTACTTGTACTTCTTTCAATGTAGTATACTGTATTCGCTGCTCACAGTGTGGTCTCCTCTACATTGGGGAGACCAAGCGCAGACTGGGTGACCGCTTTGCGGAACATCTCCGCTCAGTCCGCAAGCAGGACCCTGAGCTTCCGGTTGCTTGCCATTTCAACACTCCCCCCTGCTCTCATGCTCACATCTCTGTCCTGGGATTGCTGCAGTGTTCCAGTGAACATCAACGCAAGCTCGAGGAACAGCATCTCATCTACCGATTAGGCACACTACAGCCTGCCGGACTGAACATTGAGTTCAATAATTTCAGAGCATGACAGCCCCCCACTTTACTTTCATTTTTAGTCATTTTTAGTTATTTTTTCTTCCTTTTTTTTGCATTCCTTTTTACATTTTTTACAATCTTTTTTTGCATTTATTTCATTTCATCTTAGTTTGTTCAGTTTGCTTACCCACTGTTTTTTTCAGGTTGTTCTTCTTCAGGTTTGCACTTGCTGATGTTCAATATTCAGTATATTCACACCTAATCTGTACTAATGCTTTGTCTTTCAACACACCATTAACATATTGTTTGCCTTTGCTCCGTGACCTTTTGGTCAGTTATGTGGCCTGGTCCAATCTGCACCTTCTCCTTTGTTATCTCTTGCCCAACCCCCACCTCACTTGTTTATAATCTGTGACTTTTCTAATATTTGTCAGTTCCGAAGAAGGGTCACTGACCCGAAACGTTAACTCTGCTTCTCTTTCCACAGATGCTGCCAGACCTGCTGAGTGATTCCAGCATTTCTTGTTTTTGTGCCAAACATCTAACTTGGTTCTTAACCTTGTAATTTATGTACTCAGTAGTGCTAGATTTTTTTTAAAGATTTTACTTTTGTCCATACAATTAATTTTAAGCTAAATTTCAGCCAGTGTTTCCACTTTGGGGAGAGTGTAAAAATGTCCAGTTGGCATTGACCAATGCCAAGATGTTTGTATCTGCAGATGCAGACTAAGGTTGTTCCTTGTTTCCCCTTCCCTCCACCTCCCCAAAAGCGATATTGTCTGATGTCATTGGGCCCTTCTCCACTCATTCCCACTGTCTGAGTGACATAGCAATAAGGATGGAGTGCTGGTCCCTGCTGCCTTTTCGACTCTTCATCCAGTGCATTTCTCACAGCACAAAGTTGGCTTCCTCAGGCTGTGAGCCAAAGTGTGACGTAACATGTAGAATAATATGGAGTAGTATGCCCTTGGCAAACAATAGACCTGTTTGCCCAGGAATTTACCTGTGGTAATGACATTGTCACCACATTTATGTTTAGGATTTCCACTGCACGTCCACCTCACTTCAAAGGATGCTTTAAATGTCAAATTTTTGTCTTGCAAGTTCCTCCACAGCCTCGTCGCACCTTTTCTCTGCGATCTATTCCATTCCTTTTGATGTCTTTCTCCCGAATCTCTGACTCCAAATTTCATGGCACAGCCTGGAGCTGCTTCAGTCCTACTATCTGGAGCTACCCCCGCCCCCTCCCCCCTCCTATATTGCATCTATAGTGTGTAAGTCTTTGGGCTATCTATTCACTGAGATTGGATGCAAGAATGGTGCCATATAAAAAGATAAAAACTTTTTGGAAGCATAAGGTGTTCTTTATTTTTGTATTACATAAAGAAAAGCTGTATTAATTGTAATTAAATAAGTCTGATCGTTACCAGTGCTCTGTATGTTCGCTTGCTGTGAAGTAAAACACCAAGTGTTTTCTCGGTCAGCTTTTGAAACAATTGAAAAGGCAAGTGTAGACGTGTGGGAGACATGTGTGAAAGACATGAATATCCAATTCAGATCACTGGGGGTATTAATGTTAAATCCCTAGGTTAGCCCACCCTGAACATGTGACTGTCTTATGGGAGTGATTAGCACCACTATAACCCAGGAGAATATCTAAGATTAAGTTTGTAACCTTTTATTTCTTATTGAACAGAGGTGTTTCCTTGGTTACCCTTCAGTCCTCTGACTGCTTATATATCCAAGGAAGATTGATAAATTATGATCAGAGCCTCTTTGAATGACTTCCCTCTCAGCCTAGGGTGCCTGTCGACAGAGCCTCACAATGTGTCCATCTTGAGTTCTACTAACTTATTTTTAGAACCAGCACTTTCTACAATTGCCTGCACCAATTGTTTCATATCCTCCTTTAGTAGACCTATGTTTCAAGTTGCACCATCGTTTGTAAAATCTGATGCTAAGTTTTTAAGACTGTACCATACCTTCATTCTAAAATACCCTTAACTATTTTCACTTGTACACACCTCGTGTCGAAGCTGTTATTATTTCCTTTCGTATTCTTTACTCGCCTTTTCTTAGGTATTCCCTTTTAGCCCTTCTAATCTCTCCACCTCCCCTCTAGTTTTTTTTATATTACTCATAATTTTCTTTTTGTATTCCTGGTCCTAGTTTTATCATTTTCCCTTAAGTTTTAATTTTAAACTTTCTTTATCCACAGCCTGTAGAAATAAAACTCTTTTCTCCAGCCATCTCTCATTTAAAGACTCCCCCATGTTGATTTTGCTGTCTTGTTTAACTTTTCTACTCAGTTAATTTGGCAAGATAAAACTATAAGTTGCATTCATATGGTGCCTTCAGTTTAGAAAAATGCCCCAAGTTACTTCACAGGCCATGAAAAAACCTGATGCTGAGCAAAGGAGGATAGGTTATGTGGGGTGACCAAAAGCTTGGTTGTGGACTTCAATTTTAAGGAGGAAAATGAGGTGGAGTCAGTTTGCGAAGGAATTCCAGGGAGTTGGTCCCAGCCAGCAGATGGCCCCTTGGGAAAAGATTGGGAGATGCACAGGAATCTGGAGTCAAGGGCAGAGTTCTAGTTTGGGGTGATTGTAGGGCTGAAAGAAGTTGGAGAGAAGGAGCGGTATGGTGAAGATCTCTTATCTTATTGAACTTTGCCCATTTTCTTGTCCATCCTACATGTCTTTGACTCTTTGATATCCATTTCTATTTTTACATTGAGTCTAACTATATGTTGTTGCTATTTCTAAATTGGGCTCCATATGCACTAGCCAGTAGGCTGGTATGCCTACTTTGAATGGATGACTGTGGAATCAAACCCTCTTGACTGCAGGAGAATATAGAAGCTGAAAAATGAGTGGGATCTTTTGCACTGATATGGCAAATCCCCAGACTGGATCCAGGAAATTCTCCTTGTCCAGCTATGCTCCCTCTGATGGGGGTAGGGCCATGTTTGGAGTGGATGGAGGTTCCAACCCCAAATAAGGAACTGTAGAAACTGATGAGAAAGCCAAGGATGCAGTCTCATTCTTGGCCCTTCCTTTATGCTCCTTGGCAAGAGTGTGCTGGAACAGCCATGAATTTTCAGCCTCTGTGTATTTTAGAAAGTGATGATTCTCTTATTTAGATTAGTAATGCTGTTGACCAATAGTCCAGATCCACCTTAACTATGTTATAGTATAGTTTTCCACCAATGGATGCACCTCTCAGGTTTAGTTTCCCTTCACTTAAAATTGAAACTATGCCTCGATTAGATATAAATTTCTTGTGGACAAATCACACGTGCATACATTTACTGTGAATTTTAATTCCCTTTTAGCTTGTGTGGAATTTTAGTGGTCGTGATACACTAATGGATACAAGTGCAAGTCATTGTGATGCTGGTTTAAAAATTTTGCCTTTTATTTTCTTCCCAAAAACTAAAGGTTGGTCTGCGCCAGTTGGATATGTCATTACTATGTCAGCTGTGGTCTCTCTATGAATCCATTCAGGAATATAAAGGAACATGCCAGGACTTGTCAGCTGCAGCTAATTCTGATTGCTCCTATGCATTGGAAAACGGATACTTCGATGAAGAGGAGGAATATTTCCAGGAACAAAGCATTGTGGAAAATGGGAAGGCTGACAACTTGGAGACAAATCTTGCAGTGCCTAAAACTCTCAATTCCCGAGACCAGTGGATGCAGGATTCCTTTCATATCACTATATAGCAGATGTTCTACAGCTTTGACCTTCACACTGTTTCTGACATTGTACTGTTGTAGATTTTGAAACTGATTAGAGTGAGGGTCAATATTGTTTGTTTGGGGAGAAATGTGGTGGGTTGGGTGGAAAGAGAGACAGTAAAGTTTTCATATTTCATTAAGCTAATTTACTTATAAGCTGTCATTAGTAGCATAAACACCATACATTGAAGAATCCTTTGACAAGCTTGGTACATAAAATGCCTTTTTTGGAAAGAGTAAGTTGGGTTTTTTTTTTGAGCCAGGTACACTCTTTTTGCAGACTCCACAGTAGGTATTTGAAATTTCTATAGGACTGGGTCATGCCCACTCTTTCTAGATGCTGAAAATAGCATTTTGTTGGGTCATGCTACCTGGTATACTGAGCAATCAAAGTGACAAAGGCGGATTGGTCATCAAGCTGGTGAACAAATGAGAATTCTGTCGGCGTCATCAATGTAAAACACTGTGACTACTGTGTTAAGGGCTGAGGACTTTTTAAAGTAATTTTATAAAATTGGCTTCAGTAAACTGAATGTAACCAACTTTTTTTTCTCCTATTTACAATTCCAATTGTGGGATGAGCAAAATTGCAGTGAAGGATAAAACTGATTCTTCTAATAGTCATATTGCACCAGAGTGAAAGACCAACCCCTGCCACGAGAGTGCTTTGTGCTGACTATAAGATGCCATGGGTGAGAGTTTGATGCAAGTCTGCATGCCGGACAAGTCCAATGCTCTCTGTTTTGAAGAGCTGTCCAGCAGTCTGGACTAGAATAAACTGGAAAAAGTTTTAAGCCATTGTGAATATATAATTAGTGTATTTAGCTAGACAAATGAAGTAAAAGCATCTTTGAGTGTTATTAAATTGAGAATTTCATATTAATGACATTGGTAGCTCTGGTCTGTTTTGCTCCACATTAAATCCAGGAAAGTTGATTTTACATTACCTGGTCTAATGATCCAAAATGCAAATGGTGTGCAGGCTAGGAGCTAGTCTGGGTGGTGTACATCTCCTGTAGAAATGTTCCTGGGAATTGGTAAATATAGTTTGGAGTGCTATATCAGTACCACTCATTACACAAAAAATTAACCAATTGAAAACATTATCTCAGCTACCAGCAAATAATTCAAAGATGGTTGGATTGACCCTGAGGTAATTATAAGATAAATATAGGAGTATGATTTGAATTTATTAACATAACAGCAATATTTTACTGCAGAATAAATTGCATCAATGTTGAGCCTCTTTAGTGTGTTAAGTGGGAGAGAACCAAATCCCATCACCTAAATGTAGCATACTTGAATTGTTAGCAGGAACTAATCTCCACAGTCATATGTAGCATTCATTATAAATATTATTTATTTTTATAAACCTCTATTGCTGAGGTACTGTGGGTTTTCAAAGTAAAATGATCCACAATTAAAACATAGCAGGCATATCTGAGCTTCATTGAGGAGATCGATAGCTTTTATAATCTCAGAATTAAATTGGTTTTGTTATACATGGAAGATAAATCTGCAGCAAGCACTTTCAAAATAGAGTGCATTTTCTTATCTGTATAGAACTCTACAATGAGAGTGCATTTGCTTGAATTCTTCCGTGGTTTGCTAATCGCTTTGTAATTGCTGATTTTTGTATCTGCAGTTTGCAGTGTTGAACTGTCAATACAGCTGTGTTTTTTGAACATTATTTCTAATTTATAAAAGTTTGGTGTGGAATTCTAAATGAACACTTGTATTTAAATGTTTTGGTCACTTTTTATAAGGGGATAGAAATACAGTTTAAGATCTTTTTGCACAGGCCTTTTTCTGGTTTTGGACCTACATTTCAAGCTCTGTAGTTGTCCTGTATGAGGTGTTCAGACTGGGTATTGGTGCAGCACCCCAGCAGGAGTAACTGGGATTTTGGAGCATTGCAGGGAAGTTTAACATCACTTGATAACAACTGATCATTAGAACGTGTTAAAAGGCTATTATGCTTGTGTACTGCATCTTGGTCTAGCCTCCTGCCCAATCAGTTGGTTGATTTAGATAGTTCATGGCATAATCTTATAACTTTAAGCTATAAAATAAATTATATTTGTTATCTAATCAAAAGACTGCAAAATCAACAAGTCTTCCAATTTGCTATACTGAAAAATGTATCCAGAGAAAGCAGTTTCTTTTTTAGCAGCTGGGATGTTCAATATAACAAATATACTTTTTGTCTTTTTGCACCTGTATATTCCAAATGTTAGCTCTTAAAACATTAGCTCCCATTGCTGCAGTTATGGGTTACTTGTGAGACACTGATCTGCATGCCGTGTAAGGTGCTCCATTTTGTAATGGCTCAAAGATACCTGGGAAGGAGGAACCTTTTATATTACTACATCTGTTATTGAAGAAATAAAGTACTTTTAGATGCCCAGCTTGAAAGTTGTATACACAAACTTTTAAATGCATTTCATTTATTATTTTTTAAAGTTTTGGTGTGAATTTTATTTTCTAAAAATCCTTATTTTTTAGTGTGCAACGTAAAGGCCTGCTTGGGTTTGTAAAGAAAAACCGACCCGAGTCCGACAGAACCACATCCGACCTGGCCCGAGTCCTTCCATTTTTTCCCACGCCCACCCCGACCATCAGTTAACTTACCTTTCATTTTTGACTTTGTTGATGATCTGCAGAAGCTTAAAATAACTGTAACGAAACCACCTTTCTAGTACAAAAATTAAATTAACATTGGAGCCATTTACCTGTGATAGTGTGTCTGACCCGACCCGACCCAAACCCAACACGTCGTCTGGTTCGGGTCGGGTAGCAGGCCTTTAGTGCAGCGACCAAATGCACAACAATAGTGAAAAATGCATGTTTTCGTAAAGGATAATAAAGCTAAATAACTGCTAATGTATCATTTGCTTCTGTCTCAAAATTTGTGTGTGCATGTTTGTGTTCCTTATTCCACTTGGACAACTTGCTGAAGGGTATGTGTGTTCTGGTTCTGCAAGTCAGTAAACCCCTATCTCACCAGCACCACCCCGCCCCCTGCCCACATATGACACTAGTGAGACTAGGCAAGTGTGTGTAAGGTCCAAGATCCTTGCACCTAATTCAGTGCATACTGTATATTTCCATGACATAACATTGTATATAGCTCTGTCACCAATAGGTCAAATTGAGCTCATGTGTTGTAACAATTGTGCAGTGTTCACAGAGTCCTTGGCATAAATTGTTTTCTTGTACTGCGGGTTCCAGAATTCTATAATGGGATGCTCAAAACTGCACACAGTGGCCGAACCAATTTTTTTTTGTTTTTATTACTTTTTTATTCGTTTGGAGAATGTGGGTGTTGCTGGCTAGGCCAGCATTTGTTGCCCATCCCTAATTGCCCTTAGAAGGTGGTGGTGAGTGCCTTTTTGAACCGCTGCGGTCCTTGGGGTGATACACCAACAGTACTGTTAGGAAGGGAGTTCCAGGATTTTGACTCAGCGACAGTGAAGGAACAGCGATGTATTTCCAAGTCAAGATGGTGTGTGACTTGGAGGGGAACTTGCAGGTGGTGCTGTTTCTATTCATCATCTGCCCTTATCCTTCTAGGTGGTAGAGGTCGTGGGTTTGGAAGGTGCCTTGGTGCGTTGCTGCAGTGCATCTTGTAGATGGTTAACACTGCTATCGCTCTTTATCGGTGGTGGAGGGTGTAAATGTTGAAGGTGGTAGATGGGTGCCAATCAAGCGGGGCTACTTTTGTTCTGGACGATATTGAGCTTCCTGAGTGTTGTTGGAGCTGCACTCATCCAGGCAAGTGGAAAGTATTCCATCACACTCCTGACTTGTGTTTTCTAGATGGTGGACAGGTAATGGGGAGATAGTAGGTGAGTTACTCGCCACAGAATTCCGAGCCTCTGACCTGCTCTTGTAGCCATAGCATTTATGTGGCTACTCCAGTTCAGTTTCTGGTAGATGGTGACCCCCCCAAGGATGTTGATAGTGGGGAATTCAGTGATGGTAATGCCATTGAATGTTGAGGGGAGATGGTTGGATTCTTTCTTGTTTGAGATGATCATTGCCTGGCACTTGTGTGGCACGAATGTAACTTACCACTTATCAGCCCAGATCTTGCTGCATCTGGACATGGACTGCTTCAGAATCTGAGGAGTCGCCAGTAGTGCTGAACATTGTGCAAGCACCAGCGAACATCCCCACTTCTGACCTTATGATGGAGGGAAGGTCATTGATGAAGCAGCTGTAGGTGGTTGGGCTGAGGACCACTACCTTGAGGAGCTCCTGCATTGATGGTCTGGGACTGAGATGATTGACCTCCACAACCACAACCATCTTCCTTTGTGTATAGGTATGACTGCAACCAATGGAGAGTTTTCCCCTGATACCCATTGACTTCAGTTTTGTTAGGGCTCCTTGATGCCATACTCGGTCAAATGCTACCTTGATGTCAAGGGCAGTCACTCTCCCCTCTGGAGTTCAGCTCTTTTGTCCATGTTTGTATCAAGGCTGAAATGAGGTCAGAAGCTGAGTGGCCCTGGCGGAGCCCAAACTGAGCGGCAGTGAGCAGGTTATTGCTCAGACAGTGCTGCTTGAAAGCACTGTTGATGACCCCTTCCATCACTGCTGACGATTGGGAGAAGACTGATAGGACGGTAGTTGGGTTGGATTTGTCCTGCTTTTTGTGCAGAGGACACACCTGGGAAATTTTCCATATTGCTGGGTAGATGCCAGTGCTGTAGCTGTACTGGAACAGCTTGGCTAGGGGCGTGGCTAGTTCTGGAGCACAAGTCTTCAGTATTATTGCTGGAATGTTGTCAGGGCCCGTAACCTTTGCAGTATTTCTTCTGTTCTACATCCCTTATCTAAAATCCCCAAACTCTTGCCATTTTTTATGATTTTATCTATCTGCACTTTCAATGAATTGTGTTTAAATCTCTAGGTCCCAGGTTTATCTGCATCTTTCAGGGTCTTTCTGTTGAGTATGTATTCCCACTCCTCATGCATTAAGTTGCATCTCCTTTTTATTTGCTCATTCTGCGAACCTGTCTTCCTGAAGTCTTTTACAATCCTACTTGCTACCCCCTACTTATGTGCCATCAGCGACCTTTGAGATGGTGTTCTTTACACCCAAGTTCAAAACTGCTCTGTGTACCGAGAATCAAAGTCTTTGATGGGGTGAAAATTGAGAGGCAGGAGGTACTGCAAAGGCCGGCTATGCTTAAGAGTTGATAAGTCACCTGGTCACTGGTTTGCTGCCAAGGTTGCCAAAGGAGGTGGGGGTGGATACAGCGGAAGAGCTTACCATAATCTTCCAGGCTTTCCTAGATCCGGAGGAGATGCCAGAGGATTGGAGAAAGTGTGTAAGGACAGTCCTAGCAACTACAGGCCAGTCAGTTTAACATCATTGGTGGGTTGGAGAAGCTGGGGTTGTTCTTCTTAGAGTAAAGGAGATTGCAGGGAGATTTGATAAAAGTGTACAAGATTATGAAAGGTTTAGATAAGGTAGGCAAAGAAAAACTTCCCCTTACAAGGACTAGGGAGCACAGATTTAAGGCTTTGGGCAACAGATGCAGGGGGGATATGAAGAAGAGCTTTTTATACAGTGAATGTTAATGAGCTGGAATTCACTGCCTACGAGGGTGGTGGAAGCAGGAACAATCAACGGTTTCAAAAGGAAATTGAATGGGCATTTGAAGGAAGTAAATTTGCAGGGCTACGGGGATAGAGTGAGGGAATGAGACTGATTGGATTGCTGTACAGAGAGCCAGCATTGACTCAATGGGCCAAATGGCCTCCTTTTGTGCCATTAATTACTCTATGAATTGAGTACAGATTCATGCAATGCAGTGCAGGCCAGGGGTTTGAATGTGAAAATCATTGGCACTCTCTAATATGCTGCCTGATAAACTTATAAAGCTTGGGCAAAATAACTATGTGACTGGGAGTTACTGGTGTATCTGTTTCCTAAATGCTCAAGTTCAATTTCCTGTTTGTTTAAATTCCCCACTGCCTTCCTCAATCTAAACTGCAAAATTGACAGCAGATTATCTGAGAGCCGGAACCAGAGGTTGAGGCTGAGAGGCTCATTTCATTTTAAAAAATAAATCGGCCTAATCCCAAGGATCATCTTTTGTTGGGGAGGAAATGACGAAGAGGGAAGCATAGTAGTTTTGCTATCAGAAATAGAGCAGTAAAGCTCCCTAAATGTACCAAGTACAAAGTCAGTTTAATTGTAGCAGACAGCAAATGTGTTTCCTGTGGGTCTTGTGTTCCCATGGGATCAGAGTGTTTGGGTATTCCTGTTTATTCTGTGTGGTTTGTAAGTTCTTGTAAGGTTTGTGTCTAATGGTGTGTTCCTCTTTATTTCAGCATGTTCCTCTTTATTTTAGTGTGTTCCTGTATAGTATGCTCCTGTATGTTTGGCGTATTTCTGGCAAGCTTCGGATTTAAATCGGCATGGTTGGTTACTCAGTGGTCTCCAGGGTAAAGGGCCACAATCTGCATGTGAAATTTAGCTCTGAAATTTCAGTCAGTATGGGGAGGCTGAATCTTCCAACTGTCCTCTTGCTACATCTCCAGACAACATTGGGGACTTGTCTGAGAGCTGTCTCAGGTTATCTCAGGAATTCTGCCCATTCCTACCAAAAAGGTGATTTGGTAGAGGTCTTCTAAATTTTGAAGGGTTAAGAGAGTAGATAAAAGAGCAAAGGTACCAGGTTTAGGCAGAGAGCAAGAGAAGCTTTGTTCACACAGAGGCAGTGGAATACAGTACCAGAGTTAATGATTGAAGCAGAGACCGTGTCACATTTAAGAATAGGTTAAAGAAAGAACTTGCATTTCACCACCTCAGGATGTCCTAAATCCCTTTACAGCCACTGAAGTAATTTTGAAGTGCAGTCACTGTTAATGTCCCCCAAGAATCTATCCTTGGACCTCCTATTTTTCATCTATACTGCCCCTCTGCCTCTTTTCTGCAGTCTTGTCTGTGGCCAGGTGGCCCTGGAGAAGGAGCAAAGAGTGTTTGTCAGTATGCTTGAGGCCTTCCAGGACTGATGGGTGTTGTGGGACAACCTTACAAACAGGATCACCTGAAGAGCTGCAAGTGAAGATACTAGAGGAAGTGATGTCGTGTCACATATGACCAGGTAGTTGTGGGTGGAGCTCAGCAGAGTGAGTGGTGTTTAAATCTAGCTCACGCAGTAACTATTGGTATATACGTTCCAGTTCAGTTTGTTTCTACTGTGACTACCCACTTTTTTTTAATGTTTGTGCTTGGAGCCAGTGCTGTTCATTCTACAGTCAATTGACACTGTCTCTGTACTAATGCTTTGTCTTTCACCACACCATTAACATACCATTTGCCTTTGCTCCATGACATTCTGGTCAGTTATTCTCTGTGACCTTTTCCTATCAACACCTCTTTTGTTATCTCTTGCCCCAACCCCGCTTTACTTGCTTAAAACCTTTTACATTTCTCATATTTGTCAGTTCTGATGAAGGGTCACTGACCTGAAACGTTAACTCTGCTTCTCTCTCCACAGATGCTGCCAGACCTGCTGAGTATTTCCAGCATTTCTTGTTTTTATTTAATAAAACCCACATTTTATTGGGATGTTACTTGTAGTCCTGTCAGTCTTACAACAGATCACACACCAAAAAGCCAAGTAATATTAGAATGGGCACCGCAGAGCCCAAAGTGTGTGGTCGACATGGGGGGTGGGGGCAACATTATAATTTCATTTGTTAAGTTTCCTTTGCTTTTTATTATTTGGGTTTCTATTGTTTATGCACTCTAAAAAGGAACCCCTTTTGTTAGATCTTTGGGTTGGTGACCCTGGAGCAACCTGGTGTCTCCTCATGGGTTTTAATCAAAAGAAGTGGATGTGATGTATTTGGATTTTCAGAAGGCTTTTGATAAGGTTCCACATAAGAGGTTCGTGTGCAAAATTAAAGCACATGGGATTGGGGGTAATATACTGGCATGGATTGAGAATTGGTTGACAGACAGGAAAGAGAGAGTAGGAATGAACGGGTCTTTTTCCGGGTGGCAGGCAGTGACAAGTGGGGTACCGCAGGGATCAGAGCTTGGGCCCCAGCTATTCACAATATATATTAATGACTTAGGTGAGAGAACTAAATGTAACATTTCCAAGTTTGCCAATGACACAAAGCTGGGGGGGAATGTGAGCTGTGAGAAGGATGCAAAGAGGCTCCAATGTGATTTGGACTAGTTGGGTGAGTGGGAAAATGCATGGCAGATGCAGTATAACGTGGATAAATGTGAGGTTATCCACTTTGGTTGTAAAAACAGAAAGGCAGAATATTATCAGAATGGTGATAGATTGGGAAAGGGGGAGGTGCAACTAGACCTGGGTGTCATTGTACACCAGTTGCTGAAAGCAAGCATTCAGGTGCAACAAGCAGTTAGGAAGGCGCATGGTATGTTATCCTTCACTGCAAGACAATTTGAGTACAAGTGCAAGGATGTCTTACTGCAGTTATCCAGGGCCTTGGTGAGACCAGATCTGGCATATTGTGAGCAGTTTTGGTCTCCTTATCTTAGGAAGGATGTTCTTGCCTTGGAGGGAGTGCAAAAAAGATTTACTAAACTGATTCCTGGGATGGCAGGATTGACGTATGAGGAGAGATTGGGTCAACTAGGCCTATATTCACTAGAGTTTAGAAGAATGAGAGGGGATCTCATAGAAACCTATAAAATTCTAACAGGACCGGACAAGCTTGATGCAGGGACGATGTTCCCGATGGCTGGGGAGTCCAGAACCAGGGGTCACAGTCTCATGATATGGGGTATGCCATTTAGAACTGAGATGAGGAGAAATTTCTTCACTCAGAGGGTGGTGAACCTGTGGAATTCTCTACCGCAGAAGGCAGTGGAGGCCAAGTCATTAAATATATTCAAGAAGGAGATAGATATATTTCTTAATGCCAAAGGGATCAAGGAATATGGGGAAAAAGCAGGAACAGGGTACTGAATTAGACGATCAGCCATGATCTTTTTTTGAATCGTGGAGCAGGCCTGAAGGGCCGAATGGCCTACACCTGCTCCTATTTTCTATGTTTCTATGTTTATTACCTCTCAGCAACATCATCTGAAAACATGACATCAGGTTCCACACTTACGCTGATGACAACCAGTTCTGCCTCACCACCACCTCTCTTGACCTCTCCACTACCTCTAATTTGTCACGTTGCTTGTCGAAGATCCAGTATTGGATGAGCAGAAATTTCCTCCAACTAAATATTGGGAAGACTGAAGCCATTATCTTTGGTCCACATCACAAACTCCATCCCTTTCTCTGGTCACTGTGTGAGGGCTGAACCAGACCATTCGCAACGTTGGTGTCCTATCTGAGCATGAGATGAGCTTCTGACCTCCTATCTGCTCTATCACCAAGACCGCCAACTTCCATCTCCATAACATGGCCCATATCCACCCCTGCCTCAGCTCATTTTCTGCTGAAATCCTCATGTCTTTTTTACCTCTAGACTTGATAATTCCAATACACTCCAGCCAGCCTCCTATCTTGCACCCTCCGTAAACATGAGCTCATCCAAAACTCTGCTACCCGTATCCTAACTTGCACCAAGCCCCGTTCACCTTTCACCCCTGTACTCACTGACCTACATTGACTCCCGGTTAAACAATGCCTTTGCAAGGTTTAGAGTATTTTTTATGGCCTACTTTTATGAATAACTTTGTAATAAGCCCGTTCACCTTTCACCCCTATGTTCACTGACTCCATTGGCTCCCAGTTAAACAACGCCTTTATTTTAAAATTATCATCTTCATTTTCAAATCTCTCCATTACGTTGCCCCTCCCTAACTCTGTAATGGCCTCCAGCCCTACAATCCTATGAGATCTCTGCACTCTTCCAATTTTGGCCTATTACACATCCCCAATTTTAATCATCCCAACATTGTTGGATGTGCCTTCAGCTGCCTAATCTCTGGAATTCCCTCCCTAAACCTCCTCACCTCTGTTTCTTTCTTCGAGTAAAACCTACCTCTTTGACCAAGCTCTTGATCATATAATCTAATATCTCCTTATGTGGCTTGATGTCAAAATGGTGCTTTGGGACATTTTACTATGTAAAGGCCCTCGATTAATGCAAGTTGTTGTTATTGTTCCTATCTTTCCAGGAACTCCAGATTTGATTTTTTTTTTATTCATTCATGGGATGTGGGCATCGCTGGCAAAGCCAGCTTTTATTGCCCATCCCTAATTGCCCTTGAGAAGGTGGTGGTGAGCTGCCTTCTTGAACCTTTGCAGTCCGTGTGGGGTAGGTACACCCACAGTGCTGTTAGGAAGGGAGTTCCAGGATTTTGACCCAACATCTGTGAGGGAATGGTGATATAGTTCCAAGTCAGGAGGGTGTGTGGTTTGAAGGGGAACTTTCAGGTGATGGTGTTCCACACATGCTGCCCTTGTCCTTCAAGGTGGTAGAGGTCATGGGTTTGGAAGGTGCTGTCGAAGGAGCCTTGGTGCATTGCTGCAGTGCATCTTGTAGATGGTACACACTGCTGCCACTGTGCATCAGTGGTGGAGGGAATGAATGTTGTGAGATGGGGTTCCAATCAAGCGAGCTGCTTTGTCCTGGATGGTGTCGAGCTTCTTGAGTGTTGTTGGAGCTGCACCCATCCAGGCAAGTGGAGAGTATTCCATCACACTCCTGACGTGCCTTGTAGATGGTGGACAGGCTTTGGGGAGTCAGGAGGTGAGTTACTCGCGGCAGGATTCCTAGCCTCTGACCTGCTCTTGTAGCCATGGTATTTATATGGCTACTCCAGTTCAGTTTCTGGTCAATGGTAGCCCCTAGGATGTTAATAGCGGGGGTTTCAGCGATGGTAATGCCATTGAATGTCAAGGGGAGATGGTTAGATTCTCTCTTGTTGGAGATGGTTATTGCCTGGCACTTGTGTGGCACGAATGTTACTTGCCACTTATCAGCCCAAGCAGGGTTGTTGTCCAGGTCTTGCTGCATTTCTACATGGACTGCTTCAGTATCTGAAGAGTCACGAATGGTACTGAACATTGTGCAATCACCAACAAACATCCCCACTTCTGACCTTATGATTGAAGGAAGGTCATTGATGAAGCAGCTGAAGATGATTGGGCCTAGGACACTACCCTGAGGAATTCCTGCAGTGATGTCCTGGAGCTCAGATGATTGTCCTCCAATGACCACAACCATCTTCCTTCACATTAGGTATGACTTCAATCAGTGGCGTTTTTTCCCCCTGATTCCCATTGAGTCCAGTTTTGCTAGGGCTCCTTGATACCATACTCGGTCAAATGCTGTTTTGATGTCAAAGGCAGTCAATTTCACCTCACCTCTGAAATTTTGTTCTTTTGTCAATGTTTGAACCAAGGCTGTAATGAGGTCAGGAGCTGAGTGGCCCTGGCGGAACCCAAACTGAGCGTCACTAAGCAGGTTATTGCTAAGCAAGTGCCGCTTGATGGCACTGTCGACAACACCTTCCATCACTTTACTGATGATTGAGAGTAGACTGATGGGGCGGTAATTGGCCGGGTTGGACTTGTCCTGCTTTTTGTGCACATGACATACCTGGGCAATTTTCCACATTGCAGGGTAGATGCCAGTGTTGTAGCTGCACTGGAACAGCTTGGTTAGGGAAAATCCTGGAGTACTATTGCTGGAATATTGTCAGGGCCCACAGCCTTTGCAGTATCAGTGCCTTCAGTCGTTTCTTGATATCATTATTGAGGATGGGGATATTTGTGGAGCCACCTCCTGCTGTTAGTTGTTTAATTGTCCACCACCATTCACGACTGGAGTCGGCAGGTCTGCAGAGCTTAGATCTGATCCATTGGTTATGGGATTGCTTAGCTCTGTCTATCGCCTGCTTCTGACACTGTTTGGCATGCAGATAGTCCTCTGTTGTAGCTTCACCAGGTGACACCTCGTTTTGAGGTATGCCTGGTGCTGCTCCTGGCATGCCCTCCTGCACTCTTCATTGAACCAGGGTTGGTCTCCTGGCTTGATGGTAATGGTAGAGTGGGGGATATGCCAGGCCATGAGGTTACATATTGTGATTGAGTACAATTCTGCTGCTGATGGCCCACAGCGCCTCATAGATGCCCAGTTTTGCATTGCTAGATCTGTTCGAAATCTATCCCATTTAGCACAGTGGTACTGCCAGACAACATGATGGAGGGTATCCTCAATGTGAAGGCAGGACTTCGTCTCCACAAGGACGGTGTGGTGGTCACTTCTACCAATACTGTCATGGACAGACGCATCTGCGACAGGCAGATTGGTGAGGATGAGGTCAAGTATGTTTTTCCCTCTTGTTGGTTCCCTCACCACCTGCCACAGACCCAGTCTAGCAGCTATATCCTTTAGAACTCTGCCAGCTCAGTCAGCAGTGGTGCTACCGAGCCACCCTTGATGATGGACATTGAAGTCCCCCATCCAGAGTACATTCTGCACCCTTGCCACCCTCAATGCTTCCTCCAAGTGCTGTTCAACGTGGCGGAGTACTGACTCATCAGCTGAGGGGGAGGGGGGAGGTGGTAGATGGTAATCAGCAGGAGGTTTCCTTGCCCATATACTACACAACAGTGGCCTGCAAGTATACAGAAGCTGTAAGATATTCATCACACCCAAAAGCAGGACAAAGAATTTACTTGTATACGTCAATACTGCACACAGGAATGGCCTCAACAATGTCTTTGTGGTAAGATCATGAAAACTTGCTACAAATTCAGAAAACACCTCACAATCATCGATGATTTGCTGGTGTATAATGACAGACTAGTCATTCCGAGTTCAGTCACATTGGATATCTTGGAACGTCTACATCAGGGTCACATGGCATAACGAACTGCAGAGCACGGGCTCGGTCATCAATGTGGTGGCCAGGAATATCCAAATACATAGAAAACATAGTCCTGAACTGCCAAGTGGGTTCAATACATAGACTGGAGCAGAGAGAACATCTGATTACAACAAAATTCCCAACCAGACCGTGGGAATGGCTACGGATGGATTTATTCATGTACAACGGAAAATCCTAAATAATCGGGATCAATTATTTCTCATGATGGATTGAAGTGAAGTGGTTGTATTCAACAGCAACAGAATCTGTTACCCTGAACTGTGCAGGAGATCTTTGCGACACATGGTATCCCTGATGAAGTCCTGTCAGACAATGGACCACAGTTGGCAAATTAATACTTCACACAATAAAAGGAGGAGTGGGGCTGATTCAAGACCAGAAAGGGGATTTACAAATGGAGACAGAGGGCATAGCTGAGATATTAAATGAATACTTTGCACCTGCCTTTACCAAGAAAGAATATGCAACCCAGGCAATGGTGAAAGAGGAGGGGGTCAGACACTAGAGGGGTTTAAAATTGATAAAGAGAAAGTATTAGATAGGCTGTCTGTACTTAAAGTGGATAAAGCACCAGCGCTGGATGAGATGTATCCAAGGATACTGAGGGAAGTGAGGGTGAAAATCGCAGAGGCACTGGCCATAATTTTTCAGTCTTCCTTAGAATTAGGGGTGGTGTCAGAGGGCTGGAGAATTGCAAATGTTACACCCTTAGAGTCGTAGAGTTATGCAGTACAGAAATAGGCCCTTTGGCCCATTGTGTCTGTGCCAGCCATCAAAAAAGGGTGTAAAGATAAGCCCAGCAACGACAGGCCAGTCAGTTTAACTTTGGGGGTGGGAAAACGTCTAGAAAAAATAATTTGGGACAATACCAATAGTTGCATGGACAAATGCGAGTTGATTAAGGAAAGCCAACATGGATTTCTTAAGGGAAAATCATGTTTAACTAACTTTCTGGAGTGTTTTGAGGAGGTAACAGATGGTTGATGAGGGAAATGCTGTTGATGTGGTGTACATACACTTTCAAAAGGCGTTTGATACAATGCCACACAACAGACTTGTGAGCAAACTTGTAACTCATGGAATAAAAGGGACGATAGCAACATGGATACGAAATTGGCTGAGTGACAGGAAACAAAGAGTAAGTGGTTAATGGATGTTTTTCGGGCTGGAGGAATGTTTGTAGTGGAGATCCCCAGGGATTAGTGTTGGGAACCTTGCTTTTCCTGATATATATTAATGACCTAGACTAGGGCACAATTTCAAAGTTTGCAGATGATAGGAAACTTGGAAGCATTGTGAACTGTGAGGAGGATAATGTCGAACTTCAAAAGGACATAGACAAGTTAGTTGAATGGGCAGACAGGTGGCAGATGAAGTTCAATGCAGAGAAATGTGAGGTGATTCATTTTGGTAGGAAGAACATGGAGAGACAATATAGAATAAAGGGCACAATTCTAAAGGGGTGCAAGAGCAGAGGAATCTAGGTGTATATGTGCATAAGTCATTAAAGGTGGCAGGACAAGTTGACAAAGCAGTTAATAAAGCATACAATATTCTGGGCTTTATTAATAGGGGCATAGAGTACAAGAGCAAGGAAGTTAAGTTGAACTTGTATAAGACACTAGTCCGGACTCAGCTGGAGTATTGCATCCTGTTCTAGGCACCGCACTTGAGGAAAGATGTGAGGGCATTGGAGAGAGTACAGAAAAGATTCACGAGAATGGTTCCAGGGATGAGGAATTTCAGTTATGAAGATAGATTGGAGAGGTTAGGACTGTCTTCCTTGGAAAAGAAGAGGCTGAGAGGTGATTTGATAGAGGTATTCAAAATCATGAGGGGTCTGGACAGAGTAGATAGAGAGAAACTGTTCCCACTCGTGAAAGGATCGAGAACGAGAGGGCACAGATTTAAAGTATTTGGTAAGAGAAGCAAAAGTGACATGAGGAAAAACTTTTTCATACAGCGAATGGTTAAGTTCTGGAATGCACTGCCTGAGAATGTGGTGCAGACAGGTTCAATTGAAGCATTCAAAAGGGAATTCGACAGTTATATGAAAAGGAAGAATGTGCAGGGTTATGGGGAGAAGGCAGGGGAGTGGAACTGAGGGAATTGCTCTTTCAGAGAGACAGTGCTGAGACGATGGGCCGAATGGCCTCCTTCTGCACTGTAACGATTCTGTGACTTTTCAAGAAGATGGGGATTTGAGCATTTCACGAGTTCACCACGATATCGTCAGTCAAACAGCAAAGCCGAAAGAGGAGTAGGAACCATAAATGCATTGTTGAAGAAGAACGAAGATCTTGCAACCGCATTGATTAATTATCGATCTACTTTGTTGTTGTGTGGACTATCACTTTCTGAGCTGTTAATGGGGAGGAAGATAAAAATCCAACTTCCCATTTTGCCTAGAAAACTACTTCCGGGGCTAAACGTCAAACACTACCGTAAAGTCTGAGAGAGAGAAGTACAACAGGAACCAACAAACGTACAATTACAACAAAGGATTTCATGCTAGAAACTTACCTCAGCTAAAGAAAGGTGAGAAGGTATGGATACAAGACCTAGAATGGGAAGGTGTTGTCATCCAAAAGGATGACAATTATCAAAGATCGTATCTAGTATGCACGGCAGAGAGTACTATACAATGAAATAGGAGAAACATTATCCCTATTCCGTAGAAACAACAATCAATCATTTATCTGGACGAACCCCAGATGATAGTCAAGAAATCCAGAGACAACAGGATACTACAAACATTGGTCAAAGCCATCCAAGTCGTCCAAAAAGACTTTGAAGCAAGACTACTGATATTCAGACTCCAATAAGAATATGATCAGGGAGAATTGTGAAGCCTCCTGATAGGCTGAATCTGTGATGGTCAGAGACTTGGGGGGAGATGGGGTAGTATGTAAAGTTAAAATGAATGAATGTATATATGTCAAAAATAGATAGGGACAAAGACTTGGGAGGAGATGTAGTATAAGGGCCTGAAAGGATTAATGTTTGAGGCAGTGAGAGTAAAACCCTCCCACTGTTGTGATGACGAGGTAATAGGCACTTGGGTATTAGACTTGCTGGCTAGGTCGGCTTGTGGAGAGTGTAAATAGTTATATGCAGCCCTATAAAGACTCCCAAGACTTTCATAGACAACACTCGATCTGTGCTACAACAACATACTTCTCTGCCTCTCTACCTCCTTTAAGGCTCCTTAAAACCTTCCTCTCTGGCCAAGATTTTGGTTATCTGACCTAATATCTGGTTTTGTGACTCAGTGTCATACTTAGTTTTATAATGCTCCTGTAAAGCACCTTGGGATGTTTTATTTCGTGAAAGGTGCTATATAAATAAAAGTTGTTGTTGAAACATGGCAGCCAATTTGTGCACAGCAAAGTCCCACAAACAGCAATGATAAGGCTAGACAGATGGTTTGAAGGAAAGTGGGATTATGGAGACAGGTCGAGAGAGAATGGAGAGAATCGAATGGCTGGTTTATGTGTTACAAATTTCGATGACATTTCCAGTATATGCTTATCCAGGATTATTCTGCAAACCATGGAAAAAAAAGCTCCAAGATAAACAGATTTAAAAAAACAAGGGGAAACTGAAGGTGCTAAAGAGACTCACTGAAAGGAAAGTAAGTGAAATTAGTGTTAAAACAATCCTCGATGTGGTATTGTAGAGAACAAATTGAATCGCTTGTTGGTGAATTTGTTTGGGATTCTTCACAACAGCTAGTCTTGTTCATTGTTGCTGGTTTTTATAAAATTTCAGATCCTTTGAGGATTTAAAAAAAATACAGAAATTTGAAAGGAGCTTGAGCCAGATGGGAGGGATCTGAAATGCAAGCAGTGCATTGGAGCTGGGCTGCAATGTTTGCACAGTTGCTGCAAACAGCCATATGATGGGGGTAGTCACACTCTCAGCCAACTAACGTCAAAGTCTCATGAGATGTGGAGCTTGTGGGAAGGAGCTGCTGTGCATTTGTTTTGATCGGATCGGCTGGTTCTGCTTTATCTTCCCCCTTCGGCGGTATGTCTGGCTGTCGCTGATAGATACTTCTGAACATCACAAACCTTCGGTTCCCTTTGGACCAGGCAAGTTACAAAAGGGGAGAGGGTTGGAATGAGGCCTCTGTGCCTGTCGCTGACACTTTAGTCGAGCTTTGATTTTATTGAGCACTCAGTTCCTGGTCTGCGGAGTGAGGCTGAGCAGTGCCCAGGAACTAGAGCAGCTTGTGCGGCAGGGCCAGAGGCTGCAGCAGGGAAGCCTTGTGTTATATAACCCAGGATTTACCCAGGGAAACTACCAGCTATGGGTCCTCATTCTGCGACACTCTGATACTCTGCTGCTTTCATAGAATGAATACAACATATATATTTAACAGGCTGTTATTTTGAGCATTCATCAAATGATTCAGATAACCATACAACGATGCCTCTTTAATAGTAAATGATTAGCAGGTTGGAGGTTAGACTTTCAATGAGGGCTGTAATTATCTTTTTAAAAATAACATTATCTGCACAACAGGCCCCTGAGAGTGAGGTGGGGGTGGTGGAATCAAATATATATTGCAGGGGCGTCGTTACTGTGACAGACTAGTTTTTTTCTGGGTGCCAACCCTTCCAGGATTGCCCTGGAGTGTGCAGGAAGTAAAGATTAATCTCCCGGATACATTCCTGTGAGCAAAACAAACCCAGAAGAAAAATCGTATGGGTGTTCTTAAAAAAAATTCTTTTACATTGGTTGTAAAAATATTGGAGATGGGGGAACAAAAGCAGTTTCACTGACTGTCAAACACCAACTCAGGAGTGGAAGGTCATGTGGTGAAACCTCCAGGAATATGTCCAAGCAGAGTTGCCAACCCCTTTAGGCTAGTTTCAGGAATCCGCTGTTCCAAGATCCCTGCCCTGCGAATCAATCTGTGCTTCAGCACAAGCTCACACTGTGTGTTTAAACTGGAGAGGAGCAAGCTGAGGTGTCACCTTATCATAATGGGCATAGACTAGATAAACATCAACATGTTTAACAGTCACTGATTTGGATACCTGGAGAGACTGGAAAAGCTGGGGTTGTTCTCCTGAGAGCAGAGAAGGTTAAGGGGAGCTTTTAATGCAGGTGTTCAAAATCACAGAGGTTTTGAGAGAGTAAATAAGGAGAAAATCTTTTCACTGGCTGGAAAGTTGTTAACCAGAGGACACAGGTTTAAGATAATTGGCAAAAGAACCGGGAGCAGGGGAGGGGTGGGGGTGCAGTGGGGTTTGGGGGAGTCAAGGAGAATGTTTTTATGCAGTGAGTTGTTATGATCTGGAATGCACTGCCTGAAAGGGTGATGGAAGTAAATTCAATAGTAACATTCAAGAGAATTCAATAAATACTTGAAAAGGAAAAAAACTTGGAGGACTGTGGGGAAAGAACAGGGGAGTGAGACTAATTGGATAGCTCTTTCAAAGAGCCGACACAGGCATGATGGGCTGAATGGCCTCCTTCTGTACTGTAAGATGCTATGATTCCACAACAAAAGGGAATAGCCTGAAACTCAGAGGAGCCAGGGTGTAAAGATGGAACCACTTTACACAGAGCGTGGTGAATGTGCGGACAGGAATGTAAGTGAGTCAGTGCTGGATGATTGCAGCAGCAAATTCAAGAGAGTTGGATAAGCACCCAGAGCAACGTTTGGTAGAGGTATCTCTGTGCTGTCAGACTGCTTGTCCCACATCCATTCATGGATAAACAGTAATGTCCCCCCAGATAAACGTTGGGAAGATCATCATCTTTGGGCCCCAGTCAGAGACTCTGTATTTAGATCACTCACTTCATTACCCCTTTCTGGGGACTGTTTAAACTCCAACCAGACTATTCACAGTATCGGTGTCCTGTTCAACTCCAAACTGAAATTCTGACCACATGACCTCCCAATTAACGAGACTGGCGACTTCCATCTCCTTAACACTGTGGTTACAATACTGTCAGTGGCCCCTTGCGGTTACGCTGCTGATGCTGGCTCCCCGCGGTTATGTTCCTAATGCTGGCTCCTCCCAGTTACATCACTGACGCTGGCTGCTCCTGGGCCCCTCACAGTTACAGTACTGGCTCCCTGTGGTCACAGTACCGATTCCGGCTCGCCATTGCTACATTACTAAATCCAAAGCTTTACTGGTATATTACTAAAAACAAGTCCTTCAGAATGACTTGGGGTGCAACACGGTCGATGGTGGGAAGGGAGTGTACCATGGTCAATGGGGTGTACCAGCTGCTGGAGGTAACATTTGACAGCTGCAGTGTTCTCCACCCATTCACAAACATTGCCTCTGTGTTTTTCACAGTTGCCCAGATAGTGTCTGTGAGATTATCCACTCGTGCTCATAGAAAGCTCGTTCATGATTTCATCAGACAGTGAAGAAGAACTGTACACTGAGAGGACGGCTCTGATGTCAGCCAATGCCTCTGCCACGTCCTCTTACCAGGATAGGGATGGGGCGCCTGGCTCCACCAACGTACAGACTAACCGGGTAAGCACACCAACAGGTCAGGGTGAGCCACCCACTGTGGAGCTGTTGCAAGTATTTGTGCAAGTTAAGGTCTGAAAGCAGGTGGGTGCGTAACATAGAATGACTTACATCATAGAATTACATACATAACAAAATTATATCCATTACATAGAATTACAGACATTACATAGAACTTACAACACAGAAACAGGCCATTCGGCCCAACTGGTCCATGCCCGTGTACATTCTCCACACAAGCCTCCTTCCACACCCTCTTCATCTCACCCTAACAGCATAACTGTCGAAGATATTTTAATAACTCATACGGAGACTTCGAGATTCGTTACTAGGAGTTTATTTGCGTAATATCACGGAGAGCCCGTACAGTCCGCACTGTAAGCAGCACTCTCTCGAACAGTGAAGAGTGCTTACATTTATACACCAAACTAAACAACTTTGCGCTATCAGTTCACATTCCATGACATTTAGCATCCCAGACCCCATCAATTGTCCTTGAGTCTTCCTTTCATCCTTATCAAGCTTGCATTCCTGAGTGCTTCGTGCAATCTGCAGTTACATCAAAGCAGCTGTCGTATACTCTGATAAGAGGGGCCCTACATTCCTTATCAACAGGAATTGACAGCATACATTTCACAAGAGCCCATTGTTCCAAACCACAAAGTGTTACATGATTATACCACAAAGGAACAGATGTCCTTATAATTACAGGAATCACAGGCGTCAGCTAGTCTACTTTAACTATTTCATACCCACTTAGCAAGCATAATGCTTTTGCTTATTTCCCATGATTATTATTTTCTTCCACAATAACCTTCTATTCCTTTCTCTGTCATGTATTTATATAGCTTTCCCTTAAATGTATTCACCACAACTCCTCCCTGTGGTAGCAAGTTCCACATTCTAACCATTCTCTGGGTGATGAGGTTTCTCCTGAATTTCCTATTGGATTTAGTAGTGACTATCTTATATTTATGGCCTCTAGTTTTGGATTCCCCACAAGTGAAAATATTTTCTATACATCTACCCTATCGAACCCCTTTGTAATTTTAAAGACCTCTATTAGGTCACCCCTCAGCCCTCTCTTTTCTAGAGAAAAGAGTCCCAGTCTGTTTAGTCTTTCTTGATAAGCATAACCTCTCAGTTCTGGTATTCTCATAAATCTTTTTTGCACCTCCCTCAGTGCCTCTAAAGCCTTTTGTAATATGGAGACTAGAACTGTGCCTGTACTCCAGGTGTGGTCTAAGCAACATTCTATACAAGTTTTACAAAACTATTACTATCATCCTGTGTTGTTTTGCCTGCACAGCGCCGATTGGCAGCCAGTCGTCCCGCAGATCCTTTGGAGAGGAGTGAAGGTGCAGAGGGCGGGCCTGCGAGCAGAGATGCAGTCGGAGAGGGCGAGGAGGAGGAGGAGGAGGAGGAGCTGATTCTGAAGTATGGGGCGAAGCATGTCATCATGCTCTTTGTGCCCGTCACGCTGTGTATGGCGGTGGTGGTGGTGACGATCAAGTCAGTCAGCTTCTACACGGAGAAGGACGGGCAGCTGTAAGTGTCCCACAAAGCGCCAACTCGGGATTTGAATATTTAAGGATCTCTCTGGCAAACTTTGCACATGTTCATTGTATTTACAGCCCAGAAACAGGCCACTCGGCCCAACTGGTCCATGCTGGTGCTTAGCGCCACACAAGCCTCCTCACACCCTCTTCATTTAACCCTATCAGCATATTCTTCTATTCCTTTCTCCCTCATGTTTATCTAGGTTCCCTTAACATAACATAGAAAATACAGCACAGAACAGGCCCTTCGGCCCACGATGTTGTGCCGATCCTTTGTCCTCTGTCAAGGACAATTTAATCTATACCCCATCATTCTCCTTTATCCATATACCTATCTATTCTATTATACTTCAACCACTCCTTGTGGTAGTGAGTTCCATCTTCTCACCACTCTCTCAGTAAGGAAGTTTATCCTGAATTATATATTGGATTTATTAGTGACTAAATTGTATTTCTGGCTCTGAGTTTTAGACTCCCCCCAACAAGTGGAAACATTTCCTTTACATCTACCCTATCAAACCCCTTCATTATCTTTAAAACCTCTATCAGGTCACCCCTCAGACTTGTCTAGATAAAAGACCCCCAGCCTATTCAGTCATTCCTGATAGGTCTAACCTCTTAGTCCTGGTACCCTACTTGTAATAAATTAAAAGCAAAATACTGCGGATGCTGGAAATCTGAAACAAAAACAAGAAATGCTGGATTCACTCAGCAGGTCTGGCAGCATCTGTGGAAAGAGAAGCAGAGTTAACGTTTCGGGTCAGTGACCCTTCTTCGGAACAGTTCCGAAGAAGGGTCACTGACCCGAAACGTTAACTCTGCTTCTCTTTCCACAGATGCTGCCAGACCTGCTGAGTGAATCCAGCATTTCTTGTTTTTGTACCCTACTTGTAAATTTGTTTCTGCACCTTTTGCAGTGCATCTGTATTATTTTTATTATATGGAGACCAGAACTGAGCACAGTGCTCAAACTGTGGTCTAACCAGGTTTAATACAAGTTTAATTTTTTTAATGACACTGTGGCAACCCAGTGTAATCCTTTTGAATTTGTTACAAAAGGCAAACCTATTTCCCTTGTCAATAGTGATTAAAAGATATTGTGTGAAACACTGTCCGATCATACAGGCTCTATCTGAGGAGAGATTCATGATGAAGTGCAATGATTTTTAAATGTTACCAGCTGCAAGTTCCCTTGAAGATCCCAGCCTGGGGTGAGCCACTGTAATCCTTATAGATTCGATAGAAATGCCAGAGGTTTGGAGATGTACTATTGTAGTAACTCATTGTGTTTAGGTGACTGATCTGGGGGGGGGGGGGGGAGCGGGGTGCGGGGTGGCATTTGGAGGGGGCCGATAACAATTACTAACAATTAGTCCCTACCTATGAATCTAGGTTGGAGTTGGAACCTGATGGGTGGAGAAAGTGGAAGAGTTTCAGGGACCCGAGTGATCCAAGAACAGGTTCTCAAGGCCCCAATAGGACAGATGGAGTCTTGTGGAACAGAGTCCAGGGCATATACAACTGCTCATTTCAAATGGAATCTTTCCTCAGAGCTGAGAGGGACTGTCAGTCTGAACCCTCTCAGGAACAGCTCCAGTTTTAGAGTCTCGCAGTCCTACAAAATTTTGACTGTATAAAAAGATAGTCCCTGCTCCAGAGTCTTTACTGGGAAACTATTCAAGATATTGCGCTTGATACTTCCGAAAGACTCCCTAAATCTGCCATGTATAAGAAGATTGTTCACCCATTTCTTACACAGGTTAACCCTTTCATTACACTTCATCCAGAGGAAGTCTTACTCAATGATTAGCTGATTAATCTGCTGGTGTTAGTAGAAGATAGCACAAGTTTTGCCAGTTTAGATCTTTCATTACAACAACTTACATTTATGTAGCACTTTTAATATCGTAAAACATCTATGAATCTGTAGATATATCTATCATTCTATCACTGCTAGCGAGGCCCTGAGCTTTGGAATTCTCTCCTTAAACCTCTCTACCTCTCTTTCCTTTAAGATGCTCCTGAAAGCCGACCTTTTTACTGTTAAGGTGATATTAGCATAGGTAATAAATAAAACTTGTGTGGCTTGGTGTCGCATTTTGTTTGCTAACGTTCGTGTGAAGCACCTTGAAACGTTTTATTATGTTAAAGGCGCTGTATAAATGCAAGTTGTTGTTATTGCTGCAGGGATACCTGACACCAATTGTAATTACTGTGGATGAATTAAACTCGATTAACTTCTGTTCCCACTTTTTCCTCAACAGAATCTACACCCCATTCACCGAAGATACTGACTCAGTTGGACAACGTATCCTGAACTCCATCCTCAACACATTAATAATGATCAGTGTTATTGTCGTAATGACTATAATTCTTGTCCTTCTTTACAAGTATCGATGTTACAAGGTAGGAATTTTTAATTTAAGTTTATTATACAATTATACATTTGACGAGGAAATAGGTTTATAGCTTTCACTTATATTAAACTTAATTTTAAGAGGCCAGGTCAAAGCAGCCAGCATAATTGGCACCCCATTTACCACCTCCAACATTCACTCCCTCCACCATCAACGCACAGTGGCAGCAGTTTGTACCATTTATAAGATGCACTGCAACAACGCACCAAGGCTCCTTCAACAGCACCATCCAAACCTGCGACCTCTACCACCTAGAAGGACAGGGGCAGCAGGCGCATGGGAACATCACCACCTGCAAATTCCCCTCAAAGTTACACACTATTCTGTCTTGGAAGTATATTGCTATTTCATCATCTCTGGTCAACATCCTGGAACTCCCTTCTTAACAGCACTATGGGTGTACCTACACCATACAGACTGCAAATTTCCAAGAAGGCAGATCACTATCACCTTCTGAAGGGCAATTAGGGATGGGCAGTAGATTCTGGCCTTGCCAGCAATGGCCACATACTATGAAAAAATGAAAAAAAAAATTGTAGGGTGGCGCAGTGGTGAGCACCGGAGCCTCACAGCTCCAGCGACCCGGGTTCAATTCTGGGTACTGCCTGTGTGGAGTTTGCAAGTTCTCCCTGTGACCGCGTGGGTTTCCGCCGGGTGCTCCGGTTTCCTCCCACAGCCAAAGACTTGCAGGTTGATAGGTAAATTGGCCATTATAAATTGCGCCTAGTGTAGGTAGGTGGTAGGAGAATGGTGGGGATGTGGTAGGGAATATGGGATTAATGTAGGATTAGTATAAATGGGTGGTTGTTGGTCGACACAGACTCGGTGGGCCGAAGGGCCTGTTTCAGTGCTGTATCTCTAAATAAAATAAAATAAATAAAATCCAATGTTCCTGCATTCCCAGAGTGGAGTCTCACTAACTGTGAGCAGGAGTTGGAGATAAGGCTTTACCCCCACAGGGCAGGGGTTCTGAACCGGGGTCTGTAAGAAGTTTTTTAGGGGATTTGTCAAAGTTTCTAGCAGCTGTACACGAACAAGCCCACAGAGAAGCTCCTTGGCCAGGTGGAACTTCTCTGCCACTGGGTCATTCTCTTGTCTGGGGATACAACATGTCCACTTCATGGTCTTGTAATTGGAGGACATAATGGAGGCAGTGGCATAGTGATAATGTCACTGAACTAGCAATCTAGAGGCCCAGGCTGATGGACATGGGTTCAAATCCCACTATGACAGCTGGTGGAATTTAAATTCAATTAATTAATAAAAATCTGGAATTGAAAGGCAGACTCAGTAATGGTGCCGCGAAACTACCATCGATTGTGTTAAAAACCCATCTGGTTCACTAATGTCCTTTAGGGAAGGAAATCTGCTGTCCTTACCTGGTCTGGCCTACATGTGATTCCAGACCCACAGCAATGTGGTTGACTCTTAAAATGCCCTCTGAAATGGTCTAGCAAGTCACTCAGTTCAAGGGCAATTAGGAATGGGCAACAAATTCTGGCCTTGCCAGCGACACCCACATTCCATGAAAGAATTAACAAAAAAAAAGCCTGCACATTCGAGGGCGAGTGAAGGGAGAGGAGGACCCGGCAGAGACAGAGAGAACGGGTGGGAGGTGCCCAAGTCTGGCGAGAGGTGCAGCTGCAGTGGCAGCAGCGGCTTGGCTCCTGCTGTCTCTGATACAACATAGCTGCTGCACTGTTAAATACATATGCTCATAACAAATTGCCCAACCATAAATGAAAGGTAGGTGTCAGGAGCTGGCAGCGATTGAAGCTGAACCGAACTGGACTGGGTGGACTGTGAGAGGGTTCGTAATTACATCAGAAATCAGTCACAGAGCCCCTTTCCTTTCCCTTCCTCTGCTCACCTGCTTGGAAAGGTGAGCAAAGGAAAGGTGAATGTGTGTGTTCCTGCCTCATGTGCACACCGATCTCAGCCCCCGGCCTCCCATAGTGCCCACATGAAAGGAAGACCCAGAGCTAGTGGGTAGAAAGCCATGTGGACACGAGGAGCCAGGCTGACTACCGGTGACCTTGTTTAAACATTCAAATGAGCAAAATGTGCAAGCTGATGAAGAGCTTTCAGTGATTGATACCATTCGACACACACTAAATGAATCAGTGGGGGAGCAGGAATGAGGAAGAGTTAAAATAGCAAATAGCAAAAAAGACATAAGGTAGTTGTTTACCTGAATAATACATAAAAAAATGATGCCTACAATCATTTCCTTCTCTCTGTTGCATGAATGAAAATAGTGTTTGGGATTATAAACTATTCACTCCATAATTCTTAGCCCCCACCACCGCCCCCGTCTCCATCCTCACCTCCAACAGTAAGTGTGATGAGCTCGTGGACTTCATTGCCACTTAAGATTGAGACCATCCAATCAGCTGCCTCTGCTGCTTCCCTCCCTTTGCCTAGCAATTATAAAAGTACTTGTGTTACAGGGAGCTCATGGAATTTTTATAACATGGAGGAGGAGGGCGCCTCAGAAGGAAAAAGATTGAAAATTCCTGCTTTTGGGCAAATTCAACCAGCCCATACGCACGGAGTGGAGTCTCGTTAACTGGGAGCAGGAGTCAGAGACAAGGCTGTAACACTATTGGAAAAATCCTATCAGCCTACACTCCGAGAGTGGAATATCACTAATTGGGAGTGGGCATTTAAACTTCAGTGCTATGGGCTGTGCTTTATCTGTGATAGTTTAAACACAGTCCATAATATCATATTATGGGCTGTCATCTATGGCTCAGTGGGTAGCACTCTCGCCTCTGAGTCATAAAGTTCTCCAGGGACTTGAACCCATGTAGGCCTACACTGTAGTGCAGTACTGAGGGAATGATGCTCTGTTGGGGGTGCAGTCTTTCAGATGCAATGTTAAGCTGAGACCCTGTCTTCCCTCTCAGATGGATGTAAAAGTTCCCATGGCACTATTTTGCTGAAGATCAGGGGAGTTCTCCTGTGTGTCCTGGCACATATTTATCCCTCAGTCAACATTACTAAAAACAGATTATCTGGCCCTTATCACATTGCTGTCTGAGGGAGCTTGCTATACACAAATTGGCTGCCACATTTCCTACATTACAACAGTGACTGCACTTCAAAAGTACTTCATTGGCTGCAAAGTGGTTTGGGGTGCTGTGAGGTTGTGAAAGGCACTATAAAAATTCAAGTTCGTTCTAATCTGTTATTGTTCGGTGCTCCATGTACTGGAACCTGTCACAAGACTTAGTGCAGTTGGAAACGGATGTCAAGCTAGTTAGCAAGAATTGAAAAATGTGAGGTTTTTCCTCATCAATTCCCTCCGGGTTCAGTAGCAGATCAAACAAGTGCCCTGAGACTGCTGTCTAACCAGAGTGCTTGTGTTTTCCAGTTTATCCATGGATGGCTGATTCTCTCCTCTCTCCTGTTGCTTTTCCTCTTCACGTACATATACCTAGGGTATGTATTTGAGCTTTTGCTCCCATTCTTCTCCAGCTTTTGCCGCTTGTGATACTTTTCCGTGATTGCAACTGAATTTGTTTCCTGTCTAGTGAAGTGTTTAAGACGTACAATGTGGCCATGGACTACCCGACCCTGATCCTAATCATTTGGAACTTTGGAGCAGTAGGAATGGTTTGCATCCACTGGAAGGGACCCCTGCAGCTCCAGCAGGCTTACCTCATCATGATCAGTGCACTGATGGCCCTGGTCTTCATTAAGTACCTCCCTGAATGGTCCGCCTGGGTCATTCTTGGTGCAATATCCGTTTACGGTACGTATAATCAGGTTGGATAAACAGAGTGGGTTTCCTCCGGGTGCTCCGGTTTCCTCCCACATGCCAAAGACTTGCAGGTTGATAGGTTAATTGGCCATTATAAATTGCCCCTAGTATAGGTAGGTGGTAGGGAAATATAGGGACAGGTGGGGATGTGGTAGGAATATGGGATTAGTGTAGGATTAGTATAAATGGGTGGTTGATGGTCGGCACAGACTCGGTGGGCCGAAGGGCCTGTTTCAGTGCTGTATCTCTAAACTAAACTAAACTAAACTAAACACTTTATCGCTCCGATCAAATACAGGGAAGTCTCAGGGCAGGGTTATTTTACAAACACCAAATGATGGACAGACAGCATGCATAGTAAGGTGCAACATGCATATAAAAATAGTGGAGATTGTGAAGTTATCACAGCTGTGATAATGTCATTCTTTTATTGGTGTTCACCATGCCTCAGTGGGTAGCACTCTCATCTCATGAGTCAGAAGTTCTGGATTCAAGTGCCACTCCAAAGACTTGAGCTGACACTCCCATTCTAGTACTGAGGGAGTGCTGGACTATTGGAGGTGCTGTCTTTCAAATGAGATGTTAAACCGAGGCCCCACCATCTGCCCTCTCGGGCAGGCGGAAACTGTTTCATGGCACTATTTTAAAGAAGGACAGTGGAATTCTCTCCGGTGTCCTGGCCAATATTTATCCCTCTACTAATAACTAAAGAAAAGAACATCACTGTTTCTGTGAGCTTGCTGTGTGCAAATTAACTGCTGCATTTTCTCTATTACAATAGTGACTGCACCTTCAAAATACCTCTGGCTGTGAACGCTTTGGGATGTCCTGTGGTCACACTATAGAAATTCAAGTCTTTATTGTCATTAAATGTCTAGAGAATAGAAATTAAAGCAGGATAGTAGTTAATACCACCATTAAGTTACCAGACAGAGGAATGTCACGTGGCCATATTTTGTGACTGTCACCTACGGCAGTTTTGATTATAGGACTTGAATGCGATTATATTGATGCTTCATTGTATCTGTTTTGCTGCAGATCTTATAGCAGTGCTGTGCCCTAAAGGCCCTTTGAGGATGCTTGTGGAAACTGCACAGGAGAGGAATGAACCAATATTCCCAGCCTTAATATACTCATGTAAGTTCACTTTTTAATTTCATCTTCACACTTCGATGTTTTAAAACTAAACATCACTATTGATTGTAAAGAATGGAAATATCCCCAAATGCGAGAGAATGTGACAAAGGTTCAGTGTAATAGAGATGGTGTTGGGATGTTGGGGTTCAGTGTAATAGAGATGGTTTTTGGGGGATTGGGGTTCAGTGTAATAAAGATGGAGTTGGGATGTTGAGGTTCAGTGTAATAGAGATGGTTTTGGGGGATTGGGGTTCAGTGTAATAGAGATGAAGTTGGGGGATCTTGGGGTTCAGGGTAATAGAGATGGAGTTGGGGGTTGGGGTTCAGGGCAATAGAGATGGCGTTAGGGGTTGGGGTTCAGGGTAATAGAGATGGAGTTGGGGGATCCTGGGGTTCAGGGTAATAGAGATGGAGTTGGGGTTCAGGGTAATAGAGATGGAGTTGGGGTTGGGGTTCAGTGTAATTGAGATGGAGGTGGGGGTTGGGGTTCAGGGTAATAGAGATGGCTTTAGGGGTTGGGGTTCAGTGTAATTGAGATGGTGTTGGGGTTTGGGGTTCAGGGTAATAGAGATGGCTTTAGGGGTTGGGGTTCAGGGTAATAGAGATGATGTTAGGGGTTGGGGTTCAGGGTAATAGAGATGGTGTTAGGGGTTGGGTTCAGGGTAATAGCGATGGAGTTGGTGGTTGGGGTTCAGGGTAACAGAGGTGGAGTTGGGGGAGTGGGGTTCAGGGTAATAGAGATGGTGTTAGGGGTTGGGGTTCAGTGTAATTGAGATGGAGCTGGGGGTTGGGGTTCAGAGTAACAGAGGTGGAGTTGGGGGTTGGGGTTCAGGGTAATAGAGATGGTTTTAGGGGTTGGGGTTCAGCATAATTGAGATGGAGATGGAGGTGGGGGTTGGGGTTCAGGGTAATAGAGATGGTGTTGGGGGATCCTGGGGTTCAGGGTAATAGAGATGGAGTTGGGGGAATCTTGGGGTTCAGGGTAATAGAGATGGAGTTGGGGGAATCTTGGGGTTCAGGGTAATAGAGATGGTGTTAGGGGTTGGGTTCAGGGTAATAGCGATGGAGTTGGTGGTTGGGGTTATAGAGATGGTGTTAGGGGTTGGGGTTCAGGGTAATAGAGATGGTGTTAGGGGTTGGGATTCAGTGTAATAGAGATGGTATTGGGGGTTGGGGTTCAGTGTAATAGAGATGGTATTGGGGGTTGGGGTTCAGTGTAATAGAGATGGTATTGGGGGTTGGGGTTCAGTGTAATAGAGATGGAGGTGGGGTTCAGGGTAATAGAGATGGAGTTGGGGTTCAGGGTAATAGAGATGGAGTTGGGGTTCAGGGTAATAGAGATGGTGTTAGGGGTTGGGGTTCAGAGTAATAGAGATGGTGTTGGGGTTCAGGGTAATAGAGATGGAGTTGGGGTTCAGGGTAATAGAGGTGGAGTTGGGGGATTAGGGTTCAGGGTAATTGAGATGAAGGTGGGGGATTGGGGTTCAGGGTAATAGAGATGTTGGGGGATTGGGGTTCAGTGTAATAGAGATGATTTTGGGGTTCAGGGTAATAGAGATGGAGTTGGGGTTCAGGGTAATAAAGATGGAGTTGAGGTTCAGGGTAATAGAGATGGTGTTGGGGGTTGGGGTTCAGGGTAATAGAGATGGTGTTGGGGGATTAGGGTTCAGGGTAATAGAGATGGTTTTGGGGTTCAGGGTAATAGAGATGGAGTTGGGGTTCAGGGTAATAAAGATGGAGTTAAGGTTCAGGGTAATAGAGATGGTGTTGGGGTTCAGGGTAATAGAGAGATGGTGTTAGGGGTTGGGGTTCAGGGTAATAGAGATGGTGTTGGGGTTCAGGGTAATAGAGATGGAGTTGGGGGTTGGGCTTCAGGGTAATAGCGATGGAGTTGGGGGTTGGGGTTCAGGGTAATAGAGGTGGAGTTGGGGGATTGGGGTTCAGGGCAATAGAGATGGAGTTGGGGGTTGAGGTTCAGTGAAATAGAGATGGAGTTGGGGTATTGGGGTTCAGGGTAATAGAGATGGTGTTGGAGGTTGGGGTACAGATGAATGAAAATGACAGCTGCAGAGAAAAGTGACAGAGTGCTCATTAGGAGTTTCAATTACTGATGTCAACACCAGTACTTTGATTTCACCATTTGGCTGGATGTTATACGTCCACTGGCTTCCTATTTGCTTGTACATCGAAGGCTGGTTCTGTGAAATGGCTCCCCCGAGACGTAACGTGTCCGAGATTTCTGAGATTCTCTGCTTGGGAGCGCCGGATCACAGACCCACCCTGTAGAATCTGGAATACTTATGGAAAACGAGCGCAAGTCAAACTTCTCTTGATCGGAATAAGTGAACACTCTGCCCTGACCAGTTCATTTTCTCTGCAGCTACCATGGTTTGGTTGGTGACGATGGCAAAGCGAGATGTGAGCACTGAGGAGCCACTGAACAACACCTGTAATGCAGGTTGGTGTAAGATGGGTATTGGAGGAATCGTAATAAGGCACTTTAACATCTTAGAAACTAGTAGGTGGACTACTTGTTGAGTGCAGCTACCAGACTCTTGTATCAGGTTATTTCAATCACCACATTCTAGTCATAGGTTAGCATGGAATCCTAGCAGCACAGAGAGAGGCCATTCAGCCACCCTGCTTGTGCTGGCTCTTTGATTGAGCTATCCCTAATTGCCCTTGAGAAGGTAGTGGTGATCCATCTTGAACTACTGCAGTCTGTGTGTTGAAGGTGCTCCCACAGTGCTGGTGTAGGAGGCCATTTAGTTAGATCATGGCCAAGCTGAACCTTAACTCCATTTACCCGCCTTGGTTCCTTAACCCTTACCGAACAAAAATCTATCAATCTCCGTTTTACATTTTCAGTTGCCCCCACCTTCCCGCCCCGCCTTAGTCTCATCATCCATTTAAGGGGGAGAGAGCCTGATTTCCTCTACCCCGTGTGTGAAGACGTGCATCCTGACATCACCCCTGCACGGCCGAGCTCTAATTTTAAGGTTATGCGCCCTTGTTCTGGTCTCTTCCTCCAGAGGAAATAGCTTTTCTTTATCTACCTTATGAACACCTTTAATCATCTTAAAACACCTCAATCAGGACACCCCTTAATCTTATCAACATAGGAGAAATACAAATCTTTGTTTTCAACCTTTCCTCATAATTTAACCCTTTTAGTTATCATGGTGAATCAGTGCTGCACCCCCTCCAAGGCCAGTATACCCTTCTCTGGTGCAGTGCCCAGAACTGAAAGTAGTGCATTAAGTGGAGGTATAACCAAAGTCCCTGTACAGCTGTAACATAACTTTCATCCCTTTGTATTCCAGCCCCCTTGAGATGAGTCTCACTTCCTCACTCTTTCTTCATAGCCTTTCAATTTTTTTTTGTATTTCCATCTTTTCGACTTGGACAAATAACCATTCCTTCATTGTTGCTGTGTCAAAATCCTGGAACTCCCTACCTAACAGCACTGTAGGAGTACCTGTACCACATGGACTGCAACAAGATGGTTCACCACCACTTTCTCAAGGGGCAACTTAGGGATAGGCAATAAATGCCAGCCTTGCCAGTGATGCCCACACCCCGACCATAGGAAGGCGGGGCACTGCGAGGATGGATGTGTCGGGAGGCTAATGGTAGGAGTGTGGGAGCCAGGAGTTTGAGGCAAGTGGATCATACAAGACAAAAACTAAGGCATAGCATATTGCAAAGGCAGGCTGGAAGATTGGGAAACTTGTAAAGATCAACAAAGGGTTACTAAAAAAGTAATAAAAAGAGCCAAGGTAAATTATGAAAGAAAACTAGTGCAATATATAAAACCGGATAGCAAAAGCTTCTATAAGTATATATAAGGGAAGAGAGTAGCTAAAGTGAATGTTGGTCCCTTGGAGGATGAGACTGGGGAGTTAATAGAGGGGAACACAGAAATGGCAGAGACACTAAATCAGTATTTTGCCTCAGTTTTCATGGTGGAGGACACTAGTACCATCCCAATAGTAACAGGTAATGCAGAGGTTATAGAAAGGGAGGAACTTAGAACAATCATCATCACTAGGAAAAAAGTACTGAGCAAACTATTGGGATTGAAGGCAGACAAGTCCCCAGGGCCTGATGGCCTACATCCTAGGGTCTTAAAGGAAGTGGCAGCGGAGATAGTGGATCCATTGGTTATAATATTGCAAAATTCCCTGGATGCGGGAAAGGTTCCAGTGGATTGGAAAAAAAGCTAATATAACACCCTTATTCAAAAAGGGAGGGAGGCAGAAAGTAGGAAACTATAGACCAGTTAGTTTAACATCTGTCGTTGTGAAATTGTTTGAATCCATTATTAAGGAAGTAATAACAGGACATTTAGAAAGTCAAAACGCAATCCATCAGAGTCAGCATGGTTTTATGAAGGGTAAATCGTGTTTGACGAATTTGCTAGAGTTCTTCGAAGCTGTAACAAGCAAAGTGGATAATGGGGATCCTGTAGATGTAGTATATCTGGACTTCCAGAAGGCATTTGATAAGGTGCCGCACAAAAGGTTAATACACAAGGTAAGATCACATGGGGTTAGGGGCAATTTATTAGCTTGGATAGAGGATTGGCTAACCAACTGAAAACAGAGAGTCGGGATAAATGGATCCTTTTCTGGTTGGCAAGATGTAACTAGTGGGGTGCCACAGGGTTCGGTCCTCAGGTCCCAACTATTTACAATCTATATTAGTGACTTGGATGCAGGGATAGAAGGTACTATAGCCAAATTTGCAGATGACACTAAAATAGGTGGGATAGTAAGTTGCAATAAAGAAATAAGAAATTTACAAATGGATAGGTTAGGTGAATGGGCGAAAATTTGGCAGATGGAGTTTAACGTGGATAAGTGTGAGGCTATCCATTTTGGTTGGAAGAATAGAAAGGCAAATTATCTAAATGGAGAAAAGCTTCAGAGTGCTTCGGTGCGGAGGGATCTGGGTGTCCTCGTGCATGAATCGGTATGTAGGTACAGCAGGTAATCAGGAAGGCAAATGGAATTTTGGCATTTATTGCTAAAGGAATAGAATATAAAAGTAGGGAAGTGTTGCTGCAACTGTACAAGGCATTGGTGAGACCGCACCTGGAGTATTGCGTACAGTTTTGGTCCCCTTGAGGAGTGGTGTAGTTGCATTGGAGGCAGTTCAGAGGAGGTTCACTAGATTGATTCCAGAGATGAGGGGTTTGTCTTATGAAGAGAGATTGAGCAGTTTAGGCCTTTACTCTCTCTCGAGTTTAGAAGAATGAGAGGAGATCTAATGGAGGTATATAAGATGATTAAGGGGATTGACAAAGTAGACGTAGAGAGGATGTTTCCTCTTGTGGGGAAATCTAGAATGAGAGGTCATAGTTTTAGGATAAGGGGTAGCAGATTTAAAACAGAGATGAGGAGAAATTACTTCTCTCTAAGGGTTGAGAGTCTGTGGAATTCACTACCCCAGAGTGTGGTGGATGCTGGGACATTGAGTAAATTTAAGGAGGAGATAGACAGATTTTTAATTAGTAAAGGGTTGAAGGTTATGGAGAACGGACAGGAAAGTGGAGTTGAGGCCGAGATGAGATCAGCCATAATCGTATTGAATGGCGGAGTAGACTCGAGGGGCTGAATTGCCTACTCCTGCTCCTAGTTCTTATGTTCTTTTCATATGATGAAACCTCCAGGGAAATGTACGGCCAAAGTTGGCAATCCGTCTTACTTTTTTTAAATTGGAATTTTTAGCTGACATTCTTTCAATTGGGTTAGGTGCTGACGTCCTCCTGCTTTTCTGTCTAGAGAATTATCCTGATGTGGAGATTGAGGCAAATCACCAACCTGCCCGAGCACCGGATGATGTCGCTGTTTTGCCTCAGACCCAAATCGAAGGGGTGCGCCAGTCAGCTGCTGGGGTAGAGGAATTAGAGGAGGAAAGTATGTGACCGTGTACTGCTCATTTATCCATTCTCGCCCCCCCGCACCCACTCCACCGCACTTCACCCCACTATTGGCGGCTATGCTTCCAGCCGTTTGGGCACCACCTTCTGAAATTCCCTCCCCAACACCTCTCCACCTCCCTTCCCTTCTTTTAAGACCCTCCATAAAATCCATCTTTTTGACCAACCTCTTGGTCATCCCTCCTAATATCACCTCATTTGGTGTCAATTACTATCTGATTAGGCTCCTGTGAAGCACCTTGGGACAGGTTTTTACATTAAAGGTGCTATAGAAATGCAAGTTCTTGTCTAGCAAAATCACCACTTGACTCATTTGATGGTACTGTCACCATTGAATCAGAAGGGTGTCTTTTGGGTGAGATGTTAAACCGAAGTTGGACATAACAGATCTTCCTGTTCCCCCCCACCTCTTCCCAACTGGCATTAGTGGAAAAATGACAGGGGAGTTATCCTGATATCCTAGCCAACATCCCTCCCTTAAACAGCTTGGTATCAATCAGATGTTAAAGCCAGAACTGACTCCAAAGTATAGCAGATTGGACCCTGATTGCAGACTTGGAGCTACATTTACACCATACCAAGTTCAGCAAAACGACTTCGCATTGATACAGTTGGTGTGTATGTAGCCCCCCACGCCAGCTGAGATATAATTGCCATGACAGTTCCTCACCTCACTATGTGCTTTTAAAAAGCATTTTTACCCTCTTAAGAATATAAACATTGTCATGCTAGGTCCCCACCTGCCAAGAATGAAGCACATTAATTTTGTCATGAACATTGATTTTAAACTGTTAATGGAGCAAGGAAATGACTTGTTAAACAGATCAGCGATGGCTGGAAAAGACATTTGCATATTAATAGACAGTGCTTGTGTAGACAAAGGACCATTCCCTGACACATTAAACCCACAATGGATGTTGATCACCGGACAGTGAGGGGGTGGGGAAGCGCATTCCAGGGCCTGCTGGGGTGATGCAATCCACAGGAGCTAGGACTGGTTGGACCAGCTGGTCACAAGACTAACTGGCTGTTCTGGGTCTTTTGAACTAGCCACAGAGTTTGAACTGAGAAAGATTGTTTGCTCCTGGACTGAGAAAATCTCCTGCCTGCTCCCATCTCTTTCTCACAAGCCTCTGAATCCACTGCAGACACATGAACCGAGAGAAAAGTCTCTTACAGCAAACAAGGTTTATGAAGAATACTGGGCCCCAACGAAAAGCAAGATCTACCTACAGTCAAGGACTCTACAATGAGCTCGAAGAACTGTAACGAGAACTCTTCAGATATTGCCTCAAATTCTTCCACTTTATTTTTCTTCTGCTCTTTTCTGTCTCTATTTACATGTATATATTGCGCGTCCTGCATCCATAGGCGTCAACCGAATTAGAGTTTAAGTTCAAGTTTAATAAATTTCAACTTTTCTTCTTTAAACCCAAGAAAACCTGTTTGTACTGGTATCTTTGCCTTATAATTCGCCTCATCAGACCCCTTTCCAATCCTGAGTGGTGTGAAACAGGGCTGTGTTCTCGCACCTACACTGTTTGGGAACTTCTTCTCCCTGCTGCTCTCACATGCGTTCAAGTCTTCAGAAGAAGGAATTTTCCTCCACACAAGATCAAGTGGCATGTTGTTCAACCTTGCTCGTCTAAAAGCGAAGATCAAAGTACGGAAAGTCCTCATCAGGGAACTCCTCTTTGCTGACGATGCTGCATTAACATCTCACACTGAAGAGTGTCCACAGAGACTCATCGACAGGTTTGCGGCTGCCTGCAATGATTTTGGCCTAACCATCAGCCTCAAGAAAACGAACATCATGGGACAGGACGTCAGAAATGCCCCATCCATCAATATCGGCGACCACACTCTGGAAGTGGTTCAAGAGTTCACCTACCTAGGCTCAACTATCAGTAACCTGTCTCTCGATGCAGAATTAAACAAGCGCATGGGAAAGGCTTCCTCTGCTATGTCCAGACTGGCCGAGAGTGTGGGAAAATGGCGCACTGACACAGAACACAAAAGTCCAAGTGTATCAAGCCTGTGTCATCAGTACCTTGCTCTACGGCAGCGAGGCCTGGACAACGTACGTCAGCCAAGAGCGACGTCTCAATTCATTCCATCTTCGCTGCCTTCGGAGAATCCTTGGCATCAGGTGGCAGGACCGTATCTCCAACACAGAAGTCCTCGAGGCGGCCAACATCCCCAGCATATACACCCTACTAAGCCAGCGGCGCCTGAGATGGCTTGGCCATGTGAGCCGCATGGAAAATGGCAGGATCCCCAAGGACACATTGTACAGCGAGCTCGTCACTGGTACCAGACCCAACAGCTGTCCATGTCTCCGCTTTAAAGACGTCTGCAAACGCGACATGAAGTCCTGTGACATTGATCACAAGTCGTGGGAGTCAGTTGCCGGTGATCGCCAGAGCTGGCGGGCAACCATAAAGGAGGGGCTAAAGCGTGGCGAGTCGAAGAGACTTAGAAGTTGGAACGAAAAAAGACAGAAGCGCAAGGAGAGAGCCAACTGTGTAACAGCCCCGACCACCAATTTTATCTGCAGCACCTGTGGAAGAGTCGGTCACTCTAGAATTGGCCTTTATAGCCACTCCAGGCTCTGCTTCACAAACCACTGACCACCTCCAGGCGCTTACCCATTGTCTCTCGAGGCAAGAAGGCCAAAGAATTGGAAGGCGGTGAACAAGGCTTCACCAAGGGGGAGCTAAAAACAATGTTTAAAAATAAAACCCTGTTATTGTAAAGCCAGGTGAAGGCCGAGAGGGATCCCTAGACACCTTTCTCACCTGGTCGTAACAACATAAATACCCCAATGAAGTTTCATCTCACGTTGTAGTCAGTCTTACATAGGATATACAGCATGGAAATTGGCCGAACTGATCCCTGCCGGAATTTATGCTCCACACGAGCCTCCTCCCATCCTTCTTCATCTCATCTTATCAGCACATACTTCTATTCCTTTCTCCCTCGTGTTTATCCAGCTTCCCTTCAAATGCATTTATTTATTTGCCTCAGCTACTCCACGTTTTAGCAGCTTTCACATTCTCCCCACTATCTGGGTAAAGATGCTTCTCCTGAATTTCCGAGTAGATTTATTAGGGACTATCTTTTGTTTATGGCCCCTAGTTTTAGACTTCCCCCACAAGTGGAAACGTCTACCCTATCAAATCCCTTCATAATTTTAGACCTCTATCAGGTCAGCCCTCAGCATTTGCTTTTCTAGAGAAAAAAAGCCTCAATCAGTTATCATCCATGTGAATCTATTCACAGAGGGCGTGAAGCTTGGCTTGGGAGACTTCATCTTCTACAGTGTCCTGGTGGGCAAGGCTGCAGCGGGTGCCAGCGGAGACTGGAACACTACCTTGGCCTGTTTCATCGCTATTCTGATCGTAAGTTGAAAGGATTGATTCTGACATTTGCCAACCCTCCAGGAACTAAGGATTAATTCCCAGGGGAGGCAGCTGTGAGCAAAAAACCTGGGAGTAAAATCAATGGGGCTGTTAAAAAGTCATATTTTTAGTTGAACACTTACTGGTTATAAAAACATTGGACTTGGGGGGGGGGGGGGGGGGGGGGTGGAAAAAGTCTGATAACAGTCAAGAATCATTCACTCGCGTAACAAAGTCTGTTCAGGTTTTGATTGGTGGTGTGTCGCGAGGACGGATGCTGGGTGACCAATGGTGGGCGTGGGGTGGTTGAAGGCTCATGTGATGACACCTCCAGGAGTATGGGGCGGCACAGTGGCGCAGTGGTTAGCACCGCAGCCTCACAGCTCCAGGAACCCGGGTTCGATTCTGGGTCCTGCCTGTGTGGAGTTTGCAAGTTCTCCCTGTGTCTGCGTGGGTTTTCTCCGGGTGCTCTGGTTTCCTCCCACAAGCCAAAAGACTTGCAGGTTGGTAGGTAAATTGGCCATTATAAATTGTCACTAGAATAGGTAAGTGGTAGGGAAATACAGGGGCAGGTGGGGATGTTTGGTAGGAATATGGGATTAGTGTAGGATTAGTATAAATGGGTGGTTGATGGTCGGCACAGACTCGGTGGGCCGAAGGGCCTGTTTCAGTGCTGTATATCTAATCTAATCATGTCCTAGCGGAGCTGGCAGTCCTGTATTTCATCCTTTTAAGTACATCGGCAGCAACAAAGTCATGCCTCTTCTCTCTTTGCTTTCGACAGGGATTGTGCCTCACCCTCTTGCTGCTGGCCGTGTTTAAGAAAGCCTTGCCTGCACTCCCCATCTCCATCACCTTTGGTCTGGTGTTCTACTTCTCTACTGACAACCTGGTGCGGCCTTTCATGGACACCCTTGCTTTTCACCAGTTTTATATTTAGGAAGCAAGGAGTCCTCGATTAAAAGCCTGCGTTGTTTGGACTGATGCTGGCTTGGGGAAACCCGAGCACTGCTATTACATTGTGAGCTTCAAAAGAAGAAAAAAATCATTTATATATTCATAATTTAATGATGAAAATGTTAACCATTTTGAGTCTGACAAGCAAATTGTAAGCTTGCATTTTGCAAAGTGTCTTTCTAGAAATGAAGTATAAAAGTAGGTTTATGAGTAACTTAAAAATCCACATTTAGTTAGAAGCTACCCACCCCACGTGCATCGAGAGTTTAGTTTTTGGGATGTAAACATGCAGCTGGAAACGTGAAGTAATGGAGGAAGAAAACTAGAGAAGGGTGGATAGAATGAGAAAGGTGGTGTAATGTACAGGGAGTTTTAGATGAAAAATACAAAAGCTATGTTTCTATTTTGTGTCAATGAGGAATTTCAGGTTTTTGATCCCTTTAAGGTGGAGGAAAGATGTTGGTGGAACAAGGAATTTGAGGTGAAGTGAGGAGTTTACTATCCCAGCATTGATTGATCACATTTTGAGAATGAGTATGAAGGTAAAAGATACACTTTCAGTTTATGTAAACTATATAACGTTGCAGGACTATTGCTGCACAGTTATGTGAAGGAAAAGATGGTCGAGGAGAGCGTTCTGCAAGGATCATTTCATTTGTCTGATTGTTTTAAAGAACTATAAAACAAATGTTTGTCACTGGAACTGTGATAATGCGATCACCCACTGGACAATTTGCATCAAACCGCAAACACTTTGTACAAGGAAGTGCTTTGTATCCAACAATCTCACCTAAACTTTACCTCAGGTTTTTGTACAGTTTTAGCAAGTAAAATAGAATTGCACATTTATCTCAGTTAGTACTGTCATTTGTCATCTATAAAATATTTTACTAAATACATTGTACAAAGTGTAGCCTTTTTAAAATGCTACTGTATGGGGTAACTTTGCAATATCCTGCTCCTTGTGTGGAGCCTCAACTAATTGAGGCATGGGTCTGGGGTAGGGCTACGACATTACTCGGCCAATGGTGCAATTCAGACTCCTGTCTGGTGATGCATCACACCAGGCGTGAAGCATTACAGAATTAACCCTTGATGTCAAAGGTTAAAGAGAGAGAAAAATGATGTTGGTAATTCATGTAAAAGTATCCTGATAACTGGAACATACTGGAGTTTGAAAAATCATCTGCACAGCTCAAAGAATAACGAAAAGGGCAGAAGCAGGTTCCAGTGGCAGAAGGATCATTAATCAGTAGACAGATTTAAGAACATTGGCAAAAGAGCCTTTTTTTGAGTGAGTTGTGATGGAAGCAAATTCAACAGTAACTTTCCAAAGGGAATTTGATAAATACTTGAAGGGCAAATTTTGCAGGGCTTTGAGGAAAAAGCAAGGGAGTGAGACTAATTGAATAATTTCGCCAAAGAGCTGGCACAGGCACGATGGGCCAAGTGACCACATTCTGTGCTATATCATTCTAAATATTCATAATATAACATTTACAGAAACCTGGTCAACAGCTAAAATCTATTATTCAGTAACCTTCTGAAATTGCACTTGTTCCCTGTTACTCCAACATGATTCAGCACTCGAGTCTGCAGGCTTGAGAGCATCTACCTGATCTGTCCTGTGTGTGCAATAGTTGTATCTGACCACTCATTTCTACTGTGTACAGAATTTGACTCGTTATTGATTGCCAGTGTTTTGGACCTGTAGATGCAGAAACAAACTCTGATCAAGTTTTTAAACAGGAGGCTGATTTTGCCCTGCCTCAGGTTAGGATGCAGCAGGGTAAATTATAAATAACCTTAGGTGAAGCAAAATGACCCAGTGTTTTAGGGAAAAGTAGCATATTTATTATTAATAAATGAACAAGTTGAACTTTCTGAATTAAGTGAGTCCACTGTTGCTGTACAGGCTCATCTGCTGCCTGAGAAATAAAGTTGTCTTCTGGCCTCATCTCACCAAATGTAAACAGTTCTCTTACTTAAAGATCGGAGGAGCACACGCAAAGTGATGTATGAAGGACATGATATCCAGTTTGTACGTCAAGAGCATTGCAGTGATACATCCTGTTGGATATGCTATTTGAGATTGGGCAGTGAGTCAACTCCAGAACATATGGGACCTGGGATCCACTAATAGGAGATGCTGAAGGTATTGATGGCAGACCATAAACTTTTAACACTTGTCTACCAAGTGCTTCTGATACAGTTCTCGCTGTTTCCCCAAACCCCTTACTTTTGTATCAGATAATTTCAACATTTGTTCCCAATGGCCAATTCCAAATGTATCTAAACAGCCATTAATACTGTCGGGTACACCACTTCCAACTGTTCTCCAAACTGAGAAACAATCAACTCTAACCTTTGTTTACTGGCAACCAACTTTCCATCCATGTGATTACACATCACATTGTATGTTGACCTTTTTAAACAAACTTCTTCTGACACCTTGCCTATTCAATACCTTTTGAAAATCTATAAATACTATGTCTGCTGCATTCCTTCGATCTATCCAATTTTTCATTTGTCAAACACAATTTGCTTTTCTTTTTAATAAAAGATGTTGGCTGACCATGATTCTGCCATGCATTTTTAAATGCTCACTAATTTCATCTCTTAAGTTTGCCCACAACAGAAGTTTGTATAACTGGTCTATAGTTAACCAGTTTATCCTCTTTTCCCTTCTTGACCAGAAGTGTTGCATTAGCTACCTACCAGTCGCAGGCACAATTTTGCCTATCAAGAGCTTTGAAAAATTGTACTCGGAGCCTCTAGGTCCACTGGCTTTATTCAAGACGAATGGATGCAATCCATCAAGGCCCGGTGACATCCATTTTGAATACTGCTCATTTTTTTCATAACTAATTCTTTTTCTGTTATCACTGACATTTATTCTGTCATCTACCTGTAGACCTAAATGGTTACTTCATCAATGTATCCAAGAACTGATAAAATTATACATCTCTGCCATATCTACATCCTCCATGACTTGATTTTCCTTCAATGAGAGTAGTCTTAGCTGCTAATTATTTTATTAATATCCTTAACTAGTTTACTTTTATATGACCTGCCGTCTTTTAATCTCCCTTTTAAGCTTTGCTTTAATCTTTCTTCATCCACAGAATTCTATCGTTCCTCATTTTGTAAGAATTTGAAAATTTGTCACTGCTAGTCCATCATTCTGTTTGGTTTCCTGCCCAGTGCAGATAATTTGGACCAGATAGCAATTTATGCCCACCCCTCTGCCATATTAGCTTAACCATAAATCTTTTAACCACTCAAATACTTCTGCCACACACATTTCCAAATCCTCCTGGGTATTCCCTGTTCTGCAAAAGAAAAATGACCAGCAAAGCAGTGTTTTCTGAAGTCAGATACAGAATGGAGCAAAGAAGTGTACATTATTGAACCAATGTTAAAAACAGTGGTTTATTTAACATCACAATGTTTACATAAATAACAGAAAATGGTGAAGAACTGTGCAGTTACCATACTTTATATAGATAATTGCCACTTCATGCATATTCAATTTTTCCTTTTAATTGTTTTTACAAACCGTGATATTCTAAGAGTCACCTCCCCTTCTCAACTGCATGGGACTGAAGAAGTTTCCATTTCCGTGTAGTTCTATGCAAGCTAGTTTCTCTCTTCAAACTGTGACTTGTTCTTAAGAAGGTATGCAGCCAAAAATTCGATAGGATTGGGAGGTCTGGAAAACACAGAATTTACTGAATAAACAAACAAACAAACATACATGTTTTATGGTAAACATAGTTTAACTATTTTTCAAAATTGCCAACTTGATCGAGAAACATCCAAAGTGTGATCTTAACTCGTGCAGAAGCACTTGTACATTTTCACAAGATGTTTCATTCATGGGTTGTTAGGCATTGCATCAAATTGGATTAATCTCAAACTACAACCTGCTGATAGCAGCAAATTTGACCAGGAAGTAAAAAAAGACTACCTGTGGTGAAAGGCAACTTAAGGTGAATAAAAGGCTCCTTTATAATCTGGACATTCAGAACTCTTTAAAACAAGTAACTAAACCCTGATGGGTGTACAGGAGTTGGGAGTACCCACAATGATTCTGCACAAAGCTCAATTTGGACTTCAAGCTAGACAACTTGTGGGAACTGAGGATTTCCCTACTAATCCTGACATTTATTTCACTCTGAAAATTAAACCGAAGAATTGGGGAAAATCTCAAGTCAGAGAATCTTTGGGTACCTGCTCCCAGCTGTCGCCATGTTCACGCCATTAGCCTGTTTGTACAACTTTTTCAGTTGCTGATATGTATTCCCTTACTGGCTAAGCACAAACCACAAAAAGGATCAGATGATGGGATAAAAAGAATTGCAAGATTACAATTGACGTCAGTGAGATTCAGTTGCTGTCTAAGGTAGCACAATAAAGTATAGCTACATAATTACCTGCAATTTCAGTTAAGTAACACCCAAGTTATTTAGAATCATAGAATACCACAGAAGGCGGCTGTTTGGCCCATTGAGTCTGTGTTGGCTCTTTCAAAGAGCAATCCAGTTAATCCCACTCTTCCCTTTTCCCATATCCCTGTAATTTTATTTTTCTCCTTCAAGTATTTATCTAATTTCCTTTTGAAAGCTACTCTGAATCTGTGTGCAGCACCCTATCAGGCAGTACATTCTAAATCTTAACAACTCATTGCATTAAAAAAGTTTTTCCTCGAGTCGCTTCTGCTTCTTTTGCCATTCACCTTAAATCTGTACCTCAGATTATTGAACTTTCAGCCATTCAAAACAGTTTCTCTTTATTTACTATATCTAAACCAGTCATGATTTTAAAACACCTTTATCAAATTAAGGAGACCACCAGCTTCTCCAGTCTATCCACATAATTGTAATCCCTCATCCCTTGGAACTATTCTAGTAAATTGCTTGTATCCTCTCTAAAGCCTTCATGTCCTTCCTAAGTTCGGTTCACAGAATTTGATTCATAGGTTTAGCAAGACTCCCTAGTTTTGTACTCTATGCTTCTGTTTATAAAGCCCAGGATCCTAAATGCTTTATTAACTGCATTTTTAACCTGTCATGTCACCTTCAAAGATCTGTGCAGAAGCACCCCCAGGTCTCTTTCTTCTTGGACCCCCTTTCATAATTGTACAATTAGCATGTACTACCTCTCATTCGCCCTACTAAAATGAATCACCTCAGACTTTGCTGTGTTGAATTTCATAAGAACATAAGAAATAGAAGCAGGAGTAGACCATACAGCCCATCAAACCTGCTCCACCATTTATGATCATGGCGGATCTTGGGCTTCAACTCCACTTACCCACCTGCTCCCCATATCCCTGGATTCCCTGAGAGAACAAAACTCTAAATATATTTAAAGCTGAGATAGACAATGATGTAACATCCACAATCCTTTGGGGTAGGGAATTCCAAAGATTCATAACCCTTTGAGTGAAAAGATTTCTCATCTCAGTCCTAAATGATTGGCTTTTTAAACCCTAAAACTGTGCCTCTTGTTCTAGATTCCCCAGTCAGGTGAAGCAACGTCTCTACCCAGTCAAGCCCCTTCATTATAGTGAATATTTCAATGAGATCACCTCGCATTCTTCTAGACTCCAGAGAATATAGACCCACATCTACAATGTGCTCACCTATTCTGCCAGCCTGGCTACATCCTCTTGAAATCTATTACTACTTACCTCAGTGTTTACTACAATTCCAAGTTTTGTGTCAACTTGAAATTTCAAAATTGTACCCCGTACCCCCCAGTTCAAGTCATTAATCTATATCAAAAACAGTGGTCCCAGTACTGAACCTCGGGGAAATATACCTCCCTCCAGTCTGAAAAACAGCCATTCACCACAACTCTGTTTTCTATCCCTTAACCAATTTTGTATGCATGCTGCTGCTGTCCCTTTTATCTCATGGGCTTCAATTTTGTTAACAAGCCTAATATGGCTTTATCAAACACCTTTTGTCAATTCTCATTTATCCCAGTAGGGAGTTCATGAGAGCATGTTAGGTATGGAAAGGATATCCATTTAAAGAATGGAGATGAGTCTGTCTTCAGCAAAATTAACATTTAATAAATGGCAACCTGATTGCAGCTTCACTGATAACCTCAAAGCTGAATGGGAGTGTATCTGAAAAAATGCTGACCAAATAAGTTGAATGACAAACATTTCCTGGAGGTTTTCACCATCCCAAATAAATAGTAACAGAACAGAAATCTGAGGATCGAGGGAATGTGACCCATGTAATATCAAAAGCTGCTTGCTTTTAAAATAGACCCAGTTATATCAACCAACAGCAGTTATTTCACTAACACACAAGAACTGTGCTTTGTTTCTAAAGAAGGAGCTGGTATATAAAAGATGGCATTATAAAAATTATTCTGGTGACAGTTTTAGGAACAAGTTGAAAAACAGCCATCTCTTCATGAAGCATTACTTGTGTTTAGAGATAACTTGCTCTTCCAGGTCACAACATGTTAGTGTTCCCAGTGAGTTTCACTTTTGAACTCTTCCCTTCCATTTAAATTTCTTTTAATGCCAATGCAGAAAAAAAACATTACCAAAAGAGGGCACCGGGAGCAATACCCAAGATTAGACCTGCAGAGAGCAGGGTGACAACTGCACCAATCCTAGGCATGCTCTGTGCCACACAAAACACAAGGAGTGTTTCAACCTTGACAGACAGAAGATACAATTTTAGGCAATACGACCTGGCCCTTTGCTCAGGAGCAAGAGATCACTCAGCCTTTAATGCTGGAACAGTCCAGTCCCCGCTGCTCGAAATCAGCAACATAGGTTCAATCCCAATTTACAATGGTACAAAAAGGGAAGTACTCTATGCCCTCTGGGGCAGGAATGTGAAGCTGTACCTGACCTAGAAATATGTGCTACCAGTACAGCAATCACAAATGGAAAAGCACTCCTAAACAGTTATCACCCACCAGATGCAGATCCTCTGCTTTGACCTCAACTTCACCTCAATCCCCAACCTTGGAGGAGCATTAGCAAATATACAGATAGAAATTGTCCAATTCCACGCCAGCTATCATCATGGCTACCAAGCGTCGAGATAAATTGTCAGTTTTGTGCTTTGGACTCAGGAGATTGAGATTGTCCCAACTCATTTCAATTACAACCCTTCCAACTGAGAACAGGAACCATCATTGCATTAAGTCTAGAATGGAGGTGAACAATGTGAAAAAGGAGTGCATCAACTCAATGTTTTTAAAAAGCATAAATATAATAGTGAAAATTTCTGCTCCATACAGGCCTCAACATGGGTATTTTATTGATTATATATCCAACTCAATAAAGATAAGGTATCCCACATTTAGCTACATTAGAAGATTTTGCTCCATGATTTAGATTTAGATTTTTAGATACAGCACTGAAACAGGCCCTTCGGCCCACCGAGTTTGTGCCGACCATTAACCACCCATTTATACTAATCCTACACTAATCCCATATTCCTACCACATCCTCACCTGTCCCTACCACCTACCTATACTAGGGGCAATTTATAATGGCCAATTAACCTATCAACCTGCAAGTCTTTTGGCTGTGGGAGGAAACCGGAGCACCCGGAGGAAACCCACGCAGACACAGGGAGAACTTGCAAACTCCACACAGGCAGTACCCAGAATTGAACCCAGGTCGCTGGAGCTGTGAGGCTGCGGTGCTAACCACTGCGCCGCCCCACTCTGATCTTCAGAGTGATCATTGTTTGTATACATATTCTGGTACAAATGGCATTGTGTGTCATTGCCACTGAACCCATTTTGAAATTAGGAACTTAATTACTTCGGCTAAGATTAGCAAAATGAAAATAGTATGAAATCCTGAACTGCTAGCAAACAGGTAGGCCCCATGATGTACAAATTATTAAACTGCTAAATACCAACTGTGAAAACAATCTGGCTGTTGCCACGTGATCCAGACCAGGAGTGAAGTTTGCAGCATTAATAAGATTCAGAGATACTTACTGTTACTTTACATTAACAGTTCTCGTTTCATTTTACAAGACGAGGCACAGAGCAGTAGCTTTGAAATATAAGATCCCAGCCATCCTGCAACTTAAAGAATCCTTTCAGCTCCCTTGGCAATGCACGCAATGGGTGGATTTATGCAATATAACCATTCCATCGCCCCAAGAGCAGCATATATGCACTTTCCATAAACATCTTACCTTTCTTTTGCCAGAACTGAAAGGCCTTGCAAAAGAATGGGTACCACTGTTTGATCCAGATACGCTCGAGTTGGAAGAGATTGCAGATCCACTTTCTGTTTTGATGTTTTCTCCGCATTCAGTTTTTCATTCTCAACTATCCTCTGTTCCATTGAGAAAAAAATGAACAGCTTTAACTTTAATCCTCACAGTGCATCTTCAACTTAAGTATTCCTCTGCAGTTTGTAATCCAAATAAGATTTGCTACCAATGACCAAAATAAAATTCCTTCCGCAGAATACTATTAAAAATAGGATTTGTAATTCTCCTACTTACCTTTCTACTCATCGCAAGCAAGAGAACAGCCACTGCTCCTAGGCAAACAACATTCTGACCTGGCTTCATTTAGTGAGCATAGCTCAGGGCAATTGCAGTAAAAAACACTTTTTAATCACAGTGTAATAGAGAACAAAACAGAGAATTTGTGGGATGAGAAGGGAATTAAACCTGTGTCATAACTGCTCCAAAACTGTATTCCCCAAAACAAGCCCTCTAACTATGATATTCATGATCCGCCTTTGTTTCGCTCAACTGTCCATTGCTCATGCGAGCACAGACAACAAATATCAATGGGTTATTTGATTGTAAGGGTGTCATTACAGAGCATCATCCTGTCCAAATGTACTTTACAGCAGGAGGGTCACTTAATAATTATTAGGAAAGGCTGTCCCTTTGGAAATTCTTACAGTACTATAACAGCAAGAGGGCAGTCAAAATAGCCAAGAACCTTAAGAGAAGAGAACATAAAAGAGCCAATATACTTCCTCCAAGTTATTCACAGAAACAGTATTTTACAATCCCAAGCCTTAACAGCCTGATGTATCACTCACTGGGTGCTGCCTGGAATGGTGACATACACACAGCCCTATAGTGGAAAAATAAACAGGGAGATGCTATATGATTTATAGTAGCCCATAACTCAGCAATGTGTGTAAACTCACTACTGAGTTTTAAGAATGTAAAGCAATTCAAATGTGAGTTTAATGGCGCTTGTAAACGTGTCAACACAATGGCAGTTCTTGTAAATGGTTAGTAGTCAGCACAGTCAAGCCTATCTACATACAGAATCTGACAAAGGTTCATGGACAGTAGATAGCTGAGGAAAACAAATGGTAGTTACAAACAGAAGAGCCAAGAAGCCTTTAGAGAATTGTAATTAAGGCCAGAAGAAAACATAAAATAGTTAATATACTTCCTTCAAGCATTCATTGCAAACAGTATTTTAAAATCCCGAGTCATAATAGCTTTATAACATTTGCCCTGTTGACTCACTGAGTGCTACCTGGAATGGCCACATACACAGCTCTATAGGAGATTAGGAAAGCTTTAATGAAGGTAAATGAAAGGCTTACCAAGCACACATGGTTTATATAAACCACTGTAAATATGTATTGAAGATAACTCTGCAATTTACTTGCACAGAAAAACTTGCATGCACATAGGCTTGACTGTACATGAACTGTCCCTGGAGTAAACCATTACATTGCTCAGTTCAGTACCTGCACGTTCTCAGAGAGACCATATTCCGCATGAGGATTTTCTGATATCTGAAAAAGAAACAATTCATCTGAGAACAGTAGCTTTTGTCCTACTTAAATAAAAGTCAAGAAAATTATGTTCTTTGTATCTCACTTATTCCAGACTGGTATTACCTGCATCTGTCCTTCCAGATTTGGTTCTGCGAGTGTATCGCCATGCTCTAAGGAAATAGACACCGGCATTAAAATCATAATCTGGAACATCTCAGAAAGGTTCTCCGTCCATATAATAATCAGATACATCAAAATCTCCAAAGAGAGAATGACAATGTATTCACTTTGGAAAATTTCTGGAATTATATTTTAAAACACTTTCTTCCTGAAGAAGCCACTTCTTTGCACTGAGTCCTGTTATTTTTCTTCCAGGATCAGTTGCAGTCACCATTATGACTTGCACCAGGTTAATTTAACACATCACAGCACAGCCCACGCAGGAAAATTCTCCATCAAGTTTCACCCTCACAACGGTTTCACGCAGTATATTCAGGATTCCAGACATAGTTAGAAGTGGGCACTTATAGGAGGTACCAGCAGATCGGAGGAAGAAACAACACCAATTACTTTCTGGATGCAATAGAAATAAAGGATTTCTAATCTATTGTGGATTTACAGAACTGTTACAAATATATAGACTGCTAGTTTCATTTCGAAGTAGAGTTGAAACAATAAATGCTAATCAAGAGATTGAAAGGGGTCATTTGATTGTGAATTAATTGGCTTACTAATTGGAATTGCAGGCTGTACCAAATCTAAACTGCAGCACGGGGGTGGGGGGGAGGAGGAGGAGAGTTCCTATATGCTGAATGGTCCATATATATAAGCTAACACATCAAGTAAATTCTGACAATTGTAGTTTCCTGCTAACTGGATTTGCTTCACTAATACAAGCATGTTTTTGACTGCAGCTGATGGGTTCATGGGCTGAATCTGGAGGCTGTCTGGGAATCTGATGTCAAAAGGGGAGGAGCAGAACAGAAATACAGAAGTTATCGGGGATTAAATAATAACGGGCACTGATAGCATTGTCTGCAGCCATGATCCAGAATCCCAAGAAGTGTGTTGCCAACCTGGTGCCTCAGTGAGGGATATCTCAATGCGGCTGGAAAGGGAGGGGGGAGATCTAGTAGTTACGGTTCATGTCAGGATCAATAACGAGTACCAGGAGTTAGGAACTAAATTAAAAAGCAGGATGTCATCAAGGTTGCTCATCTCAGGATTATTATTCAAACCACATGCTTATTGTCATAGGGGCAAACAGCTCAGGAAGGTGAACTTGTGGCGCAAGTACTGGGTTCTGAGGTAGCTGCACCAATGGGACAGGCTGCACCTGACCCAGGCTGGGACCAAGGTCTTAGCAGAAAGGAAAAATAAGGTGGCAATAAGGACTTGAATAAATGGGTGGTGGGACAAAGGATTCAGTCCGAAGCAACAGTAAAAATTATTGATAAAAAAAAAGAGGGATAAAATCAGAGTTCGGATCACAAACAGCGATATAGATACTCCAGGTGAAGGGAATACCAAAATAACTGAAGAACATAGAACAGTACAGTACAGTACAGGCCCTTCGGCCCACGATGTTGTGCCGACCCTTTAACCGACTCGAAGATCAAACTACCTACATACCCTTCATTCTACTATCATCCATGTACCTATCCAAGAGTCGCTTAAATGTCCCTAATGTATCTGCTTCTACTACCACCGCTGGCAGCGCATTCCACACACCCACCACTCTCTGTGTAAAGAACCTACCTCTGACATCTCCCCGAAACCTTCCTCCAATCACCTTAAAATTATGCCCCCTGGTGATAGCCCTTTCCGCCCTGGGAAAAAGTCTCTGGCTATCCACTCTATCTATGCCTCTCATCATCTTGTACCCCTCTATCAAGTCACCTCTCATCCTTCTTCGCTCCAATGAGAAAAGCCCTAGCTCCCTCAACCTTTCTTCACAAGACATGCCCTCCAGTCCAGGAAGCATCCTGGTAAATCTCCTCTGCACCCTCTCTAAAGCTTCCACATCCTTCCTATAATGAGGCGACCAGAACTGAACATAATATTCCAAGTATGGTCGAACCAGGGCTTTATAGAGCTGCAGCATAACCTCGTGGCTCTTAAACTCAATCCCCCTGTTAATGAAAGCCAACACCCCATACGCCTTAACAACCCTATCAACTTGGGTGGCAACTTTGAAGGATCTATGGACGTGGACCCCAAGATCCCTCTGTTCCTCAACACTACCAAGAATCCTGTCTTTAAGCCTGTATTCTGCATTCAAATTCGACCTTCCAAAATGAATCACTTCACACTTTTCCAGGTTGAACTCCATCTGCCACTTCTCAGCCCAGTTCTGCATCCTGTCAATGTCCTGTTGCAACCTACAACAGCCCTCCACACTATCCACAACTCCAGCAACCTTTGTGTCATCGGAAACTTACTAACCCAGCCTTCCACTTCCTCATCCAAGTCATTTATAAAAATCACAAAGAGCAGAGGTCCCAGAACAGATCCCTGCGGAACACCACTGGTCACCGAGCTCCAGGTTGAATACTTTCCATCTACTACCACCCTCTGTCTTCTATGGGTCAGCCAATTCTGTATCCAGACAGCCAAATTTCCCTGTATCCCATGCCTCCTTACTTTCTGAATGAGCCTACCAAGGGGAACCTTATCAAACGCCTTGCTAAAATCCATATACACCACATCCACTGCTCTTCCTTCATCAATGTGTTTTGTCACATCCTCAAAGAATTCAGTAAGGCTTGTAAGGCATGACCTGCCCCTCACAAAGCCATGCTGACTATCTCTAATCAAACTATGCTTTTCCAAATAATCATAAATCCTGTCTCTCAGAATCCTCTCCAATAATTTGCCCACCACTGACATAAGACTGACTGGTCTGTAATTTCCAGGGTTATCCCTATTCCCTTTTTCAAACAAGGGAATAACATTTGCCACCCTCCAATCATCTGGTACTACTCCAGTGGACAGTGAGGACGCAAAGATCAATCGCCAAAGGCGCGGCAATCTCTTCCCTCGCTTCCTGTAATAACCTTGGGTATATCCCGTCTGGCCCCGGGGACTTATCTATCCTCATGTCTTTCAAAATTTCCAGCACATCCTCCTTCTTAACATCAACCTGTTCGAGCATATCAGCCTGTTTCACGCTGTCCTCACAAACGACAAGGTCCCTCTCACTAGTGAATACTGAAGCAAAGTATTCATTAAGGACCTCCCCCGACTCCAGGCACAAGTTCCCTCCACTATCCCTGATCAGCCCTACCCTCACCCTGGCCATCCTCTTGTTCCTTAATCCTACCCGCCAAGACTTCTTCATGTCCCCTTCTAGCTCTCCTAAGTCCATTCTTCAGTTCCTTCCTGACTACCTTGTAACCCTCTGGAGCCCTGTCTGATCCTTGCTTCCTCAACCTTAAGTAAGCTTCCTTCTTCCTCTTGACTAGCTGTTCCACATCTCGTCATCCAAGGTTCCTTCACCCAACCATCCCTTCCTTGCCTCATCGGGACAAACCTATCCAGCAGTCGCAGCAAGTGCTCCCTAAACAACCTCCACATTTCTGTCGTGCATTTCCCTGAGAACATCTGTTCCCAATTTAAGCTCCCCAGTTCCTGCCTAATAGCATTGTAATTCCCCCTCCCCCAATTAAATATTTTCCCATCCCGTCTGCTCCTATCCCTCTCCATGAATATAGTAAAGGTCAAGGAGTTGTGATCACTATCACCAAAATGCTCTCCCACCTGGCCTGGTTCGTTGCCAAGCACCAAATCCAACATAGCCTCCCCTCTAGTTGGCCTATCTACATATTGAGTCAGGAAACCTTCCTGGACACACCTGACAAAATCTGCTCCATCCAAACTATTTGCACTAAGGAGGTTCCAATCAATATTAGGGAAGTTGAAGTCACCCATGACAACAACCCTGTTACTTCTGCACCTTTCCAAAATCTGCCTCCCAATCTGTTCCTCCATGTCTCTGTTGCTATTGGGGGGGTCTATAGAAAACTCCCAATAAAGTGACTGCTCCTTTCCTGTTTCTGACTTCCACCCATACTGACTCAGTAGACAAACCCTCCTCGACAACCTCCCTTTCTGCAGCTTTGATACTATCCCTGATTAGCAATGCCACTCCCCCACCTCTTTTACCTCCCTCCCTATTCCTTTTGAAACATCTAAACCCCGGAACATCCAACATCCATTCCTGCCCGTGATATCCAAGTCTCCGTAACGACCACAACATCGTAGCTCCAAGTACTGATCCATGCTCCAAGTTCATCACCCTTATTCCTGACACTTTTTGCGTTAAAATAGACACACTTCAACCCATCATACTGGCTGCAACTTTGCCCTGTCAACTGTCTAACCTTCCTCACAGACTCTCTGCACTCTGTATCTGCCTGTTCAACAGCTACCCCATCCACTGATCTGTAGCTCCGGTTCCCATCCCCCTGCCAAACTAGTTTAAACCCTCCCGAAGAGCTCTAGCAAACCTCCCGCCCAGGATATTGGTGCCCCTCCAGTTCAGATGCAACCCGTCCTTCTTGTACAGGTCCCACCTTCCCCAGAAGGTATCCCAATGATCCACATATCTGAAGCCCTCCCTCCTACACCAGCTCTGCAGCCACGTGTTCAGCTGCATTCGCTCTGTTTCTGGCCTCACTAGCACATGGCACCAGTATCAATCCTGAGGTTACTACTCTGCTCATCCTGCCTTTTAGCTTCCAACCTAACTCCCTATATTCGCTTTTCAGGTCCTCATCCCTTTTCCTAGCTATGTCATTGCTAGCGATGTGTACCACGACTTCTGGCTGCTCCCCCTCCCCCTTAAGAATCCTGTAGACTCGATCCGAGACATCCCTGACCCTGGCACCCGGGAGGCAGCATACCATCCGGGAGTCTCGTTCGCAACCACAGAATCTCCTGTCTGTTCCTCTAACCATTGAATCTCCTATCACTATCGCTCTCCTATTCTCCCCCCTTCCCTTCTGAGCCAGGCTCAGTGCCAGAGACCTGGCCGCTGTGGCTTTCGCCCGGTAGGTCCCCCCCCCCAACCGTATCCAAAACGGTATACTTATTATTGAGGGGAACGGCCACAGGGGATTCCTGCACTGTGCGCCTAATCCCTTTCCCTCCCCTGATGGTCACCCAGCTACCTTTACCCTGTAACTTAGGTGTCACTACTTCCCTATAACTGCTCTCCATCACCCCCGCAGCCTCCTGAATGATCTGAAGTTCATCCAGCTCCAGTTCCCTAATGCAGTCTGTGAGGAGCTGGAGTTGGGTGCACTTCTCACAGGTGAAGTCAGCAGGGACACAAGTGGTGACCCTTACCTCCCACATCCTGCAAGAGGAGCATGCAACTGCCCTAGCTTCCATCCCCTCCGCACTAAATTGACAAAAGAGATTTTTTTAAAAAGCAGTTAAAGCATAAGCGAAAAATAAGAAATGCATTAAGTTGATCGGTGAGAAAGACAAGTCTGGGTCTCTTGCCTAAATTAGAGTTTTATATACTAATACATGGAGTATAAAAATAAAAAAAGTTAATTAGAGGCTTAAATATCAAGGGTATGACAATGGTGACCAATACAAAGACATGGCTGGAAGCTAGTCATGATTGGAAATTAAATTATTCCAGGTTATAAGTCCTTTAGAAAGGATTTGGAAACTGATAGAGGCGGAGCCTTATTGATTCAAGATACTATTAGAATATTAGAAAGAACATGGATAGGGGAAAGCAATCAGCAAAGATTATGGTTAGAACTGAGGTAAAAAAGAGAGGACTTAAAACTATACTGGGAATTGTCTACTGGCCAGATAGCAGCAATGAAGTGGCAGCATTTGCTAGTTCAGAGATTAGAGAGGCTTTTCACAAAAGGAGAGTTGTTTTAACAGGAGACTTTAAATTTCATATAGATCAGGAACAGCGGAGAAGCTCAAGTCAGAAAGGTAGTGAATTTTAAGTGCATTCATTGTATTTTCTGGAGTCACATATTCTAGAACTAACAAGGCAGGCCACACTAGATTTAGTAACAAGTAATATACCCCTTATTTAATAGTGTAACAGTGATCATATTATCAAATTCAATGTTCAGTTTTTCCTTTTCAAACCTAACATAGTTACTAAGATTCTAGATTTTGGTCAGGCTAACTTTGACAGGATGAGACACACTGACAACAGCAGACTGCACACAACTGTTACTGGGTAAAACGACAGATGAATAGTGGGTGTTCAAAAAGAATTCAGCTAAAATACAGGACCAATATATACCCCAAAGGGGAAACAGCTCTACTTACCAAATAAAACAAACAGCCATGATCAACAAGAAAAGGGAGGGATAACAAAACTAAAGGAAAGAGGGTACAAAAGTACAAAGAATAATGTAGATCCAGGGGAATGGAAGAGATATTAACCCAGAGGTTGATTTGAGAATAATAGTGAGGCTAACAGCACTCACCAATATTATGGAGTAAATCAGAAATCAACTTCCAGAGTCTGGGCATATGCAGGCAGATGCAGAAATCAAGCAGTTGCTGTCTAAGTTACCCTGTTCCTCCATGGGCTGCATTATAACAGTACCTAACCAGTAGACTCAGCATTAAAATACATGTAAGGGTGTGTAGTTGCAGTACTTACCCACTAAACGTGGGGGGTTAAGGATGATGCATTAAGGTGAAAGTGATAGTTTTAATTAGTGCTAAACCACCTCTCTGGCCCTGAAAATTTAATTTTACAAGTGTGATGTCTCACCCCTGCAGAATGTAATTAGCATGAGATTTTTTTTTTAAAAACCTTTTTTTTTTTACTTTTTCTTTACCTCTTTTGTCCCCTTCTCAATTGTATTATTGAATTCAATGAAAAGTTTGAAAGAAAAAAAAACTTGACAGTTACTAAGATTCTAGATTTTGGTACGGTTAACATTAACAGGATGAAACACAAACTGATAACAGCAAACAAGTCAAAACCATTATTAGGTAAAACTACAGCTGAAGCTAAATATTAGGAAGCCCCAAGCCATTGGCTGTAATTTTACAGCCCCCCTGAGTGGGCTTGTGGCGAGGGGAGCATAAAATTGAGTGAGAGGTGGGGGGGGGGGGGGGGTGCTGTTCCTGACCCCCTCCCACCCCCACTGCAATTTTATGTGGGGAGGCAGCGAGGATAAACAGTCCGGCCGCCCCAGGCCAATCGAGGCCCTCAAGTTAACTGGCACTTTAAGAGCCTTCTCCCGCCACTGCGGGTATTTTATCCTTGGCGGCTGGATGGCAAAGGCCCCAAGTACCCCACCTGGTAAAACCAGGTACCTTTCTTGCGTGCTGGGGGGCCCGTCTGATCGGACATAGCCGATTTTTTACGGCCTTGCCGGGGACACTTAGCTGAGGTCCAGAGCCATCCTTCCTGTCGCCTCTGATGGCTGGGTGTAGTCCAAGCAGCGGACACCGCTCCTGGGGGCGCTGCTGGGATTACAAGGTGCCAGCCCTCTGATTGGCCGGCAGCTCCATTAGGCGGGACGTCCTGCCTCAAGGAGGTGGAAGTCCCACCCAAGACCAACTAAGGGCCTGGGGAGCGAAAAATTCCAGTCTGGCTCCCCAGGCCCGGTGCAGGTAGGCTTGCCACCGACTTTTTGGGTGGAGGGCAGGGCCTCCTGCCCAGTGTAAAATTCCGGCCATTGTCTTTGGTCCCTGCCACAAACTCCATTCCCTAACTACCAACTCCATCCCTCTCCCTGGCAACTGTCTGAGGCTGAACCAGATCTTGGCGTCATATCTGACCTCGAAATGAGCTCCCGCCCACATATCCGCCCCATCACTAAAACTGCCTATTTTCACCTCATCAGCTGACCCAGTTGCTGCAACAGCTCATCTGCTGCTGAAACCTTTATCCACGCCTTTGTTACCTCTGGATGATGATTCTAATGCACCTCTGGCCAGTCTCCCACATTGTATCCTCTGTTAACTCTAAAAACTCTGCTGCCCATGTCCTAAATCACACCAAATCCAGTTTACCCACCACCCTTGTGCTCGCTGATCTACACTGGTCCCTGGTTATGTAATGCCTCGATTTTTAAAGTTCTCATCCTTGTTTAAAATCCCTCCATGGCCTCCCCTCCCTATCTATGTAATCTTCTCCAGTCCCACACTTCAAGACATCTGCAATCTAATTCTGGCCTCTAGAACACCCCCAATATAGAGCAGACAGCATTGTGAGCAGCAAATACTGTATACTAAATTCAAAGAAGTTGACATAAACCGCTGTTTCGCTTGGAAGTAATGTTTGGGGCCTTGGCCGGTGAGGAGAGAGGAGCTAAAACGACAGGTATTGCATCTCCTGCACTTGCATGGAAAGGTGACATGGGAAGAGGAGAGGGTGTTGTAGGTGATTGATGAGTGACTCGGAGTTGAGGAGGAAACAGTCCCTTTGGAATGCTGAAAGAGGAGGGTGAACGAGGGTGTCACAGAGGGAACAGTACCGTTGGAATGCTGAGAGGGGAGGGGAAGACATGTTTGGTGGTGGCATTACGCTGTGGCAGCAGAAATGGCAGAGGATGATCTGTTGAATACAGAGGCTGGTGAGGTGGAAGGCGAGGACAAAGAGAACCCTATCGTAGTTCTGGGAGGGAAGGGGTGAGAACAGAAGTGCAGAAATTGGGACAGACATGGTTGAGGGCTCTGTCAATCACGGGGGCAGGGGGGGAAATCCTTGGGTGGGGAAAAAGGAAGATACATCAGAAGCAGAGGTTTGGAAGGTTATGTCATCAGAACAGATGCAACAGAGAAACTGGGGGAATGGAATGGAGTCCTTTCAGGAAGCAGATTCTGAGGAAGTGTGGTTGAGGTAGCTGTGGGAGTCACTGGACAAAGAGTGAATATTCGTTGATTGCCTCCATTTCTGGGGATAGGCATTGAAGTTGAGAAGGGAAGGGAAGTGTTGGAGATGGACCATGTGAAGATGAGAGAAGGGTGAAAATTGGAAGCAAAGTTGATGAAATTTTCCAGTTCTGGGTGAAAGCAGGAAACGGCACCGATAGTCAAAAACGTACTGGAAAAATAGGTGAGGGAGGGGGCCTCAATCGGATTGGAACAAGGAATGTTCCACATATCCCACAGAAAGGCAGGCATAGGACTCATGCGGTCATCCATAGCAACACTTCTTAATTTGGAAGTGAATGGAGTTAAGGGAAAATTTATTCAATGTGAGAACATATCTTTTGTGAGGAAATATGAGGACATATCTTTTGTTTCTTTACTTGTCCCATTACCACTTCCCTTTGCTTTGCACCATCAACCCTTTTGTCATTTAACCTCTCCCATCTTCCACCCTACAGACCTTCTCTTTTGTTCTTTTTCCCACACTTCTCCCTTTCACTTGCTTAAAACCTATTACATCGCTAGTGTTCCCAGTTGTGATGAAAGGTCATCGACCCGAAACATTAATTGTTTCTCTCTCCACTGATGCTACCAGAGTATTTCCAGCATTTTCTGTTTTTATTTCAGATTTCCAGCATCCGCAGTATTTTGCCATCACTAAGATTGCCTATTTCCACCTGTCTCAGCTCATCTGCTGAAACCCCACATTCATGCCTTCGTTACCTCTAGACTTGACTACTGGCTGGTCTCCCACATTCTACCCTCCATAACCTTAAGGTCATCCAAAACTCTGCTGCCCATGTCTTAACTCACACTAATTCCCATTCACTTATCAACCCTGCGCTCCCTGACCTACATTAGCACGTGATCAAGCAAAGTCAAAAATCCCTCCATATCTCTAATCTCCTTCAACCCTCAGATATCTGTACTCCTCTAATTCTAGCCTCTTGAGAATCCCCGATTTTAATTGTTCCACCACTGGTGGCCATGCCTTCAGTTGCCTAGGCCCTAAATTCTGGAATACCTTCACTACATCTCTCCTCCTTCAAGACACTCCTTAAACTCCGCCTCTTTGACCAAGCTTTTGGTCACCTGACCCAATATCTCCTTATGTAGCTCGGTGTCGTTTTATTTTATAATGCTCCTGTAAAGCACCTTGGGACATTTTATTACATGAAAGGCACTATATAAAGATAAATCGTTTACATAAATTAGGCCTGTATTCTCCAGAATAAAGAAGGTCAAGGGGTGATTTGATTGAGTGTTTTAGGATTTTGAAAGGAATTGATAAGGTAAATAGAGGGAAACCTTTGCCACTGATGGAGTAGTCAAAGACAAGGGGACATGATCTTAAAATCAGGGTAATCCTTTCAGGAGAGAAGTTAGGAAACACTTCTTCATGCAAAAACCAGAAGATCATTTAAGCTAAGATTGACAGATTTTTGCTAGCTCAGGATACAAAAGGATATGGAGCCAAAGCAGGTGGATACAGAAACAGATTAAGATACAGATCAGCCATGATCTTACTGAATGGTCAAACAGGCTCGAAGGGCTGGGCGACCTGCTCCAGTTCATATTCCTAATTGAGTGCTTAAAACTAGGACACTGAAAAGTAATGCAGTACCTACTGTCCTATTTAAGCATATGCGATGGCAAGGGTGAGATCACAGTATTCAACGAGATCTTGTTAAAATCTCTTGGTCACAGTATTACTTTTCACATTCAAGTTAAAAATTTTTCAAAGGGTTTCACATCAGCAGTCTTTAAGTGTCAGCTGTGGCTCAATGTCAGGTGGTCATTGGGATAGTGCAAGAAGGTAGAGTCAAGGTAGATGATGAGTCATAAACTTATTGAATGACAGAACAGGCTTGGAGGGCCAAATGGCCTACTCCTGCTCCTAATTTGTATGTTCTTAAATGCAAGTTTTTTTTTTACATACCATTAATGCCCATTCTTTCTGGCATGAGACCATCTCTTCCACAATATTTCAGATAGGTGAATGTCTTAAGTTGCTTTTATATTTTGCTGGCCAGGTCACAGACATTAGGGAAAAAAAGTAGTTTAACACTTGTTGCCAGTCTAACTGTTACTAGTAAATGTGCTGCAGTGGCACCAGTGTGAACTTTGCTCTGTATATGCACAACAACTTGATAACATAAATGTGCCCCAGTCCTGTAAGCACATCAAGATACAAGTATTATGCAAAAGGTAGTTGTCAGACTGCCATAGTATTTCTGTACATACTGTTTCCCTTTGCTTCCAGGTTAGAGGGAGACTGGCAGCAGAATTTAAAGATATATTTAGGAGAACACCACACATAGGATGCACTTTCAAGACCCCTAAAATAACATTTTCAAACAAGTAGTGGTGACCTAGTTACTCACATTGCTGAGTATTAGTGACTCAAGAGGTATTAATAGCAAATTGGGGTAGGACTTGGTTAAAGGTAACACACCTTTCCATTCTGACGAGGATGCTAATGTTTCCATCTCAAACACGAAGCCTCGGGGCGTCAATGTTAAATGAAAGCTCCCGTTAATTGTCAACTCAATAACTTGAATTTACAGAGCAGCTTCAATGTCGGAAAACATTCCAAGACATCAAGAAAAAAAGACGATGAGCCACAGGATCGATTAATGAGTAATGTCCAAAGGTTTGGGCAAAGAGGTGAGGTCTTGAAAAGAGAGGAAGGAGAGGCAAAGCAAAATTCCTGGCTGGGACTGAAGCAGTCATATGCAGATAGGGAGGATTCACAAGAGCTAGAGTAAGTCACAGAGAGAGATAGGAAGAGAGAGCACGGAGAGGTTTAAACACATGGATAATAACTTTAATTGTCAGACGCAGAGAGAAACCAGGGACTAATGTTGGTCAGTAAAAGTTGTTGTTACCAACAGATCGCGGTGCTTTTATTTAATATCTACCCTTCCCTCGCAAACCTCCAGACCCACAAACTTCCAACAGCACCAACAAGCCAGTAAGTAACACAGAAGCACAAGCAGGGTTGGGGTCGCCAATGTGGGGTTTCGAGAGAGCGGGTCCGCTCAAACTGCGGAGCCGGAGAAACCTCCAGCGGCGGGGCTCGGATCCCACGGCTGATGGGAGATTTGCGGCCTGGCCGCACAGTACAAGATCCCCAACCCTTCACCTCGGGGAAACAACTTCAGCTCCTTCCCCTCAGGCAGCATTTCAGCCGTTACCATGAATCAAAAACAACCCCTCTGTACGCACCAATAATATGCAGCCTGACAGTAAAAGGCCGACTCACTCCAAAGTGCAGCACTAACCTTCCGCCATGTTTGTTGTCCGTTTCCACGCTCTGCGCCGTGTCCCTCCTTGAAACGAAATCGGCGATTGGTCGCCGCCAAAGGCATCATTAACTACGAGCTCCAATTGGTCCGGCCATGAGGTTTGTGAAAGGAGGAGCGGGATTGGTCAAACTGTCGGTGGGTAGGCGGGGCCGAGCGTGCGGAAAGCGAGACGGTTGGCGATGTCAGGGTCCGCCAGGCGCATGCTCAGTGCTGGCGGTGAGGAAGATGAGAATTATGAAATAGTTTCAGATATTTCAGATTTCCAGCATCTGCAGTATTTTGCTTTTATATAATCATAGAATGGTTACAGTACAGGAAGAGGTCATTCAGCCCGACATGTCTGTGTCAGCTCTCTGCAAGAGCAAATCAGCTAGTCCCATTCCTCCGCCTTTTTCCCCAAAATTCAGCAAATGTTTTCTCCTCAAATCAGCAAGGCTCTGAGTACAAAACAACAACTACAATTTGCATTTGTACAGTGCCTTAAACATGGCACTTCATAGGAATTTCGTAAAGTACAATTAGACACCAAACCACTTAACCACATTTACTTGAACATATTAGCATTGAAAGGGAGGAAGTATTAGCTATTTTAGCAGACTTAAAAGTGGATAAATCCCCAGGCCCAGATGAGATGTATCCCAGGCTGTTATGTGAGGCAAGGGAGGTGATAGCAGGGGCTCTGACACATATTTTCAAATCCTCTCTGGCCACAGGAGAGGTACGAAGGTAGGAAAAAATTCTGAGGGACAGGATTAATCTCCACTTGGAGAGGCAGGGATTAATCAGGGATAGTCAGCATGGTTTTGTCAGGGGGAGATCGTGTCTAACTAATTTGATTGAATTTTTCGAGGCGAAGACTAGATGTGTAGATGAGGGTAAAACAGTTGATGTAGTCTACATGTACTTCAGAAAGGCTTTTGATAAGATCCAGCATGGGAGTTTGATTAACAAGGTAAGAGCCCATGGGATCCAAGGCAATTTGGCAAAGTGGATACAAAATTGGCTTCGTGGCAGGAGGCAGAGGGTGATGGTCGAGGGTTGTTTTTGTGAGTGGAAGCTTGTGACCAGTGTGTACCGCAGGGATTGGTGCTGGGGCCCTTGCTGTTTGTAGTGTACATTAATGATTTAGACGTGAATATAGGAGGTATGATAAGTAAGTTTGCAGATGACTTGAAAATTGGTGGTGTCGTAAATAGTGAGGAAAGCAGAATACAGGACGATATAGATGGGCTTGGAAGATGGGCAGAGCAGTGGCAAATGGAATGTAATCCTGAGAAGTGTGAGGTGATGCATTTTGGGAGGACTAACAAGGCAAGGGAAAATACAATGGATGGTAGGACTCTAGGAACTACAGAAGGTCAGAGGGATCTTGGTGTACATGTCTGTAGATTTATTACATTTCTAACCTTTGCCAGTTGTGATGAAAGGTCATCAAGCTGAAATATTAACTCTGTTTCACTCTCCACAGATGCTGCCAGACCTGCAGTGTATTCCCAGCACTTTCTATTTTTATTTCAGATTTCCAGCATTCACAGTATTTTGCTTTTATTGTAGTAAAGAAATAGTACTTGAGAAATGAATGGTACTAAAAGATGAGAAATCCCCTGGACCTGATGGCCTACACCTTAGGGTTTTAGAAGAGGTGGCTGTAGAGATAGCGGATTCATTGACTTTGATCATCCAGAATTCCCTAGATCCTGGAACAGTTCTCATGGATTGGAAATTAGCAAATGTAACCCTGCTGTTCAAGAAAGGAGGGAGAGAGAAAACAGGGAACTCTAGGCCAGTTAGCCTGACATCAGTAAGTAGGGAAAATGCTGAAATCTATTATTAGGGACATGGTAACAGGGTACTTAACAAATCTTAATATGAATGGGCAGAATCAACACAGATTTATGAAAGGGAAATTATGTTTGACAAATCTGTAATAGTTTTTTTGAGGTTGTAACTAGTAGGATGGATAAGAGGGAGCCAGTGGATGCAGCGTATTTGTATTTTCAAAAGCCACACAAGAAATTATTACACAAAATTATGGTTCATGGGATTGGGGTAATATATAGAGAGTAGAAACAGATGGGTCATTTTCGGGTTTGCAGGCTGTAACTAGTGAGGTACCACATGGATCAGTGCTTGGGCTTCAGCTGTTTACAATCTATATTAGTGACTTAGATGAGGGGATTGTGTGCAATGCACACAGGGGTGAGTAGACACTTTCCAGGGAGTCCGCAAAGTAATGTAATTGTGACACATTGTTGGGATGGCACGGGTTGGGTATCTGCTGTTTTCCATCCCAGTTACTGGCAGTGTCCCAGTTGCAGAGGTGCCACACACCAGGAAGCTCACAATATTCCAGTGCAGACAGGCTGGAAAATAGCAGGGGGGGGCGGGGGGGGGGGGGGAAGAATTCCTGAAACACTCAGCAGCTGTGCAGTAAGTAGACTGGCAGTTAAAGGTCACACCTGAAACTCCCACCCAGAGGCAGCGAGCCTAATCCCACTCCAGGAAGAGCAGGGAGGTGTCATGTGGTGTGGTGACATATTTAACAGGCATGTTGCTGAACCTGTAGGGTAAAGGCCTGCTCGGGTATAAAATTGAAACCTGACCTGGGCCCGAGCCCTTTAATTTTTTTTTGCGCCCGACCCGACCTGACCCGACCCGACCTGACACAAATATCGTTCATCCGTTCCGGCAGTAGGCTATTCCTGCTGATGGAGTTGTGGGGAATCATGGGTAAGCTTGATCCTGTGAGTTCCCAGAATGCTGGACTCGGAATATCGACTCGACCCAACCCGACCCAAACCTGACACATGTAGTCAGGTCTAGTCGGGTTCAGGTCAGGTAGCCAGGCTTTACTGTAGGGTTATCTTTCAGCTGAAGGGAAGATGGAAGTTTTCACTTCAACCACTCAGTGCTCATCATATTGGACACCCCTGTCAAAATTTCATGCAAGTCCAGGAAATTGTTGAACTTTACATTCAGAAGTGTAAATGTGCATGGAGTTTCTGGTATTCTAATTCACAGGAGGGTGTTGGGGGTTTGTGATTACTAATCCATTTGAAAATGGGTCCTTCAACCAAAATTGTTTAAAAACCACTAGTGCAATGTATCCAAGTTTAGGAACATAAGGCTTAGGAGCAGGAGTAGTCCATTCAGCCCTTCAAGCCTGCTCTGCCATTCGAAATGATCATGGTTGATCTGGTTGTGGTCTCAACTCCACTTTCCTGTCTGCCCCCCATGCCCCTTGACTCCCTTGTCTGTAAAAAAAAATTATCTAACTCAGCCTTGAAAAATTCAATGACCCAGGCTCCACTGCTTCCTGGGGAAGAGAATTCCACAGAGTAACAACCCTTTCAGAAAAAAAAATTCTCGTCCGTCTTAAAAGGGGGATCTCTTATTCTTAAATTGTGTCCCCCTGTTCTAGTCTCCCCCATAAGAGGAAACATCCACTCGATCAAAAGTCCTCTCAGGATCTTGTATGTTTCAATAAGATCACCTCTCATTCTTTTAAACTCCAACAGGTATAGGCCTAACCTGTTCAACCTTTCTTCACAAGATAAGCCCTTCATCCCCGGAGTGAGTGAGTCCTGTGAACCTTCTCTGAACTGCTTCTAACACAATTATATCCTTTTTCAATAAGGAGACCAAAACTATACACAGTTTGCTGATAATACAAAGTTAGGTGGGAAACTAAGAACAACAAAGAACAGTACAGCACAGGAACAGGTCATTCGGCCCTCCAAGCCTGCTCCGATCTTGATGCCTGCCTAAACTAAATCCTTCTGCACTTCCGGGGTCCGTATCCCTCTATTTCCATCCTATTCATGTATTTGTCAAGATGCCTCTTAAACGTCGCTATCGTACCTGCTTCCACCACCTCCCCCAGCAGCAAGTTCCAGGCACTCACCACCCTCTGTATAAAGAACTTGCCTCGCACATCCCCTCTAAACTTTGCCCCTCTCAACTTAAACCTATGTCCCCTAGTAACTGACTTCCACCCTGGGAAAAAGCTTCTGACTATCCACTCTGTCCATGCCGCTTATAACTTTGTGAACCTCTATCATGTCGCCCCTCCATCTCCGTCGTTCCAGTGAAAACAATCAGAGTTTATCCAACCTCTCCTCATAGCTAATGCCCTCCAGACCAGGCAACATCCTGGTAAACCTCTTCTGTACTCTCTCCAAAGCCTCCACGCCCTTCTGGTAGTGTGGCGACCAGAATTGCACGCAATATTCTAGGTGTGGCCTAACTAAAGTTCTGTACAGCTGCGGCATGACTTGCCTATTTTTATACTCTATACCCCGACCGATGAAGGCAAGCATGCCGTATGCCTTCTTGACTACCTTATCCACCTGCGTTGCCACTTTCAGTGACCTGTGGACCTGTACGCCCAGATCTCTCTGCCTGTCAATACTCCTAAGGGTTCTGCCATTTACTGTATACTTCCCACCTGCATTAGACCTTCCAAAATGCATTACCTCACATTTGTCCGAATTAAACTCCATCTGCCATTTCTCCGCCCAAGTCTCCAACTGATCTATATCCTGCTGTATCCTCTGACAATCCTCATCAGTATCCACAACTCCACCAACCTTTGTGTCATCCGCAAACTTACTAATCAGACCAGCTACATTTTCCTCCAAATCATTTATATATACTACAAAGAGCAAAGGTCCCAGCACTGATCCCTGCGGAACACCACTAGTCACATCCCTCTTTTCAGAAAAGCACCCTTCCACTGATACCCTCTATCTTCTATGACAGAGCCAGTTCTGTATCCATCTTGTCAGCTCACCTCTGATCCCGTGTGACTTCACCTTTTGTACCAGTCTGCCATGAGGGACCTTGTCAAAGGCTTTACTGAAGTCCATATAGATAACATCCACTACCCTTCCTTCATCAATCATCTTCGTCACTTCCTCAAAAAACTCAATCAAATTAGTAAGACACGACCTCCCCTTCACAAAACCATGCTGCCTCTCACTAATAAGTTCGTTTGTTTCCAAATGGGAGTAAATCCTGTCCCGAAGAATCCTCTCTAATAATTTCCCTACCACTGACTTAAGGCTCACCGGCCTATAATTTCCTGGATTATCCTTGCCACCCTTCTTAAACAAAGGAACAACATTGGCTATTCTCCAGTCCTCTGGGACCTCACCTGTAGCCAATGAGGATACAAAGATTTCTGTCAAGGCCCCAGCAATTTCTTCCCTTGCCTCCCTCAGTATTCTGGGGTAGATCCCATCAGGCCCTGGGGACTTATCTACGCTGTGAGGAGGACACAGAAAGGATTTAAACAGGTTAAGTGAATAGGCAAGAATGTGGCAGATGGAATATAATGTGGAGAAATTTGAAATTATCTACTTTGGTAAGAAAAATAGAAAAGCAGAATATTTTTAAATGGCGAGATTGGGAAATGTTGGCATTCAGAGGGACCTGAGTGTCCTTGTACATGAATCACAGAAAGTTAACCCTTTATTACAAAGGATTGGAGTATAAGAGTAAAGAATCATAGAAAGCTTACAACATAGAAAGAGGCCACTTGGTCCATTGTGTTTGCACTGGCTGAAAACAAGAGCCACCCAGCATTTGGTCCATAGCCCTGCAGGTAACGGCACTTCAGGTGCACATCCAGGCATATTTTAATTGAGATGAGATTTTCTGCCTCTACCACTCTTTCAGGCAGTGAGTTCCAGACCCCACCACCCTCTGGGTGAAAATATTTTTCCTCATCTCCCCACTAATCCTTCTACCAATTACTTTAAATATATGCTCCCTAGTCACTGACTCCTCTGCTAAAGTAAATAGGCCCTTTCCATCCACTCTATCCAGGCCCCTCACAATTTTGTACATCTCAATCAAATCTCCCCTCAGCTTCTTCTGTTCTCCTTGGAACAACCCCAGCCTGTCCAATCTTTCCGCATAGCTGCAATTTTCCAGTCCTGACAACATCCTCGTAAATCTCCTCTGTACCCTCTCTAGTGCAATTACATCCTTTCTGTAATGAGGTGACCAGAATTGCACAAGGTACTCAAGTTGTGGCCTAACTAATGTTTTATATAGTTCCACCATAACCTCCCTGTTCTTATATTCTAGACCTCGGCTAAGGAAGGAAAGGATTCCATATACCTTCTTAACCACCTTATCAACCTCTCCTGCTACCTTCAGGGATCTGTAGACATACACTCCAAGGTCCCTCACTTCCTCTACACCTCTCAGTATCCTCCCATTTATTGTGTATTCCTTTGCTATGTTTGATCTCCCCAAATTCATCACCTCATACTTCTCTGGGTTAAATTCCATTTGCCACTTTTCTGCCCACCTGACCAGTCCATTGATATCTTCCTGCAGTCTACAGCTATCCTCCTCGCTATTTTTGTGTTGTCTGCAAACTTCTTGATCATTCCTCCTACACTTACGTCCAAATTGTTAATATATACCACAAAATGCAGGGAACCCAGTACTGAGCCCTGCGGAACGCCACTGGAAACAGCCCTCCAGTCGCAAAAACACCTGTCAACAATTACCCTTGCTCCAATGTTCCAGTGAACATCAATGCAAGCTCAAGGAGCAGCACCTGATCTTTCGATTAGGCATTCTACAGCCTTGCAGACTGAACATTGAGTTCAATAACTTCAGAGCACGACTGACCTTTTTTTAATATTTTATTTTTTAACCATGTGCCTGCTTTTCATGTAGTCAGAGCTGCTCATTATTCTGCTATTAACACTCTCTCTGGACTAATGCTTTGTCTTTCACCACCAGCATTAACACACGCTTTGTCTTTGTCCCAGGACGCTTTGTTATTTAATCACCCTCTGCCCTATCAAACATCTTCCCCTTTGTTCTCTCCCCACTCCCCTGCCCTTCACTTGCTTAAAACTTAATTCTTTTCTAACCTTTTCCAGTTCTGATGAAAGGTCACAGACCTGAAACGTTAACTTTGCTTCTCTCTCCACAGATGCTGCCAGACCTGCTGTGTTTTTCCAGCACTTTTTGTTTTTGTAACAATTACCCTTTGCTTCTTACCACTGAGCCAATTTTGTATCCAGCTTGCTACAGTCCCCTGGATCCCATGGGATTTTTTTTAACCACTCTGCCATGTGAAACCTTGTCAAAAGCCTTGCTAAAAGCCATGTAGACCACATCAACTGCACTTGCCTCATCAATCCTCCTTGTTACTCCCTCAAAAATGTAATCAAGTTAGTCTGACCACGACCTAGCCTTAACAAATCCATGCTGACTATCTTTGATTAATTTGTGCCTTTCTAGGTGACAGCTTATCCTGTCTCTCAGAATTGATTCTAATAATTTGCCCATTACCAAGGTTAGACTGACTGGCCTGTAAATATTCAGTCTATCCTTTGCTCCCTTTTTAAACAAAGGTACAATGTTAGCAATTCTCCAATTCTCCGGCACCACACCTGTATCCAGTGAGGATTGGAAAATGATAAACCTTTCGCTGTTTTTCCCTGGCTTCTTTTAACAGCCTGGGATACATTTCATCTGGTCCTGGTGATTTATCCACTTTCAAGGGTGCTAATCCCATTAATACTTCCTCTTTCCCTATGTTTATCACATCCAATACTTCACACTCCTCCTCCATAACTGCAATGTCTGCATCGTCCCCCTCTTTTCTGAAGACAGATGCAAAGTATTCATTAAGAACCATACCCACATCTTCTGCCTCCACACATAGGTTACCTTTTTGGTCTTTTATGGGCCCTACTCTTTCCTTAGTTATCCTCTTTCTCTTAATGTATTGATAAAGCATCTTGATTTTACTTGCTAATATTCTTTCATGCCCTCTCTTTGCTTTCCTAAATTCCTTTTTGATTTCACCCCTCCACTTTCTATCCTCCTCTCAGCTTTTTGTAGTATTGAATTCTTGGTGTCTGACAAAAGCTTTCCTTTTCTGCCTTATCATACCCTGTAAGCTCTGTCAAGAAAACATGCCTTACCAAATGAGGATTTTTCATTCATCGGTTGGGAATCTACAATAAACTTTTAAAAAGGTGCTGGGATTCTGCAATTAACTTTTAAAAAAGCAGGGAGCCAAGATGGTCATCACAATTTGCATTGAAATACCTCACATTCCAGGATATTGAACCGAAGACGCATGTCTAACGAGGTTGCATCCAGGACAATGCGTCATGAATTTGGAAACAGCTAACAGCTTCGCTTCTACTGCCAAAACATTCAAAGCCATTTTGGAACATTAACAGTGAAGACATACCTCCAGGGGTTGAACATTGAAACAATGAGAACCAAGAGAGATTGAAAATACTTAGACTCAAATCTAATTAAACTGCAAACGAGGACACTGAACAATCGTGTGACCATGCGCCCCCCCCCCACCCCCCCCCCCATCTGTGGAAAAACTAACAGTCCTTAGGACAAGCTCCTGAGACTTTGAAACAGACAAGCTTTCAGTGCTAACCAGACCAGACCCCAGTGGGACAGTGTGTGTGTGTGTCTCTTTCTCTCCACAAAACATCGCAAGTTTGAAACTTGTCTGCGACTGTGAAATCCCAAAGTCTACCATTGCTACAACAGAGACCCCAGGGAGGAAAGCCACCTAAAACTCTGTCTCCAAGAAAAACTTAAACCAGGTGGGCCAGCCACAAAGTGCACTTCTACCAGCCAAAGACTTCAAGATCACAACTTCATCCGGAAGACAATGGAATTACCCGAACCCACAGACTGTATATTATTTTTTACTTGTTCTGGACACTAATCCAAACCAAACTATTTCTTATCACTCTGTACTCTATTTCTGTGTGTGATTCTTGTGTGCATGTGTGAGTGAATGTGTAGCGTAGTTTTATTTTTTTTAGATCAGGTCTCATTTTTTAAAAAACTCACCTCTTGTTTACACTCAAGAAAACCTGTCCGATTGGTTCTTTTATGATCACAACAAAGGAAAAAGGTAAAATACTCACTGAGGTGGTAAACCACTGTTTTGAAAAGGAATAAGCCCTGTTGGGGTCAAACAAGAAGGACAAGAGGGGAGCCTTGTGACCTCTCCTCACCTGATTGTGACAGAAATTTGGAGCTTAAGTCTGTGATCATTACCCAGAGATAAATGAGAAATTGGAAATGGGAAACAAAATTGATCCATATCAAAATTTTAATAATGTCAGTATAGGTTTTCTTGTGGTTTTCGCTGCTAGAGTACTAACATGTCCACAGTTGAGGCCAATATCTTCCTACAACAGAGTGAAGTAACTTGGGACAGGTTAAATGCCCTATCTATTGAAGAATTGAGGAATGTAGCTAGGCAGTTAGGGATTACTATCCATCCAAAAGCTAGGAAGCCTGAAATCCTAAAATATATGGCCAACCATTTTTCATTTGAACCTGAAGACTCAGAAACAGGTTTGGGGTCAGAAACAGACACGGCAATGTTAGCTAAGATACAACTACAACAGAAGAGACTAGAATTAGAATTCTAGAGAGAGAATGAGCAGAGAGAGTTCTAGGGAAAGGAAAAAGAAAGGGAGGAAAGAGAAAAAGGAAGAGCTTTCCAGAAGGAGATGGAGGAAAGGGAGTTAAGGTGGCTCGAACTAATTAGGGGAAGACCCAATATACCCAGTGAAGGCACAGCTAGTGAGGGAGCTACCCCAAGCTCAGGGCCAAGTGCTGAGCTCTTAAAGTTCTCCCAGTTGATACCAAAGTTCAATGAGGGGGATGTGCAAGCATTTTTCATTCCTTTTGAAAAGCTTGCAAAACAGCTGAAGTGGCTGGCAGACAGCTGGACACTGTTATTGCAAAGCAAACTAACAGGAAAAGCCCATGAGGTTTATTTACTGTGGCCAGATGAGAGTTCATCAGACTATGAGATTACTAAAAATGCCATTCTGGTGCATATGAGCTAATACCAGAAGGATACCACCAAACATTATGACCTATTTGAAAGCAGCCTGAACAAACTTACCTCGAGTTTGAAACAATTAAGCAGTTTGCTTTTGATCAGTGGATATGGGCACTCAAGATACAGCCCACATATGAAAACCTTAGAGAGGTGATCCTTCTCGAGGAATTCAAAAACTCAGTCTCCCTTTCCATTAAAACTCACATAGAGGAGCAAAAGGTTCCAAGAGCCAGGCAGGCCACAATCCTGGCTGATGAATTTACGCTTGTTCACAAGCCCTTACCCCAAGGGAAACCCTTCCCTAGTCATCCCCAAAAACCCAAAAAAGATAAAAGATGGGAGGGTGATAGGAGCCTGAACAGCTGTGGGCAAGAAGGGAAAGCTGGACACACAGGGGCCCTCCTCAGGCCAAAAAGGACGGTGCTGAGAGCAGGAGCGATGCCCGAAAACCTGTGTGTTTCTATCACTTCTCAGCTTAGTAAAATTGGCCTTACCCCAATTTAGAAATTTAACTCCTGTTCCATCACTGACCTTTTCCATAATTATGTTAAAACTAACTGAATTTTGATCACTACCACCAAAATGCTCGCCCACTGCCACTCCTGCCCAGCTTCATTACCTAAAACCAAGTCCAGAACCGTGACCTATCTTGTTGGACTTGCTACATATTGGCCAAAAACATTCTCCTGAATGTACCTTAAAAATTCTGTTCCCTCCATTCCTTTCACACTAAAACTGTCCCAATTAATCTTGGGATAGTTAACATCCCTTACCATTACTGTCCAATTGGTTTTGCATTTCTCAGGGATTTGCTCTTCTATCTCCCTTTGACTGTTCAGGGGTCTATTGTACACTCTTAGTAGTGTGACTGCCCCTTTTTCGTTCCTAAGCTCAATCCATATGGCCTCAATTGATGATCCTTCTAACATATCATTCCTCCTCACTGCTGTAATTGTTTCTGTAACCAAAATTGGCACCCCTCCCTTTATATCCCCCTCTCTAACTCTGTAACCAGGAACGTTAAGCTGCCATTCCTGTGCCTCTTTAAGCCATGTTTCTGCCACGTTTCTATGTACCCTCAGCTCGTCTGCTTTATTTGCTGTACTCCTTGCATTGAAGTATATATCCTTGAGCACTGCCAAACTTTTAAAACATTTCTATCCTTTGTTTCCTCTGCCTTCCAGATTTACTCATTCATTTTCTGCTTTCCATTTCTGATTTTGCCCCATCTGAGTCAACCCTCAGGTTCCTATCCCCGTGCCAAACTAGTTTAAACCCTGACCAACAGCACTAGCAAACCTGCCAGCAAGGATATTGGTCCCAGCCCTATTGAGGTCCCACCTCCTCCAGAACTGGTCCCAGTGTCCTAGGAATCTAAAGCCCTCCCTCCTGCACTATCTCTCTTGCCACACCTTCATCAGCTCTAACCTCCTACTTCTACGCTCACTAATGTGTGGCACTGGGAATAATCCAGAGGTTAAGAAGCAAGAGGTCTTAATGCAATTATGTAGGGTCTTGGTGAGACCACAACTGGAGTACTGAGTACAGTTTTGGTCACCTTGCTGAAGGATGTATATGTTTGCCTCGGAGGGAGTACAACGATGGTTAACTAGACTGATTCCTGGGATGAGAGGATTGTTGTATGAGTCCATTTAGAACTGAGATGAAGAGAAATTTCTTCACTCAAATGATGGCTAAATTAGTTGAAACTTAAGGGTTGTAAACCTTTTAATTCTCTAATCCAAAGAGCTGCAGATGCTCAGTCATTGAGTATATTCAAAGCTGAGATCGATAAATTTTTGGATACTGAGGAAATCAAGGGACATGGGGGACTGTGTGGGAAGGTGTAGCTGAGGTAGATCAGCTATGAATGGTGGAGGAGGCTCAAAGGGCTCAATGGCCTACTCTGGTCCTATTTCTTGTTTTAATCCTTAGTAATGTCGGGTAACAACTTAATCAGCTAAAATCAGCAAAAATCGACTCCAACTAACCAAGCAGGATTGCTAACCTGAGTATCCAAGAATTGAAGATTCATCTCTTATACACTGCTGCAAACCACATCCAGGAGAAACATTATAGGAGGCATAAAAATAATTTTTTTCATTCTCTTTGAACACATTAATTTTGTAGTTATAAAAAGTATCTGACATTGGAAGAAAAACTGTTTGACTGGGCAGTGGTTGTAGGTGGGAAGTCATGTGATGAAATCTCCGGGAGTGTTGGCAACCCTAGCATCAAGGCCAGGACTTTTCCTTGTGTGTGCAACTTGGAAGTTAGACCTGTAAATGCACCCAATGTCATGCCCACTTTGCCAATGTCACGTTATACCCAAGTATTCTCCCAATCTCATTTGGATACACTCAAACTTAAAATGGGGCAGAAATCAAAGTAAACAATTGGGGCCCAAGGAAAGTGGCAAATCCATACCATATATTTCTTCTTTAAATATAAAAACTTAAGTTTCAACTCATTTAACTTATTTATAACAGTTTAATTTATTTAACTATTTATTCATACACACAGGCATTTAGGACTGTAGCCACTTTAGCGAATTTTATTAATTTTTACAACCGAAGTCTAGTGTCAGCAACTTTTATACTTTATTAAGAAATACAATTTTTAGCTTCTGCTTTGTATCAATCATAGTAAACATGTAAATGACTTGGATGAAGAAATAATGATCCGTCTATCTAAGGTTGCTGGTGACCCTAAGTTAGGTGGCACAGTAAATAATGTGGATGGGAGCAGAAAGCTGCAATGGGACATAGATAGATTAGGTGAGTGGGAAAACTGTGGCAGAGTTAGTTTAATGTAGGAAAGTGTGAAGTCATCCAGTTTGAACCGAAGCAAAATAGATCAGAGTTTATTCTAATTGGTGAGAAGTTAGGAACTGTGGAAAAACAGAGATTTAGAGGTCCAAATACAGAAATTACTAAAAGCCAGTGGATTTAAAAGGCTAATGATATGTTGATCTTTATCTCAGAGGGCTAGAGTACAAAGGGGTGGATGTTATGTTACAGTTGTACAGAGCTCTGGTTAGACCCCAGCTAGAATACTGCATTCTGGTCTGGGTGTTGCAACTCAAAAGAATATATTGGTCTTGGAGGGGGTGCAGAACAGATTCACCAGAATGATACTGGGGCTAAAAGGGTTAAATCACGAGACCAGATTGCATTGACTCGGCTTGTATTTCTTTGTGCATAGAAGATTAAGGGGTGATCTAATTGAGGTGTTTAAGATGATTAAAAGAGTTGATAGGTTAGATAGAGAGAAGCTGTTGCCTCTGGTTCTATGATTCTGTGTTTCCGTGGAGGGAGAGGGGGCTGTCAGAAAGCACTTTGTCACATAATGGGTAGTGGAAATCTGGAATAAATTTCAGACAGTGCATTTCAGATCACAACAAGCTGTTGTCTTTAAAAAATGTTTCCTCATGTTGTCTCTAGTGTTTTGCAATCACCTTAAATCTGTGCTCCCTGGTTACCAACCCTTCTGCCAGTGGAAACAGTTTCTCTTTATTTACTCTATTACGACCATTCACAATTTTGAATACCTCTATCAAATCTCCTCTTAACCTTGTCTGCTCTGAGGAGAACAACCCAACTTCGCCAGTCTCCTCTCCAACTTGCTCCATATAGACATGGACTATTTCACATTGTAAATTCCTAAGAATGTGACAAAAATGTAACAACAGGCAGGATGTGTGCAGATGTAAGAGGAGGTAGTAGACAAACTGGGTAGGATACAGAGGAGGTACTTAAAGGGTTGGCAACACTCAAAGTAGAAAAGTCACCTCGTCCAAATGGGATGTATCCTAAAAGCAAAATACTGCAGATGCTGGAAATCTGAAATAAAAACAAGAAATGCTGGAAATACTCATCAGGTCTGGCAGCATCTGTGGGGAGAGAAGCAGAGTTAACGTTTCAGGTCAGTGACCCTTCATCAGAACTGACAAATATTAGAAATGTAAAAGATTTTAAGCAAGTAAAGCGGGGGTGGGGCAAGCGATAACAAAAGAGAAGGTAAAAAGAGATAGGACAAGGTCACAGAGAATAATTGACCAGAATGTCATGGAACAGAGGCAAACGGTATGTTAGTGGTGTGGTGAAAGACAAAGCATTAGTACAGAGAGGGCGCCAAATGACTGGAAAATGAACAGCACTGGCTCCAAGCACAAACATTAAAAAAAAAACAGTGGGTTTTATTTGGGATGTATCCTAGTTTGTTGAGGGAAGCCAGGGTGGAAATTATGGAAGCTCTGGCCACATTCATTCAATCCTTCTTAAAATGGAAGTGGTGCCAGAGAACTGGAGCATTACAGCTATTACGCCCTTGTTCAAAAAAGGGGAGAGGGATTAACCTGGCAATCATAGACCAATCACCTAATGTTGGTGGTGGGGAAACTTTTAGAGACATTAATCCAGGAGAAAATGAACTGGCACTTGGAGAAATATGTGTTAATAGACAAAAGCTTGCATAAATTTGTATAAGACACATCATGTTTGACTAACTTGATCGAGTTCTTTGATGAAGTAACAGAGAGGGTGGATGAGGGTGGTGCCGTTGATGTTGTGTATATGGACTTTCAAAATGAGTTGTTATGATCTGGAATGCACTGCCTGAAAGGGTGGTGGAAGCAGATTCAATAATTTTCAAAAGAGAATTGGTTAAATACTTGAAAACAAAATATTTGCTGTGCTGTGGGGAAAGAGTGGCAGAGTGGGACTAATTGGATAGCTCTTTCAAAGAGCCAGCACAGGTCCGATAGGCCAAATAGCCTCTTTCTGTGGTGTATTGTTCGATGATTCTAGAAGGCCAAAAGATTACTGGCAGGGTAAAACATGGATCAGTGCTGAGTTTGTTGCTGTAGTTTATAGTATAGCTGCAGTATCAGTTTATAACCAAGTATTGTTTTATAATGATTATGAACAAGCTCCTTTGAGCTGTCTAAGCTAGCAAACAGGCGGTTTCCATTGGTTCATGCTGTGCAGTACAATCTGGTGCAGTAGTATCTTCTGGCTCTGTTCAGGACCTCTAGAAAGCTGTTGGAATGTGTCCACAATATTGAGAGCAGATTACAGACTTTGATGCCATCTCATTGTTTTAAAGTCAGACTGTATCCATTGATCTACATGGTGTTCATTGTCAATCAGGCTGTGAAAATCTGTAGAATCTCAGCAACTGCCACTGAAATTGAATCTAACAAGAAACTTTACATCCCTAAGATTTTCTGTAACCTGGCCAACAGCTAAATTCTATGCTAAAATACAACAACACATTTTACATAAGTATGAACATACGGAAAATAACAGACAGGAAACTGATCCCTTCTGCCCATCCCATACAATATCGATGCCTGTTGCATTGCAAAAAGAGAAGGCTGAGGAGTGACCTGATAAAGGTCTTTAAGATTATGAAAGTTTTTGATAGAATAGATGTAGAGAAGATGCTTACACTTGTGAGGGAGACCAAAACTAGGGGCCATAAATATGAATACAGTCACTAATAAATTCAAAAGGAAATTCAGGAGAAACGTCCTTACCCAGAGAATGGTTAGAACGTGGAACTTGCGTAATAGTTGAGATGAATAGCATAGATACATTTTAGTAGAATTTAGATAAATACATGCAGGAGAAATGAATAGAAGATTACGCTGATAGGGTTAGATGAAGATGGATAGAAGAACGCTAGTCGCTAGTGAAGATACTGGCATGGACCAGTTACATAGTTTTTACAGCATACAACCAGGCCATTTGACCCAACAGGTCTATGCTGTCATCTATGCTCCACATGAGCCTTCTCCCATCCCTCTCATCTCACCCTATCAACATATCTTATTACTTTCTCCCTCATGTGTTTATCTAACTTCCCCTTAAATACATCTATGCTATCTCATCTCAAACAATCCTTGTGGTTAGCAAGTTCCACATTGTAACAAATCCCGTTTCGCCTCTTCTGTGGGAGGCCAGCTGAATCTAGTGCCAATTAGGCACTTAAGTGGACAGCGCCGGGCATTCCACGGGACCAATCAGAGGCCGGTAGCTCTTTCACTGAGCAGTGCCACCAGGGTGGCAGTGGCTGCTGCCAGTGGAGCACCTACCCAAGGCCCAGGAGCGCAGCTGGACCCAGGCCACAGGTAGGTCAGGACGGGAGGGGTCTCGTGGGGTGGGGGTCATGGGGGAGGGCGATGTAGGTGGATCAGCAGCAAGGGCAGGGGTGTGGCTCTCAGGCCTCCCCCTTCCCAATGCCAGGTCCGTCTTTCGGGCACTAATTGTCTTTGAACGAGGGACCCCCTTCCCACCACACCCCCTGCCCAGAGCTCGAAAGCAGCCCGCATGGTTTTTCGTGCCATGCTTCCCATGTTCCCAGGTGGTGACAGGGCTGCTGGCGCATGGCTAATTGCGGCGGGGGGTGGGGTAATGGCCCTTAATCGGGCATTAATTGCCCAGTTAAGGGCCTCAATTGGTGGTGGGGTGGGAAGGCCGTTCACAGGCCTTCCCCCCCCCTCCCAGACTTCATTTTGGCAGAGGTGGGAAGTGGGGGGGTTCCCCCCACCCCAGCCACCATCCCACCCGATTTTATGCTCTCCTGGCACCACCCCTCCAAACCAGCCATGGGGGAGAGCATAAAATTCCCTCCTTTGGGTCTGTGCCCACATCCTGTTGTTAATTCTTCCCTTTTGAATTCCAGGGTGCATATTTGGAAACTGCTTATGTAAACATGTCACATTTTAGTTACTTTGTCCACTTGTGCTGGAACTCCAGCAGCTCAGTTTTGCATCACCCTGGTCCTCACCCTGTACTGCAGAGAAACTGCTGGAGTTCTGTGAGCAGTTCTCACACCTGGAATACTATGAGCAGTTCTGGCCACCACACCTTAGGAGGGCTATATTGGCCTTGAAGGGAGTGCAGTGTTGATTTACCAGATTGGTACTTGGACTCCAAGGGCTAAATTCTGAAGAGCAGTTACACAAACTAGGGTTGCATTCCTCAGAATTTCGAAGGTTAAGGATGAATTATCAAAGTTTTCAAGCTATCGCTGGTTGACGAGTCTAAGACTAGGGGGCATAGTCTAGATATGAGAGCCAAACCTACAAACCAAAGATTCTCCAGTCATATTGCTTCCACCGACCAATCACAATGCAACTCTTAGCCGCAGAGAAGAAACCAGCACAATATGTATTTTAATATGATTAATTGTACTGGAATTTCCCTCCAAATTTGGGCCAAATGGCCCCTTTCTGTGCTGTGCATTCTATTCAGTCCAACCCATCCAATGCTGTGTAAACCCCTGGGAGAGGTTTATAAACATTGAAACCCAGGCCAATAGGGAAAAAAAATCTGGAAAATTATAAACTAGCCCAGGAGATGGTTCTGGCCCAGATTAACATTACCAGGTAGCTATCTCATATATGAAGAGCTCTCCACTCCAGCCAGAATCAGGACAAGGTGTATTTACTTGTTGCTATATGATCTGTGCTTACAATGATTCTGAGGATTTTTTTTTACAATGATAGATGGATTTATGATATGTAGGGAGAACATCACTGATTTACAGTGACTGAGTTAGTCACATTCGATTTTTATTAAATGCCATTCTGGAATTTTTTTTAACAAATGCTTTGGGGATTCTGTTTTGATCCCTTGTAAATTTACAACCTGAGAAAAACATTAAGATGTACCAGTTGAATTGGATAGCTGATATTTAGCAGTACTGGCTATGAGGAGTGAGGCTTTGCTACACTGGGGAGATGGTCCTGAAATTTGATATTTCTGGAGATGTCCCTGTACTTTGACAGGTCTGAGGTGGTAGGGTCCTGGAGTTTGTTAGAACTGTGCTGTGGCTTGGCAGCATGCACCGGGGGGATCCTCTGGTCAGGTTGGTATCAGTGTGGATGGGGAACCTGAGGTTTTGCAGAAGAGGGGTTGGAATGTGGCTCTTGGCTCATTGGTGGATTCTTGGTGTCTTCCAGCAGTCAGGGGAGTGGGGAGGGGATGAACTTAAGAGCACCTGGGGTGGGCATCCTGGCTCTATCAGAAATGGTTTTAAACATTCTAAGAGTTCTTTGTAAACATTAACCCTGGTTAAGAATTAGTTGTTTAATCTCATGTGCCTGTTATGTTCTCATCCTTTTATTCCCTTTCCTTCACTCACTATCTAACTTATTCTTAACCTTAGAAGTTCTATGTGTTATTACGGACAGGTGGCAAACGGTGTGGGTGGTTACCACTGTTCATCTCCCAACTGACTGCAAACATGTTTTATTTAAAATGATGAGTTAGCCACTGAGTTTTTTTAGGGTCAAATAAATAGACAAATGACAGGTTTTCTTGCAATGTTAAAAACAGAAGATTAACTATTTATTGAACAATATTAATTCCTCAAAATGTTTGCAACACCACTCACACACACATGCACTCTCAAGCGAAGATAGATAGAAAGCAAAGGGTAAGAGTTCAAGGTGTAGTAGGTGTTCATGTTTATGATAAACCTGTTGAATCTTCTAAGTAGGACAGTCTATTTTAAAGGTGAAGGCCTTGGTTGTTTGTACCTTTGAAATTGTTGAGGTGTTATAGACTTCTGTTGTAGATTGGTTAAGATTTCAGACTGGAGGTGGCAGCACTTTCAGTTCTCTGTTGCACCAAGTTGAAGTATAGAATTAGCAGCAAGGCCTCTTCTTGTTTATGCTGGTTCTTTCCACAGCCCCTGGCTGTTCTGTCTTCTGTGATGTGGCTGTGATCCCTCCCTCTCTGCCCAGAGGGTTACCGTTTAAGGTCAAAATCTATCAAATTAGAGCTTCTGTTAGTTGGCGCATGGTCGTCTCCCCTGATGTGACCACACAATGGACCAGGATGTGGAATCCATGGCTATCTATTAATGTCTGGATGAGTATTATTCTGTTATGATGTGTCTACTTCACACCTTCTTTGTCTCAGAAGAAATCCATTCAATTCAGGAATGTCTCTTGATGGTTTCAAACTGGGTGTAGTCAATACCTCTTAATCTGGAATGTATCCTTTTGTCCTTTTGAGACAGTGAGGCAATTTTTCAATACACAGGCTAGGTCATCTGACCTTCGGAGGCCATCTTGCAGAATATTGTCCAGTTTTCTAAAAGGAGAATTCAATTTCAAAGAGTCCACATTGAATAAAGTTTGTATTTTAAAAGTGGGAATATATGTCTTTTCAGTGTCTTCCTCTGTCCATGGCTCTTTATGCCAGTCTGCCTCTTAATGTCTGTCTGCCTCTCCAGCTCATTTTTCCTTCTCTCGCTCTCTCTCTCTGTTTATTTGACAGGTATCAGTATTTGGAACTTTTAAATTGTCCTTCAACAAAACACAGATAAATAGAAGCTTTGTGTTCAAAATTTAATTCACTTTAAAAAAAACTTCAAATTATGATTAGGAAAGACACTGTCTTTGTCACCTTAAACTTCATGTAGAATATAAAAATGACAGTAGTTTTTTAATCCCTTGTGCCCCCTCATTCCCATATCCCTTTATCCCCCTTTCTTTCAATCACCTACCTAAGTTATTCTTAAATGTTAACATGGTCCCTGCTTCAATCATTAACTTCAGTAATGTATTCCAAAGCCTCAGAACTCTCTGAATATATAAAAAAAGTTTCTCCTGATCTTTGTCCTAAATCTCTTAGGTTTAGTCTTATGTCTATGTCCCCTCATTTTAGACTCCCTCAACTACCGGAATTTCTGCTGGCATTAATGTATTTTAGTGGCTGTAAAGCACTTTGGGATGTCCTGAGGTTGTAAAAATTACTATATAAAAGTATTTTTAAAAATAAGATCAAGATATTCAGAATCACAGTGGAGTTGTATCCATAATTTGATAATATGGTGCTGACTCTTGGACATTTACTAGGAAGCTAGATGGCAATTATACAAGACTGTTGAGAAAAGCCTTAGCTATCAGCTGGAAAGATCACTTCCCTAATGAGATACTACATGGAAACTTAGAATAACCCAGTCATGTATCATGGAAGATTGAGACTAGTTGGCCATTTATATCGTTATTTGTGGGACAATGTTGTGCACAAATTTCCTGCTGGGTATGCCCACATTACATTATTGACTACACTTCAAAAGTGTCTGTATCATAACATTATGTGCTCAAGCCCCATTCCAGAGACTTGAGCACTGTAACCTAGGCTGACATTGCTTTGCAGCACTAAGGCAGTCCTGCACTGTAGGAGGTATAGCCTTTTGGATGAGATGTTAAACTGAGGCCCCATCAGCCCTCTCGGAGGATGTAAAAGATCCTACGGCACTAATTGAAGATGAGCATTGGAGGTCTCCTGATCTTCTATCCAATATTTATCCCTCCACTTACACCTTTAATTTCAGTTTGTAGGAACTTACTGTCCACCAATTTGCTGCTGTGTTTCCTACTTTACAGCAGTGAATACACTTCAAAAATATTTTATTGGCTTTGAAGCACTTTGTTCTTCCTGAGGTTGTGTAATATGCTATAGAAATGCGTCCAGATATACGGAGATGAATCACTGGGATCTTTTCTGGAGCAGTTTGTTCTGGAGATGTCGAGAAATAGTCTGATAGGCTTTCCAGGAGAATTTTGGCATTGGAGGTTTCAGTTATCCCACTTTGGATTCACAGATTTTTCAAAGAGATTGAGCAAGAGGAGCTGACACAGTGGATTTCTCCGGATCTCCTAGAGAGGTGCAGGAAAGATGAGATGGATGTTTCTCCCTTGGCAGGTTGATCTCAAACTGCTTTTCAACACAGTCCACACCCCAACCAGAAAGTCAAAACAATCTCAGAGGTGACCTCCTGACTATCACAAATCATGACATGTCATTTCTCTGTAAACATCTCCCCCAAGTCACCATGTTTTTTGTTGCTTATTGAGCTTAAGGCATGTGACAGCCAGTAAAGGTTGTTTTCAAACAAGACCTCTCAGTGACCCTTGTAAAAAAAATCCATGGAGTCTTTTCAGTTTTCCCAAATAAACCAATGTCCATAATTCAAACACACGAATCCTCAAAAAAAATTTAAAAAAGAAGCACATTCATAACACTAACTCCAAATCTTCGCTTTGATTCCTGATACCCACATGAATAATTTAAATTCCTGATGGAGATAGTTGCAGACAAACCATCTCCATCAACAAGTTAAGAGGAGTTCCCATTGTTAAAGGTTTCCACATTTCCCATTATGACCTTGCTAAATAAACATGGGCTACCCTTTGATTTGTAACCACGACAACCATTTGCAACAGTAGCTTGGCAACAGGTGCCAACATAAAAAACAACAACTCATAGCATCACTTGACAGCTTCAGGTGCAGCACTTGTGGCAGAACCTGCTTCTCAAGGACTGGCCTTCACAGACATCAGCAAAGGTGCGCCAAGAGAAGACACCCCACGTAAATGGATTGTTTGCTGCGTGTCCATCATCTTTCGTAGATGGAAGGATGCCAACCAACCACAGCATGCAATTAAGAAATTAAATGGCATGTTGGCCTTTATTGCAATGGGATTGGAGTACAAGAATAAAGAAGTCTTGCTACACTTGTACAGGGCTTTGGTGAGATGTTACGAATAGATGAGAACCCCCTTGTAAATTGTGGTTTGTGCATTTGAATATTAATGTCAACTGCCATTTGATACATCATGGTTAAGTTTTTACTTCTATGTTCCGATTGTCAAAATGGAGGAGAGAGGTCAGATGGGTCAGCAACTTGTAAAGGGTCTAGTTTTAGGACCCATGAAACTCCTAAGTATGCCTGAACTTGAAACTGTAACAGTTTGAGGGTACAGCCTGTTTTCAATCCACTGCTGCCTTTTCTCAGATTAGCCCAGCTGCCTGAAGATGCGCATCTCTCTCTAAGCCACAGTCTGCAAAAAGCCAGAAAATTAAATAATATATAGACTGCAAACAGCGAAGAAAATTAAAGACACACTCTGCAAAAAGAGCAAGAAAATCTGCCTAGCTTCCTCTCCATCTAAGAAAAATATGACTACAGCCAAATCAAGCTACTTCCATTTACCTTTGAGAGTGCAAAGAAGAAGAAATTTGTAAGAGACGAGATATTTCCAACAGCTCCTCCCCAATTTGACATTTCCAGTCGGTGATCTCCAATTTTAGGACATTTTTGATAATCTAAACAACATTTGTTTTAACTGAAATTCATGTTAGTTTATTGTTTTATTTGTAAATGTCCTTGCCTTTTTATGCATTTAACCTTTCCCTGAATGTTTGTAAGTGTGCGTGGCAAGGTTAAACCACTGCCCGGGTTTAACAGTGTGTAAATAAACCCTAATTCTTTGATCTAACTATAACAGCCATGCTGTTAGAGAGGGAGGGAAAGAAATTCAATCACTTATCTGTTTATGGAGAGGTGGTTGGAAAAACAGGAAAATTTGTTCAGAGAAAAAAAAATTAACTACCTGTTCGTAACAGAGATCACACCTGGAATACTGTGTGCAGTTTTGGTCTCCATATTTAAGGAAGGATATACTTTCATTGGAGACAGTACAGCAAAGTTCACTAGATTGGTCCCTGGGATGAAAGGGTTGTCCTATGATAAGAGGCTGAGTAAATTGGGCCTATATTCTCTGGAGTTTAGAAGAATGAGAGGTGATCTCATTGAAATGTACAAGATTCTGAAGGGGCTGGACAGGGTAGACACTGAGAGGTTGTTTCCACTGGCTGGGAATCTAGAACACGGGGGTACAGTCTCAAGATAAGGGAATTATCATTTAGGACTGAGACAAAGAGAAATTTCTTCACTCGAAGGGTTGTGAATCTTTGGAATTCTCTATCCCAGATGTTTGTGGATGCTCTATCGTTGAATACATTTAACGCTGGGATAGACAGGTTTTTGTTCTCAGAGAATTAAGGGACATGGGGTACAGGCGGGAAAGTAGAGTTGAAGCCGAAGCTCAGCCATGATCTCATTGAATGGCAGAGCAGGCTTGACAGGCTGTATGATCTACTCCTGTTTCTTATGTTCTTATGAACAAATGGATGTTTGCAGATAACTCAGGGAGAAACATCTTTGTTGTTTTAATATATCAATGTCAAAACTGTATTTAGTTTCAATAAATATATTAATTTGCATATAATATTAATTGCCAGGCCTTTGTTAAATAAATTGTTGATTTATAATTTGAGTCCTGGACTGATAGAATCTGTATATTGAATCTGCTTATTGAACAGAAAAGCATCATAGGGTAGCATATGGTACTTTCCAGTAAGCTAGCATTGTGGTATGGGTATCTGATCAATCATGAGTTTTGAGGACCGGGCAGGAAAAGCTACACTTTGGTTCATAACGGGCGCAAGGTCCGATTCTGGGAGTGAGCAGTGATGCTGAACCCAATAGAATATCTTTTAATTACACAGCAACAACTTGTATTTATGCATTATCTTTAATGTCCCAAAAAGTGGGTATTGTTGTAATTGGAAAAAATGTTGCTATATAAATGCAAGTCTTTTTTTTACCTGTGGAGAGAAAAACGGAGTTAACATTAACTCCATCTCTCTCTCCACAGATGCTGCAAGACCTGCTGAGCATTTCCAGCACTTTCTGATTTTATTTCAGATTTCCAGCATCCGCAGTATTTTGCTTTTACTTTCTTTTACCTACCCCTCTTTAGCTATTCACACACTCTTTGCCTCATTCCTTTCTCTCATTCTGACTAATGCTATTACTTCTGCTATCTAACCATCATCTGTTCTTCACCCAAGTACTTCCCAGGCCATTCTGTCTCTTTCCCTGTGTGGTTTGTCTCTTTTCCTCTCTCTACTCCCTTTTTAAAACGTCGCTGGTCTGTACCCTCTTCCACTTCACAGGAAGGGTCTTCAACCTGAACCACTGACTGCCCCTCTGCTTGTCCACAGATACTGCCTGTCCTGCTAGCAGGAGTTACTATTTAATAATAGGAGTCAGGCAGTGGTCTCATTGGGCTATTATCCTCCAGAGCAGTGCTTCCGGATTCCGATTGGTTCATTGCCACACCTGGAACAGCGGAGCACGGAGCGTTCATTGGACGACGCGAACGCCAGCTGGAGCATGTGCCTTCTGATTGGATGAAGGCTTGGCAGCCCGGCCATCTGATTGGTGGGTGGCTGGACAATGCGGGAGTGGTGTCGGCGCTTGCGTGGTGTGTGTGTGATGGCGGAGAGAGGGCGGGTGGATGAATTCTCCGGGAGGACGAGGCAGAAAGAAGAAGGGACCGGCCCGCGCTCCGCCCGAAGGCAGCAACGACAGACTCTCGCTCCATAAGCGCAACCTCTACTACTTCGCCTACCCGCTCGTCGCCGTCTTCAGCTTCCTGCGCTTCCTGGCCTTCCATCTCTGGCTCTTCTTCGCCTACGTCTGCCAGCGCCTGGCCGAGATGGCATCGCGCAAGACAGCCCCGTCCGTGGCTACGGCCGAGCCCGAGCGGATCCGCCAGTCCCACAAGCGGGCCTTCGAATACATCTCCACCGCTCTCAGGATCGATGAGGACGATAAAGGTGAGCGAGGTTGCGCCGCACTAAAACGGTTCGGGTCCGGAGGGAGGGGAGGCTTTTGTTGGGCAATTGCAAGGGTTGTTGGGTCAGTGCCCAGCCCTCTTTGATCCAGGTGAGGAGCCAACACGACACCGTTTATTTTCAATGTAAATGCAAAATGCATTGTAACTGCCGGGCATTGTCATGTAGCAGCATTGTTCTATAGTACATACTGTAATATAATGTAGGACATTCAATTTATATAACTCACTACATTGCATGATAATGTAGTACATGCATTATTATCTTCGCTGCCTTCGGAGAATACTTGGCATCAGGTGGCAGGACTATATCTCCAACACAGAAGTCCTTGAAGCGGCCAACATCCCCAGCTTATACACACTACTGAGTCAGCGGCGCTTGAGATGGCTTGGCCATGTGAGCCGCATGGAAGATGGCAGGATCCCCAAAGACACATTGTACAGCGAGCTCGCCACTGGTATCAGACCCACCGGCCGTCCATGTCTCCGTTATAAAGACGTCTGCAAACGCGACATGAAATCGTGTGACATTTTTCGCAAGTCGTGGGAGTCAGTTGCCAGCATTCGCCAGAGCTGGCGGGCAGCCATAAAGACAGGGCTAAATTGTGGCGAGTCGAAGAGACTTAGTAGTTGGCAGGAAAAAAGACAGAGGCGCAAGGGGAGAGCCAACTGTGCAACAGCCCCAACAAACAAATTTCTCTGCAGCACCTGTGGAAGAGCCTGTCACTCCAGAATTGGCCTTTATAGCCACTCCAGGCGCTGCTTCACAAACCACTGACCACCTCCAGGCGCGTATCCATTGTCTCTCGAGATAAGGAGGCCCAAAAGAAAGAAAGAAAAAGAACATGCATTATTATATTGCTGTGTTGCATTGTAGTGCAGTCATGTTATATTTCAAAATATGGAACATACATTACAATGTTGCTGTGTTGTATTGTAATGTGTTGCATGTATTACCTTGTGGTGTTGCACGGTGATGTAGTGCATGATTACTGTGTTATGGTGTTGTATTGTGAAATAGTATAGTTCATGTATTACTGTGTCAGGACGTTGCCTTGTTGCATTGGCCCAGATTTTGCGAATCGGCAGTGAAGGGATGGTGCTCAACACTCCCCTCCAAGAAAGTGGCCTTTAAAGATCTAGTGAGCTTTGTGGTGGTGTTTTCCCCTGTCACCACATCACTTTTATTCTGGGACCAGCTGTAGTGGATCTCTAACATCCAGGAACAGTAAAGGCATCAAACAGGCTGAGAAGTCAACCAAACTGAATTCTTGCAGCAAACTAAGAACCAAAATGCACTGATTTGCTTTTTAATCATTTTGCAAAGAGTACATTTAAAATCAGGACATACAGACAGGATTAAGGTAGAAGTTTAAGGTAGATATTTAAGTTTATTTATAAAACCTTTGGAATTATTTATCATGGAATGGAGGGAATAATTCTTTAGACTTCTAGAATTCATTTTCCAGGGTCACAGAAGTTGTTCAATAGTTATGACTTTGTATGCAGTTAAAAGCACAGTTACACTTCCTTCAACAATGTTCTATGATTCTATGATTTAATGTTATTAGTTTTTACAGCAAGAATAATGTGTAAAAAGATGAAGTTGATGTCAACTTGATTTCTGTGCTGATTGCAACAACATGCTCTGGAGGAGCAGGGTATCCCTGACAGCTTCTGGATTTCTGTGTTTAATTGCATATGCAAAGATGCCTGAAATTGCTGTCATTTTTAGAGTAATGATAGTGAATCCTGACAGTTTTGCAGTCATTTAAAATGCTAATCTGGGTGTTACTATATTGCTGTATTGTGATATAATGTGGTGCATGCAGTACGTTCTGTTCACAAAAGTAGGACAAATCCAATCCAGCCAGTTACTGTCCCATTAGTCAACTCTCGATCATTAGCAAAGTAATGGAAGGTGTCATTAACAAGCTGCACTTACTCAGCAATAACCTACTCACTGATACTCAGTTCGGTTTCTCCAGGGCCACTCAGCTCCTGACCTTATTACAGCCTTTGTCCAAACATGGACAAAAGAGCTGAACTCCAGAAATGAGATGAAAATGACTGCCCTTGACGTCAAGGCAGCATTTGACCAAGTGTGGCATCAAGGAGTCCTAGCAAAATTGATATCGGTGGGAGTTGGGGAAAACTCACCACTGGTTGGAGTTATACCTAGTACAAAAGAAGATGGCTGTGGTAATAAAAGCAAAATACTGCAGATGCTGGAAATCAAACAAAAAGTGCTGGAAATACTCAGCAGGTCTGGCAGCATCTGTGGGGAGAGAAGCAAAGTTAATGTTTCAGATCTGTGACCTTTCATCATGGTTGTGGTTATTGGAGTTCAATCATCTCATCCTAAGGACATTGCTGCAGGAGTTCCTCAGGGTAGTGTCCCAGACCCGAGCATCTTCAGCTGCTTCATCAATGACCTTCCCTCCATCATAAGGTCAGAAGTGGGGTGGTTTGCTGACGATTGCCCAATGTTCACCATTCGTGACTCCTCAGATACTGAATCAGATTGTGCCTACATGCATCAACATCCTGGGGGTTGCCATTGACCAGAAACTGAACTGGACCAGCCATATAAATACTGTGGCTATAAGAGAAGGTCAGAGGCTGGGAATTCTGTGGCGAGTAACCCACATTACTGTGTTGTGTTGCATTATAATATAGAAAACTGTTCAGTGTGATGCTCTGCACCATATAACTTAAATAGTGTGTCATGATAAAACAATATAGACTGGCAGCTCTAGTGTACAGAATCTCACAATCCACCAAATTGAACTCTGGTCCTCTTCATGGCTCTGTTCCTCCAGTTTTCAGCACTTCATCGCAGGTCACAGCAGAAATTCAAGTGCCCAAACACCTGGCACATAGAAATGCCTATTCTCTCAAAGCGTACAGAGGATAATGAGCGTGAGATGCTGAAAACTGGAGGGACAGGGCCACTGAGAAGACCCAAGTTTAATTCAGTGTATTGTGCAATTCTGTACACTAGAGTTATTCTAGATTGTTTTATCACAGCATGTTATTTTAAGTTATCAGGTGAAACATGCATAGATTTTATTGAGTAGATTCCTACATTACAACAGTAACCAAACTTTGAAGTACTTTATTAATTGTAAGGTGTTTAGGATGTTCTGAGATTGTGAAAGGCCATTTCTGCTGATGTCAACTCATGCTCTGACTGCGAAACTGGACAGCGCGGGCTGCTGACTGTGTCTCAGCTTCATGCCTTTTGTGTTATCTCCCAGTCTGTTCCCAAAATGGCTGCACCTAGTAAGCTGAACAAGACCTGATAAAAGCTGATGAGGTTGAGTTGAATGTTTGTTTGTTTTTTTGTGTGGCAGTTCAGGACATCATGCAACTGGACAAGTATTGCGTTGTAATTAGTGGGCAACACTTTATCCCTCATCCAACACCAGAAACAGGCAATCTTCTCTTTTATCTCATTGCTGTTAGTGGGATCTTGCTATATGCAACTTGGCTGCTGCATTTCCTACATTACAGCATTGACTGCACTTCAGAAGTACTTCATTGACTGTAGAACAAATTAGAATGTTCTGAGTCATGTAAGGTGGTATAAAAATGGAAGCCCTTTCCTTTACCCATGACTTGTGTGGTAACTATGTACATAACTTCAGTAATTGGTAAGTTGAAGAGCAGGACAAACTAATGGTGATGGAGGAGTTGATATTCATTCACCTCTACTCTCCCATAGGAGTAATGCCAGGGTAATTGCACCACGATCTGTTTACAAATATGTTAAAACCCTTATATCCACATGCATTTCCTTTAGAGGTTTTCCATTATATGTTCCCATTCCACATTTATAATGGAAATAGCCTATGTAAATTTCTAATCTAATAGAGCCTGCACTGGCCGGGGATATACTATGATATTACAACAAGTGGGAAGATGCAGTTACATTGCAAGATATTTACATAGGTATTTTCTATAATAAATGTTGACATGGGAATTCATAACTGAAGTAAGAAAATTTTTTAAGTGGAGATGAGGAAAGCCATTGAGGTAACAGCGTGGATTCAGTTGGATGCTGCCTGCTGTTGCAGGGCTGTAGGTGCATGGAAAGACCACCACCTCCATGTCCTTCTCCAAGTCACACGCCATCCTAACTTAGAAATTTATTGTTCCTTCATTGTCACTGGGTCGAAATCCTGGAACTCCATTCCAACTGCATTGTTAGAGTACCCTCATCACAAGGACTGTGGTTCAAAAAGGCGGCTCACCAACAGTGTTTTGATGGCAATTGGGAATGGGAAATAAATGCTGGCCTTACCAGCAACGCCCACATCCTATGAACTAATTTTTAAAAAATTTATCTGAAGGCTGCACTTTGTCTTCACTCTGTGCAATTTCCGAGGGGATTGATCAGCATGTTGTCTAATTCATTGAAGCTGGTTGCCTTGGGGTTTCATACTTGGAGCGGCAGTCAGAATACAAGCTGAGCATTTAGATGTTCAGCCTCCTTAACCTGCTCCATTTTATATTGAAGTTGGTTACATCTACATTGCAAAATTGTGTGGCTGAGGGAGAGGGATATAGATTGGAAATGTAAACAAAAAAAGTTATGTCCACATATAATTAAGTGGTCTGAAGAGTACTGACCATGATCCTTTTTCTTTTCTTTCTCTCCCTCCCAATTTCCCTTTCATCACTTTCCATTCCTCCCAGTGTTGTTTACATGTTGACATTAAACTCTTGCTCTGCAATTAATTATTGGGCACGTGCTTTCTTGTGCCTACCGTACAGAGTCATGAGCCACATGCAACATTCAGTATTCCCATTAATTTGTATACATCTCAACGAGCAGATACTAAAGGACCTTGTGTCTTGTGTGATGTATCCATTAACGAGACAACAGTACTTTCCAAATATCCAGGCCACAAAATTTGAATAAGATGAACCAGCAAGCAAGAAGCAGAAACACAAACAAAATCTGAGGTGGCTGAGTCGCAAGGGCTATGGGAGCTGTAGTTTGGATACCACTGACCATTTGTTATGGACTCTTTGTTGATCTTTGTGTATTTTTACTCTCTGTTTCTGTTGTCTGTGTTGCTTTTCGCAGTTGGGTGGTGTGGCGTGCACCCATGTATTCTTTGTGAATGATGCCTCTACTCCCTTTACATCACTCTCGCACTACAAGTACTTCACCCTAGCGTTGCATGGCTCAGAGTGCACACTGCAGGCAAAATCCAAGTTTGACTGGGCAGCATATGTAATGTACAACTGAATTATTTTTCACTATTCAAATGGACAAATATGGAAATGTCACATTCCTGCTGTTGCACTGCATTGAAATGCTGGTAACAGCACTGGTTGGTAGATGCAAAACGCAGAAAATTGTGTTCAATCCTCAGAGGGCTTGGGTAGATTTAACACCATTATTTTGAGTTGTGTTGAGGCTCTATGTTACAGTAGTTTGGAGGTGCTGGTTGTAATTCTGTTCATCTGTTTGAACAGGACAGAAGGAAAAAGCTGTGGAGTGGTACAAGAAGGGGATTGCAGAACTGGAGCATGGGATTGCAATCCAGATCTCTGGATCAGGTAAGGCATGCGTATTACTAAATGTTAACCTGTCACTATAATGGAGGAGGGTGCAGAGAAAATGGAAGATTCTGAGTTGTCCACCTGGGGTGAATTGGGAGGAAGTCAAGTAGGATTCATAGGAGCTAGAGAATAGATTGGTGAAGGAATGGAGATAATTCATAAATGACTGAGGAAGAACTTGTCACAAGAAGTCAGTGCTTGGCCATCTTGAATAAATATAGTTTTATTCTGGATGGAAATCATATAATAGTCAATCAAATATCACTTTGACAATTCAGGACTTTGTAGTTGCTCTTTCAATCTACAGGATTGCATTACCTTTTCCCAGTTGACTTGCTCACTGCCATGTACAAGGGTGCACTACTGTCTTTCCTGATGATGTTTGCTTTTTTAAGTTGAGCATTTGCAACTCTGAGCTTTGTCATGCACCCTGCAAGGAGAAGGCTGCTGCAGTCCTTGGACAATAATTGAAAGGGGAGGTGATCAATAGCAGGTAGCTCTGGTGTGAGCAGCCAGTGGAAGGTGAGTGGGCAGCGGCAGAGTATGTGGGGGTCCATTTCAAGCTTGTGTGGTGTCTGGATTCTGGTCATAGATGTACTTGATCTTTGAAACAAGGACATAAGAAATAGGAGCAGGCTATTCAGCCCATCAAGCCTGTTCTGCCATTCAATTAGATCATGACTGATCTACCTCAACTTCACCTTTCCGTCCGATCCCACATCCCTTGATTCACTTATTATCTAAAAATCTATCGATCTCTCTCGACTATACTCAACAACTGAGCATTACAGCCGTCTGAGGTGGAAATTCCAAAGATTCACAACCCGTGAGATTTCTCCTCATTTTGGCCCTTATTCTGAGACTGGGACCCCTTAGAGCTGGACTCCTCAGCCAGTGAAACATTCTCCCAGCGTCTACCCTATCAAACCCCTTAAGCATTTTATCTATTAATGAGATCACCTCTCATTCTTCTAAACTCCAGGGAATATAGGCCTAGTCCGCTCAATCTCTCCCCATAGGACAACCAACTTCATCTCAGGAACCAGTCTAGTGAACCTTAGTTCAAGTATACCCTTCTTTAGTTAAGGAGACCAAATCTGTACACAGTACTCAAGTGTAGTCACACCAAGGCCCTATATAATTGCAGTAAGACGACTTTACTCTTATACACCAATCCCTTTGTATCAATGACGAATGTAACGTTTGCTTGCTGTACTTGCATGTTAACTTTGACTCATGTACGAAGACACCCAGGTCCCTCTGAATGCTGACATTTTCGAGTCTCTCTCAATTTACAAACGCTTTTCTGTTCTTCCTACCAAAATGGATAATTGCATATTTCCCACTTTATACTTTCTTGCCCACTCACTTAACTATATAAGTATCGTTTCACAGCCTCTTTGCCTCTACCTCACAGCTTACTTTCCCACCTAGCTTTGATTTGTCAAGCGACTTAGATACATTACATTTGGTTGCCTTATCTCTAAGTATTTGATATAGATTGTAAATAGCTGAAACCAAAGCACTGATTCTTGCAGTACCCCATTAGTTATAGCCAACCCAAAATGAATTTATTCTGCTGTCTGTTTTCTGCCTTTTAACCAATCTTCAATGCGGGTTAATATATTATTCCCAATCCCATGAGTCTAACTTTCTGTAATAACTTCTGTTATGGCAGTGTATTGAATGCTTTTTAAAAATCTAAATACATCCATTGGTTTCTCTCTTATTTACCCCGCTAGTTACAACCTCAAAGCAAAACTGACCAATTTGTCAAACATGATTTCCCTTTCATAAATCTGTTGATTCTGTCCAATCATATAATTTTCCAAGTGCCCTGTTAATACATCCCTAATAATAGGTTCTAGCATTTTGCCTACTACTTGTGTCAGGCTAACTGGCCTGTAGTTCCCTGTTTTCTCTCTCCCTCATTTCTTAAACAGCTGGGCTATGTTTGCCACCTTTCGATCTTCATGGAACATTCAAATTTTAGGGAATTCTGGAAGATAAAACTGATGTACTATCTCTGTAGCTGCCTTTTAAAAACCCTTGGGATGTAGGCCATCAAGCCCACGGGACTTGCCAGCTTTTAGTTCCGTTAATTTTCCAGCATTTTTTTTTTTACTAATACTAAATTCTTTACGTTCCTTATTCTCACTAGACCCTTAGTTCCCCACTATTTCCAGAAAGTTTTTTGTGTCTTCTACCAAGAAGATAAATACAAAGTATTTGTTTAGTATCTTTCCCGTTTCCTTATTTCTTTTACCTCTGCCTGTAAGGGACCCACGTTTACTTTCGCTAGTCTTTTCCTTTCGACTTAGCTTTAGAAGCTTTCACAATTTGTTTTTCTCTAGCTAGTTTACTCTCATCCCAGTTTCACTTTCTTTATCAATTTCTTGGCCATCCTTTGAATTTTAAAACCCTCCCAAGTCTCCAGATTGCTACTCTTTTTGGCAAGTTATAAGTCTCTTTCTTTAATACTAATTTTAGCTTGCTCGCCATGGTTGGACCACTTTTCCAATGGGGTTTTTATTCCTTAAGGGAATGTATATCATTGTGAATTACAAATTAATTGTTTCAATGTTTGCCATTGCTTATCTACAATCATATCTTTTAATCTAGTTTCCCAATCTATCTTTGCCAAACTTGGCCCTCATGCCTATGTAGTTTGCTTTGTTCCAATTTAAGACCCTAGTTTTGGACTTAACTAACTCATTTTCAAACTCAATATAAAATTAATCATATCATTCTTCCCTGGATGCTCCTTTACTACAAGGCTATCAAGGTTATCAGCTAACCTTGTCTCATTGCACAAAACTGGATCTAAATTAGCCTCTTATCTAGTTGGCTGCTTGACATACTGATTTAGAAAACTATCTTGTATACATTCCATCAACTTGTCTGCCCACACTATAACTGCAAATTGGGTTTTCCCAGTCTACAGAAAGGTTAAAAGTCCTCAAATGCTGTATTACACTTGTTGCTTGCACTTCTAATTTCCTGATTTATACTCTGCTCAGCATCACAACAACTTTTAGGAGGCCTGCAAGCTGCTTCCACCAGTGTTTTCTGCCCAAGTTGATTCTACATCTTGACTTTCCCCAAGCTACGATCCTTTATTGTCTTTATTGCATCCTTATTACCAAGGCTACACTCCCTCCATTTACCATTTTGTCTGTCTCTTGGGTCTGTGCTTTTGCTTATCCCAGAGTGTGCCTCCCAGCTCTCAAAGCCCTGACCTAAGTAGATGGTCCATCATTTGCTAAGTCCATTGATAGATTGAATGGGTCTTGCTGTGATAGATGGAGTTCAAATGGGGAAGTATAAGGTCATCCACTTTGGACCCAACAAAGATAGAGCAGAGTGTTTTCTAAATAGTGAGAAGCTAGGAACTGTGGAAGAGTAGAGAGATTTAGAGGTCCAAGTACAGAAATCACTAAAAGCTAATGGACAGGTACAAAAAATAATTAGACTATTGGAATTTTGGCCTTAACTTCAAGGCTGGAACACAGGCAGAAGTTATGGTACAGTTGTACAGAGCTCTGGTTAGACCCCCATCTGGTGTACTGCATTCAGTCCTGCGCTTAGCACCTCAAAGAAGGATATATCGGCCTTGGACAGGGTGCAGCACAGATTCATCAGGATGATACTGGATATAAAGGGATTAAATTATGAGGATAGGCTGTATAGACTAACGTATTCCCTCGCGTATAGAAGATTAAGGGGTGATCTTATTGAGGTTTTTAAGATGATTAAAGGAGTTGTTAGAGGGGTACTATTTCCTCTGAGGGAATGAAGAAAAAGGGGGCTTAATGTTCAAATTGGAGCTAGGACATTCAGAGCTGATGTCAGGAAGCACTTTATATAAATGGTAGTGGAAATTTGGAACCCTCCCCAAAAGATTTGTTGAGGCAAAGGGGTCAGTTGAAAATTTCAAAACTAAGATTGATAGATTTTTTTGGTTAGGTAAAAGTATCAAGGGTTACAGAACCAAAGCAGGTAGATGGAGTTAAGTTACAGATGAACCATTGCAAAATGGAATAGCGGAACAAGGTCATGGAGCCGAATGGCCTCCTCCTGTTCCTATGTTTGTAAATGGACTTTACAAGTGATTGAGCTTTCTGACTGAATCCTTATTTCTAAGCATCAGGTTGTAGCAAAGCTGCAAGCTCCAGAGCAGTCATCCCCTACAAAACTACTCTCTGCTGCAGTTATTCACTGTTGCCTCAATAGGAAATAGTAACTGAAGTAGGTCATTCAGCCCCTTGAGTCAGACTACTACTGATCTGTATCTCAACTCTGCTTTTGATTCTTATCACTTGATGCCCTTATTTAACAGAAACCTACAGTGCTCAGATTTGAAAGCTCCAATTGATCCATCATTTAAAGTTTTGGGGGTAGAGGATTGCAGATTTCAACTTTGTGTGGAATAAAAAAGTGATCCTTGGCTCCATGGTCTATACTAATCGCAAAGGACTGCAGTCATAGCAAAATGCTGCAAACTTAAGTTTTGATGCCTAAAATAGACTTCACGAACTATATCTTTGCTGGCATAGACTTCAAAGGCAAGATTAGACAGTATATAGTGTCTAGTGTTAATAGTTTTTAGAGTTTGTTTCAAGAGGATTAGCTGTTTCCATTGAGTAAGTAGTGGAATATTTGCCCTGAAGGAACTGTCAAGCATAAAGAAGGAAAGAGCTTGTGTTTATATAACACCGAATCACAATCTTTGGCTGCAGAAGGCTTTAGGGTATCCTATGAAAAAATTTTGAAGTGTAATCACCATCATTCTCTTCCGCACCATTACCATTGGAGTCCTCGAAGGATCTTCCTCAATCCCTTCCTATTTCTCATGTACATGCTGCTCCTCAGCGACATCATCTAAAAATACAATATCAGATTATACATATATACTGATGACACCCAACTCTACCTCATTACCACCTCCACTGTCTCTGATCTGTTATGCTGCTTGTCCGACATCAGTCCTGGGTGAGCAGGTACTTCCTCCAACTCAATATTGAGAAGATGAAAGCCATTGTCTTCAGCCCCCACCATGAGCTTTTGTCTTTTGCCACTCATTTACCCTTCCCTCAGATTGAATCAGGCAATTCACAACATTGGCCTCCTGTTCAACCTTGCCTCTATAAACATTGCCTATCTCCGCTTTTGCCTCTGCTCATTGGCTGCTGATGCCCTCATCCATGTCTTTGTTACCACTGGATTGTTCCAACAATCTCCTGGCCAACCTTCCATAAAATTGAGCTCACCTGAAGCTCTCTTGCCCATATCGTAACTTGCACATAGTCCCGTTTATCCGTCACCCCTGTGTTTGCTGACCTACATTGACTCCTGGCCTGGCAATGCTTTGATTTTAAAATTCCCACCCTCGTGTTCAAATCCCTTTATGGCCTTACCCCCCCCTTAATCGTTGTAACCTCCTGTAGCCCTTCAAATGCCCTGAGAACTCTGCATTCCTCCAATTCTCGCCTCTTGCGCAGTCCCGATTTTCATTGCTCTGATATCGATGGCCGTGCCTTCAGCTGTCTAGTTCCTCAGCTCTGGAATTCCCGCCCTAAGTGCTCTGTCCCTCCAACTTTCCCCTCCTTTAGAACGCTTCTTAAAACCTACTTTTTCCTGTCCTAATGTTGACTTATGTGGCTCGATGTCAAATATTGTCTGATTACACCCCGGAAAGGGACTTCCATAATTTTGAGGAGAGGTGGGTGAAAGGCAGCAACTGAATCTGGAGAAATTCTAGTCACTAGCTTGTTCATTGAAAGATAGCTAACCTCACCTGTTGCTGATGGTACTTATCTTGTAATAAGCCCTCTTGGGTATGCACTAATTGGGCTTATTACCCAAAATGAATGGTTTTTGCATTGGAACTCTGTTGCTTAGCTGCAACTTGTGCAATATCTCTCACGTGCTAGACTATCTTGAGTAAGTGTTTGACTTTAGTTTTGAGATTGCTGATTTCCATAATGGAAACCCTTGTCCTGCCTCTGTAATCTCCAAGCCAGCCTTCCCCTCTGCTTCCTGTGCTTGTTTTCTGAGCTGCATCCTGCACAAGTTCCAATTTGACCAAAACGCAGCCACCCATTATTAAATCCCACTAATGTATTGAGCTCCACTGGCTGCCTATCCCCTAGTGCATTGATTTCAGAAACCACATCCTGATGTCTGTGGTAGATGGTATATAACATTGAGAAGTGTGAAGGTATCCAGTTTGGAAGGAAAAGCAGAATTTTTTTTTTAAATGGAGAGAGACTGGGAAAGGTTGGTGCTCAGAGGGACATGGGTGTCTACATGAATCACAGTGTTAACATGCAGGTGCAGCTAGCAATTAGGAAGGCAAATAGGATGTTAGCCTTTGTTATAAATTATTCTAAAAGGATTGGAATACCAGAGTGAAGAAGACTTACTGCAATTGTATGGGGCCTTGGTGAGACCACAGCTGGAGTACTGTGTAAGTTTTGATCTTTCCTAAGGAAGGATATACTTGCCTTGGAGTGATTGCAACTAAGGTTCACTAGGCTGATTCCTTGGATGAGAAGAGATTGAGTAGACTGGGACTATATTCCCTGGAATTTAGAAGAATGAGGAGTGATCTGGCTGAAATGTATAAAACTCTTAAGGAGCTTGTAAGGGTAGATACTGGGAGGATGTTTCCCCTGACTGGGGAGTCTAGAACTAAAGATCATAGTCTCAGAATAGGGCGTTGACCATTTAGGATTGAGATGAGAAATTTCTTAACTCAAAAGATTGTGGATCTTTGGAATTCTCTACTTCCGAGCTGTGGATGATCAATCATCGAACATATTTAAGACTGAGATCAAGGGGATATTATGGGAATTAAGGTATATCAGGATAGTGTGGGTAGTTGGAGTTAATATAGATCAGCCACGATCGTATTCAATAGTGGAGCAGGCTCGAAGCGCTGAATGGCCGCTGTCTCCTATTTCTTATGTTCCTTATTGTCATGACTTTTATGTAGCTACCAATCTGTTCAACCACACCTTCCCCTCCACCTTTGCCCTATTCCCCATTAAAATCATTGCTCTCACCCTGATCACTCCTCTGATATGGCTCTCACCTCAGTTCCCTTAAATCCAGACACAGACTTAAATGAATATGGCGGATATTTGGTTTATATGTTCACAGCTAGATCTGGATGGGTCACATAAATCACCATAGGGCTCTACACTCATCTGCCAAAACTGTTCACTATTCCAGGATCATTCTGGAATGGAAGATAGCCCCCGGCTTCTTTTATCCACTGCAGACCCCTCTCCCCGTCTCCTCCACACTTGCCTCCAACAAGAAGTACAAGGAGCTGAGGGACTTCTTTGGGTGGTCTCAATCTTACTGACAGCTGCTTCTGCCACTTCCCCTCCTTCCTCTAGCCCACTGGGCCAAACTACCTCTAAGATTCCCCCTGTCCTAGCCCTGAACTTGTATCTGTCTTTAGTTTCTCTCCAATCTCCCCTCATGCCCTCTCCAAGCTCATCTTGTCTATGAGACCCATCTCCTGCTCCCTCACTGTATTCCCATTAAATGCTGACTACCCAGCTTCCCTTCCTGGATCCTGTTAGCTGATATAGTTACCTATTCTCTCTCCTCGGGTACTGTCCCCCTTTTCTTTAAAACAGTAGTCGTCATCCCTCTCTTCAAAAAAAATCAATTCTTGACCCCTCCGTCTTTGCGAACTACCACTCCGTCTTTGCGAACTACCACTCCATCTCCAACCTCCCTTTCCCCTCAAGTTCTTGAACGTGTTGTTGCCTCCCAAATCTGTTCCCATCTTTCCTGGAACTCCATGTTTGAATCCCTCTAATTAGGTTTTTAAAGCTGGCAAAAGTACAAAACAGCTCTTATCAAAGTCCCAAGTGATATCATATGTGATTTGTGACAAAAGTAAATTCCTCCTTGTCCTTCTCGACCTGACTGCAGTCTGGCCACATTATCTTTCTTTGATGCTTATCTGCTGTCGGCCAGCTGAGTGTGACTGCACTTGGTTGGTTCTATTCTGATCTATCCAGTTGTAGCCAGAGAATCACCTGCAATGGCTTCTCCTCGCTTCTGCATCATTACCTCTGGTGTCCCCTCAAGGATCTATGCTGCCCCTTTGCAACATTAGCTTAAAATAGTGTCAGTTTCCACGTGTATGTTGATGACACCCAATGCTACCTCACCACCACCTCTCTGTCCCTCCACTGTTTCTAAATTGTCACACGGCCTATTCGGCCTGCAGTACCGGATGAGCAGAAATTTAATTCAACTAAATATCGGGAAGATCAAAGCCACAAACTGTTCCCTAGCCACCGATTCCATCCCTCTCCCTGGCAACATCTGAGGCTGAACCATATTTGACTTCGAGTTGAACTTCCAATCACATATCCACCTATTTCCAATTCTGTAGCATGACCTGTCTCCAGCCTGCCTCAGCTCATCTGCTAATCCATGCCGTACTCCTGGCTGGCCTCCATATACTTGAGGTCATTTAAAACTCTGCCTGTGTCCTATCTCGCACCAAGTCCCATTCGCCATCACCCCTGGACTTGCTGACCTACGTTGGCTCCTGGTTAAGCAAAGCCACGATTTTTAAATTCTCACCCTTGTTTCGAAATCCCTCCATTGCCTCTCACTCCCTATATCTGTAAACTCCTCCAACTTTAGAACCCTCCATGATACCTGTGCTCCTCCAAGTCTGGCTTCTTGAGCATCCCCAATGCTAGTTACTCCACCATTGGCAGCTATGCCTTAAGTTGACAAGGTTCTAAGCTCTGGAATTTCCTCCCTCTGCCCCTCTACCTCTATTTCCTCCTTTTAAGATGCTGCTTAAAACCTAGTTCTTTAACCAAGCTTTTGGTCATCTGTCCTTATGTTTCCTCATGTGGCTCGGCGGTGAATTTTATTTGTTAATGCTCCTGTGACGTGACTTGGGATGTTTTACTGCGTTTAAATGCAGTATATAAATACAAGTTGTTGCAAATCCCTGCTTGACCTTATGGCCCTCCCTTTCTTTGCAACCTTTCTGATGGATTGCACCAATGTGGTGGGAAGGCTCCAATGGCCCTGAGAGCTGGGCTGGCAGGGATGTAGCAGGTGGTGGAGCCACCCAAAGCCAGACAGGTCGAAAACTGGAGCCAACTTAAAGGCTGGCCCTCCTGGTAGGGAGATTGAGAGTCAGGCTAATGATCTGTCCATGTGAAAATGCCATTTCTTGCGGAAACAACCCAGAGACGCGACAAGTCTATTGGAGACTTGCAAATATAAACACCTGGAGTTACAGCTTGGGGTGCAGTCAGCAGATTGCACCAGACACTGTGCTAGTTTGGCCCAGATGAAGTTATGGGGTACTCGAGCCTAAAGTATTTTATGGGTGCCACTTACTTGCATTTAAATTTCCTCAATCTTCTGTGATGATTGAATTGAATCTGCCTAGGCGTCAAATATCTTGGTCTAGGGGACAGCAGTGGAAGAAATTGGTTGCCTTGTGCCACAAGGCACAGAAAACTCTTGCCTACCTCTGCAACTCCTTGGGTCTTGTACCGCAGCCTCATCATCTCTGCTTATCTAACTGTGCTCTGCCATGCATCACCCACTCTCTCTCTCCCACCATTGGTGGCAGAGCATTTAGTAGTCATGGCCTCTGCAATCTGTAATTTCATCCTCACTATACCTTTCCCTATTTTCAAAAGTCTCCTCAAAACTAAACTCATCCAGTTGGCCTTTAGTCACTCATGACTAAATATTCTCAACTGCTGTTTCTTGTTTTCCCCTTCACCCTTTTTTTTAATGAACTGTCTTGAGACAGTTTGCCACATTAAAGGCGCTTTTTCAATTTCATGACTCATTTGGTTCATTAGGGGATTGCCCATTGGGGCTGTTATGCTCGCTATTGCATGTTCTGTCCATTTAGGTGCTGAAGTGCTTCATGAGTTAGTGTACCCACTGTGTGAAATTCTTGGGAAAGGGAAAGAAAGTGATGTGAATATTGGACATACGCAACAAGTAAAAACCAAGAGTTAGGTATTCTAATTCCTGTGAAAGGGTTAATGGTATAATGGTCAATCAATAATTTTTTAAATAGAAATACTGATGGTTTTTTTAAAAAAAGCACTGATGTACAAAGCTCAACTCTGGCTCTATAAAGATATTGGAATGGCAGCTCCAAAGTAGAGGGATATGGTGGAAGGTGGATGGGAGAAATGGCTGGAAATAACTAAGGTTTGAGGATGGTAAGCGCTCAGACCAGAAAACTGCAGGGTACCCAGAGTAAAGATGTTGCTGAAACTTGCAATGAGATTTGTTAGAGTCCAAAGATTGATGCGGGAAAGTGGAATGGTGAATGGAAGGTCATGATCAAGCTTGTAGATAGATGTTCGGCAAAGTGACCACCTAATGTGCATTGAGCACCATAACATGGAAAATATTTCACCAAAGAAAAAATAGCGACATGTGAGGCCAACCTATCATACTGTGGTTTGCAGGACTTTTGTTTAGTTATTTGAAGCCCAAGAATTTTCTTACGGGTTGGAGTATAGTTCGAGCTGTTTTTATTTGAAGGTGTTGCTACCTTTTCCCTCAGCATTCTCCATTGGGGTTTATCTTACTGCCATTCTACCCAGCAAGTTCAGCTGTCTGCCTCATGACATGTGACCAAAAGCATTGCATCATACAATGTTATGGAGTTGTTTGCTGAGCAATTGGTACTGATTTGGAGAAGTTGAACATGACATATTGGCCTATATTCTCTGGAGTTTAGAAGAATGGGAGGCGATCTCTTTGAAACGTATACAATTCTTAGGGCTTGATGGATGCTGAAAGAATGCTCCTGGCTGGGGAGTCTAAAAATAGGGGTCAGAGTCTCAGAATAAGGGATCAGTCATTTAGGACTGAGATGAGGAGAAATTTTTTCACTCAACGATTTCTCAATCTTTGGAATTCTCGCCCTCAAGGGCTGTGGATGCTCAGTCGATGAATATATTCAAGTGAGAGATCGGTAGATTTTTGGGCACACAGGGAAGCGAGTGATATGGGGATAGTGTGAGAAAGTGGAGTTGTTAGTTCAGTTATGATCTTGCTGAATAACAGCAGGTTTGATGGTCCTGTTTCTTACATTCTTATGTTCTAGCTCTATATATTGATCTTTTCAGTTAATGTGATGTGTGTCACACTTAGCATTCAGTGTTTATAGGGCAGATAATGAAAGGCAGAGCAACTCTAAAGAATATAGAAAAGGGAGATTAGAGGGGACACGAGGGAGTCTGAGAGTAAATTATGAAAATAATAAAAGTCACTACCAGTGCATTGTAGGAGCAGGAGGACTGTCAGACCCTCATGTCTGCTCTGCCAGTCAGTTAGACCATGGCTGATCTGTACCTCGACTACATTTACCTGCCTTTGACCCTTGCCCAACAAAAATCCATCAATCATGGTATTTAAAGCTCCAATTGTTCTCCAGCATTCACAGCCTTTTAGGTGGAGTTCCAGATTTTCACTACCCTTTGTGTGGAAAAAAAGTACTTCCTGATTTCACTCCACATAGCCTCGCTCTAATTTTAAAGTTATGCTTTCTTGTTCTGGAATCCCCCACCAGAGGAAATCGATTCTCTTTATTTACCCTTTAAGATCCTGTATACGGGTGTTAGCTTTTTATTTATTTATTTTATTTATAGAAACAGCACTGAAACAGGCCCTTCGGCCCACCGAGTCTGCGCCGACCATCAACCACCCATTTATACTAATCCTACACTAATTCCATATTCCTACCACATCCTCACCTGTCCCTATATTTCCCTACCACCTACCTATACCATGGGCAATTTATAAAGGCCAATTTACCTATCAACCTGCAAGTCTTTGGCATGTGGGAGGAAACCGGAGCACCCGGAGAAAACCCACACAGACACAGGGAGAACTTGCAAACTCCACACAGGCAGTACCCAGAATTGAACCCGGGTCGCCGGAGCTGTGAGGCTGCGGTGCTAACCACTGCGCCACTGTGCCTTGATGCGCTGTGAACAGTCAGAGGGTGGCTAAGAGATGAAGGACGCAAAGTTATAATGGACAGTGAAGGAATGCTGGTTGCTAAAAAGATACCATCCATCAGTTTTCGTACAAGAGATGGATATAGAGCAGCTAATGAAGCTTACTGTTCAGAGAGATGGTACTAAAGAAGCTACTCAAACTTGATGGCATAAAACTGGGACCTGGTGGTTTTATATCCAGGAAATTATGTTTGTAGAAATAATGGACAGTTTGACTGTCATTTTTCCAGAATTATATGGAAAGGCAAATTGTGCCGTAAGACTAGAAAGTAACATGTGACTCACCTCTTCAAAATAAATAAGACTTGCATAATTATAGGCCACTTAGTCTTTCTTCAGATATTGATAAACTACTTGATTTAGGATGAAATTGTGAAACATTGGAGAAACGGGAACTAATCAAGGTTAGTCTTTGTGGTTTTATTTATTTATTTAGAGATACAGCACTGAAACAGGCCCTTCGGCCCACCAAGTCTATGCCGACCATCAACCACCCATTTATACTAATCCTACATTAATCCCATTACCCTCTCACATCCCCACCACTCCCCTACCTATACTAGGGGCAATTTATAATGGCCAATTTACCTATCAACCTGCAAGTCTTTGGCTGTGGGAGGAAACCGGAGCACCCGGCGAAAACCCACGCGGTCACAGGGAGAACTTGCAAACTCCACACAGGCAGTACCCAGCATTGAACCCGGGTCGCTGGAGCTGTTTTCTAAGACAATTCATGCTTGACCAGCCTTATAGAATACATTGAAGAACTAAGGAGGATGAATGAAGGCACTGCAGTGGATGTGGCTTATATGTATTTTCAAATAGCAATTGATAACGAACCATGTTAGACTATTATGGCACCTGGGATTAAGGTGAATGCAGCCAACATAGAGATGGTTGGAAGGCGGAACATAAAGAATAAAGGTTAAGGGAAGTTTCTTGGACTGAAAAGACTTCAAATAGGCTGCTGGAGCAGATGTTGTGTGCTCCAGTTCCCTCCCACAGCCAAAGACTTGCAGGTTGATAGGTAAATTGGCCATTATAAATTGCCCCTAGTATAGGTAGGTGGTAGGAGAATATAGGGACAGGTGGGGATGTGGTAGGAATATGGGATTAGTGTAGGATTAGTATAAATGGGTGGTTGATGGTCGGCACAGACTCGGTGGGCCGAAGGGCCTGTTTCAGTGCTGTATCTCTAAATAAAATAAAAATGCATGGATCATTAAACATGACAATGCAAGCAGGTGAGATAAAGGAAAACTGAATTCTTGGTTTTGAATCCATAGACACAGAATATGAGAGTAAGGGGGACATTTTGAATGAATACCACCCTTAATTAGGCTGCAGTTGGAATAATGTGTGGTGTTTTGGGCCCTCTTACAGGAAGGAGATAAAAGTAACAGTTGGTAAAGAGTAGATTCACTGGGATGCAGTGGTGGCTAGTATTGAGCAATTTATTTCTTGATGCCACAATGTTCTTTTAGAGCTAACCAATTACTCAGTTACAAATATTGATCCTAATTGCCTTCGGTTGGGGATAACTTTGGTGTGTGAGCAGCCTGAGTATATTCTACATTCATTACAACGCACAGTAACCAAGTGTTAACTGACAGCAGTTCTTCGACATGTTTGTTTTTTGTTGTTAAATAGCCATTGTTGATCTCCTACCTTCCAGGTGAGCAGATTGAGCGAGCCAAGCGCCTGCAGAGCAAGATGACAACTAACTTGATCATGGCCAAGGATCGTCTGGAGTTGCTGGGTGGGTACATCTTCTGTGCTACTGGTTGGGAAAAAAAATGTTGGTTATGGGTCAATGGTGAGAAGTTTATAAATGGGATTATTTTACACATACAATTGATAGGCTGCATAGACTAGACTTGCATATCACTGAATATAGAGGACTAAGGGGTGATATAATTGAGGTGCTTAAGTTGGTTAAAGGATTTGACAGGGTAGATAGAAAGAAACTATTTCCTCTGGAGGAGCGTCCAGAACAAGGCGGCAGAACCTTAAAATTAGAGTGAGCATATTCGGAGATTGATGTCAGGAAGCACTTCACAAAAAGTGTAATCGGAGTTTTGAAAAAAAAAAGCCAACAGTGGCGTCCGAGGAGAGCTCCAAGGTGATTGGTTGGTGAGTCGCAGCTGTTACTACATTTAAATATCTTTAAAAAAGGGGAAAGTTTTTTTTGTTGGAAAAAACCTCTGGTGATAAGGTGAGTACTACTAAAGTGTTTTTTTTTTGAAGGACTTTAGATTGGAGTGGGTAGAACAAGGCCCCTAGTGTAATTAGTATTTTTTAATTAAGGGAGTAACTAATTAACCTAAGGGTAAGTCATGGCAGGAGCGCTCAGCCCCGTGATATGCTCCTCTTGTGCTTTGTGGGAAATCAGGGATGCTTCCAGTGTCCAGGTCCTCAGGTTGAAGTCCTAAATTGGGGGAAGGCTAATTTTGATGACATCAGACAGGAGCTCTCAAAAGTTGAATGGGAGAGGCTGCTTACAGGTAAAGGGACACCTGGCAAGTGGGAAGCTTTTAAAAGTGAGATAGGAAGAGTTCAGGGCCGGCATGTTCCTGTTAGATGGAAGGGTAAGGCTGGCAAGTTTAGGGAACCTTGGTTGACGAGGGATATTGAGGGTCTGGTCAGAACAAAGAAGGACGCATATGTCAGGTATAGGCAGCTGGGATCAAGCGAGTCCCTCGGAGTATAGGGGATGTAGGACTACACTTAAGAAGGAAATTAGGAGGGCGAAAAGGGGCCATGAGATTTCCCTGGCAGATAAGACAAAGGAGAATCCTAAAAGATTCTATAAGTATGTTAAGAGTAAAAGGGTAGCTAGGGAGAGAGTAGGTCCCCTTAAGGATCAGTGTGGCAATCTGTGTGGAGCCACGGGAAATGGGCGAGGTCTTAAATGAATACTTCTCATCTGTATTTACTGTGGAGAAGGCCATGGAAGCTCGTGAGTTCAAGGGAGGGAACAGCGATATCCTGGAGCATATCAACATTACAAGGGAGGAGGTGTTGGAGGGTTTGAAGCGCATTAAGGTGGATAAATTTTCAGGGCCTGACCAGGTGTATCCTAGGATGCTTTGGGAAGCAAGGGGGGAGATTGCTGGGGCCCTGGCAGAGATTTTTGTATCATCATTAGCCATGAGTGAGGTACCGGAAGACTGGAGGATAGCTAATGTTGTGCCTTTATTTAAGAAGGGTAGCAGGGATAAGCCAGGGAAATACAGACCAGTGAGCCTTCCATCAGTGGTGGGAAAGTTATTGGAAGGGATTCTGAGAGACAGGATTTATATGCATTTGGAAAGGCATGGTCTGATTAGGGATAGTCAGCATGGCTTTGTGCGTGGGAAATCATGTCTCAAGAATTTGATTGAATTTTTCGAGGAGGTGACCAGGAGGATTGACGAGGGCAGGGTGATGGACGTTGTTTACATGGACTTTAGCAAGGCCTTTGACCAGGTCCCGCATGGTAGGCTGGTCCAGAAGGTTTGAACACATGGGATCCAGGGTGAGCTAGCCAATTGGATACAAAATTGGCTTGGTGATAGGAGGCAGAGGGTGGTAATGGAGGGTTGTTTTTCAGATTGGAGGCCAGTGATCAGTGGTGTGCCACAGGGATTGGTGCTGGGCCCTCTGTTTGTCATATATATTAATGACTTGGATGTGAATGTAAGGGGCATGATTAGTAAGTTTGCAGATGACACCAAAATAGGTGGTATAGTAGACAGTGAAGAAGGTTGTCTAAGGTTACAACAGGATATAGATCAACTGGGAAAGTGGGCAAGGGATTGGCAAATGGAATTTAATGCAGACAAGTGCGAAGTGATGCATTTTGGGAAGTTAAACCAGGGCAGGACATATATAGTGAATGGCAGGGCCCTGGGGAGTGTTGTTGAGCAGAGAGACCTTTGGGGTCAAGTACATAGTTCCCTGAAAGTGGCAATGCAGGTAGACAGGGTGGTGAAGAAGGCATATGGCATGCTTTCCTTCATTGGCCAAGGCATTGAGTACAAGAGTTGGGACGTCATGTTACAGTTGTATATAACATTGGTTAGGCCGCATTTGGAGTAGTGTGTGCAGTTCTGGTCGCCGCACTACAGGAAAGATGTGATTAAGCTAGAGAGGGTGCAGAAAAGATTTACAAGGATGTTGCCTGGTTTGGAGGGCTTGAGTTATAAAGAGAGATTGGATAGGCTGGGTCTGTTTTCCCTGGAGTGAAGGAGGTTGACTGGGGACATGATAGAGGTATATAAAATTATGAGAGGCATAGATAGGGTGATAGCCAGAGTCTGCTTCCCATAGTAGGGGTGACTAAAACTAGAGGGCATAGATTTAAGGTGAGAGGGAGGAGGTTTAAAGGGGATCAAAGGGGTAAATCTTTCACACAAGGAATAGTGAGTATCTGGAATGAGCTGCCTGAGGAGGTGGTGGAGGCAGGAACAGTAGCAACAGGTATTTGAATGAGCACGGCATAGAGGGATATGGAATTAATGCAGGCAGGTGGGATTAGTATAGATAGACGTTATGGTCGGCATGGACGCGGTGGGCTGAAGGGCCTGTTTCTATGCTGTATGACTCTAACATCCAAACCTTTTGCTCCCAGCAAAGCTGTTTAGGCTGGGGGCCAATTGAAAAATTTCAAACTGAGATTGATAGATTTTTGTTGGGTAAGGGTATTAAGGGATATGGAATCAAGGTGGTGATAAAATTAAGGTACAGACTGCCATGATCTAATTGGTGGAATTGGCTCAAGGAGTGAATGGCCTCCTCCTGTTCCCTATGTCCCCACCCTCACTTTTTCTTCCCTCATTGTCCTTTTTAAATTTTTGTTACAGTTGCAGTGAAGCTGCTATAATCCTGCTCAATCCCTGCACTTCAGTTTTGTATATTTAATTTGCTTTATTTAATGTACATTCCGTATTCGCAGTCCACTACCTCGTTTTCCTTCATGCCACCATGCTCTTATTTCACTCAGGAGAGTGGCCAACCTGGGCTCCAAACTTTTATCCATCGGTGTCGTGTCTCCTGTTTTAAGTTTGTGACACCTGCTAAATGGACTATAGGGAAGGAAACCTGCCTGTTAATTATCAGCTCGGACTATGTTTTTTTACATTCATTCATGGGATGTGGGCGTCACTGGCTATGCCAGCACTTATTGCCCATCCCTAATTGCCCTTGAGAATGTGGTGGTGAGCTGCCTTCTTGAACCGCTGTAGTCCATGTGGGGTAGGTACACGCACAGTGCTGTTAGGAAGGGAGTTCCAGGATTTTGACCCAGTGACAGTGAAGGAACGGCGATATAGTTCCAAGTCAGGATGGTGTGTGGCATGGAGGGGAACATGCAGGTGGTGATGTTCCCATGCATCTGCTGCTCTTGTCCTTCGAGGTGGTAGAGGTCACGGGTTTTGAAGGTGCTGTCTAAGGAGCCTTGGTGCGTTGCTGCAGTGCATCTTGCAGATGGTACATACTGCTGCCACTGTGCGTTGGTGGTGGAGGGAGTGAATGTTTGTGGATGGTGTGCCAATCAAGCAGGCTGCTTTGTCCTGGATGGTGTCGAGCTTCTTGTGTTGTTGGAGCTGCACCCATCCAGGCAAGTGGAGGGTATTCCATCACACTCCTGACTTTTCCCTTGTAGATGGACAGGCTTTGGAGAGTCAGGAGGTGAGTTACGCGTCGCAAGATTCCTAACCTCTGACCTGTGCTTGTAGCCATGGTATTGATATGGCTGCTCCAGTTCAGTTTCTGGTCAATGGTAGCCCCTAGGATGTTGATAGTGGGGGATTCAGTGATGGTAATGCCATTGAATGTCAAGGGGAGATGGTTAGATTCTCTCTTGTTGGAGATGGTCATTGCCTGGTACTTGTGTGGCCCGAATGTTACTTGCCACTTATCAGCCCAAGCCTGGATATTGTCCAGGTTTTGCTGCATTTCTACACGGACTCCTTCAGTATTTGAGGAGTCGCGAATGATGCTGAATATTGTGCAATCATCAGCGAGCATCCCCACTTCTGACCTTATGATTGAAGGAAGGTCATTGATGAAGCAGCTGAAGATGGTTGGGCCTAGGACACTACCCTGAGGAACTCCTGCAGTGATGTCCTGGAGCTCAGATGATTGACCTCCAACAACCACAGCCATCTTCCTTTACGCTAGGTATGACTCGAACCAGCAGAGAGTTTTCCCCCTGATTCCCATTGATTCCTGATCTGCTAGGGCTCCTTGATGCCATACTCGGTCAAATGCTGCCTTGATGTCAAGGGCAGTCACTCTCACCTCACGAGTTCAGCTCTTTTGTCCATGTTTGAACCAATGCTGTAATGAGGTCAGGTGCTGAGTGGCCCTGTCGGAACCCAAACTGGGTATCACTGAGCAGGTTATTGCTAAGCAAGTGCTGCTTGATGACACCTTCCATCACTTTACTGATGATTGAGAGTAGGCTGATGGGGTGGTAATTGGCTGGGTTGGACTTGTCCTGCTTTTTGTGTACAGGACATACCTGGGCAATTTTCCACATTGCAGGTTAGATGCCAATGTTGTAGCTGTACTGGAACAGCTTGGCTAGGGGCGCGGCAAGTTCTGGAGCACAGATCTTCAGTACTATTGCCGGAATATTGTCAGGTCCCATAGCCTTTGCAGTATCCAGTGCCTTCAGTCGTTTCTTGATATCACATGGAGTGAATCGAATTGGCTGAAGACTGGCATCTGTGATGCTGGGGACTTCAGGAGGAGGTCAAGATGGATCATCAACTCGGCACTTCTGGCTGAAGATTGTTGCAAATGATTCCGCCTTATCTTTCGCACTGATGTGCTGGGTTTCCCCATCATTGAGGATGGGGATATTTGTAGAGCCACCTCCTCCAGTTAGTTGTTTAATTGTCCACCACCATTCATGGCTACATGTGGCAGGACTGCAGAGTTATGGGATCGCTTAGCTCTGTCTGTTGCATGCTGCTTATGCAGTTTTGGCATGCAAGTAGTCCTGGTTTGTAGCTTCACCAGGTTGGCACCTCATTTTGAAGTATGCCTGGTGCTGCTCCTGGCATGCCCTCCTGCACTGTTCATTGAACTAGGGTTGGTCTCCTGGCTTGATGGTAGTGGGGGATATGCCGGGCCATGAGGTTACAGATTGTGGTTGAGTACAATTCTGCTGCGGATGGCCCACAGCGCCTCTTGGATGCCCAGTTTTGCATTGCTAGATCTGTTCGAAATCTATCCAATTTAGCACAGTGATAGTGCCACACAACACGATAGACGGTATCCTCAATGTCTCCACATGGGCTATGTGGTCACTCCTACCAATACAGTCATGGACAGAAGCATCTGCGGCAGGCAGATTGGTGAGGACATGGTCAAGTATGTTTTTCCCTTGTGTTTGTTCCCCCACCACCTGCCGTAGACCCAGTCTAGCAGCTATGTCCTTTAATACTTGGCCAGCTCGATCAGTAGTGGTGCTACCGAGCCACTCTTTGTAATGGACATTGAAGTCCCCCACCTAGAGTACATTTTGTGCCCTTGCCACCCTCAGTGCTTCCTCCAAGTGGTGTTCAACATAGAGGAGTACTGACTCATCAGCTGAGGGAGAGCGGTAGGTGGTAATCAGTAGGAGGTTAACTTGTCCATGTTTGACCTGATGCCATGAGACTTCATGAGGTCTGGAGTCAATGTTGAGGACTCCCAGGGCAACTCCCTCCCTACTGTAGACCGCTGTCCCGCCACCTCTGCTGGGTCTGCCCTGCCGGTGGGACAGGACATACACAGGGATAGTGATTGCAGTGTCTGGGACGTTGTCTGTAAGGTATGATTCCGTGAGTATGACTATGTCAGGCTGTTGCTCTCCCAACTTTGGCACAAGCCCCCAGATGTTAGTAAGGAGGACTTTGCAGGGTCGACAGGGCTGGGTTTGCTGCTGTTTCTGGTGCCTAGGTCAATGCCGGGTGGTCTGTCTGGTTTCATTCCTTTTTATTGACTTCGTAGCAGTTAGATGGAACTGAGTGGCTTGCTCGGCCATTTCAGAGGGCATGTAAGAGTTAACCACATTGCTGTGGGTCTGGAGTCACATGTAGGCCAGGTCAGGTAAGGACAGCAGATTTCCTTCCCTAAAGGACATTAGTGAACCAAATGGGTTTTTACAACAATCGACAATGGTTTCATGGCCATCATTAGACTAGCTTTTAATTCCAGATTTATTTAATTACATTCAAATTCCACCTTCTGCTGTGGTGGGTTTCGAACCCATGTCCCCAGATCAATACCTGGGTCTCTGGGTTACTAGTCCAGTGATAATACCGCTGGGCCACCGCCTCCCCTCCCCTGTTGTTGCAGTACTAAGCTAACATGGTTTACCCTTAGCCGCCTAGCAAGACACTCGGGTTGTATCACGGTGCCTAGGGAATGGCATTAAATGCCAACCTACCAGCTGTGCTCCTGTTAATGTTCAACTGTTAGTCGGCTTCATTTCTTTTATGCTTCACAGTGCTTTTAGTAAACACTTGATAGTGGAGTATACAGAACAGACTTTATTCATATACAGCTTAGGTGATCAGCCTATGGTGTACAGAGTGTGACCTTCGGTTTCTAGTTCTATCTTTTGAGCCCTCGGAAGAACTGTTGAAAGCAATGTTCCTTTAGACACCATGTTTTGCCTACACCAAAGGTACATGTCACAGGTAAGACCACATTGACTTATCTGTTCCTGATTCCTTCCAAAGCAATCTATTTGCGTAAACAGTTGTAGTTATTTACTTCAAAACTACTTCCCTCAAACAAAACTTCCTGACTTAACTGTTCTTAAATCCTTTGAAGATTTGACTTTCTTAACCATTATCTTTTTTTATACTATATTTAATAGATCCCTCTATCTATTTATTACTTGTGTTTGAATTCATTACGGTTCCTCATTTCCTTGCATAAGAACTTCTTGTAGATAACACTCAGACATTGAAAGCAAAGGAGTAGCCAGGCCTTTTTTTATCATGACACTTCAAAGCTATCCTGTTCATCTCAGAAAGCTTCAAGATACAAGGAAATATGGTTATCAACCGTTAACTCCCCAAGAGTTACGGCAAATAACTCTCCAGGAGGTCCAACAGCTCGCATCCTGAAATGGATATAAAATATGAAAAATAAACAAGAAAAGTTGGCTCCTGTCCCAGCTCACCCTAGTCATTGTTTAAACTCTTGCTGCTGCAACCAAGCTGTGCCCAGCAAAAAGTAGGCAAAGCTCCATGCTAGGCCTGAAGAGCTTTGCCTTACTCACTTCTCCAAATTATTAGTTTAATTAAGTTACTTGCTTCAGAGAACTGATTTTTTTTTAAAAAAGCTAGTGAAACTGATGGGAGGAAGTTGTTTAGTTAAAGAGCATTGATCTGTGGGTGAATTTAACTAAAACGCAGGGAAACAGAAACTGAGTGTGTGGGGGAATATTCTGTATTCTTTTTACTGAACGCTTCATTTCCCAGCAGTTAGAAGCCCCATAAAGTCAGTTTCATTGCCTTCAGAACTGTTTACGCAAAAACGGTGGTACAAAAGTAGTAAATTAATTCTGTCATGGTGTCAGAACTGGAGAGATTTGTTGTACTGTCAAGTTATTTGTCTTAATGATGTCAGCAGGGATACACAGTACACAACACTGAAAGACAGTGGCTGGAATTTTACGCCACCCTGTCGAGCGGGATGGTGACTGTGGGGTGGTGCAAAATGGAGTGGGAGGCACCGGGAGACTTCCCTGACCCGCTCCTGCCTCCGCCGCCACTTTATGCACGGTCGCGGTGAAAAATGGCCCGCCCGCCCCAGGCCAATCAAGACCCTTAAGCAGCCACTTAAGGGCCTTTGCCCGCCTCCACGTGGATTTTACGTGTGGCAAACGGACGTCCTAGAGCCGGGAGAAGCCGCTTAATGAAATCAGATGGCTTCTCAGCATCCCAGGGTGGCCCTCGTGATCGGGCACCCTACGCCCGATGGAGGGTCACCCCAGCCACCCCTCAAGGCCCAACACTCCCTCCTTCTCCCCGACCCCCCCCCCCCCCCCCCCCAACAAATGACCACCCTTGCCTCACCGGGGCCTGACCGATTACCCCAGCGAGGCGACCAAAACTTGCCTTTCTTCCTGGCTCACAGGCATCTTGTCTGGGCTGCAGTCCCATAGTGGCCACCACTCACGGTGGCGCTGCTGGGACTAAAAGCTGCCGGCCCGCTGATTGGCTGGCAGCTCTATTAGGCGGGACGTCCTACCTCAAATGACTGGAAGCCCCGCCTCACATCAGTTGAAGCCCAGGGACCCACAAAATATGGGTCAGATCCTCAGGCAAGGTGGAAGCGGGTTCACCATCGACTTTTCAGTCAGTGGCCGGCTCCCGTCCGCCTGTATTGCCAATTATAATGACAATTGTTGCTTTCAAGACTGGGATCGACTGTTTTTTTTTAAGAACATAGGAAGAACGTAGCAACAGGAATCGGCCGTTCAGCCTGTCAAACCTGTTCCTCCATTTAATTAGACTATGCCTCATCTGTATCATAAATCCATCTATCTGCTTTAGTTCTGTAACCCTTTGACCCCTTGCTTCAGAAAAGTCTATCAATCTCAGTTTTGAGATTTTCAATTGATCTATAATTTTATTGGCGTGGGGGAGGGTGAGGGTGAGAGTGAGTTCCAGATTTCCGCTACCCCTTATATGAAGAAGTGCTTCCTGACATAACCCTGAATAGCCTAGCTCTAATTTTAAGGTTATGCCCCCTTGTTATGGATTCTCCCAGCAGAGGAAATGGTTTCTCTCTATCTACCCTGTCAACTCCTTTAATCATCTTAAACACTGCAATTATATTGCACTTTAATCTTCTGTACTTTTGCCCCCTCCTTGTCGAACAATTTTTTCACCTCACACTCGGTCACACCACTCCCTGTCCTTTGCTAGTTTGTTGTCACACCTTTTACCTTTCTAACTTTACACCTGTGGGTAATGCTCCTATATTTCAGTGGTATATTCTGCAGCAAGTCTGTCCTGACTTTGGTCGCATCTCAACCTCATGTATTCAATATTTTCAAAATATTCTGTTTATATTGTAAAAAGAACACTTAAAAAAAAAACCAAGCCACATAAGGATATATTAAGGCAGGTGACCAAAAGCTTGGTCAACGAAGTAGGTTTTATGGATTGTCTTGAGGAAAGCGAGGTAGAAAGAATGGACAGCTTTAAAAAAGGCGGTGGAGGGGGGGGGGAAATTCCAGAGCTTAAGGCCCAGGCAGCTGAAGGTAGACCACCAATGGTGGAGCAGTTAAAGTTGGAGATGCTGAAGAGGCTGGAATTTGAGGAGCCCCGAGATCGCAGAGGTTTTTTTAGGGCTGGGGTAGATTAGAGATGGGGAGGGTCTAGCCCACGGAGGGGTTTGAAAACCAGGATGGGAATTTTAAATTTGAGGCGTTGCTTGACCGGGAGTCACTGTAGGTCGGCAAGCACAGGGAAGATGGATGAATGGGATTTGGTGCAAGTTAGGACACAGACAGTAGAGTTTTGGATGACGTCAAGTTTACGGAAAGTAGAATGTGGGAGGCTGGCCAGGAATGTGTTGGAATAGTCACGTCTAGAGGTAACGAGGGCATGAATGAGGGTATCCGCAGCAGGTGAACTGAGGCAGGGGTGGAATTGAGTGATGTTAAGGAGGTAAAAATATCGGTCTCCGTGACGGTGCAGATATATTGTTTAAAGCTCATCTAGGTTCACATATGACACCCAGGCTGCAAACTATCTGTTTCAGCCTCAGACAGTTGTTTGGGAGAGGGATGGGAGTAGGTGGCGAGGAAGTGGAGGTTGTGGCAGGGTCAGAAGACAATGGCTTTACTTTTCCCAATATTTCATTAAAGGAAATTTCTGCTCATCCAGTAATGGATGTTGTATAAGCAGTTTAGAGACAGTGAAGGGGTCGAGAATGGTCATGGAGAGGTAAAACTGAGTTGTCCAATTTTATGTGGAAACTGATGTGTTTTTAGATGATTAAAGCATCTCTGTCTGGGCTAACTACGGTAACTAGGTGTTGAGCATCAGTTAAAAAGGTGGATTGTTGGTGATCAGTACCTCTGTATTCTGAATCAAAATGGTGCCAGTTGACAGCAATTGGTTTACGGTTTGTTCATTCCATGCTTTGTACACTTATCGGGCCAATATTTATCCCTCAATTAACATCACTAAAACAGTTTATCTGGTCAATATCATATTGCTGGCTCCAGGAACTTGCAGTGCATCTCGTTTCCTACATTACACCGACTCCACTTCAAGAGTACTTAATTGACTGTAAAGCATTTTGGGATCCTCTGAAGCTTGCATTTACGTAGCACCTTTCATGACCTGCTTTTTCCCAGGGTGGAAGAGTCAGTTACTAGGGGACATAGGTTTAAGGTGAGAGGGGCAAAGTTTAGAGGGGATGTGCGAGGCAAGTTCTTTACACAGAGGGTGGTGAGTGCCTGGAACTTGCTGCCGGGCGAGGTGGTGGAAGCAGGTACGATAGCGACGTTTAAGAGGCATCTTGACAAATACATGAATAGGATTGGAATCGAGGGATACGGTCCCCGGAAGTGCAGAAGGTTTTAGTTTAGGCAGGCATCAAGATCTGCGCAGGATTGGAGGGCCGAATGGCCTGTTCCTGTGCTGTACTGTTCTTTGTTCTTCTCAGGACGTCCCAAAGTGCATTACAACCAATGTTGGGGCAATTTGCAAGGCAGCAGAACAGCAAAGCTCTACAAGTTCTCCTGATTTGGGTCCATATCACAAATTGTAGAGTGTGAAAACATCAGCCTCCTGCCTTACCCAGTACTGATGCTTGCCTCCAAATCTTTTATCTTATCTCCTTGTGTGTTGCAGGTGAAACTATGTCAATACTTAAGATGTAAAATGTGTTTCCAACAGACATTCTTTTTGAAAAAGATTAGTGATTTCTGTTTCTGGACAGATTTTCAATTTAGTAAAGGTGACTAGCCAAATTTCTTTAAGTTTCTTCACCTTTGTTTTCCTGGTCTAAGGGGGAGTACTTTTGTGGAGAGCTTGGGATGGGATGGTGGGAGTAAACAAGTGAAATGCCTCAGGAAATTGCAGACAAGGATGGTCCGTAGCAGGAGTGGGTGGAAAATTAACATTTGACATTTTTTAAAATAAAGTTCTTTAATTCCCCACATATCGAGGCACTAGAAAACTTCCTTCTCGGATAGTTTATCAAGAAAGTGCACTCAGTCAAGTAATAACACTTTATTTATAGGCCCCTGTGCAGTGCTTGGAAGAGGAGCAATTTCTGCCAGCTGGTTTGTTTATCCATTATCTTTAATTAGACTTGCTCAGAGATCCAGTGGTAGATCATCACTGCTGTTACTTTTTTCCATTTTCTACCAAATGGCACTCTCCCATTTCAGGATTTTTTGGACCATTTTTCTCTCGGGATTTGCAAAGAAGACTTGCATTTAATTCTTGGGGTTTTCAAAGCAAAACTTATTACAGTAGATTTTTTAAAAATCAACCAAGACCAAGGTGGTTAAAGTGGAAATAAACTAAGCAGTGAAGCATCCAGTAAAGCTAAACCTGTAGCTTTAATCTATGCTTAGTGTTGCTTTTACTTTTTAAGAAAAATTTCCAATCCTTGGCAGTTTTGAGAAAATTGATTGTAACTTAGCCATTTACAGTGAGTGGGAAGAAGACTGCGAAGGGTCTTTTTTGTTGTCTGATGCTACGCTTCTGCTGAATTACAATGTGAGATTTTGTTTTCTGGCACTATTTCTGATTTGGATTTCCAAAGCAACTGTTTCAAGAATTTAAAAACTTTCAGCCTTTTTCCTTCTGAAGGGTTGCACTGCTCCACTTTTCAATCCATGGTTTACCACTCAGCCTTTGACTGGAAATTAAATGGTGCATGGCTTTTTCTCCACGTGGGTTAAGTTTTGACATCCTGAAAATACTGATTCCCTACTGTTGCAAAACCCAAGTGACCTTTCTCGGCATGTGGGTGACGCTTCCAAGGGCAGCATTTATTGCCCTTGAGAAGGTTGTAGTGGGCTGCCTTGAACTACTGCAGTCCAAGTGGTCAAGGTGCCACCTTGTTGGTGGGGAGTTCCAGGATTTTGACTCCGTGACAAGTAATTAAATGTGTGTAGAATCGTAGTTGATGACTGAAAGGATGAACTTACTAAACCGGGGATAGGTAGGACTAGTTGACCCCCAGTTGAAACAAGGTGTATTTGCACCTACTTTGTTGAGGAGAGACCGATAAACTTTTGGCATTCATTATCCCTGAAACTGGGGTTAATCCTTTTTTTTGGGGTGTGAATTAGGGAGTCATTGTGGAATTAACAATCAGGACACAATGAGGGTTGGAAAATGAAAATCTGTGTTGTGTGACATCCTCTGATTTTCTTACCTGAATTCAAATTGTTCCAAAACTCTTTCCTAGCATCTTGCCCAAAATCTGGATAAATGGGCGTATTGTTCAAAAGAAAATGCAGATCGCCGATCAGCTTCTCATTCTACTTGTACCATTAAGCAATTTAAATCCTGTTTGACAGAAATTGTGTGGAAGCACACAACCAAATCTGTTCTTTAATTTAGTGTAATATCCACTCATTTCAAAACTATAGCACAATCTATTTAACTGTTTACTCTGTACTTATTTTGTTTTTTTGTTGTTGTTTGTGCCCACTTATTGTGTTGTATAGAGCAGATGCTAGAATGTGCGAGGTTTTCCAAGCCTGAGAGGGAGGTGTGTAGAGACAACCCAGGCCCGCCGTGCCGTAGTGCACGGATCCAGTCAGGTGGGTTTCCTCTGCTCGACGAAACATTGGCTTTATTAGATGGCAAACCATTTGATTTAATAAAATATATATTTTCCTAGAAAATGCAGTTGCATTGTGAATAGATTGTACGCAAAGTGCTCCATGGTTAAGGGATGACTCCAAATGACTCAAGGTGAGTGGTGACGAAGCACCAGTGCTGATTTTCTCCCAGCCACACTTCCTTTGTCCGTGGCTCCATGCTGGGCAAATGGGATCAGCGAATTAACCCTCACAGTTAAAGTGACATTGTTTGAGAATGAACAGTTGCTAGGCAGCCAGATCGCTGTAAATTTTATTTATGCAACTGGATTGGGCTGAAGATCCTCTGGTGGCTAGCATGGTGTCTGTTTATGGAGCTTTAATACAGAATTTCAAAATCATGAAGGGTTTTAACTGAATAAATAAGGAGAAATTGTTTCCAGTGGCAGAAAGGTCAGAGGATAGAGTTTTACAGTAAGGAGAATTATTTTTATGCATTGAGTAAGAATCTGGAATGCATTGCCTGAAAGGGTAGTTGAAGTAGATTCTGTAGTGACTTCCAAAAGAGAACAGTAACTTTGTGGTTGTTACTGGACCAGTAACCCAGAGGCCAGGTTTAATGATCTAGAGACAGGAGTTTAAATCCCACCACAGCAGCCGGGGTATTTAAATCCAATTAATAGATAAATGTGGAATAAAAAGCTAGTATCAATAATAGTGACCATGTAACGACCAGATTATTATTAAACACCCGTCTAGTTCATTAATGTCCTTTTAGGGAAGGAAATTTGCTGTCCTTACCCAGTTTGGCTTTGGGGTTGACTCTTGACTGACTTCTGATGGCCTAGTATGCCACTCATTAAGGGATGGGCAATAAATGCTGGCCTTGCCATTGATTCCCACAACCCATAATTGGATGTATACTTGAAGGAGAAAAAATTGCAGCACTGTGGGGAAAGAACAGGGTGGTGGGACAAATTGGTTAACTCAAGCATAATGGACTGAATGGTCTCCTGTGCTGTAAGTTTTATTTTCCACAATTCTGTATTTCATTGGTTAGTATAATGGAGCAAGTGTGTAGGTTATAATTCTCCAAGAAATATAAGCAGTATTTTGTACTTGGCCATTTTGCATTCTGTCTGTAATATAATTTAATGTTAGATAAAGCATTTTCTGTTTTCCCGAAAGTATGTGTATATACATTTTGTGCATGTGCATACAGGATTGAATGTGTGTTGACAATTACTGAGACAAGCTTCCCAGACTGACCAAAAACTATGAGTTGCTAAAGCCTCTCTTTGTTTTTTAAACCGCACCTTAACCACTTTTCAGTAAGTCAGCCTGTGTTGTGCACATCTTGTATATCATATCAGTTAGAGAAACTCGTTGCCTCTAACTGACAGTTTGTGATGTGCAGAGTAATTATAAAGATTCTATGGGCATATTGCATGGCTCGATAATACTTTTGAAATAAAATGGTTGCTGCTAAATTGCCATTAAAGTGGAAATAGGTTCAAGAGACTGATGGCTGACTGTCAGGAAAGGGAAGGGATTGAAGAATGTGCTGAAACTAATCCAGCAATGTAAGAAAGAGTACATAACTGGATTATGTCCATTGACAGAGGTGAAAGAAGGGAGGCAAGACCTGTTATAGGTATTTACTGGAAGCACCAGGCAGTGCAGTGTTATGAACAAGGTAATAATCCTGGACACCAGAGTTTGAATAATGTAGGTTTTAATATTGGACTGTTATACAATGGTGATTTTCTGTATCCTAACCATCCCAAGCCTGCTTACTTCCACCGTTATCCCTACCTTATCCCCCACTGCTGCTGAAATCCTGAGCCATCATTTCCCTTCCCCAGTTTGTGTTTGGCAGCCTCCCTCCATAAACTCTAAATTCCCATCATCTGCATCCTGCTCTGTACTATGTCCAGCTCGCCCATCACCTCCATCCTAGCCGAGTTTCATTGGCTTCTCTCCCTCCTCTCTGATCAGGTTTAAAGTTCATGTTCTTGCTTGCAAATTCTTACAAGACCTTGCCCCACTCTACCTATGCAACTGCCTCCAGCCCTGCATATCAACCCCTCTACTGTTTGCTGACTCTATTCACCTGTGCATCCTCCCTCATGTCACTATCAGTGAATCACCACAACCTTACTGTCTGGTACTGCTTCACCCCTTTCTCCTCGAACACCTTCAAAGACCCACATCCTTGGCCATGCTTTTAGTCTCCTCTCCTAACCCTCAGGAGGAGACTGGGCGTCATCTCCCTTTCTCTTCTGAAGGACCCTGGGGACATTTTCTATGTTGAAAGGCAGAGTACAAAAGTGAGCTCCTGCTGCTTTCACTTGGTTAGGGATAAGAGTGCTGCTTCACTTGGAGATAAGAGGTGGAGAGAAAATATAAGTTGCACACTGATGGAGGCAGCAGGTTTCATGGGCTAAAAGACCCTTTGTGGTTTCAGTATATCTTTATGAACCAGGTTCATTAAAAAAAAAAGATATTGGAAGTAGTGTCAAAATGCGTGAGTGATTCAACCAATCTGTACAGTTGTGTTCTATCATTGATTTCCAAAGTCATGCAAGTCGCATTGTAAAAAGAAAACACTTATCCACCTTTTCATGACCCCTCAATGTCTCAAATCAATTTACAGCCATTGAAATACTTTTGTAGATTTCTTCCTTTTTCTCTCATGTACTTCCCTAACTTCCCATTATTTGGCATTGTTGAAGGGGTTTATGACTGGGCAATGCACATCTGGCCATCCATCAACACCAAGGGGTTGCGGGGGTGGGGAGCGGTTGAATCTCTGTAGTATCGATTTCCGTATGCAGTTCTTAGTAAATTTATACACCCACTCTTTGAAAATTAGCTTGCTAACGCTAGCTTTAGCCTGCAGTGTTAGTGAGCTACAGACTGTCTGTAGAACACCCTCATTTGATTTGACGTGAAGGTGCTGTAGTTCTTGGGAATCGCCCTGGTTTTCTGCTTGTGTTTTTTTTTTCTAGTTGGGTTTAAACGGGAAAATGTTTTCTTCACCACAATACCGTTTGGGGTGGGGCCAGTAAGTTCCTCCAGAGCTCTCTAGATGTGCATTTAACGCAAGCATGCGGGGTATCTGTGCTCTAATGTAAGAGGATATGGACTAGCCATGATTTACTTGATTGAAACAGGCTCAAGGAGCTGAATGGCCTACTCCTGTTGCTATGACCATAGGCAGCACACTAATTGAGCAGTGGTTAGCCAAATGTTTGGGTGTAGTGTGCTCTTCATTGCGACTGTGTGCTGAGAGTTCAATGAAGTGATTGTCCCAGAACTGTTTTCTGGGCATCCCTTGGTCTGGCTTCTGCCTTACAGACATCGTCAATAACTATGTGGAGTGCTCATTTACCGAACATTACGACTTAAATTTGGCTAATGTTTTTGGCAGAGACTTGATTCCGCTGCAGGAATGGAAATGCTTAGCTCGGGCCTACTCAGTTGGTTGGCAACAGTTCTCAGATTTGTGCAGAGTCAGATTTTTAAATAGATTTCTGGTGGATTAGACTGCCTGGGCTAGGTTAAAAGGGGTTGAAATGAAAATATCCTATTGTCAGAAAGAAGGTGAGAGTATCCAATATCACCATCTGCTGCTACAAAACTGCACTGCAGTATATTTCAGTTTTTTAAAAACATCCCTGAAAAAATGATGAGTATTAGTATCTCTTCCTCATACTGTAACACTTTCCAGCTGATCTGGGTAACTAGATGACTATTTAGTGCCACTGGTCATATGGTCTTTGTTGTTCTGACTCCAATTCTATCTTTATTTGACTCTAGAAAGTGGAGCTGTTCCAAAGAGAAAGGATCCTTTGACCCACACAAGCAATTCCCTCCCTCGTTCTAAGTATACAGCAAAGATCACTTCACCAGGACCGCGTGGTCATCACAGGGCCCAGAGCCACAGTGGAATTTCCAATCCCACTGGGACGTCACGAACACCTGCTCAACCCAGTACCTCAACTGCCAAGGTAACAAAGTAGGCCACTGTCTTGTCTTTGTCCTGTCCATGCACACCTGTACTGCTGATTAACCAGGCAGTCAGATTCATTAATGAGATTCTGAGGGATTGTAGAGTCCCGAGCGATTGAAACTCTTCTGCTTGGCTGCAGGCAACCTTTAATCCCGAAATATGTCGGGTGGCCTTGGCGGATAAATAGCAGGTAACTTTACAGTACTCTGTATGGCTATACCTCACAGTTTAGTTGTGTAAGGAAGCAGGGTGGATAATAGAACTATATTTTAGGAAGTATCAGGCTGAATGAAATGTAGGGTTATGAGTTGCAGGTGATGCTGAATTGTTTGAATTGCTGAATTAAGACCACTTTATCACTACTTCTGATAAGAGGTTGAACCGGTAGACTTGGGAGTGCTGCTTGGGTGGACATGTGGCATGGCTGGAAGGAGACATGCTGTAAACTGGGAGAAAGTGAGAGGTCATGGTAGCAGATGGAAGGAACAACAAGAAGAACCAGCAGGGGTTGCCACTCTAACCAGAAGGGTGGACAATACAGTGTTTGTTTATTCCTCTGTATTATTGTTGAAGCAATTTTATTTGTTTTAGTCATTCTATATCAATAAAGTCAACACGCAGCCAATGTCGCATGACTTCAGATGCTTACAGTTGGTTAAACTCTGGCAGTGTGCTTGGGTACACCCTGAGGTCCCCACGCCTGGGCTGTTGCTAATCTGTGCAACCCTACTTTGGGGATAGAAACTCTAGCTGTGCGTATTTCTCAGCAGCTTGGTTTGGATATGTTTACACTTGATGAGTTTGTACACAAGTTAGATACCTGCTGGACAATTCACTGTAGCATTAATGGCTTGTAAGTCGCAAAGCCTTTATTTTAACTAAAGTTGAGTTTCAGTTTTTCGAACTTCAATTGATGAGCATTTAAAAGTTTCTGTTATCGGAAAATCACAGAATTGTTACAGCGCAGAAGGAGGCCATTTGTCCCATTGTGTCTGCACCGGCTCTTCGAATAAGCAATTCACCTAGTGCCATTCCCCTGCCTTCTCCCTGTACCCCTGCACATTCTTCCTTTTCATATAACAGTCTAATTCCCTTTTGAATGCTTCAATTGAACCTACCTCCACCACATTCCTCAGGCAGTGCATTCCAGACCTTAACCACTTGTGCAAAAAAGTTTTTCCTCATGTCACTTTTGCTTCTTTTAACAATTACTTTAAATATGTGCCCTCGCATTCTTTATCCTTTCATGAGGGAACAATTTCTCCCTATCTATACTGTCCAGACCCCTCATGACTTTGAATACCTCTATCAAATCTCCTCTTGGCCTTGTCTTCTCCAAGGACAACAGTCCCAACTTCTCCAGTCTATCTTCATAACTGAAGTTCCTCATCCTTGGAACCATTCTCGTGACCCTTTTCTGCACCCTCTCTAACGCCTTCACATCCTTCCTAAAGTGTGGCGCCCGGAACTGGGTGCAATACTCCACCTGAGGCTGAACTAGTGTCTTGTACAAGTTCAACATAACCTTCTTGCCCTTGTACTCTTATGCTGCTATTAATGATGCCCAGGATACTAATGTTATCTTCGAATCAATAGCCTGCTTTGATATTTGACTGCTGTTGGATCTTAAAGGACTGTGTATTTAAGTGACCAGTTCAGTTTAACTATGTGAACTCAATATTGTGGCACAGAAAGAGGCCAGTCAGCCCATCATACTTGTGCTGGCTCTTTGAAAGAGCTATCCAGTAGTCTCACTGCTCTGCTGTTTCCTCATAGCCCTGCAGTTTTTTTCCTTTTTTAAGTATATATCCAACCAGTCGAGCTTTGTGCAGATTTCAGTCTTTTCCTTGCTGGCCTGAAACCTATATGCTTTCATAGTTTTGATTTGCGCCATTTTAAACATTAAAAGAATAGATTCAGCTCTCTCCGTAAATAGGCTTCAGGTGACCTCATAAACTGGAAAAACAACTTCAGGCTCTTTGTGAAGTATTCTATGACCAATGATTGGAACCTAGTTTGGAATCGCTCTAATGCATCTATCATTTTTTTAAAAATTTTTTCATGGGATGTAGGTGTTACTGGCTATGCCAGCATTTATTGCCCATCCCTAACTGCCCTTGAGAAGGTGGTGGTGAGCTGCCGCCTTGAACCGCTGCAGTCCATTTGGGGTAGGTACACCCACAGTGCTGTTAGGAAGGGAGTTCCAGGATTTTGACCCAGCGACAGTGAAGGAACGGCGATATAGTTCCGAGTCAGGATGGTGTGTGACTTGGAGGGGAACTTGCAGGTGGTGGTCCCATGTATTTGCTGCCCTTGTCCTTCTAGTTGGTAGAGGTTGTGGGTTTGGAAGGTGCTGTCTAAGGAGCCTTGGTGCATTGCTGCAGTGCATCTTGTAGATGGTGCACACTGCTGCCACTGTGCGTCGGTGGTGGAGGGAGTGAATGTTTGTTTGTAGATGGGGTGCCAGTCAAGCGGGCTGCTTTGTCCTGGATGGAGTCGAGCTTCTTGAGTGTTAGAAACTGCAGTCTCCCTGCTGCTTTCTGTTGGGGAATTTCCAGCAGCCATGTGTTGTGACCTACAGGAGAGCTTACTGATAAGCGTATAATATTGCAGTTACCAACATGGAATAACTTGTCGATTAGGTGTTGTACTTTAAAGTAATGGAGTTAATTCTTCCTAGTTCACCTTTTAATTTTTTTTTCTGCCCCAGTGATTTTTCAAGCTGTTTGGCAAGGATTCTGTAGGAGAGGGGGTTACTTGTGGAATTCTTTTTTAAACCATAGATATTTTAAATATTTATCACATTGAAAAAGAGGAGAGAAATAAAGGTTTGCATTTCTATAATGCTATCCACAACCTTGGGACATCCAAAGTGCTTTACTTTTGAAGTGCAGTCACTGGTGTCTCCTGTTTCCCAGACAAGAGGACTCTTCAAGATGTATGCTTAGAAAAATTGACGTCTCCCAATAATGTCAGTGTCTGTACAGGCTCCTTCCCTGGCCTCAGCATATCTGCTGCTGGCTTATTTTATTTTATTTTTTATTTAGAGATACAGCACTGAAACAGGCCCTTTGGCCCACCGAGACTGTGCCGACCAACAACCACCCACTTATACTAACCCTACAGTAATCCCATATTCCCTACCACCTACCTACACTAGGGGCAATTTACAACAGCCAATTTACCTATCACCTGCAAGTCTTTGGCAGTGGGAGGAAACCAGAGCACCCGGCGAAAACCCAGGCAGTCACAGGGAGAACTTGCAAACTCCGTACAGGCAGTACCCAGAATCGAACCCAGGTCCCTGAAGCTGTGAGGCTGCGGTGCTAACCACTGCGCCACTGTGCCGCCCAAATATTCTGACAATGCTTCTGAATTTAGTTCACCTGGTCCCTTCTGTGATATTCTGATAATTGTAAGGCTTATTACAGAATATCTAAGACAGTCAGGATAATAGGAGTTTATTTACCCCACGTCTTACATTTATGGCTTCCACTTGCACTTTGTGAGGTTCTATGCAGATGCTATTACATCACTTGCTGTGATGATGCTCACAGACTATTTACATATTCTGCCTAGTAACAACCTGTTACGCTCTAGTGAGGAGGGGTCAAAGGGCTTCCGTCTTTTCCTTCCTTGTTTGACCACAACAGGTTTAATTCTTCCTTAAAGTGGAGGTACTGGCCAATTCAGTAGGTATTTGATTCTTATGATCATAGCAAGTACATAATCGGACAGGTTTTCTTGAGTTCAACAAAGAAAGAGGTTAACTTTATTGTACTTAAACCAAACGAATAAAAATAATATTGCGCCAACTTTCACACACAAACGCACACAAATAGATTACAGAGTGGGGAAAGGTAGATTAGTTGAGTTAGAGTCCATAAAAAAAGTCTGAAGTTTGGTGATTCGGTGGGCTTCTAGCTGAATTCAATGGTCCTGAGGCTTTGAAGAGATAGATGACTGGTTTTGTGAATCTCTTGGAGACAGTGATGCAGATGATTTCCTCCAGTGGGGTTTCTGATTATAGCCGGAATATGCAGAGGTGGTCAGTCAACAAGCAGAATTTGAAAGCTTTCAAACTGGAATGGAGAGGAAGAGAGGGATCCCTGCTTTGAGTCTGCTAATGTCAGAGTTCAGTTGCTTCTCTCTGCTGCAGAGAAAAACACCAGCTTAAAACCACAGATAGGGAGGGGCTTGTCACATGATAGTCACACGATGATTAAAACATAGCAGTTAGTATTTCTCTGCTTGTTGGATCTTAGTTCTTGCTGGGGACTGAGCAGACATTTCGTGTCTCTCCTTAGTTATTTGCAATGTAGGATACAGTGTTGCAAACTAGGTGATCATCTTGAGCTGGAAGGATGACTGCTGGCAGCTTGTCTTTTTAAAGATACATTTAAAAAAAAAGTCAGATCTTCAGTCAGTGGATTAAAGAAAATTATCATTCAACAAAACACATTGGCGTAATAATCCCCGTATTAACCGCTGTGGTGTTTTTACAAGTTTACCATAACGCATTCTTATTTCTTTCAAAGGGGTTTGAGGTTTTGAATCTTCTAGTTCCTTTCTTGATGACTCAAGTTCTTTGCTTGGGTTGTCCTCTGGATTGATAGGTGATTGCAGCATCACTGGTTCACCAAACTCTTTAGATGATTGGTGGTCTTGTATTTACTGCTTCTTGGGTAGCACCACCAATGACCTTCTGTTTGTTCTTACCATCCCTTGGTCAGTTTGGACAATGTGGATATGGTGATTGTTCTATCACTTCTTCATACCGATTTTAGTCTCTAACCGAAACTGATTCTCCAGCTTCGATGTCAAGTTTCTGGTTCTGTGACATCTGTCATAATTGTCTGATTCAAGAACTCTCACTCTTTTTTTGTTCCAAGTCTTCTGCACTCACTTGTGGCTTGAGTGTTCTTGGGAGTATAGGAATTTGGGTCTGCAACCGTCTTCCCATTAACAATTCGCATGGGGCTAAACCATTCTGAAGTAGAGTTGGTCGATAACTTAGAAGTGCTAATTGAAGATCTTAATTTTTTTTAACAATACCTTCACAGTCCTTAGGCCTCTCTCAGCTTCTCAGGCTAAAATAGTGATATGGATAAAGTCATATACTTCTGTAAAGTCTCTGAAGCATTCCTTCGCAAATTTCGACCCTTTGAAACTCTAATGTTTTTGTCTCTGGGAAGTCCTTTATCTCTTTTATCTCTTTTGGATCTGCTCTAATACTAGACCCTATTATATGTCCAAGAAATCTCACCCTTGGTTGTGAAAAACACATTTCTCATTCAATGTGAGACCTGCTGCTTCCAATCTCTGTAGTACGGCTTTCATTCTTATATCGCGGTCCTGCTCATTTGCTCCATCGATTAACACGTCGTCCATATGGCAGATGATCCCATCTAATCCTTCCAGGATTCCCGACATTGTCCTTTGAAAGATCTCCAGTGCTGACATTCTTCCAAATGATAATTTGTCAAAACAGAATCTTCCAAATGGAGTGATAAATGTTGTCAAGAGTATAGATTCCTCATCCATGGTAATTGTCAAAATCCACTGTTAGTGTCTAGTTTGGAGAAAATTATGCTCTTCCCTAGCTTTACCAAATTGTCACCTACTGATGACATTAGATGTATTCTCTCTTTCCACTGCTTTATTCAATTGAGGTCAATGCAAATTTAAATGGACCCATTAGGTTTCTTCACTGAAACCATACGTGAGCACCATCCTGTCGGTTTTGTTACAGGTGAAATCACTCCCTGTCATTATAAATTTGATTACATTTTTAACTTTCTCTGGTAGTGGTTGTGGATCATACTGGTTCTGCGTCCTTTTCCAGAGTGATGTGGTATGCTGTTTTTAATTTCTCCAATCCATTGAACAATTTCAGAAATTCAGCCCCTAAATTCCTAGGCTGCTGTTCTGTACCTTTAAGTCCTTCTACTCTAAATATTATTAGTTTCTGCTCAGGAGTGAACAACTTTGATGCTTGATTACATATAAGGTCTCAGGAATTTCTTTTCCCTGATAACTCAAAATTGTTTTCAGCTCTCCTATTACCTTTGTTGCGGCCAGGTGAGGAGGGGGTCTCAGGCTCCCCTCTTGCCCCTTCCTCTTAATTGACCACAACATGGTTTATTCCTTTTAAGCAGTGGTTATGTTTACCACCTCTGAGTGTTTTAGCTTTTTCCTTTACTGTAAGCGTGAAAGAACCAATCGAAAAGATTTTCTTGAGTTTAAACAAGAACGAGGTAAGTTTTTTATATTTAACACTCTAACCCGATTTACAAATACGCTACACATTCACGCGCAGATTCACACCAGAATATCTCTCTCACAAATGGATTACAGGAGGGAAAATAGATTTGGTGGTTGGATTAAAGTCCAGAATAAATGGAACTTAGATACAGTCTGTAAAGTGTGTGATCCAGTAGTCCTCGGCTGATGGTGTATTCTTGAAGTCCTCACTGGTCAAAGTGTATTTTGGCTGGCTTGCTTTGCTCAGGGTTTTTTCGAAGGCAGAATCTATAATTGGCTCTCTTCCCCTGGTCTTTGGCTATAGCATTCTGTAGGCTTAGAGGGTCCACAGTCGCAGTCTGTTTTCATACTTGATGTTTTCTGGGGAGAGAGAAAGGGAAACATACAGCTTTCTGCAGCTACAATCTCTTGTCTGTGTAACAAAACTTCAAGTTTCTTCAGAGATGAACAGGCAGTCACATGGTTCTAATTAGGTTTTTATGGAATTTTCTAATGAAATTCAAGGTTCTACATGCCCCAGGATGCCCATTCACACTTGGAGCGGGTTGGCTCTTTCAAAGTCAATGTGTGAAGATGGCCTTGACTGTCCTGCTGATGAAGCCATCATTTTAGGTAATTCAATCACTTGGAGCAAGCCATTGTCCTGGCTGGGCTTCTTGTTGGACTTTTTGTTTCCAGTTCAATCTCTTGGTATTTCAGATGTAAATTGCAGTGGCCATCTTGCCTGCTAGTTTTCTTTTGAAGTTTCTGTAGGTTTTTTTCCCCATTAAAAGTCTAAGGTAAGTTTCCAACTGATGAAATTAATATTTCTCATTTGGCATATCGAGTTTTCTTCACACCTTCAACGCGATACCTCCAGGCCCATATAATTTTTTACCTGATGATTTTAGACTTTTCATCTTCAGCCACAGTTCTGTGTCGATAGTACTGAAACTACTGCTCCAATGCCCAGTTTAAATTTAGTCTTGTTGCCTTGCACAAGAATTTCTGCCATCCAGCAGCTCTCATTTGTACCTTTGGTTTCTCCTAAGAACGGAATTACAAAACATTGTACGCACTGAACTTCATTAACTTATTCATTTTTCTTTGTATTTCCCTTCAGTTATTTGCAGCGCTGCTTTTTTGTTATTGCAACAGACTGATTGAAAGTGTCTGCTCTCTTTGCAGAAGAAACGCTCCGCTTTGCTGGCTGGGCAATTTTCCTGCTGTTTCCTCTCTTGGCCACACCTGCTGCGATTGGTTTCTGCTGCCTCTAGATGCTCTTCCCGCCTTTCCTCTCTTTGATCGTCATTTTTTACTTTCGTTTTCTTTGCGCCTTCAATGGAGTCTGCTGCTTTAGAGATTGGACTCTCCCTGTCCCCTCGAACAAGAAATCAGTTAAATTTTCTAACCTCTGCTTGCCTGCTTAACTGAATCATTTTCGTTAATGTGACAAGATCATCCATCAACTGTAGATGATCGGAAAGGGCGTTGTCCACTGCACCGACCACAGTCCTGTCTTTCTTCAATTCATCCGTAATCTGCTGAGTACACTTATTAAATTTGCATGCTCCACAATGGCGTTTTTCCTTAGTTAAACTATGTCTCGAGTACCTTAATAACTTCTTCATACGTAGCCTTTTCTTTGTCTATGCCTCAAGAAATGAGGATTTCGTCTGCACTCTCCTCTGTTGTATGCAATAACATACTGACCTGCTCCTTGTCTGGCTTCTGCTTGAGACCTGATGCAGTACGATACCCTGCAAACCTCTGGGCCCATTTTGGCTGCACCTTGACTTGGTTCTGTCCACTACTTTTACGAAGTTCTCTGGTAAGGGCATTGATTTTTCCATCGTTTCTTCAGTTTACTGCTGCCACCATATAATCATATAATTGTAAGGCTTATCTAAGAGACTGTGTCGGTCAGGATAACAGGGATTTATTTACACACGTCTTGCATCTATGGCTTCCACTTATACTCTACATGAGGTTCCATACAGTTTCTACTAAATCAACTTGCTGTGATGATGCTCACAGGCTATTTACATATTGTGCCCAGTAACAACCTTATATTACATTATACTACACCTTTTCAAGAAGCTAATGCCAGCTAAAGGCCAAGGGATTCTGTATTTGTCCTGCTGTTCCAGTGGTGCCGAGGGAATGGAAGAAGGGATCTAGAAAGTAGAAGGTCTCACTGGCCTTGAACAAACATCATCAAAACATGCTGGAGCACCTTTCCAGTGGCAAGGAGCCACACAGGCTGCAAAATAATTTGGAGGTTCAGTGTTCGTGAAGTCAATCTATCAGAAAGTTGTAACTCCAGTGCAGCGCACTCTCAGTAATGGCAGTGTCAGCCTGGCTGATGTGCTCAAGTCTCTGGAGTGGGTCTCGAACCCACAACTTTGACTCTGAGGCAGATGTACTACCCACTGAGCCACTGCTGACACTATTAAATACGTTGGCAAAAACTAAGCTTCTTTGATGTGGGTGCTAAAATGTTATAAGGAATAGACAAGTTTGACATAGATAATTTCCACTAATGAATAAATCAAAGAAAAGAGGCTATAATCTCACGATAAGCACCAGAATGTAAAGGGAGAGATTAGAAGTTTGGACTTGGCAGAATGAGGAGTGCTTCACCACAAATGGAGATTGATGCTAAATTGATTGCAGTGTTCAGAAAGGTTCTGGCTAGTTACTTGTATATAAAAGGCTGTTAGAAAGAAGCAGCAAATAGTGGTGTTACGGTCAAGTGAGGAGGAATCGAAGGGCTTCCCCTTTTCCCTCTCCTTGTTTGACCACAACAGGTTTAATTCTTTTTAAAGTGGATGTAATGGCCAGGTCTTTGGTTCTTGTTATATCGTAGCAAGTAAGTAATTGGACAGGTTTTCTTGAGTTCAACAAAGAAAGAGGTTACCTTTACTGTACCTAAACCAAACTAATGAAAATAATAAACAACACACACACTGGAGTTTACACACCCAAATAGGTTACAGAGTGGGGAAAGATAGATTGGTTGAGTTGGAGTCCATAGAAAAAAGGGGTATACAGTTTGTGGAGTTCGGTGATTTGGCTGGCTTCCAGCTGAATTCTGTGATCCTGTGGCTTTTAGTTTGAAGAGGTAGATGACTAGTTTGGTGGGTCTCTTGGAGACAGCGATGTGGATGACATCCTCCAATGGGGTTTGATTTGTAGCCGGAGTATGCAAAGGTGATCAGTCAACAGGTAGGATTTGAAAGCTTTTGAGCTGAAATAGAGTGAAACCCCCCCCCCCCCACTTAGGGTCTGCACATATCCGAGTCCAGTTGCTTCTGTGCTGCAGAAAGAGACAAGCTTAAAACCATAGATGGGGAGGGGCTTGTCATATGACAGTCACTCAGTGATTCGAAACATAGCAGTTAGTATTTCTCTCTTGCAAAAGGGAACAGGTAGTTCCTTTAATCTTCCTGGGTCTTGGTTCTTGCTGGGGCATGAGCAGACATTTCGACTCCCTCCTCACAAGCATTGCAGTGTAGGATAGTGTTGCAAATAAGGTAGCGATCTTAAGCTGCCAGAAAAGTCATTCTTTTAGCTGGTCTTTTAAAAAATTCAGATCTCCAGTCAGTGGATTAAAGAAAATTATCATTCAATAAAGCACATTGGCGTAACACTTTCCCACCACATGAAATGAAATGTGACAACAGAAGCATTTCGTTGAGGTCACAAATTTAAAGAAACTGTTTTTATACACATACAACACACACACTCATCAGTCTCACTGCTATAGCCATGCCCTGGTTTAGTTTTTTTTAATCCGGGATTTTGCACAAGCACAACTGGGAAACTCCAACTGCTTTGGGCTCAATTAGCTTGTGCTTCAGCTACCATGAATTTCCTTGTGTATTTCTACAATATCTTCCTTTTCCAGTTTCTCTATCAGTGAACGCAGCCCTGGATTCAAAGTTGTTCATAACTTTGAGAGGATCATCCAGTGCTTTTTGTACATGGTTTTTCCTGTGCTGCACCAGGCCAACAGCTTGCTTTGCAGAGCACTTTGCAGAACAGTTGTCACCTATTAAGATGACTTGATTTGTGTGGATTAGCTGTCCTGGAATAAAGGCAAGTGGGCCAAATGGAACCATAACATCATAAGACACTTTGTCAGGCAAAGTTTTAAGCCTGCCTTGAAGTGCTTCATAGTCATTTTGTACTTTAACCCAGTGTTGGGTTTTTTTCCTTGCAGCTTGAGACCCTTTATCAGTTTCATCCTGCATCTCTTCCTGTTATTCCAGCTTATCCAGCCTGGCCCACAATTCCTCCTCAGTTAGGATACTTGACTTGCAGTCACCGCCCTCCAAATCTGCCACAAAAACCTTTTTGGGCTTAGAATTTTCCTTTGGCTTATGAGCTTTGTGTCTCCCTTCAGAATTTATATCTTTAATTTCTAGGTCACCATTCTGAATTTCCTTCTGAACCTGGGTAAACTTCCTGGGACCTAGGCAATAGGGATTTTGTTTTATGGGTGGGGTCTCTCCTGCATCCATATCCTGTAAGGTTAGGTTGTGCACCCTGGTTTGTCCCTGCAGATCCCTTTAAACACTGTGAGCAGCCTTGTTAGGTCTCCTCTCAGTTCTGCATTTAAATGGAAAGTTAATGGTGTCTTATTTCCCTAACATTTCAATGTTAGCGAACTAGACGGTAGAGGATTTGATTTTGGAATCCTCCATGCCTCCCTCTAACTCGTCCTCGCTATCCCTTTTGTCCTTATCTTTCCTGACTGCCTGACAGACCTGTGCTTGTTTGTCTCCTTCCCGGCTGTGATACCGTTTTAACATATTGATGTGGCACACACAGCCTTTGCTTTTTCCTATGATCTGGGTTGTCAGTTATATAATTCACCAGGCTAATTCTCTTCATTACTCTGTATGGGCCATCGAACCAGGCTTTCAGTGGTTCTCCCTGTATTGGTAATAGCACTAACACATGGTCTCTGGGCTGAAATGTTCTGGCCTTGACATGTGTATCCACCTGCCTTTTCATAGCTGTCTGGGAGGTTTTTAGGTGTTCCTGAGCCACCGCACAGGCTCTCGTGAACCGTTCTTGGAACATGGAGATGTGGTCTAACAGGAAAGATTTGTCCCTGGGTCCCAAAAACCTCTACTTGATTAGTTTTGGAGGACCTCTCGCCTCATGTCCATGAACTCATTCAAAGGCACTACAGCCAGTGGCCTCATTGGACACCAGCTTAAAAAGTACAGATGGGGGGAGGCTTGTCGCATGACAGTCACTCAGTGATTCAAAACATAGTAGTTAGCAGTATTTCTCTTGTCAAAGAGAACAGATAGTTCCTTTTAAACTCCCTGGGGCTTGGTTCTTGCTGGGGCATGAGAAGACATTTTGTTTCTCTCCTCACAAGCATTGCAGTGTAGGATACAGTTTTGCTAATTAGGTCGCCATCTTAAGCTGCCAGCAAAGTCATTCTTTTAGCTGGTCTTTTAAAAATGTCTCTTTTTTAAGAGGGGTGAAAGAATGCAGGAATATTGAATCCTGAAGGTGGCAGGACCGGTAGATAAAAATTTTTTTTTTTTTTATAGAGATACAGCACTGAAACAGGCCCTTCGGCCCACCGAGTCTGTGCCGACCATCAACCACCCATTTATACTAATCCTACACGAATCCCATATTCCAATAACATCCCCACCGGTCCCGATATATTTCCCTACCACCTGCCTATACTAGGGGCAATTTATAATGGCCAATTAACCTATCAACCTGCAAGTCTTTGGCATGCGGGAGGAAACCGGAGCACCCGGAGGAAACCCACGCAGACACAGGGAGAACTTGCAAACTCCGCACAGGCAGTACCCAGAATCGAACCCGGGTCCCTGGAGCTGTGAGGTTGCAGTGCTAACCACTGCGCCACTGTGCCGCCCATGGTGAAGAAGGCATATGGAATGCTTTCCTTTATTGGCTGAGGTATAAAATACAAAAGCCGGGATGTAATGCTGGAACTGTATGAAACGCTGGTTAGGCTACAGCTGGTGTATTGCGTACAATTCTGGTCATCACATTACAGGAAGGACATAATTGCTCTGGAGCGGGTTCAGAGGAGATTTACAAGAACATTGCCAGGGCTTGAAAGTTGCAGCTATGAGGAAAGATTAGATCGGCTGGGGTTGTTTTCCTTAGAACAAAGGAGGGTGACTTAATTGAGGTGTACAAAATTATGAGGGTCCTAGACAGAGTAGACAGGAAGGACCTGTTTCCCCTAGCAGAGAGGTCAATTACCAGGGGGCACCGATTTAAGGTGATTGTTAGGAGGATTAGAGGGGACATGAGGAAAAAGTTCCACCCAAAGGGTGGAGGGTATCTGGAATACACTGCCTGGATCAGTGGTGGAGGCAGAAACCCTCAACTCTTTTAAAAGGTACCTGTACATGCACCTGAAGTGCTGTAACCTGCAAGGCTACAGACCAGGTTCTGGAAGGTGGGATTAGATCGGACAGCTAGCTTTTTTTAGCCGTTGCAGACGCGATGGGCTGAATGACCTCCTTCTGTGCCGTAACTTTTCCGTGGTTTGCATGAGGCCAGAGTTCGAAGAATGCTGAGATAAACAGAGTTATAGGTCTGGAGGAGGTTCCAGAGCGAGGGAGGTTTGTCAGTCTGGAGGAGGTTATAGAGGGGAAGGGTTGTAGGACTGAAGGGCATTACATTTTACATTGGTTTTATGAATGGGCTATCATGTTTGACAAATTTTAGTTTTTTGAGGCTGTAATAAGTAGGGTAGATAAAAGGGAACCAGTCGATGTAGAATCGTGGATTCCCAACAGACATTTGATAAGATGCCACACAAAAGGTTAATAGGCAAGATAAGGGCTCATGGAGTTGGGAATAATATATTAGCAAGGATGTAGGATTGGTTAACAGGCAGGAGGCAAAGAGTAGGGATAAATGGGGCATTTTAAAGTGAGCGTGCTGTAACTAATGGAGTGCCGCGAGGATCAGTCCTGGGGCCTCAGCTATTTACAATCTATATTAATGACCTAGATGAAGAGACGCAGTAACGAATTCTGAGTTTGCTGATGATGCAGAGCTAGGTGGGAATGCAAACTGAGGAGGATACAAAGAGGCTGCAGAGAGACATAGACAGGTTAACTGAGTGGGCATCAAGGTGGCTGATGGAATGTAATATGGGGAAGTGTGAGGTAATTCACTGGTAGTAAGAATAGAAAAGCAGAATATTTTTTAAAAGGTGTGAAACTTCTGAGGGTTGATGTTCAAAGGGACTTGGGTGTACTTTTACAGGGAACACCAGTTAGCATGCAGGTACAGCAAGCAATTAGGAGGGCATATGGCATATTGGCCTTTATTGCAGGGGGATTGGAGTACACGAAAAAGAGGTCTTGCTACAATTGTACAGGTCTTTGGGACCACAACTGGAGTATTGTGTGCAGTTTTGGTCTCCATATTTAAGGAAGGATATACTTGCATTGGAGGCAATACAACAAAGGTTCACTTGATTGGTCCCTGGAATGAGAGGGTCATCTTGTGACAAGAGGCTGAATAAATTTGGTTTATATTCTCTGGAGTTCAGAAGAATGAGAGGTGATCTCATTGAAACATACAAGATCCTGAAGCTGCTTGACCATGTAGACATTGAGATTGTTTCCCCTGGCTAGGGAATGTAAAACACAGGCACAATCTCAGGATAAAGGGCCAATCATTTAGGACTGAGATGAGAAATTTTTTCACTCAAAGGGTTGTGAATCTTTGGAATTCGGTACCCTGGAGGGTTGTGAATGTTCCATCCTTCAATATATTTAAGGCTGAGATGGACACATTTTTGGGGTCTCCGGGAATCACAGAATACGGGGAGCAGGCGGGAAAGTGGAGTTGAATCCAAAGATCAGCCATGATTGTATGGAATGGCAGGGCAGGCTTGACGGGCTGAATGGTCTACTCCTCCTCTCTCTCATGTTAGAGAGAGGGAAGATTTTAGGCTGGAGGAGGTCAGAGAGAGGGAGGGTTGTAGGGCTGGAGGAAGTTACGAAGATGGGGGCGGGGGGTGCAAAGTGAGGCTGTGGAGGGATTTGTGATTATTAGTTTGACTTACTTTCAGCTTTGAGAGTTTCACCACTGTTTTGCTTTGAAGATTTTGTTGTGCTGAAAGCATTCATTTTTCCAGGCTGCGAGTACAAAGAACACCATCAGACCAAACAAACCTACCACCCCTATTGCAACTCCTCGGAAGAAGAAGGATTTGAAAAATTTCCGAAATGTCGATAGCAGGCTGGCAAATCTAATCTTGAATGAAGTGGTGGACAGGTAACTGTGTGTCCCTATGTCATAGATTTAAGCTGCATTGAACATGTAGATAGCAAAGAAAACTGCATTTGTTTCAAAGAAACTTTGAAGCTACTTCTCAAAGTTTAGAAGAAAATCTAGCCTTTTCTCTTACTCGTATATCCACAAAAGGTAAAGCATTGGTCATGCCTGATATTTTATACAGTGTACTACTCCTGAGACTTGAGCACACCATCCAGGCTGACACTCCAGTGCAGTACCGAGAGAGGGCTGCACTGTCAGAGACACAATCTTTCGAATGAGATGTTAAACCAAGGCTCCATTTACCACCTCTAGATGTGAAAGATGCCATGGTGATATTTGAAGAACAGGCGAGTTCTCTTTCCGTTAATGCTGGGCTGTGTTCCGACAGCAAATCTGCATTCCCGGGATTTTTCCTCGAACTGTACCTGCAGCTGCTTTGTGATTATTGGGGATGAATTTTCCTGTGGCAAATCTCTACCCATTTATCATGGAAGTGTCACATTCCTGTTTTCACCTAAGTATCTGTGCACTCATGCTTTCCTGGATAGGTCACAGAAACCCTGTTTGTTGCTTCGCCCACCCCTCCCAATCCTGGGGGCATGGAAACCTGCTGAACGACCCCAATCATTGGTTGATTTTAGGATCATTTGTCGGTCCTGGGATCTTGCTCATCTGTACAGCTGAGGCGCACCCTGTGCTACATTGACCCATCGACCATTGGGGATGCAGCAGGTTTTAGCCAATTTTGTAATAGCCTGTTTATACCAGTGGATTTACTGCTGTGGGCTTAATGTCTGTAGGAGGATGCATATACTGTATCATGAAGCAATGCAACAAGTAGAGGAAAACCGTAGATGATTTATTTATACTAAGAAATCTTACCAGACATGTTTTGTTTGCTTGATTTACACACAATTAAATCATTTGTTTCCTGGTAGTGTGGGTGCTGATATTCTAGTGGGTGTTTTGGGAGTGGATGAATTACCAGTGGGGGAGAGGATGGGGCCTGTATTTCAGAGGGAGGTATAAACCTGACTGAATCAAATAGTCATTGCAAAAAGAGTCTGCAGGGCCCAGCTGAGACTGGATGAACTGATGGAAAGTGCAGCATCTCTTTTTACCCAGTGCACCATCTGTCCGTTTCGAAGATATTGCTGGGCAAGAGCTGGCAAAGCAGGCTCTTCAGGAAATCGTCATTCTTCCATCTCTCAGACCTGAGGTAAGCAAATTCCACTTAGCTGAGAATCTTCGTAGTGCTTGTTGCTCTCTTGTTTTGAGCTCTTATTTTGGTTAAATTTTCTGCTTCAAGATGGGCCATCTTGAAGTTTCCAACTTGAGACATCTGTTAAGAAGGGTTCATAGCAAGTGCTAAGTGAGACAGGAGATTCTGTGGTCGCCAACGAGACTCCCGGATGGTATGTTGCCTCCTGGGTGCCAGGGTCAGGGATGTCTCGGATCGAGTCTACAGGATTCTTAAGGGGGAGGGGGAGCAGCCAGAAGTCGTGGTACACGTTGGTAACAACGACATAGCTAGGAAAAGGGATGAGGTCCTGAAAAGCGAATATAGGAAGTTAGGTTGGAAGCTAAAAGGCAGGACGAGCAGAGTAGTAACCTCAGGATTGATACTGGTGCCATGTGCTAGTGAGGCCAGAAACAGAGCGAATGCAGCTGAACACGTGGCTACAGAACTGGTGTAGGAGGGAGGGATTCAGATATGTGGATCATTGGGATACCTTCTGGGGAAGGTGGGACCTGTACAAGAAGGACGGGTTGCATCTGAACTGGAGGGGCACCAATATCCTGGGTGGGAGGTTTGCTAGAGCTCTTCGGGAGGGTTTAAACTAGTTTGGCAGGGGGATGGGAAGCGGAGCTACAGATCAGTGGATGGGGTAGCTGTTGAACAGGCAGATACAGAGTGCAGAGAGTCTGTGAGGAAGGTTAGACAGTTGACAGGGCAAAGTTGCAGCCAGTATGATGGGTTGAAGTGTGTCTATTTTAACACAAGAAGTGTCAGGAATAAGGGTGATTAACTTGGAGCATGGATCAGTACTTGGAGCTACGATGTTGTGGCCATTACGGAGACTTGGATATCACAGGGGCAGGAATGGATGTTGGATGTTCCGGGGTTTAGATGTTACAAAAAGGATAGGGAGGGAGGTAAAAGAGGTGGGGGAGTGGCATTGTTAATTAGGGATAGTATCACAGCTGCAGAAAGGGAGGTCGTCGAGGAGGGTTTGTCTACTGAGTCATTATGGGTGGAAGTCAGAAACGGGAAAGGAGCAGTCACTTTATTGGGAGTTTTCTATAGACCCCCCAGTAGCAACAGAGACATGGAGGAACAGATTGGGAGGCAGATTTTGGAAAGGTGCAGAAGTAACAGGGTTGTTGTCATGGGTGACTTCAACTTCCCTAATATTGATTGGAACCTCCTTAGTGCAAATAGTTTGGATGGAGCTGATTTTGTCAGGTGTGTCCAGGAAGGTTTCCTGACTCAATATGTAGATAGGCCGACTAGAAGGGAGACTATGTTGGATTTGGTGCTTGGCAACGAGCCAGGCCAGGTGTCAGATCTCTCGGTGGGAGAGCATTTCGGTGATAGTGATCACAATTCCCTGACCTTTACTATAGTCATGGCGAAGGATAGGAGCAGACGGGATGAGAAAATATTTAATTGGGGGAGGGGGAATTACAATGCTATTAGGCAGGAACTGGGGAGCTTAAATTGGGAACAGATGTTCTCAGGGAAATGCACGACAGAAATGTGGAGGTTGTTTAGGGAGCACTTGCTGCGACTGATGGATAGGTTGTCCCGATGAGGCAGGGAAGGGATGGTAGGGTGAAGGAACCTTGGATGGCGAGATGTGGAACAGCTAGTCAAGAGGAAGAAGGAAGCTTACTTAAGGTTGAGGAAGCAAGGATCAGACAGGGCTATAGAGGGTTACAAGGTAGCCAGGAAGGAACTGAAGAATGGACTTGGGAGAGCTAGAAGGGGACATGAAAAAGTCTTGGCGGGTAGGATTAAGGAAAATCCCAAGGCGTTCTACACTTATGTGAGGAACAAGAGGATGGCCAGGGTGAGGGTAGGGCTGATCAGGGATAGTGGAGGGAACTTGTGCCTGGAGTCGGAGGATTTAGGGCAGGTCCTTAATGAATACTTTGCTTCAGTATTCACTAGTGAGAGGGACCTTGTCGTTTGTGAGGACAGCGTGAAACAGGCTGATATGCTCGAACAGGTTGATGTTAAGAAGGAGGATGTGCTGGAAATTTTGAAAGACATGAGGATAGATAAGTCCCCGGGGCCAGACGGGATATACCCAAGGTTATTACGGGAAGCGAGGGAAGAGATTGCCGCGCCTTTGGCGATGATCTTTGCGTCCTCACTGTCCACTGGAGTAGTACCAGATGATTGGAGGGTGGCAAATGTTATTCCCTTGTTCGAAAAAGGGAATAGGGATAACCCTGGAAATTACAGACCAGTCAGTCTTACGTCGGTGGTGGGCAAATTATTGGAGAGGATTCTGAGAGACAGGATTTATGATTATTTGGAAAAGCATAGTTTGATTAGAGATAGTCAGCATGGCTTTGTGAGGGGCAGGTCATGCCTCACAAGCCTTACTGAATTCTTTGAGGATGTGACAAAACACATTGAAGGAAGAGCAGTGGATGTGGTGTATATGGATTTTAGCAAGGCGTTTGATAAGGTTCCCCTTGGTAGGCTCATTCAGAAAGTAAGGAGGCATGGGATACAGGGAAATTTGGCTGTCTGGATACAGAATTGTCTGGCCCATAGAAGACAGAGGTGGTAGTAGATGGAAAGTTTCAGCTTGGAGCTCGGTGACCGGTGGTGTTCCGCAGGGATCTGTTCTTGGACCTCTGCTCTTTGTGATTTTTACAAATGACTTGGATGAGGAAGTGGAAGGCTGGGTTAGTAAGTTTGCCGATGACACAAAGGTTGCTGGAGTTGTGGATGGTGTGGAGGGCTGTTGTAGGTTGCAACGGGACATTGACAGGATGCAGAGCTGGGCTGAGAAGTGGCAGATGGAGTTCAACCTGGAAAAGTGTGAAGTGATTCATTTTGGAAGGTCAAATTTGAATGCAGAATACAGACTTAACGACAGGATTCTTGGCAGTGTGGAGGAACAGAGGGATCTTGGGGTCCACGTCCATAGATCCTTCAAAGTTGCCACCCAAGTTGATAGGGTTGTTAAGAAGGCGTATGGGGTGTTGGCTTTCATTAACAGGGGGATTGAGTTTAAGAGCCGCGAGGTTATGCTGCAGCTCTATAAAGCCCTGGTTCGACCACACTTGGAATATTGTGTTCAGTTCTGGTCCCCTCATTATAGGAAGGATGTGGAAGCTTTAGAGAGGGTGCAGAGGAGATTTACCAGGATGCTGCCTGGACTGGAGGGCATGTCTTGTGAAGAAAGGTTGAGGGAGCTAGGGCTTTTCTCATTGGAGCGAAGAAGGATGAGAGGTGACTTGATAGAGGGGTACAAGATGATGAGAGACATAGATAGAGTGGATAGCCAAAGACTTTTTCCCAGGGCGGAAAGGGCTATCACCAGGGGGCATAATTTTAAGGTGATTGGAGGAAGGTTTCGGGGAGATGTCAGAGGTAGGTTCTTTACACCGAGAGTAGTGGGTGCGTGGAATGCGCTGCCAGCGGTGGTAGTAGAAGCAGATACATTAGGGACGTTTAAGCGACTCTTGGATAGGTACATGGATGATAGTAGAATGAAGGGTATGTAGGTAGTTTGATCTTCGAGTAGGTTAAAGGGTCGGCACAACATCGTGGGCCGAAGGGCCTGTACTGTACTGTTCTATGTTCTATGAGACTCCCTCCCTATTAGCCCAACCTTAGAAGTGCTACGCCTACTGTGACCTTTTGTTTATTTCCTACACCAGTGCTCCCAAGGTCTCTGAGGCAGATGACGGGAGTGATTTCATGCTGTGTGCTCATGCCCACTCGAAACTGAGCTGAGACTGTAGAAAATCATTTCACATGGGACTCTTACAGACCATTGGCCAAAAGGGGGACTTTCATAGTTAAGGACTGAATGCAAATCTAGGTCATAGACATTGTGCTGAGTTTATTACAAATAATGGATGATCATGTAGTGAAGAGAAAAGATGGCACTTTCTCCAGGGGGGAAAAAAGTAAAGGAAGAAGAAAATATAAGTATGGCTTTAAGTAGTGTTACATTGTTTAAAGGGGAAGGAGAGTACTCTCATTTTATATGGAAGGCATTCTCAAAATATGCAGCTTTTTTTAATTTAAAAAAAAACTCTGCTTTACATATAATTACAGTGAATGCACAACACTGAAACAGATCATTAGGCCCAACTGATCATGGCTCGTGTTTATGCTGCTCCCCATCCTCTTCAAACCCGATCAGCATATCCTTCTATTATTTTCTCCCTCATGTACTTATCTAGCTTCGCCTTAAATACATCTGAGCTGTTTACCTCAACTACCCTAAGTGAAAGTGCATTCCACATTATACTACTTTCTTGCTATTAAATTTATTAGTGACTCCCTCATATTTATATTATATGCAGTTAGAGCCCCGTACGGTAAGTCTCTCTTCCTGTTGGGCCACTGTGCTCTCATTCACTGGGGCACATCTCCATATGTCCTGGGACAGTTCTGTTGATTATATGTGGGAAGAGCCTCATCTTGAGAGTCAATCCAGACTTTAAGCAATTGTGCTGATAGTGGGCTGTCGTGGTTTGCACATTTTGCACTATAAGAGTACATCTTGCAGTGCACAAATTGGGTGCCTCTCTTCCTACAGCAAAACAGTGACTGCAACTCAAAAGTAGTTAATTGGCTGCATAGTCCCAAGGATGTCACTTCTGTGTCGTGTGAAAGACTTTTTTTCAAATGCAAGTTTGTTCTTTAATGACCTGCCTGCTTTTGGAGATTTCTGATGTAAGAAATGGTCAGTTTGCAGTCAATTTTCTGATCATTTTCCTCCTCTACCATTTTCTTTCTGTAAGTTGTTCACTGGATTAAGAGCTCCCGCTCGGGGATTGCTGCTGTTTGGCCCACCGGGGAACGGAAAAACAATGCTGGTATGTAAGTTTTAAATGTGCACTAATATATATCCAGAGTAGTGACGTGTCCATATTGCTTTACTATGCAATCTGTTGCACTATCCTTTTCCTGATTTGATTTAACTAAGTTATTAGAGTCAGCCATGGCTTGGTGGGTCGCACTCTCATCTCTTGAGTCAGAAGGTCGTGGATTCAAGCTCCACTCCAGACACCTGAGTGAATAATCTAGGCTGACACTCTAGCATGGCACTGAGGGTGCAAATGCAAAGGTGCCATCAAACCCGGGGCCCCCTCAGGTGGACGTAAAATGGCACTATTTCGAAGAAGCACATGTGATTTCTCCGCTGGTGTCCTGGCTGATATTTATCCCTTAACCAACACCTGAAGACAGATGATCTGTCCGTTATCACATTGTGGGACCTTGTGTGCAAATTCGTTGGCGCATTTCCTGCATTACAGTTGTGGCTGCACTTCAAAAAAAATATTTAATTCAGTTGTTGAACGTCCTGAGGTTGTGAAAGATGCTATGTAAATGGAAGTTCTTCCCTGTGTTGCACCTAACAACTGTTGTTGAAATGAGCTTTTTAAGTTTAATTCCAGTCTTTGTTTACAGACCAATGAATAGTTTCCCTCTCCCTCTGCCTTTTATCAGCTTGAGCAGGTGTCCCAATTGTCCATGGTTTCCTTACTTTTTGTAGACTTTCAGCTGTAGAGTGCAAACTTTTGTTTGATCTTGTGGTGTGTGGCTTGCATGTACAGAAACTCGTCACTGCTGATCATTCTGACAACAGATGGATTTGCTGATTTGCACTCAACAGTCTTGAGTGGGTGAGCCTGCATTCACAAATGCTGTTGGAAACTGCAGAATATGCAGTCTGACTGTCCCATGCCATGGTTTCTAGCCACTGTGCAGTATTCCTCTAAAACAATAGCCGTGCAATTCAAAGCACCCAGTGGCTTTTACTCATTGCTGATCTAGCTATGACTGCAGGTTGTGAACTCTCTTGGCGCCTGGAAAATGTGGAACTAGAAAAGTGTCATGTCAGTGTCGGCATGGCTCAGTGGCAACGCTGAATTGACAAACCGCAGTCTGTTGTCAGTGTGATAAGTGGTGACCAGTTGCTGTACGTACAAACCATGTACTAAGAAACAAAACACACAATTTTCACTCCACAGCTGAAAGTCTACAAAAAATAAGGAAACTTTAGGTGTTTGTCATACTTGCTCAAGCTGATAGAAAGCAATTTCATTAATTCTTAAACAAAAACTGGAATTAAAATAAGTAATTCCTTACAACAGCTTATTTCAGTAATGCTTAAGTGTAACATGGTTTATAATACAGGAGGTATAATAGTGTATATACATCTATATATGCAAAGGTACAGTATATGTGCACATTTATTTGGGATAGAGTGACTAAAGAAATGACGCTAATAAAGAGAGAACTTGTGTTTATGTCGTGCCTTTCACAATCTCAGGAGATCCCAAAGAGCTTTGCTGCCAAAAAAAAGTAGTTTTAAAATGTAGTCACTGTTGTAATGTAGGAAATGTTAGCTAATTTGCATACAGCATGGCCTCACGCACAGGAATGTGACGATGACCAGATGATATCTTTGAAATAATGCCTTTAAATCTTTTATGTCCACCTGACAAAACAGATGGGGCCTCGGTTTAATGTCCCATCTGAAAGACAGCATCTCGACAGCACAGTACTCCCTTAGTACAGCTTTGGAAAGTCAGCCTGGACTTTGTGTTCAAGTTCCTGGCATCCTTCATCTTTCTTGGTGGTGGCATGTTTCCAACAAATGCTTCAGACAGACAAGAATCACACTTAAAACTCTTGCATGAAGACCTCGCTCATGCGTTAAAAGGAAATTAAATCTAAACGACAATTATGAAGGTATGAGGAGCAGGTTTGCCGTGTGGATTGGAAAAACACATTAAAAGGTTTGATGGTAGATAGGCAATGGCTAGTATTTAAAGAATTATTGCATGGTTTTCAAATAAAATATATTTCTTTAAGGCAAAAGAACCTAATGGGGAAAGCGAGTCGCGGCTAACAAAGGTAGTTAAAGATAGTATTAGATCAAAGGGAGCAGCTTATAAAGTTGTCAAAAAAATCATAAGCCGGCAGATTGGGAGAATTTTAGAATCCCGCAAAGGAGGATCAAAAAATTGATAGAGAATAGACTATGAATGTAAACTTTATTGAAATATAAATACGGATTGTAAAAGCTTCTATATGTAAAAAGGAAAAAATTGGCCAAGACAAACGTGGGTCCATTAGAGGCAGAGACAGGAGAATTTATATTGGGAAGTAGAGAAATGGCAGAGAAGCTAAATAATTACTTTGTGTCTGTCTTCATGGAGGAAGATACAAGTTCACCTGAAATAATTAAGATGGAAGGGTCTAGTGAGAGTGAGGAACTAAAACAAATTAGTATTGGAGAAATTAATGGGACTGAAAGTTGACAAATCCCCAGGACCCGATGATCTTCACCCTAGAGTGTTGAAAGAGATGGCTCCAGAGATAGTGGATATATTGGTGATCATCTTTCAAAATTTTATAAGTTCTGCAATGGTACCTGCAGATTGGAAGGTTGCAAATGTCATCCCACTGTTTAAGAAAAGAGGGAGAAAGAAAATGGGGAACTACAGACCTGTAAGCCTGACATAGTAAGGAAAATACTAGAATCTTTATAAAGGATATGATTAATGGACACTTAGAAAATAATGGTCGGATTGGGCAGAGTCAACGTGGATGTATGAAAGGGAAATAATGTTTGACAAACTTGTTAGAGCTTTTTTGAGGATGTTAGCAGAGTGGATAGGGGGGAACCAGTGGATATGGTGTATTTGGACTTTCAGAAGGTTACTAAGCAAAATTTAAAGCGTATGGGATTGGGGGTCATATACTAGAATGGACTTAGGATTGGGTAACAGGCAGAAAATAGAGAGTAGGAATAAATGGGTCATTCTCGGTTTGGCAAGCTGTGACCAGTGGGGTACCGCAAGGATCAGTGCTTGGGCCCCAGCTGTTCACAATCTATATCAATGATTTGGATGTCGGGACCAATTGTAATATTTCCAAGTTTGCGAATGACGCAAAACTTAGGAATGTGATTTGTAAGGCTCAAGAATGTGAGTTGTAAGAAGCAAAGAGGCTTCAAGGGGATTTGGACAGGCTGAGTGAGTGGGCAAGAACATGGCAATTGGAATATAATGTGGATAAGTGTGAGGTTATCCACATTGGTAGGAAGAATAGAGGTGCAGCGTACTTCTTAACTGGTGAGAGATTGGAAAGTGGGTTTCAGGATTTTGACCCAGCAACAGTGAAGGAACGGCGATATAGTTCCAAGTCAGGATGGCATGTGGTAAAGCCTGGCTACTCGACCCAGACCTGCCTACATGTGTCTGGTTTGTGTCGGGTAGGGTCTATATTCCGAGTCCAGCATTTGGGCTTGGGTTGGACAGTGTTGCTTCTGGGAAGTCACGGGATCAGGCTTACCCATGTTTCCCCACAACTCCAGCCTGCTGCTGAAACAGATGAAGGCTATTCGGGTCTGGAGTGAAAAAATATTAAAGGGCTTGGGCTTTGGTCGGGTTTTAATTTTATACCTGAGCCAGGCTTTAGTATGTGGCTTGGAGGGCAACTTGCAGGTGGTGGTGTTCCCATGCATTTGCTGCCCTTATCGTTTTAGCTGGTAGAGGTCACTGGTTTGGAAGGTGATTTCTAGTTGCTAATGACATCAAGGGATATGGGGATAGTGTGGGAATATGGCATTGAGGTAGACTATCAGCCATGATCTAGAATGTGGAGCAGGCTTGAAGGGCTGAATGGCCTACTCCTGTTCCTTTATTCTTGTTACATGCATGGTGGTGGCCTGGGGTGAAGCATTTTACCCTGTGCAATGTTTTCAGTTTTAGTTTGGCTTAGTGGGTAGCCCCTTCACCTCCAAGTCAGAAAGTTGTGGGTTGAAGTCCCATTCCAGAGACTTGAGCACAGATACTTAGCCCAGTGTAGCGCCTTTCAGATGAGATGTTAAAGTGAGGTCATGTCCCCATTAGGTGGGGGTGAAAGAATCCCATTGCACTGCTAATGAATTGTTTTGTCTGATTACACTCCTGTAAAACACCTTAGGACTTTTTACTATGTTAAAGGCTTGATATAAATGCAAATTGTTATTCTTTCCAGAACAGAGAGCTTCCTGGCATATTGCCTTCATGTTTCTCTCTCTCGAGCAGTATCACAACAGATAGCTTAACTGTATTCTTCAGGGGTATACTGGGGTATCTTGCAGCATGTACATGTTCCCACATTTGCTTGTATAAGTCACACAGATTGAAAGAAATCTGTAATAAACCACTTTGAAATGCAAGGTAAATCCAACTTGTTTATACTCACTCACTGGCGCTGTTCTGATGGCCTGTTTGGTGAATGTACCAAGTGGTAGGTTACTGATCCATTCATTAAAACAAGGAGGTTTCAAGTTCATTGCCATTGATTTTAGCTAGGGTGACAGTAAGAGTGTTTCAGCTGGCCTAGCTCTTAAGGTCTTCAGTTTTGGTCAGAGATCTCAGTTAAGGGGAATTGACTTGCATCCTAAATGAATGTGGCGTGTACTAAGCATTTGCTGTTTCTCAGACACCTTTGCTGTTTTCAATTTAGGCTAAAGCTGTGGCCTCTGAATCCAATGCAACATTCTTCAATATCAGTGCTGCAAGTCTAACATCCAAATACGTGAGTAACCATGACAACCTCCAAATGAGAGCAGGTTTTAGAAAACTTTCTTTTGCTTTTGGTTACTGGTTCCATTTTGATGCCCTTTTGTAAAGCGAAGAAGGGAATGGGATGAAATGCCTCACCTGGGGATCATGCATGACGTAGAGACCGAAACAAAGAGGAAATGAGGAAAATGCCTCCGTTTTGCCCTCAGAACAAATTAACTTTACTGATCACTAATGTATTTTTATTTCTCTGTGTAAGACTAAAATAATGAGAAATTCCATTAAGAAGTAAAAGCAGGCATGTTTTACTGTAGATAATTAAGTACTTGGGCATTCTCTTGAATATTTGAATTGCAGTTTATATGTGAAAAACAGCTTTCAATGTTGATGTTTTGGCAAATTTTGATAGGGCTGAATTGTTTGATCACTTTCTAAGGAAATGTTTCTATTTTAGGTTGGAGAGGGGGAAAAGTTAGTGAGAGCTCTCTTTTCAGCAGCTAGAGAGCTTCAACCATCCATCATTTTCATTGGTGAGTGAGGTACTAAAATTCAGTGAGCCGTAACTATTAGTATTAATATTGCTTATTTCTGGAAGCGCTGTCTGCTAGTTGTGTCTGAATCAAGGTAAGATTTTGTCTTATGAATGTGTTGATCTTTCTTGCAGATGAAATAGACAGCCTCCTTTGTGAGAGGAGAGAAGGAGAGCATGATGCAAGCAGACGCTTAAAAACAGAATTTTTAATAGAATTTGATGGGGTGAGTACGAGTAGCCAGAGGAGGATGGCCCGATAGGGATTATAATATTGATTTCACCCTGAGAGCTAGATTTGAATCCTACCTAAGTTGGACCACGAGGGAAGATAAGCCAGGAAGTGGTTGACTTTGCCATATATTGAGGTCAAGGAGGATTAACATTCTGCAAATTGCAGTCACAGTGGATGACGCTGGTGTACTTTGACGGGGCATTAGTGTGCTTTTGGGTTCAGCTTCATTGAAAATTCCTGTAAATGGACCTTGGAGTTTGCCTTTATCCAATAGCCAGTCTGACCTGGAGGCTGTGACAATGAGACTCCCTCATTGTTTGTGCCGCACGCTACAGTCTCTCTCGTGCGTTTCAGATAGGCATCCTGATTTTAAAAACTCTAGTGAGATGAGGTCAGTTGTAAACTAAGATGCTGGTTTATTTGATACACAGTGCAGAATATAATTTTCAGTGAAATTCAATCCATTTCACACTGCTGCTCACCACACAAGAAATAACAAAGGATGTTACTCTGCTCTTAATGGGCTAAATTCATTTTCCAGGTCCGCAACCTTTTTCTTAAATAGTTGTTCACATTGCAGTCAAGGGATTTTTTCTGGCGAGACCCCTATGCCTCCAATGTCTCTAATCCATATTCCCAAATAGATTATGTGATATAGCATTAACTGTTGGGTCTAATTTTGACTTTGGGTGATAGCGAATCAGCAGCCTGTTATATATATATATATCTCCAGATTTTTATTTTCATTGAAGTCAAAGGTGTAGGGAATATGTAGGTAATTGTATAGAGGCATTGGTCCACTCAAACCTCTGAATTGAATAAAGAAAAATCATATTAAAGCTGTAAATTTGGAAGAATTCAAAACAAAATAAACCACTGAAAGTAATCCAGTGAGCTATCTATCTAATTAACTTGTGTTTGAATTAATCAATACTATCTGCTTTCACCATCTTCCCGAGGGAGCCTGTTCCACAGATTGACCAGTTGCTCACTGAATCAATGGTTCTGCAGATTACTTTTGAATTTAAGCACAGGCCATGTCTTCTGTATCTGCTGTTCACAATGAGCAACCACAGGCCACTGAACCTCCTCTTCATGAGTTATTCTCCCAGAGACTTGGTCAGTGTGTACACTAGCAAAGCCTTCAACCAGGTTGACATCTGACCTGCAGTGATTTCATCCTCCTAGAGTTCGTCACCTGCTAGTATGTCGAGCAGAGCAGACCTAATATTGGTGCCACTCACTTCTCCAGGTTTATTCTTCTGAAGGAACTTGATGGGTACAATAGTGTAGTGGATACGTTACTACACCAGTAATGCAGAAAATGAGAATTCAAATCTCAGCAGTTTAAGAATTTGAATTTAGCTTTAAAAAATCTGGTAATGAAAAGACAGTATCAGTAAAAATGACCGTGAAACTGTTGGATTGTCCTAAACAGCCAACTCATTCACTATACCGTTTAGAGAAGGAAACCTGCCATCCTTACTTGCTCTGGGTCTATAGGTAATTCCAGTCCTACACCAACATGGTTGACTCTTAACCGCTTGCCAAAGTAACCTAACAGGTTCCACAGTTATATCAAATTGCTAGCAATGGTTCGAAAAGAAAGTCTACCATCACCTTCTCGGGGCAGTAGGGATGGACAATAAATATCGACTTTGTAATGACACCTACATCCCGAGACTGAATTTAATAAGGCTCACAATGTAATTTATCATTTTTTAAAAAAAGTTGTCTATTGGTCATGACATACTGAACCCTATGATCACCTCCTGGTGCTTACCCATTGTCTCTCGAGACAAGGAGGCCAAAAGGAAAGGGGAAAAAAAGGAACATTAATATGTCTTTATAAATCAGTCTGAGTATATTTGATATAAAATGCATGGTCAAGACCTGCCTCCTCTTTTTAGGTACAGTCCAGTGGGGATGATAGAGTTTTGGTAATGGGAGCAACAAATAGGCCGCAGGAGCTGGATGATGCTGTCCTTAGGTGAGTAGCTTGTGCCTCTATAAGCACTGAGGCTAGGAATGTCCTGTTTGGCAGACTGCCCTGCTCTGTTTTAGATGTACTGTTCGCCAGTCTGGATGGAAATTTGATGCAGCAGAGGAATCTTTTTTGTAATGAAATGCTCTTTGGACTTGGCAGAATGTAACCATTGGGAACTTGCTGGCTGAAAAGAGTGTGATGCTTGAACTGGGAGAGAAAAGTGCACTTTAGCAGGCTGCCAGTGTGTATCGGCAGGTGTTTGAGCATCTCTGACCTTTTATTCCAGATAACAAAACTTTTTTTTTTTGTACAGAGCTAGTGCTGCAGCAGCTCAGCCTACAAGGCTGCATTTTGACATTAATTCAATAACTGTTTAAACCAAATAGTGTGCTGCATTTTCTGCTTCATTGGCTTCTGATGTTAAAGCAGACTATTGAATGGTAGCATTCAGTTTTCTGAACTGTGCGTGCTTGAAACTGCTGTCTTCTGTATGGCTCGGTGGGTTGCATTCTTGCCTCTGAGCCACAGAGTCATGGGTTCAAGTCTCACTACTAAGATTTCAGCCCATAATCCAGCTGACACTTCCAGTGCAGTACTGAGAGTGCTGCACTGTAGAAGGTGCTGTCTTTCCAATGGGATGTTAAACAGAGGCCCCATTTACCTGCTTAAGTGGGTGCAAAAGATGCCATGGCACTATTTGAAGACAAGCAGAAGAAAACTTTGTGTCTTGTCTGTTTTCCCTATTCTGCATTGTCCCCAGTGCCTGGATAACCTTGTAATGCAGTGGCTAGAATTGTACACAGTACTCCAGCTATGGCTGCACAATAACTAATGCATTTTCCCCAGTCACTGGCTGTTATCTTCTATTATCCCTTCACCCCCCAGTCACTGGCTGTCATCTCCTGTTGTTATCCCTTTTCCCCCAGTCACTGGCTGTCATTTCTAACCTTCTGTTTGAGATTATAATATTGACGCCACAATTTGTACAGTATATTATGTTTGTGGTGTAATTCATACTAGTCTGCTTAGCTGTCAGTGTAGGTTAGAACTCAACCATCTGTTTCTTTGAGCTAGACCAGTGCTGTGGCCCAGTCAAGGGACAGAATGTTACCTCGTGTTAATCACTCATGATGACTGGAAAAGCTGGGGTTGTTGCCCTTTAGAGCCGAGAAGGTTAAGAGGAGATTGATAGAGGTGTTCAAAATCAAGAAGGGTAAATCTAGTAAATAAGGTGAAATTGTTTAGAGTGGTCAGTAATCAGAGACAAATTTAAGGTAATTGACAAAAGCGCCAGAGGGAAGATGAAGAAAAATGTACACAGTGAGTTGTTGCGATCTAGAATGCACTTCCTGAAAGGGCGATGAAAGCAGATTAAATCGCAACTTTCAAAAGGGAATTGAAGGGAAAGAGGAAAATGGGGAAAGAGCAGGGGACTAATTGGGCAGCGCTTTCAAACAGCTGGCACAGGCACAGTGAGCCGAATTGCCGCCTCCTGTGCAGTATCATTCTATGATCCTAAGGATATGAATGCTTGGATGTGTAAGGAAACTAATTTAGATGAGTTAGTTTGTGTCTAATATAAGGCACAGCTATCAAGATTACATCAAACTAGTCTGAAATACATTTGGTATACTCAATAGAAATGTACTTGTTCAAATAATCTATTCTTCTCCCTTACAGACGTTTTACAAAGAGGGTGTTCGTCTCACTACCAAATGAACAAGTAGGTGAACTACATTTTTAAAAATTACAGCATAGTTTTAAATCATGTATTTGTCAGTGCATACTAGTGTTAATTTATCAATCCCCTCAGACATGCTGCAAAATTTCCAGGCTCTCTGGTCTGGACATTTTATAAATTTGGCTCACAGTGTGACTAGCCCTAATATTGTAATGGAGCTGTTAGATATCAGGAGTAGCTTTAACTGTATTAACCCTGAGCCACTCCAATAAACATTTGGTTTTGTGCTTGCCTGGTTATCCCATCTGGATCACACCTAGAGTTTTGGTCTCCTTATCTAAGGAAGGATATATTTGCTGTAGAGGGAGTGCAATGAAAGTTCACCAGACTGATCCCTGGGATGGCGGGATTGTCTAATGAGGAAAGATTAAGGAACCTGGGCCTGTACTCTCTAGAGTTTTGAAGAATGAGAGGTGATCTCATTGAAATTTACAAAGTTTTTACAGGGCGTGACAGGGTGGATGTAGATGGGATGTTTCCCCTGGCTGGTGAGTCTAGAACCAGAGGACATAGTCTCAGAATAAGGGTAGGCCATTTAAGACAGAGATGAGGAGGGATTTCTTTACTCAGGGTGATGAATCTTTGGAATTCTCTACCCAGAGAGCTTTGGAAGTTCAGTCATAAGATTTCTGGATACTAATGACATCAAGGGATATGGTGGGAAAGTAGCATTGAGGTAGATGATCAGCCATGATCTAATTGAATGGTGGAGCAGGCTCAATGGCCTACTCCGGTTCCTGTGTTCCTACTTTATATACTTTATTTCTAGTCAATATGAGCTTACATGACTGTTCATAGATTTGGATGACTGCAACGGGTAGATTGTGCCCCTCTGGTGAAGAGCTGGTTGTGCTAGTCCTGGAGATTGGGATGGAGTAAAAGTAGCTGAGCTGGTTGCATGTTCTTGACTACAGAGAAACCAATAAGCGTTAATAAGTATAGAAATATTCACTTTTTTAGTCCTCTCACCATGGTTCTCTGTGAATTCTCCAATTAAATACTCTACCAAAAGGAGCACAGCAGTGGTACAAAGTGTGATGTGTGTTAGTTAAGTTTCTGAAGAATTTTGCTGCGTAACTTTCATTTTCTTGCTCCTGTCGCCCTCTTTCCCCAGACACGATTGTTGCTGATTACAAATCTTTTGGCCAAACACGGGAATCCGCTGAACCGAAAGGACCTTGAACATCTGGCCAAGTAAGTCATTCATTATCTCTGTTAAGATGGGCAGTCTGGATGAGCCATTTTTTAAAGGCATTTTTGTTCTGTTTCAAGATTACTTTTTTTTTTTTGGGCAGCCCCATAACTGAGCTGCACCATGTTTGAGTTTCAAAATCAAGCTATGATTGAATTCACTTCTGAATGGCTTGGCTTTAATTTTAGGTTTGTGCCCCCTTATTCTAGATTCCCCCACTAGAGGAAATAATTTCTCTATCTACTCTGTCAAATTCCTTTGATCTTGATTAGGTGACCCATCAACCATCTAGACTTGAGAGAATACAAGCCAAGTATGCAACCTTTTCTCATAATTTAACCCTTTAAATATCTGGCCTATTCTGGTGAATCTGCATTGCATCCCTTCCAAAGTTAAATGTCCTCTATAAACTTGAATATACATCTCTCCTTCATCCAAATCATGAATGTATATGGTGCAAAGTTGAGGCCTCAGATTAGATCTCTGGGGAATACTGGTTGCCATTGTCAGTGAATGATCTGTAATCCCTACTCCCGTCTCTTACCTCCCAACTAATTAACAATCCATGTCACAAGGTTACCTCCGTTTGTGTACAACCTCATCTTTGCTGCTAATCTCTTATCCACCATGCTAGTGACTCCTCAAACAATGTAACTAGATTACTGAAACATAATGTACTCTTCACAAATCGATGCTGACTCTCTGATCAGTTGATGCATGTTCAAGTGCTTGGTCACTTTGTCACTGATAGATTTCAGTAACTTCCCCAAAATTGATGTCAAACTGATGGGCCGGTAGTTTCCTGGTTTCTCCATCTCTTATATAATGGAGTGTTACTTGGAAGTTTCCAATCCAAAGATATAATTTGAAAATCTAGAGAGTTCTGGAAAATTATGACTAGCTCATGTGGCACCTTTTATTGTCTAAGCATCCAGGTCCAATGTCGTTGTATCATCAGGCTTGCTCACCAATTGCTTAATCCAGGCCCTTGCATGGGATTTTCGCAGAGCTGTGCCCATAGTGAGGTTGATTCCTCCTCTAGGACCCCTAGTTCTAGTTTCTCCACAAGGGGAAACATCCTTTCCACATCCATCCTGTCAAGACCCCTCAGGATCTTGTATGTTTCAATCAAGTCGCCTGTTGCTCATCTAAATTCCAGCGGATATAAGCCTACCCTGTCCAACCTTTCCTCATAAGACAACCCGCCCATTCCAGGTGTTAGTCTAGTAAACCTTCTCTAAACTGCTTCCAACGCTTTTACATCCTTCCTTAAATAAAGAGACCAGTACTGTATGCAGTGCTCCACATGTGGTCTCTCAAATGCTCTGTACAGCTGAAGCATAACCTCCCTGCTTTTGTACACAATTCCCTTCACAATAAATGATAACATTCTATTAGCTTTCCTAATTACTTGCTGTACCTGCATACCAACCTTTTGCAATTCATGCCCTAGGACACCCAGATCCCTCTGCATCTCGGAGCTCTGCAATCTCTCACCATTTAGATAATTTTTAAAAATTCTTCCTGCCAAAATGGAGAATTTCACATTTTCCCACATTATATTCCATTTGCCAGATCTTTGCCCACTCACTTAACCTATCTATAGCCCTTTGTAACCTCCTTATGTCCTCTTCATAACTTGCGAGGTGGTGGGGGGGCGGGTTGGGGACAAGGGAGGGAGGGGGTCAGGGAGGGGGTGGAAGGGGAGATGGGGGGTGGAGATGGACGGGGGGGGGGGGGGGAAGAGACTGGGAGGGGGAAGGGGAGACGAGGGCTGGGAGGGCCTGAAATTTGGGGGGGGGGGTGGGGGAGTGAGAGAGAGTCATTTACGTACGGCACAGAAGGAGGCCATTTGTCCATCATGCCCATGCCGGCTTTCCACGAGCTCAGCAGTCCGTCCTACTCCTTGGCTCCATTCCTGTAGCCATGCAAGTCTACTTCTCTCAGGTGGCCATTCAACTTCCTCTTGAAGTCATTAATTGTCTCCACTTCCACCACTCTTGTGGGCAGCGAGTTCCAGGCCATTACCATCTGCTGTGTATAAAAAAAAAGTGCTTCCTCATATTCCCCCTGCATCTTTTGCCCAAAAGTTACAATCTGTGTCCCCTAGCCCTAGAGGGGAGGGCGGGTGGAAGAGCGAATGACACACACACTGCGCGGGATTCCATCCAGAATAGTCTTCTGGCACACTTGATGTAGCGATGCTGAGATTGACTACTTATGCAAACACATGTAATGGCTGCTATGTCACTAAATCAGTTTTCAATATAGGGACGAGAAAGTAATCAAATTAGTCTTTTCATTTAAAGCTTCACAAAAATGCGCCTTTATTGTTTTTATTAGGATAAATTTTTAATGCCTTTACCTTTCGAAGTTTGCTCACTGGTCCCCTGGGCCAAGTAAAAATTGTAATGCGGCCTTCCGCCTGAAAAGGTTGGACAACCCTGATGTAGTTTGCAATTCTCTGGCACCCCCCAAAGTCTAAGGAAGACTGAAAAATTATGGCCAGTGCCTCTGCAGTTTCCACCCTCACTTCTCTCAGTATCCTTGGATGCATCTCATCCAGTCCTGGTGCTTTATCCACTTTAAGTATAGACAGCCTATCTACTGCGTCCTCTTGATCCATTTTAAACCCTTCTATGTGTCTAAATTACTACCTCTTTCACCATTGCCTGGATTGCATCATCTTATTTGGTAAAGACAGATGCAAAGTATTCATTTAATACCTCAGCTATGCCCTCTGTCTCCATGTGTAAATTCCCTTTGGTCCTTAATCGGCCCCACTCTTTTCATGACCGTTTTACTATTTATATGTCTATAGAAAACTTTGGGATTCCCTTTAATGTTAACTGCCAGTCTCTTTTCATGCTCTCTCTTTGCTTCTCTTATTTGCTTTATCACTTCCCCTCTGGACCGTCTATATTCAGTCAGGTTCTCAATAGTATTTTCTACCTGGCATCTGTCATATGCACCCTTTATTTTCTTAATCTTAATCTCTTTTGTCATCCAGGGAGCTCTAGATTTGTTTGCCCTACATTTCCTCTTCGAGGGAACTTACCTTGATTGTGCCCGAACTGTCTCTTCTTTGAAGGTAGCCCATTGTTCAGCTACTGTTTTTCCTGCCAACCTCTGACTCCAATTTATTTGCCCCAGCTCCATTCTTACCCCATTGAAGTCTGCTTTCTCCTAGTTAATTATTCTTACTCTGGATTGATCTTTGTCCTTTTCCATAGTCAGTCTAATCCTTAGGATACAATGATCACTGTCCCCTAAATGATCTACTGATACTTGACCCACTTGGCCCACCTCATTCCCAAGAACCAGGTCTAGCAGTGCCTCCTTTCTCGTTGGACTAGAAACACACTGCTGTAGAAAATTTTCCTGAACACACTCTAGGAACTCTAGCCCCTCACTGCCCTTTACACTACTATCCCAGTCTATGTTTGGATGATTAAAGTCCTCCATTATAACTACCCTATATATGTTGCACTTCTCTGTAATTTTCTTGCAAATTTATTCCTCCACATCCTTCCCACTATTTGGTGGCCTTTTGACAACACCGAGCAATGTAACTGCACCTTTTTTCTTCCTTAGCTCTAGCCTAATAGATTCTGTCCGCGACCCCTCTGTGGCATCCTTTTTCTCCAGCACTGCAATGCTCCCATTAATCAATGCTGGCACCCCTCCCCCTTTTTCCCTTTCCTATCTTTCCTGAACGCCTTTATCCTGGAATATTCAGTACCCAGTCCTGCCCTCCTTTGAGCCAGGTCTCTGTTATAGCCACATTATATTTCCACATGGTAATCTGCGTCTGTAACTCATCAATCTTATTAACCACACGCCATGCATTCTCATACATGCACATTAACCCTGGTTTAGACTTTATTACTTTTTCCCTTTGCTCTGACGCTACCTAATAACTTACTATTCCCTACTGTAGTGCTATTTATCTCTCAGTATTTTGTGCACCTTGCTATTCCTGTCTGATATTTCCTCTTGGTTTCCACACCCCTGACAAGTTACCAGCTTTGCTTCCCTCCAATCTGAGCTCCCTCTCAGGTTCCCATCCCCCTGCTAATCTCATTTAATTCAATTCCTTGAAGTCATTGATGAAGACATTAATTAGGACAAGCAACAGTCGACTTCCTTTGTAAGAGATCTGGTTCAATGAGTCTTTAATACTCTTTAAAACAAACCTTGGCAATAGTGTGCACTTCCAAGTAAGATTTGACCCACAGTTTCTTCAACAGGTTGCCTGAGGCAACTAGGTTGAAATTGATGAAAGCGGTGTTAATGGGGTGCTATTGAATCTTATGATCTGCCATTACATTCATAGCCAGAACCTATCCCATGCATCATGAGTAAAACTTCAGTACTTCAGGTAAATCTAGGCTGCGACCTTGGCCCTCAAAGACCAGACAGTTCAGTACCCTTTTGTATTATTGCGTTGTCCAGTTTGTGAGCCTGGAGGTCTGGAACAGTTTATGTTTAACACTATTGCCTCATTAGTGGATATGCACCTGTGGAAACAAAATCTTGGACACTATTGTTGCAAGGCTAGTGAGACAATTAGAAAAATCACCTTAATGAGGCACTTTCAGCAGGATTCTCCACGGGCCACTGAGGATTCCTATCTGGTGTATAGAATCCCCAACCACATTTTGGAACAGAGGTGATGTGTGTGGTAATGCTTGGTATGTGCACATTATAAGGTGGCTGAACGTTGAGAGCTTCAGTGTCTGAAATGATCAGGTTTTTTACCTGATAGCTAGTTAGGTGAGTCCTGATGAGATATAAAGAATGTACATAAGAACATAACATAAAAAATAGGAGCAGGAGTAGGCCATCCAGCCCCTCAAGCCTGCCCCGCAATTCAATAAGATCATGGCTGATCTGTCCCAGGCCTCAACTCCTCTTTTGGGCCTGCTTCGCATAACCCTCAACTCTGATTTCAAAAGTCTATCTAAATGTAGCTAATGTGGATTAATATTCTGGGGAAGCCACTTGCTGGGCAGCTCCTCCACTGATGTTTTCCAGTGTTGATCCAAATAGAAACAATGCTTCCCACTCATCACATTATGGCAGCGTGAGTTAAAAAGCCTGTTAGTCTTGTAAAATCTGACTCTGAACCTCCCTTCCCACACCCTTTGATCCTCTGCATCTAGCTTGTACATTCCTCGTGCTTTCAGCCGCCTATGCCTTTTTTTCTCTAATTCCCTCCCTTTCTCCTTTAACAGCCGATACAACACTCATCATTCTTGCCCAAACTATAGATTCCCTTGCTTGATGTTTCATTTTGTTCCAATGTTATTGAGGCAAATAGTTTTATATTCTGTTAGCTTGACATCTGGTAGTTTGTGCTGGTAACAGTACGGTGCCATTCCTTTGAAGTCCTCATGAGACTCCTTTTTCAGGTGCATCCTTCCAGTCACTCTTTAATCCAAAAGACCTTGAATACTTTCAGCAAGTGCTCCCTAATACAGCCATTGTGTGTGTCCGTGTATATAACTCTGTGGGCTAGTTTTCCATTTTCTCACTCCTCCTTACAGACAGACAGAAGGATATTCAGGGAGTGACCTGACTGCACTGGCGAAGGATGCAGCGTTGGGTCCAATACGAGGTAGGTGATGTGCTGGGAAGAGGTTATTCAGGCAATCATGCCTCTGCAGGCTCTGTTGAAAAAGCTATCCAATAAATCTCTCTGCTGTGCTCTTTCCCCACAGCCCTGCAAATTTTTCTTTCAATTATTTATCCAATTCCCTTTGGAAAGATATTAAATCTGTGTCCACCAGCCTTTCAGGCAGTGCATTCCAGATCCTCATTATTCGCTGCATTAAAAAAAAATCCTCATCTCTCCCCAGTTGTTTTGTCAATTGTCTTCAATCTGAGTCCTGCGCTTACCAACCCTACTGCCACTGCAAACAGTTTCTCCTTATTTACTCTATCAAAACCCTTCATAATTTTGAACCTCTATTAAAATTCCTTTAACTTTCTCTGCTCTAAAGAGAACAATCCCAGCTTCTCCAGTTTCGTCATGTAACAGAAGCCCTTTATTGCTGGTGCCGTTCTAGTAAACCTCCTCTGCACCCTCTAAAAAGCCTTGACTTGCGTCCTAAAGTGTAATGCCCAGAATTGGACACACTACTTCAGCTTGCTCCACTGTCTAGCTTTTTTCTATCCATTCTGACGGCTGAAGATGTGTTAAATGGGTTTCTGACTGAAGAGAGACTAGAGAAGCTGTTATAAGTGACTGAAATTGATTTTGTGCACTTAGTTTGTATTATGTAATATCTCCAACTCATTGCATTTTGCTGGAGAAATCACCATGCTGTCGTCAGGAAACTCTGTTGTAGTTTCTGCCATGACTTCAAAGACTCCAGTCCTGTCCCACCTCCAACTCATTGGTTGATGTAGTGGTGTCAATATTCATTCTTTTTTAAATGCATTCTCTGAATATGGGAGTCAGTGGCAAAGCCAGCATTTATTGCTGATCCTTAGTTGCCTTTTAAAGGTAGCAATAATAGATTGAAACAAATGAGTGACTTGCTAGGCCACTTCAGAGAGCAGTTAGTCAGCCACATTGCTACAGGACTGGTGTCACACACAGGCTAAGACCGGGTAAGAATGGCAGCCTTCCTTCCCTGAAGGGTTATTAGTGAATCGTTTGAGTTTTTATGCCAATCTGTCAGCTTCACAGTCACTTTTACTGCTCCCAGAAAATGCTGAGCTGTTCACGTTTGTTTCAGCAGTGTTTCAGCTGCTCTGGTTTGAAGTTTTGAGTTGTCAGAATTATGTGTTTTCTTCTTGCTTCAGAGCTCAAGCCAGAAGAAGTGAAGAATTTGGCTGCTAGTGAGGTAAGGTTCACTTCTACTGCTATGTTTAAAATACATATGGAATTGCTGGTGTTAACTTGCTCTGTTTGTACACTGCTTCATTGTAGCAGCATTTCAAAGACAGGAATTTTGATCATTTCGATGTTTTACTAGGAAACCACGTGATATTCACAGTACATTTATGGAGAGATTGTAGGTGAAGAAAACGATTGGGGTGAAGTGGAGCTTGAGTGGGGAGTGATATTGAAGTGAGGAAGGGAGTGTGTGTGTGTGTGTGTGTGTGTGTGTTATTATATGCTGTTTAACCAGACGTGACTTTGTATCTTGTATTTTTCTTCCTGTCCAGGTAAGAAAGATCAGACTGTCCGACTTTGAAGATTCACGGAGGAAGATCAAACGCAGTGTGGGCCCTCAGACTCTCAATGGGTACAAGCGCTGGAATGAGGAATATGGAGACACTGCTGTTAATTCGTGAGGTGTCAAACCAGCGCAGGCTCCGACCACTGCTGTAAGGGACTTGCCTTGATCAAAGAGTGCAACATTAGTTGTAAGCACCAACTGACACGCACCTCTGGCCTTCAGTACAGCATCCAGAGTTGTTTCATCATAGAATCTAACGCAGAATCAGGAGCACTAAAACTGCCGGGACAAGTTTACAAAATGGTATTCTTTCTATGACGTGCTGCATCCTTTTTTAAATTGAGTTTCAGGAATCTTGTGCCTCTGGATCTGGGACCATGCAGCTGGCTGTCAGTGAAGGTGGAGTTTAGGGTCTAATAATGGTAAAATATTTCATGATTTGTATATTTTGTTTCTGGTGTAAACAAGTTGGTCCCTGTTCAGAGTATACACTGTAGAAGCACAACCGTAGGAAGATTTGTGCCTTAAGTTTGCAGTACATTTGCTTGTCCTATCATGTTAGGCCCCTTTACTCCATGTGACTAATCGGCTCTAAAAGGCACACCGATGTTATTCATTCATAACTGATTATTAAATCTGTTCAGTGCCAAATAAGTTGCTGGTTGCACACTTATGGAAATGGATTCTTTGAAAGAAGACCACTTGCAATGCTTACCAGCTTCTGAAATATTTTTTCTCCTAATATCAAGTAGCTGGTCTCTTGATTTCCTAACAAGTCCACCAATAAATAACTTTGCTTCAGTCGTTCAATATTTCAGTGCAGTGTTTCTCAGGTCGACTTGGTACAAAAGCCTACAGGTGTTGGAAGAATAGCGAAATATGATTGCATTCAAACTTCCAGTTCAGTACATGGCTTCCCTACTATTACATTATATTCAAGACTCTTATTACAAAATTCAGCATTATCAAAACAATACCTTCGGTTAGGCTTCTGAATAATCTTTACTTCAAATAACTGAATCCTTTCAAAATATTGTCACTGGTGGGGTGGGTTAAATGTTCCTAACAGGGATTTGGCAATATTAGGGAAAGACTCAGCTCTTCAAAGTCTCTATCTTTAATATAAACGCTATACTTGGTGTAATTCCCTTTTTGTAATTCATTGAGAGAAATTGCACAGGAGATTTGCCAGCTACTTTTTAAGAAGCACATGTGTCTTATTTACTGCCAGCTCACTTTCATGTAACACTCAAAATTCTGCCACACCTCAGGGAAAAAGTACATATTAAAAGAACTCCAGGAACATAAAATACCAGAGCCAGACTGTGTTTTTCAGTCTGTGTCCCTTTGCATGAAATCATCCAGTGTCAATTTTTGAACAGCAGCAGCCTCTTTATTGACCCTGTTTGAAGATTCCATTGTTTAGCCTTGAAGCCTCGCTTTACTTAGCACTGTGTCCCTGAGTGAACAGCAGCCCACATATTCAGTCTTAACTGTGATCAGTGTCACAGGAGGTTCACCTGTAATATCAAAATTGGATGTTGCGCTCCAGCTGTCACATCTTGTTAATAGTACAAAATAATCATATATTTCAACAGTTACTACACTTCAAAAAGTACTTAACTGACTGAAGCACTTTGGGACGTCCTGAGGTCATGAAAGAGAATACAAGGTAAATAAATACAAGGTTGTCTTTCTTAGAGAAAGGCCATTACCTTGGAGCCTAAAATGTACAAACAAATACAACTGTTCCCTAACCCCAGACTGGTTCGCAGTTACCTGAATTTGACCATTTAAAGAAATGGGCACAGGTTATCCACTTAATTTTTGAGATCATCCCTCGTGGTGCTCAAGTAAACTATTATTGTGACATTATCAGAAGCCACTGCCACCCCTTTAAACTACATTTGGTGATACCAGTCTTTCCAAGTGGAAGAACATTCATTCTGAAAGCTTTTCATTTGCACTCGAGTGGGTGCTGATCCCGATCAGGATTAAGGGGCGGCGCAGTGGTTAGCACCGCAGTCTCACAGCTCCAGCGACCTGGGTTCAATTCTGGGTACTGCCTGTGTGGAGTTTGCAAGTTCTCCCTGTGTCTGCGTGGGTTTCCTCCGGGTGCTCCGGTTTCCTCCCACAGCCAAAGACTTGCAGGTTGGTAGGTAAATTGGCCATTATAAAATTGTCCCTAGTATGGGTAGGTGGTAGGGAAATATAGGGACAGGTGGGGATGTGGTAGGAATATGGAATTAGTGTAGGATTAGTATAAATGGGTGGCTGATGGTCGGCACAGACTCGGTGGGCCAAAGGGCCTGTTTTAGTTGTATCTCTATAAAAAAAAAAGTGAACTGAGCTGGAAGGTTCAGGGATTTTTCTGGAGTAGGTTTGCAGGTTTTAAATGACCTTTGTACCAACTCTTACCTCACAAACTGTTAAATTTTCCAAAGCCATGCAGCTCGCTCCTTATTTGCTGAACTGGTACACTTATCCATTTGTACTTTAGTTGTATGCTGCATGGTTGGCCCTTTTCCTGTGATGCTCCGGACCAAAAAATATCAGAAGGGCCTTTTTTTTGGTAATCATTGGAAGCTCTTGTGCTGCATACTGTCCAAGTGCAGGACTTGTAGCAAAAGGAAGTGAGTGCGAATGCAGAGCTGGAATGAAAAGTGTCCAAGAATTCCGAGAACACTGAAATATAAAACCACCTGAAGGTAAATACCCTGTACCTTTTGCTATTCAGTTTAATCTGTGCTTTGAAACTAACTCTTTAATTTCAAACTTTCTTACAGTAAGCTAGCACACTACAAACCTACACTGCCTAACTAGCAAAAAGCAATTAACTGCCGTGTGGACTCTTTCTAACTTTGATAACTTCTTGGTGATATTTTAACAGATTTGTACGTCACTGCATTGAATTTGACGTGAGTAGTAAGTTTGAGCATGGTGTTCAGGAGTAGGCAGTGATTCTATTTGTTTTATTTTCATATTTGTCTTTCCAGTGCTCTGGTACTGCTGAAACTGGTATAGCGAAAGATAAAATGTCCCAATTAGTGAATACTGTATTTTTGGCACTTTTATTTTTATGTTTTGTATCCATGTGCATGAGCAATTTATTTTGATCCATTTGTTTATCGTGTCTAATATATTGATAAATAAAAGTTTTAATTCAATGTTCGGAAGTTGGGGTTCGTGATTTTATTTGCGGAGCTGAAGGCCCATCGGACAAGAGACCTTCTATAGGTCATGATGGCACCAGTTAGGTTGGTGATTATCATTGCACCTTTAAACAGCAGAGGAAATGGCCCAATGATTGGGTTGAACAACATCTTGCACTTATATAGCACCTTTAATCTCAAAATGCCCCAAAGCATTTCACCGGAGAGTTATCAAACAAAATTTACACCGAGCTACAGAGATATTAGGGATGTGACCAAAAGCTTAGACAGAGGTCAGTTTTAAGCAGAGCATTAAAAGAGCAAGAGTTAGACAGGCAAAGAGGTTTAGAGAGGGAATTCTGGAGCTTAGAGTCCAGACAGTTGAAAGCACAGCCACCAATGATGGAGCGTTTCAAATTAGGGATTTGCAAGAGGTCAGAATTGGAGGAGTGCAGAGATCTCTGAGGGTTGTAGAGCTGAAGCAGATTACAGAGCTAGGAAAAGGGCAAGACCAAGGAGTGATTTTAAAACCAGGATAAGAAATTTGTGGTGTTGCAGCTCAGGAACCAATGTAGATAGTAAGCACTAGGTGATGGGTGTATGGGATTTTGTACGTTAAGATACAAGCAGCAGAGTTTTGGATGAACTCCCAAGTTTACAGAGGGTGGATGGTGAGAGGCTAGCCAGGAGACCATTGGAATAGCCAAGTCTAGAGGTAACAAAAGATGTGAATGTAGGTTTCAGCAGCAGATGAATTGAGGCAGGGGCAGAGATGAGTAATGTTACAGATATGAAACTATATAGTCTTTGTTATAGAGAGCAATGGGTAGATGTACAACTGAAGTGCTTGCTGACCCTCCAGGTGTTAATTGCAGGTTCAGACTTTATAAACAAGTGGTTTAAAGCTGCTATTTTAAAAAATGATCTGCACTACCTCATATTCCCCTGCAGGTGTCATCATCCCTTTTATAATCAAGGGAGGGAGGAAAATGAGTTGAATGGAGTGAAATCACCTGACCTGTTACTTTAATATCCCTTCCATTGTTCACATGATGGGGTGTAGGTTGAGGATTATCACAAGGAGCATGAAAGGGATAGTTGAAATTTCGCCCTGGGGTTATTAGAATGTCTAATGCTTTGCCACAAAGGTGGAGGCTGAGACATTATTCAGGAGTGAATTGGATAAGTAGTTCGAAAAGGGAAGAATACAAAAGGGTGGGGTAAGTGAGATGAGAACAAGTGGCTTCATTTGAAGAGCTGACATGGGATGAATAGGTGCCTGCTGTGTTGCAATTACAATGACTGGGAGAAGGTGTGGAAAAGAGCATTCATTCTTTGTGTGAACAGCATTTTTCCATCTAACCAGCAACAAACATGCAAAAGGTTTACAAACTCCAGAGGGAAAGCAGTTTTCTGGATTTCTTTTGGAGCTGGTGTATTTGAAGCCATCCTCAGTTTTCAGAAGCATTTGTCCCTTTCACTGGATGGTGTAATTTTAACCTTAACCACCTCCATGTTCTCCCTTTGGGTGTATTGCTGAAGTGTCAACTCCGGGCATATTCATAGTTTTAATCACATGACCTCTTACTTCCAACCACTCCACTCAATTAAAAAGCATTCCCCCCCCCCACCCTTTCTAATTATTTTATGATAATCAAAGTGTTTAAGAAAAAAGTTAATATCCTTCTGACTTTTCCCTTAGGTTTTTGCTGGTAGCAGTGCCAGGGGATTAATCTTCAATTCCTGGAGACTCCAGGGCATTCCTGGAGGGCTGGCAATGCTGTGCTGAGGGTGGGGGGTGTTGCTGCATTGTTGGGTGAGCTGTCTGTTCAGGTGGACCATGTTGACACTGAAGATCCTGCGGTCTTCCTAATGTTTAGTTGGAGGAAATTTCTGCTCTTCAAGTACTAGATGTTGGACAAACAGTCTGACAATTTAGAAACAGTGGAGCTCATTGAAGCTGTCCAGTATCGAGTCAGACTCTAGCTGTATCAATGGGTAAATTCATCTGTGTATCTATTCTACCCACGCTTTGTTCCCTGATGTCATTGAACCGAAAGTGTGGGATTTACGCAGTGTCTAATGAATAATTTGTACTTACTGTATGCACTAAAGACACTTGACCGTGTTGGGATAATGGGCTCTGCCGTGGCTCATTTGTGTAGCACTCTCACCTCTGAGTCAGAAGGTTGTGGATTCAGGTCCCATTCCGGTGCTTTGAACAGAGTGCAAGCCGACACTCCAGCGCAGTACTGAAGGAGCACTGCCCCTTGTCAGAGGTGCCATATTTCGGATCAAACATTAAACCAAGGCCCCTTCTGGTATCTCGGGTGGACATGAACAGAGGAGAGCTCTCCATGGTGTCTTGGCCAATATGTATCCCTCAACCAATGCTGAAAAAAAAATCCAAATTGTCTGGTTATGACCTGGATCTTGTGTGCAAATTGGCTTTTGCATTTCCTACAACAGCTTTTTTATGTAGTGCCTTTAATGTAAAAAAAAAAGGAACTTTTCAGGACCATTATAAAATAAAGTATGACACCGAGGCACAAAAGATTTTTAGGTCAGATGACCAAAAACTTGGTCAAATAGGTAGGTTTTAAGGAGTATATTAAAGGAGGAAAGTGGTGTGGAGAGGTTTAGGGAGGGTATTCCAAAGCTTGGGGGCGAGGCAGCTGAAGGTGCAGCCACCAATGGTGGAGCGATTAAAATTAGGGATGCACAAGAGGCCAGAATTAGAAGAGCACAGATATCTTGCAGGGTTGTGGGGCTGGAGAAGATTATAGAGATGGGGAGAGGCAAGGGCATGGAGGGATTTGAAAACAAGAATTTTAAAGACGTCGTTTGACTGGAAGCCACTGTAGGTCAGTGAGCACCGGAGTGATAGGGCAACAGGGCTAGATTAGAGTTAAGACACGGGTAGCAGAGTTTTGGGTGACCTCAAGTTTGCGGAGAGTAGAATGTGGGAGACCAGCCAGGAGTGCATTGGGATGGTCAAGTCTAGAGGTTACAAAAAGCCCCAGATATGAATGAAGGTTTCAGCAGCAGATGAGTTGAGATGGGCAAAGTTGGGTGATATGGAAATAGGTGAACTTAATGATGGCATGAATATGGGGTCAGAAGCTCATCTGGGGGTTAAAGGCTGTGCACAGACTGGCTTAATCTCAGACTATTGCCAGGGAGAGGGATGGAGTAAGTTGCTAGGGAACAGAGTTTGAAGTGGGAAATGAAAATAATGGCTTCAGTCTTCCCAATATTTAGTTAGAGGAAATTTCTGCTCATCGAGTACTGGATATTAGATAAGCAGTCTGATAATTTTAGCAACAGTGAAGGAGTAGAGAAGCGGTGGTGAGGTAGAGCTGAGTGTTATCAGCATACATGGGGAAACTAATGTCGTGCTTTCAGATGATCACTGAGGGCAGCATGTAGATGAGAAATAGGAAGGGGCCAGGGATAAATCCATGGGGGACACCAGAGCTAACAAAGGGGGAGCAGGAAGAGAAGCCATTGCAAATGATTCTGTGGCTACGATTGGAGTCATAGAGTCATGCAGAGATACAGCACTGAAACAGACCCTTCGGCCCACCGAGTCTGTGCCAACCATAACCACCCATTTATACTATTCCTACATTAATCCCGGTGTCTGAGGCCAGCTGAATATGACTGCATAGGTGTTGCCAGTAGTCGTTTACGCAGCGCCTGGCTGTTCTTTGTGCAGTGCTTCTGGCTGCTTTAAGAGCTACGGATGTTAACTCGCTGGGGGCTTTCTTGTAGTTCAACAGTGCAATGCGCTTAGCGGCTATGACAGGCTCCAGCTCTTCATTATGAGATTGAAACCAGTCTGCATTTCTCTTCACACTTTTGCCGTAGGTGGTCAAAGCTGACTCATAGATGGTGTCTTTGATATGGGCCCACTTGGTCTTAGCATCCCCTATGGGAGTGTTTTGAAGGGCTGTTACAAGTGAATTTAGAAATTTTTGTAACAGCTGTGGATGAGAAATTTTGCTTGTGTTGATGCGCGGGTGGCCCTTCTGCTTGGAATGATGCAACTTCTTTGGTCTGAGTCTAACCTTGCTGCACACCAGGGAGTGGTCGGTGTCGCAGTCTGCACTGTGGAAGCTGCGTGTGATTTGAACACTGTTTAAGGCAGCTCGCCTTGTGACAATGAGGTCTAGCTGGTGCCAACGACGCGATCTTGGGTGCCTCCATGAAACCTGATGACAGGGTTTAGTGTGAAAGAACGAGTTGGTGATGCAGAGGTTATGATAGGTACACAACTCAAGCAGTCTCTGCCCGTTCTCATTCATCCTTCCAACGCCATAGCGCCCAAGGCAGGAGGGCCATGAGTCATGGTTGGCCCCAACCCTGGCATTAAAGTCCCCCAGCAGGAATAGGTGTTCGGTTTTGGGGATGCTGCTAATGATGGAGTTCCTCGTAGAACTGATCTTTAGCTTCAGGTGGGGAGCACAGTGTTGGAGCATAGATGCTGAGTAGGTGTACTGGACCAAAGGTGGTGAGCAGTCGGATGGACAGTATGCGTTCCGAGCCATTTGAGGGAGGCTGTATCATGCTGAGCAAGGAGTTTCTAATGGCGAAGCCCACTCCATGCTGTCTTGGTTCTTCAGGATCCCTGCCCTGCCAGAAGAAGGTGTAGTCTTGCTCTCTTAGAGATCCACTCGCGGGGAGGCGTGTCTCCTGAAGTGCTGCAATGTCTACATTGAGTCTACTGAGCTCATTGTTAATGATGGCGGTCTTCCGAGAATTGTTGATTTGTGTAAGGTCTTCCGACAGGCCAGGACACATAGTTCTGACGTTCCAGCTTGCAAAGCGAAGGGCTGGTACCTTCTTTCCTTTTTTCGTGTTGTTTGGTGCGGTGTTTCAGTCCACCTTTTGGGCAATGACCCTGAGCTCCAAGCACCCATTTGAAGCAGGTAGACCGTGGCAGGACAGAACCTTATTGACCGGGGGCTGCCCGGTTTGAGGCGGGCGGTAGCTGTCCAGTGAGGTGCGATGACCTCTCCCACTGACGAAGGCAACCCGTGGCGCCCAGTTTCTACGCCAATTTATCTGGACATATAACCCGTAACTGCTGCCTTCCATGTTGTTTCAGTTGCTGTGAGGCAACTATGGAGTGACCTCTCCATGGCGCATGCCTGGCGAATTTGAGGAGGTTGAGAGTTGCCCAGTCATCAAAACCCCCCTCTCGGCCTTTCTGGTGGAGTCCAAAGGAGTGCAGAGCACGACGTTTGGCACCGGTATGGCTGCAGGAACTGCTGAAAACATGTCAAAGGTGACACGTGACCGCCTACGGGGTTCCACTCCGGATTTTCTGTTAGGGTTTACTCCCTTAGCCTTGGTCTCTCCTGAGACGCCCACAAGGCAGTGGGCTTCATCAGAGGAATGTATGATGGCATTAAGAGAGCCCTTGGGCCAACCATCAAGAAGATTGCCTCCCTCAAATCTAAATCGGGGACATAATCACTGACCAACGCAAACAAATGGACCGCTGGGTGGAGCACTACCTAGAACTGTACTCCAGGGAGAATGTTGTCACTGAGACTGCCCTCAACGCAGCCCAGCCTCTACCAGTCATGGATGAGCTGGACATACAGCCAACAAAATCGGAACTCAGTGATGCCATTGATTCTCTAGCCAGCGGAAAAGTCCTTGGGAAGGACAGCATTACCCCTGAAATAATCAAGAGTATAGCCAAGCCTGCTATACTCTCAGCACTACATGAACTGCTATGCCTGTGCTGGGACGAGGGAGCAGTACCTCAGGCCATGTGCGATGCCAATATCATCACCCTCTATAAGAACAAGGGTGACCGCGGTGACTGCAAAAACTACCGTGGAATCTCCCTGCTCAGCATAGTGGGGAAAGTCTCTGCTCGAGTCGCTCTAAACAGGCTCCAGAAGCTGGCCGAGCGCGTCTACCCTGAGGCACAGTGTGGCTTTCATGCAGAGAGATCGACCATTGACATGCTGTTCTCCCTTCGTCAGATACAGGAGAAATGCCGCGAACAACAGATGCCCCTCTACATTGCTTTCATTGATGTCACCAAAGCCTTTGACCTTGTCAGCAGACGTGGTCTCTTCAGACTACTAGAAAAGATTGGACATCCACCAAAGCTACTAAGTATCATCACCTCATTCCATGACAATATGAAAGGCACAATTCAACATTAAGGTACCTCATCAGACCCCTTTCCTAGCCTGAGTGGCGTGAAACAGGGCTGTGTTCTCGCACCCACACTTTTTGGGATTTTCTTCTCCCTGCTGCTTTCACATGCGTTCACGTCCTCTGAAGAAGGAATTTTCCTCCACACAAGATCAGGGGGCAGGTTGTTCAACCTTGCCTGTCTAAGAGCGAAGTCCAGAGTACGGAAAGTCCTCATCAGGGAACTCCTCTTTGCTGACGATGCTGCTTTAACATCTCTCACTGAAGAGTGCCTGCAGAGTCTCATCGACAGGTTTGCGGCTGCCTGTAATGAATTTGGCCTAACCATCAGCCTCAAGAAAACGAACATCATGGGGCAGGACGTCAGAAATGCTCCATCCATCAATATTGGCAACCACGCTCTGGAAGTGGTTCAAGAGTTCACCTACCTAGGCTCAACTATCACCAGTAACCTGTCTCTAGATGCAGAAATCAACAAGCGCATGGGAAAGGCTTCTACTGCTATGTCCAGACTGGCCAAGAGAGTGTGGGAAAATGGTGCGCTGACACGGAACACAAAAGTCCGAGTGTATCAAGCCTGTGTCCTCAGTACCTTGTTCTATGGCAGCGAGGCCTGGACAACGTATGTCAGCCAAGAGCGACATCTCAATTCATTCCACCTTCGCTGCCTGCGGAGAATACTTGGTATCAGGTGGCAGGACCGTATCTCCAACACAGAAGTCCTCGAGGCGGCCAACATCCCCAGCTTATACACACTACTGAGTCAGCGGCGCTTGAGATGGCTTGGCCATGTGAGCCGCATGGAAGATGGCAGGATCCCCAAAGACATTGTACAGCGAGCTCGCCACTGGTATCAGACCCACCGGCCGTCCATGTCTCCACTTTAAAGACGTCTGCAAACACGACATGAAGTCCTGTGACATTGATCACAAGTCGTGGGAGTCAGTTGCCAGTGTTCGCCAGAGCTGGCGGGCAGCCATAAAGGCGGGGCTAAAGTGTGGCGAATCGAAGAGACTTAGCAGTTGGCAGGAAAAAAGACAGAGGCGCAAGGAGAGAGCCAACTGTGTAACAGCCCCGACAAATTTCTCTGCAGCACCTGTGGAAGAGCCTGTCACTCTAGGATTGTCCTTTATAGCCACTCCAGGCGCTGCTCCACACACCACTGGCCACCTCCAGGCGCTTACCCATTGTCTCTCGAGATAAGGAGGCCAAAGAGAAAAAAAAAACATTAATCCCATATTCCCTGCCACATCCCCACCTTCCCTCAATTCTCCTACCACCTACCTATACTGGGGGCAATTTCCAACGGCCAATTTATCTATCAACCTGTAAGTCTTTGGCTGTGGGAGGAAACTGGAGCACCCGGCGGAAACTCACGCGGTCACAGGGAGAACTTGCAAACTCCGCACAGGTACAGATTAGATAAGAACCAGGTGAGGAGTCCCACCCAGCTGGACGACAGCAGAGAGGTATTGGAGGAGGATGGTGTGGTCAACCATGTCAAAGGCTACATTGTGACAGTGAGTACACTGCAAAAAGTACCTTATTGGGTGTGAAGCACTTGGGGGCATCCTGAGGTTGTGAAAGGTCTTTCTTTCTCGTGATCATTATTAGAGAGTAGCCTGGAGGAAAGTCAATGTTAGAGAAGAGAAATAGCAGCAGCTCGACAAAAAGACAGATGAGTGCAATAAAATATTTGTTAAAAGTTATTTGAATTTTAAAGTGTTCATATATGTTTAGGTGACTGGCTGAAGGGGAAAAGTAGATTGAACAAATCATTCAAAGTATTTGAGCAAAGGTTGCCATTGTGTGCAGTTTTGGTCTCTTTATCTGAGGAAGGATGTTCTTGCCAAGGAGGGAGTGCAAAGAAGATTTCCTGGGCTGTTTCCTGGGATGGCAGGATTGACGTATGAGGAGAGATTGGGTCAACTAGGCCTATATTTACAAGAGTTTAGAAGAATGAGAGGGGATCTCATAGAAACCTATAAAATTCTAACAAGGCTAGATGTAGGGAGGATGTTCCCGATGGCTGGGGTGTCCAGAACCAGGGGTCACAGTCTCAGGATACAGGGTATGCCATTTAGAACTGAGATGAGAAATTTCTTTGCTCAGAGGGTGGTGAACCTGTGGAATTCTCTACCACAGAAGGCGGTGGAGGCCAAGTCATTAAATATATTTAGGAAGGAGATAGATATATTAATGCCAAAGGGATCAAGGGATATGGGGAGAAAGCGGGAACGGGGTACTGAATTAGACGATCAGCCATGATCTTTTTTGAATGGTGGAGCAGGGCCGAATGGCCTACTCTTATTTTCTATGTTTCTTCAAGTTTGCATATCAAGGTGGTGGAAGCAGAGGCGATGAATGATTTGAAAAGGAAATTAGATGGGCACTTGGAAATAAACTTGTAGGGTTACGGGGATAGACCAGGGGAATGGGATTGGATTGCTCTGCAGAGAGCCAGCATGGACTTGATGAACTAAATGGCCTCCTGTGCTGTAATGACTCTGATTGAATTGCAGTTATTAAATCTGAATCACTTAATAAATTTGCACGTCTGTCAGTCAGCTAGAATTGGCCTTTGAGTCGGAATAAATTTGCATTGATGAGGGCGCTGTCTCGTGGACGATATTACTGTTTCAGCCAGAGGGAGAAGAGTCAGACAAGCAGCTATCACAATGTGGCAACTGCAGGGCCAGCTCATGGCCTTGATGGAGCAAGGAGTCAGTCTCCTGTATCTTAGGAGCTGATCTGCGACATTTAACAGCCAACCACTTCTCTCCCATCTCCCACAAGGATAGCACTTACCAGGGTGCAGTCATGGTACACCTTCACAGGGGAAGCAAAGCTGGGGGGGGGGTACTAATTTACAGCAAAATGAATTAATTATTTGAACCATATTTCCATTTTGATTTGAGATGTTTTATGCTGGGCAGATTTCTGCAGGGCGCAATGGATGGAAGAGTGACAGATGAGATCAAGTAGAGAATAATGGTGAGTGGTGTTTGGAGAGTCATTTGTAACTCTCCAGTTAATGCCACAATGTGGAAAAATGACAGAGGATTGGATAGATTTGAGAGGGTGGGTAATTGTGGGTTATTAATGTATGGGACCTGCCAGATAGACTGCATTGCATCCTGTGCTTCCAATCGCATTCAGCCTTAAACTGAACAACACCCCTTCTTGAAGTCTTCAATTTGGATATGAAATGTCTTCCTTGATTTATGCTCTGCTCTCGCCCTCCAATCACATGCACGGCCTATTCCTCAACCTTATCTCCCTATGCTGTAGCTCTCGATTACCAACAAAGCCATCTCTGATAACTTGCTCATTTCCTTCCTTACTCACATTAGCCTAGTCGTCTTCAAAAATCCTGTGGATGTAAATGAAACACAATATAATCCACTCAATTCTCTCAAATGCCATTTCCGGTTTCCAGCTCCTCATCTCTTGCTCACCACCTGATCTCAATAGTCTCACTTCCACTTTTTCATGTCTTCCAGCAGGGCCCAGATGGTGTCGCACCTTTTTCACTCCCTTGGTCCACTAGTCCCCTTTACAAGCTGCTGCCTGGACACTCACTGCTAGCACCTGTGTACCTCTGGTCTTCAACTTAATGTTGGAAAAACAGGTGTCACCCTCTTTGGTTCCTTCCAGCACTTGTATGAATCCAGTCTCCAACAAAATCCTGTGAGATTGCTAGTGAGGCCTCACTGTCCCTCCTTGATCTCTCCTGGTAGAGCTGCAGGAAATCAGAATATATGTAAAAGCACATCCCAAATTTAACAACAGGAGGAGGCATTCAGCCCCTTGAGACTGCTCTTCCTTTCAGTCATATCAATGGCTTATCTGTACCTCAGCTCCATTTCTCCATTTACCCGCCTTTGCTCCACATCCCCTGATACCCTTACCCAATGCAAGTTTAGCGATCTCCGTCTTGAAAGCTCCAATTGAATCTACGCCCCCCCCACCCCCCTGCCACCCACCAAACAGCCAGCATCTATACCCTCTAGGGGCATGAGGTCCAGATTTCCACTTTCCTTTGTGTGGAAAAGCTGCTTCCTGATGTCACTCCGAGTGGCCTGGCTCCTCTTATGAATTGTACTTTGCTCATTATTTTGAAGACTTTCAAAAGAATACAATTTCCCTGTACAACCAAAAATTAGAAGATTCAGCTCTTGGTCACTAATAATTAATTATAAACATTTCACTTTTGTATTAGAACACCTTTCATGACAGTTGCTGCCCCTTCAGAGACCTTGCCTTGCGACGAGACGATGTGAGTGTAAGATTGATGATCACATAACTTGCATTCCTCCTGGATTGCCTTTGCAATTCCAAGTACAGTACTAACTCATTTTTGGAGATTTGTGACTGAGATTATCAGCTCCGCAGGCTGTACAGGAATGCTAACTGTCCAGATCTGTTGGTAACCCCTGCACCATCCCCCCCTGCTCCTTGTTCTCGCTCAAATGGAATAATGACAGTCAATGTACACACACATTCTCTCATGAATAAGTGGGTGTCTATTAAAGTGAACCAGAATCTGGGTGACTGCTGGGAATCTGAAACATGAAACCAATGATGTTAGGTTTGTAGAGACAGGAACCGGTGTAGGCCATTCAACCTCACAATCAGTCAGGTCATGGCTTATTTGTACCTCAACCCATTTAGAGACAGTCATTTAATGCATAGAAGGAGGCCATTCGGCCCATCTAGTCCATACCGGCTCTCCGCAAAGCATTCCAGTCACTCCCACTCCCCAGCCTGATCCCCATAGCCCCGCTGAAGGAAGTTTATTTCCTCGCTTAGCCCTCGCTTAGTTTGGCTCTTGCCTATCAAATAAAACCAAGAGAATCTCTAATAATGACTTCTCTTCCTGTCCTGGCACCATTACCTGTGGACTCCACCATGGATCTGTTCCCTGCTTCATCTATATGCTGCCCGTTGGTGATATCATCCAAAGACTCCTACACAGACCACACACCCAACTGTACCTCCCCATCACCTCTTTCTACCCCTCTACTACCTCTGTGCTATGAAAATGCTTGTTCGACATCTAGTATTGGATAAGCTGTAATTTGTTCCAGTTAAATGCTGAGAAAACCAAAGCCATTATCTTCGACCCCTGCCACCATCTCCACATTCTTGCTGATGATTTCATCCTCTTTCCTGGCCACTATCTCGGGTTGAACCAGACTTTTCGCAACCTTAGCGCCCCATTTGACCCTGAGCTTAGCTTACGAACCCATATCCTCTCCACCACCAAGACTCTGTGATATCGCCCGCCTTACCCCCTCTGCTGGGAAATACTCATCCATGTCTCTGTCAACTCCAGAATTAACTGCTCCATTGCTCTGGCAGCTAGCTTCCCATCCTCCATGCTTGGTAAATTTAAGCTGATCTAAAAATGCTGCTGCCCATATCCTATGCCGCACAAAGTCTTTTTCATCTGTCACTCCTGTATTTGGCCTTACAGCTGCAGTCAGAGCTACAGCCTGACCTTCTGTACTCTTGGTCAGGGTGCCTTTCTGTGCATTGGCCTTGTGCACCCCATTAAGTCCCATGGGTTTACCCCACAACTTCCAGCATTCTGCACCAAGATGTTCCACCTTGTGACAATGATAACGGTTAGGCTTGCGGACCTCACTTCCACCCTCAGCTTCTTTCTTTCTGGCCTGAGGAGGAGATCCCGGGGCATTCCCAGCTGTTCCTTTTTTGTCCCCGGCTACTTGCCTTCCTTTCACTCTCCCACCTTCCATTCTTCTCTGGTTTGTGGGCGTGATGGACAAAGGGTTTGGGCTTATACACAAGCTCATAATCATCAATTTCTGCTGCCTGTCTGGCTGTAGAAACCTTCTGGTTCTCTACATGGGTTCTTACTAACGGAGGGAGTGAATTTTTAAATTCTTTCAGGATAAGTAGTTCCCTAAGGTTTTCATATGTGGCTTCTATCTTTAGTGCCTGTATCCAACGATCAAAATTAATTTGCTTCACCCTCTCAAATTCTATATAAGTCTGCCCAAGCTGTCACCGGAGGTTCTGAAATTTCTGCCTGTATGTTTCAGGGACTAACTCATACGCAGTGAGAATAGCCTTTTTTGCCATCTGATAATCTGCAGAAGCCTCCTCAGATAGCATAGCATAAACCTCATGAATCAACCTGCTTTGCATAAGCAGTGTCCAACTTTCCTTTGGCCACTTCATCTGTCTAGCTATCTTATCAAAAGAATTGAAAAATTCCTCTACATCCCTTTCCTGAAACTTAGGGAGGGCTTGCACAAATTTAAACAGCTCTCCACTGGGTCTTGGGCTGGAGTCAGATCTTCCCTCACCAGAACGTTCACTGGAGTCAAGACCACCACTTTGTCTTAGTTCCATCTTTTAAACTTCAAATTCCCTTCTTTTTCTTGCTCTTTGAAATGCGTGCTCTTTTTCCCTTTCCTCTTTTTCAAATTCAAGCTTCTTTGTTGTCAATTCTTTTTTAAGCCCAAGTTTTTTCAATTATTTTTCCTGCTCAAGCTGCTTCATCTGTAAATTAAATTCAGCTAATTCAACTGCACTACCCTCTGGTTTACTGTCCTCATCCAATTATAAATGCTGTGCTATTACTTCAATTATGTCTGCTTTCTTAGCTTCTGGTTTTAACTCTAACCCCAATTTTGCTGCCAATGCTATTAGCTTAACCTTGGTTATGTTCCTCAAATCACTCGGGGATACATCCTCCTTCCCCAGTATAGTCGCAGCAACTGTATATTACTATATTAAGCATGAAACCTGGTTGTTTTATTTTTCCTTTTTCAATTATTATTACCTCACAACGTCATCAGTGTTGGGTTTATCTTGGAAAGAGCCCCCAATTATATGTTACGACCGAGACGGGAGGAGTGCACTGTTTATTATAGTCCCAATTTTCCACAGGTCACAACATATATTTAAATTTTCCCACTTACTGATACGGTCAATCATATACTCTGTTTTTCCCGGAATAAAACTCGCCAACCAGGTTTCTTCAATAAACAACAAAATTATTGGTTTATTATAAAGCAAGTCTTAACCAGTAATGAAGAAAAGCATAAATACAGATTGAAACATTAAAGTTCCATTTTTACCTTAGCCCCTCATACTCTCTCTCTCACACACACACACACCAATTAACCGGAAAAATAAAAGGGATCTTTGTTCAGAGTTGTGTTACAGACAAAAAAGCACTTGACCAGAATACTTGCTCATTCTTGAAAAAACAGCAGTTGAGATATGTTGCTTTCCAAAACTGGCATACAGTCTGGCCTCCGAGTACACGTAGACTGGTCACTGGGATCATTTAGAACAACTCTTTTCAGGTGGCATTGAGAATAATTTACCAGGCTTTTCTTCAAAGATAGGAGACGAGATGAGTTGACACAGTGGACTTCTCCGGGTCTTTCAGAAAGGTGCTAGAAATCTGAGTTGGGTGGTGGTCTTCTCTCCTTCCTTGGGAATTCTTTTCTCTCCTTGGAAGTTCTCTCCCTTTTTATTTCTTCTCTTCTCCTTGGAAGTTCTCTCTTACAACCTCAAACAATTCAAAAGAGCAACCAGCAACAAAGTCCACCTTCTGACCTGTCACTTCTCTGCGCACACCTTCCCTAGTTACCAGGGTTTCTGTTCTATTTTTAACTTGAGTCATGTGACAATCGGTAACTTTTTGTCAAACCAGTCCTCTTGATGACCCTCTTGGAAAAAAAACTGTCCAATATTTCTTCAGTTTGACTATGAATTCCTCAAAAAAATATATTTAACAAAAATCAGAAGCACTTTCATAACAATACTCACTGTTTCCCTTTACTCTTTTTTTTTTCCTAACTCGTACTCTAATTCCATTTGTGTTTACAAGAGTGTCATTCAATACTTGAATCTTGTGCTGGGGTAGTGTGCTGTCAGAACATGTCCGATCTCCCAGACTCGCAGGCAGGAGCCTATGACAGGCTTCTGCCTGGGGTCACATTCATTGTCTTCATTGAACTCTCTTCTGCTTCAGTTGCAGCGGGGTTCGTCTAGACCCTGCCTGATGTATTAAACTCTGAAGGTGTGGGTATCGAAATCTATTTTCACTCATAGGTGAGTTCAGAACAAGCAAAGCATAAACATAAGGTAGTCACTAAAAGAACAAATAAAGAACTCAGGAGGAATTCCTTTAGGCAGAATGCGGTAAGAATCTGGAACTCAGTTGATCAACTGTTGCTATGGTGAATCCCACTGCTTTTGGAAAGTTATATGAAGAGCAATCTATTCTGCCTAGGCTGGAATCTGTCATTGGCAGCCCACCAACTCTTGTGCCTTCAGAGCTGCATCAACCTGCCTTTTTCCTGGTCCATATTGAGAATGCTCATCTCTCTTTTCACTTGGACGAAAAGCAGCTGTTTGGACATGAGTCATGCCATCCAGAGGTGCTCACGTGTGGGATCATAAGCCAATTTGCGTACAGCAAGGTCCCACAAGCATAGAGATAAATGGCCAGATACTCTGTTTTAGAGGTGTTGGTTAAAGTATAAATGTTGGGCCTGGGCACCAGAACAAACTTGGGAAGATATGGTAAATCAAAGAGTAGAGACAAGGCAAGGGAGAAAGGTATTAATATGGGAAATGATAAACAGGATGGGACAGAGTGTACAAATCTAAGAGTAAATCAGATAAAGTTAGAGGTTACAAAAATAATAAAAGGACAAAACTAAATGCACGTGGCATTTGAAACAAAACAGATGAACTGATGACGTAAATAGAAGTAAATAAGTACGATCTGGTAACCATTACAGAGATATGGCTGCAGGATGACAGATTGGGGACCTGAATATTGAAGGGTACATGACATTTAGGAAGGACAGGAAGCTAGGAAAAGGTGGAGGGGTGGCGCTGTTAATTAATGATGGTGTTAGCACAATAGAGAGGGATGACCCAAATTCAGGAAACCAGGATGTAGAAGCAGTTTATTACGAGATGAGAATAGATAAAGGCAAGAAGTCACTTGTCGGAGTGGTGTACAAGCCCCCATAACAGTAACCATACTGTAGGGGTATAAAGGAAGAAATAATGGGAGCTTGTCAGAAAGGTACCGTGATAATCATGGGGGATTTTAATCTAATATTTTCGGGATAGTTTCTTAGAACAGCATATTCTGGAGCCAACCAGAGAGCAGGCTATACTAGACCTGGTATTATGCAACGAGATAGAATTGATTAATGACCTCATACTGAAGGTGCCCCTAGGCAGCAGTGATTATAATATGATTGAATTTTACATTCAGTTTGAGGGAGAGAAGGTGGATCTAAGACTATTTTAAACTTAAATAAGGGCAATTATGAGGGCATGAAAGCAGAACTAGCAAAAGTCAACTGGCAAATTAGGTTAAGGGATAGGTCAATAGAGATGCAGTGGCAAACATTTAAGGGGATATTTCAGAATACACAGAATAGATACATTCCAAAGATAAAGAAAAATTCCAAGGGGAGGACCCACCATCCGTGGTTAACTAAAAAAGTTAAAGATAGTATCAAACTTAAAGAAAAAGCATAAAATTGCACAAAGAAGTGTGGCAGGTCAGAAGATTGGGCAGAATATAAAAAACAGCAAAGAACAACCAAAAGATCAATAAGGATGGAAAAATTAGAGTATGAGAGAAAGCTAGCTGGAAATATAAAAACAGGTAATAAGAGTTTCTATAGATATTAAAAAAAGAGTTAAAGTGAGCATTGGTCCTATAGAAAGTGAGTCTGGGGAATTAATAATGGAAAATAAGGAGATGGCAGATGAATTGAACAGGAATTTTGCATCGGTCTTCACTATAGAGGATACAAGTAACATCCCAGAAATAGTTGTAAGTCAGGGAATGGAAGGGAGGGAGGAACTCAAGAAAATTACAATCACCAGGGAAGTGGTACTGAGCAAATTGATGGCGCTGTGGGCTGACTTCATGGTCTTAAGGGAAGTGGCTTGTGAGATAGTTGATGCGTTGGTTTTAATTTTACAAAATTCCCTAGCTTCTGCGAAGGTTCCGTTAGATTGGAAAATAGTGAATGTAACTCCTTTATTCAAAAAGGGAGGGTAACAGAAAGCAGGAAACTACAGGCCAGTTAGCTTAACATCTATCATAGGGAAAATGTTAAAAGCTATTATTAAAGACTTTATAGCAGGGGACTTAGAAAAATTCAAGGTAATCAGGTAGAGTCAACATGGTTTTGTGAAAGGGAAATCACGTTTAACGAATTTGTTGGAGTTCTTTGAATAAGTAACATGTGCTGTGGATAAAGAGGAACCGGTGGATGTATTGTACTTAGATTTCCAAAAGGCATTTGATAAGGTGCCACATCAAAGGTTATTGCTGAAAATAAGAGCTCATGGTGTAGGGGGTAACATATTGACATGGATAGAAGATTGGCTAACTAACAGGAAACAGAGTCGGCATAAATGGGTCATTTTCTGGTTGGCAAGATCTAACGAGTGGCCTGCCACAGGGTTTAGTGCTGGGGCCTCAACGTTTTACAATTTATATAAATGACTTGGATGAAGGGATCAATAGTATGGTTGCTAAATTTGCTGATGACACAAAGATAGGTAGGAAGGCAAGTTGTGAAGAGGACATGAAACTACAAAAGGATATAGATAGGTTAAGTGAGTGGGCAAAGATCTGGCAAATGGAATATAATGTGGGAAAAGTCAAATTGTCTATTTTGACAGGAAGAATGAAAAAGAAGCATATTATCTAAATGGTGAGAGATTGCAGAACTCTGAGATGCAGAGGGATCTGGGTGTCCAAGTGCATGAATCTCAAAAGGTTAGTATGCTGGTACAGCAAGAAATCAGGAAAGCTAATAGAATGTTATTGTTTATTGCGAGGGGAATTGAATACAAAGGTAGGGGAGGTTATGCTTCAGTTATACAGGGAATTGGTGAGACCACATCTGGAGTACAGTGTATAATACTGGTCTCCTTATTTAAGGAAGGATATAAATGCATTGGAAGCAGTTCAGAGAAGGTTTACTAGACTGATACCTGGAATGGGCAGGTTGTCTTATGAGGAAAGGTTGGTGAGACTAGGTTTGCATCCGCTGAAGTTTAGAAGAGTAAGAGGCGACTTGATTGAAACATATAAGATCCTGAGGGGTCTTGACAGGGTGGATGTGGAAAGGATGTTTCCTGTAGAGAGAATCTAGAACTAGGGGTCACTGTTTAAAAATAAAGGGTCGCCCATTTAAGACAGAGATGAGGAGAAATTATTTCTCAGAGGGTCGTGAGTCTTTGAAACTCTCTTCCTCAAAAGGCAGTGAAAGCAGAGTCTTTCAATATTTTTAAGGCAGAGGTAGATAGATTCTTGATCAACAAGGGGGTGGAAGGTTATTGGGAGTAGGCGGGAATGTGGAGTTGAGGTTACAAACAGATCAGCCATGACCTTATTGAATGGCGGAGCAGGCTCGAGGGGCAGAGTGGCCGACTCCTGCTCCTAGTTCATATGTAAATCATCAATTTGTATTTATATAGTACTTTAATGTCATACAACCTCCCAAAGTGCTTCACGAGTGTGTTATCACACGACACCAAGACACACAAGATATTAGGACAGGTGACCAAAAGCTTTGCCAAAGAGGCAGGTTTTAATCGTCTTAAAGGAAGAGAGAGCAAGGTGGAGAGATTTAGAGAGGGAAATTAGGGCCGAGGTAACTGAAGGCACTTCCACTAAGGGTGGTGGATGAAAATCTTCCACAAAGTACAACACAGTCTTTTCTGTCCACCTGATAGGGCAAATGGAGCTTCAGGGGAGAAAGTTCCAGATTTCTACTACCTTTTGTGTGGAAAGATGTTTCATGATTTCACTCCTAAAAAGCCTAGCTTTAATTTTAAGGTTGTGCCCCCTTGTTCTGGATTCACCCACAAGAGGAAATAGCTTCTGTGCATCCAACCTAGCAAATCATGTAATCATTTCAAACACCTTGATTAGATCAGCTTTCTAAACACAAGGGAATGCAAGTCAAGTTTATGGAATCTTTCCTCACAATTTAACTCCGGTATCATTCAAGTGAATCCGTGCTGTAACCTTTCCAGTGCTAATACATGTTTCCTAAATGCGGAACTCAAAACTGAATGCAGTACTCCAGGTGAGGTCTGACCAAGGCTCTGTACAACTGTAATACGACTCCCTCCCCTTTGTATTCCCCTTGAGACAAAGGCTAACATTCTATGAGCCTTTGTGATTACTTTTTGCTGTGTACAAGATGGCTGATGTATTTGCCCCTGTACCGATGGTGCCAACACTTCAAACGGTAAGTCACTGGATGAGAAGCACTTTGGGATGTTCTGAGATAAGTAGGTTTGTCTTTAGTGCAAGTCCGCTGGATGTGGACATCTACAGCCTGACCTGTTTCCATTACAGAGTTTGGTCCAAGGACACAGCTAGTAGTGTCTGACCCATGCAGAAGGAGCCCAATGTTCCATGAACTGATTCCACTATCCCTTCTGGTTCCATTTTTTTATACTCATTTCTGGGATGTGAGTGTCGCTGGCTAGGCCAGCATTTATTGCCCATCCCTAATTGCCCTCGAGAAGGTGGTGGTGGGCTGCCTTCTTAAACTGCTGCAGTCCATGTGGGGTAGGAAGGGAGTTCCATGATTTTGACCCAGTGACAGTGAAGGAACAGCGATATAGTTCCAAGTCAGGATAGTGTGTGACCTGGAGGGGAACTTGCAGGTGGTGGTGTTCCCATGCATCTGCTGTCCTTGCCCTTCTAGGTGTTAGAGGTCGTGGATTTGGAAGGTGCTGTCTAAGGAGCCACGGTGCTCAATTATTGCAGTGCATCTTGTAGATGGTACACACTGCTGCCACTGTGCGTCGGTGGTGGAGGGAGTGAATGTTTGTGGATGGGGTGCCAATCAAGCGGGCTGCTTTGTCCTGGATGGTGTCGAGCTTCTTGAGTGTTGTTGGAGCTGCACCCATCCAGGCAAGTGGAGAGTATTCCATCACACTCCTGACTTGTCCCTTGTAGATGGTGAATGGGCTTTGGGGCGACGGGAGGTGAGTTACTTGCCGCAAGATTCCTAGCCTCTGACCTGCTCTTATAGCCACAGTATTTATATGGCTACTCCAGTTCAGTTTCTGGTCAATGGTAGCCCCTAGGATGTTGATAGTGGGGGATTCAGCGATCGTAATGCCATTGAATGTCAAGGGGGATGGTTGGATTCTCTCTTGTTGGTAATGGTTATTGCCTGGCACTTGTGTGGCGTGAATGTTACTTGCCACTTATCAGCCCAAGCCAGGATATTGTCCAGGTCTTGCTGCATTTCTACATGGACTGCTTCAGTATCTGAGGAGTCACAAACGTTGCTGAACATTGTGCAATCATCAGCGAACATCCCCACTTCTGACCTTATGATTGAAGGAAGGTCATTGATGAAGCAGCTGAAGATGGTTGGGCCGAGGACACGACCCTGAGGAACTCCTGCAGTGATGTCTTGGAGCTGAGATGATTGACCTCCAACAATCACAACCATCTTCCTTTGCACTAGGTATGACTCCAACCAGCAGAGAGTTTTCCCCTTGATTCCCACTGACTCCAGTTTTGCTAGGGCTTCTTGATGCCATATTCAATGCCTTGATGTCAAGGGTAGGGACTCTCACCTCACCTCTTGTATCTTTTGTCTATGTTTGAACCAAGGCTGTAATGAGGTCAGGAGCTGAGTGGCCCTGGTGGAACCCAAACTGAGCGTCACTGAGCAGGTTATTGCTAAGCAAGTGCCACTTGATGGCACTGTTGATGACACCTTCCATCCCTTTACTGTTGACATAGTTACTTCTATGATTTGTAGCACTCTTGCCTGAGAGTCAGAACTTGTGGGTTTGAGCCCCACTGCAGAGACTTGAGCACAAATTCCCGGCTGATATGTCCAGTGCAGTACTGAGGGAGTGTTGCACTGTTGAAGGTGTCATCTTTCAGGTGGGGCGTAAGCCAAGGCTGCTGCTTCCCTCTCAGGTGGATGTAAAAGACTTCACCAGCACTATTCAAAGAAGAGCAGGGGACTTCTCCCTGGTATCCTGCCCCTAATCAAGCTGTCAACCAAGCAGATTATCTGGTCGTGATCTCATTGCTATTTGTGGGACTTTGCAGTGCACATACTGGCTGCCATATTTCCTACATTACAATAGCGACTACACTTCAAAAAGTACTTCATTGGCTGTAAAACACTTTGGGACACCTTGAGGTTGCAAAAGACGCTAAATAAGTAGAAGTCTTTTAGCGTTACACGATGTCAGGGGTCAAAGCAGCCTCGTCGCTGGGGCTCCCCAGTCAGTACAGGCTCTTGTACGCACCTGTACCGAACACCCCCTCAAGTTTGAAGCACTCCATCTCCATCCTCGACAGCAGTAGGAGGGCGTGCCCTTACATTCCAGCTGTCAGTCTCAGGGTGATGTGGCCTGGTGAATCATTCAGCCTCCTGGGTAAACTGGCAGATTTTAGACATGCATTGATATGAAGCAGGTGTACACCCAGGCTGAAGTTAGAGCAGATTGGCTGCCCTGCTACCTACACTGCAAGTGACTACATTTCAAAAAATACTTCATTGGCTGTAAAGCACTTTTGAGGCTTCCTGAGGTGATGAAAAGCACTATATACAAATGCAAGTTATTTTTTTAATCCCCTGGAAGAGGCAAAAAACAAACAGGTAAAACCCAGATCAATTAGCGGGGGGGACATTCTGGAAATTTCTTCGGTCCTGATCCCTTCAGGTGATGACCACAAGTCTGGGATATCACTGTGGCCCTGATCTATGTCACATAATACCTAGGTCTTTTTGCTGACTTTTTGTTTTAGATTGACCTGGAAATGAATATTTAATTGACTGCTGAACTGACCTGTGGTCCTCCGATCCAGGATCACCCTGGTTTCCTTGGTACCCAGGATTAATATATACTTTGTCTGGAATAGCTATGGACCGCAGTTGGAAACACTCTGGGATTGGCCTGGAGCTTCCAGGAACTGAAGATTAATTTCCACAGCATACTGCTCCATGTACAAAAAAAAGAGAAAAATCATAGCATTCGATGAAAAGATAACATTTTTCCAATTTCTTTGAACACTTTTTGTTAGTTCCAAAATACATGGAGATGGGTGCAAAAGATCGGCTGCTTGACTGGGTGAAGCAGTTAGGGGCGGGCAGTCAGGTAATTAAATCTCCAATTTTTTATGAGCTGGGTTTTTTCCTTATTCTGTCTGGATCTCTCTCTCTCTCTCTCTCCCTCCCCCTCTTTCTCTTACACCACCCCTCCCCCACCACTAGCTGAACCTGCGTTGGGAGTTGTGCTGATTTGAACTTGGAAAAGGGTTGTTTAACTGACCTCAGACAGTAATGAAGGTTTTGTGCAGGCCATGTGATAAAAGCACAGTAAACCGTTAAGAACCAAGGTCTGCATTACTTCAGGGTTCTTTTCACACCACAGATTGTTGAATAGAATATACAAAGGATTGACAGTCGCTGGTGTGTGTTTTATTGCAACATTTGAAGATTAGGGAGTGAATTCTTGAGCGATTACTTGCTAAGACCTCAATGAAAATCACAGGCATGTTCTGACTCAGTCCCAATGAAAGCCACACCAGCAGCAGCCCATGCATATAAGACCAGATGATTTATGAGACTTTAAAAGATGATATCTCAGTTTTCAAAACTGTTTGAATTCCTAAAAGGGCAAAACCATAATGAGATTTGTTTCTGGTTCTTACTGAGATGATGTATAGCTTCCAGATTGGAAATTAAACAAGTTGACATATAGGATCCTAATGTGTGAAAGGTTATCAGGACCCTCTGCTAAAGAGCAAGAATTTAATAACTACAACAGGCTTTGCAGAAGCACTGCAATGGGGACTGGCTGAAAGGAAAGGACCTGCATTTTTATAGCACCTTTCATGACCTCAGGGCATCCCAAAGCACTTCACACCCAATAGGGTACTTCTGAACTGCAGTCACTGTTGTAATGTGGGGAAATACAGCAGCCAATTTACACACAGCAAGATCCCACAAACAGTAACTGGATAAGTGACCAGTCATGTTGGTTGAGGGATAAATATTGGCCAAGGCACCTCCCCTGCCCTTCTTTGAATAGTGCCATGGGACACTTTACATCTACCTGAGAAGACAGACAGCCTCAGTTTAACGTCTCATCCAAAAAGATGGCATCTCTTGACAGTGCGGTACTCCCTCAATACTGCACTGGGTGTCAGTTTAGAGCGTGTGTTCAATTCTCTAGATCTACAACTTTCTGACTCAGAGGCCAGTGTTTTACCCACTGAACCATGGCTCTCTATGTCTGGCCTCTTGTGTATCCCTGATTTTAACTGTTGCCCCCCTTCCCCCACCATTGTCAGCGATCAGCCGCTAGGCCCTAAGCTCTGGGATGTTCCCACCCCTAAAACTCTCCACCTCTCTCTCCTTTAACAGTCTCTTCAAAACACACCTCTTTGACAAAGCCTTGCTGATCGTGTGATTGGTTAAAAACTTTTCGTTCCTTTTTCATTTATCTAAGTTAAGATTAAGATTAAAAATGGCAGGAGATCTCAGACCCGTGTTATGCTCATCTTGCTCAATGTGGGAGCTCAGGGACATGGCTGATGTCCCTGACTCCTTCACGTGCAGGAAGTGTGTCCGGCTGCAGCTCTTGTTAGACCGCATGACGGCTCTGGAGCTGCGGATGGACTCACTTTGGAGCATCCGCGATGCTGAGGAGGTCGTGGATAGCACGTTTAGCGAATTGGTCACACCGCAGATTAGGATTGCTGAGGGAGAAAGGGAATGGGTGACCAAAAGGCAGAGAAAGAGCAGGAAGGCAGCGCAGGTGTCCCCTGCGGTCATCTCCCTCTAAAATAGGTATACCGTTTTGGATACTGTTGAGGGAGATGGTTCACCAGGGGAAGGCATCAGTAGCCAGGTTCATGGCACCGTGGCTGGCTCTCCTGTTCAGAAGGGCAACAAAAAGAGTGGAAGGGCTATAGTCATAGGGGATTCGATTGTAAGGGGAGTAGATAGGCGGTTCTGTGGTCGAAAACGAGACTCCCGAATGGTATGTTGCCTCCCAGGTGCACGGGTCAGGGATGTCTCAGATCGGCTGCAGAACATTCTGAAAGGGGAGGGTGAACAGCCAGTTGTCGTTGTGCTCATAGGCACCAATAATATAGGTAAAAAACGGGATTAGGTCCTACAAGCAGAATTTAGGGAGTTGGGAGCCAAGTTAAAAAGTAGGACCTCAGAGGTAGTAATCTCAGGATTGCTACCAGTGCCACGTGCTAGTCAGAGTAGAAATGAAAGAATAGTCAGGATAAATGCGTGGCTTGAGAGATGGTGCAGGAAGGAGAGGTTCAGATTTTTGGGACATTGGGACCGGTTCTGGGGGAGGTGGGACTATTACAAATTGGACGGTCTACACCTGGGCCGGACTGGAACCAATGTCCTTGGAGGTGCTTTTGCTAACGCTGTTGGGGAGGGTTTAAACTAATGTGGCAGGGGGATGGGAACCAAATGAGGAGGTCAGTGGACAGTAAGGAGGTAGTAACTAAAGCCTGTAAGGAACTAGATAATGAAGTCAGCGTGACTAAGTGGAAGAGTAGGCAGGGAGCAGATGATGAACGCAAAGGGACTGGTGGTCTGAGGTGCATTTGTTTTAATGCAAGAAGTGTAGTAGGTAAGGCAGATGAACTTAGGGCTTGGATTAGTACCTGGGAGTATGATATTGCTATTACTGAGACTTGGTTGAGGGAAGGGCACGATTGGCAACTAAATATCCCAGGATATTGATGCTTCAGGCGGGATAGAGAGGGAGGTAAAAGGGGTGGAGGAGTTGCATTACTGGTCAAAGAGGATATCACAGCTGTGCTGAAGGAGGGCACTATGGAGGACTCGAGCAGTGAGGCAATATGGGCAGAACTCAGAAATAGGAAGGGTGCGGTAACAATGTTGGGGCTGTACTACAGGCCTCCCAACAGCGAGCGTGAGATAGAGGTACAAATATGTAAACAGATTATGGAAAGATGTAGGAGCAACAGGGTGGTGGTGATGGGAGATTTTAATTTTCCCAACATTGACTGGGATTCACTTAGTGTTAGAGGTCTAGATGGAGCAGAATTTGTAAGGAGCATCCAGGAGGGTTTTCTCGAGCAGTATGTAAATAGTCCAACTCGGGAAGGAGCCATACTGGACCTGGTGTTGGGGAATGAGCCCGGCCAGGTGGTTGAAGTTTCAGTAGGGGACTAGTTTGGGAATAGTGATCACAATTCCGTAAGTTTTAGAATACTCATGGACAAAGACGAGAGTGGTCCTAAAGGAAGAGTGCTAAATTGGGGGAAGGCCAAAATTTGGCAGGAGCTGGGGAATGTAGATTGGGAGCAGCTGTTTGAAGATAAATCCATGAGGAGCAAATTGGCTGAAGTGGATTGGGAAAATACATTAAAAGGTATGACAGCACATAGGCAATGAATAGTCTTTAAAGAAATATTATATAGTTTACAGCAACTATAAATTCCTTCAAGGCACAAAACCCCCCAAAGTAAAGGCAGTCAACTGTGGATAACAAAGGAAGTTAAGGGTTGTATAGGATTAAAAGAAAAGACCTATAAAATTGCCAGAAATAGTAGTAAACCTGAGGATTGGGAGGATTTTAGAATATAGCAACGGAAGACGAAGAAACTGATAAAGAAAGGGAGAATAGAATATGAATGTAAGCTAGCAAAAAATATAAAAATGGATTGTAAAAGCTTCTACAGGTATGTAAAAAGGAAACATTTGGCTAAGACAAATGTGGGTCCATTACAGGCAGAGTCAGGAGAATTTCTAATGGAGAATAGAGAAATGGCAGAGAAGCTAAGTGATTACTTTGTGTCTGTCTTCACTGAGGAAGATACAAGAAATCTCCCAGAATTAGAGATCCAAGGGATTAGGGGGAATGAGGAATTGAAGGAAATTAGTATTTGTAAGAAGGTTGTATTGGAGAAATTAATGCGGCTGAAGGTTGATAAGTCCCCAGGACCTGATATTCTACATCCCAGAGTGTTGAAAGAGGTATCTATGGAGATCGGGGATGCATTGATCATCTTCCAAAATATTATAGATACTGGAACAGTTCCTGCAGATTGGAAGGTCGCAAATGTCACCCCACTATTTAAGAAGGGAGGGAGAGAGAAAACAGGGAATTACAGACTTGTTAGCCTTACATCAGTCATTGGGAAAATGCTAGAATCTATTGTAAAGGATGTGATAAATGGACACTTGGATAATAATGATCTGACTGGGCATAGTCAACATGGATTTATGAATGGGAAATCATGTTTGACGAACCTGTTAGAGTTTTTTGAGGATGTTACTAACAGAATTGATAAAGGGGAGTCGGTGGACGTGTTATACCTGGATTTTTAGAATGCTTTTGATAAAGTCCCCCACAGGAGGTTGGTTAACAAAATTAAAGCACATGGGATAGGAGATAATATACTGGCATGTATTGAGGATTGGTTAACAGGCAGAAAGCTGAGAGTAGGAATAAATGGGTCATTCTCGCATTGGCAGGCTGTGACTAGTGGGATACCGCAAGGATCAGTGCTTGGGCCCCAGCTGTTCACAATATATATCAATGATTTAGATATGAGGACCAAATGTAATATTTCCAAGTTCGCGGATGACACAAAACTAGGTGGGAATGTGTGTTGTGAGGAAGATGGAAAGTGGCTTCAAGGGGATTTGGAGAGACTTCGTGAATGGGCAAGATCGCGGCAGATGGGATATAATGTGAAAAAATGTGAGATTATCCACTTTGGTAGGAGGAATAGATGTGCAGAGTATTTCTTAAATGGGAAGAGATTAGAAAGCGTAGATGTACAAAGGTACCTGGGTGTCCTTGACAATAAGTCACTGAAAACTAATATGCAGGTGCAGCAAGCAATTAGGAAGGTTAATAGTGTGTTAGCCTTTATCGCAAGAGGATCTGAGTACCGGAGTAGTGAAGTCTTGCTTCAATTGTATTGAACCTTGGTTAGACTGCACCTGGAGTACTGTGTGCAATTTTGGTCCCCTTTACCCATAGAAGGATATTATTGCCATAGAGGGAGTGCAACGAAGGTTCACCAGACTTGTTCCTGGGATGGTGAGACTGTCCTCTGAAGAGAGATCGGGAAAACTGGGCCTGCATTCTCTAGAGTTTCGAAAAATGAGAGTTGATCTCATTGAAAGCCAAAAAATATTTAAAGGGATGAACAGGGTAGATGCAGGTAAGATGTTTCCCCTGGTTGAGGAGTCTAGAACCAGGGGACACAATTTCTAAATAACGGGGAAGCCACTTAGGACAGAGATGAGGAAAAATTTCTTTACTCAGAGGGTTGTGAATCTTCTAAAGCAGAGATGAACAGATTTCTAAGTACAAATAACATAAAGGGATATGAGGATAGTGTGGGGAAAAAGGCATTGAAGTGGATGATCAGCTATGATTGTATTGAATGGCAGGGCAGACTCAATGGGCTGAATGGCCTACTCCTGATCCTATGTTCCTAAACAGAACACTTAGTAATCATAAATTGTAATGAAGTTTACCTTTGGTGCTCATATTGTAAGCGAGCAGGTTTGTGTGAAATACATCTTAAAATGTTAGACATTTGAAGCCATTGTTAGGAAGCTGAATATTCCACAGTATTTGCTCTGCTCCCAATCTGAGCAAGTCATTTATTCAGTTTGGTTCCCCACGCCCCAGTAATAAAGAGGCGTGCGATAGAACGGCAGTTGTGACATACCTTTCCTCCCAGTTCCTTACACCTTGTTATTCTGACAGCTGGTAATTTGAGCAATGTTAAATTTAGATCCTATAATTTACTGTATTCAGCGGAGCTGTTGGAACTTGCTGCAGTGATGATTGACGTACCTCTCAGCTCCCAGCAGCTTACACTGTCATTTCATCTCCAGGCAAGTTCTGCTGTAACACTATCCAACACATCGCAAATAACAATAGCACTGGTCTGAGTGGGAGTGAGGGGCTGGTGTGGGACTGAGGGAGGAGGGAGTGAGGGACTGGGTAGAGTGGGAGAGAGGAGGGAGTGAGGGACTAGGTAGAGTGGGAGAGGGAGGAGTGAGTGATGGACTGGTGTGGGTGTGAGGGAATGGGCAGAGTGGAAGAGGGGAGGCAGTGAGGGACTAGGTAGAGTGGGAGAGAGAGGAGGGAGGAGGGAGTGAGACTGGTGTGGCTGGGAGCGAGGTGGGAGTGAGGGACTGGGTACAGCGGAAAAGGGAGGAGGGAGTGAGGGACTGGCTAGTGGAAGAGGGAGGAGGGAATGAGGGACGGGGTAGAGTGGGAGTGAGGGCGGTGGTAGTGAGGGACTGGGTAGAGTGGGAGAGGGAGGCGGGAGTGAGGGACTTGGTTGCGTGGGAGAGGGAGGAGGGAGTGAGGGACTGGGTTGCGTGGGAGAGGGAGGAGGGAGTGAGGGACTTGGTTGCGTGGGAGAGGGAGGAGGGAGTGAGGGACTGGGTTGCGTGGGAGAGGGAGGAGGGAGTGAGGGACTGGGAAGAGTGGGAGAAGGAGCAGGGAATGAGGGACTGGATAGAGTGGGAGAGAGAGCAGGGAGTGAGGGACTGGGTAGAGTGGGGGAGGGAGTGAGGGACTGGGTAGAGTGACTGAGTGGGCAAGGGAATGAGGGACTGGTCTTCGTATGAGAGGGGAGAGGGAGTGAGGGACTGGATAGAGTCAGAGAGGGAGCAGGGAGTGAGGGACTGTGTAGAGTGGGAGTGGAATGAGGGACTGTGTAGAGTGGGAGTGGAATGAGGGACTGTGTAGAGTGGGAGTGGAATGAGGGACTGTGTAGAGTGGGAGTGGAATGAGGGACTGTGTAGAGTGGGAGTGGAATGAGGGACTGTGTAGAGTGGGAGTGGAATGAGGGACTGTGTAGAGTGGGAGTGGAATGAGGGACTGTATAGAGTGGGAGTGGAATGAGGGACTGTGTAGAGTGGGAGTGGAATGAGGGACTGTGTAGAGTGGGAGTGGAATGAGGGACTGTGTAGAGTGGGAGTGGAATGAGGGACTGTGTAGAGTGGGAGTGGAATGAGGGACTGTGTCGAGTGGGAGTGGAATGAGGGACTGTGTCGAGTGGGAGTGGAATGAGGGACTGTGTCGAGTGGGAGTGGAATGAGGGATTGTGTCGAGTGGGAGTGGAATGAGGGACTGTGTAGAGTGGGAGTGGAATGAGGGAGTGTGCAGGGTGGAAGTGGAATGAGGGACTGTATAGAGTGGGAGTGGAATGAGGGACTGTATAGAGTGGGAGTGGAATGAGGGACTGTGTCGAGTGGGAGTGGAATGAGGGACTGTGTCGAGTGGGAGTGGAATGAGGGACTGTGTCGAGTGGGAGTGGAATGAGGGACTGTGTCGAGTGGGAGTGAAATGAGGGACTGTGTCGAGTGGGAGTGGAATGAGGGACTGTGTCGAGTGGGAGTGGAATGAGGGACTGTGTCGAGTGGGAGTGGAATGAGGGACTGTGTAGAGTGGGAGTGGAATGAGGGAGTGTGCAGGGTGGAAGTGGAATGAGGGAGTGTGCAGGGTGGAAGTGGAATGAGGGTGTGTGCAGGGTGGGAGTGGAATGAGGGACTGTGTCGAGTGGGAGTGGAATGAGGGACTGTCGAGTGGGAGTGGAATGAGGGACTGTCGAGTGGGAGTGGAATGAGGGACTGTGTAGAGTGGGAGTGGAATGAGGGACAGTGCAGGGTGGGAGTGGAATGAGGGACTGTGCAGGGTGGGAGTGGAATGAGGGACTGTGCAGGGTGGGAGTGGAATGAGGGACTGTGTAGGGTGGGAGTGGAATGAGGGACTGTGTAGGGTGGGAGTGGAATGAGGGTCTGTGTAGAGTGGGAGTGGAATGAGGGTCTGTGTAGAGTGGGAGTGGAATGAGGGACAGTGTAGGGTGGGAGTGGAATGAGGGACTGTGTAGGGTGGGAGTGGAATGAGGGACTGTGTAGGGTGGGAGTGGAATGAGGGACTGTGTAGAGTGGGAGTGGATTGAGGGACTGTGGAGAGTGGGAGTGGAATGAGGGACTGTGTAGTGTGGGAGTGGAATGAGGGACTGTGTAGTGTGGGAGTGGAATGAGGGTCTGTGCAGGGTGGGAGTGGAATGAGGGACTGTGCAGGGTGGGAGTGGAATGAGGGTCTGTGCAGGGTGGGAGTGGAATGAGGGACTGCAGGGTGGGTGTGGAATGAGGGACTGTGCAGAGTGGGAGTGGAATGAGGGACTGTGCAGAGTGGGAGTGGAATGAGGGACTGTGCAGGGTGGGAGTGGAATGAGGGACTGTGCAGGGTGGGAGTGGAATGAGGGACTGCAGGGTGGGAGTGGAATGAGGGACTGTGCAGAGTGGGAGTGGAATGAGGGACTGTGCAGAGTGGGAGTGGAATGAGGGACTGTGCAGGGTGGGAGTGGAATGAGGGACTGTGCAGGGTGGGAGTGGAATGAGGGACTGTGCAGAGTGGGAGTGGAATGAGGGACTGTGCAGGGTGGGAGTGGAATGAGGGACTGTGCAGGGTGGGAGTGGAATAAGGGACTGTGCAGGGTGGGAGTGGAATGAGGGACTGTGCAGGGTGGGAGTGGAATGAGGGACTGTGCAGAGTGGGAGTGGAATGAGGGACTGTGCAGGGTGGGAGTGGAATGAGGGACTGTGCAGGGTGGGAGGGGAATGAGGGACTGTGCAGGGTGGGAGGGGAATGAGGGACTGTGTAGGGTGGGAGTGGAATGAGGGACTGTGTAGAGTGGGAGTGGAATGAGGAGTACAAGCTTGAGCTCATCCACATCTCTGCTGCCTGTATCTAACTGGCTTTGATTTTACAATTCTCATCCTTGTGTTTAAATCCCGTCATGGCCTCACCTCTCCTTACCTCTGTAACCTCCCTCAGCACCACGACCCTCTGAGATCCTCCAATCCTGGCTTTGTGAGCATCCCTGATTTTAATTGTGGTCTGTGCCTTCAGTGGCTCGGCCCTGAGTTCTGGAATACCCTTCCTAAACCTCAGCTTCTCTCTCCTCCAGAAACATGCTCCTTAAATTCTATCTATTTGACCAAGCTTTTTGTCACCTGTCTGAATATTTCTTTGTGACTTGATTTCAAATGTTGTCAGATATCACTGCTGTGAAGCATTGGGATGTTTTTACCCCATTGAAGGCACAATATGGAAGCAGGTAGTTTTAAAAATTGAACTGAGTCCTCACACATGTTGAGTTATTCGCTTGAACATGGTTTGCTGGACATGATACTTGAACTGCTAACCAACTGAAGAAGGGTCACTGACCTGAAACGTTAACTCTGCTTCTCTCTCCACAGATGCTGCCAGACCTGCTGAGTATTTCCAGCATTTCTTGTTTTTATCTCTTATTTTCAGGTTCAGCGTTCAAAGTTGGAGAAGGGGAGATGAGCACAGTCTGATGGAGACTGGAGGCAGTGGGTCAGCCTTGTCCACCCAGCTGTCTGTGATGGTTGAATTTTGGTCAGATTTCTGCTGTGGACTCTTGCTCGCATTATGACTTCATAACAACTCTTAGCACCATTGAAAGTTATAAATCACTTTGGGGCCGTTGAATAGCTTGTGTGACCCCCCACCCATACATGACATTACTTGCAGGAGTTTGAACAAGTCGATATTTATCACCTGAGAGATAAATAAAGACAGAGAGTTGTTTAATTTCGTGACCACTGACAGTCCATTCGCATTAATCGTGTTTGTGTTGGAATGTGTTATAAATCTTTGACTGCTCCGGTTTTCAAATTTAGACAGTCTTGCTTCCTGAAGGCTTTGCTTCGCCATCCTCCCAGGTGGAATTTATGACAATTACAGTAACCTATGTGTAGTTTGAGGGCACGAGTTCTAGGCCAGGCCAGACAGGAACGGGGCTGTGTTAACGGGTGGGACCATTCCTGACAGACGCTGTTAATATTTCCAGGCAGATGAGGGGGTTTGGTGGGCTGGTGGTAGGGACAGGCACTCGGTAACATTTTTCACTTGCTGTCAGGTTTCTGCTTTCCCAGATTGAATGAGATAAGGGGGGGGGGGGGTGGGGGGAGAATCAAATCATAAAAGATTTACAAGCTGTTGTGTCAGGGCAGGACGTTGGTTGGGTGTACGTTAGGGATGTGGTATATAAGGAGCATGTGAAACTAATTGTTCCTGTCCATATTTCTCACCCGTGGCAGTACCTTTCTGACTCGCTTTGTCATTGAATGGATTTGTAAAGGCCCCATTCATCTCTCTGCTGTCACTTTCCTCTGCATTCACCTCCTCCTGATACCGCCTCCCTCTCTGGGTAAATGCACTGAAATGCTCCAGCTATCAATCATCTGCTTCACTTTCCTCCGTCCAGTCATAGCCTCATACCTCCTGGTGCCCCCAAGGCACAGTTCATCATCGCTCAGCTTTCGCTATCTGACACACCTCAGACTGCAGAACTAACCCCGCAATGTGAACTATCTCGGTCTTTTGTTACTCTCATCCTATCAAATTACAACAATCTGTATTTGATATATACAATGTGTGTATATATATATATATATATATATATAGTGTGTGTACTGTATGTATGTGTGTATTTACCGAATAGTATAATATATAGAGAGCACAAGTTTACCAAACAAGTGTTCCAGAAATAATTACCAGCTCACATCTTTTTTCCAGACCGTATGCGTGGATCCTTTTTTCCCCCCATTTTATTTAAATTCACTACATCCATTCCACCCACCTTTAATAATTTCCTGACACAGGGAGGAGAGGTGGTGGGCAAGAAGTGACCCATCTCCAGCTCCTGTTGCTGATGCTGCACAGTCAGCTGGTAGAAGGTGGGTAAGATGGGCCTGGGTTCCTTCCACGGGGAGGGGAGGGGGGGGGGGGGGGGGGGAGGACCTCACCTGTTTCCTCAGGTGGGCTGAGCGAGTTTGGGAATTCCTCCTGCAGGGAATAGTTTGTTACTCTGAGAGAGTCAACAGTGTAAGTTAAGTTGAACTATATTATAACCCATTGACACCAACTACCTATAGATCCACCAAAAAAAATTCTTCCTTTGTTCCACAGAGGTGAATGGAAATCCCAACTAAAAACTGGAATTGGATAAATCTATGAAGGGGAAATATTTCCACGGCTATGGGGAAAGAGAAGGGGAGTGGAACTAAATGGATCGATCTTTCAAAGAGCCAGCACAGGCACAATGGGCTGAATGGCCTCCTCCTATGATGTTTGGTTCTATGAAGAAAGATCGATTATTAATCTGGAAAAATTCCACCTAATGTTTAAGTTTAGTTTAGAGATACAGCACTGAAACAGGCCCTTCGGCCCACCGTGTCTGTGCCGAACATCAACCACCCATTTATACTAATCCTACACTAATCCCATATTCCTACCAAACATCCCCACCTGTCCCTATATTTCCCTACCACCTACCTATACTGGTGACAATTTATAATGGCCAATTTACCTATCAACCTGCAAGTCTTTTGGCTTGTGGGAGGAAACCGGAGCACCCGGAGAAAACCCACGCAGAATGTTGTTGAAAAAAGTTCCCACTTTTGCTTATTTCCATCCTGTTTTGTCACAGTTTAATTTTTTGGCATCATGTAAACCTATGTCAACAGCTGCTTGGAGGAGTAATTTTTCCAAACATTTCTCGAGATGTGGGTGTCACTGCCAAGGTTGGCATTTATCCCCCACCTAGAGAACTGTGTGGCTTTCTGGGCCACTTCAGAGGGGCGCTAAGAGTCAACCACATTGGTGCAGGACTGGAGTCACATATAAAGACCCAGACCAGATAAGCACAACAGGTTTCCCCCAATAAAGAACATTAGTGAATCAGCTGAGTTTCACAAGAATCCGATAGCTTCATGCTCACTTTTACCGACACAAACTTTTTAATTCCAGACTTTTTTCAAACCAAACTCAAATCTCAAACTGCCGTTGTGGGATTCAAACTCTCATTCCCCAGGTTACAAATCAAGGCCTCTGTGCCTTCAAGGACAGGTTGCTTGTAATGGTATATGGGAGTGTGTAACATCTAACCCCATCCTTACTTGATAGATGTCACTGCCAAAGATTTTCCACACATTCAGGCCAGGATGTTGGCGTGAGTGCCACCTTCCTGCTCCTACCAGTACTGCAACCAAATATTACCACCAGCATCACTGCCACCACAACTTGCATTTATATAGCGCTTTCAACATAGTAAAATGTCCCAAGGCACTTCACAGGAGTGTTAGCAAATGAAACTTGACACTACGTCATACAAGGAGATGTTGGAACAGGTGACCTAAAGCTTGGTCAGAGAGATAGGACGTGCATCGCACATCCACATACACAACCACCACTACCCCAGTGCAAAGATCCTGGCAATGAAACTCCACCAGCCTCATCCAACAGCAGCAGACACAGAGCATGGAGGAGGTAGAACCTCCAAAAGCTTGCAGAAGAGGCTCAGACTTGGTGCCAATGGGGAGATCATCCCACAGAAAGTGATAGGTACAAAGATCAGTTGGTACCTCATCGCGCTCAGTGTTATGGCCACCAAGCAGGCTATGACGGAGGAGAGAGCTTGCATTTCTATAGCACCTTTCACAACCTCAGGATGTCCCAAAGTGTTTCACAGCCAATGAAATATTATTGAAGAGTAGTCACTGTTGTTATGTAGGAAATGTGCCAACCAGTCTGGGCACAGCCATCTCCTACAAACAGCTATGTGATAATTGAGAGTTAAAAATTCCCCTGTTCTATCTCAAAATAGTGCCATGGAACTTTACATGTCCCCCCAGGAGGGCAGACAGAGCCTAGGTTTAATATCCAATCCAAAAGGTAGGACCTCTGACAGTGCAGCATTCCCTCAGTACTGCACTGAAATGTCAGCCTGGATGATGTGTTCAAGTCTCTGGAGTGGAACTTCTGGTTTAGAGAGGAGAGGCTTACACCAGACTGAATGATAGGATAGAGACATCCATCTTCAAGACTTTCAACTCTGGGTTCAATATTCAGTAATGAACTATTTCATTTTTAACTGTCTGTAACGTGTTAGGTTAAATGGAAGCCTCATTGACGTAGGGACAAAGCAACATAACATTGCTAAACATTGCTCTTATATCCACCATGCCTGACAAGCAGATTATTAACCAAGAAGACACTGGTTAGGACTTAACCTTTGAGAGAGAGAACAATTAGCCAACCATAAGGAAACCTTTTGGTCATATTATAGTAATAGTGCACCTTGTTCTGCTCTCATTTCCTATATCCCACTTCTGACATTCAATCCTGATACATTTAAGACAAAGCTAGATAAATACATAAGAGGAATAGAAGTATATGCTGATAGAGTGAGATGAAGAGGAGTGGCTGGAGACTCCTGTGGAGTTTAAACACCAGCACAGACCAGTTCTTTAAACACTTTCATTTCTTGGTTAATATAAATACTGGAAATGGGATAAAAATTCTTTCCTCCTTTAAGACGTTCCTTAAAACCTACCTCTTTGACCAAACTTTCAGTCACGTGTCCTAATATCTCTCGTGGCTCAGTGTCAAATTTTGTTTGGTAGCGCTCTTATGAATCACCTTCCAATGCTTTTATGTCAAAGCCGTTACATAAAATAGGAGGGGAAGTTACATCCTGCATTATTTGATAGCAGTGATGTTTTCTAGCCTGGAGGTTAGTTCCATCTATTGATGCTGAGGATGAAGGTGTGGTGATCTGTTCAATCTTGCACGATTCCTGACACAAGCGTTCTTGGCAGCACAGCAGGAACTGGTCTGTTATAAAGATTGCATGGGCTTGAATTCTGCATCAGGTGAATAAAACTCAACAAGTTCACTTCAGACTGTTTGAAAAGCACATTACTGCTCCCATCCTAAAGAACTGAAAACATAAAAACATAAGAACAGGAGGAGACTGCTCCGGAGCCTGTCCCATTATTTAATTAGATCATGGCTGATCTATATCTTAACTCCACCTACCTGCCTTGGTTCCATAACCCTCAATACCCTCACCTAATAAAAATCTTAGTCTCAGTTTTGATCCTCAGCCTCAACAGCTTGTTGAGGGACAGAGTTCTAGATTTACACCACCTATTGTGTGAAGAAGTGCTTCCTGACATCACCCCTGAATGGTCTAGCTCTAATTTTAATGTTATGCCCCCTTGTTCTGGACTCTCACACCAGAGGAAATACTTTCCCTCTGTCGACCCTATCAACTCCTTTAATCATCTTAAACACCTCAATTAGATCACCCCTTAATCTTTTACACACAAAGAAATACAAGCCGAGTCAATGCAATCTGGTCTTGTGATTTAACCCATTTAGCCCCAGTATCATTCTGGTGAATCTGTTCTGCACCCCCTCCAAGACCAATATATTCTTCCTGAGGTGCAACACCCAGACCAGAATGCAGTATTCCAGCTGGGGTCTAACCAGAGCTCTGTACAACTGTAACATAACATCCACCCCTTTGTACTCCAGCCCTCTGAGATAAAGATCAACATATCATTAGCCTTTTAAATTATTGTTTGTACTTGTTTACTAGTTTTCACTTAATCTATCAATGGTCCTTTACAACCTTTCTGCTCCCATCCATGTTATTTACGAGCAAAGGGAGGCAGAGCAAGGGTGAAGTTTTTAACTGCCTTCCTCCTGTCGCCTTTTCTTTTGGATGCTGCTGTGTAATAGGCAGTGGTGGAGCAGTGGGGAGGGATCGGGGAAGAAGATTCTTAACCCCCTCCCCCGCACTACACACAATCATTTTGAGTTTGGCCAACATGACTTTGAAGAACCCACCTCCATTGCAGACCCAGAATCCTCCGTTACTTGGGTTGGATATTTCCTGGAGGTTTCATCACATGACCTCTTGTCTCCAACTACCTCACCCAGTCAAAACCTTTTCTTCTCCCTATCAATAGTTTTATCACTAAGAAATGAAAGTGTTCAAAGTGCAATTCTGGTCGCCACACAACCAGAAGGACGTGGAGGCTTTGGAGAGGGTACAGAAGAGGTTTACCAGGATGTTGCCTGGTCTGGAGGGCATTAGCTATGAGGAGAGGTTGGATAAACTCGGATTGTTTTCACTGGAACGATGGAGGTGGAGGGGCGACATGATAGATGTTTACAAAGTTATGAGCGGCATGGACAGAGTGGATAGTCAGAAGCTTTTTCCCAGGGTGGAAGAGTCAGTTACTAGGGGACATAGGTTTAAGGTGTGAGGGGCAAAGTTTAGAGGGGATGTGCGAAGCAAGTTCTTTACACAGAGGGTGGTGAGTGCCTGGAACTTGCTGCCAGGGGAGGTGGTGGAAGCAGATGCGATAGTGACGTTTAAGAGACATCTTGACAAATACATGAATAGGAAGGGAATAGAGGGATATGGGCCCCGGAAGTGCAGAAGGTGTTAGTTTAGACAGGCATCAAGATCGGCGCAGGCTTGGAGGGCCGAATTGCCTGTTCCTGTGCTGTACTGTTCTTTGTTCTTTGTTCTTTGAAACTGAAGGAACGGCACAATTTTTTTCACCGACCCTGGGGATTTTTTCCTGGGTTTGCTTGCAGTACCCAGGAGATCAGTCTTTAATTCCTGGAGACTCCAGCTTGACAACCCTAGGTTTTCTGCATTTGTCCTCAGCCTCCAGGTTTGACCTGGGAGTCTGTGCAGTTTCCAGCCTGGCTTTCAATCTGGGTCAACTCAGCATTTGCCTCATTCCCAGCTCAGCTCCCCTTCCTGCCAAGTTGGCCAAATGTTGAGTTTGATTCCTCCTCTCCATCTGTATCCTAGGTAGCCAAGCCAAAATCTGCCACCGATAGCACCTGTATGTTCCCAGATAAGATGCTCCTATCTGCACACGAGCTTTACAGAGAAGTAGAATCAAAGTGTACAATCTGTTGCAGTTCAGACGTGATCTAACTGAATGGTGGAAAAGGCTTTTAGGACTGAATTGTCTATTCCCATTCCCATGTTCCTAGAAGGCAGTTGGGGTCCATACGTGAGATAAAATGCAATGGTCTTGAGAAATTTGCAAACTATTGAAGGGTTTTGATAGAGTAAATAAGGAGAAACTGTTTCCAGTGGCAGGAAGGTTGGTATCTTGAGGATATAGATCTAAGATAATTAGCAATACCAGAGGAGAGATGAGGAGAATTTTTTTTAGGCAGTGGGTTGTTATGATCTGCCTGATAGGGTGGTGGAAGCAGATAGTAACTTTTAAAGGGAAGTTGGATAAACACTTGAAAAGGAAAAATGTTGCTGGGCTATGGGGAAAGAGCAGGGAGAGTGGCACTAATGGGACAGCTCCTTCAAAGAGTCGGCACTATTCAAAGTGCAGGGAGTTCCCCTCAGTGTCCTGGCCATATTTACCCCACAACTAACATATCTAACATACAGATTTTTAAATTCTTTTTTTTATTCCTTCCTGGGATGTGGATGTCAATGGTAAGACCAACATTTATTGCCCATACCTAATTGCCCTTGGGAAGGTGGTGTTGAGTCACCTTTGTGAATCGCTGCATTATATGTGGTGAACATGCTCCCACAGTTCTGTGAGGGAGGGAGTGCCAGGATTTTGACCCAGTGACAATGAAGTATACTTCCAAGTCAGACTGGCAGATCTATCAACAAAATGTCCCTTCCACTGTTCACAATGGGCGAGGCACAGACCACACCCAACCAGCCCGTGCTTGCAAAACTCAAAACACAGTGTCCAACATTAGATGTGATTCTGCGATTGGACAACATTTAGTAAATAATCCTCAGTGTGCTTAGAATTATGCTGACAACCGATTTAAGATCGTCAGGCTCGCAGTGTGGTGCATTTGTGTGTACTGGAAACTACATATATTAATACACCGGGCCCTATTCTTTGCAGACAGAAAAAACATGTACACACATTGCGCCTGTTTCAGCTAACCAAAATAAGTGACAGCCATTCGCTGTTTCATTCCTCAGGGCAATGCCTTGACCAGTCAGAGTCAAGCTGCCTGGTTTAAATTTTAAACAAAGCTTGACAGTTAGCTATCAGTCACCATAAACTGGTGCATTCTCCATGACAACGCCTCTAACTATCAGAGTCCATTTGCCAACCAATCAGCATTCTCATCTCATACAGTATAAATTTGTTGCTTTCCCTTGCATTGGTATTCTTGCGAATTGTCCTGATGAGTACAAGACGAAAAGCTTTGACAAAATGCCTCTGTTTTGAGCAGTACTCCAAAACAGGTTAAGATCATTATCACATTGCTGTTTGTGGGAGCTTGCCATGCATAAATTGGCTGTTGCGTTTCTGACATGGCAACACTTCAAAAGTACTTAATTCGCCATAAAGCGCTTTGGGACATCCTGAGGCTGTGAAAGGTGCTAAAGAAATGCAAGTCTTCCCTTTCTCTCTTCTTCCCACATTAATATAGGACAGGGCCAGTAATTTATTTAATTTAGAGATACAGCACTGAAACAGGCCCTTCAGCCCACCAAGTCTGTGCTGACCAACAACCACTCATTTATACTAATCCTACATCAATCCCATATCCCCTACCATCTACCTACACTATGGACAATTTACCTATCAACCTGCAAGTCTTTGGTTGTGGGAGGAAACCAGAGTACCCGGCAGAAACCCACATGGGCACAGAGAGAACTTGCAAACTCCACATAGGCAGTACCCAGAACTGAACCCGGGTCGTTGGAGCTGTGAGGTTGTGGTGCTAACCACTGCAACACTGTGCTGCCCAAATGGTCACTCCAGAACTAAACCTCATGACTGACACCTCATGTTCCTTCCCCAAACCCACACTCCACAGTCTACAATTGACATTGCATAACACACACCCCACAACTTATTGCTTGTCACCTCATTGCCCACAGTCACCACCCTCACCTCAGTACATACAGTATCGTGCTGTGGGAGCATTGGTGCCCTTGTACAAAAGGTTCTCACTGGTGTACGCCAGGTGTGGGGAGAGTGATATCATTGTCGGAGATGAATGAGACATAACAAGATGTAGAAATGTAAACAAACTCTTAACCAAGAAAAGCCTTGTGTACTAAAGCTGGAATTCCTTTATCTAATACTTCATGTCGATTTAACTCTTTGGAGATAGTTTTTACATGAAACTCAGAGCTATTTGGAAAATCTAGGATGTGCTTTCCTTTTTTTTGTTCTCGAGATGTCAGCATTGCTAGAAAGGCCAGCATTTATTGCTCATCCCGAGTTGCCCCTTGAGAAGGTGACAAAGAACAAAGAACAAAGAACAGTACAGCATGGGAACAGGCCATTCGGCCCTCCAAGCCTGCGCCGATCTTGATGCCTGCCTAAACTAAAACCTTCTGCACTTCCGGGGACCGTATCCCTCTATTCCCATCCTATTCATGTATTTGTCAAGATGCCTCTTAAACGTCGCTATCGTACCTGCTTCCACCACCTCCCCCGGCAGCAAGTTCCAGGCACTCACCACCCTCTGTGTAAAAAACATGCCTCGCACATCCCCTCTAAACTTTGCCCCTCTCAACTTAAACCTATGTCCCCTAGTAACTGACTCTTCCACCCTAGGAAAAAGCTTCTGACTATCCACTCTGTCCATGCCGCTTATAACTTTGTAAACCTCTATCATGTCGCCCCTCCACCTCTGTCGTTCCAGTGAAAACAATCTGAGTTTATCTAACCTCTCCTCATAGCTAATGCCCTCCAGACCAGGCAACATCCTGGTAAACCTCCTCTGTACCCTCTCCAAAGCCTCCACATCCTTCTGGTAGTGTGGCGACCAGAATTGTATGCAATATTCCAAGTGTGGCCTAACTAAAGTTCTGTACAGCTGCAGCATGACTTGCCAATTTTTATATTCTATGCCCCGACCGATGAAGGCAAGCATGCCGTATGCCTTCTTGACTACCTTATCCACCTGCGTTGCCACTTTCAGTGACCTGTGGACCTGTACGCCCAGATCTCTCTGCCTGTCAATACTCCTAAGGGTTCTGCCATTTACTGTATACTTCCCACCTGCATTAGACCTTCCAAAATGCATTACCTCACATTTGTCCGGATTAAACTCCATCTGCCATTTCTCCGCCCAAGTCTCCAACCGATCTGTATCCTGCTGTATCCTCTGACAATCCTCATCATTATCCGCAACTCCACCAACCTTTGTGTCGTCCTCAAACTTACTAATCAGACCAGCTACATTTTCCTCCAAATCATTTATATATACTACAAAAAGCAAAGGTCCCAGCACTGATCCCTGCGGAACACCACTAGTCACATCCCTCCATTCAGAAAAACACCTTTCCACTGATACCCTCTGTCTTCTATGACAGAGCCAGTTCTGTATCCATCTTGCCAGCTCACCTCTGATCCCATGTGACTTCACCTTTTGTACCAGTCTGCCATGCGGGACCTTGTCAAAGGCTTTACTGAAGTCCATATAGATAACATCCACTGCCCTTCCTTCATCAATCATCTTCGTCACTTCCTCAACAAAATCAATCAAATTAGTGAGACAGTGGGTCTTCTTTCGTGAACTGCTGCAGTCCATGTTGTGCAGGTAGACCCACAATGCTGTAAGGGAGGGAGTTCCAGGATTTTGACCCAGAGATGATGAAGGAACGGCAATATATGTGAAAGAGCGGATAACCTGTGACTTGGAGGGACACCTGGAGGTGATGGTGTTCCTATGCACCTGCTCTCCTATTCCTTCTAGTTGGAGTAGGTCATAGGTTTGGTGACAGTGAAGTCAGGATGGTGTGAAACTTGGAGGGGAACTTGTTGGTGGTAGTGTTTCCATGCATTTGTTGCCCTTGTCCTTCTAGTTGGTAGAGGTCGTGGGTTTGGAAGGTGCTGTCGAAAGAGCCTTAGTGCGTTGCTGCAGTGCATCTTGTAGATGGTACACACAGCTGCCACTGTGCGTCGGTGGTGGAGGGAGTGAATGTTTGCGGATGGGGTGCCAATCAAGCGGGCTGCTTTGTCCTGCATTGTGTCATGCTTCTTGAGTGTTGTTGGAGCTGCAGCCACCCAGGCAAGTGGAGAGTATTCTCTGCTTCTGACCTGCCCTAGCAGCCACAGTATATATATGGCTGGTCCAGGTGTGCTTCTGGTCAATAGTGACATTAGAATATACAAACATACGAATTAGAAACAGGAGTAGGCCACTCGGCCCCTCGAGCCTACTCCGCCATTCAACAAGATCATGGCTGAACTGATTGTAACCTCAACTCCACATTCCCGTTTATCCTCGATAACCATTTGCCTCTTGCTTATCAGGAATCTATCTACCCCTGCCTGAAAAATATTTAAAGAGTCTGCTTGCACTGCTTTTTGAGGAAGAGATGTTGATGGTGGGGGCTTCAGCAGTGGCAATGCTGTTGAATGTCAGTGAGGAGGTGATTTAATTCTCTCTTATTGCTGATGGTCATTGCCTGGCACTTGAATGTTACTTGTCACTTATCAGCCCAAGCCTAAATATTGCCCAGGTTTTGCTGCATGTGGGCCAGACTGCTTCATGATCTGAGGAATTGTGAATGGAACTGAAAACTGTGCAATCATCAGCGAACATTGCCACTTCTGGTCACTGATGAACCAGCTGATGACAGGTAAATTGTATTTAGCACTTGTCTCCCCATTCCTCTAACCTGTCCATGTCTTCCTGTAGTCTTTTATAACCTTCCTTACTCTTTAATTAAGGAAAGCCAGTACGGATTTGTTAAAGGTAAATCGTGTTTAACTAACTTGATTGAGCTCTTTGATGAGGTCACAGAGAGGATTGATGAGGTTAATGTCATTGATGTGGTGTATGTGGTGTACAGAGACTTCCAAAAGGCGTTTGATAAAGGGGCACCTGACAGGCTTGTCTGCAAAGTCTGGAATAAAAGAGACAGTGGCGGCATAGATATGAAGTTGGCTGAGTGACAGAAAACAAAGCAGTGGTGAATGGTTGTTTTCACACTGGAGGAAGGTATATAGTTCCCTCAGGGTCAGTATTTGGACCACAGCTTTTCTTGCTCTATATTAATGACCCAGACTTGGGTGTACAGGGCACAATTTCAAAATTTGCTGATGACATAAAACTTGTAAGTTTTGTGAACTGTAAGGAGGATAATGATAGACTTCAAGAGGACACAGATAGGCTAGTGGAATGGGCAGGCACATGGCAACTGAAATTTAATTCGGAGAAGTGTGAAGAGGTATATTTTGGTGGGAAGAATGAGGAAAGGCAATACAAAAAAAAAGGATACAACTCTAAAACGGTTTCAGGAGCAAAGAGACCTGGGATTGTATGTGCACAAATCATTGAAGGTGGCAGGGCAGGTTGAGAAGTGGTTAATAAGGCATATGTGATCCTGGGCTTTATAAATAGAGACATAGAGTGCAAAAGCAAGGAAGTTATGGTGAACCTTTATAAAACACTGATTTGACCTCAGGTGGAGTTTTATGTCCAATTCTGGGCATCACACTTTAGAAAGGATGAGAAGAGATTGGAGAGGGTGCAGAAAAGATTCATGAGAATGGTTCCGGGGTGAGGAACTTCAGTAATGTGGTTTGGTTGGAGAAGCTGGGGCTGTTCTCCTTCAAGAAGAGAAGATTAAGAGGAGATTTGATAGAGGTGTTCAAAATCATGAGGGGTCTGGACCGAGTAGATAGGGAGAAACTGATTCCACTGGCAGAGGACATCGATTTAGGGTGACTAGCAAAAGAAGCAATGGTGACATGAGGAAAACCTTTTTTTTTTGTAGCAGGTAGTTAGGATCTGGAATACACTGCCCGAGAGTGTGATAGAGGCAGATTCAATTGAGGCTTTCGAAAGGGAATCGGATAATTATCTGAAGAGAAATAATTTGCAGGGCTATGGGGAAAAGGCTGGAGAGTGGGACTAGCTGAGTAGCTCTTGCAGACAGCAGGCATGGACTCCTCCTGTGCTGTAACCATTCTATGATTTGTCAAAGCCTGTATCTTTGTGTTAGCTGCAGACTTCGAGATTGTCGTTCGTATGCTCAAATGAAGTGTAAAAATGAATCCAGCACTGACCCCGTGCTACAGCATTTCCAGCTACAATTACCTTACTACTTTTTTTCTGTCCGTCAATCAATTTCCTGTTTGTGCTGCCACATTTCCTCTCATACTATTTGACTGAATGTTGTTAAAAGATCTCTTGTGAGTCACCTTATCCAATGCCTTCTGGAAATCCATTTACACCATATCCACTGCATTCCCTTAATCTATTCAATCATGAAGAAATGGACCAGCACAGGAACAACTAGCACATGCTGATATGACATGGAGCCTCATGCAATTTCCAAATTAATCCAGGTTTGAATGAAGTACAGCATTGATATGGAGAAGATGTTTCCACTTGTAGGGGGAATCCAAAACTAGGGGCCATAAATATACTGTTAAATCCAATAGGAAATTCCTCACCCAGAGAATGGTTAGAATGTGGAATTCGCTACCAGAGGAAATGTTTGAAGCAAATAGCACAGAGGCATTTAAGGCAGCTGTCTGTCTTCGGAGACGATGGACTGTACCGAGGGTGTATTTCACTTCTGGATTGAACATCATCCGTTCTGGCTGTAGAGGGCGACTCATGAGTGGCAACCCCTTCCACAGCTGTCATAGATGAATAACATTGGTCCAAGGTCAACTGATGTTTCCTCCTTCTGCCGGGCTCTCTTTTCCACCATCTGGTTGTTTCTTTTGTCCTCTGCTTTTTCCACGTCCTTCCTGACCACCATTCTCCAGCCACTCTGTCAGCAGCAAGGACTTCCTGGTGTACTTCCGTATTCGGCAGTCTGTCCTGCCAGGAGATGCCCAATATTCTTCTGTGGCAGCGGAGGTGGAAGCCGTTCAGTTTTTCTTGGCTTGCATAAGTTGTTGATGCTTCACTGCTATAAAGGAGGGTGCTGAGATCACAGGCCTGGTACACATGGAGCTTTGTATTTTTTTGCTGTTGGTCCACACTCACCTTTTCAACTTTGACATGACAGCTGCAGCCTTGGCAATCCTGCTGCTGATTTCAGCATCAAGGGACAGATTACTGGTGACTGTTGATCCAGGGTATGTGAAGCTGTCGACGACCTCCAAAGTGAGGTTGTTGATGTTGATGGAAGGTGTTGTCTCTACATCCTGGCCCATAACTTCGATCATCCTAACACTGAACGTCAGTCCAAACTCCTTGCAGGCCCGGGAGAACCGATCGACAAGCTGCTGCAAGTGAACTTCATTATGGGATGTCAGCACAGCGCCATCAGCAAACAGCAATTCATGGACTAGGACTTCACCCACTTTGGTCTTGGCGCACAGTCTTGCCATGTTGAACAGCTTGCCTTCAGCTCTGGTATGCAGGTGGGCACCCTTATTTAAGTGGCCAAAAACATACAAGAGCAACATGGAGAAGAATATGCCAAAGAGAGTTGGGGTTAGGTTGCAGCCCTGCTTTAACCCCCTGCTGATCTTGAAAGTGTCTGATGTTGCTCCATTGTAACTGATGGAACTGTGCATGTTCTCATGGAAAGAAGAGATGACATCCAAGAGTCTGGGAGGGCTGCCTATATCCCATAGGAGTTTAAAGGGTCCATCCCTGCTGACAAGATCAAAGGCCTTAGTGAGGTCTATGAAGACAATGTAGAGTGGTCTGCATTGCTCACAGTACTTCTCCTGTAACTGCTGAAGTGAGAAAATCATGTCGACTGTTGATCTTCCAGCTCGATGGTTCTATGATTCTCTGAAGCCATGCTGAGACTCAGGATAAATGCATGACGCCTGGCTCTGCAATCTGGTCACAGCAACATGAGCAAGGCCTTCCCCACAATACTTAGCAAGGAGCTGCCTCAGTAGTTGTTGCAGTCACTATGATCCCCCTTGTTTTTGTACAAGGTGACTATGTTTGCATCACGCATGTTTTGAGGCACAGATCATTCCTTCCAACAGAGACACAGAAGTTCATGGAGATGCTGCAGCAGTGCCAGTTTTCCACTTTTGATGACTCCAGGTGGAATACCATCATTTCCCGAGGCTTTACCATTAGCAAGATGGTTGATGGCCTTGTTGAGCTCTACTATGATGGGTTTGCTGTCCAGCTCCTCCATGACAGGGAAATCTGGAATGGATACTTCAGTGACAATGTTCTCCGTTGCATAGAGTTCGAGGCAATGCTCGACCCACCTTTCCATCTGCTTGCTAGGTTCAGTAATGATCGCCCCTGTCTTTGTCTTCAAAGGTGCTGATTTAGTTACTGCTGGGCCAGTTGCTTTCTTAATTCCTTCATACATTCCTCTAGCATCCCCAGATACAGCAGCAGATTGTATGCTGTTGCAGAGTTTTAACAGTATTGATTGGCGCAGTGCCGAGCAGCCTGTTGAGACTTGTTGCTGGCAGCTCTGAGAGCATCTAGGTTTTGTTTGCTGGGGACTTGCTTGTAGTTCATGAGGGCTCTGTTCTTAGTTGCAGTAACTTGCTCCATTTCAGTCCAATAAGCCTCAAAGCAGTCAGCATTCCTCCGATCTCTTTTCCCATACGCAGTGAGTACAGTTATAGATGGTGGCACATAGATGATTCCACTTTGACACTGCACTCAGGCCTTGGGCACTGTTGTCCGAAAGAGCCTGATCGAGGATGTCAAGGAGCTCCTGGGTCTTTTTGGGTCAGTGGTACAGCAAGTGTTGATCCGAGGACGACCTTTCTTCTTGGAGTGGTTTAGCTTCCTTGGTTGGGGCCTGACCTTGCTACACACCAGGGACTGGTCAGTGTCACATTTAGTACTGTGAAAGCTGTGAGTGCTGAGGATGGTACATCTGGTGATGATAACGTCTTATCTGGTGCCAGTGGCGTGATCTTGGATGTCGCCAGGACACCTTGTGGCATGGCTTGGTCTGGAAGTAGCTGCTCATCACAGAGAATCCACGCTAACAGCATAACTCCAGCAACCTCTGTCCATTTTCGTCATCTTGCCAATTCCCTAGTGCCCTATTCAGGTTGGCCAAGCTGTGTAGTCGGTACCCGCCCTTGCATTGAAGTCCCCTAGAAGATACAATCCCTTGGTGCTGGGAATTCTGCGGATGACAGCATCAAGTGTCTCATAGAACTGATCCTTGACATCTAGGATAGAGGTGAATGTCGGGGCATAGATTCACATGTGATTAACTGGGCCCACGCTTGTTGACAAGCGAAGAGTAAGAAGCTTCTCTATGCCTTCTGTGGGGGGTTCAATCATCGCAAGTAGTATGTTTTTTTACTGTGAAACCCACTCCATGCTCACATGTTGCCTCTTGGACTTTCCCCTGCCAGAAGAACGTGTAGTGATTGTCTTTAAGGGATCCACTTTGAGTGAGCCTAGTTTCTTGCAATACAGCAATGTCCACCTAGAGCCTCATGAGTTCTTTGTCGATCACAGCTGTCTTGCCTGAATCATCGACCTGCAGAAGGTCATCTGTAAGACCCGGAGGCATGGTCCTTACATTCCAGTTTGCGATACAAAGGACTGGTGTCATCTTTGTTGAGTTTGTTTTGCCTGGTGCCTAGATTATCAACCTGCCTGTCGAGAGATGAGTCTGTAATATCCAAGCACTCATTGAAGCAAGCAGGTCGTGGCAAGACAGCACTGAACTGACTGAGGGCTGCCCAGCTTGAGGCGGGCGGTCACTATCCAATGAGATGCAATGATCTTTCCCATCGTTGGATTTAATCCCTGGCGCTCATAGTCTACGTCAATGTCCAAGCATCAGGACTCTCCTCTCGGCATTGCTAGTATTGTCCAAAGGAAAGGAAAAAAACTACTGTTTGGTGCCAGCTCTGCTGCAGGAGTTGCTGGAAAGCTGCCTGATAAATGATAGATAACCGCCTTCGGGTCTCCCCTCCGGCATTTAAGGAGAAGCTTTATAAGTACAGGAGGGAGAAAGGGATAAAAGGCTATGCTGAGATGAGGTTCATGTGGACTGTTGTTTTTATCATATCGTCACAAAGATGAATAGTGTGAAGTAATGTAGGATTCACATGTTGAGACACCTTGACTCAGACACTCCTTCCATGGCCCTAATCAGTTTTAACCCAGTTGATTGGGGTGGTTCATCCTATACAGCAGGAGGGTTATATAGACTCCTACACCCACCAGGCACATGTATCCTGCTGGCTATCAATACAGAATGCAGGTCTGGAACTCCAGGCTGCAATCACTGAGACTGGCTGGAGCAGGGATTAAACCTTACACCTTTGTATTGAGAGGCAGGGATACAAACCACTGAGCCAAGGGCTGGTTCCAATAAAAATAGTGACATAGCATCAACATGTTGTTCCTCTTTCCCATCACGTTAGGCGAACCTTGCTTTTTATAGATCAACCTACCCCAGCATGGAGGCTGAATCTGAATATAATCATGTGTGGCATGTGGCCACATCACCACAGGATAATAACTGGGTATCTGTGAAGGGCTGGCTGTTGGCAGAGGGTGTATACTTTGCGGTGCCACATGTTTCGTGCCAGTGGCCATTAGTGCTTAGAACGAGTCTCCCACCCTGGTGCTGGACTGCACATTGACTAAAAGCAGAGACGCTAATTATGGATTCCATCTGTGTCTGTCTCCGTTTTACTGAACTGCCCAACTTGCTCATGCAGCAAAGAGCTTTTTAAAAGTTGCATTGTTTGGAATATTCGGTGTTTGTTGGTTACATGTGGTTCGGAGGTGGGGGGAGGGAGCAGTATTTTGTTTTTTTTTAACAATCCTCTTGCACCTGAAAATCACAGCCTGGGCCTAATTACTGGCACAATTTGCATATTTAAACAGGGAACTGTGCTGCTTGCTCATTTGAAAACTGGATCAAATCAATGAAAGAAAGGACTTGCATTTATACAGTGACTGTTGTGATGTAGGAAACACGTGACAGCCAATTTGCACACAGCAAGCTCCCACAAACAGCAATCAGATAAATGACCAGGTATTTCTTTTACTGATGTTTGTTGAGGCATAAATATTTTGCTTGGCCACAAGGGAGAACTCCCCTCTCTGCTTTGCAATAGGCACTGTGAGAACTTTCACATCCACCTGAGAGAGTAGACAGGGCTTCAGCTTAACTTCTCAACTGAAAGACAGCACCTCTGACAGTGTAACAGGCCATCAGTACTGCACGGGGACCATCAACCTAGATTTTATGCTTGTGTTTGGCGTGGCCCTTCTGGCTTAGAGGTAAGATCTCACTGAGCCATGACTGACAGCTCTTAGGGAGTGCTTTGCTGGCCAAGGTAGACACCATCATTTTCAGGCTCGTCGATGGTAAGCTCCATTTATGACACAGGAAGTGGAGGGGTATTTTTGGATCATGACTATAGTTTGAACTTTCTTACCATATTGAACTCTGCCAGTAACTCTGCAGGAGATTAGGAGTGTATGATCATGTGAGAGCATGTTCTAAACCCAGGCATCTCAGTAAATTAAATTCAGCACTGAAACTGCACCACTGCAGTGTTGAGCTTAGGCAGGTATCTCACTTAAACAGTACTTACAGCATAAGAAACAGGCCATTCTGCCCCACTGGTCTATGCCAGTCTTTATACTCCACACAAGCCTCCACCCATCTCTACTTTCATCTCACACTATCACACTTTCTCCATCGTGTACTTATCTAGCATTCCCTTGAACACATCTATGCTACTGGCTATAACTACTCCCAGTGGGAACACACTCCACATTCTCACCACTCTCTGGGTAAAGAAGTTTCTCCTGAATTCCTTATTCTATGTATTAGTTGAATCCAGGATTATGAATAAGAGGCTAAATCCTGATTGGGAATACATTCTGATTGGTGATGTGACAAGTGATATTGCCCACCTGTCTGTTCTGGGGCCTCTGCTTTTCACCATGTATTATACACACATATAGATATACATATATATATATAATGGCTTGGATGAAGGAATGGAGAGAGTTGTATATCCATGTTTGCCGGTGACACCACACTAGAAGGAACAGTATGTTGTGTGGACAGCTTTTTCTCATCCCGTTTTTCTTGGCAACGTAAGCACATGACATAAAGAGTGCAAGATCAAAATGACAGGAAGATGATCCATGGTTGACTTTACAACAACAGCTGGCATTCATTTAGCATCTTTAATGTAATGAAACATCCCAAGGCGCTTCACAGGAGCAATTCTCAGACAAACCGAGACACATAAGGATAGCAGTAGGTTTTCAGGAATGACTTAAAGGAAGTAAGAGAGGTGGAAAGGCACAGCCACCAATCATGTAGTGAAAGAAATCAAAGATGCACAAGAGGCCAGAATCAGAGGGGTGCAACAATCCTGGAGGGTTATTAACTCGACTGGAAATGAGCCCAACCCCTGACGTGTTATACCTCAAAAAGGAAATAACATCATTAGCAACATTTAGGGGGAAACATTTGTTCATGTAGCACCACTTCATTGGGCACTAGGCAGACTACCTTAATTCCCCAGGGACTGACAGCACTGCATGACCTGTGCGGGTTTCCTCATTAATATTATTGAAGATCTCTGAACAGGGCTTTCTGCCACTGGAGAATTAACATCATTTGTGTAATGCTCAATGAAGTGGAGCTATGAATTTCCCCCTTAGTGTTTTAACTGTGTGTAAAACTGGACTGAATTCTCTGAATATAGCATTTCCATAGCAACTGCTGTTTAAACTGCACGGACTTTGTTCTGTTATGTCTGCATAATTAACTTTCTGAGGGTTGAGGTGATAATCAGAGAAACAGTAAAATTTAGTTCATTTACTTGACTTGATCTTTGAACCAGCAAACTCTATGTGTTCTAACCAGTCAGGTACCTGTCTGGCTCTGTTGATAGTACCTTTACCTTTGTGTCTGAAGGTCATAGATTTGAGCCCTGCTCCAGTGACTTCAGCACTTTATCTAAGCTGTTATTTCAGTGCAATCGTGACAGGGGGTCTGCATTGCCAGAGGTGTTGGGGTATAAATTCATCTTGGACGAAAGCACAAAGTGGGCAATAGTGAATCTGCAGATTCTACAGCCTAAAGGCCTCACAGAAAAAAAACCCGACCCACACCCGACAGAACCACATGGGACCTGAGCCCGACCTGGCCCGAGTCCCTCCATTTCCCCACCGCCCCCCGACAACAACCCGACCTGAGCCCGACCAGCCCCGACCCGAGCCTGACCCGACCACTGCAATGTTCCCTTTATTACCTTCCGATTCTGAATCTGCCGGAAGCTGCAGCATGAGTGTGATGATGTCATCACACGTTCGCACGCTCACTGCGCAGACTCAGTTTCTCTGCTTGACCTCCTGGACTCGCAGCTCAGGTAAGTTTTTAACTTTTAACACTTACCTGCAATTCTTGTTGTCTGTCCCAGGACCCAGCCCGACCTGGAACTGGCCCGACCTGGACCTGGCCCGACCCGACCTGACCCGAGCCAGAAGGCCGGATCCAGAAGAGTGGCCCAACCCAACCCAAACCCAACACATATCGTCGGGTCCCATCGGGTTCGGGTCGGGTAGCAGGCCTTTACTACAGCCTGCCTGATTCTTGTTTCAATTGAAGTCAATGAGAAAGGAAATGGCTGCCGATTCCCTGTTGCCCATTCTGTGTTACTGCCCAAGCTGGATTTATACCCTGATAGCTTTCAAGTGAGACAATAAACCGAGGCCCCGTCTGCCCTCTCAGGCAGTTGTAAAAGATCCCTTGCCCCTATTTGAAAGAAGAGCAGGGGAGTTTTCCCCGGTGTCCTGGGCCAACTGTTAATGCTCGAATAAATGGACTTGCAAAGAACACAGATGATCTGGTCATTAATTGCTGTTTATGGGATCTTGCTGTGTGCATATTGGCTGCCACATTTCCTACATTACACCAGTGACTACACTTCAATTAGTACTTCATTGGCTTTAAAACGCTTTGGGATGTCTTGAGATCGTGAAAGGCGTTAGGGAAATGCAAACTGCTGGACAGTTCAGTATGACCCAGGATGATTCTGTAGAAAAGGGGTTGGCCTAATCTTGTTGATTGTGTGCTACATGATTTTCTGAATGTTTACGGGAAGTGTTATTCTCACTTTAGACTACCAAACTCAAACATGTTCACTTGTTTTATAGACAACCTGGGATTACAGAGTTACTACACCTGATAACACTGAGCTAATGCTGCCACTGCCTTTGCCGATTTACACAGCTCATTATACTAATCCAGATTATGAGGCGCTGGAGATCAGGAACGCCTGTGGTGACATTCCCATCTGTCCTAGCTAATTCTGTCTACGCGGCTAAACCTCCTCCCCCTCTTTTCTCACCCTTCAAAACTGATTACCCTTAAACGAAGGGTAAAGTGCAACTGTCATCCAGGGGTTTCCAACCCTCCAGGATTGTCCTCCAGAAAATAAAGCTTGATCTCCCATACACAGAAAACCTGGGAGAAAAATCATGAGTTTGTTAAAGTTTTTTCCCGTTTACTTTGAGCATTTTTGTTTAATAGTTATAAAACATATTGGAGATGATTGGGAAGTGGAGGTGGTGGTGATGGGAAAGTCACTTGGGTAATGAAGAGTCAATTCTCTTGGGAAGATATGTGTGATAACGGACATGCTGAGCAACCAATGGCAGAAGTGTGGGGGCGGGATGGTGGAGGCAGCAAGTCATGTGATGGTACCTCCAGGAATATGACTCACTAGAGTTGGCAACTCGACTGTCATTCCAAGAAACAATGGACAAGTGCCGACTGGATTAAGAGTTGACGAGAGACACGTGTTGGGGACTTCCTCAGAGCGGGTCCTTCTGCTGTGCTGTAACTTCACAGGAAGCTTCCAAAGTCCATCCCCTTGTCCTCACCCCAGAACCTGGGCAATGTGTAAGAAAGGGTTGATCAAAACAGGGTGAAGTCCGGTGGGACTCTTCATGTCCTGGGCCGCTTTGGTTACCGTGAAGGCCTGTTAGGAAGCATAGAAATAATCACCAGCTGGGGCTCTGGCAAACAAGTATTCAACGGTAGAAAAGGCAGAGCAAGATGTGCCATCTGAAATATCTCAATGCAGAACATGAGCTTAGCATCACCAATACCCTGTTCCACCAGTAGAATAAGTCCAAAACGTCATGGCAACACCCATGGTCCAAACACTGGCATCTGATCGATTCCATCATCATTCATGCCCAGAATCACAAAGATGTCCACACCACCAGAGCAATGACAGGAGCTGATGTCTGCTGGACCGATCATTGGCTTATTCATTCAATCATGTCCATCAAACTGGCTCCCAAACAACGAATGCAACAGAAGAGATGTCCACGAAAGATCAACATCGAAGCTCTGCAGGATGCTATCAAAAGAGATCGATTCTAGAGAAAAATTTTCAAACTTCAATGAAGAAGAGCGTCCACAGTGCTTGGAATGTCCTTAAGTCCAATATCATCAATACCTGTAAAGATACACTTGGATTTTCTGTCAGGAAACATCAGGACTGGTTTGATGAAAATGATCAGAATATCAATGAACTGATTGATTGCAAGCCCAAGATTTTCTGTGCCTGGCAAAATGACCCAAATATAAGCAAAAGAAACTGGCTTAACAACAAGCAAAGACAGAGGTACAAAGGAGTACCTGCAACATGAAGAACAGCTGGTGGACAGACAAGACAAAGGAACTTCAGCATCTCACTGATATGAATGATATCCGTGGCTTCTTTGCTGCCACAAAAACCATTTATGGCCCAAGTACTCAAGGTCAAGCTCCTTTGAGACCTAAGGATGGGGGAGATCCGATCGAGGAACAGGAAGCTGTCAATGCCCGTTGGAGGGAACATTTTGAAGAACTTTTCAATCAAGAACAGATTGTTGACGTGAGTGTTTTCAACTCCATCCCCCAACATTCAGTTAGAGACGAGCTCGGAACTCCACCAGCAACTATGGAGGTGATGAAAGCCATTATATAAATGATGAACAACAAAGCTGGAGGAGGTGATGAAATCCCCACTGAAATCTTGAAGCACGGAGAAGAGGAACTAACATTACAGCTCCGCACCCTCATCCTGCACATCTGGAATGAAGAAGTTCCAATTGATCTCAAGGACACTGTGATTGTGACAATCTTCAAGAAAGGGGACAAATCCAACTGTGGAAATGACAGAGGCATCTTCCTGCTCTCCATTGCAGGAAAGATTACAAGAATCCTTCTGAACCGACTCGTTACACTTGCTGAAGAGATTCTCCCCGAATCTCAATGTGAGTTTAGGCCATCGAGCAGCACTGCCGACATGATTTTCACAGCTTGCCAACTACAAGAAAAACAACACGAACAACATCAACCTCTCTACATAGCATTTTCTTTTCACTTGACAAAGGCCTTTAACTCTGTAAATCGTGAGGCACTCTGGAAGATTCTGTTGAAGTATGGATATCCTCCAAAATTCATGACCATCTTTCACCTGCTTCGTGATGATAAGCAAGCGGTGATCCTTAGTAACAGATCCATTACCATCCTGACTTCAGTCATTGAGCTCCAATACGCTGATGATGCTGCAGTGACTGCTTTGTCGGAAACAGATCTTCAGAGAATCATTAACGTGTTTACTGAGGCATATGAGAAGGTGGGACTTACACTGAACATTCAGAAAACCAAAGTTCCGAAGAAGGGTCACTGACCCGAAACGTTAACTCTGCTTCTCTTTCCACAGATGCTGCCAGACCTGCTGAGTGAATCCAGCATTTCTTGTTTTTGTTTCAGATTTCCAGCATCCGCAGTATTTTGCTTTTATTCAGAAAACCAAAGCCCTCCATCAGCAAGTTCCAAATGCACAAGCCCCAGCACCATTGATTAGGATTCACAATGAGTGCCTGGAAAATGTGGAACAATTCCAGTATTTTGGAAGTTATCTTTCACAGAAGGCTGACATTGATGAAGAAATCCAGCATCACCTGAAATCTGCTGGTGCAGCCTTTGGCCACCTGAGGAGGTGACTGTTTGAAGATCGTGACATCAAAACTGAAAGCAAGCTCATGGTCTACCATGTGGTCGTGATCCCTACCTTACAGTACGGGGCTGAAACATGAACAATGTATAGGAGGCACCTCAAAGCACTGGAGTCATTTCATCAACGCTGCTTGTGGAAGATCCTGCATATCAAGTGGGAGGACAGGCGAACCAACACCAGTGTCCTCTCACAAGCAGGCACCACAAGCATCGAGGCTATTATTATCCACCATCAGCTTTGTTGTGTTGATCATATAATTCAGATGTCAGATACCAGGCTCCCAAAGCAGGTCCTGTTCTCCCAGCTCAGTCAGGGCAGACGCAGCAGAGGAGAGCAGCAGAAGCACTTCAAGGATGTGCTGAAAGCCAACATGAAGAAATAAAACATTGACATCAACTCCTGGGAGACCATCACGCTGGATTGAACCAGATAGAGGTAGAGTCTGTGGGAAGGATCCCAGCATTCTGAGACCCAACAACGACGAAATGAAGAGGAAATGTGAGAGCGGCAAAAAGAACAAGCCATGACCCGAACTAATAATACATGAGCAGACATCCCACATGGCAACAAATGCCCTACGTGTCATGAAGTCTGTAGATCCCGAATCGGCCTCATCAACCATCTTCGGACACACGAAAGACAATCATCCTCGCCTGTGAGGGATAGCCAATAATAACGTCACAGGAGGTGTGACAGAAGACCCTCCCTTTCCACATGGCAAAGTTGTGGCAGCAGATTGGAGGAGCTCTGAGGAAGTCTCAGGCTCTGTCTTGGGCCATTGGGGTCCATTTCGATTATTGGCTGTCCAATCCGGTGGAGAATAGCTCTCCCGCGATTTCAAGGTCCCGGCCTCAATTAACTCTGCCGGGGGAGCTGCTGGCCACCAAACCCGCCTGGATTGGGATGTCAAGATCAGGCTGGCTGCCAATTAGGTGAGCTGACGCAGGTGGGTGATATTGTGATCATGGAGGGGATCCCGGGGCAACGATGACCCAGGTTATGTTTGTCAGTCACTCCTGCTCCTCTGAGGCCTACAATAATAACTCAACATTGACCTTTTGGCAGATCTCTTTGGTTCCATCGCCTATAGAACTGGTCAGAGTGAGAACGGTGCAGGCACCAACCAGTTCTAACCTAAAATGGCAAACCAGGGTCCTATTTATGTCACAGGACCCCGATTCCCATATTAAAAGGGGCCTATTGCCTGAAACAGGCAGGCACTTTAGAGACCTGGCAGTAGGTACCTTTTAAAATGGCATTGGCTGCCTCTCCTGGTCTTAACACTGGCTGTAAGGCTGCCGACCCCATCTTGAGTCTGTTACCATTAATATCAGACAAAGGGAGTCCAAATGGACCCAATTCACTTTGAAATAAAGGTTGAGTGTCTCTCGTGTCGTAGGGTTTCCAGCTCCCCTGGATTGCCCTGTAGGCTGTAGGAATTGAAGCCTAAGACACTGCTGTGCACAAAAAACTCTAGAAAGCAAAATCCTAAAGGCACTAAGAAAAATTGTTTCTGTTAAATTTTCTATATCAGACATGGGAATAACATCTGATTGACTGACAGTCAAGAATCATCAGGTAATGAAGAATCTGCTCATTTTCCATTGGAGAAGGCAGTAAATTATTAGGATGACTTGTGACCAATGGCGGTAATCTGTGTGGGCGTCGAGGTTGGAGGCAGGAGGTCACATTATGAAACCTCCAAGACTACGTCCAACTGGAGTTGTAATCAGTCAGCACTGTTCAAAGTCACGGCCATGATGGGGTAGGTCCTAAACCTCTCCCCCACTAAGAATTGGCAAACATACTTCAGTACCCAGAACAGTCTGACTGCTCCCACATCCAATGGGATGGAACTCAGAAGAAGGCAGGGCAATGAGTAAACACGTTAGATAGAATAACCCCCCCTACTGATCATATGACAGAGGGAAGGTCATTGATGAAGCAGTAGTTCGGGCCTAGGACACTACCCTGAGGAACACCTGCAGTGATGTCCTGGGGATGAGGTGATTGGCCTCCAACAACCACAACCTTCTTCCTTTGTGTCAGGTATGACTCCAACCAGTGGAGTGTTTTCCCCCGATTCCCAATGTTTTCACTAGTGTACACAGAGGAGTGGAGAATGGACAATGGAGGTGAGAAAAGTGAAGAGGCAGAGAGGTATAGGGAGGGAATTCCAAATCTTAAAGCTTAAACAGCTGAAGGCATGGCTGCCAATGTTGGGACAATGGAGGAACACAGAGTTCTTAGACTGGAGGAGTTAGGGAGAAGTGAGGCCATAAAACTGCTGAGGGATAATAAGTTTTTGACATGGGATTAACTGTGTTTCACTGACAGTGAGATGCATTTGAAGACATCACGTTTGGTCCCCATATTGTAAGGTTTATTGCATTCAAGTGTTATATGAAGTATGAATCCTTAAAGATAGGAACATAGGAACGATGATAAACAGGTAAAGACTCTCTTGTCCATCCAGCCTGTTCCAGACAATTGTGATATCTTGTGCATCACAATATATACACTCCACCCTACCCCATCCAAAACCATTCCTGGGAGAGGTGAAAAACCAGATAAAATCCCAGGCTAAATTGAGTGATTAAAAATCCGGGAAATTCCTTTCCGACCCATCCAGACGATTGTAACTGGTCCAGGAGATCACCCTCACTTGTATGCACCTTTAGTACGAGGTGATCTCCTGAGTGTTACCATAATCTTGTGCATTAGTTAAAGATGGCCTGCCCACTGCCTGACTGTCGTCACTCTGCTCTAATTATCCTGAGGAAAGGAGATTAAATGGGCTCACGTCATGCTGCAGGATAGTTCTAATGCTGTTCTTAGGCTGCATTAAGAATTAAGAGCGAGGCAAGAGCTTGTTTCTCGGAAAAGCATCACCCTCCTCCCAGAGATTCCCACTCTTGCACTCTGTCTGCCCTGTTTGGTTGAGTGAGTTTCAGTGGATCTCTTCTGTACAATGATTGACGGTCAGTTGTAGGTCCATGAGTGTGGAGATTCAGTGACTGGTCTTAGAAAGATGGCTTTTCACAGCCTGGTCAATAGTCCATGGAGGACCCACAACAGTACCTTTCACACAAAGGAGACCCCCATCTCAGAGCAAGGGGAGACTGTAATTGGCATCTACCTGCTGAGTCTCGGTATGTAACACTGATTCACACTCTACATAGAATCATATATATTACATACATTATATAGGATATTGTATAAAATTATACACATTACATAGAATTGCATAGAATGTACAGTTCATTCAGCCCAGCTAGTCCATGCCAGTGTTTATGCTCCACAGGAATCTCCTCCCACCCCCTCTTCATCTAACCCTATTAAAATATACTTTTATTCCTTTCTCCCTCATGTGTTTATCTAGCTTCCCATTTAAATGTATCTATGCTATTCTCATCAACTACTCCTGTGGTAGTGAATTCCACATTCTCACCACTCTATCGGGCCTATCGGGGGCAGGCTGCAGTGACCGGGCCTCTGGCACGGGGTCCTGCACTGTGGCTCAGAAGGGAAGGAGGGAGAATGGGAGAGCACTAGTCATCGGGGACTCGATGGTGAGGAGTACGGACAGGCGGTTCTGTGGGCGCAGGCGAGACGCACGGATGGTTTGTTGCCTCCCTGGTGCCAGGGTCCGTGATGTTTGTGATCGCGTCTTCAGGATCCTTAAAGGGGAGGGGGAGCAGCCAGAGGTCGTGGTGCACATTGGCACCAACGACGTAGGAAGGAAGGGTGGCACAGATGTTAGAAGTGAGTTTAGGGAGTTAGGCTGGAAGCTGAAAGCTCGGACGGACAGAGTTGTTATCTCTGGTTTGTTGCCGGCGCCACGTGATAGTGAGGCTAGGAATAGGGAGAGAGCACAGCTGAACACGTGGCTGCAGGAATGGTGTAGGAGGGAGGGCTTCCAGTTCTTGGATAATTGGACTGCATTCTGGGGAAGATGGGACCTGTTCAAACAGGACGGGCTGCATCTGAACCAGAGGGGCACCAATATCCTGGGAGGGAGGTTTGCTAGTACTGTTCGGGAGGGTTTAAACTAGTTTGGGAGGGGGATGGGAACCGGACTTGTAATCCAGGGACCAGTGGGTCCACTCAGAAAGACAAAGAGTGTAGTGAGGTATTGGGGAAGGTAGCACTGTCACAGAGGACAGATGGGCACGGAGAAGGGTTAAAGTGCGTATACTTCAACGCAAGAAGCATCAGGAATAAGGTGAGTGAATTGAAGGCGTGGATGGGCACTTGGGACTACGATGTTGTGGCCATCACTGAAACGTGGATAGGTGAGGGGGAGGAATGGTTTTTGGAGGTACCTGGTTATAGATGTTTTCATAAGATTAGGAATGGTGGTAAAAGAGGTGGGGGGGTGGCATTGTTAGTTAGAAATAGTGTAACAACTGCTGAAAGAATTTTCGAGGAGGATCTGCCGACTGAGGCACTGTGGGTTGAGGTCAGGAACAGGAAAGGAGCAGTCACCTTGATGGGAGTTTTCTATAGGCCCCCCAATAGCAGCAGGGAGGTGGAAGAGCAGATTGGGAAACAGATTTTGGAAAGGAGCAGAAGTCACAGGGTAGTAATTATGGGGGATTTCAACTTCCCAAATATTGATTGGCAACTCTTTCGATCGAATAGTTTGGATGGGGTAGGGTTTGTGCAGTATGTCCAGGAAGCTTTTCTGACTCAGTATGTAGACTGCCCGACCAGAGGGGAGGCAATATTGGATTTGGTACTAGGTAATGAACCAGGGCAAGTGATAGAGCTGTTGGTGGGCGAGCACTTTGGAGATAGTGATCACAATTCTGTAGCATTCACTGTGGTAATGGAGAGGGATAGGTATGTGCAACAGGGCAAGGTTTACAATTGGGGGAAGGGTAGATATGATGCTGTCAGGCAGGAACTGAGGAGCATAAGTTGGGAGCATATGCTGGCAGGGAAGGGCACGGTCGAAATGTGGAACTTTTTCAAGGAGCAGATAGTAGGGGCCATTGATAAGCATGTCCCTGTCAGACAGGGAAGGGATGGTCATGTGAGGGAACCGTGGTTGACAAGAGAGGTTGAGAGTCTTGTTAGGAAGAAGAAGGATGCGTATATAAAGTTGAGGAAAAAGGGCACAGGCATAGCTCTGGAGGGATACAAGATGGCCAGGAAGGATCTGAAGAAAGGGATTAGGAGAGCTAAGAGAGGGCATGAAAAATGCTTGGCGGGTAGGATAAAAGAAAACCCCAAGGCCTTTTACGCGTATGTCAGAAATATGAGGATGACTAGGGGGACCGTAGGTCCGGTCAAGGACAATAGCGGGAGACTGTGTGTTGAGCCGGAAGAGATAAGTGAGGTTTTGAATGAGTACTTCTCTTCGGTATTTACGAATGAGAAGGGGTGTATTACTGAAGAGGACGGTGGGAAGCAGACTGGTAAGCTCGAGGAAGTGCTCGTTAGGAGGGAAGATGTGTTGGGGTTTTTGAATAACTTGAAGATAGACAAGTCTCCCGGGCCTGACGGGGTATATCCAAGGATGTTATGGGAAGCAAGGGATGAAATTGCAGAGCCGCTGGCAATGATCTTTTCATCTTCTCTGCTGACGGGGGTGGTACCAGGTGATTGGAGGGTGGCAAATGTTGTGCCCCTGTTCAAGAAAGGGAATAGGAACAACCCTGGGAATTACAGGCCAGTTAGTCTTACTTCAGTGGTAGGCAAGTTGATGGAAAAGGTACTGAGGGATAGGATTTCTGAGCATCTGGAAAGACACTGCTTGATTCGGGACAGTCAGCACGGTTTTGTGAGGGGTAGGTCTTGCCTCACAAGCCTGATTGAATTCTTTGAGCAGGTGACCAAGCAAGTGGATGAGGGTAAACCAGTGGATGTGGTGTACATGGATTTTAGTAAGGCATTTGATAAGGTCCCCCATGGTAGACTTATGGAGAAAGTCAGGAGGCATGGGATAGTGGGGAATGTGGCCAGTTGGATTAAGAATTGGCTAACTGATAGAAGGCAGAGAGTGGTCTTAGATGGTAAATACTCAGCCTGGAGCCCAGTTACCAGTGGCGTGCCGCAGGGATCAGTTCTGGGTCCTCTCCTGTTTGTGATTTTTATTAACGACTTGGATGAGGAAGTCGAAGGGTGGGTCAGTAAATTTGCAGATGATACAAAGGTTGGTGGAGTTGTGGATACCGAGGAGGGCTATTGTCGTCTGCAAAGGGACTTGGATAGGTTGCAGTGCTGGGCTGAAAAGTGGCAGATGGAGTTTAACCCTGAAAAGTGTGAGGTCGTCCATTTTGGAAGGACAAACATGAATGCAAAATACTGGGTTAACGGTAGGGTTCTTGGGCATGTGGAGGAGCAGAGAGACCTTGGGGTCTATGTGCATAGATCATTGAAAGTTGCAACTCAAGTGGATAGGGCTGTGAAGAAGGCATATGGGGTGTTAGCGTTCATTAGCAGAGGGATTGAATTTAAGAGCCGTGAGGTGATGATGCAGCTGTACAGGACCTTGGTAAGGCCTCATTTGGAGTACTGTGTGCAGTTCTGGTCGCCTCATTTTAGGAAGGATGTGGAAGCCTTGGAGAGGGTGCAGAGGAGATTTACCAGGATGTTGCCTGGAATGGAGAATAAGTCTTACGAGGAAAGGCTGAACATTCTAGGCCTCTTCTCATTAGAAAGGAGAAGGATGAGGGGTGACATGATAGAGGTTTATAAGATGATCAGGGGAATAGATAGGGTAGACAGTCAGAAACTTTTTCCCCGGGTGGAGCAAAGCGTTACAAGGGGTCATAAATTTAAGGTGAAGGGTGGGAGATATAAGGGGGATGTCAGGGGAAGGTTCTTTACCCAGAGAGTGGTCGAGGCATGGAATGCCTTGCCCGGGGAAGTTGTTGAGTCAGAAACTTTAGGGACTTTCAAAAGGCTTTTGGATAGGTATATGGATAAAGGAGAATGATGGGGTATAGATTAAATTGTCCTTGACAGAGGACAAAGGATCGGCACAACATTGTGGGCCGAAGGGCCTGTTCTGTGCTGTATGTTCTATGTTCTATGTTCTATGTTCTCTGGGTAAAGAAGTTTCTCCTGAACTCCCTATTGGATTTATTAGTGACCATCTCATATTTATGGCCCTTAGTTTTAGACTCCTCGACAAGTGGAAACATTTTCTCTACATCTCAGCTATTGAACCGCTTCATAATGTTAAAGATCTCTACCAGGTCACCCCTCAGCCTATTCAATCTTTTTCTGTCAATACAGTATAAAGTTTCCATGTTTTAGGGGGATTCTCCAGTCTGCAAGCTCAGCTGAAATTAAAAACTGCTTCACACAGTCTCCCCTCCTGGGTGTTATTTCTATGAACTTGGCAGGGAGCAAATTGAAGGTGAGACCTGGTATCAGTAATCCATCTTCTCGCTGTGCTTCTTCCCTGAGGTTGGTTATCCTGGTTTGGAAACAGCGTGGTGATATTTGTGCTGTCCAGGCAGAGGGCAACACTACAAGCGACAGATTATTTAACCTTTAACCTCGCCGTGTCGGATGCCAGTATTTCTCTTTTTGGATACTCCCGTGGAATTATTGAGATTTTCAATGTATTTCGAGATGATGGCTTTCTGATTACTTCCATATGGACTTGTCAGGTAAGATGCACTAGCAAGCAGTCCCACTGCAGTAACTTTCCATATTGTTCCCATGGTGTCAGCTGTAGCTCAGTGGGTAGCACTGCCAACATTGAGTCCGAAGATCATGCCCTCATGTCCCATCCAGAGACTTGAGCACAAAATCTAGGCTGACACTCCAGTGCAGTTTTGAGGCAGTGCCGCACTGTCGGAGGTGCTGTCTTTAGAAGTTAAAGCTAGGTTCCATCTGCACTCTCAGGTGGATGTAAAGATTCCATGGCACTATTTCAATGAACAAAGAACAGTACAGCACAGGAACAGGCCATTCGACCCTCCAAGCCTGCGCCGATTTTGATGCCTGACTAAACTAAAACCTTCTGCACTTCCGGGAACCGTATCCCTCTATTCCCACCCTATTCATGTATTTGTCAAGATGCCTCTTAAACGTTGCTATCGTACCTGCTTCCACCACCTCCCCCAGCAGCAAGTTCCAGGCACTCACCACCCTCTGTGTAAAGAACTTGCCTCGCACATCCCCTCTAAACTTTGCCCCTCGCACCTTAAACTTATGTCCCCTAGTAACTGACTCTCCCACCCTGGGAAAAAGCTTCTGACTATCCACTCTGTCCATGCCACTCATAACTTTGTAAACCTTTATCATGTCACCCCTCCACCTCCGTCATTCCAGTGAAAACAAACCGAGTTTATCCAACCTCTCCTCATAACTAATACCCTCCAGACCAGGCAACATCCTGGTAAACCACCTCTGTACCCTCGCCAAAGCCTCCACATCCTTCTGGTAGTGTGGCGACCAGAATTGTATGCAATATTCTAAGTGTGGCCTAACTAAAGTTCTGTACATCTGCAGCATGACTTGCCAATTTTTATACTCTATGCCCCGACCGATGAAGGCAAGCATGCCGTATGCCTTCTTGACTACCTTATCCACCTGCGTTGCCACTTTCAGTGATCTGTGGACCTGTACGCCCAGATCTCTCTGCCTGTCAACTTTTCCTTTCTCGCAGCATCTGCTGTCAAATTGATTGATGGTCTCCATGAACTGCAGTCTCTATGCCATCAGTTCCAGACAATAGATTCTAAAATTAATCTTGACCTTCAGCTGGCCCGGTAATGTCGTCTAGAGTCTTTTTGGGCCCCTTTGGTCCACTTCAGATCGCCCTGAAATGTTGATCTAATGCAGTTCTTCATTGCCCATAGTGATTTTTATTTTGATCGCTTGCTCACCAAGCTCTGTGACAGTAAGACCCAAAAAGCACAATTCCATGCACTGTTTGAAGTGTTGACACTCGTGCAGGAGATTTGGAGTTTCCAATTCATTTCAAGAAGAACAGGGGAGTTCTCTCCTGTGTCCTGGACAATATTTATTCTTCAACCAAGATTATCTGAAACAGATCATGTTACTTGTAGACTGCTGGAGCTTTCTTGAGAGGGTTAGAGCAGAGATATTAATGAGGTAAGGAAGGAGGAATCTTCCTCATTCTCCTGTCTCAATCTTCTGCTCCTGCATTCCAGTTAGACACGAGCAGTGGGCCTTTGCCCTGGTATTGGAGTATCGAGGCAGCAAGGATGAGAGAGCCTGAGCTTGGCCAAGTAGTATGAGTGAAATAGTGAAATGGGCTGAATCAGTATTAACAAGATCACCACCATTAAACCACAGCATTGCAGTAGCAAATGGCAATGTTTATTTGGATGCCTCGCACTGTCAGATTCATCTCACTTCCGAATCAGTGCCTCAAAGGAGCGGGAAACACTCAGCAATAGCACAAACATCTTCAAGCAGGATGAGATAGATCTAAAATATATTCAAATTGGTTTTTTGATTAATGAAAGGGGTCCCCAATGTTGAGAAACGATCTTTACATTTTCAGAATATAGGACTTTATTATAGAGTATTAGAGTATTAGCTGGAAAACACTTTGGGACATCCTGAGGCGGAAGTAATACAGCACCAATGGAAGTTGTATCTTACTTTTTCTTCCTTTCTTTTTCTCTTTCTTTCTATATCTCTCTCTTTCATTCTTGCTCTTTCTTTCCCTCTTTCCTTCCTTCTTTCTTTCTCTCTTCCTTTTCTTTCTTTCTCTTTTTATCTCTTTAAGTAGGAATCATAAGAAATAGGAGCAGGAGTAGGCCATTCGGTCCCTCAAACCTGCTCTACCATTGAATAAGATCATGGCTGATCTGATTGTGGCCTTAACTCCACTTTCCTGTCTGCGCCCTATAACCCTTGACTCCCTTGTAGATCAGAAATCTGTCTAACTCAGCCTTAAATATATTCAATGATCCAGCCTTCACTGCTCTCTGGGGTAGAGAATTCCAAAGATTCACGACCCTCTGAGAAGAAATTCCTCCTCATCTCCATCTTAAATGGGAGACCCCTTATTCTGAATCTGTTCCCCCTAGTTCTTGATTCCGCCATGAGGGGAAACATCCTACGAACATACAAACATACGAATTAGGAGCAGCAGTATGCCATTTGGCACCTCAAGCCTGCTCCGCCATTTAATAAGATCATCGCTAATCAGTTTGTGTTTCGGATTCCACACTCCCATCTACTCCGGATAACCCTTGATTCCCTTGCCTAACAAGAATCGAACTACCTCCGCCTTAAAAATGTTCAATGATCCTGCCTCCACCTCCTTCTGAGGCAGAGAGTTCCAAAGTCGCACAACCCTCTGAGAGAAAGAATTTCTCCTCATCTCTGTCCTAAGAGAGCGACCCCTAATTTTAAAACAGTGTCCCCTAGTTCTGGACTCACCCACAAGAGGAAACATCCTTTCCACATCCACCTTGTCAAGACCTTTCAGGATCTTATAAACTTCAATCAAGTCTCCCCTCACTCTTCTAAACTCCAGTGAAAATAAGCCCAGTCTGTCCAACCTTTCCTCTTAAGACAACCTGCTCATTCCTGGTATCAATCTAGTAAACCTCCTCTGAACTGCCTTCAAGGCATTTACATCCTTCCTTAAATAAGGAGACCAAAATTGTCCACAGTACTGTAGGTGTGGCCTCACCAACACCCTGTACAGTTGTAGCAAGACTTCCCTACTTTTATACTCCACCCCCCTTGCAATAAAGGCTAACATTCCAATTATTTGCTTTCCTAATTACTTCCTAATCTCCAACACAGAAGTTCTCGAGGCGGCCAACATCCCCAGCATATACACCCTACTAAGCCAGTGGCGCCTGAGATGGCTTGGCCATGTGAGCCGCATGGAAGATGGCAGGATCCCCAAGGACACATTATACAGTGAGCTCGTCACTGGTACCAGACCCACCAGCTGTCCATGGCTCCGCTTTAAAGATGTCTGCAAACGCGACATGAAGTCCTGTGACATTGATCACAAGTCGTGGGAATCAGTTGCCAGCGATCGCCAGAGCTGGCGGGCAACCATAAAGGCGGGGCTAAAGCGTGGCGAGTCGAAGAGACTTAGCTGTTGGCAGGAAAAAAAGACAGAAGCGCAAGGGGAGAGCCAACTGTGTAACAGCCCCGACAAACAAATTTATCTGCAGCACCTGTGGAAGAGTCTGTTACTCTAGAATTGGCCTTTATAGCCACTCCAGGCGCTGCTTCACAAACCACTGACCACCTCCAGGCACTTACCCATTGTCTCTCGAGACAAGGAGGCCAAAGATAATTACTTGCTACACCTGCATGCTATTTTTTGTGATTCGTGTACAAGGAAACCCAGATCCCTCTGTACCACAGGATTCTGCAGTCTCTTGCCATGTAAATAATATTTTGCTTTTCTATTCTTCCTGCCAAAATGGATAACATCACATTTACCTTTATAACGTTCACATTATTGGCCTATTTTTGAAGCCTGTGAGATCTCATTAAATGTGAGTCTTGTTTTATCAGATTGATGGTTTCTTCACACTGCTCTTTGGTCTCGCCAGCATCTATACACTGACCGTGATCAGCATCATCAGGTATATTAAAGGCTGTCACCCATACAGAGGTAAATTTATTTTAGTTTCCACACAGTTAGAGGTACATCTCTCAATCCTGGATTGCCAATGGCAACCCACCTAAAGGGAGGGAGGGAGGATCAGTGCAAGCAGTGCTTCTGACTCATGTTTCCCCCTGGGAATGTTGGATCGAGTAATTTGTCCTTCTACCTAATAAAAAAATTATTAACACGGATTTCTTGTAATGTTACGTAAAGTGTGGGCTTTCTGAGCTCCCTTATTCGTATCTGAGTTTGCTCTGTTTGTTTACAGCTCCTGACTCTGTTAGCAGACTACACTTTTTAAAAGTACTTAAAATGAGTATCACAGTGGACTGGACATATTCAATACCAGTCAACCCCTTAAAGGCACCTTTGGTGTGAAATTCAACTTCAGTGGGGGATAAGCAATGGTGGGGGGTTGGGGGGGAGTGGTTCTGCCCTCTGTTTTAAATTTCCTCCTCCTTATCCCCAATATTCCCCCTCTAATCTCTCTCTCTACTGAAGTCATGGGGAAGGGGATGATGGAGGGGGAGGGGACAGTAGAGGGGGATAGGGAATGGGAGGGAATGGGGAGGGGAGGGAGTTGATGAGGGAGGGAGCTGCAGTAGGGCTGAGGAATGAAAGAGATGGGAAAGCAGAAGCAGGGAGAAGGGATATAATTGACTGGGGCACCCAATAGTTTCCTCAGATAATATTTGTGAGACAGGCTCCTGGAGGAAGATCTGTGGCTGATCTGTTGTTTGGGACTCACCCAGCACTGGTTAGCAGCCCAGAGGTGGATGAACACCTGGGTCACTGAACTGTAAATGGGACATTGCTGCCAAAGCTCACAGAGAGAAACACAGACAAGTTATTTAGCTGTGAACCCCAGATCCTGGGTCTCGATCTAATGCCTCCTGTGATGTTTCTACAGCTCACTGTATTGGCAGAGGGAATATAATCGTGTCACTGACGCTGATCTGGGCGGCTGCTCTCTTCTGGTCAGCATCTCCTCTGTTTGGATGGGGAAGTTACACAGGTGAGACAGTGTTGCCAACCCTCCAGGATTGCCCTGGAGTCTCCAGGAATTAAAGACGAATCTCCAGGACTGTACTGCAAGCCAAAACCAAGGGAGGAAAATCATAGCAGGCATGAAAATAAAATTCTCTGAGCCATTTGGTTATTAGTTATAAAAATATCTGAGATGGGAAAATGGTCTGTTTGATGGACAGCTAAAAATTATCCAATTGGCTAAGGAAGAATCTATTTGCTTTCTGATTGGACACGGGAAGGCAGGGGACCGTGAGGCTGGGTTTGTTAGACGACTAATTGGGGGATGGTGGGGGTGGGGCACCGCGATAATGGGTATATTGGGCAACCAATGACAGAAGTGTGGGGAGTGGGGCACCACAAGGATGGCCATCTCGGGTGACAAGTGGCGGGAGTGTGTGGGCAGAGCACCATGTGGATGGCCATCCCGGGTGACCAATGGCGGGTGTGTGTGGGCAGAGCACCATGTGGATGGCCATCCCGGGTGACCAATGGCGGGAGTGTTTGGGCAGAGCACCATGTGGATGGCCATCCCGGGTGACCAATGGCGGGTGTGTGTGGGCAGAGCACCATGTGGATGGCCATTCCGGGTGACCAATGGCGGGAGTGTTTGGGCAGAGCACCATGTGAATGGCCGTCTCGGGTGACCAATGGCGGGAGTGTGTGGGCAGAGCACCATGTGGATGGCCATTCCGGGTGACCAATGGCGGGAGTGTTTGGGCAGAGCACCATGTGGATGGCCGTCTCGGGTGACCAGTGGCGGGTGTATGGGGGCGGAGCAGCACAAGGATGGTTTTCACTTTGCCAATGCTCTTCATTATTGACAAGATTGTAGACTACAATTCTTCAACTTGCCTCCTAGCATGTCTAGATAGTGTACAAAGAACAAAGAACAGTACAGCACAGGAACAGGCCTTTCGGCCCTCCAAGCCTGCGCCCATCTTGATGCCTGTCTAAACTAAAACCTTCTGCACTTCCGGGGTCCGTATCCCTCTATTCCCATCCTATTCCTGTATTTGTCAAGATGCCTCTTAAACGTCTCTATCGTACCTGCTTCCACCACCTCCCCCGGCAGCAAGTTCCAGGCACTCACCACCCTCTGTGTAAAGAACTTGCTTCGCACATCCCCTCTAAACTTTGCCCCTCTCACCTTAAACCTATGTCCCCTAGTAACTGATTCTTCCATCCTGGGAAAAAGCTTCTGACTATCCACTCTGTCCATGCCGCTTATAACTTTGTAAACCTCTATCATGTCGCCCCTCCACCTCTGTCGTTCCAGTGAAAACAATCCGAGTTTATCCAACCTCTCCTCATAGCTAATGCCCTCCAGACCAGGCAACATCCTGGTAAACCACCTCTGTACCCTCTCCAAAGCCTCCACGTCCTTCTGGTAGTGTGGCGACCAGAATTGCACACAATATTCTAAGTGTGGCCTAACTAAGGTTCTGTACAGCTGCAGCATGACTTGCCAATTTCTATACTCTATGCCCCGACCGATGAAGGCAAGCATGCCGTATGCCTTCTTGACTACCTGATCCACCTGCGTTGCCACTTTCAGTGACCTGTGGACCTGTACGCCCAGATCTCTCTGACTGTCAATACTCCTAAGGGTTCTGCCATTTACTGTATATCTCCCACCTGCATTAGACCTTCCAAAATGCATTACCTCACATTTGAAATGCATTACCTCCCATGTAGTGGTTATTGTCGCTAAGTGACACATCCCGTATGCCCTGGACTATTAACCTAGCTTGAATATGAGTTCAAATCCGACGATGACTAGTTTGAGAAACTTGAATTCAGTTTTTAAAGAAAAAACTTAGTAGAACGAAAGACTTGCATTTCTGTAGCGCCTTTCATGGCCACAGGATATCCTGAAGCACTTTCCAGACAATGAAGTATTTTTGAAGTGTAGTCACTGTTGGCTCCCACCAACAGCAATGTGATGATGACCAGATCATCTGTTTTTGATGTTGGTTGAGGGATAGATATTGGCCGGGAGAACTCTGCTGCTCTTCTTCAAAATGGTGCCATGGATCTTTTACATGCACCTGAGAGAGCAGGCAGGTCCTCATCTGAAAGAGAGCACCTCCAACTCAGTCAGTGCTACACTGAGGTGTTAGCTTTGGTTTTTGTTCTCAAGTCCTGGAGTGGGATTCGAACCCACAGCCTGCAAGAGTATTATCAACTGAGCCACAACTGACACAGATAAAAGTGGCCATGAAGCTGTCCAATTATCTTAAAAGACCAACTGGTTCACTGATGTCCTTCAAGGATAGAAATCTGCCATCGTTATCCAGTCTGGTCCTATATGTGACTCCAATCCTGAACCAACGTGGTTGACTCTGAGGTGACCTAGCTAGTCACTCAGTAGAAGAAGGCGGCTCACCACCACCTTCTCAGGAGAATTAGGGATGGGCAATAAATGCCAGCCTTCCCACATTCCAAGAATGAATAAATTAACCCCTGCTGGGAATTCGGGATTAGGGAATCAACCGCCCTGGCAAAGTTCGAAATAAGAAGTAATGGAACAGTCACTCGACATCCAGCTCACTTGGAATGGCTGAAAGTTAGCAGCAGCTCCACTGAGCCCATACCTCACCACGGCCATATTCGTCCAGGACCCTTTATCACAGCTTTCACCACTTGCAATCAGGCCCTCAGACAGAAGGTCAAGGGTTCAAGACCCACTGCAGAGACTTGAGCACATAATCTAGGCTGACACTGCCAGTGCACTACTGAGGGAGTGCTGCACCGTCTTTCAGATGAGACCTTTAACCGAGGCTCTGTCTGCTCTTTCACGTGGATTTAAAAAAAAAACCATGGTGTGATTAGAAGAGCAGGGAGTTCTCCTGGGTGGCCTGGTCAATGTTTATTCCTCAACTACCATCACCAAAAAAAAAATTGCTGCTGCTTATGGGATCTTGCTGTGTACAAATTGGTTTCCACATTTCTTACATTACAACAGTGACTACATTTCAAACTGTGCTTCATTGGCTATAAAACGCTTTGGGACGTCCTGAGCTTGTGAAAGGCGCTATCTGAATGCAAGTCCTTTCTTTTTACCTCTGGCTGTCTCTCCCGCTTTATCACTTTCACTCAGTCTCTGCCTTCCTCTCTTTCTCTGACTCTCTTTCTCTTTTTTCTTCCAATTTGTGTGTCTATGTCTCTTTCTCTTTCTGTATCTTTTTCCATCTCTTTCTCTCTTCCTCTATCTCTTTTCCATCCGACTCTCTATTTCTCCATCTCTTTATCTTTCTCCATCTCGCTTTCCACATTGCTGTCTCCATCTTTCTCCCTCTTCATCTCTTTCTCTATCTTTCTCCATCACTTCCTCCCTTTCTCCATTTCTTTCGCTTTCCCTAACTCTTCCTCTTTATCTCTTTCTCTTTATCAGTTTTTCCATCTCTTTCTCTATTGCTTTCTCCATCTTGTTGTCTCTTTCTCCATCTTTCTCCACCTCTTTTTCCATCACTTTCTCCAACTCTTTCTCTTTCTTGTTACCTCTTTCTCCATCTCTCTCTAACTGTTTGCCTCTCTCGATCTTTGCCTTCGGCACAGACCAGATGTATGGGACATGTGAGATTGACTGGGGCAGAGCAGCGTTCTCCACCATCCACAAGTCCTACATTGTGTCCATATTTGTCTGCTGCTTCTTCCTGCCGATGTCCGTCATGCTGTTCTCGTACATCTCGATCATCAACACCGTCAAGTCGACCCGGGCCTTGGCAGGAGCTACTGACCTGGGAGAGCGCCAAAGAAAATTGGAGAGGGACGTGACGTGGGTGAGTTTTTCTATTGTAGACCTGGAGCTCAGGTTCAATTTACTCCACAATCCTTACCCATACGAAAAGCAGAAATGCCAAATGCATTCTCAGTGATTGTGCTACTGGGCAGGGTAAGTGTGACACTGGGCTGGGTGATTGGGACAATGGGCTGGGTGAGTGTGACCCTGGGCTGGGTGAGTGTGATGCTGGGCTGGGTGAGTGTGACACTGGGCTGGGTGATTGTGACAATGGGCAGGGTGAGTGTGACGCTGGGCTGGGTGATTGTGATTGGGGTGCGTGAGTGTGACGCTGGGCCGGGTGAGTGTGGCGCTGGGCTGGTTGAATGTGACACTGGGCTTGGTGAGTGTGACACTGGGGTGGGTGAGTGTGACACTGGACTGGGTGAGAGTGACACTGGGCTTGGTGAGTGTGACACTGGGGTAGGTGAGTGTGATACTGGACTGGGTGAGTGTGACAATGGGCTGGGTGAGTGTGACACTGGGGTGGGTGAGTGTGATACTGGACTGGTTGAGTGTGACACAGGGGTGGGAGGGTGTGATACTGGACTGGGTGAGTGTGACACTGGGCTTGGTGAGTGTGACACTGGGGTGGGTGAGTGTGATACTGGACTGGGTGAGTGTGACAATGGGCTGGGTGAGTGTGACACTGGGCTGGGTGAGTGTGATACTGGACTGGGTGAGTGTGACACTGGGATGGGTGAGTCTGACAATGGGCTGGGTGATTGTGACAATGGGCTGGGTGAGTATGACACTGGGCTGGGTGAGTATGACACTGGGCTGGGTGAGTGTGACTGGGGTGGGTGATTGTGACAATGGGCTGGGTGATTGTGACACTGGGCTGGGTGAGTATGACACTGGGCTGGGTGAGTGTGACTGGGGTAGGTGATTGTGACAATGGGCTGGGTGATTGTGACACTGGGCTGGGTGAGTATGACACGGGGCAGGGTGAGTGTGACTGGGGTGGGTGATTGTGACAATGGGCTGAGTAATTGTGACACTGGGCTGGGTGAGTGTGACACTATGCTGGGTGAGTGTGACACTGGGCTGGGTAATTGTGACAATGGGCTGGGTGAGTGTGGCTGGGGTGGGTGGGTGTGACGCTGGGCTGGGTGAGTGTGACACTAGGCTGTGTGAGTGTGACACTGGGCTGGGTAATTGTGACAATGGGCTGGGTGAGTGTGACTGGGGTGGGTGAGTGTGACTGGGGTGGGTGAGTGTGACGCTGGGCTGGGTGAGTATGACACTGGGCTGGGTGAGTGTGAAGTTGGGCTGGGCGAGTGTGACACTGGGCTGGGTGAGTGTGACACTGGGCTGGGTGAGTGTGACACTAGGCTGTGTGAGTGTGACACTGGGCTGGGTAATTGTGACAATGGGCTGGGTGAGTGTGACTGGGGTGGGTGAGTGTGACTGGGGTGGGTGAGTGTGACGCTGGGCTGGGTGAGATTGACACTGGGCTGGGTGAGTGTGAAGCTGGGCTGGGTGAGTGTGACACTGGGCTGGGTGAGTGTGACACTGGGCTGGGTGAGTGTGACACTGGGCTGGGTAATTGTGACAATGGGCTGGGTGGGTGTGACTGGGGTGGGTGAGTGTGACGCTGGGCTGGGTGAGTATGACACTGGGCTGGGTGAGTGTGAAGCTGGGCTGGGTGAGAGTGACTCAGGGCTGAGTAATTGTGACAATGGGCTGGGTGAGTGTGACTGGGGTGGGTGAGTGTGACACTGGGGTGGGTGAGTGTGACACAGGGCTGAGTGAGTGTGACACTGGGATGGGTGTGTGACACTGGGATGGGTGAGTGTGGCACTGGGCTGGGTAATTGTGACAATGGGCTGGGTGAGTGAGGTGGGTGAGTGTGACTGGGGTGTGTGAGTGTGACGCTGGGCTGGGTGAGTATGACACTGGGCTGGGTGAGTGTGACACTGGGGTGGGTGAGTGTGACACTGGGGTGGGTGAGTGTGACACTGGGCTGGGTGATTGTGACAATGGGCTGGGTGAGTGTGACGCTGGGGTGGGTGAGTGTGACACTGGGCTGGGTAATTGTGACATGGGCTGGGTGAGTGTGACTGGGGTGGGTGAGTGTGACTGGGGTGGGTGAGTGTGACGCTGGGCTGGGTGAGTATGACACTGGGTTGGGTGAGTGTGAAGCTGGGCTGGGTGAGTGTGACACTGGGGTGGGTGAGTGTGAGACTGGGATGGGTGAGTGTGACACTGGGCTGGGTGAGTGTGTCAGTGGGGTGGGTGAGTGTGACTGGGTTGGGTGAGTGTGACACTGGGTTGGGTGAGTGTGACACTGGGCTGGGTGACTGTGACACTGGGCTGGGTGATTGTGACAATGGGCTTGGTGAGTGTGACACTGGGGTGGGTGAGTGTAATACTGGGCTGGGTGAGTGTGACACTGGGCTTGGTGAATGTGACACTGGGGTGGGTGAGTGTGATACTGGACTGGGTGAGTGTGACACTGGGCTTGGTGACTGTGACTGTGGTGGGTGAGTGTGTTACTGGACTGGGTGAGTGTGACGCTGGGTTGGTTGAGTGTGACACTGGGCTGGGTGATTGTGACAATGGGCTGGGTGAGTGTGACACTGGGCTGGGTGAGTGTGACACTGGGCTGGGTGATTGTGACTGGGGTGGGTGGGTGTGACGCTGGGCTGGGTGAGTGTGACACTAGGCTGGGTGAGTGTGACACTGGGCTGGGTGATTGTGACAATGGGCTGGGTGAGTGTGACGCTGGGCTGGGTGAGTGCAACACTGGGGTGGGTGAGTGTGACAATGGGCTGGGTGAGTGTGATGCTGGGCTGGGTGAGTGTGACACTGGGGTGGGTTAGTGTGACAATGGGCTGGGTGAGTGTGATGCTGGGCTGGGTGAGTGTGACACTGGGCTGGGTGATTGTGACGCTGTGCTGGGTGAGTGTGACAATGGGCTGGGTGATTGTGACAATGGGCTGGGTGAGTGTGACTGGGGTGGGTGAGTGTGACACTGGGCTGGGTAATTGTGACAATGGGCTGGGTGAGTGTGACTGGGGTGGGTGAGTGTGACGCTGGGCTGGGTGAGTATGACACTGGGCTGGGTGAGTGTGAAGCTGGGCTTGGTGAGTGTGACACTGGGGTGGGTGAGTGTGACGCTGGGCTGGTTGAGTGTGACACTGGGATGGGTGAGTGTGACATTGGGCTGGGTGAGTGCGACACTGGGCTGGGTGAGTGTAACTGGGCTGGGTGAGTGTGACGCTGGGCTGGGTGTGACACTGGGCTGGGTTAGTGTGACACTGGGTTGGGTGAGTGTGAAGCTGGGCTGGGTGAGTGTGACACTGGGCTGGGTGAGTGTGACACTGGGGTGGGTGAGTGTGACACTGGGCTGGGTGAGTGTGATGCTGGGGTGGGTGTGCGACACTGGGTTGGGTGATTTTGACACTGGGGTGGGTGAGTGTGACACTGGGCTGGGTGAGTGTGACACAGGGCTGGGTGTTTGTGACAATGGGCTGGGTGTGTGTGACACTGGGCTGGGTGAGTGTGACACTGGGCTGGGTGATTGTGACTGGGGTGGGTGATTGTGATACTGGACTGGGTGAGTGTGACACTGGGCTTGGTGAGTGTGACACTGTGGTGGGTGGGTGTGATACTGGACTGAGTGAGTGTGACAATGGGCTTGGTGAGTGTGACACTGGGCTGGGTGAGTGTGAAGCTGGGCTGGGTGAGAGTGACTCAGGGCTGAGTAATTGTGACAATGGGCTGGGTGAGTGTGACTGGGGTGGGTGAGTGTGACACTGGGGTGGGTGAGTGTGACACAGGGCTGAGTGAGTGTGACACTGGGATGGGTGTGTGACACTGGGATGGGTGAGTGTGGCACTGGGCTGGGTAATTGTGACAATGGGCTGGGTGAGTGAGGTGGGTGAGTGTGACTGGGGTGTGTGAGTGTGACGCTGGGCTGGGTGAGTATGACACTGGGCTGGGTGAGTGTGACACTGGAATGGGTGAGTGTGACACTGGGGTGGGTGAGTGTGACACTGGGCTGGGTGATTGTGACAATGGGCTGGGTGAGTGTGACGCTGGGGTGGGTGAGTGTGACACTGGGCTGGGTAATTGTGACATGGGCTGGGTGAGTGTGACTGGGGTGGGTGAGTGTGACTGGGGTGGGTGAGTGTGACGCTGGGCTGGGTGAGTATGACACTGGGTTGGGTGAGTGTGAAGCTGGGCTGGGTGAGTGTGACACTGGGGTGGGTGAGTGTGAGACTGGGATGGGTGAGTGTGACACTGGGCTGGGTGAGTGTGTCAGTGGGGTGGGTGAGTGTGACTGGGGTGGGTGAGTGTGACACTGGGTTGGGTGAGTGTGACACTGGGCTGGGTGACTGTGACACTGGGCTGGGTGATTGTGACAATGGGCTTGGTGAGTGTGACACTGGGGTGGGTGAGTGTAATACTGGACTGGGTGAGTGTGACACTGGGCTTGGTGAATGTGACACTGGGGTGGGTGAGTGTGATACTGGACTGGGTGAGTGTGACACTGGGCTTGGTGACTGTGACTGTGGTGGGTGAGTGTGTTACTGGACTGGGTGAGTGTGACGCTGGGTTGGTTGAGTGTGACACTGGGCTGGGTGATTGTGACAATGGGCTGGGTGAGTGTGACACTGGGCTGGGTGAGTGTGACACTGGGCTGGGTGATTGTGACTGGGGTGGGTGGGTGTGACGCTGGGCTGGGTGAGTGTGACACTAGGCTGGGTGAGTGTGACACTGGGCTGGGTGATTGTGACAATGGGCTGGGTGAGTGTGACGCTGGGCTGGGTGAGTGCAACACTGGGGTGGGTGAGTGTGACAATGGGCTGGGTGAGTGTGATGCTGGGCTGGGTGAGTGTGACACTGGGGTGGGTGAGTGTGACAATGGGCTGGGTGAGTGTGATGCTGGGCTGGGTGAGTGTGACACTGGGCTGGGTGATTGTGACGCTGTGCTGGGTGAGTGTGACAATGGGCTGGGTGATTGTGACAATGGGCTGGGTGAGTGTGACTGGGGTGGGTGAGTGTGACACTGGGCTGGGTAATTGTGACAATGGGCTGGGTGAGTGTGACTGGGGTGGGTGAGTGTGACGCTGGGCTGGGTGAGTATGACACTGGGCTGGGTGAGTGTGAAGCTGGGCTTGGTGAGTGTGACACTGGGGTGGGTGAGTGTGACGCTGGGCTGGTTGAGTGTGACACTGGGATGGGTGAGTGTGACATTGGGCTGGGTGAGTGCGACACTGGGGTGGGTGAGTGTGACGCTGGGCTGGGTGAGTGTAACTGGGCTGGGTGAGTGTGACGCTGGGCTGGGTGTGACACTGGGCTGGGTTAGTGTGACACTGGGTTGGGTGAGTGTGAAGCTGGGCTGGGTGAGTGTGACACTGGGCTGGGTGAGTGTGACACTGGGGTGGGTGAGTGTGACACTGGGCTGGGTGAGTGTGATGCTGGGGTGGGTGTGCGACACTGGGTTGGGTGATTTTGACACTGGGGTGGGTGAGTGTGACACTGGGCTGGGTGAGTGTGACACAGGGCTGGGTGTTTGTGACAATGGGCTGGGTGTGTGTGACACTGGGCTGGGTGAGTGTGACACTGGGCTGGGTGATTGTGACTGGGGTGGGTGATTGTGATACTGGACTGGGTGAGTGTGACACTGGGCTTGGTGAGTGTGACACTGTGGTGGGTGGGTGTGATACTGGACTGAGTGAGTGTGACACTGGGCTTGGTGAGTGTGACACTGGGCTGGGAGAGTGTGATACTGGACTGGGTGAGTGTGACGCTGGGCTGGGTGAGTGTGACGCTGGGCTGGGTGAGTGTGACACTGGGCTTGGTGAGTGTGACACTGGGGTGGGTGAGTGTGACACTGGACTGGGTGACTGTGACACTGGACTGGGTGATGTTGACACTTGGCTGGTTGAGTGTGACACTGGGCTGGGTGGTTGTGATATTTGCATGGGTGAGTGTGACACTGCACTGGGTGAGTGTGACACTGGACTGGGTGAGTGTGACACTGGGCTTGTTGAATGTGACACTGGGGTGGGTGAGTGTGATACTGGACTTGGTGAGTGTGACACTGGACTGGGTGAGTGTGACCCTGGGCTGGGTGGTTGTGATATTTGCATGGGTGAGTGTGACACTGCACTGGGTGACGTTGACACTTGGCTGGTTGAGTGTGACACTGGGCTGGGTGAGTGTGACACTGGGCTGGATGAGTGTGATACTGGGCTGGATGTGTGTGATACTGGGCTGGGCAGAGTGTGATACTGGGCTGGGCAGAGTGTGATACTGGGCTGGGTGAGTGTGACACTGGGCTGGGTGAGTGTGACACTGGGCTGGATGAGTGTGACACTGGGCTGGATGTGTGTGATACTGGGCTGGGCAGAGTGTGATACTGGCCTAGGTGGGTGTGACTTTGTCAACAAACCAAATCTATCTAAAACAGATTACACAACTACGTTACAGCTGTGACTACACTGTGAAAATTACTTCATTGGCTGGAAACTGCTTTGGGTGTCCGGAGGATGTGAAAGTCTCTAGATAAATGCAGGTTTTTTCTTTCTATGACTCACAGGGGAATTATGGCCCCGGACCTGTAGTTTATTGCATTGCACTGACTTTGATGTAAGGTATTACACTGCAAATCTATCTCATTATAATCATATCCTGTCTTTATGCCGATTTTCATAGAGTCATTATGGCATAGAAGAAGGCCCTTCTGCCCATTGAGTTGCATGGGGAATGCATTGTCCTGTCATGTGTCTGCTGGAGAACTTTTGGGAAGAGTCAGGGAGAAACAAAGTGGAAGCATGGCCACATCTGAATTAAAGGGGTTTATAATGTCACTGATTGACCAAGGGTGGATGAGGGTGGTATGTTCATGTGATGGTGCATGGAGTTGGGGCCAAGTTAAGGAATTAGGATAGTGATGGCTTTTTGTGGCTGTTCACCTATAACCTGACTTTGTTCCGCCATTTTCAGGTTTCCATGGTGATCTGTACCGCATTCATTATGGCCTGGTCACCGTATGCAGTGATCTCCATGTGGTCAGCGAGCGGACACCATGTCCCGAAGCTTACCAGCCTGCTCGCCAGTCTCTTCGCCAAGTCCGCCAGCTTCTACAATCCCGCCATCTACTTTGGAATGAACTCCAAGTTCCGTCAGGATGTCTATGTGCTCCTGCCGTGTGTCAGTGACAAGGACAGTGTGAAACTCAAGCGGATCAAGCGTCGACCGGAAAGGGTCCAGGAACGGGAGGCGGCAGTGTTGAGGGACAGCCCCAGCTCAGGGCTGGAGAGCCCGGACAATGGTGGCCAGGAATCGTCCTACTTTCCCAACAGTGAGAATCCTGGCTATGAATGCGACAGACTATAGGGATTTTCCCCCGAGAAACATACCAGCTACTGTAAGCACATTGGTGCACTGTAAAAATTGAAGTGCACTCCTGATTGGAAACCTTATCCCGAAGTCACCATTCTGGAAGATCCAGACTTGTGGACCTCTCCTATAATCAGCTCTGTAATATGTACCTTATTTATTGACAATGTAAAGGGATAACACAGTGACAATCTGTTTCTGGCATTGAGTCTCACTAGATAACAGGCAGGGCTTTATCACTGTAGAGTCCATTCTAAACCACATTGGGAGTGAGGATAGGGTTATAACACTATAGGGCCCATTCTATCCCACACTGGGAGTGAGGATAGGGTGATAACACTATAGGGCCCATTCTATCCCATACTGGGAGTAGCGATAGGGTTATAACACTATAGGGCCCATTCTATCCCATACTGGGAGAGGGGATAGGGTTATAACACTATAGGGCCCATTCTATACCCACACTGGGAGTGAGGAGAGGGTTACAACACTATAGGGCCCATTCAATCCCATACTGGGAGTGGGATAGGGTTATAACACTATAGGGCCCATTCTATCCCATAAAGGGAGTGGGGATAGGGTTATAACACTATAGGGCCCATTCTTTCCCACACTGGGAGTCAGGATAGGGTTATAACACGATAGGGCCCATTCTATCCCACACTGGGAGTGAGGATAGGGTTATAACACTATAGGGCCCATTCTATCCCATACTGGGAGGAGCGATAGGGTTATAACACTATAGGGCCCATTCAATCCCATACTGGGAGTGGGGATAGGGTTATAACACTATAGGGCCCATTCTATACCCACACTGGGAGTGAGGAGAGGGTTATAACACCATAGGGCCCATTCAATCCCATACTGGGAGTGGGATAGGGTTATAACACTATAGGGCCCATTCTATACCCACACTGGGAGTGAGGATAGGGTTATAACACTATAGGGCCCATTCTATCCCATACTGGGAGTGGGGATAGGGTTATAACACTATAGGGCCCATTCTATACCCACACTGGGAGTGAGGAGAGGGTTATAACACTATAGGGCCCATTCAATCCCATACTGGGAGTGGGATAGGGCTATAACACTATAGGGCCCATTCTATACCCACACTGGGAGTGAGGATAGGGTTATAACACTATAGGGCCCATTCTATCCCACACTGGGAGTGAGGATAGGGTTATAACACTATAGGGCCCATTCTATCCCACACTGGGAGTGAGGATAGGGTTACAACACTATAGGGCCCATTCTATACCACACTGGGAGTGGGGATAGTGTTATAACACTATAGGGCCCATTCTATCCCATACTGGGAGTGGGGATAGGATTATAACACTATAGGGCCCATTCTATCCCATACTGGGAGTGCCGATAGGGTTATAACACTATAGGGCCCATTCTATACCCACACTGGGAGTGAGGATAGGGTTAGAACACTAAAGGGCCCATTCTATACCCACACTGGGAGTGAGGATAGGGTTAGAACACTATAGGGCCCATTCTATACCCACACTGGGAGTGAAGATCGGGTTATAACACTATAGGGCCGATTCTATACCCACAATGGGAGTGAGGATAGTGTTATAACACTATAGGGCCCATTCTATCCCACACTGGGAGTGAGGATAGGTTATAACACTATAGGGCCCATTCTATACCCACACTGGGAGGGAGGATAGGGTTATAACACTTTCCGGCCCATTCTATACCCACACTGGGAGTGAGGATAGGTTATAACACTATAGGGCCCATTCTATCCCACACTAGGAGTGAGGATAGGGTTATAACACTATAGGGCCCATTCTATCCCACACTGGGAGTGAGGATAGGGTTATAATACTATAGGGCCCATTGTATACCCACACTGGGAGTGAAGATCGGGTTATAACACTATAGGGCCGATTCTATACCCACAATGGGAGTGAGGATAGTGTTATAACACTATAGGGCCCATTCTATCCCACACTGGGAGTGAGGATAGGTTATAACACTATAGGGCCCATTCTATACCCACACTGGGAGGGAGGATAGGGTTATAACACTTTCCGGCCCATTCTATACCCACACTGGGAGTGAGGATAGGTTATAACACTATAGGGCCCATTCTATCCCACACTAGGAGTGAGGATAGGGTGATAACACTATAGGGCCCATTCTATCCCATACTGGGAGTGGCAATAGGGTTATAACACTATAGGGCCCATTCTTTCCCACACTGGGAGTCAGGATAGGGTTATAACACGATAGGGCCCATTCTATCCCACACTGGGAGTGAGGATAGGGTTATAACACTATAGGGCCCATTCTATCCCATACTGGGAGGAGCGATAGGGTTATAACACTATAGGGCCCATTCAATCCCATACTGGGAGTGGGGATAGGGTTATAACACTATAGGGCCCATTCTATACCCACACTGGGAGTGAGGAGAGGGTTATAACACCATAGGGCCCATTCAATCCCATACTGGGAGTGGGATAGGGTTATAACACTATAGGGCCCATTCTATACCCACACTGGGAGTGAGGATAGGGTTATAACACTATAGGGCCCATTCTATCCCATACTGGGAGTGGGGATAGGGTTATAACACTATAGGGCCCATTCTATACCCACACTGGGAGTGAGGAGAGGGTTATAACACTATAGGGCCCATTCAATCCCATACTGGGAGTGGGATAGGGCTATAACACTATAGGGCCCATTCTATACCCACACTGGGAGTGAGGATAGGGTTATAACACTATAGGGCCCATTCTATCCCACACTGGGAGTGAGGATAGGGTTATAACACTATAGGGCCCATTCTATCCCACACTGGGAGTGAGGATAGGGTTACAACACTATAGGGCCCATTCTATACCACACTGGGAGTGGGGATAGTGTTATAACACTATAGGGCCCATTCTATCCCATACTGGGAGTGGGGATAGGATTATAACACTATAGGGCCCATTCTATCCCATACTGGGAGTGCCGATAGGGTTATAACACTATAGGGCCCATTCTATACCCACACTGGGAGTGAGGATAGGGTTAGAACACTAAAGGGCCCATTCTATACCCACACTGGGAGTGAGGATAGGGTTAGAACACTATAGGGCCCATTCTATACCCACACTGGGAGTGAAGATCGGGTTATAACACTATAGGGCCGATTCTATACCCACAATGGGAGTGAGGATAGTGTTATAACACTATAGGGCCCATTCTATCCCACACTGGGAGTGAGGATAGGTTATAACACTATAGGGCCCATTCTATACCCACACTGGGAGGGAGGATAGGGTTATAACACTTTCCGGCCCATTCTATACCCACACTGGGAGTGAGGATAGGTTATAACACTATAGGGCCCATTCTATCCCACACTAGGAGTGAGGATAGGGTTATAACACTATAGGGCCCATTCTATCCCACACTGGGAGTGAGGATAGGGTTATAATACTATAGGGCCCATTGTATACCCACACTGGGAGTGAAGATCGGGTTATAACACTATAGGGCCGATTCTATACCCACAATGGGAGTGAGGATAGTGTTATAACACTATAGGGCCCATTCTATCCCACACTGGGAGTGAGGATAGGTTATAACACTATAGGGCCCATTCTATACCCACACTGGGAGGGAGGATAGGGTTATAACACTTTCCGGCCCATTCTATACCCACACTGGGAGTGAGGATAGGTTATAACACTATAGGGCCCATTCTATCCCACACTAGGAGTGAGGATAGGGTGATAACACTATAGGGCCCATTCTATCCCATACTGGGAGTGGCGATAGGGTTATAACACTATAGGGCCCATTCTATCCCATAAAGGGAGTGGGGATAGGGTTATAACACTATCGGGCCCATTCTTTCCCACACTGGGAGTCAGGATAGGGTTATAACACTATAGGGCACATTCTATCCCACACTGGGAGTGAGGATAGGGTTATAACACTATAGGGCCCATTCTATCCCATACTGGGAGTAGCGATAGGGTTATAACACTATAGGGCCCATTCTATCCCATACTGGGAGAGGGGATAGGGTTATAACACTATAGGGCCCATTCTATACCCACACTGGGAGTGAGGAGAGGGTTACAACACTATAGGGCCCATTCAATCCCATACTGGGAGTGGGATAGGGTTATAACACTATAGGGCCCATTCTATCCCATAAAGGGAGTGGGGATAGGGTTATAACACTATAGGGCCCATTCTTTCCCACACTGGGAGTCAGGATAGGGTTATAACACGATAGGGCCCATTCTATCCCACACTGGGAGTGAGGATAGGGTTATAACACTATAGGGACCATTCTATCCCATACTGGGACAGCGATAGGGTTATAACACTATAGGGCCCATTCAATCCCATACTGGGAGTGGGGATAGGGTTATAACACTATAGGGCCCATTCTATACCCACACTGGGAGTGAGGAGAGGGTTATAACACCATAGGGCCCATTCAATCCCATACTGGGAGTGGGATAGGGTTATAACACTATAGGGCCCATTCTATACCCACACTGGGAGTGAGGATAGGGTTATAACACTATAGGGCCCATTCTATCCCATACTGGGAGTGGGGATAGGGTTATAACACTATAGGGCCCATTCTATACCCACACTGGGAGTGAGGAGAGGGTTATAACACTATAGGGCCCATTCAATCCCATACTGGGAGTGGGATAGGGCTATAACACTATAGGGCCCATTCTATACCCACACTGGGAGTGAGGATAGGGTTATAACACTATAGGGCCCATTCTATCCCACACTGGGAGTGAGGATAGGGTTATAACACTATAGGGCCCATTCTATCCCACACTGGGAGTGAGGATAGGGTTACAACACTATAGGGCCCATTCTATACCACACTGGGAGTGGGGATAGTGTTATAACACTATAGGGCCCATTCTATCCCATACTGGGAGTGGGGATAGGATTATAACACTATAGGGCCCATTCTATCCCATACTGGGAGTGCCGATAGGGTTATAACACTATAGGGCCCATTCTATACCCACACTGGGAGTGAGGATAGGGTTAGAACACTAAAGGGCCCATTCTATACCCACACTGGGAGTGAGGATAGGGTTAGAACACTATAGGGCCCATTCTATACCCACACTGGGAGTGAAGATCGGGTTATAACACTATAGGGCCGATTCTATACCCACAATGGGAGTGAGGATAGTGTTATAACACTATAGGGCCCATTCTATCCCACACTGGGAGTGAGGATAGGTTATAACACTATAGGGCCCATTCTATACCCACACTGGGAGGGAGGATAGGGTTATAACACTTTCCGGCCCATTCTATACCCACACTGGGAGTGAGGATAGGTTATAACACTATAGGGCCCATTCTATCCCACACTAGGAGTGAGGATAGGGTTATAACACTATAGGGCCCATTCTATCCCACACTGGGAGTGAGGATAGGGTTATAATACTATAGGGCCCATTGTATACCCACACTGGGAGTGAAGATCGGGTTATAACACTATAGGGCCGATTCTATACCCACAATGGGAGTGAGGATAGTGTTATAACACTATAGGGCCCATTCTATCCCACACTGGGAGTGAGGATAGGTTATAACACTATAGAGCCCATTCTATACCCACACTGGGAGGGAGGATAGGGTTATAACACTTTCCGGCCCATTCTATACCCACACTGGGAGTGAGGATAGGTTATAACACTATAGGGCCCATTCTATCCCACACTAGGAGTGAGGATAGGGTTATAACACTATAGGGCCCATTCTATCCCACACTGGGAGTGAGGATAGGGTTATAATACTATAGGGCCCATTGTATACCCACACTGGGAGTGGGGATAGGGTTATAACACTATAGGGCCCATTCTATACCCACACTGGGAGTGAGGAGAGGGTTATAACACTATAGGGCCCATTCAATCCCATACTGGGAGTGGGATAGGGTTATAACACTATAGGGCCCATTCTATACCCACACTGGGAGTGAGGATAGGGTTATAACACTATAGGGCCCATTCTATCCCACACTGGGAGTGAGGATAGGGTTATAACACTATAGGGCCCATTCTATCCCACACTGGGAGTGAGGATAGGGTTACAACACTATAGGGCCCATTCTATACCACACTGGGAGTGGGGATAGTGTTATAACACTATAGGGCCCATTCTATCCCATACTGGGAGTGGGGATAGGATTATCACACTATAGGGCCCATTCTATCCCATACTGGGAGTGCCGATAGGGTTATAACACTATAGGGCCCATTCTATACCCACACTGGGAGTGAGGATAGGGTTAGAACACTATAGGGCCCATTCTATACCCACACTGGGAGTGAGGATAGGGTTAGAACACTATAGGGCCCATTCTATACCCACACTGGGAGTGAAGATCGGTTATAACACTATAGGGCCGATTCTATACCCACAATGGGAGTGAGGATAGAGTTATAACACTATAGGGCCCATTCTATCCCACACTGGGAGTGAGGATAGGTTATAACACTATAGGGCCCATTCTATACCCACACTGGGAGGGAGGATAGGGTTATAACACTTTCCGGCCCATTCTATCCCCACACTGGGAGTGAGGATAGGTTATAACACTATAGGGCCCATTCTATCCCACACTAGGAGTGAGGATAGGGTTATAACACTATAGGGCCCATTCTATCCCACACTGGGAGTGAGGATAGGGTTATAACACTATAGGGCCCATTGTAAACCCACACTGGGAGTGGGGATAGGGTTATAACACTATAGGGCCCATTCTATACCCACACTGGGAGTGGGGATAGAGTTATAACACTAGAGGGCCCATTCAATCCCATACTGGGAGTGGGATAGGGTTATAACACTATAGGGCCCATTCTATACCCACACTGGGAGTGAGGATAGGGTTATAACACTATAGGGCCCATTCTATCCCACACTGGGAGTGAGGATAGGGTTATAACACTATAGGGCCCATTCTATCCCACACTGGGAGTGAGGATAGGGTTACAACACTATAGGGCCCATTCCATACCACACTGGGAGTGGGGATAGTGTTATACCACTATAGGGCCCATTCTATCCCATACTGGGAGTGGGGATAGGGTTATAACACTATAGCGCCCATTCTATCCCATACTGGGTGTGGCGATAGGGTTATAACACTATAGGGCCCATTCTATACCCACACTGGGAGTGAGGATAGGGTTAGAACACTATAGGGCCCATTCTATAACCACACTGGGAGTGAGGATAGGGTTAGAACACTATAGGGCCCATTCTATACCCACACTGGGAGTGAAGATCGGGTTATAACACTATAGGGCCGATTCTATACCCACAATGGGAGTGAGGATAGAGTTATAACACTATAGGGCCCATTCTATACCACACTGGGAGTGAGGATAGGTTATAACACTATAGGGCCCATTCTATCCCACACTGGGAGTGAGGATAGGGTTATAACAATATAGGGCCCATTGTATACCCACACTGGGAGTGGGGATAGGGTTATAACACTATAGGGCCCATTCTATACCCACACTGGGAGTGGGGATAGGGTTATAACACTATAGGGCCCATTCTATACCCACACTGGGAGTGGGGATAGGGTTATAACACTATAGGGCCCATTCTATACCCACACTGGGAGTGGGGTTCAGGTGACAACACTATAGGGCCCATTCTATCCCACACTGGGAGTGAGGATAGGGTTATAACATTATAGGGCCCATTCTATACCACATTGGGAGTGAGGATAGGGTTATAACACTATAGGGCCCATTCTATACCCACATTGGGAGTGAAGATCGGGTTATAACACTATAGGGCCCATTCTATACCCACACTGGGAGTGAGGATAGAGTTATAACACCATAGGGCCCATTCTATCCCACACTGGGAGTGAGGACAGGGTTAAAACACTATAGGGCCCATTCTATACCCACACTGGGAGTGAGGATAGGTTATAACACTATAGGGCCCATTCTATACCCACACTGGGAGTGAGGTAAGGGTTATAACACAAGAGGGCCCATTCTAACCCAAACTGGGAGTGAGGATAGGGTTATAACACTATAGGGCCCATTCTATACCCACACTGGGAGTGAGGATAGGTTATAACACTACAGGGCCCATTCTATACCCACACTGGGAGTGGGGATAGAGTTATAACACTATAGGGCCCATTCTATACCCACACAGGGAGTGAGGATAGGGTTAGAACACTATAGGGCCCATTCTATACCCACACTGGGAGTGAGGATAGGGTTATAACACTATAGGGCCCATTCTATACCCACATTGGGAGTGAAGATCGGGTTATAACACTATAGGGCCCATTGTATACCCACACTGGGAGTGAGGATAGAGTTATAACACTATAGGGCCCATTCTATCCCACACTGGGAGTGAGGACAGGGTTAAAACACTATTGGGCCCATTCTATACCCACACTGGGAGTGAGGATAGGTTATAACACTATAGGGCCCATTCTATACCCACACTCGGAGTGAGGATAGGGTTATAACACTATTGGGCCCATTCTATCCCACACTGGGAGTGAGGATAGGGTTATAACACTATAGGGCCCATTGTATACCCACACTGGGAGTGGGGATAGGGTTATAACACTATAGGGCCCATTCTATACCCACACTGGGAGTGGGGATAGGGTTATAACACTATAGGGCCCATTCTATACCCACACTGGGAGTGGGGTTAGGGTGACAACACTATAGGGCCCATTCTATCCCACACTGGGAGTGAGGATAGGGTTATAACATTATAGGGCCCATTCTATACCACATTGGGAGTGAGGATAGGGTTATAACACTATAGGGCCCATTCTATACCCACATTGGGAGTGAAGATCGGGTTATAACACGACAGGGCCCATTCTATACCCACACTGGGAGTGAGGATAGAGTTATAACACGTTAGGGCCCATTCTATCCCACACTGGGAGTGAGGACAGGGTTAAAACACTATAGGGCCCATTCTATACCCACACTGGGAGTGGGGATAGGTTATAACACTATAGGGCCCATTCTATACCCACACTGGGAGTGAGGTAAGGGTTATAACACTATAGGGCCCATTCTATACCCACACTGGGAGTGGGGATAGGTTATAACACTATAGGGCCCATTCTATACCCACACTGGGAGTGGGGATAGAGTTATAACACTATAGGGCCCATTCTATACCCACACAGGGAGTGAGGATAGGGTTAGAACACTATAGGGCCCATTCTATACCCACACTGGGAGTGAGGATAGGGTTATAACACTATAGGGCCCATTCTATACCCACATTGGGAGTGAAGATCGGGTTATAACACTATAGGGCCCATTCTATACCCACAGTGGGAGTGAGGATAGAGTTATAACACTATAGGGCCCATTCTATCCCACACTGGGAGTGAGGACAGGGTTAAAACACTATTGGGCCCATTCTATACCCACACTGGGAGTGGGGATAGAGTTATAACACTATAGGGCCCATTCTATACCCACACAGGGAGTGAGGATAGGGTTAGAACACTATAGGGCCCATTCTATCCCACACTGGGAGTGAGGATAGGGTTATAACACTATAGGGCCCATTCTATACCCACACTGGGAGTGAGGATAGGTTATAACACTATAGGGCCCATTCCATCCCACACTGGGAGTGAGGATAGGGTTATAACACTATAGGGCCCATTCTATACCCACACTGGGAGTGAGGATAGGGTATAACACTATAGGGCCCATTCGAGACCCACACTGGGAGTGGGGATAGAGTTATAACACTATAGGGCCCATTCTATACCCACACTGGGAGTGGGGATAGAGTTATAACACTATAGGGCCCATTCTATACCCACACTGGGAGTGAGGATACGGTTATAACACTATAGGGCCCATTCGAAACCCACACTGGGAGTGGGGATAGGGTTATAACAATATAGGGCCCATTCTATCCCACACTGGGAGGGAGGACAGGGTTCTAACACTCTAGGGCCCATTCTATACCCACACTGGGAGTGCGGATAGGGTTATAACACTATAGGGCCCATTCTATACCCACACTGGGAGTGAGGATAGGTTATAACACTATAGGGCCCATTCTATACCAACACTGGGAGTGAGGATAGGGTTATAACACTGTAGGGCCCATTCTATACCCACACTGGGAGTGAGGATAGGGTTATAACACTATAAGGCCCATTCTATCCCACACTGGGAGTGGGGATAGGGTTATAACGCTATAGGGCCCATTCTATACCCACACTGGGAGTGAAGATCGGGTTATAACACTATAGGGCCCATTGTATACCCACACTGGGAGTGAGGATAGAGTTATAACACTATAGGGCCCATTCTATCCCACACTGGGAGTGAGGACAGGGTTAAAACACTATTGGGCCCATTCTATACCCACACTGGGAGTGGGGATAGGTTATAACACTATAGGGCCCATTCTATACCCACACTCGGAGTGAGGATAGGGTTATAACACTATTGGGCCCATTCTATCCCACACTGGGAGTGAGGATAGGGTTATAACACTATAGGGCCCATTGTATACCCACACTGGGAGTGGGGATAGGGTTATAACACTATAGGGCCCATTCTATACCCACACTGGGAGTGGGGATAGGGTTATAACACTATAGGGCCCATTCTATACCCACACTGGGAGTGGGGTTAGGGTGACAACACTATAGGGCCCATTCTCTCCCACACTGGGAGTGAGGATAGGGTTATAACATTATAGGGCCCATTCTATACCACATTGGGAGTGAGGATAGGGTTATAACACTATAGGGCCCATTCTATACCCACATTGGGAGTGAAGATCGGGTTATAACACGACAGGGCCCATTCTATACCCACACTGGGAGTGAGGATAGAGTTATAACACGTTAGGGCCCATTCTATCCCACACTGGGAATGAGGACAGGGTTAAAACACTATAGGGCCCATTCTATACCCACACTGGGAGTGGGGATAGGTTATAACACTATAGGGCCCATTCTATACCCACACTGGGAGTGAGGTAAGGGTTATAACACTATAGGGCCCATTCTATACCCACACTGGGAGTGGGGATAGGTTATAACACTATAGGGCCCATTCTATACCCACACTGGGAGTGGGGATAGAGTTATAACACTATAGGGCCCATTCTATACCCACACAGGGAGTGAGGATAGGGTTAGAACACTATAGGGCCCATTCTATACCCACACTGGGAGTGAGGATAGGGTTATAACACTATAGGGCCCATTCTATACCCACATTGGGAGTGAAGATCGGGTTATAACACTATAGGGCCCATTCTATACCCACAGTGGGAGTGAGGATAGAGTTATAACACTATAGGGCCCATTCTATCCCACACTGGGAGTGAGGACAGGGTTAAAACACTATTGGGCCCATTCTATACCCACACTGGGAGTGGGGATAGAGTTATAACACTATAGGGCCCATTCTATACCCACACAGGGAGTGAGGATAGGGTTAGAACACTATAGGGCCCATTCTATCCCACACTGGGAGTGAGGATAGGGTTATAACACTATAGGGCCCATTCTATACCCACACTGGGAGTGAGGATAGGTTATAACACTATAGGGCCCATTCCATCCCACACTGGGAGTGAGGATAGGGTTATAACACTATAGGGCCCATTCTATACCCACACTGGGAGTGAGGATAGGGTATAACACTATAGGGCCCATTCGAGACCCACACTGGGAGTGGGGATAGAGTTATAACACTATAGGGCCCATTCTATACCCACACTGGGAGTGGGGATAGAGTTATAACACTATAGGGCCCATTCTATACCCACACTGGGAGTGAGGATACGGTTATAACACTATAGGGCCCATTCGAAACCCACACTGGGAGTGGGGATAGGGTTATAACACTATAGGGCCCATTCTATCCCACACTGGGAGGGAGGACAGGGTTCTAACACTCTAGGGCCCATTCTATACCCACACTGGGAGTGAGGATAGGGTTATAACACTATAGGGCCCATTCTATACCCACACTGGGAGTGAGGATAGGTTATAACACTATAGGGCCCATTCTATACCAACACTGGGAGTGAGGATAGGGTTATAACACTGTAGGGCCCATTCTATACCCACACTGGGAGTGAGGATAGGGTTATAACACTATAAGGCCCATTCTATCCCACACTGGGAGTGGGGATAGGGTTATAACACTATAGGGCCCATTCTATACCCACACTGGGAGTAGGGATAGGGTTATAACACTATAGGGCCCATTCTATACCACACTGGGAGTGAGGATAGGGTTATAACACTATTGGGCCCATTCTATCCCACACTGGGAGTGAGGATAGGGTTATAACACTATAGGGCCCATTGTATACCCACACTGGGAGTGGGGATAGGGTTATAACACTATAGGGCCCATTCTATACCCACACTGGGAGTGGGGATAGGGTTATAACACTATAGGGCCCATTCTATACCCACACTGGGAGTGGGGTTAGGGTGACAACACTATAGGGCCCATTCTATCCCACACTGGGAGTGAGGATAGGGTTATAACATTATAGGGCCCATTCTATACCACATTGGGAGTGAGGATAGGGTTATAACACTATAGGGCCCATTCTATACCCACATTGGGAGTGAAGATCGGGTTATAACACGACAGGGCCCATTCTATACCCACACTGGGAGTGAGGATAGAGTTATAACACGTTAGGGCCCATTCTATCCCACACTGGGAGTGAGGACAGGGTTAAAACACTATAGGGCCCATTCTATACCCACACTGGGAGTGGGGATAGGTTATAACACTATAGGGCCCATTCTATACCCACACTGGGAGTGAGGTAAGGGTTATAACACTATAGGGCCCATTCTATACCCACACTGGGAGTGGGGATAGGTTATAACACTATAGGGCCCATTCTATACCCACACTGGGAGTGGGGATAGAGTTATAACACTATAGGGCCCATTCTATACCCACACAGGGAGTGAGGATAGGGTTAGAACACTATAGGGCCCATTCTATACCCACACTGGGAGTGAGGATAGGGTTATAACACTATAGGGCCCATTCTATACCCACATTGGGAGTGAAGATCGGGTTATAACACTATAGGGCCCATTCTATACCCACAGTGGGAGTGAGGATAGAGTTATAACACTATAGGGCCCATTCTATCCCACACTGGGAGTGAGGACAGGGTTAAAACACTATTGGGCCCATTCTATACCCACACTGGGAGTGGGGATAGAGTTATAACACTATAGGGCCCATTCTATACCCACACAGGGAGTGAGGATAGGGTTAGAACACTATAGGGCCCATTCTATCCCACACTGGGAGTGAGGATAGGGTTATAACACTATAGGGCCCATTCTATACCCACACTGGGAGTGAGGATAGGTTATAACACTATAGGGCCCATTCCATCCCACACTGGGAGTGAGGATAGGGTTATAACACTATAGGGCCCATTCTATACCCACACTGGGAGTGAGGATAGGGTATAACACTATAGGGCCCATTCGAGACCCACACTGGGAGTGGGGATAGAGTTATAACACTATAGGGCCCATTCTATACCCACACTGGGAGTGGGGATAGAGTTATAACACTATAGGGCCCATTCTATACCCACACTGGGAGTGAGGATACGGTTATAACACTATAGGGCCCATTCGAAACCCACACTGGGAGTGGGGATAGGGTTATAACAATATAGGGCCCATTCTATCCCACACTGGGAGGGAGGACAGGGTTCTAACACTCTAGGGCCCATTCTATACCCACACTGGGAGTGCGGATAGGGTTATAACACTATAGGGCCCATTCTATACCCACACTGGGAGTGAGGATAGGTTATAACACTATAGGGCCCATTCTATACCAACACTGGGAGTGAGGATAGGGTTATAACACTGTAGGGCCCATTCTATACCCACACTGGGAGTGAGGATAGGGTTATAACACTATAAGGCCCATTCTATCCCACACTGGGAGTGGGGATAGGGTTATAACACTATAGGGCCCATTCTATACCCACACTGGGAGTGAAGATCGGGTTATAACACTATAGGGCCCATTGTATACCCACACTGGGAGTGAGGATAGAGTTATAACACTATAGGGCCCATTCTATCCCACACTGGGAGTGAGGACAGGGTTAAAACACTATTGGGCCCATTCTATACCCACACTGGGAGTGGGGATAGGTTATAACACTATAGGGCCCATTCTATACCCACACTCGGAGTGAGGATAGGGTTATAACACTATTGGGCCCATTCTATCCCACACTGGGAGTGAGGATAGGGTTATAACACTATAGGGCCCATTGTATACCCACACTGGGAGTGGGGATAGGGTTATAACACTATAGGGCCCATTCTATACCCACACTGGGAGTGGGGATAGGGTTATAACACTATAGGGCCCATTCTATACCCACACTGGGAGTGGGGTTAGGGTGACAACACTATAGGGCCCATTCTCTCCCACACTGGGAGTGAGGATAGGGTTATAACATTATAGGGCCCATTCTATACCACATTGGGAGTGAGGATAGGGTTATAACACTATAGGGCCCATTCTATACCCACATTGGGAGTGAAGATCGGGTTATAACACGACAGGGCCCATTCTATACCCACACTGGGAGTGAGGATAGAGTTATAACACGTTAGGGCCCATTCTATCCCACACTGGGAATGAGGACAGGGTTAAAACACTATAGGGCCCATTCTATACCCACACTGGGAGTGGGGATAGGTTATAACACTATAGGGCCCATTCTATACCCACACTGGGAGTGAGGTAAGGGTTATAACACTATAGGGCCCATTCTATACCCACACTGGGAGTGGGGATAGGTTATAACACTATAGGGCCCATTCTATACCCACACTGGGAGTGGGGATAGAGTTATAACACTATAGGGCCCATTCTATACCCACACAGGGAGTGAGGATAGGGTTAGAACACTATAGGGCCCATTCTATACCCACACTGGGAGTGAGGATAGGGTTATAACACTATAGGGCCCATTCTATACCCACATTGGGAGTGAAGATCGGGTTATAACACTATAGGGCCCATTCTATACCCACAGTGGGAGTGAGGATAGAGTTATAACACTATAGGGCCCATTCTATCCCACACTGGGAGTGAGGACAGGGTTAAAACACTATTGGGCCCATTCTATACCCACACTGGGAGTGGGGATAGAGTTATAACACTATAGGGCCCATTCTATACCCACACAGGGAGTGAGGATAGGGTTAGAACACTATAGGGCCCATTCTATCCCACACTGGGAGTGAGGATAGGGTTATAACACTATAGGGCCCATTCTATACCCACACTGGGAGTGAGGATAGGTTATAACACTATAGGGCCCATTCCATCCCACACTGGGAGTGAGGATAGGGTTATAACACTATAGGGCCCATTCTATACCCACACTGGGAGTGAGGATAGGGTATAACACTATAGGGCCCATTCTATACCCACACTGGGAGTGAGGATAGGTTATAACACTATAGGGCCCATTCTATACCAACACTGGGAGTGAGGATAGGGTTATAACACTGTAGGGCCCATTCTATACCCACACTGGGAGTGAGGATAGGGTTATAACACTATAAGGCCCATTCTATCCCACACTGGGAGTGGGGATAGGGTTATAACGCTATAGGGCCCATTCTATACCCACACTGGGAGTGAAGATCGGGTTATAACACTATAGGGCCCATTGTATACCCACACTGGGAGTGAGGATAGAGTTATAACACTATAGGGCCCATTCTATCCCACACTGGGAGTGAGGACAGGGTTAAAACACTATTGGGCCCATTCTATACCCACACTGGGAGTGGGGATAGGTTATAACACTTTCGGGCCCATTCTATACCCACACTCGGAGTGAGGATAGGGTTATAACACTATTGGGCCCATTCTATCCCACACTGGGAGTGAGGATAGGGTTATAACACTATAGGGCCCATTGTATACCCACACTGGGAGTGGGGATAGGGTTATAACACTATAGGGCCCATTCTATACCCACACTGGGAGTGGGGATAGGGTTATAACACTATAGGGCCCATTCTATACCCACACTGGGAGTGGGGTTAGGGTGACAACACTATAGGGCCCATTCTATACCCACACTGGGAGTGAGGATAGGGTTATAACACTATAAGGCCCATTCTATCCCACACTGGGAGTGGGGATAGGGTTATAACACTATAGGGCCCATTCTATACCCACACTGGGAGTGAAGATCGGGTTATAACACTATAGGGCCCATTGTATACCCACACTGGGAGTGAGGATAGAGTTATAACACTATAGGGCCCATTCTATCCCACACTGGGAGTGAGGACAGGGTTAAAACACTATTGGGCCCATTCTATACCCACACTGGGAGTGGGGATAGGTTATAACACTATAGGGCCCATTCTATACCCACACTCGGAGTGAGGATAGGGTTATAACACTATTGGGCCCATTCTATCCCACACTGGGAGTGAGGATAGGGTTATAACACTATAGGGCCCATTGTATACCCACACTGGGAGTGGGGATAGGGTTATAACACTATAGGGCCCATTCTATACCCACACTGGGAGTGGGGATAGGGTTATAACACTATAGGGCCCATTCTATACCCACACTGGGAGTGGGGTTAGGGTGACAACACTATAGGGCCCATTCTCTCCCACACTGGGAGTGAGGATAGGGTTATAACATTATAGGGCCCATTCTATACCACATTGGGAGTGAGGATAGGGTTATAACACTATAGGGCCCATTCTATACCCACATTGGGAGTGAAGATCGGGTTATAACACGACAGGGCCCATTCTATACCCACACTGGGAGTGAGGATAGAGTTATAACACGTTAGGGCCCATTCTATCCCACACTGGGAATGAGGACAGGGTTAAAACACTATAGGGCCCATTCTATACCCACACTGGGAGTGGGGATAGGTTATAACACTATAGGGCCCATTCTATACCCACACTGGGAGTGAGGTAAGGGTTATAACACTATAGGGCCCATTCTATACCCACACTGGGAGTGGGGATAGGTTATAACACTATAGGGCCCATTCTATACCCACACTGGGAGTGGGGATAGAGTTATAACACTATAGGGCCCATTCTATACCCACACAGGGAGTGAGGATAGGGTTAGAACACTATAGGGCCCATTCTATACCCACACTGGGAGTGAGGATAGGGTTATAACACTATAGGGCCCATTCTATACCCACATTGGGAGTGAAGATCGGGTTATAACACTATAGGGCCCATTCTATACCCACAGTGGGAGTGAGGATAGAGTTATAACACTATAGGGCCCATTCTATCCCACACTGGGAGTGAGGACAGGGTTAAAACACTATTGGGCCCATTCTATACCCACACTGGGAGTGGGGATAGAGTTATAACACTATAGGGCCCATTCTATACCCACACAGGGAGTGAGGATAGGGTTAGAACACTATAGGGCCCATTCTATCCCACACTGGGAGTGAGGATAGGGTTATAACACTATAGGGCCCATTCTATACCCACACTGGGAGTGAGGATAGGTTATAACACTATAGGGCCCATTCCATCCCACACTGGGAGTGAGGATAGGGTTATAACACTATAGGGCCCATTCTATACCCACACTGGGAGTGAGGATAGGGTATAACACTATAGGGCCCATTCTATACCCACACTGGGAGTGAGGATAGGTTATAACACTATAGGGCCCATTCTATACCAACACTGGGAGTGAGGATAGGGTTATAACACTGTAGGGCCCATTCTATACCCACACTGGGAGTGAGGATAGGGTTATAACACTATAAGGCCCATTCTATCCCACACTGGGAGTGGGGATAGGGTTATAACGCTATAGGGCCCATTCTATACCCACACTGGGAGTGAAGATCGGGTTATAACACTATAGGGCCCATTGTATACCCACACTGGGAGTGAGGATAGAGTTATAACACTATAGGGCCCATTCTATCCCACACTGGGAGTGAGGACAGGGTTAAAACACTATTGGGCCCATTCTATACCCACACTGGGAGTGGGGATAGGTTATAACACTTTCGGGCCCATTCTATACCCACACTCGGAGTGAGGATAGGGTTATAACACTATTGGGCCCATTCTATCCCACACTGGGAGTGAGGATAGGGTTATAACACTATAGGGCCCATTGTATACCCACACTGGGAGTGGGGATAGGGTTATAACACTATAGGGCCCATTCTATACCCACACTGGGAGTGGGGATAGGGTTATAACACTATAGGGCCCATTCTATACCCACACTGGGAGTGGGGTTAGGGTGACAACACTATAGGGCCCATTCTCTCCCACACTGGGAGTGAGGATAGGGTTATAACATTATAGGGCCCATTCTATACCACATTGGGAGTGAGGATAGGGTTATAACACTATAGGGCCCATTCTATACCCACATTGGGAGTGAAGATCGGGTTATAACACGACAGGGCCCATTCTATACCCACACTGGGAGTGAGGATAGAGTTATAACACGTTAGGGCCCATTCTATCCCACACTGGGAATGAGGACAGGGTTAAAACACTATAGGGCCCATTCTATACCCACACTGGGAGTGGGGATAGGTTATAACACTATAGGGCCCATTCTATACCCACACTGGGAGTGAGGTAAGGGTTATAACACTATAGGGCCCATTCTATACCCACACTGGGAGTGGGGATAGGTTATAACACTATAGGGCCCATTCTATACCCACACTGGGAGTGGGGATAGAGTTATAACACTATAGGGCCCATTCTATACCCACACAGGGAGTGAGGATAGGGTTAGAACACTATAGGGCCCATTCTATACCCACACTGGGAGTGAGGATAGGGTTATAACACTATAGGGCCCATTCTATACCCACATTGGGAGTGAAGATCGGGTTATAACACTATAGGGCCCATTCTATACCCACAGTGGGAGTGAGGATAGAGTTATAACACTATAGGGCCCATTCTATCCCACACTGGGAGTGAGGACAGGGTTAAAACACTATTGGGCCCATTCTATACCCACACTGGGAGTGGGGATAGAGTTATAACACTATAGGGCCCATTCTATACCCACACAGGGAGTGAGGATAGGGTTAGAACACTATAGGGCCCATTCTATCCCACACTGGGAGTGAGGATAGGGTTATAACACTATAGGGCCCATTCTATACCCACACTGGGAGTGAGGATAGGTTATAACACTATAGGGCCCATTCCATCCCACACTGGGAGTGAGGATAGGGTTATAACACTATAGGGCCCATTCTATACCCACACTGGGAGTGAGGATAGGGTATAACACTATAGGGCCCATTCGAGACCCACACTGGGAGTGGGGATAGAGTTATAACACTATAGGGCCCATTCTATACCCACACTGGGAGTGGGGATAGAGTTATAACACTATAGGGCCCATTCTATACCCACACTGGGAGTGAGGATACGGTTATAACACTATAGGGCCCATTCGAAACCCACACTGGGAGTGGGGATAGGGTTATAACACTATAGGGCCCATTCTATCCCACACTGGGAGGGAGGACAGGGTTCTAACACTCTAGGGCCCATTCTATACCCACACTGGGAGTGAGGATAGGGTTATAACACTATAGGGCCCATTCTATACCCACACTGGGAGTGAGGATAGGTTATAACACTATAGGGCCCATTCTATACCAACACTGGGAGTGAGGATAGGGTTATAACACTGTAGGGCCCATTCTATACCCACACTGGGAGTGAGGATAGGGTTATAACACTATAAGGCCCATTCTATCCCACACTGGGAGTGGGGATAGGGTTATAACACTATAGGGCCCATTCTATACCCACACTGGGAGTAGGGATAGGGTTATAACACTATAGGGCCCATTCTATACCACACTGGGAGTGAGGATAGGGTTATAACACTATTGGGCCCATTCTATCCCACACTGGGAGTGAGGATAGGGTTATAACACTATAGGGCCCATTGTATACCCACACTGGGAGTGGGGATAGGGTTATAACACTATAGGGCCCATTCTATACCCACACTGGGAGTGGGGATAGGGTTATAACACTATAGGGCCCATTCTATACCCACACTGGGAGTGGGGTTAGGGTGACAACACTATAGGGCCCATTCTATCCCACACTGGGAGTGAGGATAGGGTTATAACATTATAGGGCCCATTCTATACCACATTGGGAGTGAGGATAGGGTTATAACACTATAGGGCCCATTCTATACCCACATTGGGAGTGAAGATCGGGTTATAACACGACAGGGCCCATTCTATACCCACACTGGGAGTGAGGATAGAGTTATAACACGTTAGGGCCCATTCTATCCCACACTGGGAGTGAGGACAGGGTTAAAACACTATAGGGCCCATTCTATACCCACACTGGGAGTGGGGATAGGTTATAACACTATAGGGCCCATTCTATACCCACACTGGGAGTGAGGTAAGGGTTATAACACTATAGGGCCCATTCTATACCCACACTGGGAGTGGGGATAGGTTATAACACTATAGGGCCCATTCTATACCCACACTGGGAGTGGGGATAGAGTTATAACACTATAGGGCCCATTCTATACCCACACAGGGAGTGAGGATAGGGTTAGAACACTATAGGGCCCATTCTATACCCACACTGGGAGTGAGGATAGGGTTATAACACTATAGGGCCCATTCTATACCCACATTGGGAGTGAAGATCGGGTTATAACACTATAGGGCCCATTCTATACCCACAGTGGGAGTGAGGATAGAGTTATAACACTATAGGGCCCATTCTATCCCACACTGGGAGTGAGGACAGGGTTAAAACACTATTGGGCCCATTCTATACCCACACTGGGAGTGGGGATAGAGTTATAACACTATAGGGCCCATTCTATACCCACACAGGGAGTGAGGATAGGGTTAGAACACTATAGGGCCCATTCTATCCCACACTGGGAGTGAGGATAGGGTTATAACACTATAGGGCCCATTCTATACCCACACTGGGAGTGAGGATAGGTTATAACACTATAGGGCCCATTCCATCCCACACTGGGAGTGAGGATAGGGTTATAACACTATAGGGCCCATTCTATACCCACACTGGGAGTGAGGATAGGGTATAACACTATAGGGCCCATTCGAGACCCACACTGGGAGTGGGGATAGAGTTATAACACTATAGGGCCCATTCTATACCCACACTGGGAGTGGGGATAGAGTTATAACACTATAGGGCCCATTCTATACCCACACTGGGAGTGAGGATACGGTTATAACACTATAGGGCCCATTCGAAACCCACACTGGGAGTGGGGATAGGGTTATAACAATATAGGGCCCATTCTATCCCACACTGGGAGGGAGGACAGGGTTCTAACACTCTAGGGCCCATTCTATACCCACACTGGGAGTGCGGATAGGGTTATAACACTATAGGGCCCATTCTATACCCACACTGGGAGTGAGGATAGGTTATAACACTATAGGGCCCATTCTATACCAACACTGGGAGTGAGGATAGGGTTATAACACTGTAGGGCCCATTCTATACCCACACTGGGAGTGAGGATAGGGTTATAACACTATAAGGCCCATTCTATCCCACACTGGGAGTGGGGATAGGGTTATAACACTATAGGGCCCATTCTATACCCACACTGGGAGTGAAGATCGGGTTATAACACTATAGGGCCCATTGTATACCCACACTGGGAGTGAGGATAGAGTTATAACACTATAGGGCCCATTCTATCCCACACTGGGAGTGAGGACAGGGTTAAAACACTATTGGGCCCATTCTATACCCACACTGGGAGTGGGGATAGGTTATAACACTATAGGGCCCATTCTATACCCACACTCGGAGTGAGGATAGGGTTATAACACTATTGGGCCCATTCTATCCCACACTGGGAGTGAGGATAGGGTTATAACACTATAGGGCCCATTGTATACCCACACTGGGAGTGGGGATAGGGTTATAACACTATAGGGCCCATTCTATACCCACACTGGGAGTGGGGATAGGGTTATAACACTATAGGGCCCATTCTATACCCACACTGGGAGTGGGGTTAGGGTGACAACACTATAGGGCCCATTCTCTCCCACACTGGGAGTGAGGATAGGGTTATAACATTATAGGGCCCATTCTATACCACATTGGGAGTGAGGATAGGGTTATAACACTATAGGGCCCATTCTATCCCACACTGGGAGGGAGGACAGGGTTCTAACACTCTAGGGCCCATTCTATACCCACACTGGGAGTGAGGATAGGGTTATAACACTATAGGGCCCATTCTATACCCACACTGGGAGTGAGGATAGGTTATAACACTATAGGGCCCATTCTATACCAACACTGGGAGTGAGGATAGGGTTATAACACTGTAGGGCCCATTCTATACCCACACTGGGAGTGAGGATAGGGTTATAACACTATAAGGCCCATTCTATCCCACACTGGGAGTGGGGATAGGGTTATAACACTATAGGGCCCATTCTATACCCACACTGGGAGTAGGGATAGGGTTATAACACTATAGGGCCCATTCTATACCACACTGGGAGTGAGGATAGGGTTATAACACTATTGGGCCCATTCTATCCCACACTGGGAGTGAGGATAGGGTTATAACACTATAGGGCCCATTGTATACCCACACTGGGAGTGGGGATAGGGTTATAACACTATAGGGCCCATTCTATACCCACACTGGGAGTGGGGATAGGGTTATAACACTATAGGGCCCATTCTATACCCACACTGGGAGTGGGGTTAGGGTGACAACACTATAGGGCCCATTCTATCCCACACTGGGAGTGAGGATAGGGTTATAACATTATAGGGCCCATTCTATACCACATTGGGAGTGAGGATAGGGTTATAACACTATAGGGCCCATTCTATACCCACATTGGGAGTGAAGATCGGGTTATAACACGACAGGGCCCATTCTATACCCACACTGGGAGTGAGGATAGAGTTATAACACGTTAGGGCCCATTCTATCCCACACTGGGAGTGAGGACAGGGTTAAAACACTATAGGGCCCATTCTATACCCACACTGGGAGTGGGGATAGGTTATAACACTATAGGGCCCATTCTATACCCACACTGGGAGTGAGGTAAGGGTTATAACACTATAGGGCCCATTCTATACCCACACTGGGAGTGGGGATAGGTTATAACACTATAGGGCCCATTCTATACCCACACTGGGAGTGGGGATAGAGTTATAACACTATAGGGCCCATTCTATACCCACACAGGGAGTGAGGATAGGGTTAGAACACTATAGGGCCCATTCTATACCCACACTGGGAGTGAGGATAGGGTTATAACACTATAGGGCCCATTCTATACCCACATTGGGAGTGAAGATCGGGTTATAACACTATAGGGCCCATTCTATACCCACAGTGGGAGTGAGGATAGAGTTATAACACTATAGGGCCCATTCTATCCCACACTGGGAGTGAGGACAGGGTTAAAACACTATTGGGCCCATTCTATACCCACACTGGGAGTGGGGATAGAGTTATAACACTATAGGGCCCATTCTATACCCACACAGGGAGTGAGGATAGGGTTAGAACACTATAGGGCCCATTCTATCCCACACTGGGAGTGAGGATAGGGTTATAACACTATAGGGCCCATTCTATACCCACACTGGGAGTGAGGATAGGTTATAACACTATAGGGCCCATTCCATCCCACACTGGGAGTGAGGATAGGGTTATAACACTATAGGGCCCATTCTATACCCACACTGGGAGTGAGGATAGGGTATAACACTATAGGGCCCATTCGAGACCCACACTGGGAGTGGGGATAGAGTTATAACACTATAGGGCCCATTCTATACCCACACTGGGAGTGGGGATAGAGTTATAACACTATAGGGCCCATTCTATACCCACACTGGGAGTGAGGATACGGTTATAACACTATAGGGCCCATTCGAAACCCACACTGGGAGTGGGGATAGGGTTATAACAATATAGGGCCCATTCTATCCCACACTGGGAGGGAGGACAGGGTTCTAACACTCTAGGGCCCATTCTATACCCACACTGGGAGTGCGGATAGGGTTATAACACTATAGGGCCCATTCTATACCCACACTGGGAGTGAGGATAGGTTATAACACTATAGGGCCCATTCTATACCAACACTGGGAGTGAGGATAGGGTTATAACACTGTAGGGCCCATTCTATACCCACACTGGGAGTGAGGATAGGGTTATAACACTATAAGGCCCATTCTATCCCACACTGGGAGTGGGGATAGGGTTATAACACTATAGGGCCCATTCTATACCCACACTGGGAGTGAAGATCGGGTTATAACACTATAGGGCCCATTGTATACCCACACTGGGAGTGAGGATAGAGTTATAACACTATAGGGCCCATTCTATCCCACACTGGGAGTGAGGACAGGGTTAAAACACTATTGGGCCCATTCTATACCCACACTGGGAGTGGGGATAGGTTATAACACTATAGGGCCCATTCTATACCCACACTCGGAGTGAGGATAGGGTTATAACACTATTGGGCCCATTCTATCCCACACTGGGAGTGAGGATAGGGTTATAACACTATAGGGCCCATTGTATACCCACACTGGGAGTGGGGATAGGGTTATAACACTATAGGGCCCATTCTATACCCACACTGGGAGTGGGGATAGGGTTATAACACTATAGGGCCCATTCTATACCCACACTGGGAGTGGGGTTAGGGTGACAACACTATAGGGCCCATTCTCTCCCACACTGGGAGTGAGGATAGGGTTATAACATTATAGGGCCCATTCTATACCACATTGGGAGTGAGGATAGGGTTATAACACTATAGGGCCCATTCTATACCCACATTGGGAGTGAAGATCGGGTTATAACACGACAGGGCCCATTCTATACCCACACTGGGAGTGAGGATAGAGTTATAACACGTTAGGGCCCATTCTATCCCACACTGGGAATGAGGACAGGGTTAAAACACTATAGGGCCCATTCTATACCCACACTGGGAGTGGGGATAGGTTATAACACTATAGGGCCCATTCTATACCCACACTGGGAGTGAGGTAAGGGTTATAACACTATAGGGCCCATTCTATACCCACACTGGGAGTGGGGATAGGTTATAACACTATAGGGCCCATTCTATACCCACACTGGGAGTGGGGATAGAGTTATAACACTATAGGGCCCATTCTATACCCACACAGGGAGTGAGGATAGGGTTAGAACACTATAGGGCCCATTCTATACCCACACTGGGAGTGAGGATAGGGTTATAACACTATAGGGCCCATTCTATACCCACATTGGGAGTGAAGATCGGGTTATAACACTATAGGGCCCATTCTATACCCACAGTGGGAGTGAGGATAGAGTTATAACACTATAGGGCCCATTCTATCCCACACTGGGAGTGAGGACAGGGTTAAAACACTATTGGGCCCATTCTATACCCACACTGGGAGTGGGGATAGAGTTATAACACTATAGGGCCCATTCTATACCCACACAGGGAGTGAGGATAGGGTTAGAACACTATAGGGCCCATTCTATCCCACACTGGGAGTGAGGATAGGGTTATAACACTATAGGGCCCATTCTATACCCACACTGGGAGTGAGGATAGGTTATAACACTATAGGGCCCATTCCATCCCACACTGGGAGTGAGGATAGGGTTATAACACTATAGGGCCCATTCTATACCCACACTGGGAGTGAGGATAGGGTATAACACTATAGGGCCCATTCGAGACCCACACTGGGAGTGGGGATAGAGTTATAACACTATAGGGCCCATTCTATACCCACACTGGGAGTGGGGATAGAGTTATAACACTATAGGGCCCATTCTATACCCACACTGGGAGTGAGGATACGGTTATAACACTATAGGGCCCATTCGAAACCCACACTGGGAGTGGGGATAGGGTTATAACACTATAGGGCCCATTCTATCCCACACTGGGAGGGAGGACAGGGTTCTAACACTCTAGGGCCCATTCTATACCCACACTGGGAGTGAGGATAGGGTTATAACACTATAGGGCCCATTCTATACCCACACTGGGAGTGAGGATAGGTTATAACACTATAGGGCCCATTCTATACCAACACTGGGAGTGAGGATAGGGTTATAACACTGTAGGGCCCATTCTATACCCACACTGGGAGTGAGGATAGGGTTATAACACTATAAGGCCCATTCTATCCCACACTGGGAGTGGGGATAGGGTTATAACACTATAGGGCCCATTCTATACCCACACTGGGAGTAGGGATAGGGTTATAACACTATAGGGCCCATTCTATACCACACTGGGAGTGAGGACAGGGTTATAACACTATAGGGCCCATTCTATACCCACACTGGGAGTGAGGATAGGGTTATAACACTATCGGGCCCATTCTATACCCACACTGGGAGTAGGGATAGGGTTATAACACTATAAGGCCCATTCTATCCCACACTGGGAGTGGAGATAGGGTTATAACACTATAGGGCCCATTCTATACCCACACTGGGAGTGAAGATCGGGTTATAACACTATAGGGCCGATTCTATACCCACAATGGGAGTGAGGATAGAGTTATAACACTATAGGGCCCATTCTATACCACACTGGGAGTGAGGATAGGTTATAACACTATAGGGCCCATTCTATCCCACACTGGGAGTGAGGATAGGGTTATAACAATATAGGGCCCATTGTATACCCACACTGGGAGTGGGGATAGGGTTATAACACTATAGGGCCCATTCTATACCCACACTGGGAGTGGGGATAGGGTTATAACACTATAGGGCCCATTCTATACCCACACTGGGAGTGGGGATAGGGTTATAACACTATAGGGCCCATTCTATACCCACACTGGGAGTGGGGTTCAGGTGACAACACTATAGGGCCCATTCTATCCCACACTGGGAGTGAGGATAGGGTTATAACATTATAGGGCCCATTCTATACCACATTGGGAGTGAGGATAGGGTTATAACACTATAGGGCCCATTCTATACCCACATTGGGAGTGAAGATCGGGTTATAACACTATAGGGCCCATTCTATACCCACACTGGGAGTGAGGATAGAGTTATAACACTATAGGGCCCATTCTATCCCACACTGGGAGTGAGGACAGGGTTATAACACTATAGGGCCCATTCTATCCCACACTGGGAGTGAGGATAGGGTTATAACACTATAGGGCCCATTGTATACCCACACTGGGAGTGGGGATAGGGTTATAACACAAGAGGGCCCATTCTATACCCACACTGGGAGTGGGGATCGGGTTATAACACTATGGGGCCCATTCTATACCCACACTGGGAGTGGGGATAGGGTTATCACACTATAGGGCCCATTCTATACCCACACTGGGAGTGGGGTTAGGGTGACAACACTATAGGGCCCATTCTATCCCACACTGGGAGTGAGGATAGGGTTATAACATTATAGGGCCCATTCTATACCACATTGGGAGTGAGGATAGGGTTATAACACTATAGGGCCCATTCTATACCCACATTGGGAGTGAAGATCGGGTTATAACACTATAGGGCCCATTCTATACCCACACTGGGAGTGAGGATCGAGTTATAACACTATAGGGCCCATTCTATCCCACACTGGGAGTGAGGACAGGGTTAAAACACTATAGGGCCCATTCTATACCCACACTGGGAGTGAGGATAGGTTATAACACTATAGGGCCCATTCTATACCCACACTGGGAGTGAGGTAAGGGTGATAACACTATAGGGCCCATTCTATACCCACACTGGGAGTGAGGATAGGTTATAACACTATAGGGCCCATTCTATCCCACACTGGGAGTGAGGATAGGGTTATAACACTATAGGGCCCATTCTATACCCACACTGGGAGTGAGGATAGGTTATAACACTATAGGGCCCATTCCATCCCACACTGGGAGTGAGGATAGGGTTATAACACTATAGGGCCCATTCTATACCCACACTGGGAGTGAGGATAGGGTATAACACTATAGGGCCCATTCGAGACCCACACTGGGAGTGGGGATAGAGTTATAACACTATAGGGCCCATTCTATACCCACACTGGGAGTGGGGATAGAGTTATAACACTATAGGGGCCATTCTATACCCACACTGGGAGTGAGGATACGGTTATAACACTATAGGGCCCATTCGAAACCCACACTGGGAGTGGGGATAGGGTTATAACAATATAGGGCCCATTCTATCCCACACTGGGAGGGAGGACAGGGTTCTAACACTCTAGGGCCCATTCTATACCCACACTGGGAGTGCGGATAGGGTTATAACACTATAGGGCCCATTCTATACCCACACTGGGAGTGAGGATAGGTTATAACACTATAGGGCCCATTCTATACCAACACTGGGAGTGAGGATAGGGTTATAACACTGTAGGGCCCATTCTATACCCACACTGGGAGTGAGGATAGGGTTATAACACTATAAGGCCCATTCTATCCCACACTGGGAGTGGGGATAGGGTTATAACACTATAGGGCCCATTCTATACCCACACTGGGAGTGAAGATCGGGTTATAACACTATAGGGCCCATTGTATACCCACACTGGGAGTGAGGATAGAGTTATAACACTATAGGGCCCATTCTATCCCACACTGGGAGTGAGGACAGGGTTAAAACACTATTGGGCCCATTCTATACCCACACTGGGAGTGAGGATAGGTTATAACACTATAGGGCCCATTCTATACCCACACTCGGAGTGAGGATAGGGTTATAACACTATTGGGCCCATTCTATCCCACACTGGGAGTGAGGATAGGGTTATAACACTATAGGGCCCATTGTATACCCACACTGGGAGTGGGGATAGGGTTATAACACTATAGGGCCCATTCTATACCCACACTGGGAGTGGGGATAGGGTTATAACACTATAGGGCCCATTCTATACCCACACTGGGAGTGGGGTTAGGGTGACAACACTATAGGGCCCATTCTATCCCACACTGGGAGTGAGGATAGGGTTATAACATTATAGGGCCCATTCTATACCACATTGGGAGTGAGGATAGGGTTATAACACTATAGGGCCCATTCTATACCCACATTGGGAGTGAAGATCAGGTTATAACACGACAGGGCCCATTCTATACCCACACTGGGAGTGAGGATAGAGTTATAACACGTTAGGGCCCATTCTATCCCACACTGGGAATGAGGACAGGGTTAAAACACTATAGGGCCCATTCTATACCCACACTGGGAGTGGGGATAGGTTATAACACTATAGGGCCCATTCTATACCCACACTGGGAGTGAGGTAAGGGTTATAACACTATAGGGCCCATTCTATACCCACACTGGGAGTGGGGATAGGTTATAACACTATAGGGCCCATTCTATACCCACACTGGGAGTGGGGATAGAGTTATAACACTATAGGGCCCATTCTATACCCACACAGGGAGTGAGGATAGGGTTAGAACACTATAGGGCCCATTCTATACCCACACTGGGAGTGAGGATAGGGTTATAACACTATAGGGCCCATTCTATACCCACATTGGGAGTGAAGATCGGGTTATAACACTATAGGGCCCATTCTATACCCACAGTGGGAGTGAGGATAGAGTTATAACACTATAGGGCCCATTCTATCTGACACTGGGAGTGAGGACAGGGTTAAAACACTATTGGGCCCATTCTATACCCACACTGGGAGTGGGGATAGAGTTATAACACTATAGGGCCCATTCTATACCCACACAGGGAGTGAGGATAGGGTTAGAACACTATAGGGCCCATTCTATCCCACACTGGGAGTGAGGATAGGGTTATAACACTATAGGGCCCATTCTATACCCACACTGGGAGTGAGGATAGGTTATAACACTATAGGGCCCATTCCATCCCACACTGGGAGTGAGGATAGGGTTATAACACTATAGGGCCCATTCTATACCCACACTGGGAGTGAGGATAGGGTATAACACTATAGGGCCCATTCGAGACCCACACTGGGAGTGGGGATAGAGTTATAACACTATAGGGCCCATTCTATACCCACACTGGGAGTGGGGATAGAGTTATAACACTATAGGGCCCATTCTATACCCACACTGGGAGTGAGGATACGGTTATAACACTATAGGGCCCATTCGAAACCCACACTGGGAGTGGGGATAGGGTTATAACACTATAGGGCCCATTCTATCCCACACTGGGAGGGAGGACAGGGTTCTAACACTCTAGGGCCCATTCTATACCCACACTGGGAGTGAGGATAGGGTTATAACACTATAGGGCCCATTCTATACCCACACTGGGAGTGAGGATAGGTTATAACACTATAGGGCCCATTCTATACCAACACTGGGAGTGAGGATAGGGTTATAACACTGTAGGGCCCATTCTATACCCACACTGGGAGTGAGGATAGGGTTATAACACTATAAGGCCCATTCTATCCCACACTGGGAGTGGGGATAGGGTTATAACACTATAGGGCCCATTCTATACCCACACTGGGAGTAGGGATAGGGTTATAACACTATAGGGCCCATTCTATACCACACTGGGAGTGAGGACAGGGTTATAACACTATAGGGCCCATTCTATACCCACACTGGGAGTGAGGATAGGGTTATAACACTATCGGGCCCATTCTATACCCACACTGGGAGTAGGGATAGGGTTATAACACTATAAGGCCCATTCTATCCCACACTGGGAGTGGAGATAGGGTTATAACACTATAGGGCCCATTCTATACCCACACTGGGAGTGAAGATCGGGTTATAACACTATAGGGCCGATTCTATACCCACAATGGGAGTGAGGATAGAGTTATAACACTATAGGGCCCATTCTATACCACACTGGGAGTGAGGATAGGTTATAACACTATAGGGCCCATTCTATCCCACACTGGGAGTGAGGATAGGGTTATAACAATATAGGGCCCATTGTATACCCACACTGGGAGTGGGGATAGGGTTATAACACTATAGGGCCCATTCTATACCCACACTGGGAGTGGGGATAGGGTTATAACACTATAGGGCCCATTCTATACCCACACTGGGAGTGGGGATAGGGTTATAACACTATAGGGCCCATTCTATACCCACACTGGGAGTGGGGTTCAGGTGACAACACTATAGGGCCCATTCTATCCCACACTGGGAGTGAGGATAGGGTTATAACATTATAGGGCCCATTCTATACCACATTGGGAGTGAGGATAGGGTTATAACACTATAGGGCCCATTCTATACCCACATTGGGAGTGAAGATCGGGTTATAACACTATAGGGCCCATTCTATACCCACACTGGGAGTGAGGATAGAGTTATAACACTATAGGGCCCATTCTATCCCACACTGGGAGTGAGGACAGGGTTATAACACTATAGGGCCCATTCTATCCCACACTGGGAGTGAGGATAGGGTTATAACACTATAGGGCCCATTGTATACCCACACTGGGAGTGGGGATAGGGTTATAACACAAGAGGGCCCATTCTATACCCACACTGGGAGTGGGGATCGGGTTATAACACTATGGGGCCCATTCTATACCCACACTGGGAGTGGGGATAGGGTTATCACACTATAGGGCCCATTCTATACCCACACTGGGAGTGGGGTTAGGGTGACAACACTATAGGGCCCATTCTATCCCACACTGGGAGTGAGGATAGGGTTATAACATTATAGGGCCCATTCTATACCACATTGGGAGTGAGGATAGGGTTATAACACTATAGGGCCCATTCTATACCCACATTGGGAGTGAAGATCGGGTTATAACACTATAGGGCCCATTCTATACCCACACTGGGAGTGAGGATCGAGTTATAACACTATAGGGCCCATTCTATCCCACACTGGGAGTGAGGACAGGGTTAAAACACTATAGGGCCCATTCTATACCCACACTGGGAGTGAGGATAGGTTATAACACTATAGGGCCCATTCTATACCCACACTGGGAGTGAGGTAAGGGTGATAACACTATAGGGCCCATTCTATACCCACACTGGGAGTGAGGATAGGTTATAACACTATAGGGCCCATTCTATACCCACACTGGGAGTGGGGATAGAGTTATAACACTATTGGGCCCATTCTATACCCACACAGGGAGTGAGGATAGGGTTAGAACACTATAGGGCCCATTCTATACCCACACTGGGAGTGAGGATAGGGTTATAACACTATAGGGCCCATTCGATACCCACATTGGCAGTGAAGATCGGGTTATAACACTATAGGGCCCATTCTATACCCACACTGGGAGTGAGGATAGAGTTATAACACTATAGGGCCCATTCTATCCCACACTGGGAGTGAGGACAGGGTTAAAACACTATTGGGCCCATTCTATACCCACACTGGGAGTGGGGATAGAGTTATAACACTATAGGGCCCATTCTATACCCACACAGGGAGTGAGGATAGGGTTAGAACACTATAGGGCCCATTCTATCCCACACTGGGAGTGAGGATAGGGTTATAACACTATAGGGCCCATTCTATACCCATACTGGGAGTGAGGATAGGTTATAACACTATAGGGCCCATTCTATACCAACACTGGGAGTGAGGATAGGGTTATAACACTGTAGGGCCCATTCTATACCCACACTGGGAGTGAGGATAGGGTTATAACACTATAAGGCCCATTCTATCCCACACTGGGAGTGGGGATAGGGTTATAACACTATAGGGCCCATTCTATACCCACACTGGGAGTAGGGATAGGGTTATAACACTATAGGGCCCATTCTATACCACACTGGGAGTGAGGACAGGGTTATAACACTATAGGGCCCATTCTATACCCACACTGGGAGTGAGGATAGGGTTATAACACTATCGGGCCCATTCTATACCCACACTGGGAGTGAGGATAGGTTATAACACTATAGGGCCCATTCTATACCAACACTGAGAGTGAGGATAGGGTTATAACACTGTAGGGCCCATTCTATACCCACACTGGGAGTAGGGATAGGGTTATAACACTATAGGGCCCATTCTATACCACACTGGGAGTGAGGACAGGGTTATAACACTATAGGGCCCATTCTATTCCCACACTGGGAGTGAGGATAGGGTTATAACACTATCGGGCCCATTCTATACCCACACTGGGAGTGAGGATAGGGTTATAACACTAGAAGGCCCATTCTATCCCACACTGGGAGTGGGGATAGGGTTATAACACTATAGGGCCCATTCTATACCCACACTGGGAGTAGGGATAGGGTTATAACACTATAGGGCCCATTCTCTACCACACTGGGAGTGGGGATAGGGTTATAACACTATAAGGCCCATTCTATACCACACTGGGAGTGGGGATAGGGTTATAACACTCTAGGGCCCATTCCATACCACACTGGGAGTGGGGATAGTGTTATAACACTATCAGGCCCATTCTATACCCACACTGGGAGTGGGGATAGGGTTATAACACTATAGGGCCCATTCTATACCCACACTGGGAGTGAGGATAGGTTATAACACTATAGGGCCCATTCTATACCCACATTGGGAGTGAAGATCGGGTTATAACACTATAGGGCCCATTCTATACCCACACTGGGAGTGAGGATAGAGTTATAACACTATAGGGCCCATTCTATCCCACACTGGGAGTGAGGATAGGGTTAAAACACTATTGGGCCCATTCTATACCCACACTGGGAGTGGGGATAGAGTTATAACACTATAGGGCCCATTCTATACCCACACAGGGAGTGAGGATAGGGTTAGAACACTATAGGGCCCATTCTATCCCACACTGGGAGTGAGGATAGGGTTATAACACTATAGGGCCCATTCTATACCCACACTGGGAGTGAGGATAGGTTATAACACTATAGGGCCCATTCCATCCCACACTGGGAGTGAGGATAGGGTTATAACACTATAGGGCCCATTCTATACCCACACTGGGAGTGAGGATAGGGTATAACACTATAGGGCCCATTCGAGACCCACACTGGGAGTGGGGATAGAGTTATAACACTATAGGGCCCATTCTATACCCACACTGGGAGTGGGGATAGAGTTATAACACTATAGGGCCCATTCTATACCCACACTGGGAGTGAGGATACGGTTATAACACTATAGGGCCCATTCGAAACCCACACTGGGAGTGGGGATAGGGTTATAACACTATAGGGCCCATTCTATCCCACAATGGGAGTGAGGACAGGGTTCTAACACTATAGGGCCCATTCTATACCCACACTGGGAGTGAGGATAGGGTTATAACACTATAGGGCCCATTCTATACCCACACTGGGAGTGAGGATAGGCTATAACACTATAGGGCCCATTCTATACCAACACTGGGAGTGAGGATAGGGTTATAACACTGTAGGGCCCATTCTATACCCACACTGGGAGTGAGGATAGGGTTATAACACTATAAGGCCCATTCTATCCCACACTGGGAGTGGGGATAGGGTTATAACACTATAGGGCCCATTCTATACCCACACTGGGAGTAGGGATAGGGTTATAACACTATAGGGCCCATTCTATACCACACTGGGAGTGAGGACAGGGTTATAACACTATAGGGCCCATTCTATACCCACACTGGGAGTGAGGATAGGGTTATAACACTATCGGGCCCATTCTATACCCACACTGGGAGTGAGGATAGGTTATAACACTATAGGGCCCATTCTATACCAACACTGGGAGTGAGGATAGGGTTATAACACTGCAGGGCCCATTCTATACCCACACTGGGAGTGAGGATAGGGTTATAACACTATAAGGCCCATTCTATCCCACACTGGGAGTGGGGATAGGGTTATAACACTATAGGGCCCATTCTATACCCACACTGGGAGTAGGGATAGGGTTATAACACTATAAGGCCCATTCTATCCCACACTGGGAGTGGGGATAGGGTTATAACACTCTAGGGCCCATTCTATACCACACTGGGAGTGGGGATAGGGTTATAACACTATAAGGCCCATTCTATCCCACACTGGGAGTGGGGATAGGGTTATAACACTCTAGGGCCCATTCTATACCACACTGGGAGTGGGGATAGGGTTATAACAATATCAGGCCCATTCTATACCCACACTGGGAGTGGGGATAGGGTTATAACACTATAGGGCCCATTCTATACCCACACTGGGAGTGAGGATAGGTTATAACACTATAGGGCCATTCTATACCCACACTAGGAGTGAGGATAGGGTTATAACACTATAGGGCCCATTCTATCCCACACTGGGAGTGAGGATAGGGTTATAACACTATAGGGCCCATTGTATACCCACACTGGGAGTGGGGATAGTGTTATAACACTATAGGGCCCATTCTATACCCACACTGGGAGTGGGGATCGGGTTATAACACTATGGGGCCCATTCTATACCCACACTGGGAGTGGGGATAGGGTTATCACACTATAGGGCCCATTCTATACCCACACTGGGAGTGGGGTTAGGGTGACAACACTATAGGGCCCATTCTATCCCACACTGGGAGTGAGGATAGGGTTATAACATTATAGGGCCCATTCTATACCACATTGGGAGTGAGGATAGGGTTATAACACTATAGGGCCCATTCTATACCCACACTGGGAGTGAGGATCGAGTTATAACACTATAGGGCCCATTCTATCCCACACTGGGAGTGAGGACAGGGTTAAAACACTATAGGGCCCATTCTATACCCACACTGGGAGTGAGGATAGGTTATAACACTATAGGGCCCATTCTATACCCACACTGGGAGTGAGGTAAGGGTGATAACACTATAGGGCCCATTCTATACCCACACTGGGAGTGAGGATAGGTTATAACACTATAGGGCCCATTCTATCCCACACTGGGAGTGGGGATAGGGTTATAACACTATAGGGCCCATTCTATACCCACACTGGGAGTAGGGATAGGGTTATAACACTATAGGGCCCATTCTCTACCACACTGGGAGTGGGGATAGGGTTATAACACTATAAGGCCCATTCTATACCACACTGGGAGTGGGGATAGGGTTATAACACTCTAGGGCCCATTCCATACCACACTGGGAGTGGGGATAGTGTTATAACACTATCAGGCCCATTCTATACCCACACTGGGAGTGGGGATAGGGTTATAACACTATAGGGCCCATTCTATACCCACACTGGGAGTGAGGATAGGTTATAACACTATAGGGCCCATTCTATACCCACATTGGGAGTGAAGATCGGGTTATAACACTATAGGGCCCATTCTATACCCACACTGGGAGTGAGGATAGAGTTATAACACTATAGGGCCCATTCTATCCCACACTGGGAGTGAGGATAGGGTTAAAACACTATTGGGCCCATTCTATACCCACACTGGGAGTGGGGATAGAGTTATAACACTATAGGGCCCATTCTATACCCACACAGGGAGTGAGGATAGGGTTAGAACACTATAGGGCCCATTCTATCCCACACTGGGAGTGAGGACAGGGTTAAAACACTATAGGGCCCATTCTATACCCACACTGGGAGTGAGGATAGAGTTATAACACTATAGGGCCCATTCTATACCCACACTGGGAGTGAGGATAGGGTATAACACTATAGGGCCCATTCGAGACCCACACTGGGAGTGGGGATAGAGTTATAACACTATAGGGCCCATTCTATACCCACACTCGGAGTGGGGATAGAGTTATAACACTATAGGGCCCATTCTATACCCACACTGGGAGTGAGGATAGAGTTATAACACTATAGGGCCCATTCGAAACCCACACTGGGAGTGGGGATAGGGTTATAACACTGTAGGGCCCATTCTATACCCACACTGGGAGTGAGGATAGGGTTATAACACTATAAGGCCCATTCTATCCCACACTGGGAGTGAGGTAAGGGTTATAACACTATAGGGCCCATTCTATACCACACTGGGAGTGGGGATAGGGTTATAACACTATAAGGCCCATTCTATACCACACTGGGAGTGGGGATAGGGTTATAACACTCCTGGGCCCATTCTATACCACACTGGGAGTGGGGATAGGGTTATAACACTATAAGGCCCATTCTATACCCACACTGGGAGTGGGGATAGGGTTATAACACTATAGGGCCTCACTAGCCCAGAATGTTGTTCCTGTAATTAGTGCCATAGTTCTATTTCTAACATGAAGAGTGCTTGATGTAAGAGCAGAATTTCACAAACAAGCCCCTGGAGTTAAGATCCTTTTCGATGAAGGGGCACACACACTCCGCCGATTAATCTTCATTTACATTTGTTAGGTACAGTTGGATGTTAAAGTAATAATTCCAATGTTTTAATCTGAACAGTAGGTGGCTTTTCACAACATGTTGACCTTGAAGGTGGACACTCCAAAAAATAGCGAGCAGCCCTGCAATGAGAAGATGTTTTGAATAGTGATGGTGTCAGTAAATTTCATTCTGACGGTTGCACCAGTTACAGTTTTTTTAGTCTGTTGCAATAATCCAGTCTCTCAAAGGATGAACTTTCTGCAGTTTTCCAACCTTTGGCCAGCTTGTTTTCATTCTGTTCCGCTCTTGCTGGCCATTCTGTACTGGAACAAAACCCAGACAGGGTGATCTAATGGTCACACAGTTCAGTCTGGCCACACTTTGCTGATCACATTCTACATTGCTCACACCACTTGCCCTATCCATACAGCCTCAGCTCCAGGACTCACACAACCTGATGGCATAGAGTTTCTGATTGGTCAGGCTCTGATTCAGTGTGACCAATCTGGGGGCAAAGGAGAGGGCAGGCATCTGTCATGCCCATTTAACACATCCCAGGCATTTTGGTGCTAGCTGTGGCTCCGTGGGTAACACTGAGTCAGAAGGTTGTGGGCTCATGCCAGAAGGTTGTGAGCACATAATCTCGGCTGACATTCCCGGTGCTAGCATCAAGGGATTGCTGCATTGTTGGATGAGACCTTAAACCAAGGCCCCGTCTACCTCTCAGGTGGATATAAAGGATCCCACAGCCCCATTTGGAAGAGCAGAGGAGTTCTCCCTGGTCATCATCACAATGTTGTTTGTGTGGGAGCTTGCTGTGCACAAATTGGCTTCCAGCTTTTTTTAATTTCATGGAATGTGGGCATCATTGACAAGGCCAGCATTTGTTGCCTATCCCTAATTGCTCTGAGTGGCTTGCTAGGCTATTTCAGAGGGCAGTTAAGAGTCAACCACATTACTATGCATTTGGAGTCACATGTAGGCCAGACCAGGTAAAGACAGCAGATTTCCTTCCCTGAAGAACAATAGTTTTATGGCACTATTGAGACTAGCATTTACTTACAGATTTTAATTAACTAGTTGTATTTAAATTCTACCAGCTGCCTTGGTAGGATTTGGACATTAGCCTGGGCTGCTGTATTACTAGTTCAGTGACATTACCACGACAACACTATCTCTCCTGTTACCTGCATTGTAACAGTGACGACACTTTAAAAATGCTTCAATGCCTGTAAAGCACTTTGGAACGTCCTGAGGTTTTAGTTTTAGAGATACAGCACTGAAACAGGCCCTTCGGCCCACCGAGTCTGTGCCGACCATCAGCCACCCATTTATACTAATCCTACACATATTCCTACCACATCCCCACCTGTCCCTATATCCCCCTGCCACCTACCTATACTAGGGGCAATTTATAATGGCCAATTAACCTATCAACCTGCAAGTCTTTTGGCATGTGCGAGGAAACCGGAACACCCCGAGGAAACCCATGCAGACACAGGGAGAACTTGCAAACGCCACACAGGCAGTACCCAGAATTGAACCCGGGTCGCTGGAGCTGTGAGGCTGCGGTGCTAACCACTGTGCCGCCCTCCCCCGAGTTGCGGTGTAAGATCAGCCATGATCGTATTGAATGGTGGAGCAGGCTCGAGGGATAGGGTTATAACAGTATAGGGCCCATTCGATACCCACACTGGGAGAGGGGATATGGTTATAACATTATAGGGCCCATTCTATACTCGGACTGGGAGTGGGGATAGGGTTATAACACTATAGGGCCCATTCTGTACCACACTGGGAGTGAGGATAGGGTTATAACACTGTAGGGCCCATTCTATACTCGGACTGGGAGTGGGGAATGGGTTATAACACTATGGGGCCCATTCTGTACTTGGAGTGGGAGTTGGGATTGGGTTATAACACTATAGGGCCCATTCTATACCCACACTGGGAGTGAGGATAGGGTTATAACACTATAGGGCCCATTCTATACCCACACTGGGAGTGGGGATAGGGTTATAACACTATAAGGCCCATTCTATACCACACTGGGAGTGGGGATAGGGTTATAACACTATAGGGCCCATTCTATACCCACACTGGGAGTGGGGATAGGGTTATAACACTATAAGGCCCATTCTATACCCACACTGGGAGTGGGGATAGGGTTATAACACTATAGGGCCCATTCTATACCACACTGGGAGTGGGGATAGGGTTATAACACTATAAGGCCCATTCTATCCCACACTGGGAGTGAGGATAGGGTTATAACACTATAGGGCCCATTCGAGACCCACACTGGGAGTGGGGATAGAGTTATAACACTATAGGGCCCATTCTATACCCACACTGGTAGTGGGGATAGGGTTATAACACTATAGGGCCCATTCTATACCCACACTGGGAGTGAGGATACGTTTATAACACTATAGGGCCCATTCGAAACCCACACTGGGAGTGGGGATAGGGTTATAACACTATAGGGCCCATTCTATCCCACACTGGGAGTGAGGACAGGGTTATAACACTATAGGGCCCATTCTATACCCACACTGGGAGTGAGGATAGGGTTATAACACTATAGGGCCCATTCTATCCCACACTGGGAGTGAGGATAGGTTATAACACTATAGGGCCCATTCTATACCAACACTGGGAGTGAGGATAGGGTTATAACACTGTAGGGCCCATTCTATACCCACACTGGGAGTGAGGATAGGGTTATAACACTATGAGGCCCATTCTATCCCACACTGGGAGTGGGGATAGGGTTATAACACTATAGGGCCCATTCTATACCCACACTGGGAGTAGGGATAGGGTTATAACACTATAGGGCCCATTCTATACCACACTGGGAGTGGGGATAGGGTTATAACACTATAGGGCCCATTCTATACCACACTGGGAGTGGGGATAGGGTTATAACACTATAAGGCCCATTCTATACCCACACTGGGAGTGGGGATAGGGTTATAACACTATAGGGCCCATTCTATACCCACACTGGGAGTGAGGATAGGTTATAACACTATAGGGCCCATTCTATACCCACACGAGGAGTGAGGATAGGGTTATAACACTATAGGGCCCATTCTATCCCACACTGGGAGTGAGGATAGGGTTATAACACTATAGGGCCCATTGTATACCCACACTGGGAGTGGGGATAGGGTTATAACACTATAGGGCCCATTCTATACCCACACTGGGAGTGGGGATCGGGTTATAACACTATAGGGCCCATTCTATACCCACACTGGGAGTGGGGATAAGGTTATAACACTATAGGGCCCATTCTATACCCACACTGGGAGTGGGGTTAGGGTGACAACACTATAGGGCCCATTCTATCCCACACTGGGAGTGAGGATAGGGTTATAACATTATAGGGCCCATTCTATACCACATTGGGAGTGAGGATAGGTTTAGAACACTATAGGGCCCATTCTATACCCACATTGGGAGTGAAGATCGGGTTATAACACTATCGGGCCCATTCTATACCCACACTGGGAGTGAGGATAGAGTTATAACACTATAGGGCCCATTCAATCCCACACTGGGAGTGAGGACAGGGTTAAAACACTATAGGGCCCATTCTATACCCACACTGGGAGTGAGGATAGGTTATAACACTATAGGGCCCATTCTATACCCACACTGGGAGTGAGGTAAGGGTGATAACACTATAGGGCCCATTCTATACCCACACTGGGAGTGAGGATAGGTTATAACACTATAGGGCCCATTCTATACCACACTGGGAGTGGGGATAGAGTTATAACACTATAGGGCCCATTCTATACCCACACAGGGAGTGAGGATAGGGTTAGAACACTATAGGGCCCATTCTATACCCACACTGGGAGTGAGGATAGTGTTATAACACTATAGGGCCCATTCTATACCCACATTGGGAGTGAAGATCGGTTTATAACACTATAGGGCCCATTCTATACCCACACTGGGAGTGAGGATAGAGTTATAACAGTATAGGGCCCATTCTATCCCACACTGGGAGTGAGGACAGGGTTAAAACACTATAGGGCCCATTCTATACCCACACTGGGAGTGAGGATAGGTTATAACACTATAGGGCCCATTCTATACCCACACTGGGAGTGAGGTAAGGGTTATAACACTATAGGGCCCATTCTATCCCACACTGGGAGTGAGGATAGGTTATAACACTATAGGGCTCATTCTTTACCCACACTGGGAGTGGGGATAGAGTTATAACACTATAGGGCCCATTCTATACCCACACTGGGAGTGAGGATAGGGTTATAACACTATAGGGCCCATTCCATCCCACACTGGGAGTGAGGATAGGGTTATAACACTATAGGGCCCATTCTATACCCACACTGGGAGTGAGGATAGGGTATAACACTATAGGGCCCATTCGAGACCCACACTGGGAGTGGGGATAGAGTTATAACACTATAGGGCCCATTCTATACCCACACTGGGAGTGGGGATAGAGTTATAACACTATAGGGCCCATTCTATACCCACACTGGGAGTGAGGATACGGTATAACACTATAGGGCCCATTCGAAACCCACACTGGGAGTGGGGATAGGGTTATAACACTATAGGGCCCATTCTATCCCACACTGGGAGTGAGGACAGGGTTATAACACTATAGGGCCCATTCTATACCCACACTGGGAGTGAGGATAGGGTTATAACACTATAGGGCCCATTCTATACCCACACTGGGAGTGAGGATAGGTTATAACACTATAGGGCCCATTCGATACCAACACTGGGAGTGAGGATAGGGTTATAACACTGTCGGGCCCATTCTATACCCACACTGGGAGTGAGGATAGGGTTATCACACTATAAGGCCCATTCTATCCCACACTGGGAGTGGGGATAGGGTTATAACACTATAGGGCCCATTCTATACCCACACTGGGAGTAGGGATAGGGTTATAACACTCTCGGGCCCATTCTATACCACACTGGGAGTGGGGATAGGGTTATAACACTATAGGGCGCATTCTATACCACACTGGGAGTGAGGATAGGGTTCTAACACTATCGGGCCCATTCTATACTCGGACTGGGAGTGAGGATTGGGTTCTAACACTATAGGGCCTCACTAGCCCAGAATGTTGTTCCTGTAATTAGTGCCATAGTTCTATTTCTAACATGAAGAGTGCTTGATGTAGGAGCAGAATTTCACAAACAAGCCCCTGGAGTTAAGATCCTTTTCGATGAAGGGGCACACACACTCCGCCGATTAATCTTCATTTACATTTGTTAGGTACAGTTGGATGTTAAAGTAATAATTCCAATGTTTTAATCTGAACAGTAGGTGGCTTTTCACAACATGTTGACCTTGAAGGTGGACACTCCAAAAAATAGCGAGCAGCCCTGCAATGAGAAGATGTTTTGAATAGTGATGGTGTCAGTAAATTTCATTCTGACGGTTGCACCAGTTACAGTTTTTTTAGTCTGTTGCAATAATCCAGTCTCTCAAAGGATGAACTTTCTGCAGTTTTCCAACCTTTGGCCAGCTTGTTTTCATTCTGTTCCGCTCTTGCTGGCCATTCTGTACTGGAACAAAACCCAGACAGGGTGATCTAATGGTCACACAGTTCAGTCTGGCCACACTTTGCTGATCACATTCTACATTGCTCACACCACTTGCCCTATCCATACAGCCTCAGCTCTAGGACTCACACAACCTGATGGCATAGAGTTTCTGATTGGTCAGGCTCTGATTCAGTGTGACCAATCTGGGGGCAAAGGAGAGGGCAGGCATCTGTCATGCCCATTTAACACATCCCAGGCATTTTGGTGCTAGCTGTGGCTCCGTGGGTAACACTGAGTCAGAAGGTTGTGGGCTCATGCCAGAAGGTTGTGAGCACATAATCTAGGCTGACATTCCCGGTGCTAGCATCAAGGGATTGCTGCATTGTTGGATGAGACCTTAAACCAAGGCCCCGTCTACCTCTCAGGTGGATATAAAGGATCCCACAGCCCCATTTGGAAGAGCAGAGGAGTTCTCCCTGGTCATCATCACAATGTTGTTTGTGTGGGAGCTTGCTGTGCACAAATTGGCTTCCAGCTTTTTTTAATTTCATGGAATGTGGGCATCACTGACAAGGCCAGCATTTGTTGCCTATCCCTAATTGCTCTGAGTGGCTTGCTAGGCTATTTCAGAGGGCAGTTAAGAGTCAACCACATTACTATGCATTTGGAGTCACATGTAGGCCAGACCAGGTAAAGACAGCAGATTTCCTTCCCTGAAGAACAATAGTTTTATGGCACTATTGAGACTAGCATTTAATTACAGATTTTAATTAACTAGTTGTATTTAAATTCTACCAGCTGCCTTGGTAGGATTTGGACATTAGCCTGGGCTGCTGTATTACTAGTTCAGTGACATTACCACGACAACACTATCTCTCCTGTTACCTGCATTGTAACAGTGACGACACTTTAAAAATGCTTCAATGCCTGTAAAGCACTTTGGAACGTCCTGAGGTTTTAGTTTTAGTTTTAGAGATACAGCACTGAAACAGGCCCTTCGGCCCACCGAGTCTGTGCCGACCATCAGCCACCCATTTATACTAATCCTACACATATTCCTACCACATCCCCACCTGTCCCTATATTCCCCTGCCACCTACCTATACTAGGGGCAATTTATAATGGCCAATTAACCTATCAACCTGCAAGTCTTTTGGCATGTGGGAGGAAACCGGAGCACCCGGAGGAAACCCATGCAGACACAGGGAGAACTTGCAAACGCCACACAGGCAGTACCCAGAATTGAACCCGGGTCGCTGGAGCTGTGAGGCTGCGATGCTAACCACTGCGCCACTGTGCCGCCCTCCCCCGAGTTGAAGTGTAAGATCAGCCATGATCGTATTGAATGGTGGAGCAGGCTCGAGGGATAGGGTTAAAACAGTATAGGGCCCATTCGATACCCACACTGGGAGAGGGGATATGGTTAGAACATTATAGGGCCCATTCTATACTCGGACTGGGAGTGGGGATAGGGTCATAACACTGTAGGGCCCATTCTATACTCGGACTGGGAGTGGGGATAGGTTTATAACACTATAGGGCCCATTCTATATCAACGCTGGGAGTGGGGACAGGGTTATAACACTATAGGGCCCATTCTATACCCACACTGGGAGTGAGGATAGGGTTATAACACTATAGGGCCCATTCTATACCCACACTGGGAGTAAGGATAGGGCTATAACACTATAGGGCCCATTCTATACCAACACTGGGAGTAAGGATAGGGCTATAACACTATAGGGCCCATTCTATACCCACACTGGGAGTGAGGATAGGGTTATAACACTATAGGGCCCATTCTATACCCACACTGGGAGTGAGGATAGGGTTATAACACTATAGGGCCCATTCTATACCCACACTGGGAGTGAGGATAGGGTTATAACACTATAGGGCCCATTCTATACCAACACTGGGAGTAAGGATAGGGCTATAACACTATAGGGCCCATTCTATACCCACACTGGGAGTGAGGATAGGGCTATAACACTATAGGGCCCATTCTATACCCACACTGGGAGTGAGGATAGGGCTATAACACTATAGGGCCCATTCTATACTCGGACTGGAAGTGGGGATAGGGTTATAACACTATAGGGCCCATTCTATACTCGGACTGGAAGTGGGGATAGGGTTATAACACTATAGGGCCCATTCTATACCCACACTGGGAGTGAGGATAGGGTTATAACACTATAGGGCCCATTCTATACCAACGCTGGGAGTGGGGATAGGGTTATAACACTATAGGGCCCATTCTATACGCACACTGGGAGTGAGGAAAGGGTTATAACACTACAGGGCCCATTCTATACCCACACTGGGAGTGGGGATAGGGTTATAACACTATAGGGCCCATTCTATACCAACGCTGGGAGTGGGGATAGGGTTATAACACTATAGGGCCCATTCTATCCCACACTGGGAGTGGGGATAGGGTTATAACACTATAGGGCCCATTCTATACCACACTGGGAGTGGGGATAGGGTTATAACACTATAGGGCCCATTCTATACCCACACTGGGAGTGGGGATAGGGTTAAAACACTACAGGGCCCATTCTATACTCGGACTGGAAGTGGGGATAGGGTTATAACACTATAGGGCCCATTCTATACCCACACTGGGAGTGAGGATAGGGTTATAACACTATAGGGCCCATTCTATACCAACGCTGGGAGTGGGGATAGGGTTGTAACACTATAGGGCCCATTCTATACCCACACTGGGAGTGAGGAAAGGGTTATAACACTATAGGGCCCATTCTATACCCACACTGGGAGTGAGGAAAGGGTTATAACACTACAGGGCCCATTCTATACCCACACTGGGAGTGGGGATAGGGTTATAACACTATAGGGCCCATTCTATGTGAAAGGTTCTGCAGAAATGCAAACTTCTTTGTCCTGTTCTGCTTTTATGGCCTGATAATTGTCCTCAGGACCTTCAGACAAACTTCAGCTCGCAATCCAGCTCTCTCAAATAGCCCACTCTATCTCTGGATGTCCACTTTCAACGAGTGGGAGAGAGAGAGAAAAAGAAACATTTGCATTTATTTGGCACCTTTCACTTCCTCAAGAGGCCTCAATGTGCTTCACCTCCCCCCCTGTCCCGCCCCCCAGTACTTTTGAATTCCAGTCTCTGTTGTAATGTAAAGCCCACAGAGAGAAATAAAATGAGTGACTGGTTATCTGCTTTTGGAGCAGATCAGTCGGATAGAGCAAACATCTTGTCAAGGCTAAATACTACTCTGTTTACCCATACGACACTGGGTTAAACAGCCCAACCCTCTGCTCTCACTGAAAGCTCAGCTTACAACCACTACAAACAATATGATAAAGGCTTAACATCTGCAAAGCAGTTGGGGTTAACTCCTTGATTCCCTGTCACTCTTTTAGCCTTCCTCTACTGAGCTGATTCCAGTGTGTTACTCAGAGTAAAAGTGATTCAACTCATTGAGTGCTGCTCTCCACTTAAAAACTCAATATAACCAGTAGCTGATTGAAGAGAATATGTCCTTCATGATTGACAGTCCCTCGAGTCTGTGAAGAAGAGGCTATGGAGGGCACCTTGAGACAGTACTGTGCAAAATGACAGTAGAATGGAAATTTAAAGTTTGAACGAGTACGCGGAGCACTGTAGAAATGTAACATATCCCCCCATGAATGAAAAAATTAAGAATATCGGGGGTTTTGACTAACTGAGTGTCTTTCTGAAATTACAGTGCAGAAGGAGGACATTCGGTCCATCATTCTGGAGATGGTGCTACCTCTTTAACAACAGTAACTTGCATTTATTCAGTGCCCTTAGTGTAGGAAAGTGCCGGAAGGTGCTTTACAGAAGTGAAAAGGAGGGGGACTTGGGGGTGACGAGCCTTTGCAGTAGCATTTGGCGAGGTCGCTGAATGTTTGGATGAAGAGATGTGTTGTTGAGAAGGCTTTTAAAACTGTGGAGACAATTGGAGGGTTTAGGGAGTTCCAGGGAGTAGGGACCAAGGCAGCTGAAAGCTGTGCCATTGAAGGTATATAGAATTAAATAGAAATAGCACAGAAGCAGACCATTCAGGCCATCTGATCCATGCCAGTGTTTATGCTCCACATGAGCCTCCTCCCACTCTTCATCTCACCCTATCAGCATATCCTTCTGTTCCTTTCTCCCTCATATGTTTATCTAACTTCCTATTAAATATGCTATTCGTCTCAACTATTCCTTGTGGTAGTGAGTTCCACATTCCAAACACACTCCCTGGATAAAGAAGTTTCTCCTGAATTCCCACTGGATTTACTAGTGACTATCTTATATTTATGGTCTTCTCTACGTCTACCCTATCAAACCCCTTCCTAATTTTAAACACCTCCATCAGGTCACCTCTCATTCTTCTTTTTTCTAGAGAAAAGAGCCCCACTCTGTTCAGTCTTTTCAGATAAGTATAACCTCTCAATTCTGGCAATCATCTTTGCAAATCATTTTTGGACCTTCTCCGGTGCTTCAATGTCCTTTTCATAATATAGAGACCAGAACTGTGCAAAATACTCCAAGTGTGGTCTAACCACGGTACTACATAAGTTTAACATAACTTTGCTTTTCAATTCTGTTCATCTAGAAATGATCCCCAGTGCTTGGTTTGCATTTTTGTGTTTCTGTAACCCCAGATCCCTCTACCCTAGTTGGACTCTTATTTTTGAAGCCCTAAGTGGCCTTATGATTTTTCCTAGCAAAATGCATCACCTTGCACTTATCTATATTGAGGTTCATTTGCCATTTACTGCCAATTCTGCTACTTTAGTAATGTCTTTGTGTATTTTGTCACAGTCCTCCTCTGTGTTAACTGTGTTGTCGGCAATTTTTGAAACTGGATTTCTGAGTTCAAATTGTTTGTATAAATGGTAAACAACAGTGGTCCCAGCACCGATCATTGTGGAACATAATTTCCCACCTTCTGCCAGTCTGAGTAACTACCCTTAACCCCTGGTCCCTATTTTCTGTTTTGTAACCAGCTGGCTATCCATTCTGTTACTTGCCGTCTGACTCCATGTGTTCTTATCTTAGTCATGAGTGTGCTATGTGATACCTGATCACACCTAAAGGCCTTTTGAAAATCCACAATATATTATATCTACTACACTACCCCTATCTACCCTTTCTGTTACTTCTTCAAAGAATTTTAAAAAGTTGGTCAGGCGTGACCTAATGATCTGACAATTTTGAAAAATGACGACTGACGAAGCTTGTTAGTTCATTAATGCCCTTCAGGGAGGGGACCAGCTTGGCCTACTGGTGACTCCCGTGCCACAGCATGCAGTTGACTCCTAATGCACTGAGGGATGGGGAAGTGCCTGTCTGTGTGCAGAAGTGGTGATTTTTACTTACTAACCCAAGTTCTCCCTTCCTCCAGCGGTGTTCCAGAAATCACCATACAGGGAATATAAGTACACTCCATAGTGTGATATATCAGCACAGTAACATGCTACAACACAACACTGCAATGAGTGTGTGGAGGTAACTTTGTGAGCCCATGTTTCTGGAGAGCTGGACCTGTGATTTCCTGATCTGTTAAACTCATGGGCAAGCAGAATTTCAATACACACTCCCACAGGCGAGACTAGCTGTTGGAAGGTGGGTTTGCAAAACCATCCCCAGTTTGCTAACAAGACAATCCTTTTTATCAAGTTAATTGTCAAGGATGTAAGATTTACTAGAATGGTACCAGAGATTTTTTTAAAAATTCGTTCATGGGATGTGAGTGTTGCTGGCTAGGCCATTTCAGAGCCAACCACATTGCTGTGGGTCTGGAGTCACATGTAGACCAGACCAGGTAAGGACGGCAGATTTCAACAATACAATACAAACAATGATTTCATGGTCACCATTAGAGTAGCTTTTAATTCCAGGTTTATTTTTTTATTATCAATCGAATTCAAACTTTACGATCTATCATGGTGGGATTTGAACCCATGTCGCCAGAGTTTTAGCCTGGGCCTCAAGATTGCTCACCCAGTGACAACAGAAAGTAGGAGTTTTAACAATATATAGAAATATATGATTTAAAGATTCCTAAAAGCCAGGTCCTTCTTTTAATAAAAAAGAGAAACCTGTCTTTGTCTGAAGTTTCTGAACATGTCATTTTATCGGTGAGTACTTAGTTACAAAGAAAATCAGGCTTTCACCCATTTTATTTTGTTGTGGGATTTCATGAGTTTCAGCAAAAAGCACAATGAAGCTCATAAATGTGTTTCCACAGGAACAAAAGGCCTCTGGAGCCTGCTCCACCATTCACTCAGAGCATGGCTGGTCTGTATCTCAGCTCCATGTTCACACCATTGCCCCCTATCCCTAAATCCCAGTGCCTATCAAAAATATTTTAATCTCAGTTTTGAAAGCTCCAAATGAATCCCAGCATCCACAGTGTTTTTGGGAGGTGGGGGAGAGGGGGTGGGACGTGGGGAGGGGCGTGGGGCAGGGGAGCGGTGGGGGGTGGGGGGGGGGGGGGGAGAAAGTTCCCAACTCCCACTACCCGAAGTGTGAAGGAGTGCTTCCTGACAGCATGCCTGAATGACCTAGCTCTAATTTAAAGGTGATGTTCCCCTGTTCTGGACTCTTTCACCGGAGGAAATAGTTTCTCTGTATCCACTGTATCAAATCCTTTTAACATTTTAATCACGTCCTCGCTATTTATTTGAGCAGTTTCAAGTTGTAAAGGTCACTTTCTATATTTAAATTCCAAAACCTTCACACATTCACTGTGCTTGTTGACCACTTAACAAAGCTTCACAGAAGACTTGTTAACATTTGAAAAAAAAAGGAATGTTTAACCCTTCATGGAATACTTGTGCACTGAGATTAAAAGTGCAGTAATCTTTTATTCGAAGAATAATGTGAACTTGGAACTGGGTGTATGGTTTTGTGTGTTATGACATTTTCCTTTCAGTTGAGATATTAAACCGAGATCCCGTCTGCTGTCTCAGGTGGAGGTGAATAAGAGTGGGAGAGTTATCCTCAGTGTCCTGACCAATATTTATCCCTCAAGCAGCAGCACTGAAAAAGTAGATATTCTAGTCATTTATCATTTATTGCCTTCAAAAGTAATTAATTAGTTGTGAGCCACTTTGGGATATCATAAGAACATTGTAAGGGGCTATTATAGATACTTGTGCTTTCATACATCACTGGGATATTTTAGATCTCATTCTCATACATGACGGTGCATAATGATGTCTTTCAGCCCATTAACCTGTGCCAGCTCTCTGAAAAATCTCTCATTTCCCTGTCCTGCTGAGTACCTTTATCGAAACCTCTCCTAATTTTGAACACCTCTATCAGATCTCCTCTTAACCTTCTTCGTTCTAATGGAAGTCTCTGTAACCTCTCTCCATAACTAAAGCCTCTCATCCCCTGGTATTGTCTTAGTGAATTGTTCCTGCCCACTCTCCATGGCCTTGGTACTGCTCCCAAAGTAATGCACTCAAAAACTGGAGGCAGTAATCTAATGTCACAGTGGAGAGAACATTGGAAAAAACTACAGAGACCATTTGTGCTCGAAGGGTTACTTTCGCGAGAAACTTGCTGACATCAGTGATCCAGACATACACAGGATCTTTTATTGTGTCGTTCTAACTTTATTGTAGTGACAATCAAGTCATCTAAAGTGTGCATTCCACACAAACAAAGAAAAAGGAGAAAAGCTTGTGAGGATTTTAGCAACTGTGTAGGTGAAAAAGGTCAGGCAAAAACACAACTTGTGCTGCAAAAAGCATAAAGCTGATTTTATTTTGTACGCCAACTAACTCTTATTAGATTCACACTGCACAAAATCCAACAGGATGCACTTGCTCCTTAACTGATTCACAGGACAGAATGGCAGGCTTATAGGGTCCGATGCTTCAAATGTTAGCTTGGGTTGTGCTGTTTGGCAACTGACTGAAAACCAATTGAAAGAAAGAACTTGCATTTTTATAGCACCTTTCACAACCTCAGGACATCCCAAAGCATTTCACTGCCAATAAAGTGCTTTTTTGAGGTAAAGTCACTGTTGCAATGTAGGAAATGCAACAGCCAATTTGCACACAGCATGGTCCTGCAAACAGCAATGAGACGATAATCTGTTCTGGTGATAAATATTGGCTAGGACACCAGGGAGAACTGCTCTTCTTTGAATAATGCCATGGGATCTGGGATCTTTTAATTCAGAGGGCAGACAGAGCCTCAGTTTAACATCGCATTCAAAAGGTGGCCCCTCCAACAGTGGCAGACTCCCTCAACACTGCACTGGGAGGACTGAATTTAATGAGCCTGCCGGTGTGAAATGCCGCTGGGCGTGGAAAACGGCGGCCTTCCTGTGTGTCATGTGTGCAGCCGTGCTGTCACAATTACATGGTTGATGACCATTTTACATAATGGAAGTGCCAGTCACCCCAAATCACGTGGCGGGGGTGGGAGGCGAAGCACCAATCATGATACCATCTGACAGCTAATCAGGTGCTAGCACCATCTTTAAAAGCCTGCCAGCCTGCCCTGCAATTACTGCTGCCTAGCAGTCTATAGAAGGTCAGTTTACTGTGAGGTACTGTCACAGTACTGTTTCCTTCAACACTCAACCCTACTAGGAAGAGTGAACAGGATGGCCAAGGGTAGACCAAGGGTGGTCCCATGATTCAGTGATGCCGCCCTGCAGATCCTTCTCCAGGCTGCAAAGGGAAAGGCAGGAGGTTCTCTTCCCCAGCGATGGCAAGAAGAGGTCTTCCCACCTGACCAAGCAAGCCTGGGTGGAGATCGCTGAGGAGGTCAGCAGCCGTGCGGTCACCCACCGGAACCGGGTGCAGTGCTGAAAGTGGGTCAACGAGCTCCTGCGTTTGGCCAAGGTGAGTGCTCCATACCAATCTCTGTTTTGGGGATTGCATGGGACTTGGGGAGTGTAGGCACTACCACAGAAAAGGCAGTGGGGCTAGGTTTTCATCGCATCATAACAGATGCATGGCTGCATCTGGGCCACACACTACCTTCATTCATAACTCACCCCCAGTAAATCCCACAACAGTGTGTGTTATCATGAGATGTATTAGATCCCCCAGTTTTGAATGAGGGGCCCATAGTAGCAGAACTGTCATGGTGATACTTAAGCCAAGTCATAATTTCTCCATCCTTCCTCTTGCAGGAGAAGAGGGCAATAATAACAGGAGGGAGGTGGTCAGGACTGATTAGATTAGATTAGAGATACAGCACTGAAACAGGCCCTTCGGCCCACCGAGTCTGTGCCGAACATCAACCACCCATTTATACTAATCCTACACTAATCCCATATTCCTACCAAACATCCCCACCTGTCCCTATATTTCCCTACCACCTACCTATACTGGTGACAATTTATAATGGCCAATTTACCTATCAACCTGCAAGTCTTTTGGCTTGTGGGAGGAAACCGGAGCACCCGGAGAAAACCCACGCAGACACAGGGAGAACTTGCAAACTCCACACAGGCAGTACCCAGAATCGAACCCGGGTCCCTGGAGCTGTGAGGCTGCGGTGCTAACCACTGCGCCACTGTGCCCCTACTGGTGTAGGGGTCCCTGACAGTTGTCCTCTCAGCCAGGCTGAGGAAGAGGTTTTAGAACTAACGGGGAGCCAGGGCGGACGTGCAAGATCTGATGGGTAGACTGGAGTACCTGTGCAAGAGAGTGATTATTGCCGTTCATCGAAGTATTCATGAATTATGGAGAACCACACCAGGCATGTTTGGCATTACATATATGTGTAGCCTAATCCACACATGTTTCTGTTCTCTCATGCAGATCAGCGTTCGCAGATGACTGCAGCCACAGAGGGATAGCCATCAACCTCTGAGGAGGAGGACACTCCGAGGATTCACTGTCCCATTAGTCTCCTGCACCTTACACCTGCGCAGATACTTTCACCTTGGTGGGTACCTGATTGGCATTAAAATCAGGGTCACAAGCTGGTGAGAACATCACACGTGCCCAAGCAGCTGTCTCAGGCTGAGATATGTAAAATGGAATGGAAGGGTTATGAGGCAACTCACATTCTGTATCGAAGGAAACTGATTTCTTTTGCACTTCCTGGAATATCAACTTGGAACTGTTTTGTAATGTATTTTTTACAGATTTTTATGAATGAAGTATATTTTTGGGGAAAAAGAACAGCCGAGGCCTATGACACTCAGAGGACTGTGGGTGTCCAGACCCATGCTGAGCCCCAGGATGATGATGAGGCTCTGGTGTTCTCAGCACAGGGCATGCTGGAGTTGCAGAGAGAGGTAAGGCAACATTTGGCGGAGATATCAGAGGCAGTGCGCAGCCATGAGCGATGATGGAGGAGTCCATCCATGTCATGAGTGCTGCCATGTCCCAGGCATGTCAGCACATGGTTTCCTCTATTGAGAGGTTGGCAACCCTCATGAAGAGTCAGATCCCACAGATGCGCGCAGACCTGCACACCATTGCCTTGGCCATCAGCTCAATGCAGCAGTAGCAAGACGAGAGAAGGACCAAGAGTCTGGAGAGTTCTCCTGCTCCGAGTCATTCTCTGGTGAGCAGGGAGGTTCCAATGAGCCTTCAGAAGGAGGAAGAGAGGCTGCCCTCCACAGCTGGGGACTGCCCTCAGGGCACTCCAAGTGAGGACACTGGCTCCTCAGTCCCTCCACCAGTGAGGCCCAGCTCCAACAGCCACAATGCCTGAAGACAGTCCTGCACCCTCAGGCAGTCAGGGCCTTCCAGGCCTCAGGCAGCCAGAGGATGCCCACTGAAGTTATCTCAGGCCAAGGGGCGTCCTGATCAGCAGCCTGCCTCCAGCACAGCTGATAGTACAGGGGTCACATAGCATAGGAGCACCCGCAAACGTATTAAGAAAAGCACCTAGCCACACTTGGATATTCATGGGTATGGCAAATATGTTTTTTGGAATTTAATTAAACATTCTTTTGTGCCAATCGTTAGCCATCATTGTGTGAAACCCATGTTCCAACATACCTTAATTGTGATCTTCTGACTTCCACCCTATCCCTTAGTGCAGTGCCAATATGACCAGAGCCCTCTTTATCATGGCAATGTGACTGCAGATCTCATGAACATATATTCTCATGGGCACTAGAGCGCATGGCAGCTGGTCAGCATTCAGGGAACACAGATGGAAAGGAGGTGGCAGACTTGTCGTAGACCTTCAAGATCAGACATAGCTGCCTCTTGGGCCTGCCTCTGTCGGAGGTGCCTCAACATGCCAAGGGGATCCAAAAACACAGGGTGTGTGAGACCCATGGCAGGTGACCTGGAGCCTTCAGATCATTCCAGATGCAGAGACGAAACAGCCTAGGCAACTATGCTTATCAATCTTTGCTCGGTGAAATGCCTGTTGTGCTTCAGAACTAAAGGTTACTGCTGGGCCACCATCTTTTCCAGCCATGTGAGCCACCACACACAGTAACACAGCATTTATCATAGGCTGCATTTGCTGATAATGTAACCACTAGGTGGCGCAGTACTAGCATATGCACAAATGCAGCCTCTTCCACTGAAATGTCACTGTCTGTGACGTTCAGGCAGCTGCCAGGATTAAAGATGGCGTTGCTCAATTTTTTCACAGAAAAACAACTTCAACCCAAAAATCCCCTCAAACAGCCCCCCGATACACACAACCTCCCGCCAATACACAAAACCTCCTTTGCAGAGTCCCCAATGCACACAGCCCCCATCAGCAGAGCAACAATGGCCTCAAAATCCCCCTCTTCCCCTATGCTGCAATGGTCAGGATACCTTGCCATTGCAGCACTGAGGCCTCTCACCTCTGTGACGCCAGCTTTTAATGGTCACAAAGCTGAAGGCAGCTGAGTGCCGCACGCCACCCACAAAATCACAGTGCAGTCACTAAATCAGGAATAATGACATTTAAATTCATGTTAAACAGCATTTCACTAATTTAAATTAGGTTCCTGTCTTGTCAGGGCATCAATACCACCATGGTATTTTATTTATTTATTTAGAGATACAGCACTGAACAGGCCCTTCGGCCCACCGAGTCTGTGCCGACCAACAACCATCCATTTATACTAACTCTACAGTAATCCCATATTCCCTACCACCTACCTACACTAGGGGCAATTACAATGGCCGATTTATCTATCAACCTGCAAGTCTTTGGCTGTGGGAGGAAACCGGAGCACCCGGCGGAAACCCACACAGTCACAGGGAGAACTTGCAAAATCCTCACAGGCAGTACCCAGAACTGAACCCGGGTCCCTAGAGCTGTGAGGCTGCGGTACTAACCACTGTCTTTGACTCAATTGGGATATTATGGAATGATGCAGGGTTTTAGGGTGGTCAGCTCGGCATTGATTCACCGACCCACCAAACAAGATTCAGCTCAGAGCATCAGGCTGGATCTTGTGCTTGAGTTGCTGGCATGGGGCTTGAACCCACAACCTTTTGCCTCTGAGGGAAAGGTGCTGCGGGTAAGCTACGGCTGACACTGCATTGTGATCTAAACCTAGTCCCATGTCTCTAATCAGTTATGTGTTTGGATAGAGCTGTATGCTTTTGGCCGCACTAGAGGTTGGATGCAAACGCACATTTAACAGAAGGCACTGAGTGGGCCTGAAGGCTTTTGTATCAGTCAGTGTCACATGAAGCTCCCATCAACTTTCAGCATCTTCACTTGGGGCATGTGTTTTGTCGCTGTGGGTGTTTCCCTGTCACACTCTCTCCACCCCCCACCCCCCCACTCCACCCTCTACCCTCTTTCCTGTTACAAAGCAATCCTGTTGTCTTTGAGCCAAGCCATCCTTTGAGTTACTGAGGGGGTTGATTTGCTCCTTCGTCACAGTACAGGCAGATCCAGTGACTTTTTCACCCGGGAGTCTAAACAAATGGCCCGATTGCTCACGTTGGAGACGGAAAGTTCCTCGATGACAGAATGGGAAATGATTCCGATTCGAGTGTCTGGGTGCTCCCTGTGGTCAGCTGACACTAAACATGAATAGCCTCCAGGCTGGGAGCAACATAACCCTGGCATTTCACTCTCACTGGATTCTAACAAAAGCACCATCAGACTAACATCTCCACCCAAGCACAGAATAAGGAGAGTTTGACAAATGAAGATCAAAATCAACATGTGTTTCCTTTATTTTGTGCTTCTTTTATTATAATAAAAAAAGAAAGATTTGCATTTCTATAGCGATGTCCCAAAGCACTTCGACAACCAATAAAGTACCTTTTTGAAGTGTAGTCACTGTTGTAATGTTGGAAACGTGGCTGTCAATTTGCACACAGCAAGCTCCCACAAACAGCAATGTGATAAACTGTTTCCATGGTGTTGGTTGAGGGTAAAATATTAACCCAGGACACTGTGGAGAACTCGCCCACTCTGGGCTGTGGGATCGTTTCCATCCACTGGGGAGAACTGCCCCAGTAGTGGCTCAGAATGGGCCTCGCGCATCACGGCCTTGAGTTTCCACCAGATCTGCGTCCAGAGACACGGGTAAGCTGGGCGCAAACCAACAGACGCAGCTTGAAAGCCGGCGACATCTTGGGCGTGAGTGAGTTACGCGCATCATTAGCATATGCTTGCATCTCCACAATCTTTAACAGGCATCTATCAAACCCTCCACTTGAATGGAACTCCGCCTACAATACCTTGTTTACAAAACTGGGCCCCACAAAAACAACCCCCCAGAAAAAATACTGGCCCACCCCAAGCAATACTGCTGCCCAACTATACTGGCCCTACGCACAAAACTGCTTCTGCCTACAAAACTGACCATGGCCCTATGACCCTTGAAGGTGAGTATCCTCCAAGTGAGCTAGTTCAGGGTTTCTCAACCTGGTGACCAGATTGTCCAGAGAGAAAGTCAATCTTCTGGCCTTTTAATTGTCATTTTTTGGCTGTTTTCAAAATTAAAATTATCCCCACTCAGACCTGCTGTGTATTTTCTCTTTACTTGAAAGCATTTTTATGACATAAGTCACGTTAAAAATTGATAAGCTTCCACGATCGCAGGTTCTTCAACATGCTATGCCTGTTTTTGAGTGAGTGATGGTTTTTATGGAGCTGAAGTATTTTAAGACTCAAGGAAGGAATATCTCGATGTGTGCTCAGAGTTCCCTTGGGCACTGATCGTTTATGTTGATTGGGCATAACTTGATTCGGATAAATTGGGCCCAGGTTCGGATACAGTTTTGAGTGGCACCCACGAGGGAATTTACAGGTCCACTTAGCTGTGCTTCAGAAGGTCGTGTGTTCAAGTCCCACTCCAGGGACTTGAGCACAGAAATGAGGTTGATACAACAGTACAATACTGAGGGAGTGCGGCTCTGCTTGATATGCCATTTTTCAGATGAGATAAACCAAGCCCTGTCTGCCCTGTCAGGTGTGTAAAAGATCCCATGGCACTGTTTTAAAGCGGGCAGTACTTTCTGATATCCTGACTAATATTTATCTCTCAACCAACGTCACTAAAAATCAAAATATCACATTTCTGGCATCTAGCGGTATGCAAATTATCTGTTGTGTTTCTCATATTACAACTGTGACTACGCTTCCAAAGTACTGTAAGTTGCTTTTTGACATCCTGAGAAATGCAAATTCTTTCCTTGTTCCCGAGAGTTTGTTGGGTTTTAACTGACTCAAAACCCATTCACTTATACTGAGTTAAAATCGGGCCCTTGGTGTCGGTGGGATGGGCAGAATGGAGAAAGGGCAGAGGACTGGGACTATGTGGACAGCTCTTCCACAGATCCAGTACAGGTGCAATGGGCCAAATGGCCATCTTCTCTGCTGGAAAATCTGGTGATTCTCAGCATTCACACACAAACACACACACAGAGGCAGAGAAATGCCTAAAGAATATTACGTTTGTATTTATAGATTTAATTGAAGGGCTCAATGCTAAATGAAGGCATTTTGCTCCAAATACTAAGGACAAGCCCTGAAATCATTATTTAGTTCAGTAATACATTCCAACCACTAATTGGAAACAATAGATTACTCTCACACTTAATTGACTCTATTTTAAAATGGATTTTAAATTACTGGTTGAAAATATTCAAACTGCAGGTTACTGAGTTACCATGTAAGGCTTTCTGCAGAGTAGGTATTCTTGGTAATGGTCTGTGGTGAAAAATGTAAAAACACAGTCCAGCTGCTTCTAGATTAATGTACAATGTAGCATTTAAATGTTAAGTTTTAGGTACATTTGTTGCTGCCAAAATTTCCCAGGCGTTAGTTACCCTTTCCACATCTGGAACTTCTGATGGTCTGTTCTAATGGGTGTGTGGATTTAATGCCACTGGCTATTCATTCTTGGAATGTGGGCATCATTGGCAACAACAACTACTTGCATTTATACAGTGCCTACAAAGTAGTAAAACATCCCGAGGCACTTCACGGGAATGTTACTGGACAAAAAATTGACAGTAAACCACATAAGGAGATATTGGGACAGGGAGGTAGGTTTTAAGGAATGTCTTAAAGGAGGAAAGAGAAGCGGAGAGGTTTAGGGAAGGAATTCCAGAGCTTTGGGCCTTGGCAGTCGAAGGCATGGCTACCAATGGTGGAGTGAATGAAATCTGGGATGCTCAAGAGGCTAGAATTGGGGGAGTACAGAGATCTCAGAGGGTTGTAGAGCTGGAGGAGGTTCCAGAGATAAAGAGGGATGAGGCTATGCAGCAATTTGAAAATAAAGATGACAATTTTAAATTTGAGTTGTTGCTGCACCGGGAGCCAATGTAGGTCAGTGATGGGTGAACGGGACTTGGTGTGAGTTAGGATGTGGGCCGCAGCGTTTTGGATGAGCTGAACTTTATGTAAGTGGCAAAGGTGGGAGGCCGGCCAGGAACCCATTGGTAGGCATTTATTGTCCATTAACACCCTGGGGATCACCATTGACCAGAAACTGAACTGGAGTAGCCAAATAAATATTGTGGCTACAAGAGCAGATCAGAGGCTAGGAATCCTGTGGCGAGTAACTCACCTCCTGACTCCCCAAAGCCTGTCCACCATCCACAAGGCACAAGTCAGGAGTGTGATGGAATACTCTCCACTTGCCTGGATGGGTGCAGCTCCAACTACACTCAAGAAGCTCGGCACCATCCAGGACAAAGCAGCCCGCTTGATTGGCACCCCATCTACAAACATTCACTCCTCCACCACCGAGGCACAGTGGCAGCAGTGTGTACCATCTACAAGATGCAGTGCAGCATCTCACCAAGCCTCCTTCGACAGCACCTTCCAAACCTGCGACCTGTACCACCTAGAAAGACTAAGGCAGCAGATACATGGGAACACCACCACCTGCAAGTTCCCCTCCAAGCCACACACCATCCTGACTTGGAACTATATCGCCGTTCCTTCACTGTCACTGGGTCAAAATCCTTGAACTCCCTTCCTAACAGCATTGTGGGTTACCTACCGCACATGGACTGCAGCGGTTCAAGAAGGCAGCTCACCACCACCTTCTCAAGGGCAATTAGGGATGGGCAATAAATGCTGTCCTGGCCAGTGACGCTCACATTCCAAGAACAAGTGTTTTAAAAATCCCTCATTACATACAACTGAGGGGTTTGCTGGGCCACTTCAGAGGGCAGTTAAGAGTGGTCCCACATTGGTCCCAAACTGGAGTCACGTATACCCCAGACCAGGTAATCATGGCAAGATCCCGCTCCTAAAGCATATTATAGGTTGGGCCTATTTAAATTCACGGTCAAATTTTACAAATTTCACAGTCACAGCATGTCAAGAATCGTGAGTTTCATGTATTTAAATTGTAAATTTCACGATGTCACAACAAACCATGAAAATGATCTATTTGAAACATAAAAAAGACAAAGGAGGTTTCTGGTTTCAAATGACATTTACTGTACACTCAAAAACGATTGTAAAAAGCTGACTTCATTGCAAGAGGATTTGAGTACAGGAGCAAGGATGTCTTACTGCTGTTATACAGGGTCTTGGTGAGACCACATCTGGAGTATTGTGTGCAGTTTTGGTCTCCTTATCTGAGTAAGGATGTTCTTGTCTGGAGGAGGTGCATAGAAAATTTACTAGGCTGATTCCTGGGATGGCAGGATTGACATATGAGGAGAGATTGGGTTGACTAAGCCTATATTCACTAGAGTTTAGAAGAATGAGTCGCGATCTCATAGAAACCTATAAAATTCTAACATGACTAGACAGGCTAGATGTAGGGAGGATGTTCCTGATGGCTGGGGAGTCCAGAACCAGGGGTCACATTCTCAGGATACGGGGTATGCCATTTAGAACTGAGAGGAGGAGAAATTTCTTCACTCAGAGGGTGATGAACCTGTGGAATTCTCCACCGCAGAAGGCAGTGGAGGCCAAGTCATTAAATATATTCAAGGAGGAGATAGATATATTTCTTAATGCCAAAGGGATCAAGAGACATGGGGAGAAAGTGGGAACAGGATACCGAATTAGACAATCAGCCATGATCCTTTTTGAACGGCGGAGCAGGCCTGAAGGGCCGAATGGCCTACGCCAGCTCCTATTTTCTATGTTTCTATGACTATAAACAGGTCACATTCTTTACTCACTGAAGCCAATAGTTGAATGTGAGCATGGAGCAACCTGCAACTGTCTCTTCATTCCCTGTCTCTGTGCTGTGAACACCTGTCCGTCTTTAGACACAGCTCTCTCCGCATCCACCATTTGTTGGAATTGCCAGACAGTGCCGTGCTAGCCTTGCAAGGTGGGGGATTCTGCATTCCACAGAGTTCCAAAACTGCAGCACTGGCAAAGTATAATCTGCTTCTTTTGCAATGCTTTTATAAGCAGAAATCTCCAGCCTAGAGTTTTTGTCAAAGCCAGGAATCACATCAAACAAGTTTAAATCCACCATCAACAGGTGCATTTGTGCAGGGTCAAAGATACGCACAGCTTTCAGAAGGTTGTCGAAACCTTTGAAATGCTTTTTCTTCACTGCTTGACTCTTCCCCAAAGCAGTAATATTGTTTGAGCTTCTTCGCCATGCAAGAAAACACCTGTTGAGCACAAGCATTTAATTCAGCGTCATCAGAGTGTTGTTCAGTTGACTGTGCCTCAGCCCAGAACAGTACATTCATTACTTTATCGTAAACTTTGTGGATTGTGACATCTTCTTTGGCCTCCTTGTCTCGAGAGACAATGGGTAAGCGCCTGGAGGTGGTCAGTGGTTTGTGAAGCAGCGCCTGGAGTGGCTACAAAGGCCAATTCTAGAGTGACAGACTCTTCCACAGGTGCTGCAGATAAGATTGGTTGTCTGGGCTGTGACACAGTTGGCTCTCTCCTTGCGCTTCTGTCTTTTTTCCTGCCAACTGCTAAGTCTCTTCGACTCGCCCCGCCTTTATGGTTGCCCGCCAGCTCTGGCTATCACTGGCAACTGACTCCCACGACTTGTGATCAATGTCACAGGACTTCATGTCTCGTTTGCAGATATCTTTAAAGCGGAGACATGAACGGCCGGTGGATCTGATATCAGTGACGAGCTCGCTGTACAATGTGTCCTTGGGGATCCTGCCATCTTCCATGTGGCTCACATGGCCAAGCCATCTCAGGTGCTGCTGGCTTAGTAGGGTGTATATGCTGGGGATGTTGGCCGCCTCGAGGACTTCTGTGTTGGAGATACGGTCCTGCCACCTGATGCCAAGGATTCTCCGGAGGCAGCGAAGATGGAATGAATTGAGATGTCGCTCTTGGCTGACGTATGTTGTCCAGGCCTCGCTGCCGTAGAGCGAGGTACTGAGGACACAGGCTTGATACACTTGGAGTTTTGTGTTCTGTGTCAGTGCGCCATTTTCCCACACTATCTTGGCCAGTCTGGACATAGCAGTGGAAGCCTTTCCCATGCACTTGTTGATTTCTGCATCTAGAGACAGGTTACTGGTGATAGTTGAGCCTAGGTAGGTGAACTCTTGAACCACTTCCAGAGCGTGGTCGCCAATATTGATGGATGGGGCATTTCTGACTCCCTGTCCCATGATGTTCGTTTTCTTGAGGCTGATGGTTAGGCCAAATTCATTGCAGGCAGCCGCAAACCTGTTGATGAGTCCCTGCAGACACCCTTCAGTGTGGGATGTTAATGCAGCATCATCAGCAAAGAGGAGTTCCCTGATGAGGACTTTCCGTACTTTGGTCTTCGCTTTTAGGTGGGCAAGGTTGAACAATCTGCCATCTGAACTTGTGTGGAGGAAAATTCCTTCTTCTGAAGACTTGAATGCATGTGAGAGCAGCAGGGAGAAGAAAATCCCAAACAGTGTGGGTGCGAGAACACAGCCCTGTTTCACGCCACTCAGGATAGGAAAGGGGTCTGATGAGGCACCGCTATGCTGAATTGTGCCTTTCATATTGTCATGGAATGAGGTGATGATACTAAGTATCTTTGGTGGACATCTGATCTTTGCTAGTAGTCTGAAGAGAACATGTCTGCTGACGAGGTCAAAAGCTTTGGTGAGATCTATGAAAGCAACGTAGAGGGGCATCTGTTGTTCACGACATTTCTCCTGTAGCTGGCGAAGGGAGCGAAGACTTTCCCCACTATGCTGAGCAGGGAGATTCCACGGTAGTTGTTGCAGTCACCGCGGTCACCCTTGTTCTTATAGAGGGTGATGATATTGGCATCGCGCATGTCCTGTGGTACTGCTCCCTCGTCCCAGCACAGGCAAAGCAGTTCGTGGAGTGCTGAAAGTATAGCAGGCTTGGCACTCTTGATGATTTCAGGGGTAATGCCGTCCTTCCCAGGGGCTTTTCCACTGGCTAGAGAATCAATGGCATCACTGAGTTCCGATTTTGTTGGCTGTACGTCCAGCTCATCCATGACTGGTAGAGACTGGGCTGCATTGAGGGCCATCTCAGTGACAACATTTTCCCTGGAGTACAGTTCTAGGTAGTGTTCCACCCAGCGGTCCATTTGTTTGCGTTGGTCAGTGATTGTGTCCCGATTTAGATTTGAGGGGGGTGATCGTCTTGATGGTTGTCCCAAAAGCTCTCTTAATGCCATCATACATTCCTTTGATATCTCCTGTGTCTGAGGCCAGCTGAATATGACTGCATAGGTGTTGCCAGTAGTCATTAGCGCAGCACCTGGCTGTTCTTTGTGCAGCGCTTCTGGCAGCTTTAAGAGCTACGGATGTTAACTCGCTGGGGGCTTTCTTGCAGTTCAGCAGTGCAATGCGCTTAGCGGCTATGACAGGTTCCAGCTCTTCAATGTGAGATTGAAACCAGTCTGCATTCCGCTTCACACGATTGCCAGAGGTGGTCATTGCTGAGTCATAGATGGCGTCTCTGATGTGGGCCCACTTGGTCCCTGCATCCCCTGTGGGAGTGATTCTAAGTGATTAAATCCATCAGTTGTGTAGCATTTTTGGCAACAAACTCAACTTTCTCATTAAGTTGAGCATCGTTTATTTATTTTATTTTTTATATTATTTAGTGATACAGCACTGAAACAGGCCCTTCGGCCCACCGAGTCTGTGCTGACCATCAACCACCCATTTATACTAATGCTACACTAATCCCATATTCCTACAACATCACCATCTGTCCCTATATTTCCCTACCAGCTACCTATACTAGGGGCAATTTATAATGGCCAATTTACCTACCAACCTGCAAGTCTTTGGCATGTGGGAGGAAACCGGAGCACCCGGAGAAAACCCACGCAGACACAGGGAGAACTTGCAAACTCCACACAGGCAGTACCCAGAATTGAACCCGGGTCGCTGGAGCTGTGAGGCTGCGGTGCTAACCACTGCGCCACTGTGCCGCCCTACTGCTAGAAGGGTTACAATGTCTGCTAAAACCTGTGTTTTCGGTGTCTGTGTGAGCTGTTCTGAGATGAAATCTGAGTAGTATTTCAGGTGAGCTTCATGACATTGTACTGCCCAAAACCAAGAATTCCATGAATTCTGGAAGAAGGATGATGTTTTGTTCCCCAATTTCAGCCATTTCAGCTGCATTTGCAATGTGTTGCCTGTATCGGAGCTTGCAGCTATGGCAGTGTTTGAAGATCATTTGACTGGTTAAAAAAATAAAATTCCATGGGATCCAGGGAAATGCAGCAAGGTGGATACAAAATTGGCTCAGTGACAGGAAACAAAGGGTAATTGTTGACGGCTGTTTTAGCAACTGGAGAGCTGTTTCCAGTGGTGTTCTGCAGGACACAATACTGGGTCCCTTGCTTTTTGTGGTGTATATTAACAATTTGGATGTAAATATAGGGGGCATGATCAAGAAGTTTGCGGATGACACAAAGATTGGCCGTGTGGTAGATAGCGAGGAGGATAGCAGTTACAGCTAAGAAGGCATATGGAATCCTTTCCTTTATTAGCCGAGGTATAGAATACAAGAGCAGGGAGGTTATGCTGGAACTGTATAACTCATTGGTTAGGCCACAACTTGAGTTCTGTGTGCAGTTCTGGTCACCTCATTACAGAAAGGATGTAATTGCACTAGAGAGGGTACAGAGGAGATTTATGATGATGTAGCTATGAGGAAAGATTGGATAGGCTGGGGTTGTTCTCCTTGGAACAGAGAAGGCTGAGGGGAGATCTGATTAAAATGTACAAAATTTTGAGGGGCCAGGATAGAGTGAAGGTGAAGGGTCTATTCACCTTAGCAGAGAGGTCAGTGACGAGGGGGCACAGATTTAAAGTGATTGGTAGAAAAATTAGAGGGGAGATGAGGAAAAACTTTTTCACCCAGAGGGTGGTGGGGGTCTGGAACTCACTGCTCGAAAGGGTAGTTGAGTCAGAAACCTTCAACTCATTCAAAAGGAGTCTGGCTATGCACCTGAAGTGCTGTAATCTGCAGGGCTACGGACCAAATGCTGGAAATGGGATTAGAATAGGTGGATCATTTTTTGGCCGGCACAGACACGATGGACCAAGTGGCCTCTTTCTCTGCCTTAAACTTTCTATGATTCTATGATCTTTTTAATGTGGCTGACCAGTTTGTCGACTTTACCAAACTTGCTTTTCCACAAGCTCACCGAGAAGAGAAATTACATGTGCATTACATGTAATATGGACAGCATTCGGCATTATACCTTGGGAGAGATTTGAAAGATTTTGTCATGTAAGTTGCATTGTCACTAATGAAAGCAGACACTTTGTTGAAATCTGCAACATGTTTTGAAATGGCTTTTACGATCGCTTGGGAAACTGTGATTTACAACTTCCAAAGAACCTGCATTTCTATAGCACTTTTCATGACCTCAGGATGTCTCAAAGTGTTTCGTGGCCAATTAAGTACGTTTGAAGTGTAATCACTGTTGTAAGGCAGGAAATATGGCAGCTATTATGAGTGCAACAAACTCCCACAAACAGCAATGTGATAATGACTAGGTAATCTGTTTTTTAGTGATGTTAATTAAAGGATAAATATTGGGCAGGATACCGGAGAAAACTCTTATGTTCCTCTTCAAAATATTGCCTTGAGATCTTTTGCATCCACCTGAAAGAGCAGACGGGTCCTCAGTTCAACATCTCATCTGAAAGATGGCACCTTCAACAGTACAGCACTCCCTCAGTACTGCACTGGGAATGTGAGCCTGGATAATGTGCTCAAGTCTCTGGAGTGAGGCTTGAACCAGAGACTCAGAGATGTGACTCTAATGATGCCTCAGTTACAGTTGTGTAGTGGTTATGATGCCCAGCTGGAGATCATGAGGTCAAATCGTGGAAGTGAATTCAATAAATCTGGTCATTTGTGGGTTGACTCCAGGATGTAGCAGCTGCTGAATTGTTATTGAAACAAAAACTGGTTCACTGTAGTGAGTCCAGCGCCCACACATTGTGGTTGACTCTTAATGCTCTTAAAAAAAAATTGATGAAGAAAGTTGTTATGATGCGAATGCACTGGCTGAGAGGAAACAGACTCAGTAATAACTTTCAAAAGGGAATTGGATAAATACGTGAAAATAAAAGGAATTACAGGGCTATGGGGAAAAAGCAATGGAGTGGGACTAAATGGATAGCTCTTTTAAAGAACTGGCACAGGCATGATGGGCTGAATGGCCTCCTTCTGTGCCAAAGTGAGAGATAATGGAAGATCATATAAACAAATAGTCGATTGGCAGTACAGAACTTGAATATTGCTGAAAATAGGGACTTATTGTCAAAACTTTTCATCTTGCACTCATCAGGATAATCCGCAAGAATACCAATACAAGGGAAAACAACAACTTTATACTGTATGAGAAGAGAGTGCTGATTAGTTGGCAAGTGAACTCTGATTGGTAGAGGCGTTTCTGTGGAGAATGCACCAGTTTACAGTGACTGACAGTTAACTGCCAAGCTTTCTTGGAAATTTGCGTGTACTTTAAGCTACATATATTAATACACAGGGCCCTGTTCTTTGCAGACAGAAAGAACATGTACACACATTGCGCTTGTTTCAGCTAAACAAAATAAGTGACAGTCATTCACTGGTTCATTCCTCAGGGCAATGCCTTGACCAATCAGAATCAAACTGCCTGGTTTAAATTTCAAACAAAGCTTGATAGTTAATTGCCAGTCACCATAAGCTGGTGCATTCTCCATGGCAATGCCTCTACCAATCAGAGTTCACTTGCCAACTAATCAGCGTTCTCTTCTCATATGGTATAAAGTTGTTCCTTTCCCTCACATTGGTGTTCTTGTGGATTGCCCTGATGAGTGCAAAACGAAAAACCTTTAGAACATGTCTCTATTCTCAGCAATAATATAAACAATTGGGAAAAAACTTTGCTGTCGTTTGTGTGTGCGTGTGTGGGATGGGTGGGGGTGGGGGGGGGTTGGTGGGAAACAAAGGCCAGTTTGTGAGCCAATTGGGTCATTTTAGGGTGGTCTGTGGCGGATTCTCAATGACTTGAGTATAGGAAAAGAGCTGAACAGGTACTCTAACCTAGAAAGTCCACCAACTCTTTGGGGCAGAGCTGGAACATTTCTCACTGGTGGGTGTGGGCGAGAAGGATGGGGGACCTTTGAGATTTTGGGTGGACTTCAAAGCACTAGGCCCTTCAGCCCCTCGAGTCTGTTCCAGCATTCGATTAGATCATGGCTGATCTGTACCCAAACTCCATTTGCCCACCTTGGTTCCCTAACCTTTCATGCCCTTACCCAACAAAAATCTATCAAGCTCAGTTTTGAAATTTTCAGTTGAATGCCCCCTCCCAGCCTCAACAGCTTTACTTGGGCAGAGTTTGCCAGATTTCTACTACCCTTTGTGGGAGCAAGTGCTTCCAGACATCACCCCTGACGGTCTAGCTCTAATTTTAAGGCATTCCTCCTTGTTCTGGACTCTCCATCAGAGGCAATAGTTTCTCTCCTAACTACCCTATCAACTCCTTTAATCATCTTAAACACCTCAATTAGATTTCCCCTTACTCTCCAACACTCAAGGGAATAGAAGCCAAGTCAATTTAACCGAGTCACATCATTGAATCCTTGCAGCCCTTGTTCCATTCTGGTGTTAGGTATTATTGGTGTTAGCACTGCAGCTGCTGCTGGTGTTACTGGACCTGCTGCTGGTCTTACTGGAGCTACTGCTGGTCTTACTGGACCTGATGCTGGTCTTACTGGAGCTACTGCTGGTTTTACTGGACCTGATGCTGGTCATACTGGACCTGTTGCTGGTGTTACTGGACCTGCTGCTGGTGTTACTGGACCTGCTGCTGGTCTTACTGGACCTGATGCTGGTCATACTGGACCTGTTGCTGGTGTTACTGGACCTGCTGCTGGTCTTACTGGAGCGACTGCTGGTCTTACTGGACCTGATGCTGGTCATACTGGACCTGCTGCTGGTGTTGCTGGACCTGCTGCTGGTGTTACTGGGCCTGCTGCTGGTCATACTGGACCTGCTGCTGGTGTTACTGGACCTGCTGCTGGTGTTACTGGAGCTACTGCTGGTCTTACTGACCTGCTGCTGGTCTTACTGACCTGCTACTGGTGTTACTGATACTACTGCTGGTCTTACTGGACCTGCTGGTGTTATTGGAGCTACTGCTGGTCTTACTGGACCTGCTGCTGGTCTTACCGACCTGCTGCTGGTCTTACTGGAGCTACTGCTGGTCTTACTGATACTACTGCTGGTCTTACTGGACCTGCTGGTGTTACTGGAGCTACTGCTGGTCTTACTGGACCTGCTGCTGGTCTTACCGACCTACTGCTGGTGTTACTGGAGCTACTGCTGGTCTTACTGGACCTGCTGCTGGTCTTACTGACCTGCTGCTGGTGTTACTGGAGCTACTGTTGGTCTTACTGACACTACTGCTGGTGTTACTGGAGCTGCTGGTGGTCTTACTGGAGCTGCTGCTCATGTTACAGGTGCTGCTGCTAGTGTTATGGAGCTGCTGCTGGTGTTACAGTTGCTGCTGCTGGTGTTACGGAGCTGCTGCTGGTGTTGCAGGTGCTGAGCACTCTGCCCTGTCCCTGTGGGTTCTGGTGCGGCTGCTGTGGTCCAGGAGGTTGTTCTTGATGCACGCTGGGCTGCCCTTGCTGCAGTGCAAGCCCTGGGCGCACGGTGTGGGGAGCAGTCCCCTCCCCGCGCTCTCCTCCACTGTGCCTCCTTCCCACTCACTCCCAGACTCTCGGAGCTGCCAATCGTCCCGAGCTCGCCAGGTTTGGATGTGTTCAGCCCCCGGGAAGTGTGCCGAGCTGAGCCGGGGGTGTAAATAATGTGGAGCGGAGTCCCTAAAACACAGAAGTCTCCCAATCCAGGGCACTGCATTGGTGAGTCTGGCTTCATCCCTATCTCAGCTTCTGTTCATTTTGCATCGGGATGCCGATGCGTGCATTTTATCCAGTTGCAGAATCTTCAGCTCAAACAAAGTCAAACTGTGCATTGCCTCGTGAGTTTATGGCATTTATGTTTCTATCTTAAGCTGCTTAGCCGCTTCAGTGAGTGAGCCCATGATTGAAAGAATAGCATTTCAATCTAATTCAAGAAACTCACACAACCGGCGACACACCTGATATCTGAGTTACTTGTGTGTCTCTGTGCGTGTCTCTGTCTGTATATTTGTGTCTTTGTATTTCTGTGTATCTGTGTGTATTTGTGTCTCTGTCCGTTTCTGTGTTTCTCTGTCTATATGTCTGTATTTTTGTGTATTTATATTTCTGTCTGTATTTCAATGTCTGTGCATTTCTGACTGCATCTGTATTTCTGTGTGCCTCATTCCATTTCTGGCCTGTGTGTCTGTCTATATTTCTATCTGTCACTGTATTTCTGTGTGTTTGTGACTGTATTTCTGCCTGTGTCTGTTTTACTGTGTGTTGTGTTTCAGTCTGTGTTGTATTTCTGTCTGTCCTCTGTATTTCTGTGTTGTATTTCTGTCTGTATTTTGTGTTTCTGTCTGTGTCTCTGTATTTCTGTGTGTTGCATTTCTGTGTTTTGTGTTTCTGTCTGTTCTCTGTATTTCTGTGTGTTGTATTTCTGTCTGTATTTTGTGTTTCTGTCTGTGTCTCTGTATTTGTGTTCTCTGTATTTCTGTGTGTTGTATTTCTGTCTGTTCTCTGTATTTCTGTGTTTCGTGTTTCTGTCTGTGTCTCTGTATTTCTGTGTTTCGTGTTTCTGTCTGTGTCTCTGTATTTCTGTGTTTTGTATTTCTGTCTGTGTTTCTGTGTCTCTGTATTTCTGTGTGTTGTATTTCTGTCTGTCTCTGTACTTCTGTGTTTTGTACTTCTGTCCTCTGTATTTCTGTGTTTTGTATTTCTGTCTGTTCTCTGTATTTCTGTGTTTTGTATTTCTGTCTGTGTCTCTGTATTTCTGTGTTTTGTATTTCTGTCTGTTCTCTGTATTTCTGTGTGTTGTATTTCTGTCTGTTCTCTGTATTTCTGTGTCTCTGTATTTCTGTGTTTTGTATTTCTGTCTGTTCTCTGTATTTCTGTGTTTTGTATTTCTGTCTGTATTTCTGTGTTTTGTATTTCTGTCTGTGTTTCTGTGTCTCTGTATTTCTGTCTGTTCTCTGTATTTCTGTGTTTTGTATTTCTGTCTGTGTCTCTGCATTTCTGTGTTTTGTATTTCTGTCTGTCCTCTGTATTTCTGTGTTTTGTATTTCTGTCTGTTCTCTGTATTTCTGTGTTTTGTATTTCTGTCTGTTCTCTGTATTTCTGTGTTTTGTATTTCTGTCTGTGTCTCTGCATTTCTGTGTTTTGTATTTCTGTCTGTCCTCTGTATTTCTGTGTTTTGTATTTCTGTCTGTTCTCTGTATTTCTGTGTTTTGTACTTCTGTCTGTTCTCTGTATTTCTGTGTTTTGTATTTCTGTCTGTGTCTCTGTATTTCTGTGTTTTGTATTTCTGTCTGTGTTTCTGTGTCTCTGTGTTTCTGTGTGTTGTATTTCTGTCTGTCTCTGTACTTCTGTGTTTTGTACTTCTGTCCTCTGTATTTCTGTGTTTTGTATTTCTGTCTGTTCTCTGTATTTCTGTGTTTTGTATTTCTGTCTGTGTCTCTATATTTCTGTGTTTTGTATTTCTGTCTGTCCTCTGTATTTCTGTGTTTTGTATTTCTGTCTGTTCTCTGTATTTCTGTGTTTTGTACTTCTGTCTGTTCTCTGTATTTCTGTGTTTTGTATTTCTGTCTGTGTCTCTGTATTTCTGTGTTTTGTATTTCTGTCTGTGTTTCTGTGTCTCTGTGTTTCTGTGTGTTGTATTTCTGTCTGTCTCTGTACTTCTGTGTTTTGTACTTCTGTCCTCTGTATTTCTGTGTTTTGTATTTCTGTCTGTTCTCTGTATTTCTGTGTTTTGTATTTCTGTCTGTCCTCTGTATTTCTGTGTTTTGTATTTCTGTCTGTTCTCTGTATTTCTGTGTTTTGTATTTCTGTCTGTGTCTCTGCATTTCTGTGTTTTGTATTTCTGTCTGTCCTCTGTATTTCTGTGTTTTGTATTTCTGTCTGTTCTCTGTATTTCTGTGTTTTGTATTTCTGTCTGTGTCTCTGTATTTCTGTGTTTTGTATTTCTGTCTGTTCTCTGTATTTCTGTGTGTTGTATTTCTGTCTGTTCTCTGTATTTCTGTGTCTCTGTATTTCTGTGTTTTGTATTTCTGTCTGTTCTCTGTATTTCTGTGTTTTGTATTTCTGTCTGTGTTTCTGTGTCTCTGTATTTCTGTGTGTTGTATTTCTGTCTGTTCTCTGTATTTCTGTGTTTTGTATTTCTGTCTGTGTCTCTGCATTTCTGTGTTTTGTATTTCTGTCTGTCCTCTGTATTTCTGTGTTTTGTATTTCTGTCTGTTCTCTGTATTTCTGTGTTTTGTATTTCTGTCTGTTCTCTGTATTTCTGTGTTTTGTATTTCTGTCTGTGTCTCTGCATTTCTGTGTTTTGTATTTCTGTCTGTCCTCTGTATTTCTGTGTTTTGTATTTCTGTCTGTTCTCTGTATTTCTGTGTTTTGTACTTCTGTCTGTTCTCTGTATTTCTGTGTTTTGTATTTCTGTCTGTTCTCTGTATTTCTGTGTTTTGTATTTCTGTCTGTGTCTCTGTATTTCTGTGTTTTGTATTTCTGTCTGTGTTTCTGTGTCTCTGTGTTTCTGTGTGTTGTATTTCTGTCTGTCTCTGTACTTCTGTGTTTTGTACTTCTGTCCTCTGTATTTCTGTGTTTTGTATTTCTGTCTGTTCTCTGTATTTCTGTGTTTTGTATTTCTGTCTGTGTCTCTATATTTCTGTGTTTTGTATTTCTGTCTGTTCTCTGTATTTCTGTGTGTTGTATTTCTGTCTGTTCTCTGTATTTCTGTGTCTCTGTATTTCTGTGTCTCTATATTTCTGTGTTTTGTATTTCTGTCTGTTCCCTGTATTTCTGTGTTTTGTATTTCTGTCTGTGTCTCTGTATTTCTGTGTGTTGTATTTGCCAAGTGTAATTTAATGGGTTAGTGGATGAAAGATGGTTGCAAAATCTCAATCTCGGATTTGTTTTCTTGTCCATTGTGTCTGTTGGGGAAAATGTGTAGCAGAATATCAAAGGGAGAGAATTATATATATCCGTTTGAACTCTTGAGGGTGTTTTGAGTCTGTTGAATCAGTACAAACACGAATCAAGTTGCCGAGAGCTCTGTATTGAGAGTTTGAGAATGATTGAACTTCCATGTTGAGTTGGCCTCGGGAAGATGCGCCACACTCTGGGCATAGCAGGTACTGCATCCAAGAGCAGTCTGGACAGTGTTTCAACCCCTTCACGTTCCTGCAACGCAACTTCAAACTACGTGCAGCTGATTGTGAAAAAAACACACATCTGAAAAATTGCAAATTAGCCACAATTCCTGGCTATCAGCGTGAAAATCGTATGATGCAAAAAAAGTTCTTAGCTAAAAGATGCAAGAATGCAAAAGTTTTAAAGGGCCATTCCCCAAAGCCAACAACAAAAATAAACATGATTGTCTGGTAGAAACCAGTAGAATCTAATGGCTCAAAAAGCATTGGACAAGGAGATATCCACATTGGAATGTATGTCTTGCAGTATGTGGGAAGTCATGGACGCACCATGTGTCCTAGACGAACACATCTGCAGGAAGTGTTATCGGCTGCAGAAACTTGAGTTCCAGGTTTCAGAACTTGAGCAGCGGCTGGAATCACTGTTGTGCATCCACGAGGCAGAGGACTACGTGGCTAGCACGTTCGGGGAGGTGATCATACCGCAGGTTAGGAGCATGCAGGCAGAGAGGGAATGGGTGACCGCCAGGCAGTCTAAGAGAACCAGGCAGGCAGTGCAGGAGTCCCCTGAGTCTGTCTTGCTTGCTAATCGGTCTTCCATTTTGGATACTGGTGAGAGCTATGGTTCCTCAGGGGAGTGCAGCTAGAGCAAAGTCTGGAGCACCACAGGTGGCTCAGCTGCACAGGAAGGGAGGAAGAAGAGTGGAAGAGCAACAGTGATAGGGGATTCAATAGTCAGGGGATCAGACAGGTGTTTCTGTTGCAGTAAATGTGACTCGAAGATGGTGTGTTGCCTCCCTGGTGCCAGGGTCAAGGATGTCACGGAATGGCTGCAGGACATCCTTCTGGGGAGGTCATGGTCCACATTGGTGCCAATTACATAGGTAGGAAGAGGGATGAAGTCCTGACAGCAGATTTTTGGGAGTTAGGAAGGAAATTAAATAGCAGGACCTCCAAAGCAGTAATCTCAGGATTACTCCCAGTGCCACGTGCTAGTGAACATAGGAACAGGAGGATTGATCGATTGAACACATGGCTGGAGAATTGGTGTAGGAGGGAGGGCATCAGATTTCTGAGGCATTGGGACCAGTTCACGGGCAGGTGGGACCTGTACAAGATGGATGGGCTACACCTTAACAGGACTGGAACTAACATCCTCACAGGGAGATCTGCTAGTGCTGTTGGGGAGGGTTTAAACTAGCTTGTCAGGGGGATGGGAACCTGAGGGGTAGCTTAAATTTTAAGGAAGTAAAGCTGGTAACAGGAGGTAGAAAAGTAGCAAGAGACATTAGCAGGCAGGTGAAACAAAGGTGAACGTCAACTAGGCATAGAATGCAGAATAAAGTCAAGAAGACAAGTTTAAGGACACTCGACCTGAATGCATGCAGCATTCGCAACAAGGTAGATGATTTAAAGGCACAAATAGAGGTAAATGGGTATGATCAAATTGCCATAACGGAAACATGGCTACAGGGAAATCAAGACTGGGAACTGAATATTCAAGGATATTTGACATTTGGGATGAACAGGCAAAAAGGAAAAGGAGGTGGTGTTGCGCTGATAATAAGGGATGGGATCAGTACATTAGTAAGGGAGGATCTCAGATTGGAAGAACAAAATGTGGAATCTGTTTGGGTGGAGCTAAGAACAACAAGGGGCAGAAAACGTTGGTAGGAGTTGCTTATAGGCCACCAAACAGTAGTGGTAGTGTGGGGCATGGCATTAATCAGGAGATTAGAGAAGCATATAGCATGGAAATACAATAATTATAGGTGACCTAAATCTGCATATAGACTGGGTAAACTGCTATGCCTGTGCTGGGACGAGGGAGCAGTACCCCAGGACATGCGCGATGCCAACATCATCACCCTCTATAAAAACAAAGGTGACCGCGGTGACTGCAACAACTACCGTGGAATCTCCCTGCTCAGCATAGTGGGGAAAGTCTTTGCTCGAGTCGCTCTGAACAGGCTCCAGAAGCTGGCCGAGCGCGTCTACCCTGAGGCACAGTGTGGCTTTCGTGCAGAGAGATCGACCATTGACATGCTGTTCTCCCTTCGTCAGATACAGGAGAAATGCCGTGAACAACAGATGCCCCTCTACATTGCTTTCATTGATCTCACCAAAGCCTTTGACCTCGTCAGCAGACGTGGTCTCTTCAGACTACTAGAAAAGATCGGATGTCCACCAAAGCTACTAAGTATCATCACCTCATTCCATGACAATATGAAAGGCACAATTCAACATGGTGGCTCCTCATCAGAGCCCTTTCCTATCCTGAGTGGTGTGAAACAGGGCTGTGTTCTCGCACCCACACTTTTTGGGATTTTCTTCTCCCTGCTGCTTTCACATGCGTTCAAATCCTCTGAAGAAGGAATTTTCCTCCACACAAGATCAGGGGGCAGGTTGTTCAACCTTGCCCGTCTAAGAGCGAAGTCCAAAGTACGGAAAGTCCTCATCAGAGAACTCCTCTTTGCTGACGATGCTGCTTTAACATCTCACACTGAAGAATGCCTGCAGAGTCTCATCGACAGGTTTGCGTCTGCCTGCAATGAATTTGGCCTAACCATCAGCCTCAAGAAAACGAACATCATGGGGCAGGACGTCAGAAATGCTCCATCCATCAATATTGGCGACCACGCTCTGGAAGTGGTTCAAGAGTTCACCTACCTAGGCTCAACTATCACCAGTAACCTGTCTCTAGATGCAGAAATCAACAAGCGCATGGGTAAGGCTTCCACTGCTATGTCCAGACTGGCCAAGAGAGTGTGGGAAAATGGCGCACTGACACGGAACACAAAAGTCCGAGTGTATCAGGCCTGTGTCCTCAGTACCTTGCTCTACGGCAGCGAGGCCTGGACAACGTATGCCAGCCAAGAGCGACGTCTCAATTCATTCCATCTTCGCTGCCTTCGGAGAATACTTGGCATCAGGTGGCAGGACTATATCTCCAACACAGAAGTCCTTGAAGCGGCCAACACCCCCAGCTTATACACACTACTGAGTCAGCGGCGCTTGAGATGGCTTGGCCATGTGAGCCGCATGGAAGATGGCAGGATCCCCAAAGACACATTGTACAGCGAGCTCGCCACTGGTATCAGACCCACCGGCCGTCCATGTCTCCGCTATAAAGACGTCTGCAAACGCGACATGAAATCGTGTGACATTGATCACAAGTCATGGGAGTCAGTTGCCAGCATTCGCCAGAGCTGGCGGGCAGCCATAAAGACAGGGCTAAATTGTGGCGAGTCGAAGAGACTTAGTAGTTGGCAGGAAAAAAGACAGAGGCGCAAGGGGAGAGCCAACTGTGCAACAGCCCCGACAAACAAATTTCTCTGCAGCACCTGTGGAAGAGCCTGTCACTCCAGAATTGGCCTTTATAGCCACTCCAGGCGCTGCTTCACAAACCACTGACCACCTCCAGGCGCGTATCCATTGTCTCTCGAGATAAGGAGGCCCAAAAGAAAGAAAAGAACTGGGTAAACCTAATGAGCACTAATGCCGTGGAGGACAGGTTTCTGGAGTGTGTTAGGGATGGTTTTCTAGAACAGTATGTTGAGGAACCGACTAGAGAACAGGGTATTTTTAGATCTAGTTTTATGTTTTATGAGAAAGGGCTAATTAATAAACTTGTTGTAAAAGATGGATTTAGGGATGAGTGACCATAACATGATAGAATTTTACATTATGTTTGAAAGTGAGGTAGTTGAATCTGAAGCCAGGGTGTTAAATTTGAACAAAGGAAATTATGAAGGTATGAGGAGCAAATTGGCTGAAGTGGATTGGGAAAATACATTAAAAGGTATGACAGCACATAGGCAATGAATAGTCTTTAAAGAAATATTATATAGTTTACAGCAACTATAAATTCCTTCAAGGCACAAAAACCCCCAAAGTAAAGGCAGTCAACTGTGGATAACAAAGGAAGTTAAGGGTTGTATAGGATTAAAAGAAAAGACCTATAAAATTGCCAGAAATAGTAGTAAACCTGAGGATTGGGAGGATTTTAGAATATAACAACGGAAGACGAAGAAACTGATAAAGAAAGGGAGAATAGAATAGGAATGTAAGCTAGCAAAAATATAAAAATGGATTGTAAAAGCTTCTACAGGTATGTAAAAAGGAAACATTTTGCTAAAATAAATGTGGGTCCATTACAGGCAGAGTCAGGAGAATTTCTAATGGAGAATAGAGAAATGGCAGAGAAGCTAAATGATTACTTTGTGTCTGTCTTCACTGAGGAAGATACAAGAAATCTCCCAGAATTAGAGAACCAAGGGATTAGGGGGAATGAGGAATTGAAGGAAATTAGTATTAGTAAGAAGGTTGTATTGGAGAAATTAATGGGGCTGAAGGTTGATAAGTCCCCAGGACCTGATATTCTACATCCCAGAGTGTTGAAAGAGGTATCTATGGAGACAGTGGATGCATTGATCATCTTCCAAAATATTATAGATACTGGAACAGTTCCTGCAGATTGGAAGGTCGCAAATGTCACCCCACTATTTAAGAAGGGAGGGAGAGAGAAAACAGGAAATTACAGACCTGTTAGCCTAACATCAGTCATTGGGAAAATGCTAGAATCTATTGTAAAGGATGTGATAAATGGACACTTGGATAATAATGATCTGGTTGGGCATAGTCAACGTGGATTTATGAATGGAAATCATGTTTGATGAACCTGTTGGAGTTTTTTGACGACGTTACTAGCAGAATTGATAAAGGGGAGTCGGTGGATGTGGTATACTTTGGATTTTCAAAAGGCTTTTGATAAAGTCCCCCACAGGAGGTTGGTTAGCAAAATTAAAGCACATGGGATAGGAGGTAATATACTGGCATGGATTAAGGATTGGTTAACAGGCAGAAAGCAGAGAGTAGGAATAAACGGGTCATTCTCGCGTTGGCAGGCTGTGACTAGTGGGGTACCGCAGGGATCAATGCTTGGGCCCCAGCTGGTCACAATATATATCAATGATTTGGGACCAAACGTAATATTTCCAAGTTCACAGATGACACAAAACTAAGTGGGAATATGTAGTGAGGAAGATGCAAAGTGGCTTCAAGGGGATTTGGATAGAATGTGGCAGATGGAATATAATGTGGAAAAATGTGAGATTATTCACTTTGGTAGGAGGAATAGATGTGCAGAGTATTTCTTAAAAGGTAAGCGATTAGAAAGTGTAGATCTACAAAGGTACCTGAATGTCCTTGTCAATAAGTCACTGAAAGCTAACGTGCAGGTGCAGCAAGCAATTAGGAAGGCTAATGGTATATTAGCCTTTATCGCAAGAGGATTTGAGTACAGGAGTAGTGAAGTCTTGCTTCAATTGTATAGAACCTTGGTTAGACCACATCTGGAGTACTGTGTGCAGTTTTGGTCCCCTTACCTTAGGAAGGATATTATTGCCATAGAGGGAGTGCAACGAAGGTTCACCAGAATTGTTCCCGGGATGGCAGGACTGTCCTATGAAGAAAGATTGGGGAAACTGGGCCTGTATTCTCTAGAGTTTCGAAGAATGAGAGGTGATTGCATTGAAACCGACAAAATACTTAAAGGGATGAACAGCTAAGATGTTTCCCCTGGTTGGGGTGTCTAGAACCAGGGGACACAATTTCAAAATAAGGGGGAAGCCACTTAGGACAGAGATGAGGAGAAATTTCTTTACTCAGAGGGTTATGAATCTTTGGAATTCTCTACCCCAGAGGGTTGTGGAAGCCCATTCATTGAATATGTTTAAAGTAAAGATTGACAGATTTCTAAATATCAATAACATAAAGGGATTATGGGGATAATGTGGGAAAAAGGCATTGAAGTGGATGATTAGCCATGATGATATTTAATGGCGGGGCAGGCTCGATGGGCTGAACAGCCTACTCCTGCTGCTATGATCCTATGTTCCTATGCTATATTCATTATTCTGAAATAGAACATTTGGTATCATCATTGGCTTCTTGTCTCAGTTCCATATATGCTGCTAGGCATATTTCTGAACTTTTTCAGTAAGTTTCTTGAAGATTTCTGCAATCTCCTCCAGCCCTACAACCCTCCAAGATCTCCGCACTCCTGCAACTCTAGCTTCTTCAGCATCCCTGATTTTTATCGCTCCACCATCGGTGCCCATGTCTTCAGTTGCCGAGGCCCTAAGTCTGGAATTCCCCCCCGAAACTCCGTCTCTATTTCTCTCTCTTCCTTTAAGATGCTCATTAAACCAAACTCCATCACCTGCCTAATATCCCCTTATGTGGCACAGTGTCAAATTTTATTTGATAACGCTCCTTTGAAGCACCTTGGGACATTTTACCATGTGAAAGGTGCTATATGAATGCAAGTTGTTGTTGATTTTATTTGTGTCTTTTCATTTCAGCATTTTTGATAAATAGGCAATCGTCTGAAATGTGTGAAATTGTTTTGTTCTCTGAATTATATTGTCTCCATATTAAGTTTGAGTTGGATATTTCCAAGGATAAGTTACATCTTGTTGAGGATAGATTGCTTCTTAACAATCCTGTCGTGACCCTCCATTGACTTCTGCGTGTTGTGGGAGGTCCGAAACTGGTTCTTGCTGAGCTGCAGAACCCACAACCTCGACCACCTCCTGAACGGAGCAGCAAAGAGCAGCTGACCTCTAACATAGCTCCAGTGATCGGATGTCAAAGGGATTTGATAGGGTAGATAGAGAGAAACTATTTCCACTGGTGGGGGGAGTGCAGGGGCGTCCAGAACAAGGGGACAGAACCTTAAAATTAGAGCTAGAAGATTTAGGGGCGATGCCGGGACGCTCCCCACATGACGGGTAGTGGAAATCTGGAACTCTGTCCTCCATAAAGCTGTGGATGTTGGAGGTCAATTGGAACTTTCCAGACTGATGTATGTTAGGCCAGAGGATCAACGGATATGGATCAAAAGTGGGAAAGTGGAGTTGAGGTATAGATCAACCTCTAGATAATAGCATAGTGGAATTGGCTCAAGGGCCTGAATGGCCTACTCCTGTTCCTGTGGAAGATCCCTGTAGCATAGTGTTGAGGGCAGTGATGATCTCCTATGTTAAAGGCTGAGTATTGCTGGAGATCTTCATGGACCAGATGGTAAGTCTCATAGGCGCAGGTTCAATTGCTGTTTAATGGCAATATGCCTGCCACCTGGAGTAGGACTGATTGTCACTTGTGGGATTCCCTTTCATGCCTGACCTTCGCATTCTCTCTATCTGCCATATGAAGACATAACTTAGCCATATGTGGCCTTTGGCTCACTGGGTAGCTATATCATCCCTGAATCGGAAGGTTTTGGGTTCAAGCCCCACAAGCATGTAATCTAGACTGATACTCCTAGTGCAGTACAACAGGAGTGCTACACTGTGGGAGGTGTTGTCTTTCAGATGAGGCATTGAAACAAAGCCCCATCTGCCTTCTCAGGTTGATGTAAAAGATCCCATGACACCACTTGAAAAAAGAGCTGGGGTGTGCTCTCTGGTGTCCTGACCAATGTTTATTTCTCAACCAACATCATTAAAACAGATTGTCTGGTCACTATCTCATTGCTGTTTGTGAGAGCTTGCTGTGTGCAAATTGGCTGCTACATTTCTACAGTGACAACACTTTAAAAGTAATTCACTGGCTGTAAAATGCTTTGGGATGTCCTAATGTTGTGAAAGGTGCTTCGCAGAACTGGCAAACCACTAACTAAGCCTGGATAAAAAGGCCACTCTTATTGATGAAGCTTCCTCTTTATCCTCTCTCTTTCCCTTTTGTTTTCCTCCTTCACTCCTTTTGTACGTTGAAAGTTCACCCCAAGGTTGCCTTCAGTTCCCTTTATCCAGTCTTGAGCTGAAACACAGCCTGCATCTTCAACTTAATCAGATATAGATGATCACATGGACCAAGTATTATCCTTAAAGACCTTTGATTTGATGTGATCTCTGTCCCAGTCAGAACTGGTCCAGCTGCCTTTTGGAGGCAAACAGTGAGTCAGCACCCACCACACTAACCAGCAATACATTCCAGAGGCTCACTACTCTCTGGGAACTAAAGAACCACCCAACATCCAGTCTGTTCCTACTCCGAAAGAGTTTAAACTATCACAGCACAGGAAGCCCTTAACCATTAACTCAGTCACCATGGCTATTATCACACAACTTTAAACAGCTCCCCAGTAAATGGACGACTCACTTCTATAAGAGAAAGGTTGAACTCCACATTGCTTAGAAGTAACCGAAATAAATGGCCATTTATATTCTGCCTTACCAGCTGTTTCCAAGGCGATGGTTGATTTAACACATGACTTACTCCAAACTGTTACTGACTCAGAGATAGGACACACAAAGCAGCTAAAAATGAGCCCTTTCAGGCTTCATTAAAAGACAAGTGTTCCTAATCCTATTTTACAGCTGACACAATTCCAATCAAATCATTCACCATTCAGATCTACTTATCTACTTAACTGTGGTGCCTACAGCACAGCATACCTGGTAGGATGTACTACCAGACAGCTCCATCAATTAACGAATGGCTCTGGAGTTCAGAAGAGGTGAGGTGATCTCATTGAAACATATAGATTTCTTAGAGGGCTTGACAGGGTAGATGCTGAATGGGCAAGGTACAGGCCGTACACAACCAGCCCTTGCTTGCAAAACTCAAAACACAGTGTCCATCATTAGATGTGATTCTGCGATTCAACACATTTGCTAAATAATCTGCAGTATGCTAAGAATTACGCTGACAACCAATTTAAGATTGTCAGTAGGGCTCGCAGTGTGGCACGTATTGGAAGCTACATATATTAATACACAGGGCCCTGTGTTCTTTGCAGACAGAAAGAACAAGTACACACATTGCACCTGTTTCAGCTGAACAAAATAAGTGACAGCCATTCACTGGTTCATTCCTCAGGGCAATGCCTTGACCAATCAGAGTCAAGTTGCCTGGTTTAAATTTCAAACAAAGCTTGGCAGTTAACTGTCAGTCACCGTAAACTGGTGCATTCTCCATGGCAATGCCTCTACCAATTAGAGCTCACTTGCCAACCAATCAGCACTCTCTTTTCATGCAGTATAAGTCGTTGTTTTCCTTTGCATTGGTTATTCTTGCATATTGTCCTGATGAGTGCAAGACAAAAAGCTTCGACAACATGTCTCTATTTTCAGCAATACTTAAGGTCTGTATTTCTAAATGACTAAATAGAAAAGGATTTAAGACTGTTGCAGCAGTTGTTTATCAGCTCCCTGGTAGCTGTGAAGTGGTAGATTGTATAAATGCAGAGATTAGACAAGCATGTAGTAAAGGCAAGGTGGTTTTAATGGGGGATTTTAACTTACATATAGATTAGGATAAGCAGACTAACTCATGTCAGAAAGATAGTGACTTTCTTTCATGTGTTTGGGATAGTTTTCTGTAGCAAAATGTCCTAGAACCAACAAAGGGGCATGCCATATTAGATTTAGTATTGAGCACGAAGCCCAATTTAGTTAATAACCTAATTGTGTGTTAATATGTAACTAATAACAATCATGATATGTTTGAGTTCAATGTAGTGTTTGAAAGAGAGAAACGAGCCACTAGGATTCTGGACTTGGGTAAGACTGACTTCAATGGAATGAGACAGAGACTGACTGTCCATAGTAAACTGGGCAAATCTGTTGATGGGTAAAATGACAGAAGATCAGTGGGAGATATTCAAAAAAGAATTTAATTGGCACGAGCTCTACTTGGCAATAAGAACTGCCCTGGATGACTAAAGAAAAGAGATAACATAAAAGTAAAAGTATACAAAAATGCAAAAAAGCACAGATCCTGGTGACGGGGAAAAATATAAAGAACAGCAAAGGGCGACAAAACAGATAGTAAGAGCTACAAAAAGGGAGTATGAAAATGAACTTACAAGAGGTATCAGAATCAGCACAAAAATTTTTACAATTATTTTCAGAAAAAGAGGGTCGTCGGGAGCAATGTGGGCCCCTTGGAAACTGATAACAGTGAGATTGTCGATGAAAATAAGTCAATGGCGGACATGTCGAATAATTACTTTGCTTCAGTATCTATAGTAGAGGAAGAGGTCAGAATGCCAGAAATCCCAAGGAAATGAATACTGAACAGGGACAGGGACAGGGACTCAACAAAATTAACAGAGCACAATAATAGTAATGGAGAAAATAATGGCACTAAAGAGTAACAAATCCCCAGGACCAGATGGTTTCCATCCCAGGGTTTTAAAGGAACTAAGTGAGAACATTGTAGATGTCCTGACTATAATCTTCCAAAATTATCTTGACCTGGGAACCATTCCTTTAGATTGGAAAATTGTGCATGTCACTCCATAATTTAAGAAAGTTGAGAGTGGGAAACCAGGGAATGATAGATCAGTTAGCATAACATCTGTTGTCAGGAAATTACTAAAATCTTTAAGTAAGGATAGGGTGACTGAAAACCTCAAAATTTTTCAGCTGATCAGAGAGACCCAGCAAGGATTTGTAAAGGGTAGGTCATTCCTGAGGAATTTGATTGACTTTTTTGAAGAGGCGACTAAAGTAGTGGACATGGGAATATCTATGAATGTTATTTAAATGGATTTCCAGAGGCATCTGATAAAGTCCCTCATGACAGACTGTTAGCTAATGTTGAAGCTCATGGAATTGAAGACAAATTATTGACCTGGTTAGGAAATTGGCTGAGTGGAAAGAGACAGAGAGTAGGGAGAATGGGCAGTTCCTCTAATTGGCAGGATGTCACTTGTGGTGTCCCACAAGGAATGATGTTGGGGCCTCGACTATTCACCATATTTATTAACGACTTGGATAATGGGATAGAAAACCACCTGTTTAAATTTGCCAATGACACGAAGATTGGTGGCATTGAAAACATAACATTGCAAAGAGATATTGATTAAGTGAATGAGCAAAACGGTGGGGGCAAATGGATTTCAGTATAGGCAAATGTGAAATCATTCACTTTAGACCTAAAAAGGATACTTTCTAAATGGTGAAAAGCTAGAAACAATGGAGGTCCAAAAAGACTCTGGGGATCCAGGTACACTGATCATTAAAATGTCATGAACAGGTAGAGAAAATAATCAAAAAGCTAATGGAATTCTGACCTTTATATCCGGAGGGCTAGAATACAAGGGGGTAGAAGTCCTGCTTCAGTTATGCAAAGCCCTGCTTAGACCGTACCTGAAATACTGTGAGCATTTCTGGGCACCTTACGAAGGATATATTGACCTGGGAGGGAGTGCAGCATAGATTCACCAGACTGATATCTGGACTCCAAGAGTTAAGTTGTAGGGAGAGATTACACAAACTAGGGTTGTATTTCCTGGAATTTAGAAGGTTAAGGGGTGATTTAATTGAAGTTTTCAAGAAATCAAGAGTAACAGATAGGGTAGATAGAGAGAAACTATTTGCTGGTTGGGTAGTCTAGGACTAGGGAATATCGTATAAAAAATAGAGCCAGACCTTTCAGGAGTGAAATTAGGAAAGACCTACACGCAAAGGGCGGTTGAAGTTTGGAACTTTCTTCCACAAATGGCAATTGATGCTGGATCAATTGTTAATTTTAAATCTGAGATTGATAAGACTTTTGTTAGCTGAAGGTATGAAAGGATCTGAGGCAAAGGCAGGTATATGGAGTTGGGTCACAGATCAGCAATGATTTTATTGAATGATGGAACAGGGTCGAGGGGCTAAATGGCTTCTTCCTGTTCCTATTGAGCTGTGCTGGACTATGTTGTGTTTGTGTTGTATTGAGCTGTGCTGGGCTATGTTGTGTTTGTGTTGTATTGAGCTGTGCTGGACTATGTTGTGTTTGTGTTGTATTGAGCTGTGCTGGACTATGTTGGGGTGTGTTGTATTGAGCTGTGCTGGGCTATGTTGTGTTTGTGTTGTATTGAGCTGTGCTGGGCTATGTTGTGTTTGTGTTGTATTGAGCTGTGCTGGACTATGTTGTGTTTGTGTTGTATTGAGCTGTGCTGGACTATGTTGGGGTGTGTTGTATTGAGCTGTGCTGGGCTATGTTGGGGTGTGTTGTATTGAGCTGTGCTGGGCTATGTTGTGTTTGTGTTGTATTGAGCTGTGCTGGAATATGTTGTGTTTGTGTTGTATTGAGCTGTGCTGGACTATGTTGTGTTTGTGTTGTATTGAGCTGTGCTGGACTATGTTGTGTTTGTGTTGTATTGAGCTGTGCTGGACTATGTTGTGTTTGTGTTGTATTGAGCTGTGCTGGACTATGTTGTGTTTGTGTTGTATTGAGCTGTGCTGGACTATGTTGGGGTGTGTTGTATTGAGCTGTGCTGGACTATGTTGGGGTGTGTTGTATTGAGCTGTGCTGGACTATGTTGTGTTTGTGTTGTATTGAGCTGTGCTGGGCTATGTTGTGTTTGTGTTGTATTGAGCTGTGCTGGACTATGTTGGGGTGTGTTGTATTGAGCTGTGCTGGACTATGTTGTGTTTGTGTTGTATTGAGCTGTGCTGGGCTATGTTGTGTTTGTGTTGTATTGAGCTGTGCTGGACTATGTTGGGGTGTGTTGTATTGAGCTGTGCTGGACTATGTTGTGTTTGTGTTGTATTGAGCTGTGCTGGACTATGTTGGGGTGTGTTGTATTGAGCTGTGCTGGACTATGTTGTCTTTGTGTTGTATTGAGCTTTGCTGGGCTATGTTGTGTTTGTGTTGTATTGAGCTGTGCTGGACTATGTTGGGGTTTGTTGTATTGAGCTGTGCTGGACTATGTTGGGGTGTGTTGTATTGAGCTGTACTGGACTATGTTGTGCTTGTGTTGTATTGAGCTGTGCTGGGCTATGTTGTGTTTGTGTTGTATTGAGCTGTGCTGGACTACGTTGTGTTTGTGTTGTATTGAGCTGTGCTGGGCTATGTTGTGTTTGTGTTGTATTGAGCTGTGCTGGGCTATGTTGTGTTTGTGTTGTATTGAGCTGTGCTGGACTATGTTGCGTTTGTGTTGTATTGAGCTGTGCTGGACTATGTTGCGTTTGTGTTGCATTGAGCTGTGCTGGACTATGTTGCGTTTGTGTTGTATTGAGCTGTGCTGGACTATGTTGCGTTTGTGTTGTATTGAGCTGTGCTGGACTATGTTGCGTTTGTGTTGTATTGAGCTGTGCTGGACTATGTTGGGGTGTGTTGTATTGAGCTGTGCTGGGCTATGTTGTGTTTGTGTTGTATTGAGCTGTGCTGGACTCTGTTACGTTTGTGTTGTATTGAGCTGTGCTGGACTATGTTGGGGTGTGTTGTATTGAGCTGTGCTTGACTATGTTGGGGTGTGTTGTATTGAGCTGTGCTGGGCTATGTTGTGTTTGTGTTGTATTGAGCTGTGCTGGTCTATGTTGGGGTGTGTTCGATTGAGCTGTGCTGGGCTATGTTGCGTTTGTGTTGTATTGAGCTGTGCTGGACTATGTTGGGGTGTGTTGTATTGAACTGTGCTGGACTATGTTGTGTTTGTGTTGTATTGAGCTGTGCTGGACTATGTTGTGTTTGTGTTGTATTGAGCTGTGCTGGACTATGTTGTGTTTGTGTTGTATTGAGCTGTGCTGCACTATGTTGTGTTTGTGTTGTATTGAGCTGTGCTGGACTATGTTGTGTTTGTGTTGTATTGAGCTGTGCTGGGCTATGTTGGGGTGTGTTGTATTGAGCTGTGCTGGACTATGTTGTGTTTGTGTTGTATTGTGCTGTGCTGGACTATGTTGCGTTTGTGTTTTATTGAGCTGTGCTGGACTATGTTGCGTTTGTGTTGCATTGAGCTGTGCTGGACTATGTTGGGGTGTGTTGTATTGAGCTGTGCTGGGCTATGTTGCGGTGTGTTGTATTGAGCTATTTTGGACTATGTTGGGGTGTGTTGTATTGAGCTGTGCTGGACTATGTTGGGGTGTGTTGTATTGAGCTGTGCTGAACTATGTTGGGGTGTGTTGTATTGAACTGTGCTGGACTATGTTGGGGTGTGTTGTATTGAGCTGTGCTGGACTATGTTGCGTTTCTGTTGTATTGAGCTGTGCTGGAGTATGTTGGGGTGTGTTGTATTGAGCTGTGCTGGACTATGTTGCGTTTGTGTTTTATTGAGCTGTGCTGGGCTATGTTGTGTTTGTGTTGTATTGAGCTGTGCTGGACTATGTTGTGTTTGTGTTGTATTGAGCTGTGCTGGACTATGTTGCGTTTGTGTTTTATTGAGCTGTGCTGGACTATGTTGCGTTTGTGTTTTATTGAGCTGTGCTGGACTATGTTGCGTTTGTGTTGCATTGAGCTGTGCTGGACTATGTTGGGGTGTGTTGTATTGAGCTGTGCTGGGCTATGTTGCGGTGTGTTGTATTGAGCTATTTTGGACTATGTTGGGGTGTGTTGTATTGAGCTGTGCTGGACTATGTTGGGGTGTGTTGTATTGAGCTGTGCTGAACTATGTTGGGGTGTGTTGTATTGAGCTGTGCTGGACTATGTTGGGGTGTGTTGTATTGAGCTGTGCTGGACTATGTTGCGTTTGTTGTATTGAGCTGTGCTGGACTATGTTGGGGTGTGTTGTATTGAGCTGTGCTGGACGATGTTGTGTTTTTGTTGCATTGAGCTGTGCTGGGCTCTGTTGGGGTGTGTTGTATTGAGCTATGCTGGACTATGTTGGGGTGTGTTGTATTGAGCTGTGCTGAACTATGTTGGGGTGTGTTGTATTGAGCTGTGCTGAACTATGTTGCGTTTGTTGTATTGAGCTGTGCTGGACTATGTTGGGGTGTGTTGTATTGAACTGTGCTGGACTATGTTGCGTTTGTGTTGTATTGAGCTGTGCTGGACTATGTTGGGGTGTGTTGTATTGAACTGTGCTGTACTATGTTGTGTTTGTGTTGAATTGAACTGTGCTGGACTATTTGGGGTGTGTTGTATTGAACTGTGCTGGACTATGTTGTGTTTGTGTTGTATTGAGCTGTGCAGGGCTCTGTTGGGGTGTGTTGTATTGAGCTGTGCTGGACTATGTTGTGTTTGTGTTGTATTGAGCTGTGCTGGACTATGTTGCGTTTGTGTTGCACTGAGCTGTGCTGGACTATGTTGGGGTGTGTTGTATTGAGCTGTGCTGGGCTATGTTGCGGTGTGTTGTATTGAGCTATGCTGGACTATGTTGGGGTGTGTTGTATTGAGCTGTGCTGGGCTATGTTGGGGTGTGTTGTATTGAGCTATGCTGGGCTTTGTTGCATTTGTTGTTTTCAGCTGTGCTGGACTATGTTGCGTTTCTGTTGTATTGAGCTGTGCTGGAGTATGTTGCGTTTGTGTTTTATTGAGCTGTGCTGGACTATGTTGCGTTTGTTGTCTTGAGCTGTGCTGGACTATGTTGCGTTTCTGTTGTATTGAGCTGTGCTATGTTGTGTTTGTGTTGTATTGAGGTGTGCTGGACGATGTTGGGGTGTGTTGTATTGAGCTATGCTGGATTATGTTGGGGTGTGTTGTATTGAGCTGTGCTGGGCTTTGTTGCATTTGTTGTATTGAACTGTGCTATGTTGTGTTTGTGTTGTATTGAGCTGTGCTGGAGTATGTTGCGTTTGTGTTTTATTGAGCTGTGCTGGACTATGTTGCGTTTCTGTTGTATTGAGCTGTGCTGGACTATGTTGCGTTTGTGTTGCACTGAGCTGTGCTGGACTATGTTGGGGTGTGTTGTATTGAGCTGTGCTGGGCTATGTTGTGGTGTGTTGTATTGAGCTATGCTGGACTATGTTGGGGTGTGTTGTATTGAACTGTGCTGGGCTATGTTGTGTTTGTGTTGTATTGAGCTGTGCAGGGCTATGTTGGGGTGTGTTGTATTGAGCTGTGCTGGGCTATGTTGTGGTGTGTTGTATTGAGCTATGCTGGACTATGTTGGGGTATGTTGTATTGAACTGTGCTGGGCTATGTTGCGGTGTGTTGTATTGAGCTGTGCTGGACTATGTTGGGGTGTGTTGTATTGAGCTGTGCTGGACTATGTTGGGGTGTGTTGTATTGAACTGTGCTGGACTATGTTGCGTTTGTTGTATTGAGCTGTGCTGGACTATGTTGGGGTGTGTTGTATTGAGCTGTGCTGGACGATGTTGTGTTTGTGTTGTATTGAGCGGTGCTGGGCTATGTTGGGGTCTGTTGCATTGAGCTGTGCTGGGCTATGTTGGGGTGTGTTGTGTTGAGCTGTGCTGGACTATGTTGCGTTTGTTGTATTGAACTGTGCTGGACTATGTTGGGGTGTGTTAGAACATAGAACATACAGCACAGAACAGGCCCTTCGGCCCACAATGTTGTGCCGATCCTTTGTCCTCTGTCAAGGACAATTTAATCTATACCCCATCATTCTCCTTTATCCATATACCTATCCAAAAGCCTTTTGAAAGTCCCTAAAGTTTCTGACTCAACAACTTCCCCGGGCAAGGCATTCCATGCCTCGACCACTCTCTGGGTAAAGAACCTTCCCCTGACATCCCCCTTATATCTCCCACCCTTCACCTTAAATTTATGACCCCTTGTAACGCTTTGCTCCACCCGGGGAAAAAGTTTCTGACTGTCTACCCTATCTATTCCCCTGATCATCTTATAAACCTCTATCATGTCACCCCTCATCCTTCTCCTTTCTAATGAGAAGAGGCCTAGAATGTTCAGCCTTTCCTCGTAAGACTTATTCTCCATTCCAGGCAACATCCTGGTAAATCTCCTCTGCACCCTCTCCAAGGCTTCCACATCCTTCCTAAAATGAGGCGACCAGAACTGCACACAGTACTCCAAATGAGGCCTTACCAAGGTCCTGTACAGCTGCATCATCACCTCACGGCTCTTAAATTCAATCCCTCTGCTAATGAACGCTAACACCCCATATGCCTTCTTCACAGCCCTATCCACTTGAGTTGCAACTTTCAATGATCTATGCACATAGACCCCAAGGTCTCTCTGCTCCTCCACATGCCCAAGAACCCTACCGTTAACCCAGTATTTTGCATTCATGTTTGTCCTTCCAAAATGGACGACCTCACACTTTTCAGGGTTAAACTCCATCTGCCACTTTTCAGCCCAGCACTGCAACCTATCCAAGTCCCTTTGCAGACGACAATAGCCCTCCTCGGTATCCACAACTCCACCAACCTTTGTATCATCTGCAAATTTACTGACCCACCCTTCGACTTCCTCATCCAAGTCGTTAATAAAAATCACAAACAGGAGAGGACCCAGAACTGATCCCTGCGGCACGCCACTGGTAACTGGGCTCCAGGCTGAGTATTTACCATCTAAGACCACTCTCTGCCTTCTATCAGTTAGCCAATTCTTAATCCAACTGGCCACATTCCCCACTATCCCATGCCTCCTGACTTTCTCCATAAGTCTACCATGGGGGACCTTATCAAATGCCTTACTAAAATCCATGTACACCACATCCACTGGTTTACCCTCATCCACTTGCTTGGTCACCTGCTCAAAGAATTCAATCAGGCTTGTGAGGCAAGACCTACCCCTCACAAAACCGTGCTGACTGTCCCGAATCAAGCAGTGTCTTTCCAGATGCTCAGAAATCCTATCCCTCAGCACCTTTTCCATCAACTTGCCTACCACCGAAGCTGTATTGAGCTGTGCTGAACTATGTTGCGTTTGTTGTATTGAGCTGTGCTGGACTATGTTGTGTTTGTGTTGTATTGAGCTGTGCTGGGCTATGTTGTGTTTGTGTTGTATTGAGCTGTGCTGGGCTATGTTGGGGTGTGCTTTCTTGAGCTGTGCTGGACTATGTTGCGTTTGTTGTATTGAGCTGTGCTGGACTTTGTTGGGGTGTGTTGTATTGAGCTGTGCTGGACTATGTTGGGGTGTGTTGTATTGAGCTGTGCTGAACTATGTTGCGTTTGTTGTATTGAGCTGTGCTGGACTATGTTGCGTTTGTTGTATTGAGCTGTGCTGGACTATTTGGGGTGTGTTGTATTGAACTGTGCTGGACTAGGTTGTGTTTGTGTTGTATTGAGCTGTGCTGGGCTATGTTGCGTTTGTTGTATTGAGCTGTGCTGGACTATGTTGCGTTTGTTGTATTGAGCTGTGCTGAACTATGTTGCGTTTGTTGTATTGAGCTGTGCTGGACTATTTGGGGTGTGTTGTATTGAACTGTGCTGGACTATGTTGTGTTTGTGTTGTATTGAGCTGTGCTGGGCTATGTTGCGGTGTGTTGTATTGAGCTGTGCTGGGCTATGTTGCGGTGTGTTGTATTGAGCTGTGCTATGTTGTGTTTGTGTTGTATTGAGGTGTGCTGGACGATGTTGGGGTGTGTTTTATTGAGCTGTGCTGGGCTATGTTGGGGTGTGTTGTATTGAGCTATGCTGGGCTTTGTTGCATTTGTTGTTTTGAGCTGTGCTGGACTATGTTGCGTTTCTGTTGTATTGAGCTGTGCTGGAGTATGTTGCGTTTGTGTTTTATTGAGCTGTGCTGGACTATGTTGCGTTTGTTGTATTGAGCTGTGCTGGACTATGTTGCGTTTCTGTTGTATTGAGCTGTGCTATGTTGTGTTTGTGTTGTATTGAGGTGTGCTGGACGATGTTGGGGTGTGTTTTATTGAGCTGTGCTGTGCTATGTTGGGGTGTGTTGTATTGAGCTATGCTGGATTATGTTGTGTTTGTGTTGTATTGAGCTGTGCTGGAGTATGTTGCGTTTGTGTTTTATTGAGCTGTGCTGGACTATGTTGCGTTTCTGTTGTATTGAGCTGTGCTGGAGTATGTTGCGTTTGTGTTTTATTGAGCTGTGCTGGACTATGTTGCGTTTGTGTTGCACTGAGCTGTGCTGGACTATGTTGGGGTGTGTTGTATTGAGCTGTGCTGGGCTATGTTGTGGTGTGTTGTATTGAGCTATGCTGGACTATGTTGGGGTGTGTTGTATTGAACTGTGCTGGGCTATGTTGTGTTTGTGTTGTATTGAGCTGTGCAGGGCTATGTTGGGGTGTGTTGTATTGAGCTGTGCTGGGCTATGTTGTGGTGTGTTGTATTGAGCTATGCTGGACTATGTTGGGGTATGTTGTATTGAACTGTGCTGGACTATGTTGCGTTTGTTGTATTGAGCTGTGCTGGACTATGTTGCTTTTGTTGTATTGAGCTGTGCTGGACTATGTAGGGTGTGTTGTATTGAGCTGTGCTGGGCTATGTTGTGTTTGTGTTGTATTGAGCGGTGCTGGGCTATACAAAGAGAACAAAGATAATTACAGCACAGGAACAGGCCCTTCGGCCCTCCAAGCCTGCGCCGATCCAGATCCTCTCTCTAAACATGTCGCCTATTTTCTAAGGTTCTGTATCTCTTTTCTTCCTGCCCATTCATGTATCTGTCTAGATACATCTTAAAAGAATCCATCGTGCCCGCATCTACCACCTCCGCTGGCAATGCGTTCCAGGTGCCCACCACCCTCTGCGTAAAGAACTTTCCACGCATATCCCCCCTAAACTTTTCCCCTTTCACTTTGAACTCGTGTCCTCTAGTAATTGAAACCCCCACTCTGGGAAAAAGCCTCTTGCTATCCACCCTGTCTATACCTCTCATGATTTTGTACACCTCAATCAGGTCCCCCCTCAACCTCCGTCTTTCTAATGAAAATAATCCTAATCTGCTCAACCTCTCTTCATAGCTAGCGCCCTCCATACCAGGCAACATCCTTGTGAACCTCCTCTGCACCCTCTCCAAAGCATCCACATCCTTTTGATAATGTGGCGACCAGAACTGTACGCAGTATTCCAAATGTGGCCGAACCAAAGTCCTATACAACTGTAACATGACCTGCCAACTCTTGTACTCAATGCCCCGTCCGATGAAGGAAAGCATGCCGTATGCCTTCTTGACCACTCTATTTACCTGCGTTGCCACCTTCAGAGAACAGTGGACCTGAACACCCAAATCTCTCTGGACATCAATTTTCCCCAGGACTTTTCCATTTACTGTATAGTTCACTCTTGAATTGGATCTTCCAAAATGCATCACCTCGCATTTGCCCTGATTGAACTCCATCTGCCATTTCTCTGCCCAACTCTCCAATCTATCTATATTCTGCTGTATTCTCTGACAGTCCCCTTCACTATCTGCTACTCCACCAATCTTAGTGTCGTCTGCAAATTTGCTAATCAGTCCACCTATACTTTCCTCCAAATCATTAATGTATATCACAAACAACAGTGGTCCCAGCACGGATCCCTGTGGAACACCACTGGTCACACGTCTCCATTTTGAGAAACTCCCTTCTACTGCTACTCTCTGTCTCCTGTTGCCCAGCCAGTTCTTTATCCATCGAGCTAGTACACCTTGGACCCCAAGCGCCTTCACTTTCTCCATCAGCCTGCCATGGGGAACCTTATCAAACGCCTTACTGAAGTCCATGTATATGACATCGACAGCCCTTCCCTCATCAATCAACTTTGTCACTTCCTCAAAGAATTCTATTAAGTTGGTAAGACATGACCTTCCCTGCACAAAACCATGTTGCCGATCACTGATGAGCCCATTTTCTTCCAAATGGGAATAGATCCTATCCCTCAGTATCTTCTCCAGCAGCTTCCCTACCACTGACGTCAGGCTCACCGGTCTATAATTACCTGGATTATCCCTGCTACCCTTCTTAAACAAGGGGACAACATTAGCAATTCTCCAGTCCTCCGGGACCTCACCCGTGTTTAAGGATGCTGCAAAGATATCTGTTAAGGCCCCAGCTATTTCCTCTCTCGCTTCCCTCAGTAACCTGGGATAGATCCCATCCGGACCTGGGGACTTGTCCACCTTAATGCCCTTTAGAATACCCAACACTTCCTCCCTCCTTATGCCGACTTGACCTAGAGTAATCAAACATCTGTTCCTAACCTCAACATCCGTCATGTCCCTCTCCTCGGTGAATACCGATGCAAAGTACTCGTTTAGAATCTCACCCATTTTCTCTGAGTCCAAGCATAACATTCCTCCTTTGTCCTTTAGTGGGCCAATCCTTTCTCTAGTTACCCTCTTTCTCCTTATATATGAATAAAAGGCTTTGGGATTTTCCTTAACCCTGTTTGCTAAAGATATTTCATGACCCCTTTTAGCCCTCTTAATTCCTCGTTTCAGATTGGTCCTACATTCCCGATATTCTTTCAAAGCTTCGTCTTTCATCAGCCGCCTAGACCTTATGTATGCTTCCTTTTTCCTCTTAGCTAGTCTCACAATTTCACCTGTCATCCATGGTTCCCTAATCTTGCCATTTCTATCCCTCATTTTCACGGGAACATGTCTCTCCTGCACGCTAATCAACCTCTCTTTAAAAGCCTCCCACATATCACATGTGGATTTACCTTCAAACAGCTGCTCCCAATCTACATTCCCCAGCTCCTGCCGAATTTTGGTATAGTTGGCCTTCCCCCAATTTAGCACTCTTCCTTTAGGACCACTCTCGTCTTTGTCCATGAGTATTTTAAAGCTTACGGAATTGTGATCACTATTCCCAAAGTAGTCCCCTACTGAAACTTCAACAACCTGGCCGGGCTCATTCCCCAACACCAGGTCCAGTATGGCCCCTTCCCGAGTTGGACTATTTACATACTGCTCTAGAAAACCCTCCTGGATGCTCCTTACAAATTCTGCTCCATCTGGACCTCTAACACTAAGCGAATCCCAGTCAATGTTGGGAAAATTAAAATCTCCTATCACCACCACCCTGTTGCTCCTACATCTTTCCATAATCTGTTTACATATTTGTACCTCTATCTCACGCTCGCTGTTGGGAGGCCTGTAGTACAGCCCCAACATTGTTACCGCACCCTTCCTATTTCTGAGTTCTGTCCATATTGCCTCACTGCTCGAGTCCTCCATAGTGCCCTCCTTCAGCACAGCTGTGATATCCTCTTTGACCAGTAATGCAACTCCTCCACCCCTTTTACCTCCCTCTCTATCCCGCCTGAAGCATCGATATCCTGGGATATTTAGTTGCCAATCATGCCCTTCCTTCAACCAAGTCTCAGTAATAGCAATAACATCATACTCCCAGGTACCAATCCAAGCCCTAAGTTCATCTGCCTTACCAACTACACTTCTTGCATTAAAACAAATGCACCTCAGACCACCAGTCCCTTTATATTCATCATCTGCTCCCTGCCTGCTCTTCCCCTTAGTCACACTGACTTCATTATCTAGTTCCTTACAGGCTTTTGTTACTACCTCCTTACTGTCAACTGACCTCAATTGGTTCCCATCCCCCTGCCACATTAGTTTAAACCCTCCCCAACAGAGTTAGCAAAAGCACCTCCAAGGACATTGGTTCCAGTCCGGCCCAGGTGTAGACCGTCCAATTTGTAATAGTCCCACCTCCCCCAGAACCGGTCCCAATGTCCCAAAAATCTGAACCCCTCCTTCCTGCACCATCTCTCAAGCCACGCATTCATCCTGACTATTCTTTCATTTTTACTCTGACTATCACGTGGCACTGGTAGTAATCCTGAGATTACTACCTTTGAGGTCCTACTTTTTAACTTGGCTCCTAACTCCCTAAACTCTGCTTGTAGGACCTCATCCCGTTTTTTACCTATATCATTAGTGCCTATGTGCACAATGACAACTGGCTGTTCACCCTCCCCCTTTAGAATGTTCTGCAGCCGATCTGAGACGTCCCTGACCCGTGCACCTGGGAGGCAACATACCATTCGGGAGCCTCGTTTTCGACCACAGAACCGCCTATCTACTCCCCTTACAATCGAATCCCCTACGACTATAGCCCTTCCACTCTTTTTCCCGCCCTTCGGAACAGCAGAGCCAGCCACGGTGCCATGGACCTGGCTACTGCTGCCTTCCCCTGGTGAGCCATCTCCCTCAACAGTATCCAAAACGGTATACTTGTTTTGGAGGGAGATGACCGCAGGGGACTCCTGCGCTGCCTTCCTGCTCTTACTCTGCCTTTTGGTCACCCATTCCCTTTCTCCCTCAGCAATCCTAATCTGCGGTGTGACCAATTCACTAAACGTGCTATCCACTACCTCCTCAGCATCGCGCATGCTCCAAAGTGAGTCCATCCGCAGCTCGAGAGCCGTCATGCGGTCTAACAAGAGCTGCAGCTGGACACACTTCCTGCACGTGAAGGAGCCAGGGTCATCAGCCATGTCCCTGAGCACCCACATTGAGCAAGAGGAGCATGATACGGGTCTGAGATCTCCTGCCATTTTTAATCTTAAGTTTAAACTTAGTTAAATGAAAAAGGAACGAAAAGTTTTTACCAATCACAATAAAACCAGAGAAATCGAAAAAGCCTTACCTTATAAACACCCCACCGAGTCCTTTTTTTTGGTTAGAGGAGGAGGGCGGGTGGGAGACACTACAAGTGTGGTGTCTCGGCTTCAGAAACCGCCCAAATATATAGTGTTTTACTTACCCAGCAGCCCCCTGGCCTCCGCCGAAAAACAAAAGGAAATTAAATTTACTTTCAAACTGACTTTTCCAGCTGCTCACTCGCTCACACGCTGCTCCCGAAAAAGCTGCTGCACTGAAAGGAAAGTTATTTGAAACCGCCCAAATATATAGTGTTTTACCTACCCAGCAGCCCCCTGGCCTCCGCCAGGGTCTGTTGCATTGAGCTGTGCTGGGCTATGTTGGGGTGTGTTGTGTTGAGCTGTGCTGGACTATGTTGCGTTTGTGTTGTATTGAACTGTGCTGGACTATGTTGGGGTGTGTTGTATTGAGCTATGCTGGACTATGTTGGGGTGTGTTGTATTGAGCTGTGCTGAACTATGTTGCGTTTGTTGTATTGAGCTGTGCTGGACTATGTTGTGTTTGTGTTGTATTGAGCTGTGCTGGGCTATGTTGTGTTTGTGTTGTATTGAGCTGTGCTGGGCTATGTTGGGGTGTGCTTTCTTGAGCTGTGCTGGACTATGTTGCGTTTGTTGTATTGAGCTGTGCTGGACTATGTTGGGGTGTGTTGTATTCAGCTGTGCTGGACTATTTGGGGTGTGTTGTATTGAACTGTGCTGGACTATGTTGTGTTTGTGTTGTATTGAGCTGTGCAGGGCTATGTTTGGGTGTGTTATATTGAGCTGTTATGGACTATGTTGCGTTTGTTGTATTGAGCTGTGCTGGGCTATTTGGGGTGTGTTGTATTGAACTGTGCTGGACTATGTTGTGTTTGTGTTGTATTGAGCTTTGCTGGACTATGTTGGGGTGTGTTGTATTGAGCTCTGCTGGACTATGTTGTGTTTGTGTTGCATTGAGCTGTGCTGGGCTATGTTGGGGTGTGTTATATTGAGCTGTAATGGACTATGTTGCGTTTGTTGTATTGAGCTGTGCTGGGCTTTGTTGCGTTTGTGGTATTGAGCTGTGCTGGGCTATGTTGTGTTTGTGTTGTATTGAGCTGTGCTGGTCTATGTTGTGTTTGTGTTGTATTGAGCTGTGCTGGTCTATGTTGTGTTTGTGTTGTATTGAGCTGTGCTATGTTGTGTTTGTGTTGCATTGAGCTGTGCTGGGCTATGTTGGGGTGTGTTGTGTTGAGCTGTGCTGGACTGTGTTGCGTTTGTTGTATTGAGCTGTGCTGGGCTTTGTTGGGGTGTGTTGTATTGAGCTATGCTGGACTATGTTGGGGTGTGTTGTATTGAGCTGTGCTGGACTATGTTGGGGTGTGTTGTATTGAACTGTGCTGGACTATGTTGGGGTATGTTGTATTGAACTGTGCTGGACTATGTTGTGTTTGTGTTGTATTGAGCTGTGCTGGACTATGTTGCGTTTGTTGTATTGAGCTGTGCTGGACTATGTTGGGGTGTGTTGTATTGAGCTCTGCTGGACTATGTTGTGTTTGTGTTGCATTGAGCTGTGCTGGGCTATGTTGGGGTGTGTTACATTGAGCTGTTATGGATTATGTTGCGTTTGTTGTATTGAGCTGTGCTGGGCGATGTTGTGTTTGTGTTGTATTGAGGTGTGCTGGACTATGTTGCGTTTGTTGTATTGAGTTGTGCTGGACTATGTTGCTTTTGTTGTATTGAGTTGTGCTGGACGATGTTGCGTTTGTTGTATTGAGTTGTGCTGGACGATGTTGCGTTTGTTGTATTCAGTTGTGCTGGGCTATGTTGCGTTTGTTGTATTGAGCTGGGCTGGGCTATGTTGCATTTGTTGTCTTGAGCTGTGCTGGGCTATGTTGGGGTGTGTTGTACAGAGCTGTGCTGGGCTATGTTGCATTTGCTGTATTGAGTTGTGCTGGGCTATGTTGCGTTTGTTGTATTGAGCTGTGCTGGGCTATGTTGCGTTTGTTGCATTGAGCTGTGCTGGACTATGTTGCGTTTGTTGTATTGAGCTGTGCTGGGCGATGTTGCATTTGTTGTCTTGAGCTGTGCTGGGCTATGTTGGAGTTTGTTATATTGAGCTGTGATGGACTATGTTGCGTTTGTTGTATGGAGCTGTGCTGGGCTTTGTTGCGTTTCTTGTATTGAGCTGTGCTGGGCTATGTTGTGTTTGTGTTGTATTGAGCTGTGTTGGGCTATGTTGGGGTGTGTAGTATTGAGCTGTGCTGGGCTATGTTGGGGTGTGTTGCATTGAGCTGTTCTGGACTATGATGGGGTGTGTTGTATTGAGCTGTGCTGGACTATGTTGGGATGTGTTGTATTGAACTGTGCTGGACTATGTTGCGGTGTGTTGTATTGAGCTCTGCTGGGCTATTTGGGGTGTGTTGTATTGAGCTGTGCTGGGCTTTGTTGCGTTTGTTGTATTGAGCTGTGCTGGACTATGTTGCGTTTGTTGTATTGAGCTGTGCTGGACTATGTTGGGGTGTGTTGTATTGAACTGTGCTGGACTATGTTGTGTTTGTGTTGTATTGAGCTGTGCTGGACTATGTTGGGGTATGTTGTATTGAGCTGTGCTATGTTGCGTTTGTTGTATTGAGCTGTGCTGGGCTATGTTGGGGTGTGTTGTGTTGAGCTGTGCTGGACTATGTTGTGTTTGTTGTATTGAGCTGTGCTGGACTATGTTGGGGTGTGTTGTGTTGAGCTGTGCTGGACTGTGTTGCGTTTGTTGTATTGAGCTGTGCTGGGCTTTGTTGGGGTGTGTTGTATTGAGCTATGCTGGACTATGTTGGGGTGTGTTGTATTGAGCTCTGCTGGACTATGTTGTGTTTGTGTTGCATTGAGCTGTGCTGGGCTATGTTGGGGTGTGTTATATTGAGCTGTAATGGACTATGTTGCGTTTGTTGTATTGAGCTGTGCTGGGCTTTGTTGCGTTTGTGGTATTGAGCTGTGCTGGGCTATGTTGTGTTTGTGTTGTATTGAGCTGTGCTGGTCTATGTTGTGTTTGTGTTGTATTGAGCTGTGCTGGTCTATGTTGTGTTTGTGTTGTATTGAGCTGTGCTATGTTGTGTTTGTGTTGCATTGAGCTGTGCTGGGCTATGTTGGGGTGTGTTGTGTTGAGCTGTGCTGGACTGTGTTGCGTTTGTTGTATTGAGCTGTGCTGGGCTTTGTTGGGGTGTGTTGTATTGAGCTATGCTGGACTATGTTGGGGTGTGTTGTATTGAGCTGTGCTGGACTATGTTGGGGTGTGTTGTATTGAACTGTGCTGGACTATGTTGGGGTATGTTGTATTGAACTGTGCTGGACTATGTTGTGTTTGTGTTGTATTGAGCTGTGCTGGACTATGTTGCGTTTGTTGTATTGAGCTGTGCTGGACTATGTTGGGGTGTGTTGTATTGAGCTCTGCTGGACTATGTTGTGTTTGTGTTGCATTGAGCTGTGCTGGGCTATGTTGGGGTGTGTTACATTGAGCTGTTATGGATTATGTTGCGTTTGTTGTATTGAGCTGTGCTGGGCGATGTTGTGTTTGTGTTGTATTGAGGTGTGCTGGACTATGTTGCGTTTGTTGTATTGAGTTGTGCTGGACTATGTTGCTTTTGTTGTATTGAGTTGTGCTGGACGATGTTGCGTTTGTTGTATTGAGTTGTGCTGGACGATGTTGCGTTTGTTGTATTCAGTTGTGCTGGGCTATGTTGCGTTTGTTGTATTGAGCTGGGCTGGGCTATGTTGCATTTGTTGTCTTGAGCTGTGCTGGGCTATGTTGGGGTGTGTTGTACAGAGCTGTGCTGGGCTATGTTGCATTTGCTGTATTGAGTTGTGCTGGGCTATGTTGCGTTTGTTGTATTGAGCTGTGCTGGGCTATGTTGCGTTTGTTGCATTGAGCTGTGCTGGACTATGTTGCGTTTGTTGTATTGAGCTGTGCTGGGCGATGTTGCATTTGTTGTCTTGAGCTGTGCTGGGCTATGTTGGAGTTTGTTATATTGAGCTGTGATGGACTATGTTGCGTTTGTTGTATGGAGCTGTGCTGGGCTTTGTTGCGTTTCTTGTATTGAGCTGTGCTGGGCTATGTTGTGTTTGTGTTGTATTGAGCTGTGTTGGGCTATGTTGGGGTGTGTAGTATTGAGCTGTGCTGGGCTATGTTGGGGTGTGTTGCATTGAGCTGTTCTGGACTATGATGGGGTGTGTTGTATTGAGCTGTGCTGGACTATGTTGGGATGTGTTGTATTGAACTGTGCTGGACTATGTTGCGGTGTGTTGTATTGAGCTCTGCTGGGCTATTTGGGGTGTGTTGTATTGAGCTGTGCTGGGCTTTGTTGCGTTTGTTGTATTGAGCTGTGCTGGACTATGTTGCGTTTGTTGTATTGAGCTGTGCTGGACTATGTTGGGGTGTGTTGTATTGAACTGTGCTGGACTATGTTGTGTTTGTGTTGTATTGAGCTGTGCTGGACTATGTTGGGGTATGTTGTATTGAGCTGTGCTATGTTGCGTTTGTTGTATTGAGCTGTGCTGGGCTATGTTGGGGTGTGTTGTGTTGAGCTGTGCTGGACTATGTTGTGTTTGTTGTATTGAGCTGTGCTGGACTATGTTGGGGTGTGTTGTGTTGAGCTGTGCTGGGCTATGTTGGGGTGTGTTGTGTTGAGCTGTGCTGGACTATGTTGCGTTTGTTGTATTGAGCTGTGCTGGACTATGTTGGGGTGTGTTGTATTGAGCTGTGCTGGGCTATGTTGGGGTGTGTTGTGTTGAGCTGTGCTGGACTATGTTGCGTTTGTGTTGTATTGAGCTGTGCTGGGCTATGTTGCGTTGTTGTATTGAGTTGTGCTGGACTATGTTGCGTTTGTTGTATTGAGCTGTGCTGGGCTATGTTGCGTTTGTTGTATTGAGTTGTGCTGGACTATGTTGTGTTTGTTGTATTGAGCTGTGCTGGGCTTTGTTGCGTTTGTTGTATTGAGCTGTGATGGGCTATGTTGCGTTTGTTGTATTGAGTTGTGCTGGACTATGTTGCGTTTGTTGTATTGAGCTCTGCTGGGCTATTTGGGGTGTGTTGTATTGAGCTGTGCTGGGCTTTGTTGCGTTTGTTGTATTGAGCTGTGCTGGACTAAGTTGCGTTTGTTGTATTGAGCTGTGCTGGACTATGTTGGGGTGTGTTCTATTGAACTGTGCTGGACTATGTTGTGTTTGTGTTGTATTGAGCTGTGCTGGACTATGTTGGGGTATGTTGTATTGAGCTGTGCTATGTTGCGTTTGTTGTATTGAGCTGTGCTGGGCTATGTTGGGGTGTGTTGTATTGAGCTGTGCTGAGCTATGTTGGGGTGTGTTGTGTTGAGCTGTGCTGGACTATGTTGCGTTTGTTGTATTGAGCTGTGCTGGACCATGTTGGGGTGTGTTGTATTGAGCTGTGCTGGGCTATGTTGGGGTGTGTTGTGTTGAGCTGTGCTGGACTGTGTTGCGTTTGTTGTATTGAGCTGTGCTGGGCTTTGTTGCATTTGTTGTATTGAGCTGTGCTATGTTGTGTTTGTGTTGTATTGAGCTGTGCTGGGCTATGTTGCATTTGTTGTATTGAGCTGTGCTGGACTATGTTGGGGTGTGTTGTACTGAGCTGTGCTGGGCTATGTTGCGTTTGTTGTATTGAGTTGTGCTGGGCTTTGTTGCGTTTGTTGTATTGAGCTGTGATGGGCTATGTTGCGTTTGTTGTATTGAGTTGTGCTGGACTATGTTGCGTTTGTTGTATTGAGCTGTGCTGGGCTTTGTTGCGTTTGTTGTATTGAGCTGTGCTGGACTAAGTTGCGTTTGTTGTATTGAGCTGTGCTGGACTATGTTGGGGTGTGTTGTATTGAACTGTGCTGGACTATGTTGTGTTTGTGTTGTATTGAGCTGTGCTGGACTATGTTGGGGTATGTTGTATTGAGCTGTGCAATGTGCGTTTGTTGTATTGAGCTGTGCTGGGCTATGTTGGGGTGTGTTGTATTGAGCTGTGCTGAGCTATGTTGGGGTGTGTTGTGTTGAGCTGTGCTGGACTATGTTGCGTTTGTTGTATTGAGCTGTGCTGGACCATGTTGGGGTGTGTTGTATTGAGCTGTGCTGGGCTATGTTGGGGTGTGTTGTGTTGAGCTGTGCTGGACTGTGTTGCGTTTGTTGTATTGAGCTGTGCTGGGCTATGTTGCGTTTGTTGTATTGAGCTGTGCTGGACTATGTTGGGGTGTGTTGTATTGAGCTGTGCTGGACTATGTTGGGGTGTGTTGTATTGAACTGTGCTGGACTATGTTGTGTTTGTGTTGTATTGAGCTGTGCAGGGCTATGTTGGGGTGTGTTGTATTGAGCTGTGCTGGACTATGTTGCGTTTGTTGTATTGAGCTGTGCTGGACTATGTTGGGGTGTGTTGTATTGAGCTCTGCTGGACTATGTTGTGTTTGTGTTGCATTGAGCTGTGCTGGGCTATGTTGGGGTGTGTTATATTGAGCTGTTATGGACTATGTTGCGTTTGTTGTACTGAGTTGTTATGGACTATGTTGCGTTTGTTGTATTGAGCTGTGCTGGGCTATGTTGTGTTTGTGTTGTATTGAGCTGTGCTGGGCTTTGTTGCATTTGTTGTATTGAGCTGTGCTGGGCTATGTTGTGTTTGTGTTGTATTGAGGTGTGCTGGACGATGTTGCGTTTGTTGTATTGAGCTGTGCTGGGCTATGTTGCGTTTGTTGTATTGAGCTGTGCTGGGCTATGTTCGTTTGTTGTATTGAGCTGTGCTGGACTATGTTGCGTTTGTTGCATTGAGCTGTGCTGGACTATGTTGCGTTTGTTGTATTGAGCTGTGCTGGACTATGTTGCGTTTGTTGTATAGAGCTGTGCTGGACTATAATGGGGTGTGTTGTATTGAGCTGTGCTGGACTATGTTGGGGTGTGTTGTATTGAGCTGTGCTGGACTATGATGGGGTGTGTTGTATTGAGCTGTGCTGGACTAGGTTGGGATGTGTTGTATTGAGCTGTGCTGGGCTATGTTGCGGTGTGTTGTATTGAACTGTGCTGGACTATGTTGGGGTGTGTTGTATTGAACTGTGCTGGACTATGTTGTGTTTGTGTTGTATTGAGCTCTGCTGGACTATGTTGTGTTTGTGTTGCATTGAGCTGTGCTGGGCTATGTTGGGGTGTGTTATATTGAGCTGTTATGGATTATGTTGCGTTTGTTGTATTGAGCTGTGCTGGGCTTTGTTGCATTTGTTGTATTGAGCTGTGCTGGGCTATGTTGTGTTTGTGTTGTATTGAGGTGTGCTGGACTATGTTGCGTTTGTTGTATTGAGTTGTGCTGGACGATGCTGCGTTTGTTGTATTGAACTGTGCTGGGCTATGTTGCGTTTGTTGGATTGAGCTGTGCTGGGCTATGTTGCGTTTGTGTTGCATTGAGCTGTGCTGGGCTATGTTGGGGTGTGTTATATTGAGCTGTTATGGATTATGTTGCGTTTGTTGTATTGAGCTGTGCTGGGCTTTGTTGCATTTGTTGTATTGAGCTGTGCTGGGCTATGTTGTGTTTGTGTTGTATTGAGGTGTGCTGGACTATGTTGCGTTTGTTGTATTGAGTTGTGCTGGACGATGTTGCGTTTGTTGTATTGAGTTGTGCTGGGCTATGTTGCGTTTGTTGGATTGAGCTGTGCTGGGCTATGTTGCGTTTGTGTTGTATTGAGCTGTGCTGGGCTATGTTGCGTTTGTTGCACTGAGCTGTGCTGGACGATGTTGCGTTTGTTGTTTTGAGCTGTGCTGGGCTATGTTGCGTTTGTTGTATTGAGCTGTGCTGGGCTTTGTTGCGTTTGTTGTATTGAGTTGTGCTGGACTATGTTGGGGTGTGTTGTATTGAGCTGTGCTGGACTATGTTGGGATGTGTTGTATTGAGCTGTGCTGGACTATGATGGGGTGTGTTGTATTGAGCTGTGCTGGACTATGTTGGGGTGTGTTGTATTGAGCTGTGCTGGACTATGATGGGGTGTGTTGTATAGAGCTGTGCTGGACTATAATGGGGTGTGTTGTATTGGGCTGTGCTGGACTGTGTTGGGGTGTGTTGTATTGAGCTGTGCTGGACTATGATGGGGTGTGTTGTATTGAGCTGTGCTGGACTAGGTTGGGATGTGTTGTATTGAGCTGTGCTGGGCTATGTTGCGGTGTGTTGTATTGAGCTGTGCTGGACTATGTTGGGGTGTGTTGTATTGAACTGTGCTGGACTATGTTGTGTTTGTGTTGTATTGAGCTGTGCAGGGCTATGTTGCGTTTGTTGTATTGAGCTGTGCTGGACTATGTTGCGTTTGTTGTATTGAGCTGTGCTGGACTATGTTGGGGTGTGTTGTATTGAGCTCTGCTGGACTATGTTGTTTTTGTGTTGCATTGAGCTGTGCTGGGCTATGTTGGGGTGTGTTATATTGAGCTGTTATGGATTATGTTGCGTTTGTTGTATTGAGCTGTGCTGGGCTTTGTTGCATTTGTTGTATTGAGCTGTGCTGGGCTATGTTGCGTTTGTTGTATTGAGTTGTGCTGGACGATGTTGCGTTTGTTGTATTGAGTTGTGCTGGGCTATGTTGCGTTTGTTGGATTGAGCTGTGCTGGGCTATGTTGCGTTTGTGTTGTATTGAGGTGTGCTGGGCTATGTTGCGTTTGTTGTATTGAGCTGTGCTGGGCTATGTTGCGTTTGTTGCATTGAGCTGTGCTGGACTATGTTGCGTTTGTTGTACTGAGTTGTTATGGACTATGTTGCGTTTGTTGTATTGAGCTGTGCTGGGCTATGTTGTGTTTGTGTTGTATTGAGCTGTGCTGGGCTTTGTTGCATTTGTTGTATTGAGCTGTGCTGGGCTATGTTGTGTTTGTGTTGTATTGAGGTGTGCTGGACGATGTTGCGTTTGTTGTATTGAGCTGTGCTGGGCTATGTTGCGTTTGTTGTATTGAGCTGTGCTGGGCTATGTTGCGTTGGTTGTATTGAGTTGTGCTGGACTATGTTGCGTTTGTTGTATTGAGCTGTGCTGGGCTCTGTTGCATTTGTTGTCTTGAGCTGTGCTGGGCTATGTTGGGGTGTGTTGTACTGAGCTGTGCTGGGCTATGTTGCGTTTGTTGTATTGAGTTGTGCTGGGCTATGTTGCGTTTGTTGTATTGAGCTGTGCTGGGCTATGTTGCGTTTGTTGCATTGAGCTGTGCTGGACTATGTTGCGTTTGTTGTATTGAGCTGTGCTGGACTATGTTGCGTTTGTTGTATAGAGCTGTGCTGGACTATAATGGGGTGTGTTGTATTGAGCTGTGCTGGACTATGTTGGGGTGTGTTGTATTGAGATGTGCTGGACTATGATGGGGTGTGTTGTATTGAGCTGTGCTGGACTAGGTTGGGATGTGTTGTATTGAGCTGTGCTGGGCTATGTTGCGGTGTGTTGTATTGAACTGTGCTGGACTATGTAGGGGTGTGTTGTATTGAACTGTGCTGGACTATGTTGTGTTTGTGTTGTATTGAGCTGTGCTGGGCTTTGTTGCATTTGTTGTATTGAGCTGTGCTGGGCTATGTTGTGTTTGTGTTGTATTGAGGTGTGCTGGACTATGTTGCGTTTGTTGTATTGAGTTGTGCTGGACGATGCTGCGTTTGTTGTATTGAGTTGTGCTGGGCTATGTTGCGTTTGTTGGATTGAGCTGTGCTGGGCTATGTTGCGTTTGTGTTGCATTGAGCTGTGCTGGGCTATGTTGGGGTGTGTTATATTGAGCTGTTATGGATTATGTTGCGTTTGTTGTATTGAGCTGTGCTGGGCTTTGTTGCATTTGTTGTATTGAGCTGTGCTGGGCTATGTTGTGTTTGTGTTGTATTGAGGTGTGCTGGACTATGTTGCGTTTGTTGTATTGAGTTGTGCTGGACGATGTTGCGTTTGTTGTATTGAGTTGTGCTGGGCTATGTTGCGTTTGTTGGATTGAGCTGTGCTGGGCTATGTTGCGTTTGTGTTGTATTGAGGTGTGCTGGGCTATGTTGCGTTTGTTGTATTGAGCTGTGCTGGGCTATGTTGCGTTTGTTGCATTGAGCTGTGCTGGACGATGTTGCGTTTGTTGTATTGAGTTGTGCTGGACTATGTTGGGGTGTGTTGTATTGAGCTGTGCTGGACTATGTTGGGATGTGTTGTATTGAGCTGTGCTGGACTATGATGGGGTGTGTTGTATTGAGCTGTGCTGGACTATGTTGGGGTGTGTTGTATTGAGCTGTGCTGGACTATGATGGGGTGTGTTGTATAGAGCTGTGCTGGACTATAATGGGGTGTGTTGTATTGGGCTGTGCTGGACTGTGTTGGGGTGTGTTGTATTGAGCTGTGCTGGACTATGATGGGGTGTGTTGTATTGAGCTGTGCTGGACTAGGTTGGGATGTGTTGTATTGAGCTGTGCTGGGCTATGTTGCGGTGTGTTGTATTGAGCTGTGCTGGACTATGTTGGGGTGTGTTGTATTGAACTGTGCTGGACTATGTTGTGTTTGTGTTGTATTGAGCTGTGCAGGGCTATGTTGCGTTTGTTGTATTGAGCTGTGCTGGACTATGTTGCGTTTGTTGTATTGAGCTGTGCTGGACTATGTTGGGGTGTGTTGTATTGAGCTCTGCTGGACTATGTTGTTTTTGTGTTGCATTGAGCTGTGCTGGGCTATGTTGGGGTGTGTTATATTGAGCTGTTATGGATTATGTTGCGTTTGTTGTATTGAGCTGTGCTGGGCTTTGTTGCATTTGTTGTATTGAGCTGTGCTGGGCTATGTTGCGTTTGTTGTATTGAGTTGTGCTGGACGATGTTGCGTTTGTTGTATTGAGTTGTGCTGGGCTATGTTGCGTTTGTTGGATTGAGCTGTGCTGGGCTATGTTGCGTTTGTGTTGTATTGAGGTGTGCTGGGCTATGTTGCGTTTGTTGCATTGAGCTGTGCTGGACTATGTTGCGTTTGTTGTATTGAGCTGTGCTGGGCTATGTCGGGGTGTGTTATATTGAGCTGTGATGGGCTATGTTGCGTTTGTTGTATTGAGCTGTGCTGGGCTTTGTTGCATTTGTTGTATTGAGTTGTGCTGGACGATGTTGCGTCTGTTGTATTGAGCTGTGCTGGGCTATGTTGCGTTTGTTGTATTGAGCTGTGCTGGGCGTTGTTGCGTTTGTTGTATTGAGTTGTGCTGGACTATGTTGCATTTGTTGTATTGAGCTGTGCTGGGCTTTGTTGCATTTGTTGTCTTGAGCTGTGCTGGGCTATGTTGGGGTGTGTTGTACTGAGCTGTGCTGGGCTATGTTGCGTTTGTTGTATTGAGCTGTGCTGGGCTATGTTGCGTTTGTTGTATTGAGCTGTGCTGGACTATGTTGCGTTTGTTGTATTGAGCTGTGCTGGACTACGTTGCGTTTGTTGTATTGAGCTGTGCTGGGCTATGTTGGGGTGTGTTATATTGAGCTGTTATGGATTATGTTGCGTTTGTTGTATTGAGCTGTGCTGGGCTTTGTTGCATTTGTTGTATTGAGCTGTGCTGGGCTATGTTGCGTTTGTTGTATTGAGTTGTGCTGGACGATGTTGCGTTTGTTGTATTGAGTTGTGCTGGGCTATGTTGCGTTTGTTGGATTGAGCTGTGCTGGGCTATGTTGCGTTTGTGTTGTATTGAGGTGTGCTGGGCTATGTTGCGTTTGTTGTATTGAGCTGTGCTGGGCTATGTTGCGTTTGTTGCATTGAGCTGTGCTGGACTATGTTGCGTTTGTTGCATTGAGCTGTGCTGGACTATGTTGCGTTTGTTGTATTGAGCTGTGCTGGGCTATGTTGGGGTGTGTTATATTGAGCTGTGATGGGCTATGTTGCGTTTGTTGTATTGAGTTGTGCTGGACGATGTTGCGTTTGTTGTATTGAGCTGTGCTGGGCTATGTTGCGTTTGTTGCATTGAGCTGTGCTGGGCTATGTTGGGGTGTGTTGTACTGAGCTGTGCTGGGCTATGTTGCGTTTGTTGTATTGAGTTGTGCTGGGCTATGTTGCGTTTGTTGTATTGAGCTGTGCTGGGCTATGTTGCGTTTGTTGCATTGAGCTGTGCTGGACTATGTTGCGTTTGTTGTATTGAGCTGTGCTGGACTATGTTGCGTTTGTTGTATTGAGCTGTGCTGGGCTATGTTGGGGTGTGTTGTATTGAGCTGTGCTGGACTATGTTGGGATGTGTTGTATTGAGCTGTGCTGGACTATGTTGGGGTGTGTTGTATTGAGCTGTGCTATGTTGCGTTTGTTGTATTGAGCTGTGCTGGACTATGTTGGGGTGTGTTGTATTGAGCTGTGCTGGCCTATGATGGGGTGTGTTGTATTGAGCTGTGCTGGACTATGTTGGGATGTGTTGTATTGAACTGTGCTGGACTATGTTGTGGTGTGTTGTATTGAGCTGTGCTGGGCTATGTTGCGGTGTGTTGTATTGAGCTGTGCTGGACTATGATGGGGTGTGTTGTATTGAGCTGTGCTGGACTATGTTGGGATGTATTGTATTGAACTGTGCTGGACTATGTTGGGGTGTGTTGTATTGAGCTGTGCTGGACTATGTTGGGGTGTGTTGTATTGAGCTGTGCTGGACTATGTTGGGGTGTGTTGTATTGAGCTGTGCTGGACTATGTTGGGGTGTGTTGTATTGAGCTGTGCTGGACTATGTTGGGGTGTGTTGTATTGAGCTGTGCTATGTTGCGTTTGTTGTATTGAGCTGTGCTGGGCTATGTTGGGGTGTGTTGTATTGAGCTGTGCTGGGCTATGTTGCGTTTGTTGTATTGAGCTGTGCTGGGCTATGTTGGGGTGTGTTGTGTTGAGCTGTGCTGGACTATGTTGCGTTTGTTGTATTGAGCTGTGCTGGACTATGTTGGGGTGTGTTGTATTGAGCTGTGCTGGGCTATGTTGGGGTGTGTTGTGTTGAGCTGTGCTGGACTATGTTGCGTTTGTTGTATTGAGCTGTGCTGGACTATGTTGGGGTGTGTTGTATTGAGCTGTGCTGGGCTATGTTGGGGTGTGTTGTGTTGAGCTGTGCTGGACTATGTTGCGTTTGTGTTGTGTTGAGCTGTGATGGGCTATGTTGCGTTTGTTGTATTGAGTTGTGCTGGACTATGTTGCGTTTGTTGTATTGAGCTGTGCTGGGCTATGTTGCGTTTGTTGTATTGAGTTGTGCTGGGCTATGTTGTGTTTGTGTTGTATTGAGCTGTGCTGGGCTTTGTTGCGTTTGTTGTATTGAGCTGTGATGGGCTTTGTTGCGTTTGTTGTATTGAGTTGTGCTGGACTATGTTGCGTTTGTTGGATTGAGCTGTGCTGGGCTATGTTGGGGTGTGTTGTATTGAGCTGTGCTGGGCTATGTTGCGTTTGTTGTATTGAGCTGTGCTGGGCTATGTTGGGGTGTGTTGTATTGAGCTGTGCTGGACTATGTTGCGTTTGTTGTATTGAGCTGTGCTGGACTATGTTGGGGTGTGTTGTATTGAGCTGTGCTGGGCTATGTTGGGGTGTGTTGTGTTGAGCTGTGCTGGACTATGTTGCGTTTGTTGTATTGAGCTGTGCTGGACTATGTTGGGGTGTGTTGTATTGAGCTGTGCTGGGCTATGTTGGGTTGTGTTGTATTGAGCTGTGATGGGCTATGTTGCGTTTGTGGTATTGAGTTGTGCTGGACTATGTTGCGTTTGTTGTATTGAGCTGTGCTGGGCTATGTTGCGTTTGATGTATTGAGTTGTGCTGGGCTATGTTGTGTTTGTGTTGTATTGAGCTGTGCTGGGCTTTGTTGCGTTTGTTGTATTGAGCTGTGATGGGCTTTGTTGCATTTGTTGTATTGAGTTGTGCTGGACTATGTTGCGTTTGTTGTATTGAGCTGTGCTGGGCTATGTTGGGGTGTGTTGTATTGAGCTGTGCTGGGCTTTGTTGCGTTTGTTGTATTGAGCTGTGCTGGACTATGTTGCGTTTGTTGTATTGAGCTGTGCTGGACTATGTTGGGGTGTGTTGTATTGAACTGTGCTGGACTATGTTGTGTTTGTGTTGTATTGAGCTGTGCAGGGCTATGTTGGGGTGTGTTGTATTGAGCTGTGCTGGACTATGTTGCGTTTGTTGTATTGAGCTGAGCTGGACTATGTTGGGGTGTGTTGTATTGAGCTGTGCTGAGCTATGTTGGGGTGTGTTGTGTTGAGCTGTGCTGGACTATGTTGCGTTTGTTGTATTGAGCTGTGCTGGACTATGTTGGGGTGTGTTGTATTGAGCTGTGATGGGCTATGTTGCATTTGTTGTATTGAGTTGTGCTGGACTATGTTGCGTTTGTTGTCTTGAGCTGTGCTGGGCTATGTTGGTGTGTGTTGTATTGAGCTGTGATGGGCTATGTTGCGTTTGTTGTATTGAGTTGTGCTGGACTATGTTGCGTTTGTTGTATTGAGCTGTGCTGGACTATGTTGGGGTGTGTTGTATTGAGCTGTGCTGGGCTTTGTTGCCTTTGTTGTATTGAGCTGTGCTGGGCTATGTTGCGTTTGTTGTATTGAGCTGTGCTGGACTATGTTGGGGTGTGTTGTATTGAGCTGTGCTGGACTATGTTGCGTTTGTTGTATTGAGCTGTGCTGGGGTATGTTGTGTTTGTGTTGTATTGAGCTGTGCTGGACTATGTTGGGGTGTGTTGTATTGAGCTGTGCTGGCCTATGATGGGGTGTGTTGTATTGAGCTGTGCTGGACTATGTTGGGATGTGTTGTATTGAACTGTGCTGGACTATGTTGTGGTGTGTTGTATTGAGCTGTGCTGGGCTATGTTGCGGTGTGTTGTATTGAGCTGTGCTGGACTATGATGGGGTGTGTTGTATTGAGCTGTGCTGGACTATGTTGGGATGTATTGTATTGAACTGTGCTGGACTATGTTGGGGTGTGTTGTATTGAGCTGTGCTGGACTATGTTGGGGTGTGTTGTATTGAGCTGTGCTGGACTATGTTGGGGTGTGTTGTATTGAGCTGTGCTGGACTATGTTGGGGTGTGTTGTATTGAGCTGTGCTGGACTATGTTGGGGTGTGTTGTATTGAGCTGTGCTATGTTGCGTTTGTTGTATTGAGCTGTGCTGGGCTATGTTGGGGTGTGTTGTATTGAGCTGTGCTGGGCTATGTTGCGTTTGTTGTATTGAGCTGTGCTGGGCTATGTTGGGGTGTGTTGTGTTGAGCTGTGCTGGACTATGTTGCGTTTGTTGTATTGAGCTGTGCTGGACTATGTTGGGGTGTGTTGTATTGAGCTGTGCTGGGCTATGTTGGGGTGTGTTGTGTTGAGCTGTGCTGGACTATGTTGCGTTTGTTGTATTGAGCTGTGCTGGACTATGTTGGGGTGTGTTGTATTGAGCTGTGCTGGGCTATGTTGGGGTGTGTTGTGTTGAGCTGTGCTGGACTATGTTGCGTTTGTGTTGTGTTGAGCTGTGATGGGCTATGTTGCGTTTGTTGTATTGAGTTGTGCTGGACTATGTTGCGTTTGTTGTATTGAGCTGTGCTGGGCTATGTTGCGTTTGTTGTATTGAGTTGTGCTGGGCTATGTTGTGTTTGTGTTGTATTGAGCTGTGCTGGGCTTTGTTGCGTTTGTTGTATTGAGCTGTGATGGGCTTTGTTGCGTTTGTTGTATTGAGTTGTGCTGGACTATGTTGCGTTTGTTGGATTGAGCTGTGCTGGGCTATGTTGGGGTGTGTTGTATTGAGCTGTGCTGGGCTATGTTGCGTTTGTTGTATTGAGCTGTGCTGGGCTATGTTGGGGTGTGTTGTATTGAGCTGTGCTGGACTATGTTGCGTTTGTTGTATTGAGCTGTGCTGGACTATGTTGGGGTGTGTTGTATTGAGCTGTGCTGGGCTATGTTGGGGTGTGTTGTGTTGAGCTGTGCTGGACTATGTTGCGTTTGTTGTATTGAGCTGTGCTGGACTATGTTGGGGTGTGTTGTATTGAGCTGTGCTGGGCTATGTTGGGTTGTGTTGTATTGAGCTGTGATGGGCTATGTTGCGTTTGTGGTATTGAGTTGTGCTGGACTATGTTGCGTTTGTTGTATTGAGCTGTGCTGGGCTATGTTGCGTTTGATGTATTGAGTTGTGCTGGGCTATGTTGTGTTTGTGTTGTATTGAGCTGTGCTGGGCTTTGTTGCGTTTGTTGTATTGAGCTGTGATGGGCTTTGTTGCATTTGTTGTATTGAGTTGTGCTGGACTATGTTGCGTTTGTTGTATTGAGCTGTGCTGGGCTATGTTGGGGTGTGTTGTATTGAGCTGTGCTGGGCTTTGTTGCGTTTGTTGTATTGAGCTGTGCTGGACTATGTTGCGTTTGTTGTATTGAGCTGTGCTGGACTATGTTGGGGTGTGTTGTATTGAACTGTGCTGGACTATGTTGTGTTTGTGTTGTATTGAGCTGTGCAGGGCTATGTTGGGGTGTGTTGTATTGAGCTGTGCTGGACTATGTTGCGTTTGTTGTATTGAGCTGAGCTGGACTATGTTGGGGTGTGTTGTATTGAGCTGTGCTGAGCTATGTTGGGGTGTGTTGTGTTGAGCTGTGCTGGACTATGTTGCGTTTGTTGTATTGAGCTGTGCTGGACTATGTTGGGGTGTGTTGTATTGAGCTGTGATGGGCTATGTTGCATTTGTTGTATTGAGTTGTGCTGGACTATGTTGCGTTTGTTGTCTTGAGCTGTGCTGGGCTATGTTGGGGTGTGTTGTATTGAGCTGTGCTGGACTATGTTGCGTTTGTTGTATTGAGCTGAGCTGGACTATGTTGGGGTGTGTTGTATTGAGCTGTGCTGAGCTATGTTGGGGTGTGTTGTGTTGAGCTGTGCTGGACTATGTTGCGTTTGTTGTATTGAGCTGTGCTGGACTATGTTGGGGTGTGTTGTATTGAGCTGTGCTGGGCTTTGTTGCCTTTGTTGTATTGAGCTGTGCTGGGCTATGTTGCGTTTGTTGTATTGAGCTGTGCTGGACTATGTTGGGGTGTGTTGTATTGAGCTGTGCTGGACTATGTTGCGTTTGTTGTATTGAGCTGTGCTGGGCTATGTTGGGGTGTGTTGTACTGAGCTGTGCTGGGCTATGTTGCGTTTGTTGTATTGAGTTGTGCTGGGCTATGTTGGGGTGTGTTGTACTGAGCTGTGCTGGGCTATGTTGCGTTTGTTGTATTGAGTTGTGCTGGGCTATGTTGCGTTTGTTGTATTGAGCTGTGCTGGGCTATGTTGCGTTTGTTGTATTGAGCTGTGCTGGACTATGTTGTGTTTGTTGTATTGAGCTGTGCTGGACTATGTTGCGTTTGTTGTATTGAGCTGTGCTGGACTATGTTGCGTTTGTTGTATTGAGCTGTGCTGGGCTATGTTGGGGTGTGTTGTATTGAGCTGTGCTGGACTATGTTGGGATGTGTTGTATTGAGCTGTGCTGGACTATGATGGGGTGTGTTGTATTGAGCTGTGCTGGACTATGTTGGGGTGTGTTGTATTGAGCTGTGCTGGACTATGATGGGGTGTGTTGTATTGAGCTGTGCTGGACTATGTTGGGATGTGTTGTATTGAACTGTGCTGGACTATGTTGTGGTGTGTTGTATTGAGCTGTGCTGGGCTATGTTGCGGTGTGTTGTATTGAGCTGTGCTGGACTATGATGGGGTGTGTTGTATTGAGCTGTGCTGGACTATGTTGGGATGTATTGTATTGAACTGTGCTGGACTATGTTGGGGTGTGTTGTATTGAGCTGTGCTGGACTATGTTGGGGTGTGTTATATTGAGCTGTGCTGGACTATGTTGGGGTGTGTTGTATTGAGCTCTGCTGGACTATGTTGGGGTGTGTTGTATTGAGCTGTGCTGGACTATGTTGGGGTGTGTTGTATTGAGCTGTGCTATGTTGCGTTTGTTGTATTGAGCTGTGCTGGACTATGTTGGGGTGTGTTGTATTGAGCTCTGCTGGACTATGTTGTGTTTGTGTTGCATTGAGCTGTGCTGGGCTATGTTGGGGTGTGTTGTATTGAGCTGTGCTGGACTGTGTTGCATTTGTTGTATTGAGCTGTGCTGGGCTTTGTTACATTTGTTGTATTGAGCTGTGCTGGGCTATGTTGCGTTTGTTGTATTGAGTTGTGCTGGGCTATGTTGCGTTTGTTGCATTGAGCTGTGCTGGACTATGTTGCGTTTGTTGTATTGAGCTGTGCTGGGCTATGTTGCATTTGTTGTCTTGAGCTGTGCTGGGCTATGTTGGGGTGTGTTGTATTGAGCTGTGCTGGGCTATGTTGCGTTTGTTGTATTGAGTTGTGCTGGGCTATGTTGCGTTTGTTGCATTGAACTGTGCTGGACTATGTTGCGTTTGTTGTATTGAGCTGTGCTGGGCTATGTTGCATTTGTTGTCTTGAGCAGTGCTGGGCTATGTTGGGATGTATTGTATTGAACTGTGCTGGACTATGTTGGGGTGTGTTGTATTGAGCTGTGCTATGTTGCGTTTGTTGTATTGAGCTGTGCTGTGCTATGTTGGGGTGTGTTGTATTGAGCTGTGCTGGGCTATGTTGCGTTTGTTGTATTGAGCTGTGCTGGGCTATGTTGGGGTGTGTTGTATTGAGCTGTGCTGGACTATGTTGCGTTTGTTGTATTGAGCTGTGCTGGACTATGTTGGGGTGTGTTGTATTGAGCTGTGCTGGGCTATGTTGGGGTGTGTTGTGTTGAGCTGTGCCGGACTATGTTGCGTTTGTTGTATTGAGCTGTGCTGGACTATGTTGGGGTGTGTTGTATTGAGCTGTGCTGGGCTATGTTGGGTTGTGTTGTATTGAGCTGTGATGGGCTATGTTGCGTTTGTTGTATTGAGTTGTGCTGGACTATGTTGCGTTTGTTGTATTGAGCTGTGCTGGGCTATGTTGCGTTTGTTGTATTGAGTTGTGCTGGGCTATGTTGTGTTTGTGTTGTATTGAGCTGTGCTGGGCTTTGTTGCGTTTGTTGTATTGAGCTGTGATGGGCTTTGTTGCATTTGTTGTATTGAGTTGTGCTGGACTATGTTGCGTTTGTTGTATTGAGCTGTGCTGGGCTATGTTGGGGTGTGTTGTATTGAGCTGTGCTGGGCTTTGTTGCGTTTGTTGTATTGAGCTATGCTGGGCTATGTTGCATTTGTTGTCTTGAGCTGTGCTGGGCTATGTTGGGGTGTGTTGTATTGAGCTGTGCTGGGCTATGTTGCGTTTGTTGTATTGAGTTGTGCTGGGCTATGTTGCGTTTGTTGCATTGAACTGTGCTGGACTATGTTGCGTTTGTTGTATTGAGCTGTGCTGGGCTATGTTGCATTTGTTGTCTTGAGCAGTGCTGGGCTATGTTGGGATGTATTGTATTGAACTGTGCTGGACTATGTTGGGGTGTGTTGTATTGAGCTGTGCTGGACTATGTTGGGGTGTGTTGTATTGAGCTGTGCTATGTTACGTTTGTTGTATTGAGCTGTGCTGTGCTATGTTGGGGTGTGTTGTATTGAGCTGTGCTTGGCTATTTTGCGTTTGTTGTATTGAGCTGTGCTGGGCTATGTTGGGGTGTGTTGCATTGAGCTGTGCTGGACTATGTTGCGTTTGTTGTATTGAGCTGTGCTGGACTATGTTGGGGTGTGTTGTATTGAGCTGTGCTGGGCTATGTTGGGGTGTGTTGTGTTGAGCTGTGCTGGACTATGTTGCGTTTGTTGTGTTGAGCTGTGCTGGACTATGTTGGGGTGTGTTGTATTGAGCTGTGCTGGGCTATGTTGGGTTGTGTTGTATTGAGCTGTGATGGGCTATGTTGCATTTGTTGTATTGAGTTGTGCTGGACTATGTTGCGTTTGTTGTATTGAGCTGTGCTGGGCTATGTTGCGTTTGTTGTATTGAGTTGTGCTGGGCTATGTTGTGTTTGTGTTGTATTGAGCTGTGCTGGGCTTTGTTGCGTTTGTTGTATTGAGCTGTGATGGGCTTTGTTGCGTTTGTTGTATTGAGTTGTGCTGGACTATGTTGCGTTTGTTGTATTGAGCTGTGCTGGACTATGTTGCGTTTGTTGTATTGAGCTGTGCTGGACTATGTTGGGGTGTGTTGTATTGAACTGTGCTGGACTATGTTGTGTTTGTGTTGTATTGAGCTGTGCAGGGCTATGTTGGGGTGTGTTGTATTGAGCTGTGCTGGACTATGTTGCGTTTGTTGTATTGAGCTGTGCTGGACTATGTTGGGGTGTGTTGTATTGAGCTGTGCTGGACTATGTTGGGGTGTGTTGTATTGAGCTGTGCTGAGCTATGTTGGGGTGTGTTGTGTTGAGCTGTGCTGGACTATGTTGTGTTTGTTGTATTGAGCTGTGCTGGACTATGTTGCGTTTGTTGTATTGAGCTGTGCTGGACTATGTTGCGTTTGTTGTATTGAGCTGTGCTGGGCTATGTTGGGGTGTGTTGTATTGAGCTGTGCTGGACTATGTTGGGATGTGTTGTATTGAGCTGTGCTGGACTATGATGGGGTGTGTTGTATTGAGCTGTGCTGGACTATGTTGGGGTGTGTTGTATTGAGCTGTGCTGGACTATGATGGGGTGTGTTGTATTGAGCTGTGCTGGACTATGTTGGGATGTGTTGTATTGAACTGTGCTGGACTATGTTGTGGTGTGTTGTATTGAGCTGTGCTGGGCTATGTTGCGGTGTGTTGTATTGAGCTGTGCTGGACTATGATGGGGTGTGTTGTATTGAGCTGTGCTGGACTATGTTGGGATGTATTGTATTGAACTGTGCTGGACTATGTTGGGGTGTGTTGTATTGAGCTGTGCTGGACTATGTTGGGGTGTGTTATATTGAGCTGTGCTGGACTATGTTGGGGTGTGTTGTATTGAGCTCTGCTGGACTATGTTGGGGTGTGTTGTATTGAGCTGTGCTGGACTATGTTGGGGTGTGTTGTATTGAGCTGTGCTATGTTGCGTTTGTTGTATTGAGCTGTGCTGGACTATGTTGGGGTGTGTTGTATTGAGCTCTGCTGGACTATGTTGTGTTTGTGTTGCATTGAGCTGTGCTGGGCTATGTTGGGGTGTGTTGTATTGAGCTGTGCTGGACTGTGTTGCATTTGTTGTATTGAGCTGTGCTGGGCTTTGTTACATTTGTTGTATTGAGCTGTGCTGGGCTATGTTGCGTTTGTTGTATTGAGTTGTGCTGGGCTATGTTGCGTTTGTTGCATTGAGCTGTGCTGGACTATGTTGCGTTTGTTGTATTGAGCTGTGCTGGACTATGTTGCGTTTGTTGTATTGAGCTATGCTGGGCTATGTTGCATTTGTTGTCTTGAGCTGTGCTGGGCTATGTTGGGGTGTGTTGTATTGAGCTGTGCTGGGCTATGTTGCGTTTGTTGTATTGAGTTGTGCTGGGCTATGTTGCGTTTGTTGCATTGAACTGTGCTGGACTATGTTGCGTTTGTTGTATTGAGCTGTGCTGGGCTATGTTGCATTTGTTGTCTTGAGCAGTGCTGGGCTATGTTGGGATGTATTGTATTGAACTGTGCTGGACTATGTTGGGGTGTGTTGTATTGAGCTGTGCTGGACTATGTTGGGGTGTGTTGTATTGAGCTGTGCTATGTTGCGTTTGTTGTATTGAGCTGTGCTGTGCTATGTTGGGGTGTGTTGTATTGAGCTGTGCTGGGCTATGTTGCGTTTGTTGTATTGAGCTGTGCTGGGCTATGTTGGGGTGTGTTGTATTGAGCTGTGCTGGACTATGTTGCGTTTGTTGTATTGAGCTGTGCTGGACTATGTTGGGGTGTGTTGTATTGAGCTGTGCTGGGCTATGTTGGGGTGTGTTGTGTTGAGCTGTGCCGGACTATGTTGCGTTTGTTGTATTGAGCTGTGCTGGACTATGTTGGGGTGTGTTGTATTGAGCTGTGCTGGGCTATGTTGGGTTGTGTTGTATTGAGCTGTGATGGGCTATGTTGCGTTTGTTGTATTGAGTTGTGCTGGACTATGTTGCGTTTGTTGTATTGAGCTGTGCTGGGCTATGTTGCGTTTGTTGTATTGAGTTGTGCTGGGCTATGTTGTGTTTGTGTTGTATTGAGCTGTGCTGGGCTTTGTTGCGTTTGTTGTATTGAGCTGTGATGGGCTTTGTTGCATTTGTTGTATTGAGTTGTGCTGGACTATGTTGCGTTTGTTGTATTGAGCTGTGCTGGGCTATGTTGGGGTGTGTTGTATTGAGCTGTGCTGGGCTTTGTTGCGTTTGTTGTATTGAGCTATGCTGGGCTATGTTGCATTTGTTGTCTTGAGCTGTGCTGGGCTATGTTGGGGTGTGTTGTATTGAGCTGTGCTGGGCTATGTTGCGTTTGTTGTATTGAGTTGTGCTGGGCTATGTTGCGTTTGTTGCATTGAACTGTGCTGGACTATGTTGCGTTTGTTGTATTGAGCTGTGCTGGGCTATGTTGCATTTGTTGTCTTGAGCAGTGCTGGGCTATGTTGGGATGTATTGTATTGAACTGTGCTGGACTATGTTGGGGTGTGTTGTATTGAGCTGTGCTGGACTATGTTGGGGTGTGTTGTATTGAGCTGTGCTATGTTACGTTTGTTGTATTGAGCTGTGCTGTGCTATGTTGGGGTGTGTTGTATTGAGCTGTGCTTGGCTATTTTGCGTTTGTTGTATTGAGCTGTGCTGGGCTATGTTGGGGTGTGTTGCATTGAGCTGTGCTGGACTATGTTGCGTTTGTTGTATTGAGCTGTGCTGGACTATGTTGGGGTGTGTTGTATTGAGCTGTGCTGGGCTATGTTGGGGTGTGTTGTGTTGAGCTGTGCTGGACTATGTTGCGTTTGTTGTGTTGAGCTGTGCTGGACTATGTTGGGGTGTGTTATATTGAGCTGTGCTGGGCTATGTTGGGTTGTGTTGTATTGAGCTGTGATGGGCTATGTTGCATTTGTTGTATTGAGTTGTGCTGGACTATGTTGCGTTTGTTGTATTGAGCTGTGCTGGGCTATGTTGCGTTTGTTGTATTGAGTTGTGCTGGGCTATGTTGTGTTTGTGTTGTATTGAGCTGTGCTGGGCTTTGTTGCGTTTGTTGTATTGAGCTGTGATGGGCTTTGTTGCGTTTGTTGTATTGAGTTGTGCTGGACTATGTTGCGTTTGTTGTATTGAGCTGTGCTGGACTATGTTGCGTTTGTTGTATTGAGCTGTGCTGGACTATGTTGGGGTGTGTTGTATTGAACTGTGCTGGACTATGTTGTGTTTGTGTTGTATTGAGCTGTGCAGGGCTATGTTGGGGTGTGTTGTATTGAGCTGTGCTGGACTATGTTGCGTTTGTTGTATTGAGCTGTGCTGGACTATGTTGGGGTGTGTTGTATTGAGCTGTGCTGGACTATGTTGGGGTGTGTTGTATTGAGCTGTGCTGAGCTATGTTGGGGTGTGTTGTGTTGAGCTGTGCTGGACTATGTTGCGTTTGTTGTATTGAGCTGTGCTGGACTATGTTGGGGTGTGTTGTATTGAGCTGTGATGGGCTATGTTGCGTTTGTTGTATTGAGTTGTGCTGGACTATGTTGCGTTTGTTGTCTTGAGCTGTGCTGGGCTATGTTGGTGTGTGTTGTATTGAGCTGTGATGGGCTATGTTGCGTTTGTTGTATTGAGTTGTGCTGGACTATGTTGCGTTTGTTGTATTGAGCTGTGCTGGACTATGTTGGGGTGTGTTGTATTGAGCTGTGCTGGGCTTTGTTGCCTTTGTTGTATTGAGCTGTGCTGGGCTATGTTGCGTTTGTTGTATTGAGCTGTGCTGGACTATGTTGGGGTGTGTTGTATTGAGCTGTGCTGGACTATGTTGCGTTTGTTGTATTGAGCTGTGCTGGGCTATGTTGGGGTGTGTTGTACTGAGCTGTGCTGGACTATGTTGCGTTTGTTGTATTGAGCTGTGCTGGACTATGTTGGGGTGTGTTGTATTGAGCTGTGCTGGGCTATGTTGGGGTGTGTTGTGTTGAGCTGTGCTGGACTATGTTGCGTTTGTTGTATTGAGCTGTGCTGGACTATGTTGGGGTGTGTTGTATTGAGCTGTGCTGGGCTATGTTGGGTTGTGTTGTATTGAGCTGTGATGGGCTATGTTGCGTTTGTGGTATTGAGTTGTGCTGGACTATGTTGCGTTTGTTGTATTGAGCTGTGCTGGGCTATGTTGCGTTTGATGTATTGAGTTGTGCTGGGCTATGTTGTGTTTGTGTTGTATTGAGCTGTGCTGGGCTTTGTTGCGTTTGTTGTATTGAGCTGTGATGGGCTTTGTTGCATTTGTTGTATTGAGTTGTGCTGGACTATGTTGCGTTTGTTGTATTGAGCTGTGCTGGGCTATGTTGGGGTGTGTTGTATTGAGCTGTGCTGGGCTTTGTTGCGTTTGTTGTATTGAGCTGTGCTGGACTATGTTGCGTTTGTTGTATTGAGCTGTGCTGGACTATGTTGGGGTGTGTTGTATTGAACTGTGCTGGACTATGTTGTGTTTGTGTTGTATTGAGCTGTGCAGGGCTATGTTGGGGTGTGTTGTATTGAGCTGTGCTGGACTATGTTGCGTTTGTTGTATTGAGCTGTGCTGGACTATGTTGGGGTGTGTTGTATTGAGCTGTGCTGAGCTATGTTGGGGTGTGTTGTGTTGAGCTGTGCTGGACTATGTTGCGTTTGTTGTATTGAGCTGTGCTGGACTATGTTGGGGTGTGTTGTATTGAGCTGTGATGGGCTATGTTGCATTTGTTGTATTGAGTTGTGCTGGACTATGTTGCGTTTGTTGTCTTGAGCTGTGCTGGGCTATGTTGGTGTGTGTTGTATTGAGCTGTGATGGGCTATGTTGCGTTTGTTGTATTGAGTTGTGCTGGACTATGTTGCGTTTGTTGTATTGAGCTGTGCTGGACTATGTTGGGGTGTGTTGTATTGAGCTGTGCTGGGCTTTGTTGCCTTTGTTGTATTGAGCTGTGCTGGGCTATGTTGCGTTTGTTGTATTGAGCTGTGCTGGACTATGTTGGGGTGTGTTGTATTGAGCTGTGCTGGACTATGTTGCGTTTGTTGTATTGAGCTGTGCTGGGCTATGTTGGGGTGTGTTGTACTGAGCTGTGCTGGGCTATGTTGCGTTTGTTGTATTGAGTTGTGCTGGGCTATGTTGCGTTTGTTGTATTGAGCTGTGCTGGGCTATGTTGCGTTTGTTGTATTGAGCTGTGCTGGACTATGTTGCGTTTGTTGTATTGAGCTGTGCTGGACTATGTTGCGTTTGTTGTATTGAGCTGTGCTGGACTATGTTGCGTTTGTTGTATTGAGCTGTGCTGGGCTATGTTGGGGTGTGTTGTATTGAGCTGTGCTGGACTATGTTGGGATGTGTTGTATTGAGCTGTGCTGGACTATGATGGGGTGTGTTGTATTGAGCTGTGCTGGACTATGTTGGGGTGTGTTGTATTGAGCTGTGCTGGACTATGATGGGGTGTGTTGTATTGAGCTGTGCTGGACTATGTTGGGATGTGTTGTATTGAACTGTGCTGGACTATGTTGTGGTGTGTTGTATTGAGCTGTGCTGGGCTATGTTGCGGTGTGTTGTATTGAGCTGTGCTGGACTATGATGGGGTGTGTTGTATTGAGCTGTGCTGGACTATGTTGGGATGTATTGTATTGAACTGTGCTGGACTATGTTGGGGTGTGTTGTATTGAGCTGTGCTGGACTATGTTGGGGTGTGTTATATTGAGCTGTGATGGACTATGTTGGGGTGTGTTGTATTGAGCTCTGCTGGACTATGTTGGGGTGTGTTGTATTGAGCTGTGCTGGACTATGTTGGGGTGTGTTGTATTGAGCTGTGCTATGTTGCGTTTGTTGTATTGAGCTGTGCTGGACTATGTTGGGGTGTGTTGTATTGAGCTCTGCTGGACTATGTTGTGTTTGTGTTGCATTGAGCTGTGCTGGGCTATGTTGGGGTGTGTTGTATTGAGCTGTGCTGGACTGTGTTGCATTTGTTGTATTGAGCTGTGCTGGGCTTTGTTACATTTGTTGTATTGAGCTGTGCTGGGCTATGTTGCGTTTGTTGTATTGAGTTGTGCTGGGCTATGTTGCGTTTGTTGCATTGAGCTGTGCTGGACTATGTTGGGATGTATTGTATTGAACTGTGCTGGACTATGTTGGGGTGTGTTGTATTGAGCTGTGCTGGACTATGTTGGGGTGTGTTATATTGAGCTGTGCTGGACTATGTTGGGGTGTGTTGTATTGAGCTCTGCTGGACTATGTTGGGGTGTGTTGTATTGAGCTGTGCTGGACTATGTTGGGGTGTGTTGTATTGAGCTGTGCTATGTTGCGTTTGTTGTATTGAGCTGTGCTGGACTATGTTGGGGTGTGTTGTATTGAGCTCTGCTGGACTATGTTGGGGTGTGTTGTATTGAGCTGTGCTATGTTACATTTGTTGTATTGAGCTGTGCTGGGCTATGTTGCGTTTGTTGTATTGAGTTGTGCTGGGCTATGTTGGGGTGTGTTGTATTGAGCTGTGCTGGGCTTTGTTGCCTTTGTTGTATTGAGCTGTGCTGGGCTATGTTGCGTTTGTTGTATTGAGCTGTGCTGGACTATGTTGGGGTGTGTTGTATTGAGCTGTGCTGGACTATGTTGCGTTTGTTGTATTGAGCTGTGCTGGGCTATGTTGGGGTGTGTTGTACTGAGCTGTGCTGGGCTATGTTGCGTTTGTTGTATTGAGTTGTGCTGGGCTATGTTGCGTTTGTTGTATTGAGCTGTGCTGGGCTATGTTGCGTTTGTTGTATTGAGCTGTGCTGGACTATGTTGCGTTTGTTGTATTGAGCTGTGCTGGACTATGTTGCGTTTGTTGTATTGAGCTGTGCTGGACTATGTTGCGTTTGTTGTATTGAGCTGTGCTGGGCTATGTTGGGGTGTGTTGTATTGAGCTGTGCTGGACTATGTTGGGATGTGTTGTATTGAGCTGTGCTGGACTATGATGGGGTGTGTTGTATTGAGCTGTGCTGGACTATGTTGGGGTGTGTTGTATTGAGCTGTGCTGGACTATGATGGGGTGTGTTGTATTGAGCTGTGCTGGACTATGTTGGGATGTGTTGTATTGAACTGTGCTGGACTATGTTGTGGTGTGTTGTATTGAGCTGTGCTGGGCTATGTTGCGGTGTGTTGTATTGAGCTGTGCTGGACTATGATGGGGTGTGTTGTATTGAGCTGTGCTGGACTATGTTGGGATGTATTGTATTGAACTGTGCTGGACTATGTTGGGGTGTGTTGTATTGAGCTGTGCTGGACTATGTTGGGGTGTGTTATATTGAGCTGTGCTGGACTATGTTGGGGTGTGTTGTATTGAGCTCTGCTGGACTATGTTGGGGTGTGTTGTATTGAGCTGTGCTATGTTGCGTTTGTTGTATTGAGCTGTGCTGGACTATGTTGGGGTGTGTTGTATTGAGCTCTGCTGGACTATGTTGTGTTTGTGTTGCATTGAGCTGTGCTGGGCTATGTTGGGGTGTGTTGTATTGAGCTGTGCTGGACTGTGTTGCATTTGTTGTATTGAGCTGTGCTGGGCTTTGTTACATTTGTTGTATTGAGCTGTGCTGGGCTATGTTGCGTTTGTTGTATTGAGTTGTGCTGGGCTATGTTGCGTTTGTTGCATTGAGCTGTGCTGGACTATGTTGCGTTTGTTGTATTGAGCTGTGCTGGACTATGTTGCGTTTGTTGTATTGAGCTATGCTGGGCTATGTTGCATTTGTTGTCTTGAGCTGTGCTGGGCTATGTTGGGGTGTGTTGTATTGAGCTGTGCTGGGCTATGTTGCGTTTGTTGTATTGAGTTGTGCTGGGCTATGTTGCGTTTGTTGCATTGAACTGTGCTGGACTATGTTGCGTTTGTTGTATTGAGCTGTGCTGGGCTATGTTGCATTTGTTGTCTTGAGCAGTGCTGGGCTATGTTGGGATGTATTGTATTGAACTGTGCTGGACTATGTTGGGGTGTGTTGTATTGAGCTGTGCTGGACTATGTTGGGGTGTGTTGTATTGAGCTGTGCTATGTTGCGTTTGTTGTATTGAGCTGTGCTGTGCTATGTTGGGGTGTGTTGTATTGAGCTGTGCTGGGCTATGTTGCGTTTGTTGTATTGAGCTGTGCTGGGCTATGTTGGGGTGTGTTGTATTGAGCTGTGCTGGACTATGTTGCGTTTGTTGTATTGAGCTGTGCTGGACTATGTTGGGGTGTGTTGTATTGAGCTGTGCTGGGCTATGTTGGGGTGTGTTGTGTTGAGCTGTGCCGGACTATGTTGCGTTTGTTGTATTGAGCTGTGCTGGACTATGTTGGGGTGTGTTGTATTGAGCTGTGCTGGGCTATGTTGGGTTGTGTTGTATTGAGCTGTGATGGGCTATGTTGCGTTTGTTGTATTGAGTTGTGCTGGACTATGTTGCGTTTGTTGTATTGAGCTGTGCTGGGCTATGTTGTGTTTGTGTTGTATTGAGCTGTGCTGGGCTTTGTTGCGTTTGTTGTATTGAGCTGTGATGGGCTTTGTTGCATTTGTTGTATTGAGTTGTGCTGGACTATGTTGCGTTTGTTGTATTGAGCTGTGCTGGGCTATGTTGGGGTGTGTTGTATTGAGCTGTGCTGGGCTTTGTTGCGTTTGTTGTATTGAGCTATGCTGGGCTATGTTGCATTTGTTGTCTTGAGCTGTGCTGGGCTATGTTGGGGTGTGTTGTATTGAGCTGTGCTGGGCTATGTTGCGTTTGTTGTATTGAGTTGTGCTGGGCTATGTTGCGTTTGTTGCATTGAACTGTGCTGGACTATGTTGCGTTTGTTGTATTGAGCTGTGCTGGGCTATGTTGCATTTGTTGTCTTGAGCAGTGCTGGGCTATGTTGGGATGTATTGTATTGAACTGTGCTGGACTATGTTGGGGTGTGTTGTATTGAGCTGTGCTGGACTATGTTGGGGTGTGTTGTATTGAGCTGTGCTATGTTACGTTTGTTGTATTGAGCTGTGCTGTGCTATGTTGGGGTGTGTTGTATTGAGCTGTGCTTGGCTATTTTGCGTTTGTTGTATTGAGCTGTGCTGGGCTATGTTGGGGTGTGTTGCATTGAGCTGTGCTGGACTATGTTGCGTTTGTTGTATTGAGCTGTGCTGGACTATGTTGGGGTGTGTTGTATTGAGCTGTGCTGGGCTATGTTGGGGTGTGTTGTGTTGAGCTGTGCTGGACTATGTTGCGTTTGTTGTATTGAGCTGTGCTGGACTATGTTGGGGTGTGTTGTATTGAGCTGTGCTGGGCTATGTTGGGTTGTGTTGTATTGAGCTGTGATGGGCTATGTTGCATTTGTTGTATTGAGTTGTGCTGGACTATGTTGCGTTTGTTGTATTGAGCTGTGCTGGGCTATGTTGCGTTTGTTGTATTGAGTTGTGCTGGGCTATGTTGTGTTTGTGTTGTATTGAGCTGTGCTGGGCTTTGTTGCGTTTGTTGTATTGAGCTGTGATGGGCTTTGTTGCGTTTGTTGTATTGAGTTGTGCTGGACTATGTTGCGTTTGTTGTATTGAGCTGTGCTGGACTATGTTGCGTTTGTTGTATTGAGCTGTGCTGGACTATGTTGGGGTGTGTTGTATTGAACTGTGCTGGACTATGTTGTGTTTGTGTTGTATTGAGCTGTGCAGGGCTATGTTGGGGTGTGTTGTATTGAGCTGTGCTGGACTATGTTGCGTTTGTTGTATTGAGCTGTGCTGGACTATGTTGGGGTGTGTTGTATTGAGCTGTGCTGGACTATGTTGGGGTGTGTTGTATTGAGCTGTGCTGAGCTATGTTGGGGTGTGTTGTGTTGAGCTGTGCTGGACTATGTTGCGTTTGTTGTATTGAGCTGTGCTGGACTATGTTGGGGTGTGTTGTATTGAGCTGTGATGGGCTATGTTGCGTTTGTTGTATTGAGTTGTGCTGGACTATGTTGCGTTTGTTGTCTTGAGCTGTGCTGGGCTATGTTGGTGTGTGTTGTATTGAGCTGTGATGGGCTATGTTGCGTTTGTTGTATTGAGTTGTGCTGGACTATGTTGCGTTTGTTGTATTGAGCTGTGCTGGACTATGTTGGGGTGTGTTGTATTGAGCTGTGCTGGGCTTTGTTGCCTTTGTTGTATTGAGCTGTGCTGGGCTATGTTGCGTTTGTTGTATTGAGCTGTGCTGGACTATGTTGGGGTGTGTTGTATTGAGCTGTGCTGGACTATGTTGCGTTTGTTGTATTGAGCTGTGCTGGGCTATGTTGGGGTGTGTTGTACTGAGCTGTGCTGGGCTATGTTGCGTTTGTTGTATTGAGTTGTGCTGGGCTATGTTGCGTTTGTTGTATTGAGCTGTGCTGGACTATGTTGCGTTTGTTGTATTGAGCTGTGCTGGACTATGTTGCGTTTGTTGTATTGAGCTGTGCTGGGCTATGTTGGGGTGTGTTGTATTGAGCTGTGCTGGACTATGTTGGGATGTGTTGTATTGAGCTGTGCTGGACTATGTTGGGATGTATTGTATTGAACTGTGCTGGACTATGTTGGGGTGTGTTGTATTGAGCTGTGCTGGACTAGGTTGGGGTGTGTTGTATTGAGCTGTGCTGGACTATGTTGGGGTGTGTTGTATTGAGCTGTGCTGGACTATGTTGGGGTGTGTTGTATTGAGCTGTGCTGGACTATGTTGGGGTGTGTTGTATTGAGCTGTGCTATGTTGCGTTTGTTGTATTGAGCTGTGCTGGGCTATGTTGGGGTGTGTTGTATTGAGCTGTGCTGGGCTATGTTGCGTTTGTTGTATTGAGCTGTGCTGGGCTATGTTGGGGTGTGTTGTGTTGAGCTGTGCTGGACTATGTTGTGTTTGTTGTATTGAGCTGTGCTGGACTATGTTGGGGTGTGTTGTATTGAGCTGTGCTGGGCTATGTTGGGGTGTGTTGTGTTGAGATGTGCTGGACTATGTTGCGTTTGTTGTATTGAGCTGTGCTGGACTATGTTGGGGTGTGTTGTATTGAGCTGTGCTGGGCTATGTTGGGGTGTGTTGTGTTGAGCTGTGCTGGACTATGTTGCGTTTGTTGTATTGAGCTGTGCTGGGCAATGTTGCGTTTGTTGTATTGAGTTGTGCTGGGCTATGTTGTGTTTGTGTTGTATTGAGCTGTGCTGGGCTTTGTTGCGTTTGTTGTATTGAGCTGTGATGGGCTTTGTTGCGTTTATTGTATTGAGTTGTGCTGGACTATGTTGCGTTTGTTGTATTGAGCTGTGCTGGGCTATGTTGGGGTGTGTTGTATTGAGCTGTGCTGGGCTTTGTTGCGTTTGTTGTATTGAGCTGTGCTGGACTATGTTGCGTTTGTTGTATTGAGCTGTGCTGGACTATGTTGTGTTTGTGTTGTATTGAGCTGTGCAGGGCTATGTTGGGGTATGTTGTATTGAGCTGTGCTGGACTATGTTTGGGTGTGTTGTATTGAGCTGTGCTGAGCTATGTTGGGGTGTGTTGTGTTGAGCTGTGCTGGACTATGTTGCGTTTGTTGTATTGAGCTGTGCTGGACTATGTTGGGGTGTGTTGTATTGAGCTGTGCTGGGCTATGTTGGGGTGTGTTGCATTGAGCTGTGCTGGACTATGTTGCGTTTGTTGTATTGAGCTGTGCTGGGCTTTGTTGGTGTGTGTTGTATTGAGCTGTGCTGGGCTATGTTGCGTTTGTTGTATTGAGTTGTGCTGGACTATGTAGCGTTTGTTGTATTGAGCTGTGCTGGACTAGGTTGGGGTGTGTTGTATTGAGCTGTGCTGGGCTTTGTTGCGTTTGTTGTATTGAGCTGTGCTGGGCTATGTTGCGTTTGTTGTATTGTGCTGTGCTGGACTATGTTGGGGTGTGTTGTATTGAGCTGTGCTGGACTAAGTTGCGTTTGTTGTATTGAACTGTGCTGGACTATGTTGGGGTGTGTTGTATTGAGCTGTGCTGGACTATGTTGCGTTTGTTGTATTGAGCTGTGCTGGGCTATGTTGCGTTTGTTGTATTGAGCTGTGCTGGACTATGTTGGGGTGTGTTGTATTGAACTGTGCTGGACTATGTTGCGTTTGTTGTATTGAGCTGTGCTGGACTATGTTGGGGTGTGTTGTATTGAGCTGTGCTGGACTATGTTGGGGTGAGTTGTATTGAACTGTGCTGGACTAGGTTGCGTTTGTTGTATTGAGCTGTGCTGGACAATGTTGGGGTGTGTTGTATTGAACTGTGCTGGACTATGTTGTGTTTGTGTTGTATTGAGCTGTGCTGGACTATTTGGGGTGTGTTGTATTGAGCTGTGCTGGACTATGTTGGGGTGTGTTGTATTGAGCTGTGCTGGACTATGTTGCGTTTGTTGTATTGAGCTGTGCTGGACTATGTTGGGGTGAGTTGTATTGAACTGTGTTGGACTATGTTGCGTTTGTTGTATTGAGCTGTGCTGGACTATGTTGGGGTGTGTTGTATTGAGCTCTGCTGGACTATGTTGTGTTTGTGTTGCATTGAGCTGTGCTGGGCTATGTTGGGGTGTGTTATATTGAGCTGTTATGGACTATGTTGCGTTTGTTGTATTGAGCTGTGCTGGGCTATGTTGTGTTTGTGTTGTATTGAGCTGTGCTGGGCTATGTTGTGTTTGTGTTGTATTGAGCTGTGCTGGACTATGTTGTGTTTGTGTTGTATTGAGCTGTGCTGGGCTATGTTGTGTTTGTGTTGCATTGAGCTGTGCTGGGCTATGTTGGGGTGTGTTGTATTGAGCTGTGCTGGACTGTGTTGCGTTTGTTGTATTGAGCTGTGCTGGGCTTTGTTACATTTGTTGTATTGAGCTGTGGTGGGCTATGTTGCGTTTGTTGTATTGAGCTGTGCTGGACTATGTTGCGTTTGTTGTATTGAGCTGTGCTGGGCTATGTTGGGGTGTGTTGTATTGAGCTGTGCTGGACTGTGTTGCGTTTGTTGTATTGAGCTGTGCTGGACTGTGTTGCGTTTGTTGTATTGAGTTGTGCTGGGCTATGTTGCGTTTGTTGTATTGAGCTGTGCTGGACTATGTTGCGTTTGTTGTATTGAGCTGTGCTGGGCTATGTTGGGGTGTGTTGTATTGAGCTGTGCTGGACTATGTTGGGATGTGTTGTATTGAGCTGTGCTGGACTATGATGGGGTGTGTTGTATTGAGCTGTGCTGGACTATGTTGGGGTGTGTTGTATTGAGCTGTGCTGGACTATGATGGGGTGTGTTGTATTGAGCTGTGCTGGACTATGTTGGGATGTGTTGTATTGAACTGTGCTGGACTATGTTGTGGTGTGTTGTATTGAGCTGTGCTGGGCTATGTTGCGGTGTGTTGTATTGAGCTGTGCTGGACGATGATGGGGTGTGTTGTATTGAGCTGTGCTGGACTATGTTGGGATGTATTGTATTGAACTGTGCTGGACTATGTTGGGGTGTGTTGTATTGAGCTGTGCTGGACTATGTTGGGGTGTGTTGTATTGAGCTGTGCTGGACTATGTTGGGGTGTGTTGTATTGAGCTGTGCTGGACTATGTTGGGGTGTGTTGTATTGAGCTGTGCTGGACTATGTTGGGGTGTGTTGTATTGAGCTGTGCTGGACTATGTTGGGGTGTGTTGTATTGAACTGTGCTGGACTATGTTGTGTTTGTGTTGTATTGAGCTGTGCTGGGCTTTGTTGCGTTTGTTGCATTGAACTGTGCTGGACTATGTTGCGTTTGTTGCATTGAACTGTGCTGGACTATGTTGCGTTTGTTGTATTGAGCTGTGCTGGGCTATGTTGCATTTGTTGTCTTGAGCAGTGCTGGGCTATGTTGGGATGTACTGTATTGAACTGTGCTGGACTATGTTGGGGTGTGTTGTATTGAGCTGTGCTGGACTATGTTGGGGTGTGTTGTATTGAGCTGTGCTGGACTATGTTGGGGTGTGTTGTATTGAGCTGTGCTATGTTGCGTTTGTTGTATTGAGCTGTGCTGGGCTATGTTGGGGTGTGTTGTATTGAGCTGTGCTGGGCTATGTTGCGTTTGTTGTATTGAGCTGTGCTGGGCTATGTTGGGGTGTGTTGTATTGAGCTGTGCTGGGCTTTGTTGCGTTTGTTGTATTGAGCTGTGCTGGACTATGTTGCGTTTGTTGTATTGAGCTGTGCTGGACTATGTTGTGTTTGTGTTGTATTGAGCTGTGCAGGGCTATGTTGGGGTATGTTGTATTGAGCTGTGCTGGACTATGTTTGGGTGTGTTGTATTGAGCTGTGCTGAGCTATGTTGGGGTGTGTTGTGTTGAGCTGTGCTGGACTATGTTGCGTTTGTTGTATTGAGCTGTGCTGGACTATGTTGGGGTGTGTTGTATTGAGCTGTGCTGGGCTATGTTGGGGTGTGTTGTGTTGAGCTGTGCTGGACTATGTTGCGTTTGTTGTATTGAGCTGTGCTGGGCTTTGTTGGTGTGTGTTGTATTGAGCTGTGCTGGGCTATGTTGCGTTTGTTGTATTGAGTTGTGCTGGACTATGTAGCGTTTGTTGTATTGAGCTGTGCTGGACTATGTTGGGGTGTGTTGTATTGAGCTGTGCTGGGCTTTGTTGTGTTTGTTGTATTGAGCTGTGCTGGGCTATGTTGCGTTTGTTGTATTGTGCTGTGCTGGACTATGTTGGGGTGTCTTGTATTGAGCTGTGCTGGACTATGTTGCGTTTGTTGTATTGAACTGTGCTGGACTATGTTGGGGTGTGTTGTATTGAGCTGTGCTGGACTATGTTGCGTTTGTTGTATTGAGCTGTGCTGGACTATGTTGGGGTGTGTTGTATTGAACTGTGCTGGACTATGTTGTGTTTGTGTTGTATTGAGCTGTGCTGGGCTTTGTTGCGTTTGTTGTATTGAGCTGTGCTGGGCTATGTTGCGTTTGTTGTATTGAGCTGTGCTGGACTATGTTGGGGTGTGTTGTATTGAACTGTGCTGGACTATGTTGTGTTTGTGTTGTATTGAGCTGTGCTGGACTATTTGGGGTGTGTTGTATTGAGCTGTGCTGGACTATGTTGGGGTGTGTTGTATTGAGCTGTGCTGGACTATGTTGGGGTGAGTTGTATTGAACTGTGCTGGACTATGTTGCGTTCGTTGTATTGAGCTGTGCTGGACTATGTTGTGGTGTGTTGTATTGAACTGTGCTGGACTATGTTGTGTTTGTGTTGTATTGAGCTGTGCTGGACTATTTGGGGTGTGTTGTATTGAGCTGTGCTGGACTATGTTGGGGTGTGTTGTATTGAGCTGTGCTGGACTATGTTGCGTTTGTTGTATTGAGCTGTGCTGGACTATGTTGGGGTGAGTTGTATTGAACTGTGTTGGACTATGTTGCGTTTGTTGTATTGAGCTGTGCTGGACTATGTTGCGTTTGTTGTATCGAGCTGTGCTGGACTATGTTGTGTTTGTGTTGTATTGAGCTGTGCAGGGCTATGTTGGGGTATGTTGTATTGAGCTGTGCTGGACTATGTTTGGGTGTGTTGTATTGAGCTGTGCTGAGCTATGTTGGGGTGTGTTGTGTTGAGCTGTGCTGGACTATGTTGCGTTTGTTGTATTGAGCTGTGCTGGACTATGTTGGGGTGTGTTGTATTGAGCTGTGCTGGGCTATGTTGGGGTGTGTTGTGTTGAGCTGTGCTGGACTATGTTGCGTTTGTTGTATTGAGCTGTGCTGGGCTTTGTTGGTGTGTGTTGTATTGAGCTGTGCTGGGCTATGTTGCGTTTGTTGTATTGAGTTGTGCTGGACTATGTAGCGTTTGTTGTATTGAGCTGTGCTGGACTATGTTGGGGTGTGTTGTATTGAGCTGTGCTGGGCTTTGTTGCATTTGTTGTATTGAGCTGTGCTGGGCTATGTTGCGTTTGTAGTATTGTGCTGTGCTGGACTATGTTGGGGTGTCTTGTATTGAGCTGTGCTGGACTATGTTGCGTTTGTTGTATTGAACTGTGCTGGACTATGTTGGGGTGTGTTGTATTGAGCTGTGCTGGACTATGTTGCGTTTGTTGTATTGAGCTGTGCTGGACTATGTTGGGGTGTGTTGTATTGAACTGTGCTGGACTATGTTGTGTTTGTGTTGTATTGAGCTGTGCTGGGCTTTGTTGCGTTTGTTGTATTGAGCTGTGCTGGGCTATGTTGCGTTTGTTGTATTGAGCTGTGCTGGACTATGTTGGGGTGTGTTGTATTGAACTGTGCTGGACTATGTTGTGTTTGTGTTGTATTGAGCTGTGCTGGACTATTTGGGGTGTGTTGTATTGAGCTGTGCTGGACTATGTTGGGGTGTGTTGTATTGAGCTGTGCTGGACTATGTTGGGGTGAGTTGTATTGAACTGTGCTGGACTATGTTGCGTTCGTTGTATTGAGCTGTGCTGGACTATGTTGGGGTGTGTTGTATTGAACTGTGCTGGACTATGTTGTGTTTGTGTTGTATTGAGCTGTGCTGGACTATTTGGGGTGTGTTGTATTGAGCTGTGCTGGACTATGTTGGGGTGTGTTGTATTGAGCTGTGCTGGACTATGTTGCGTTTGTTGTATTGAGCTGTGCTGGACTATGTTGGGGTGAGTTGTATTGAACTGTGTTGGACTATGTTGCGTTTGTTGTATTGAGCTGTGCTGGACTATGTTGGGGTGTGTTGTATTGAGCTCTGCTGGACTATGTTGTGTTTGTGTTGCATTGAGCTGTGCTGGGCTATGTTGGGGTGTGTTATATTGAGCTGTTATGGACTATGTTGCGTTTGTTGTATTGTGCTGTGCTGGGCTATGTTGTGTTTGTGTTGTATTGAGCTGTGCTGGACTATGTTGTGTTTGTGTTGTATTGAGCTGTGCTGGGCTATGTTGTGTTTGTGTTGCATTGAGCTGTGCTGGGCTATGTTGGGGTGTGTTGTGTTGAGCTGTGCTGGACTGTGTTGCGTTTGTTGTATTGAGCTGTGCTGGGCTTTGTTACATTTGTTGTATTGAGCTGTGGTGGGCTATGCTGCGTTTGTTGTATTGAGTTGTGCTGGGCTATGTTGCGTTTGTTGCATTGAGCTGTGCTGGACTATGTTGCGTTTGTTGTATTGAGCTGTGCTGGACTATGTTGCGTTTGTTGTATTGAGCTATGCTGGGCTATGTTGCATTTGTTGTCTTGAGCTGTGCTGGGCTATGTTGCGTTTGTTGTATTGAACTGTGCTGGACTATGTTGCGTTTGTTGTATTGAGCTGTGCTGGGCTATGTTGCATTTGTTGTCTTGAGCAGTGCTGGGCTATGTTGGGATGTATTGTATTGAACTGTGCTGGACTATGTTGGGGTGTGTTGTATTGAGCTGTGCTGGACTATGTTGGGGTGTGTTGTATTGAGCTGTGCTGGACTATGTTGGGGTGTGTTGTATTGAGCTGTGCTATGTTGCGTTTGTTGTATTGAGCTGTGCTGGGCTATGTTGGGGTGTGTTGTATTGAGCTGTGCTGGGCTATGTTGCGTTTGTTGTATTGAGCTGTGCTGGGCTATGTTGGGGTGTGTTGTGTTGAGCTGTGCTGGACTATGTTGCGTTTGTTGTATTGAGCTGTGCTGGACTATGTTGGGGTGTGTTGTATTGAGCTGTGCTGGGCTATGTTGGGGTGTGTTGTGTTGAGCTGTGCTGGACTATGTTGCGTTTGTTGTATTGAGCTGTGCTGGACTATGTTGGGGTGTGTTGTATTGAGCTGTGCTGGGCTATGTTGGGGTGTGTTGTGTTGAGCTGTGCTGGACTATGTTGCGTTTGTGTTGTATTGAGCTGTGCTGGGCTATGTTGCGTTTGTTGCATTGAGCTGTGCTGGACTATGTTGCGTTTGTTGTATTGAGCTGTGCTGGACTATGTTGCGTTTGTTGTATTGAGCTGTGCTGGGCTATGTTGGGGTGTGTTGTATTGAGCTGTGCTGGACTATGTTGGGATGTGTTGTATTGAGCTGTGCTGGACTATGATGGGGTGTGTTGTATTGAGCTGTGCTGGACTATGTTGGGGTGTGTTGTATTGAGCTGTGCTGGACTATGATGGGGTGTGTTGTATTGAGCTGTGCTGGACTATGTTGGGATGTGTTGTATTGAACTGTGCTGGACTATGTTGTGGTGTGTTGTATTGAGCTGTGCTGGGCTATTTTGCGGTGTGTTGCATTGAGCTGTGCTGGACTATGATGGGGTGTGTTGTATTGAGCTGTGCTGGACTATGTTGGGATGTATTGTATTGAACTGTGCTGGACTATGTTGGGGTGTGTTGTATTGAGCTGTGCTGGACTATGTTGGGGTGTGTTGTATTGAGCTGTGCTGGACTATGTTGGGGTGTGTTGTATTGAGCTGTGCTGGACTATGTTGGGGTGTGTTGTATTGAGCTGTGCTATGTTGCGTTTGTTGTATTGAGCTGTGCTGGGCTATGTTGGGGTGTGTTGCATTGAGCTGTGCTGGGCTATGTTGCGTTTGTTGTATTGAGCTGTGCTGGGCTATGTTGGGGTGTGTTGTGTTGAGCTGTGCTGGACTATGTTGCGTTTGTTGTATTGAGCTGTGCTGGACTATGTTGGGGTGTGTTGTATTGAGCTGTGCTGGGCTATGTTGGGGTGCGTTGTGTTGAGCTGTGCTGGACTATGTTGCGTTTGTTGTATTGAGCTGTGCTGGACTATGTTGGGGTGTGTTGTATTGAGCTGTGCTGGGCTATGTTGGGGTGTGTTGTGTTGAGCTGTGCTGGACTATGTTGCGTTTGTGTTGTGTTGAGCTGTAATGGGCTATGTTGCGTTTGTTGTATTGAGTTGTGCTGGACTATGTTGCGTTTGTTGTATTGAGCTGTGCTGGGCTATGTTGCGTTTGTTGTATTGAGTTGTGCTGGGCTATGTTGTGTTTGTGTTGTATTGAGCTGTGCTGGGCTTTGTTGCGTTTGTTGTATTGAGCTGTGGATGGGCTTTGTTGCGTTTGTTGTATTGAGTTGTGCTGGACTATGTTGCGTTTGTTGTATTGAGCTGTGCTGGGCTATGTTGGGGTGTGTTGTCTTGAGCTGTGCTGGGCTTTGTTGCGTTTGTTGTATTGAGCTGTGCTGGACTATGTTGCGTTTGTTGTATTGAGCTGTGCTGGACTATGTTGGGGTGTGTTGTATTCAACTGTGCTGGATTATGTTGTGTTTGTGTTGTATTGAGCTGTGCAGGGCTATGTTGGGGTATGTTGTATTGAGCTGTGCTGGACTATGTTGCGTTTCTTGTATTGAGCTGTGCTGGAATATGTTGGGGTGTGTTGTATTGAGCTCTGCTGGACTATGTTGGGGTGTGTTGTATTGAGCTGTGCTGAGCTATGTTGGGGTGTGTTGTGTTGAGCTGTGCTGGACTATGTTGCGTTTGTTGTATTGAGCTGTGCTGGACTATGTTGGGGTGTGTTGTATTGAGCTGTGCTGGGGTATGTTGGGGTGTGTTGTGTTGAGCTGTGCTGGACTATGTTGCGTTTGTTGTATTGAGCTGTGCTGGGCTTTGTTGGTGTGTGTTGTATTGAGCTGTGCTGGGTTATGTTGCATTTGTTGTATTGAGCTGTGCTGGGCTATGTTGCGTTTGTTGTATTGAGCTGTGCTGGACTATGTTGGGGTGTGTTGTATTGAGCTGTGCTGGACTATGTTGCGTTTGTTGTATTGAACTGTGCTGGACTATGTTGCGTTTGTTGTATTGAACTGTGCTGGACTATGTTGGGGTGTGTTGTATTGAGCTGTGCTGGACTATGTTGCGTTTGTTGTATTGAGCTGTGCTGGACTATGTTGGGGTGTGTTGTATTGAACTGTGCTGGACTATGTTGTGTTTGTGTTGTATTGAGCTGTGCTGGGCTTTGTTGCGTTTGTTGTATTGAGCTGTGCTGGGCTATGTTGCGTTTGTTGTATTGTGCTGTGCTGGACGATGTTGGGGTGTATTGTATTGAGCTGTGCTGGACTATGTTGCGTTTGTTGTATTGAACTGTGCTGGACTATGTTGGGGTGTGTTGTATTGAGCTGTGCTGAACTATGTTGCGTTTGTTGTATTGAGCTGTGCTGGACTATGTTGGGGTGTGTTGTATTGAACTGTGCTGGACTATGTTGTGTTTGTGTTGTGTTGAGCTGTGCTGGACTATTTGGGGTGTGTTGTATTGAGCTGTGCTGGACTATGTTGGGGTGTGTTGTATTGAGCTGTGCTGGACTATGTTGGGGTGAGTTGCATTGAACTATGCTGGACGATGTTGCGTTTGTTGTATTGAGCTGTGCTGGACTATGTTGGGGTGTGTTGTATTGAGCTCTGCTGGACTATGTTGTGTTTGTGTTGCATTGAGCTGTGCTGGGCTATGTTGGGGTGTGTTGTATTGAGCTGTGCTGGACTATGTTGCGTTTGTTCTATTGAGCTGTGCTGGACTCTGTTGGGGTGTGTTGTATTGAACTGTGCTGGACTATGTTGTGTTTGTGTTGTATTGAGCTGTGCTGGACTATTTGGGTTGTGTTGTATTGAGCTGTGCTGGACTATGTTGGGGTGTGTTGTATTGAGCTGTGCTGGACTATGTTGCGTTTGTTGTATTGAGCTGTGCTGGACTATGTTGGGGTGAGTTGTATTGAACTGTGTTGGACTATGTTGCGTTTGTTGTATTGAGCTGTGCTGGGCTATGTTGGGGTGTGTTGTATTGAGCTGTGCTGGGCTATGTTGCGTTTGTTGTATTGAGCTGTGCTGGGCTATGTTGGGGTGTGTTGTGTTGAGCTGTGCTGGACTATGTTGCGTTTGTTGTATTGAGCTGTGCTGGACTATGTTGGGGTGTGTTGTATTGAGCTGTGCTGGGCTATGTTGGGGTGTGTTGTGTTGAGCTGTGCTGGACTATGTTGCGTTTGTTGTATTGAGCTGTGCTGGACTATGTTGGGGTGTGTTGTATTGAGCTGTGCTGGGCTATGTTGGGGTGTGTTGTGTTGAGCTGTGCTGGACTATGTTGCGTTTGTGTTGTATTGAGCTGTGCTGGGCTATGTTGCGTTTGTTGCATTGAGCTGTGCTGGACTATGTTGCGTTTGTTGTATTGAGCTGTGCTGGACTATGTTGCGTTTGTTGTATTGAGCTGTGCTGGGCTATGTTGGGGTGTGTTGTATTGAGCTGTGCTGGACTATGTTGGGATGTGTTGTATTGAGCTGTGCTGGACTATGATGGGGTGTGTTGTATTGAGCTGTGCTGGACTATGTTGGGGTGTGTTGTATTGAGCTGTGCTGGACTATGATGGGGTGTGTTGTATTGAGCTGTGCTGGACTATGTTGGGATGTGTTGTATTGAACTGTGCTGGACTATGTTGTGGTGTGTTGTATTGAGCTGTGCTGGGCTATTTTGCGGTGTGTTGCATTGAGCTGTGCTGGACTATGATGGGGTGTGTTGTATTGAGCTGTGCTGGACTATGTTGGGATGTATTGTATTGAACTGTGCTGGACTATGTTGGGGTGTGTTGTATTGAGCTGTGCTGGACTATGTTGGGGTGTGTTGTATTGAGCTGTGCTGGACTATGTTGGGGTGTGTTGTATTGAGCTGTGCTGGACTATGTTGGGGTGTGTTGTATTGAGCTGTGCTATGTTGCGTTTGTTGTATTGAGCTGTGCTGGGCTATGTTGGGGTGTGTTGCATTGAGCTGTGCTGGGCTATGTTGCGTTTGTTGTATTGAGCTGTGCTGGGCTATGTTGGGGTGTGTTGTGTTGAGCTGTGCTGGACTATGTTGCGTTTGTTGTATTGAGCTGTGCTGGACTATGTTGGGGTGTGTTGTATTGAGCTGTGCTGGGCTATGTTGGGGTGTGTTGTGTTGAGCTGTGCTGGACTATGTTGCGTTTGTTGTATTGAGCTGTGCTGGACTATGTTGGGGTGTGTTGTATTGAGCTGTGCTGGGCTATGTTGGGGTGTGTTGTGTTGAGCTGTGCTGGACTATGTTGCGTTTGTGTTGTGTTGAGCTGTAATGGGCTATGTTGCGTTTGTTGTATTGAGTTGTGCTGGACTATGTTGCGTTTGTTGTATTGAGCTGTGCTGGGCTATGTTGCGTTTGTTGTATTGAGTTGTGCTGGGCTATGTTGTGTTTGTGTTGTATTGAGCTGTGCTGGGCTTTGTTGCGTTTGTTGTATTGAGCTGTGATGGGCTTTGTTGCGTTTGTTGTATTGAGTTGTGCTGGACTATGTTGCGTTTGTTGTATTGAGCTGTGCTGGGCTATGTTGGGGTGTGTTGTCTTGAGCTGTGCTGGGCTTTGTTGCGTTTGTTGTATTGAGCTGTGCTGGACTATGTTGCGTTTGTTGTATTGAGCTGTGCTGGACTATGTTGGGGTGTGTTGTATTGAACTGTGCTGGACTATGTTGTGTTTGTGTTGTATTGAGCTGTGCAGGGCTATGTTGGGGTATGTTGTATTGAGCTGTGCTGGACTATGTTGCGTTTCTTGTATTGAGCTGTGCTGGAATATGTTGGGGTGTGTTGTATTGAGCTCTGCTGGACTATGTTGGGGTGTGTTGTATTGAGCTGTGCTGAGCTATGTTGGGGTGTGTTGTGTTGAGCTGTGCTGGACTATGTTGCGTTTGTTGTATTGAGCTGTGCTGGACTATGTTGGGGTGTGTTGTATTGAGCTGTGCTGGGCTATGTTGGGGTGTGTTGTGTTGAGCTGTGCTGGACTATGTTGCGTTTGTTGTATTGAGCTGTGCTGGGCTTTGTTGGTGTGTGTTGTATTGAGCTGTGCTGGGTTATGTTGCGTTTGTTGTATTGAGCTGTGCTGGGCTATGTTGCGTTTGTTGTATTGAGCTGTGCTGGACTATGTTGGGGTGTGTTGTATTGAGCTGTGCTGGACTATGTTGCGTTTGTTGTATTGAACTGTGCTGGACTATGTTGCGTTTGTTGTATTGAACTGTGCTGGACTATGTTGGGGTGTGTTGTATTGAGCTGTGCTGGACTATGTTGCGTTTGTTGTATTGAGCTGTGCTGGACTATGTTGGGGTGTGTTGTATTGAACTGTGCTGGACTATGTTGTGTTTGTGTTGTATTGAGCTGTGCTGGGCTTTGTTGCGTTTGTTGTATTGAGCTGTGCTGGGCTATGTTGCGTTTGTTGTATTGTGCTGTGCTGGACGATGTTGGGGTGTATTGTATTGAGCTGTGCTGGACTATGTTGCGTTTGTTGTATTGAACTGTGCTGGACTATGTTGGGGTGTGTTGTATTGAGCTGTGCTGAACTATGTTGCGTTTGTTGTATTGAGCTGTGCTGGACTATGTTGGGGTGTGTTGTATTGAACTGTGCTGGACTATGTTGTGTTTGTGTTGTGTTGAGCTGTGCTGGACTATTTGGGGTGTGTTGTATTGAGCTGTGCTGGACTATGTTGGGGTGTGTTGTATTGAGCTGTGCTGGACTATGTTGGGGTGAGTTGCATTGAACTATGCTGGACGATGTTGCGTTTGTTGTATTGAGCTGTGCTGGACTATGTTGGGGTGTGTTGTATTGAGCTCTGCTGGACTATGTTGTGTTTGTGTTGCATTGAGCTGTGCTGGGCTATGTTGGGGTGTGTTGTATTGAGCTGTGCTGGACTATGTTGCGTTTGTTATATTGAGCTGTGCTGGACTCTGTTGGGGTGTATTGTATTGAACTGTGCTGGACTATGTTGTGTTTGTGTTGTATTGAGCTGTGCTGGACTATTTGGGTTGTGTTGTATTGAGCTGTGCTGGACTATGTTGGGGTGTGTTGTATTGAGCTGTGCTGGACTATGTTGCGTTTGTTGTATTGAGCTGTGCTGGACTATGTTGGGGTGAGTTGTATTGAACTGTGTTGGACTATGTTGCGTTTGTTGTATTGAGCTGTGCTGGACTATGTTGGGGTGTGTTGTATTGAGCTCTGCTGGACTATGTTGTGTTTGTGTTGCATTGAGCTGTGCTGGGCTATGTTGGGGTGTGTTGTATTGAGCTGTGCTGGGCTATGTTGTGTTTGTGTTGTATTGACCTGTGCTGGGCTATGTTGGGGTGTGTTGTGTTGAGCTGTGCTGGACTGTGTTGCATTTGTTGTATTGAGCTGTGCTGGGCTTTGTTACATTTGTTGTATTGAGTTGTGCTGGGCTATGTTGCGTTTGTTGCATTGAGCTGTGCTGGACTATGTTGCGTTTGTTGTATTGAGCTGTGCTGGACTATGTTGCGTTTGTTGTATTGAGCTATGCTGGGCTATGTTGCATTTGTTGTCTTGAGCTGTGCTGGGCTATGTTGGGGTGTGTTGTATTGAGCTGTGCTGGGCTATGTTGCGTTTGTTGTATTGAGTTGTGCTGGGCTATGTTGCATTTGTTGCATTGAACTGTGCTGGACTATGTTGCGTTTGTTGTATTGAGCTGTGCTGGGCTATGTTGCATTTGTTGTCTTGAGCAGTGCTGGGCTATGTTGGGATGTATTGTATTGAGCTGTGCTGGACTATGTTGGGGTGTGTTGTATTGAGCTGTGCTATGTTGCGTTTGTTGTATTGAGCTGTGCTGTGCTATGTTGGGGTGTGTTGTATTGAGCTGTGCTGGGCTATGTTGCGTTTGTTGTATTGAGCTGTGCTGGGCTATGTTGGGGTGTGTTGTATTGAGCTGTGCTGGACTATGTTGCGTTTGTTGTATTGAGCTGTGCTGGACTATGTTGGGGTGTGTTGTATTGAGCTGTGCTGGGCTATGTTGGGGTGTGTTGTGTTGAGCTGTGCTGGACTATGTTGCGTTTGTTGTATTGAGCTGTGCTGGACTATGTTGGGGTGTGTTGTATTGAGCTGTGCTGGGCTATGTTGGGTTGTGTTGTATTGAGCTGTGATGGGCTATGTTGCGTTTGTTGTATTGAGTTGTGCTGGACTATGTTGGGGTGTGTTGTATTGAGCTGTGCTGGACTATGTTGCGTTTGTTGTATTGAGCTGTGCTGGACTATGTTGGGGTGTGTTGTATTGAACTGTGCTGGACTATGTTGTGTTTGTGTTGTATTGAGCTGTGCTGGGCTTTGTTGCGTTTGTTGTATTGAGCTGTGCTGGGCTATGTTGCGTTTGTTGTATTGAGCTGTGCTGGACTATGTTGGGGTGTGTTGTATTTAACTGTGCTGGACTATGTTGTGTTTGTGTTGTATTGAGCTGTGCTGGACTATTTGGGGTGTGTTGTATTGAGCTGTGCTGGACTATGTTGGGGTGTGTTGTATTGAGCTGTGCTGGACTATGTTGGGGTGAGTTGTATTGAACTGTGCTGGACTATGTTGCGTTTGTTGTATTGAGCTGTGCTGGACTATGTTGGGGTGTGTTGTATTGAACTGTGCTGGACTATGTTGTGTTTGTGTTGTATTGAGCTGTGCTGGACTATTTGGGGTGTGTTGTATTGAGCTGTGCTGGACTATGTTGGGGTGTGTTGTATTGAGCTGTGCTGGACTATGTTGCGTTTGTTGTATTGAGCTGTGCTGGACTATGTTGGGGTGTGTTGTATTGAGCTCTGCTGGACTATGTTGTGTTTGTGTTGCATTGAGCTGTGCTGGGCTATGTTGGGGTGTGTTATATTGAGCTGTTATGGACTATGTTGCGTTTGTTGTATTGAGCTGTGCTGGGCTATGTTGTGTTTGTGTTGTATTGAGCTGTGCTGGACTATGTTGTGTTTGTGTTGTATTGAGCTGTGCTGGGCTATGTTGTGTTTGTGTTGCATTGAGCTGTGCTGGGCTATGTTGGGGTGTGTTGTGTTGAGCTGTGCTGGACTGTGTTGCATTTGTTGTATTGAGCAGTGCTGGGCTTTGTTACATTTGTTGTATTGAGCTGTGGTGGGCTATGCTGCGTTTGTTGTATTGAGTTGTGCTGGGCTATGTTGCGTTTGTTACATTGAGCTGTGCTGGACTATGTTGCGTTTGTTGCATTGAGCTGTGCTGGACTATGTTGCGTTTGTTGTATTGAGCTATGCTGGGCTATGTTGCATTTGTTGTCTTGAGCTGTGCTGGGCTATGTTGGGGTGTGTTGTATTGAGCTGTGCTGGACTATGTTGGGGTGTGTTGCATTGAGCTGTGCTGGACTATGTTGCGTTTGTTGCATTGAGCTGTGCTGGACTATGTTGCGTTTGTTGTATTGAGCTATGCTGGGCTATGTTGCATTTGTTGTCTTGAGCTGTGCTGGACTATTTGGGTTGTGTTGTATTGAGCTGTGCTGGACTATGTTGGGGTGTGTTGTATTGAGCTGTGCTGGACTATGTTGCGTTTGTTGTATTGAGCTGTGCTGGACTATGTTGGGGTGAGTTGTATTGAACTGTGTTGGACTATGTTGCGTTTGTGTTGTATTGAGCTGTGCTGGGCTATGTTGGGGTGTGTTGTGTTGAGCTGTGCTGGACTGTGTTGCATTTGTTGTATTGAGCTGTGCTGGGCTATGTTGCGTTTGTTGCATTGAGCTGTGCTGGACTATGTTGCGTTTGTTGTATTGAGCTGTGCTGGACTATGTTGCGTTTGTTGTATTGAGCTATGCTGGGCTATGTTGCATTTGTTGTCTTGAGCTGTGCTGGGCTATGTTGGGGTGTGTTGTATTGAGCTGTGCTGGGCTATGTTGCGTTTGTTGTATTGAGTTGTGCTGGGCTATGTTGCATTTGTTGCACTGAACTGTGCTGGACTATGTTGCGTTTGTTGTATTGAGCTGTGCTGGGCTATGTTGCATTTGTTGTCTTGAGCAGTGCTGGGCTATGTTGGGATGTATTGTATTGAGCTGTGCTGGACTATGTTGGGGTGTGTTGTATTGAGCTGTGCTATGTTGCGTTTGTTGTATTGAGCTGTGCTGTGCTATGTTGGGGTGTGTTGTATTGAGCTGTGCTGGGCTATGTTGGGGTGTGTTGTATTGAGCTGTGCTGGACTATGTTGCGTTTGTTGTATTGAGCTGTGCTGGACTATGTTGGGGTGTGTTGTATTGAGCTGTGCTGGGCTATGTTGGGGTGTGTTGTGTTGAGCTGTGCTGGACTATGTTGCGTTTGTTGTATTGAGCTGTGCTGGACTATGTTGGGGTGTGTTGTATTGAGCTGTGCTGGACTATGTTGCGTTTGTTGTATTGAGCTGTGCTGGACTATGTTGGGGTGTGTTGTATTGAGCTGTGCTGGGCTATGTTGGGGTGTGTTGTATTGAGCTGTGCTGGACTATGTTGCGTTTGTTGTATTGAGCTGTGCTGGACTATGTTGGGGTGTGTTGTATTGAGCTGTGCTGGGCTATGTTGGGGTGTGTTGTGTTGAGCTGTGCTGGACTATGTTGCGTTTGTTGTATTGAGCTGTGCTGGACTATGTTGGGGTGTGTTGTATTGAGCTGTGCTGGGCTATGTTGGGTTGTGTTGTATTGAGCTGTGATGGGCTATGTTGCGTTTGTTGTATTGAGTTGTGCTGGACTATGTTGGGGTGTGTTGTATTGAGCTGTGCTGGACTATGTTGCGTTTGTTGTATTGAGCTGTGCTGGACTATGTTGGGGTGTGTTGTATTGAACTGTGCTGGACTATGTTGTGTTTGTGTTGTATTGAGCTGTGCTGGGCTTTGTTGCGTTTGTTGTATTGAGCTGTGCTGGGCTATGTTGCGTTTGTTGTATTGAGCTGTGCTGGACTATGTTGGGGTGTGTTGTATTGAACTGTGCTGGACTATGTTGTGTTTGTGTTGTATTGAGCTGTGCTGGACTATTTGGGGTGTGTTGTATTGAGCTGTGCTGGACTATGTTGGGGTGTGTTGTATTGAGCTGTGCTGGACTATGTTGGGGTGAGTTGTATTGAACTGTGCTGGACTATGTTGCGTTTGTTGTATTGAGCTGTGCTGGACTATGTTGGGGTGTGTTGTATTGAACTGTGCTGGACTATGTTGTGTTTGTGTTGTATTGAGCTGTGCTGGACTATTTGGGGTGTGTTGTATTGAGCTGTGCTGGACTATGTTGGGGTGTGTTGTATTGAGCTGTGCTGGACTATGTTGCGTTTGTTGTATTGAGCTGTGCTGGACTATGTTGGGGTGAGTTGTATTGAACTGTGTTGGACAATGTTGCGTTTGTTGTATTGAGCTGTGCTGGACTATGTTGGGGTGTGTTGTATTGAGCTCTGCTGGACTATGTTGTGTTTGTGTTGCATTGAGCTGTGCTGGGCTATGTTGGGGTGTGTTATATTGAGCTGTTATGGACTATGTTGCGTTTGTTGTATTGAGCTGTGCTGGGCTATGTTGTGTTTGTGTTGTATTGAGCTGTGCTGGACTATGTTGTGTTTGTGTTGTATTGAGCTGTGCTGGGCTATGTTGTGTTTGTGTTGCATTGAGCTGTGCTGGGCTATGTTGGGGTGTGTTGTGTTGAGCTGTGCTGGACTGTGTTGCATTTGTTGTATTGAGCTGTGCTGGGCTTTGTTACATTTGTTGTATTGAGCTGTGGTGGGCTATGCTGCGTTTGTTGTATTGAGTTGTGCTGGGCTATGTTGCGTTTGTTGCATTGAGCTGTGCTGGACTATGTTGCGTTTGTTGTATTGAGCTGTGCTGGACTATGTTGCGTTTGTTGTATTGAGCTATGCTGGGCTATGTTGCATTTGTTGTCTTGAGCTGTGCTGGGCTATGTTGGGGTGTGTTGTATTGAGCTGTGCTGGGCTATGTTGCGTTTGTTGTCTTGAGCAGTGCTGGCTATGTTGGGATGTATTGTATTGAACTGTGCTGGACTATGTTGGGGTGTGTTGTATTGAGCTGTGCTGGACTATGTTGGGGTGTGTTGTATTGAGCTGTGCTGGACTATGTTGGGGTGTGTTGTATTGAGCTGTGCTATGTTGCGTTTGTTGTATTGAGCTGTGCTGGGCTATGTTGGGGTGTGTTGCATTGAGCAGTGCTGGGCTATGTTGGGGTGTGCTGTGTTGAGCTGTGCTGGACTATGTTGCGTTTGTTGTATTGAGCTGTGCTGGACTATGTTGGGGTGTGTTGTATTGAGCTGTGCTGGGCTATGTTGGGGTGTGTTGTGTTGAGCTGTGCTGGACTATGTTGCGTTTGTTGTATTGAGCTGTGCTGGACTGTGTTGGGGTGTGTTGTATTGAGCTGTGCTGGGCTATGTTGGGGTGTGTTGTGTTGAGCTGTGCTGGACTATGTTGCGTTTGTTGTATTGAGCTGTGCTGGACTATGTTGCGTTTGTTGTATTGAGCTATGCTGGGCTATGTTGCATTTGTTGTCTTGAGCTGTGCTGGGCTATGTTGGGGTGTGTTGTATTGAGCTGTGCTGGGCTATGTTGCGTTTGTTGTCTTGAGCAGTGCTGGCTATGTTGGGATGTATTGTATTGAACTGTGCTGGACTATGTTGGGGTGTGTTGTATTGAGCTGTGCTGGACTATGTTGGGGTGTGTTGTATTGAGCTGTGCTGGACTATGTTGCGTTTGTTGTATTGAGCTGTGCTGGGCTATGTTGCGTTTGTTGCATTGAGCTGTGCTGGACTATGTTGCGTTTGTTGTATTGAGCTGTGCTGGACTATGTTGCGTTTGTTGTATTGAGCTGTGCTGGGCTATGTTGGGGTGTGTTGTATTGAGCTGTGCTGGACTATGTTGGGATGTGTTGTATTGAGCTGTGCTGGACTATGATGGGGTGTGTTGTATTGAGCTGTGCTGGACTATGTTGGGGTGTGTTGTATTGAGCTGTGCTGGACTATGATGGGGTGTGTTGTATTGAGCTGTGCTGGACTATGTTGGGATGTGTTGTATTGAACTGTGCTGGACTATGTTGTGGTGTGTTGTATTGAGCTGTGCTGGGCTATGTTGCGGTGTGTTGTATTGAGCTGTGCTGGACTATGATGGGGTGTGTTGTATTGAGCTGTGCTGGACTATGTTGGGATGTATTGTATTGAACTGTGCTGGACTATGTTGGGGTGTGTTGTATTGAGCTGTGCTGGACTATGTTGGGGTGTGTTGTATTGAGCTGTGCTGGACTATGTTGGGGTGTGTTGTATTGAGCTGTGCTGGACTATGTTGGGGTGTGTTGTATTGAGCTGTGCTGGACTATGTTGGGGTGTGTTGTATTGAGCTGTGCTATGTTGCGTTTGTTGTATTGAGCTGTGCTGGGCTATGTTGGGGTGTGTTGTATTGAGCTGTGCTGGGCTATGTTGCGTTTGTTGTATTGAGCTGTGCTGGGCTATGTTGGGGTGTGTTGTGTTGAGCTGTGCTGGACTATGTTGCGTTTGTTGTATTGAGCTGTGCTGGACTATGTTGGGGTGTGTTGTATTGAGCTGTGCTGGGCTATGTTGGGGTGTGTTGTGTTGAGCTGTGCTGGACTATGTTGCGTTTGTTGTATTGAGCTGTGCTGGACTATGTTGGGGTGTGTTGTATTGAGCTGTGCTGGGCTATGTTGGGGTGTGTTGTGTTGAGCTGTGCTGGACTATGTTGCGTTTGTGTTGTGTTGAGCTGTGATGGGCTATGTTGCGTTTGTTGTATTGAGTTGTGCTGGACTATGTTGCGTTTGTTGTATTGAGCTGTGCTGGGCTATGTTGCGTTTGTTGTATTGAGTTGTGCTGGGCTATGTTGTGTTTGTGTTGTATTGAGCTGTGCTGGGCTTTGTTGCGTTTGTTGTATTGAGCTGTGATGGGCTTTGTTGCGTTTGTTGTATTGAGTTGTGCTGGACAATGTTGCGTTTGTTGTATTGAGCTGTGCTGGGCTATGTTGGGGTGTGTTGTATTGAGCTGTGCTGGGCTTTGTTGCGTTTGTTGTATTGAGCTGTGCTGGACTATGTTGCGTTTGTTGTATTGAGCTGTGCTGGACTATGTTGGGGTGTGTTGTATTGAACTGTGCTGGACTATGTTGTGTTTGTGTTGTATTGAGCTGTGCAGGGCTATGTTGGGGTATGTTGTATTGAGCTGTGCTGGACTATGTTGCGTTTGTTGTATTGAGCTGTGCTGGAATATGTTGGGGTGTGTTGTATTGAGCTCTGCTGGACTATGTTGGGGTGTGTTGTATTGAGCTCTGCTGAGCTATGTTGGGGTGTGTTGTGTTGAGCTGTGCTGGACTATGTTGCGTTTGTTGTATTGAGCTGTGCTGGACTATGTTGGGGTGTGTTGTATTGAGCTGTGCTGGGCTATGTTGGGGTGTGTTGTGTTGAGCTGTGCTGGACTATGTTGCGTTTGTTGTATTGAGCTGTGCTGGGCTTTGTTGGTGTGTGTTGTATTGAGCTGTGCTGGGTTATGTTGCATTTGTTGTATTGAGCTGTGCTGGGCTATGTTGCGTTTGTTGTATGGAGCTGTGCTGGACTATGTTGGGGTGTGTTGTATTGAGCTGTGCTGGACTATGTTGCGTTTGTTGTATTGAACTGTGCTGGACTATGTTGTGTTTGTTGTATTGAACTGTGCTGGACTATGTTGGGGTGTGTTGTATTGAGCTGTGCTGGACTATGTTGCGTTTGTTGTATTGAGCTGTGCTGGACTATGTTGGGGTGTGTTGTATTGAACTGTGCTGGACTATGTTGTGTTTGTGTTGTATTGAGCTGTGCTGGGCTTTGTTGCGTTTGTTGTATTGAGCTGTGCTGGGCTATGTTGCGTTTGTTGTATTGTGCTGTGCTGGACTATGTTGGGGTGTATTGTATTGAGCTGTGCTGGACTATGTTGCGTTTGTTGTATTGAACTGTGCTGGACTATGTTGGGGTGTGTTGTATTGAGCTGTGCTGAAATATGTTGCGTTTGTTGTATTGAGCTGTGCTGGACTATGTTGGGGTGTGTTGTATTGAACTGTGCTGGACTATTTGGGGTGTGTTGTATTGAGCTGTGCTGGACTATGTTGGGGTGTGTTGTATTGAGCTGTGCTGGACTATGTTGGGGTGAGTTGTATTGAACTGTGCTGGACTATGTTGCGTTTGTTGTATTGAGCTGTGCTGGACTATGTTGGGGTGTGTTGTATTGAGCTCTGCTGGACTATGTTGTGTTTGTGTTGCATTGAGCTGTGCTGGGCTATGTTGGGGTGTGTTGTATTGAGCTGTGCTGGACTATGATGCGTTTGTTGTATTGAGCTGTGCTGGACTATGTTGGGGTGTGTTGTATTGAACTGTGCTGGACTATGTTGTGTTTGTGTTGTATTGAGCTGTGCTGGACTATTTGGGTTGTGTTGTATTGAGCTGTGCTGGACTATGTTGGGGTGTGTTGTATTGAGCTGTGCTGGACTATGTTGCGTGTGTTGTATTGAGCTGTGCTGGACTATGTTGCGTTTGTTGTATTGAGCTGTGCTGGACTATGTTGGGGTGAGTTGTATTGAACTGTGTTGGACTATGTTGCGTTTGTTGTATTGAGCTGTGCTGGACTATGTTGGGGTGTGTTGTATTGAGTCTGCTGGACTATGTTGTGTTTGTGTTGCATTGAGCTGTGCTGGGCTATGTTGGGGTGTGTTGTATTGAGCTGTGCTGGGCTATGTTGTGTTTGTGTTGTATTGACCTGTGCTGGGCTATGTTGGGGTGTGTTGTGTTGAGCTGTGCTGGACTGTGTTGCATTTGTTGTATTGAGCTGTGCTGGGCTTTGTTACATTTGTTGTATTGAGCTGTGCTGGGCTATGTTGCGTTTGTTGTATTGAGTTGTGCTGGGCTATGTTGCGTTTGTTGCATTGAGCTGTGCTGGACTATGTTGCGTTTGTTGTATTGAGCTGTGCTGGACTATGTTGCGTTTGTTGTATTGAGCTATGCTGGGCTATGTTGCATTTGTTGTCTTGAGCTGTGCTGGGCTATGTTGGGGTGTGTTGTATTGAGCTGTGCTGGGCTATGTTGCGTTTGTTGTATTGAGTTGTGCTGGGCTATGTTGCGTTTGTTGCATTGAACTGTGCTGGACTATGTTGCGTTTGTTGTATTGAGCTGTGCTGGGCTATGTTGCATTTGTTGTCTTGAGCAGTGCTGGGCTATGTTGGGATGTATTGTATTGAACTGTGCTGGACTATGTTGGGGTGTGTTGTATTGAGCTGTGCTATGTTGCGTTTGTTGTATTGAGCTGTGCTGTGCTATGTTGGGGTGTGTTGTATTGAGCTGTGCTGGGCTATGTTGCGTTTGTTGTATTGAGCTGTGCTGGGCTATGTTGGGGTGTGTTGTATTGAGCTGTGCTGGACTATGTTGCGTTTGTTGTATTGAGCTGTGCTGGACTATGTTGGGGTGTGTTGTATTGAGCTGTGCTGGGCTATGTTGGGGTGTGTTGTGTTGAGCTGTGCTGGACTATGTTGCGTTTGTTGTATTGAGCTGTGCTGGACTATGTTGGGGTGTGTTGTATTGAGCTGTGCTGGGCTATGTTGGGTTGTGTTGTATTGAGCTGTGATGGGCTATGTTGCGTTTGTTGTATTGAGTTGTGCTGGGCTATGTTGTGTTTGTGTTGTATTGAGCTGTGCTGGGCTTTGTTGCGTTTGTTGTATTGAGCTGTGATGGGCTTTGTTGCGTTTGTTGTATTGAGTTGTGCTGGACTATGTTGCGTTTGTTGTATTGAGCTGTGCTGGGCTATGTTGGGGTGTGTTGTATTGAGCTGTGCTGGGCTTTGTTGCGTTTGTTGTATTGAGCTGTGCTGGACTATGTTGCGTTTGTTGTATTGAGCTGTGCTGGACTATGTTGGGGTGTGTTGTATTGAACTGTGCTGGACTATGTTGTGTTTGTGTTGTATTGAGCTGTGCAGGGCTATGTTGGGGTGTGTTGTATTGAGCTGTGCTGGGCTATGTTGCGTTTGTTGTATTGAGCTGTGCTGGGCTATGTTGGGGTGTGTTGTGTTGAGCTGTGCTGGACTATGTTGCGTTTGTTGTATTGAGCTGTGCTGGACTATGTTGGGGTGTGTTGTATTGAGCTGTGCTGGGCTATGTTGGGGTGTGTTGTGTTGAGCTGTGCTGGACTATGTTGCGTTTGTTGTATTGAGCTGTGCTGGACTATGTTGGGGTGTGTTGTATTGAGCTGTGCTGGGCTATGTTGGGGTGTGTTGTGTTGAGCTGTGCTGGACTATGTTGCGTTTGTGTTGTGTTGAGCTGTGATGGGCTATGTTGCGTTTGTTGTATTGAGCTGTGCTGGACTATGTTGCGTTTGTTGTATTGAGCTGTGCTGGGCTATGTTGCGTTTGTTGTATTGAGCTGTGCTGGGCTATGTAGCGTTTGTGTTGTATTGAGCTGTGCTGGACTATGTTGGGGTGTGTTGTATTGAGCTGTGCTGGACTATCTTGGGGTGTGTTGTATTGAGCTGTGCTGGACTATGTTGGGGTGTGTTGTTTTGAGCTGTGCTGGGCTATGTTGGGGGGTGTTGTATTGAGATGTGGTGGGCTATGTTGGGGTGTGTTGTATTGAGCTGTGCTGGACTATGTTGGGGTGTGTTGTTTTGAGCTGTGCTGGACTATGTTGGGGTGTGTTGTATTGAGCTGTGCTGGACTATGTTGGTGTGTGTTGTATTGAGCTGTGCTGGACTATGTTGCGTTTGTTGTATTGAACTGTGCTGGACTATGTTGGGGTGTGTTGTATTGAGCTGTGCTGGACTATGTTGGGGTGTGTTGTATTGAGCTGTGCTGGACTATGTTGGGGTGTGTTGTGTTGAGCTGTGCTGGACTATGTTGCGTTTGTTGTATTGAACTGTGCTGGACTATGTTGGGGTGTGTTGTATTGAGCTGTGCTGGACTATGTTGGGGTGTGTTGTTTTGAGCTGTGCTGGACTATGTTGGGGTGTGTTGTATTGAGCTGTGCTGGACTATGTTAGGGTGTGTTGTGTTGAGCTGTGCTGGACTATGTTGGGGTGTGTTGTTTTGAGCTGTGCTGGACTATGTTGGGGTGCGTTGTATTGAGCTGTGCTGGACTATGTTGTGTTTGTGTTGTATTGAGCTGTGCTGGACTATGTTGGGGTTTGTTGTATTGAGCTGTGCTGGACTATGTTGGGGTGTGTTGTATTGAGCTGTGCTGGACTATGTTGGGGTGCGTTGTATTGAGCTGTGCTGGACTATGTTGTGTTTGTGTTGTATTGAGCTGTGCTGGACTATGTTGGGGTTTGTTGTATTGAGCTGTGCTGGACTATGTTGGGGTGTGTTGGACTGATTTCTAGGCTATAAGTCAGGACTTTTAGCACCAAGGTTTTATTTTGCTAATAGTAATTGACTGTTCTTCAGAACCTCTCATCTTTCGACAATTAACATTTAAGATTCCTCGGACTCTGGGCTATGGGGAGGTGGAGATGTAGGTCCTGCCACTGATGGGGAAGTTGGGTATATACAACAAAACCCAGAGTTTCTGGATACAGAGATGAAGAGAGACAGAAAGAGAGAGCCAGGCACACAGAGCCAGACACACAGACAGACAGAGAGAGAGACGGAGATAGACACAGAGAGAGACAAACAGAGAGATGGAGTCAGAGACAGAGTGAGAGATGAACAGAGACAGAGTGAGAGGCAGAGAGTGACAGGGAGCGAGAGAGAATGAAGGTGCAGTGTTGTTGCATTCCTGACTTTCATCATAGCTGCTGGTTATTATTAAACACCTTGTCCTCTAGCATTGTTTGGAGCTCAGTTAGGAGACAGTGAAGACCCTTCTACCCACTCCAGTCACATGAGGACAGTCAGTTCACATAACAGACTGAGCAACAGTTGGATCTACAATTGTGACCATGGTCATGTTACAAGTTCTAGGCTATGATTGACTGAGAAATGAACAATGGAGACAGCTTTAAGCTAATTAGAAGCTAACTGCTCCAATAGTTTTGCATCTCCAAAATGGACTGCCGGATTCTGGACGTTTGGGAAGTAAGGGTCGTAGATTATTTGGGTCTGCACTGTGGGAGGTGCCTTCTTTAAGATGAAATGTTAAACTGAAGGCCCCACGTCCCCTCTCATAGACATAAAAAATGCCACAGCACTATTTCGAAGAATATTAAGAAATAGGAGCAGGAGTAGGTCATTCGGCCCCTTGAGCCTGCTCCACTATTCAATAAGAACATGGTGATCTGATTGTGGTCTTAACTCCATTTTCCTGCTTGCCTCCCTTAACCCCCTTGTAGATCAAGAATCTATCTAACTCAGCCTTAAATATATTCAGTGACCCAGCCTCCACTGCTCACTGGGGTACAGAATTCCAAATATTCACGACCCTCAGAGAAGAAATTCCTCCTCATCTCTGTCTTAAACGGGAGGCCCCTTATTCTGAAACTGCCCCCTAGTTCTAGATTCCCCCCGAGGGAAAACGTCCTCTCAGCATCTACCCTGTCAAGCCCCCTCAGAATCTTATATGTTTCAATAAGATCACCTCTCATTCTTCTAAACTCCAATGAGGATAGGCTCAACCTGCTCAACCTTTCCTCATATGACAAACCCCTTCGTCCCAGGAATGAACCGAGTGAACCTTCTCTGAACTGCTTCCAATGCAAGTATATCCCTCCTTAAATAAACCAAAACTGTACACAGTACTCTAGGTGTGATCTCAACAATGCCCTGTACAGTTGTAGCAAGACTTCCCTACTTTTATATTCCATCCACCTTGCAATAAAGGCCAACATTCCATTTGCCTTCCTAATTACGTGCTAGGTACCTGCATGCTAACTCTTAGTGATTCACGTACAAGGACACGCAGATCCCTCTGTACCACAGCATTCTGCAGTCTCTCTCTATTTAAATAATATTTTGCTTTTCTATTCTTTCCACCAAAGTGGACAACCTCACATTTTCCCACATTATACTCCATGTAGCAGATTTTTGCCCACTTACTTAACGTATCTATATCCCTTTGCAGACGCTTTGTGTCCTCCTCACAACTTGCTTTCCTATTTATCTTTGTTAGGTCCACAGAATTGGCTACAATACACTTGGTCCCTTCACCCCAGTCATTAATATAGATTGTAAATAGTTGAGGCCCCAGCACTCATCCCTATGGCACTCCACTAGTTACAGTTTGCCAGCCTGTAAATTTTTCATACTAACATATGAACTAGGAGCACGAGTAGGCTATTAGGCCCCTCAAGCCTGCTCCGCCATTCTATAAGATCATGGCTGATTTGTTTGTGGACACATCTCCACTTTCCTGCCTACTCCCGATACCCTTTGACTCCCTTGTTTGTCAAGAATCTGTCAACCTCTGCCTTAAAAACATTCAATGACCCTGCCTCCATCACTGTCTGGGGAAGGGAGTTCCACAGACTCACGACCCTCTGACAGAAAAAAATTCTCCGCATCTCTGTCTTAAATGGGAGACCCCTTATTTTTAAACAGTGACCCCCTAGTTTTAGTCTCTCCCACAAGGGGAAACATCATTTCAACAACCATCCTGTGAAGTCCCCTCAGGATCTTATATGTTTCAATAAGATCACTTTTCATCCTTCTAAACTCCGATGAATGCAGACCCAACCTGTCCAACCTTTCCTCATAAGATAACCCTCTCATCCCAGTAATCAGTCGAGTGAACCTTCTCTGAACTGCGTCCAATGCCATTATATCCTTTCTTAAGTAAGGAGACCAAAATTGTACACAATTTTCATCCCAACTCTGTTTCCTGTTAGTTAGCCGATCCTCTATCCATGCTAATATATTACCCCCAACACCATGAGCATTTACCTTTTATGTGGCACTTTATCGAATGCTTATTGGAAATCCAAATACACTACATCTACTGGCTCCCCTTTATCCACCTGCTTGTTACATCCTCAAAGAACTCTAATCAATTTGACATAATTTCCCTTTCATAAAATCATACTGACTGCTGACTCCATTATGATTTTCTAAATGTCCTGCTACTACTTCCTTAATAATGGATTCTAGCATTTTCCCAATGACAGATGTTAGGCTAATTGGCCTATAGTTTCCTTATTTCTGTCTCCCTCCTTTCTTGAATAGAGATGTTACATTTGAAGACCTTTCCAGAATCTAGGGAATTTTGCAAGATTACAACCAATTCATCCACTGTCTCTGCTGCCACTTCTTAGAAGACCCTAGGATGCAGGCCATTGGTCCAGGGGACTTGTCAGCCTTTAGTCCCATTAGTTTTCTGAGTACCTTTTCTCTAGTGACAGTGATTGTTTTATGCTATTCCCTCCATTTTGCCTCTTGATTTTCTGCTATTCTTGGGATATTTTTTGTGTCTTCTACCATGAAAGCAGATATAATTTACTTGTTCAAAGTCTCTGTCATTTCCTTGTTTCCATTAATTCCCCAGTCTCATCCTCTAAGGGACCAACAGTTACTTTAGTTACTCTAGTCCTTTTTATATATTTGTAGCAGCTTTTACTGTCAGTTTTATATTTCTTGCTCGTTTACTCTCATACTCTAATTTCTTCCCTTTTTTTAGTAATCCTCTGCTGGTTTCTAAAAATGTCCCAATCTTTTGGCCTACCATTAATCTTTGCAGCATTGTTATGGCTTATCTTTCAATTTGAAACCACCCTTAACTTCCTTAGTTAGCCATGGCTGGTGCATCCTTCTCAAAGAGTCTTTCTCTACGGAATATATCTCCTTAAATATCTGCCATTGCTTCTCTATCATCTTACCTTTTAACCTATTTTCCCAGTCTACTTTAGCCAATTCTGTCTCCATACCCTTGTTATTGCCTTTATTTAAGTTTAAAACACCAGTTTCAGAGCTATATTTCTCACCCTCAAACTGAATGTGAAATTATATCATGTTATGATCACTCTTGCCTACAGGATCCTTTACTATGAGGTTGTTAATTAATCCAGTCTCATTACACATTAAAATGCCCTGCTCCCAGGTTGGTTCCAGAATGTATTGTTCTAAGAAATTGTTCTGAATATATTCTATGAACTCATCCTCCAGGCTACCGTTGCCAATTTGATTTGTCCAATTGACAGGAAGAATAAAATCACCCACAATTATTGCGGTACCTTTCTTACAAGCCCTCCTTATTTCTTGATTTATACTCTGTCCTACATTGTAGCTATTGTTAGGGGGCCTATAAACTACACCCACCAGTAACTTGTTTCCTTTGCTATTTCTTATCTCCACCTAAACTGATTCTACATCTTGATCTTCCGAGCCAAGATCATTTCTCACTACTGTACTAATCTAATCCCTTTTTAACAGAGATACCCCACCTCTTTTTCCTTTCTTCCTATCTTTCCAAAATGTCAAATACTCTTGAATAATCAGTTCCGAGCCTTGGTCACTTTGCAACCACGTCTCTGTATTGGCTATAATCATACTCATCCATCTTGTTAGGAGTGCTGCATGCATTCAGATAAAGAGCCTTTAATTCTGTCTTTTTACCATTTTTCCTCACTCTGACCTTATTTGCTGGTGCAATCTTACGTTTGTTTGCTCTGTCCCTTCCTGTCATTCTCTGGTTATCTTACCTGTATCGCTATCAAAGAACAAAGAACAGTACAGCACAGGAACATGCCATTCGGCCCTCCAAGCCTGCGCCGATCTTGATGCCTGTGTAAACTAAAACCTTCTGCACTTCCAGGGTCCGTATCCCTCTATTCCCATCCTATTCATGTATTTGTCAAGATGCCTCTTAAACGTCACCATCGTACCTGCTTCCACCACCTCCCCCGGCAGCAAGTTCCAGGCACTCACCACCCTCTGTGCACTATTGCCTTGTCCTTTCTCATTAATTTTCAAAATATCCCCTCATGTCAACTCTCCCCCCCCACTATTTAGTTTAAAGCCATCTCTGCAGCCCCAGTCATTTGATTTGCCAGGGAACTGGTCCCAGCTCAGTTTATTTGAAGGCTGTCCCAACAGTACAGATCCCACTTTCCCCAGTATTGATGCCAGTGCTCCATCAATTAAAACCCATTTCTCTCATGGCAATCTTTGAGGCATGCATTCCACTCTCTTATCTACCCTATGCCAATTTCCTAGTGGCTCAGATAGTAATCCAGAGATTATTACCTTAGTGGTTCTGCTTTTTAATTTAGTCCCCAGGTGCTCATACTCCCTCAGCAGAACCTCTTTCTTAGTCCTACCTATGTCATTGGTACCCACATGGACAATGACAACTGGATCCTTTCCCTGCCACTGCAAGTTCCTCTCCAGCCCCAAGGGATGTCCTTAACCCTGGCACCAGGCAGGCAACACAGTCTTCGGGACTCATGCTTTCGGCTGTAGAGAACCATATCTATTCCCCTAACTATACTGTCCCCTACTACTACTACATTCCTTTTTACGCCTCCCCTTTTTACACCACCATGGTGCTGTGATCAATTTGTTCATCTTCCCTGCAGTCCCTGCTCTCATCCACACAAGCTGCAATAACGTCAAACCTATTGGACAAGTGCAAGGGCTGAGGCTTCTCCATTGCGACCTTCTGGATCCCCATACCTACCTCACGTAGCCACACCCTCCTATCCCTGACCACGGACCAAATCTGAAGTACTTAACCTAAGGAGTGTGACTGCCTTCAGAACAAAGTGTCCAGGTAACTTTCCTCCTCCCTGATGTATTGCAGTGTCCGAAGCTCAGCCTCCAGCTCATCATCTCTGAGCCGAAGCTCCTCGAGCTGCAGACACACTGCAGATGTAGTTGTTGTGGATCATACTGGTGTCCACCAGCTCCCACATGCTACAGCTGTAACACATCACCTGATCTGCCATCGTTATTATGTTTTATATAACTAATTCAGTTTGAAGCTTAGAAATGTCACTCAGCAATTATTTTTGGTTATATTAAGTAGTTTAACTAGTGAAGCTATCTATTGAATACAATACTTATATCTCCCCAGTACCAGTTTTAACTACTGCACCAGTTTAGAGAGAGAGAGAACAAAAATGTAAAACTCACCAACCAATCACTTACCTGCTTACCTAATTAATGCCTCTGGGCTTCAGCTCTCATGTCTCACTGTTTCCACTCCCTCTCTTCGATTAATCCTTATTCTGTAAAGGATCAGAACAGCACCTCCTCCCTTACTGCACTGAATTCCCACACTTAACAAATTTGAGAATTGCTGAAACTGGAGACATTTTGTCGAAGTTTTTGGTCTTGCACTCATCAGGACAATTCACAAGAATACCAATGTAAAGGAAAGCAACAAATTTATACCGTATGAGAAGTGAGTGCTGATTGGTTGGCAAGTGGACTCTGATTGGTAGAGGCATTGCCATGGAGAATGCACCAGTTTATGGTAACTGACAGTTAACTGCCAAGCTTTGTTTGAAATTTAAACCAGGCAGCTTGACTCTGATTGGTCAAGGAATTGCCCTGAGGAATAAATCAGCGAATGGCTGTCACTTACTTTGTTCAGCTGATGCAGGGGTGCAATGTTTGTACATGTTCTTTCTGTCTGCAAAGAACAGGGTCCTGTATATTAATATATGTAGCTTTCAGTACATGCAAATGCGAGCCCCACTGACAATCTTAAATTGGTTGTCAGTGCAATTCTGAGCACACTGAGCATTATTTAGCAAATCTTGTCCAATCGCAGAATCACATCTAATGTTGGACACTGTGTTTTGAGTTTTGCAAGCACAGGCTGGTTGTGTACAGCCTGTACCTTGCCCGTTGTGAACAGTGGAAGGGACATGTTGTACACAGAGCCCTGTTCTTTGCAGACAGAAAGAACATGTACACACATTGTGCCTGTTGCAGCTAAACAAAATAAGTGACAGCCATTCACTGGTTCAATGCCTTGACCAGTCAGAGTCAAGCTGCTTGGTTTAAATTTCAAACAAAGTTGGCAGTTAACTATCAGTCATCGTAAACTGGTGCATTCTCCATGGCAATTCCTCTACCAATCAGAGTCCAACCAATCAGCACTCTCTTCTCATACAGTATAAATTTGTTGCTTTCCCTTACATTGGTATTCTTGCGGATTGTCCTGACGAGTGCAAGATGAAAAGTTTTGACAAAATGTCTCTATTTTCAGCAAACTCAAGTTCTGTACTACTAAATGACTACTTACCAAATTCCTGAATGAAGCACCCAATATTTATCCCTCAATCAACATCATGTCCTGAGGTCTTGAAAGGCAAATTTGACACAAGACTTTACATGCGTGACTATGTGACACCTGAATTGTGATAGACATCTTAAAGTATAAAGCTTCAGTGATTGTAATAACTTTAAAACGCCTTGATTTTAACATTTTCATCCTTGTTTTCAAATCTCTTCATGGCCTCGCCCCTCCCTATCTCTGTAATCTCCCCCAAGAACATAAGAACCTAAGAACCAGGAGCAGGAGTAGACCATCTGCTCTGCCATTCAATAAGATCATGATCTTCTGCCTCAACTCCTGTCTGCTCCCCATATCCCTTGATTCCCTGAGAGACCAAAAAATATACTCAACGATAGAGCATCCACAACCCTCTGGGGTAGAGAATTCCAAAGAGTCACAACCCTCTGAGTGAAGACGTTTCTCCTCCATTCAGTCCAAAATGATCGTCCCCTTATCCTGAGGCTTTGCCCCTGTGTTCTAGATTCCCCAGCCAGGGGAAACAGTGTCACCATTGGCGGCCGTGCCTTTAGTCGCCAAGGCCATAAGCTCTGAAATTCCCTCCATAAACCTCTCCAACTCTCTCTCCTCCTTCGAGACGTTTCTTAAAACCTATATCTCCTTATGTGGATCACTGTCAAATTTAGTCTGATTATGCTCCTCTGAAGTGCCTTGGGATATTTTACCACGTGAAAGGCACTGTATAAATGTAAGTTGTTGTTGTAAGCTCTTACAAGTTCTATAATTCTGTTTTCGCTTCAGATGACGACATTCTGTGTGTTTCCACGTGATCAGCCGAGGCCCTGTTCATGAAGTGATTTCATCTAAAGTCTAAACAGCGCGCTTCGTGACCCGATCTCAATCTCGCAATGAGCTCATCCGCTATAGGAGCCTTCACCCTTGGTAGGTGGCAGCAATCTTGTGCCCCTTTATTTGTCTGAGTCGCTGCCTGCGGAGAGATGTGGCACTGAATAGGGGATAGGTTCCAGACAGAGCAATGTGTAGTTTCCTTGCACTCTTCTACGTGAAGTTGTCCTGTTTAAAAATGAGCTCCCACCCCAGGTTGCTTCCCCAAATCAGTCCAAACCTTTGTTATTGAACTGTATCTCCCTGAGATCCACTAATCCCAACTTCCACTCACCTTTTCATGTTCCCCCGTCCACAAGGCACTATCTCATTCCCTTTTTAAATGAATTGATGGACACTGCTTTCAATAATTGTTTGTGGTCGAGAATCCTACCTTCTAACCAATCTGTGTACCGTGTCAGGAAATACTGGAAATGTTCAGCAGGTGAGGCAGCATCTGTGGGCCAAATTTTGTCACGGAGGAGGAGGAGGAGGAGGCGGAGGTGGAGGCCGGGAAATTCAGACAGTTATACATCGTGATGATTCCCCACGTTGTCCTGCCTTCGGGCGAGTTTACAAAGGGTGGGTTGCCATGGGAATTGGTAACCCGCTCCACATTGGCAGGCAGACAATTAAGGCCCTACTTCGGGGTCATTTTCAGAACCTGCCGGCATTTTCCCAGAGTCAGACTGGCCCCCCGCTGAGTTCAGAGCCTGGCAGTAACTTGGAGGCAGCCTCCGGGCAGCAGGCCAGAGGGCCATTGGCGCCTCCTCTCATTGGCTCAATGAATGAGCTGCAAGTATGAAAAGGCCGCATTTGCGGCCAAACCATTAAAACCCCTCCACACTGATGGCCTTAACAACTGTTGGCCTTCCTTCATTTTAAATTTCAGCAGGTTTCGGAGAGCACCTCCATTATGAGACGCCCCAGCACTTGCCATTCTGCCTCAGCAGTGTCCACCTCGCTCCGGTGAGTGCTGTGGGGCCTCCCATTGAGCCTCTCGCCTTGGGAACCTGCCTGTCATCCTTAATGGATGGTGAATGCAGAGCCGACCAATTAGGAGCCCGCCTTGCGTATAGTTGCGCCAGTGGGCACCTTGATGACAAGCGCGGGTTCAGAACCCACACCTGGTCCTGATGTCGAGTTCCGGACTCCAGCAGGAAAATTCAGCCCAATGTTTCAGGTCAATGAGCTTTTGAAAGGTTCATCCTACCTGTCTCTCGCCACAGATACTGTCTGACCTGCTGAGTGTTTCCAGCATTTTCTCTTTTCATTCCCTATCTCTAGCATCTGCAGTATTCTGCATTTTGTGTAGTGTCAGCTGAGGTTCAGTGGGTTGCACTCTCACATCTGAGTCAGGGTGTGGGTTCAAGCTCCACTCCAGAGTCTTCAGCACACTCTGGCGCAGCACTGAGGGAGTTCTGCACTGCCAGAGGTGCCGACATTTCAAATGAGACGTTAAACCAAGGCCCCCATCTGCCCTCTCCAGTAGATGTACAAGATCCCAGGGGAATTCTCCCCGATGTATTTATCCCTCTACCTACATTACTAAAAAACTGATTATCTGCTAATTTATCTCGTTACTATGTGTAATTTGGCTGCTGTGTTTCCTACATTGCAACAGGAAGTATTCCATTGGCTCGGAAGTGCTTTGTGACATTCTTTCAGTCTCTGCTCATGTTGAATAAGTTAGATGATAAGTCCTCACAGAACCCTTGGCTCTTCCCAATCTGCAGGTAAAAAAAAAATGCTGCCTCCATTGTTTCTCACATTCGTGATGGCCAAACACGGGCATTTGAGGGTGACTGTTCTAAATTTACACTCCTGTCATAGGATCCCAATCCCTGGGAGAATATGTCGGGAAATCGCAGGGCTGTGACCTTCCATCCAATAATATTCACCCGTAGATTTTCGTCTGTAATACGAGCAGAAGGAGCATGGCAAGGAGCGCGGCTGGCACTTCATGATATGCAACCCTGACGGGCAAGGAGTTTACCAGGAGTGCAGAATCCTAAACCTGCGGGTGCATTTGCTGGTGCAATTTAGACAAGCTGAGGCAGAGTGAGTGTTGACAATCCTTTCTCTTCTCTTTGCAGTCCTGTTGCTGACTTTGGCAGAAGGTGTGAGAGAGAAGGGGCGGAAGAGCAAAAGAACATGTAGGTGAACGATTCGGACACCCAGACACCATGTGACTGCTTCCTGCCAACAGGAGAACATCCAAAGGCAAACCAGGCACTGGGCTTCATTTCTATAGAACAGAGAGGTTGTGCCAATCAGGAAAGAACACACAGGCTGGGCTTCATTTCTAGAGGGATAGAATTGAAAAGTAGGGAAGTTATGTTAAACTTGTATAGAAACTTGGTCAGATCACAATTGGAGTATTGTGAAGAGTTTCAGTCAACGTATTACAAAAAGGATTTGGAGGAACTGGAGAAGGTGCCGAAAATGATTAGCAAGGGTGATACCTGAACTGAGAGGAGATACTTATCAGGAAAGATTGAACAGGCTGGGGGTCTTTCCTCTAGAAAAGACAAGACTGAGGGGCAACCTGATAGAGGTCTTTAAAATTATGATAGGGTAGATGTAGAGAAAATGTTTCCACTTGTGTGGGAGTCTAAAAAACTAGAGGCCTTAAATATAAGGTAGTCAGTAATAAATCCAATAGGGAGTTCAGGAGACACTACTTTACTCAAAAAGTCAAAAGAAAAGAAAGGAAGTCTTGCATTTATATGACGCCTTTCATGACCACCAGACATCTCAAAGTGCTTTACAGTCAATGAAATACAGTCGCTGTTGTAATGTAGGAAACATGGCAGCCAAGTTGCACACAAACAGTAATGCAATAATGACCAGATAATCTGTATTTGTGAGGTTGGTTGAGGGATAAATATTGGCCAGGATGCCAGGGAGAACTCCCCTGCTGTTCTTCGAAATAGAGGCATAGTATCTTCTACATGCATCCGAGAGGGCAGACATGGCCTCAGTTTAATGTTTCATCCAAAAGACAGCACTGCCAGGAATGCAGTACTCCATTAGAATGTCAGCCTAGATTTTTGTGTATAACTCCCAGAGTAGGTCTTGAACCCACAACCTTTTGACACTAGAGGGAAGAATCCACCAAACAAGCCACAGCTACTACCATGGTAAGGTGATGGGACTCACTACCACAATGGGAAGTTGCAGTAAATAGCGGAGATGCATTGAAGGGGAAACTTGATAAGTACATGAGGGAGAAAGGGCATGGTGACAGGGTGAGGTGAAGTAGGGTGGGAGTCAGCTTGTGTGGAGCAAAAGCCTGTTTCGGTGCTGGACTGGACAGAGGGCTCACGGTGGGTCTGACCACAACTGGACACAGGGCTCACCATGGGTCTGACCACAACTGGACAGAGGGCTCACCATGGGTCTGACCACAACTGGACAGAGGGCTCACCATGGGTCTGACCACAACTGGACAGAGGGCTCACGGTGGGTCTGACCACAACTGGAGAAAGGGCTCACGGTGGGTCTGACCACAACTGGACACAGGGCCCATGGTGGGTCTGACCACAACTGGAGAAAGGGCTCACGGTGGGTCTGACCTCAACTGGACAGAGGGCTCACGGTGGGTCTGACCACAACTGGACACAGGGATCACGGTGGGTCTGACCACAACTGGACACAGGGCTCACGGTGGGTCTGACCACAACTGGACACAGGGCTCATGGTGGGTCTGACCACAACTGGACACAGGGCTCATGGTGGGTCTGACCACAACTGGACACAGGGCTCACGGTGGGTCTGACCACAACTGGACACAGGGCTCACGCTGGGTCTGACCACAACTGGACACAGGGCTCACGGTGGGTCTGACCACAACTGGAGAAAGGGCTCACGGTGGGTCTGACCACAACTGGACACAGGGCTCACGGTGGGTCTGACCACAACTGGACACAGGGCTCATGGTGGGTCTGACCACAACTGGACACAGGGCTCACGGTGGGTCTGACCACAACTGGACAGAGGGCTCACCATGGGTCTGACCACAACTGGACAGAGGGCTCACCATGGGTCTGACCACAACTGGACAGAGGGCTCACGGTGGGTCTGACCACAACTGGAGAAAGGGCTCACGGTGGGTCTGACCACAACTGGACACAGGGCCCATGGTGGGTCTGACCACAACTGGAGAAAGGGCTCACGGTGGGTCTGACCTCAACTGGACAGAGGGCTCACGGTGGGTCTGACCACAACTGGACACAGGGATCACGGTGGGTCTGACCACAACTGGACACAGGGCTCACGGTGGGTCTGACCACAACTGGACACAGGGCTCATGGTGGGTCTGACCACAACTGGACACAGGGCTCATGGTGGGTCTGACCACAACTGGACACAGGGCTCACGGTGGGTCTGACCACAACTGGACACAGGGCTCACGCTGGGTCTGACCACAACTGGACACAGGGCTCACGGTGGGTCTGACCACAACTGGAGAAAGGGCTCACGGTGGGTCTGACCACAACTGGACACAGGGCTCACGGTGGGTCTGACCACAACTGGACACAGGGCTCATGGTGGGTCTGACCACAACTGGACACAGGGCTCACGGTGGGTCTGACCACAACTGGACACAGGGCTCACGGTGGGTCTGACCACAACTGGACACAGGGCTCACGCTGGGTCTGACCACAACTGGACACAGGGCTCACGGTGGGTCTGACCACAACTGGAGAAAGGGCTCACGGTGGGTCTGACCACAACTGGACACAGAACTCACGGTGGGTCTGACCACAACTGGACACAGGGCTATCGCTGGGTCTGAACACAACTGGACAGAGGGCTCACGATGTGTCTGACCACAACTGGACAGAGGGCTCACGCTGAGTCTGACCACAACTGGACACAGGACTCACGGTGGGTCTGACCACAACTGGACACAGGGCTCACGGTGGGTCTGACCACAACTGGACACAGGGCTCACGGTGGGTCTGACCACAACTGGACACAGGGCTCATGGTGGGTCTGACCACAACTGGACACAGGGCTCACGGTGGGTCTGACCACAACTGGACACAGGGCTCACGGTGGGTCTGACCACAACTGGACACAGGGCTCACGGTGGGTCTGACCACAACTGGACACAGGGCTCACGGTGGGTCTGACCACAACTGGACACAGGGCTCATGGTGGGTCTGACCACAACTGGACACAGGGCTCACGGTGGGTCTGACCACAACTGGACACAGGGCTCACGCTGGGTCTGACCATAACTGGACACAGGGCTCACGCTGGGTCTGACCACAACTGGACACAGGGCTCACGGTGGGTCTGACCACAACTGGAGAAAGGGCTCACGGTGGGTCTGACCACAACTGGAGAAAGGGCTCACGGTGGGTCTGACCACAACTGGACACAGGGCTCACGCTGGGTCTGACCACAACTGGACACAGGGCTCACGCTGGGTCTGACCACAACTGGACACAGGGCTATCGCTGGGTCTGAACAAAACTGGACACTGGGCTATCGCTGGGTCTGACCACAACAGGACACAGGGCTCACGGTGGGTCTGACCACAACTGGACAGAGGGCTCACGGTGGGTCTGACCACAACTGGACAGAGGGCTCACGGTGGGTCTGACCACAACTGGACACAGGGCTCACCATGGGTCTGACCACAACTGGACAGAGGGGTCACGGTGGGTCTGACCACAACTGGACAGAGGGCTCACGCTGAGTCTGACTACAACTGGACACAGGACTCACGGTGGGTCTGACCACAAGTGGACACAGGACTCACGGTAGGTCTGACCACAACTGGACACAGGGCTCACGGTGGGTCTGACCACAACTGGACACAGGGCTCATGGTGGGTCTGACCACAACTGGACACAGGGCTCACGGTGGGTCTGACCACAACTGGACACAGGGCTCACGGTGGGTCTGACCACAACTGGACACAGGGCTCATGGTGGGTCTGACCACAACTGGACACAGGGCTCATGGTGGGTCTGACCACAACTGGACACAGGGCTCACGGTGGGTCTGACCACAACTGGACACAGGGCTCACGCTGGGTCTGACCACATCTGGACACAGGGCTCACGGTGGGTCTGACCATAACTGGAGAAAGGGCTCACGGTGGGTCTGACCACAACTGGAGAAAGGGCTCACGGTGGGTCTGACCACAACTGGACACAGGGCTCACGGTGGGTCTGACCACAACTGGACACAGGGCTCACGCTGGGTCTGACCACAACTGGACACAGGGCTATCGCTGGGTCTGAACACAACTGGACACAGGGCTATCGCTGGGTCTGACCACAACAGGACACAGGGCTCACGGTGGGTCTGACCACAACTGGACAGAGGGCTCACGGTGGGTCTGACCACAACTGGACAGAGGGCTCACGGTGGGTCTGACCACAACTGGACACAGGGCTCACCATGGGTCTGACCACAACTGGACAGAGGGGTCACGGTGGGTCTGACCACAACTGGACACAGGGCTCACGGTGGGTCTGAACACAACTGGACACAGGGCTCACCATGGGTCTGACCACAACTGGACACAGGGCTATCGCTGGGTCTGAAGACAACTGGACAGAGGGCTCACGGTGGGTCTGACCACAACTGGAGAAAGGGCTCACGGTGGGTCTGACCACAACTGGACACAGGGCTCATGGTGGGTCTGACCACAACTGGAGAAAGGGCTCACGGTGGGTCTGACCTCAACTGGACAGAGGGCTCACGGTGGGTCTGACCACAACTGGACACAGGGCTCACGGTGGGTCTGACCACAACTGGACACAGGGCTCATGGTGGGTCTGACCACAACTGGACACAGGGCTCATGGTGGGTCTGACCACAACTGGACACAGGGCTCACGCTGGGTCTGACCACAACTGGACACAGGGCTCACGCTGGGTCTGACCACAACTGGACACAGGGCTCACGCTGGGTCTGACCACAACTGGACACAGGGCTCACGCTGGGTCTGACCACAACTGGACACAGGGCTCATGGTGGGTCTGACCACAACTGGACACAGGGCTCATGGTGGGTCTGACCACAACTGGACACAGGGCTCACGCTGGGTCTGACCACAACTGGACACAGGGCTCACGCTGGGTCTGACCACAACTGGACACAGGGCTCACGGTGGGTCTGACCACAACTGGACACAGGGCTCACGGTGGGTCTGACCACAACTGGACACAGGGCTCACGGTGGGTCTGACCACAACTGGACACAGGGCTCATGGTGGGTCTGACCACAACTGGACACAGGGCTCACGGTGGGTCTGACCACAACTGGAGAAAGGGCTCACGGTGGGTCTGACCACAACTGGACACAGGACTCACGGGTCTGACCACAACTGGACACAGGGCTATCGCTGGGTCTGAACACAACTGGACAGAGGGCTCACGGTGGGTCTGACCACAACTGGACAGAGGGCTCACGCTGAGTCTGACCACAACTGGACACAGGACTTACGCTGGGTCTGACCACAACTGGACACAGGACTCACGCTGGGTCTGACCACAACTGGACAGAGGACTCACGGTGGGTCTGACCACAACTGGAGAAAGGGCTCACGGTAGGTCTGACCACAACTGGACACAGGGCTCACGCTGGGTCTGACCACAACTGGACAGAGGGCCCACGGTGGGTCTGACCACAACTGGACAGAGGGCTCACGCTGAGTCTGACCACAACTGGACACAGGACTCACGGTGGGTCTGACCACAACTGGACACAGGGCTCACGGTGGGTCTGACCACAACTGGACACAGGGCTCACGGTGGGTCTGACCACAACTGGACACAGGGCTCACGGTGGGTCTGACCACAACTGGACACAGGGCTCACGGTGGGTCTGACCACAACTGGACACAGGGCTCACGGTGGGTCTGACCACAACTGGACAGAGGGCTCACGGTGGGTCTGACCACAACTGGACACAGGGCTCACGCTGAGTCTGACCACAACTGGACACAGGGCTCACGGTGGGTCTGACCACAACTGGACAGAGGGCTCACGCTGAGTCTGACCACAACTGGACACAGGGCTCACGGTGGGTCTGACCACAACTGGACAGAGGGCTCACGCTGAGTCTGACCACAACTGGACAGAGGGCTCACGCTGAGTCTGACCACAACTGGACACAGGACTCACGCTGGGTCTGACCACAACTGGACAGAGGGCTCACGCTGGGTCTGACCACAACTGGACAGAGGGCTCACGGTGGGTCTGACCACAACTGGACAGAGGGCTCACGCTGAGTCTGACCACAACTGGACACAGGACTCACGCTGGGTCTGACCACAACTGGACAGAGGGCTCACGCTGAGTCTGACCACAACTGGACACAGGACTCACGCTCACAGTGGGCCTGACCAGGGTGGTGTGCAGGTTGGTCCTGATTGTCTCTGCCTTGTACCTTACTGTTCTCACTCTGTGATTTGATTGTTTATGAACCCGATTTTATCTCTGTGTAAGTGAATGAGTTTTGAATGAGTTAATAATTGTCTGTTTGTGTTTACATCTTCAGTCTTGCCTCAGATAGACTGTGACATCAGAGCGGGCAAGATAAAGGTGTCTGAGTTTGTCGCGAGGTGCCCACCCGGATGTGTGGGCACGAAGCAGGCTGTCTGGGGCACTGACATCTACGCATCCGTTTCCAGTGTGTGTGGTGCAGCTATTCACAGGTCAACAGCTCTCCTGTTTTTGTTACATTCGAGTGGTTTACAGATGTCATTTCTCTCCTCGGCAACATGTTGTATTAGCCATCTGGTCTCAGGCTCAGCCTGCTTAGCATCACAGAATACACCAGTACAGAAGGAGGCCATTCAGCCCATTGTGCCTGATCTCTCTTAGTTCACTAGATTGATTCCTGGGTTGAGAGGGTGTCCTCTGAAGAAAGATTGGGTAGAATGGGATTATACTCTCTGGAGTTTAGAAGAATGAGAGGTGATCTCATTGAAACATATAAAATTCTTCGAGGACTTAACTGGGTAGATTCTGAGGGGCTGCTTCCCCGGTTGGAGAGTCTAGATCTAGGGGGTAATAGTTTTAGAATAAGGGGTCAGCGATTTCGCACTGAAATGAGAAATTTCTTCACTCAAAGGGTTGTGAATCATTGAAATTTTCTACTGCAGAGGGTTCTGGATACTCAATCATTGAGTATATACAAGACTGAGATTGATAGATATCTGGTTACTAAAGGAATGTGTGGAGTGGGCAGGAAAGTGGAGTTTATTTATTTATTTAGAGATACAGCACTGAAACAGGCCCTTCGGCCCACCGAGTCTGTGCTGACCATCAACCACCCATTTATACTAATCCTACATTAATCCCATATTCTCTACCACATCCCCACCTTCTCTCAATTCCCTTACCAATACGAGAGGCAATTTACAATAACCAATTTACCTATCAACCTGCAAGTCTTTTGCTGTGGGAGGAAACCGGAGCACCCGGTGGAAACCCACACGGCCACTGGGAGAACTTGCAAACTCCGCACAGGCAGTACCCAGAATTGAACCCAGGTCGCTGGAGCTGTGAGGCTGCGGTGCTAAGCACTGCGCCACTGTGCCGCCCTCCCCCGAGTTGCGGTGTAAGATATGCCATGATCGTATTGAATGGTGGAGCAGGCTCGAGAGGTTTTAATATTCATAACAGTTTACTATGACATTTTCATGCTTAAAAAAGCAAATGTCATGAGTGAAGTCTTGATCCCACTGCCCTGGATGACTCCCTTTCAGCCTCCTGTCAGGGTTGAATTTAACTGATCGTAGCTATGTTAATGTTAACACCAGCCTTGATTGCTCAAGGACCATTCCAACGAAACATCACAGGGACCATGCTAATGCTTGCCTGATATCAGCTCCTTGTGGGTGAAGCTCCAATTTGGAACTCTCCCCAAAAGGCTGCTGAGGTTGGGGGTCAATTGAAACTTTCAACACAGAGATTGGTAGATTTTTGTTAACTAAGGGTGTTAAGGGATATGCAACCAAGGCGGGTAAATGGAGTTAAGATACAGATGAGCGGTGATCTAATTGAATGGCGGAACAGGTTTGAGGGGCTGAATGGCCTCCTCCTATTCCTATGACTATGCATTTGGAAATTTGGTCCAGTTTGCTCACCGCTCCCGATCTCTGTAATCTCCTGTAACCCTGCGAAACTTCTGCATTTCTCCAGTTCTGACCACTTGTGCTTCTCCGATTTAAATCACTCCACCACTGGTACCATGTCTTCAGCTTCCAAAGTCCTAAGCTTACAGAGAGAGGGAGGGTTGTAGGGCTGGAGGAGGTTACAGAGAGAGGGAGGGTTGTAGGGCTGGAGGAGGTTACAGGGATAGGAAGGGTTGTAGGGTTGGAGAAGGGTACAGAGAGAGGGAGGGTTGTAGGGTTGGAGAAGGGTACAGAGAGAGGGAGGGTTGTAGGGCTGGAGGTGGTTACAGGGATGGGGAGGGTTGGAGGAGGGTACAGAGAGAGAGAGGGTTGTAGGGCTGGAGGAGGTTACAGAGATAGGGAGGGTTGTAGGGTTGGAGGAGGTTACAGAGATAGGGAGGGTTGTAGGGCTGGAGGAGGTTACAGAGAGAGGGAGGGTTGTAGGGCTGGAGGAGGTTGCAGGGATAGGGAGGATTGTAGGGTTGGAGAAGGGTACAGAGAGAGGAAGGGTTGTAGGGCTGGAGGTGGTTACAGGGATGGGGAGGGTTGTAGGAGGGTACAGAGAGAGGGAGGGTTGTAGGGCTGGAGGAGGTCACAGAGAGGGAGGGTTGTAGGGTTGGAGGAGGTTACAGGGATAGGGAGAGTTGTAGGGCTGGAGGAGGTTACAGAGAGAGGGAGGGTTGTAGGGCTGGAGGAGGTTACAGAGGGAAGCAGGGTTGTTGAGTTGGAGAAGGTTACACGGATAGGGAGGGTTGTAGGGCTGGAGGAGGTTACAGGGAGGGAGGGTTGTAGGACTAGAGGAGGTTACAGGGATAGGAAGGGTTGTAGGGCTGGAGGAGGTTACAGGGATAGGGAGGGTTGTAGGGCTGGAGGAGGTTACAGGGATAGTGAGGGATGGAGGGGCTGGAGGAGGTTACAGGGAGGGAGGGTTGTAGGGGCTGGAGGAGGTTCCAGAGGGAGGCAGGGTTGTAGGGCTGGAGCAGGTTACAGGGATAGGGAGGGATGTAGGGGCTGGAGGAGGTTACAGAGAGAGGGAGGGTTGTAGGGCTGGAGGAGGTTACAGGGATAGGGAGGGATGTAGGGGCTGGAGGAGGTTACAGAGGGAGGCAGGGTTGTAGGGCTGGAGGAGGTTACAGGGATAGGGAGGGATGTAGGGGCTGGAGGAGGTTACAGAGAGAGGGAGGGTTGTAGGGCTGGAGGAGGTTACAGGGATAGGGAGGGATGTAGGGGCTGGAGGAGGTTACAGAGGGAGGCAGGGTTGTAGGGTAGGAGGAGGTTACATGAGGTCATGGAGGGATCTGAGAATGAGGATGATAATTTTAAATGGAGCAGGAAGATGTTAACAAGCCCATTGTTTACCATAGTGGTGTCATTGACAACAGAGGAGGAAAGATTCACGTGCGGAAGGCGCCCAGCAGCTCCAGTTACAAAGGGACTTTCTCCCATGGCGTTCGATCCCTGTCACTCCCCAGATGGAGAGAGTCTTTCATGGTGTCAGGTAATCGTTTCCAAGCTTTAAATTTAATTAAGAAGCTCAGATTGAAGGGCGCACTTGTTCTGTTTTACCCTTGATTTTGTCATTTGGCTGTTCGACAACAAGAATTAAGGGCACAGTATAAGGTAGGTTGTTTCAGATAAGAAGCTGTGATTGGGAAGCCTCACTCAGTGGGAGAGTAGGGCAAAGAATCAGATGCAGAGCTTGAATCGAGCTCCTAGTTGTCTGGCCATTACAATTAATGCGAAGGAAATGGAAGGAGCAAATCCTGATCTACCGATTGGCACTCTCAGTGGGTGAGGCTCCCCACCTGGAGTCATCTGCCTTGTATCCACTTAGCAGAGGAGCTCCCTTTAAGATTCATTTTGACCCGAGCACTCCCTTCTTACAAACATTTCCTGCCAGAATTGACTTAATCCTAATAAGCATTTTTTGCATCATAAACTGGTTTGTGATGGAACTAACCTTCCCTACTCAACCACCAAATAATTGGAGTTGCCAACTCTTATTGTACATATTCCTGGAGGTTACATCACATGACCCCTTGCCTCCAATCACCCCTCCTGGTCAAACAGCCTTTTCTACATCTGAATTTTTTTTTATAATTAATAAACCAAAGTCTTCAAAGTAAATGACATGTCTCCCAGATTTTATTGCTCACAGTCGTGTCCAAAGGATTAATTTTTAATTCCTGGAGACTCCAGGAAAATCCGTGAGGGTTGGTAATCCGACAAATAATCCTGCTTTACTGTCTTTCGCCATGAATCCTGGTTAGCTTTCTCCGTCAAAATCTAAATCATTGTTGGAGGTTCTGTCTTTCCAATGAGACGTTAAACCAAGGCCCCACCCGTCCTCTCAGGTGGATGTGAAAAATCCTCTAGCACTGTTTGAAGAAGAGTAGGGGAGGTCATCCCCCCCCGACCCGACCCCTGCACCCCCTCCCCCCACCCCCACCTGGCCAATATTTATCCCTCAGCCAACATCATGAAAACAGATTCACCTTATTTACTGTGTGCGGGAGCTTGCTGTGCACAAATGGGCTGCTGCGTTTCTACACTACAAGTGTAGTCCATTACTGGTGAAGGGCTCTTAAACCCCTGATAAAGCTTCTCCTCTCTGAGGCAGCAGGTACTTGTGTTGTGATGTTGAAGTTAAAGTTAATAATCAGTGGCGGGGTGTCCTGCCCGCGAACCCCAACTGGAAAATTGCAGGCTGTACTTATTGCACCTGACTTTTTGTTTTGTGAGGCCAGTTGGGTAAAGAAAGACTGGCATCGATATATCCTCAGAATATCTCAAAGCATTTCATAACCAGTGAAGTTGTTTTTTCAGAAGTGCAGTCTCTGTTATAATGTAGCAAACACAGCAACCAATTTGCACACAGGGAGATCCCACCAAGGCAATGTGATAACAGCCTGATAACGTGTTTCAGTGAAGTCAGTTGACAGACAAACATAATCTCTTCTTCAAGTAGCACCATGGAGTATTTTACACCCACCTGAGAGGACAGACAGGGCCAGAGTTTAACACCTTATCTGAAAGACAGCACCTTTGACAGCATAGCACTCCCTCAATACTGCACTGGAGGGTCAGCTTTTAATTTGTGTGCTCACGTTTCTGGAGGAGGAGGATTTAAACCCACAAGCTTCTGACTCAGAGATGAAAGTGCTACGACTGAGCCACAGCTGATACCCAGATATGGCGTGAGCTGCTCTCAATGTACCAACTGCACTCTGTACTCCTCATGATGTCCGGTCTCAATGTTCACCAAACATTCCTTCTGTCTATTCCTCTAGAGCTCAAACAACAGAAAGGAGTGAACTATCCATCAATCCTTGAATTTCTGCCTTCAAGAACCTCGAGAATCAGGACAGGTAAATGTTTTGGCTTGGAACTGGTGTCGTGGGACATGAATAGCAAGCTCTGTTACAGAATTAAACACTGTCCTTGATACTTCATTAACATAATCTCACTGGAGGAGGTGGAAGTTGGGGAGGGGGAGGTGTCCCAATGGCTCTGCCACTGAGTGCACCATCCCAGTACGGTACTGAGCCAAATAGACTAGTCATAATTACTATTTCCCTAATGAATGAAAGACAGATATAATGCATTACCACAAAATCACTAAAATATCAATGGAAGCAGTTTTTAGGGATAGAGTTCCAATCCCAGCTTCAGCCCTGGGCTGTGCTGAGTTAGTTGAATGTTAGTGTGGGCTGGGAGTGGGAGGATGCTTCAATGCCTCTTTGGTTAGGAAGCAGGAAAATATCATCCACACTTCCCAATTTTTGATCTGGTGCAGGCACGACGGGCCGAATGGCCACCTGCTTTGCTGAAAGATTCTTGCTGGAAAGGGTGGGCGTGTGGGCCTTGAGGGAAATATTTAAATAGGCCACGAGGAGATGAGGCCTCTTTGATTATCACTGAAGTCAAATTCAGTTTAACTTCGCAAAAGGACACAACATTAATCTGTTTTTTTTTCTGGGTAATGGGGTGTTTTACACAGAGAAGCTGAAGACTACCAACGTGCCAGCTCCCACAACCACAGTCACAACACCCAAACCAACCAGCAGCACTACAACACGGCAGGCTGGAACACCTCAGCAAGTTGGATGTGATGCCACCACTACCAAACTTCCTGCGCCAAGGACCATCGTACCAACCAGCACCTCTCAACAGACTGCCCCCACTCAGCCGCTCCTGTTTGAAGTGAGGGATGCGGGTTAGTGGCATTGGGGAACTGGGGAAATGGTTCAGGGAACCTATCACTGCTTCAGAGGCTGGGCTAGGATCCCAAAGGACCTCAAATCACTGAAGGTTGGTTAAGAGCTGCAGTCCATCTGTCCGTCCAGTGTCTGGGCTCTCTGATGGTAGCGTTGTGGAGTTTTGCTAATGGAAGATGATCATTTATTGTGTGCACAATCCCTGCTGTTGGCTCTTGCAGCAAGGTCAGGGGCAGAACAAGGATTGGGAAACTGCAGATTTGAGGGCATCGCCTCTGCTCCATATTCATTTTGCAGTGTGCCCAATTCGACCTCCCTCCTTGGGTCACAGGTCAAAGGTTGGATAATCCACTTCTGAAACCATCCAGCCCTAAAGAAAAACTTAGTAGCCTATGAAAAGCCTGGATTTGTACCAAGGGCATGTGGCTGGTTTTCACTTCTAAATTATTCAACAATAGGATTAGTAGCACTCTACCCCCTGAGTCAGAAGATTGTGTGTTCCAATCCCACTCGAGACTTGAACACATAATCCCAGTGCAGTACTGAGGGAGCGTTGCACTGTCAGAGGTGCTGTCTTTCCAGATGAGACATTAAACTGAAGCACCACCAGCCCTCTAAGGTGAATGTAAAATGGCATTGTGTTGAAGAAGATGTTGCTATTCGTATCTGTCTTGCCCAATATTTATGCCTCAATCTATCACAAAAATAGGTATTCTGGTCATGCTCACATTGCTGTTTCTGGGAGCTTGCTGTGCAAAAAGAAGTTGCACATGTCCTTCCCACCACCCACCACCCCCCCCCCCCCCCCCCGCGACCTCCAGCATCTTGAAGAATAAAAGTGGCAAGTGTTTGGAGAGTGATGCCCAGCAGGAGTGTGGGTTTATGATTTAAGGTTGTGGCCCCTTTTTCTGGACTCCCTCTATGTACCTTATCAACTCCTTTAATCATCTTAGACACCTCAATTAGATTACCCCTTAATCTTCTATACACAAAGAAATACAAGCCGAGTCTATGCAATCTGGTCTTGTGATTTAACCCTTTTAGCCCCAGTACCATTCTGGTGAATCTGTTCTGCACCCCCTCCAAGACCAATATATTCTTCCTGAGGTGCAACACCCAGACCAGAATGCAGTATTCCAGCAGGGGTCTAACCAGAGCTCTGTACAACTGTAACATAACATCCACCCCTTTGTACTCCAGCCCTCTGAGATAAAGATCAGCAAGTTATGAGCTCTTTTGATTACTTATTATCACCATCTACTGTGTTTTAATAATTTGTATCAATTCCAGGTCACATTCTCTCTCCACATGGCAGGGGGCAGCAATCAGGTAGGCGGCTAATTAAATTGCCAGGCGCTCTTTTATTTTTTTCTATCTGTGTCGCTTTTGATTTGCGGTGCAGTAAAGATCCCGACTGACAGAGTGACATTACCTTCCCAGCTTTCCGAGGGTCAGCTGTGTCTGAGCTCACCAACAGGAACTACCCTCCACCACACGCAGGTACCTCGCTCACTCGATCCCACTGAACCTCCGCTCTTCATTTATCCAATGTGCCAATTTCCATGGGCTCGTGCTGTGTAATGCTAAATGCTGCTTTTGTCACCACCAGGAGTCCACCGCCGGGAGCCAATCATTGCAGTCCGTCGGACGGGCAACTTGGGCGCTAGTCTTGGTATGTTCGGCCCGCACGCTTTAACAACACGCTGGACAACTTCTTGCTCCTGCTTCATCAGAGGTCTTTTTTTTCCTTTTTTTGCTCTCCCCTTTTTTAAATTTTTCTTTTATCTTTCATTCCCTCTTTCTATCTTTCACCTTATTCTTTTCTCCCTTCCTTTCTGGCTGCAACACAATTGCCCCATTATACCGAGTGGCTGTTATGTTATTGAGAATGTTACTGGGAAGCCTGGAGTACGGCTGCTTTGATCTGTTAACTCACACTCTCGGGACACAACTCTTTCACCTCCAGGTTTCACCAGACAGGCACAGCCGAGATCTGATTGGCTGATTCCTCCAGCAAGCCAGGTGGGTAAGTAAACCACTGGCGCATATTCTCCAATCTCTGTCGCTGAGTGAACTTGCCTCTTTCTGTTCCATATGCCTCAGAGCCCACAGCACCTCACACAACAGGTCATTACTCACTGAAGTTAGACAGGCCATTCCACCATGGTGGGCATCACAGTTGAGGCCGATCCTGTTTTCATCTAACCTACCACATTCCCTACATTACAAAAATGAAAACACTTGCAAAAACAAACCCCATTGGCTGCAAAGCACTTTGGGACGTCTGGAGGTGGGGAAAGGTGCGAAAGAAATGCACATCTTTCATTCTTTCTTTTAAACATTCCACATTCTTGCCATTTCTTCCTTTAAAAATTGTTTCCTTGATTGTGGCCTGGTTCAGTCATAGTGAGGAAATGGTGATTGTAGCTGATAAATCTTAGTTCATTACCGAGAAAATAACTGGACTTGAAAAATGTTTTTGTGTTTTGAATCCTTATTTCTTCTTGTGATATAATGGAGCCTGTGTATTTGGGTACAGTTGTGTAGTGGTTATGTAAGGCAGAGACCCAGGACTACTGTGTGAGTGTTTGTGTGTGTGTATGTGTGAATGTGTGAGTGTTTGTGTGTGGCTGTGTGTGTGTTGTATGTGGGGTGTGTGGCTGTGTGTATATGTGAGTGTAAGTGTGCGTGAGAATGTGTGTGGCTGTTATGTGTGTGGGGGTTTGTGTATGTGAGAGTGTGAGTGTGTATGTGCGTGTGTGTGTGAATGAGTGTGTTTGCGTGTGCATGTGAGAGTGTGAGTGCGTGTGTGTTTGCGTGTGTATGTGCGTGCATGTGTGAATGAGTGTGTTTGTGTGTGTATGTGAGAGTGCAAGTGTGTGTGAGTGTTTGTGTTTGAGTGTGAGTGTGAGAGAGAGAGAGACAGATTGAATTGCTTTCATTTCAGCCTAGCAATATTGTGATCTGGTTTGCTTCATTATTACTGCAGTGTGGAAACAGTCTATCTTCATGTATTTTACTATAGGTTTGTGTTTTAATTGATCGTGGGATGGCAGTGGGGGAGGGGGAGGTTGTTCTGGTGGGGGCCTCAAATGTTTATTAATTTCTAATCTGACCCTGTCGTTAGCAGCAGAATGAAGTTTAAAACTGACACTTTTTTTTGCATTTGCAGCTGCTAACGGTGAGCTCGTGGCTGACCCTGCGTACACCTGGACTGATGTGGAGACATATGACACTCCAGGTCAGGGATTCACACAGCCAAGGGGATGAAGATTGTGAATCTGTCTCCTGGGGTTTGCCCCCACACAGACTGGAGTAACAGCAAGATGGGCTGGAATTCCCATTGGTTCCACCAGTTTTCGGCCAGAGATATGGCACAGAACCATGGGAAACCTCACCGAATTTCAGTCCCTAAATCACAGCATCTTTTAGCACAGGAGGCCATTCAGCCCATCATGACTGTGCCAGCTCTTTGAAAGAGGCTTCTAATTAGTCCCACTCCCCTGCTCTTTCCCCATAGCCCTGAAAGTGTTTTCCTTTCAATTATTTTTCCAATTCCATTTTGAAAGTTACTATTGAATCTGCTTCCATCATCCTTTCAGGCAGCACATTCCAGATCATAACAAGTCACTGCGTAAAATAATTTCTCATCTTGCCTCTGGTTCTTTTACCAAACACTTTAGATCTGTGTCCTCTGATTACTGACACTCCTCCACTGGAAATCGTTTCTTTAACACCTCTATTAAATCCCCCCTTAACCTTCTCCAATGTAAGGAAAACAAGTCCAGCTTCTCCAGTCTTTCCCATAACTGAACACCCTCGTCTTGGTACTATTCCAGTAAATGTGCACATTTTGGAGAAAGAGTGTTTGTATATAGCTCCCAGTTGGACCTGTCCTCGATTTGCTGCGTTGTCCAATTATCGGACAGCATTTTACTCCTGGATCTTCACCCTGGGTGTTATTAAATGCAGGAATGTCTGGGTTTCAGGGTGTGTGGGGTTTGGGGTGGCATCACCAATCGATGTCAGACTCAGGGATGCAGGCAGAGACATGCAGTTAACAGGCCGAGTAGCTTTACATTCCCACATGTAATGTTATGGCTGTAGATCTTGTCAGAAGGCCAATCACTGCTGCACTTACAGTGAGGTTCTGCTCCCTAGGTTACAGCTCCAAGCCTGCATTATCGGACTACGAGAAGTGGGTCCTCAGCCTTGGGGAAAGCAGTAAGTACGTTTGGTATTTTCTTTTTTCTGGACACACTTATTAAATGAAATTTAGTTTGGAGCAGGAGTGAGGTGAGTAGGCCACAGTGCATAACTCGCTCCCTTTTGCTTGACTATCTGTGCCCCAAGTGGGGAGGAACGGGCTCGGTGCAGGAAAATCCAGCCCACAGTGAAGTGCTGACTGAAATGCTGCTACAAGCTTCACCGCTACCTCCATGTTTTCAACTCAGGAGAGCAAGATGTGGGCGGAAGTGGCTGAATTTAGGAGTGGGAGGTGCAGCAGGTTTTTGTGGAACCCTATGAATCGACAACAACCTCATGCCTTTAACATGGTAAAACATCAAAGGAGCGTTATTAGACAAAATTTAACATGGAGTCACATAAGGAGATATTAGGATAGGTGACCTCAAGCTTGGTTAAAAGAAGTAGGTTTAAGGAGCATCTTAAAGGGATAGAGAGAGGTGGAGAGGTTTAGGGAGGGAATTCAAGAGTAGCGATATTGGCCAGGACATTGGGGGACTTTGCTGCTCTTTTTCAAAATAGTGCATGGGACTTTTTACATCCACCTGAGGGGGCAAACAGAGACACAGTTTAATGTCTCATCCGAAAGATAACATTTCTCTCAGTACAGCACTTCCTCAGTACTATACTGGAGTGTCAGCCTAGCTTATGTGCTCAAGTCTCAGGGGTTGGCATGGCCTCAACGGGCCAAATGGCCTCCTTCTGTGCTGCAAAATTGGCTCTATGATTCTGTGAATGGGAATTGAACCCACAACCTTCTGACACCTACAAGGACATTGAAGTCATAGGTTAGGCCACTGCAGCAGTGTTTCAACACTTGAAGCATGGTGGCCTTCTGCACTCAGTTGAGATCGTCAGCATGTTGGTCGATTGGTTACTTTTTCAGCCTGACCATTAATATAGCACTGAAACCCCTGAGGACAATTGACCGGCATCTGTACATCCAGGGAACACAGCTCAGTGAGTTAGTCTTGTAGTCTGACCTTTGACTCTCATGCCCTGCAGACGGGAACTGAGAATCATGGCATTGCCCTTTCCATGAAAATGTGAGGATCGCGTAAAGGTTCTAGAAGCAGTCAGCGTTCCTTCATTCAAATGCAAATTAAGGCAGCTTTTTCCAGAAAATAACATTTTGGGATACAGTATATGAGTAGCTTAATGAGACATAAAGATGATGTTTAAACTTGTGTTGGAGACAACAACCAGGGGCCATCAATATGGTTTAGTCACTAATAAATCTAATAGGGAATTCAGGAGAAACCTCTTTATTCAGACAGCAGTGAGAATGTGGAACTTGCCAGCACACAGAATGGTTGAGGAGAATAGCACAGATACATTGAAGGGGAAACTGCATAAGTACATGAGGGAGAAATGAACAGAAAGATATTTTGATGGGGTTTGATGAAGTAGGGTGGAGGAGGCTCATGTGCAGCATAAACACCAGCATGGACCAGTTGGGCCAAATGGCCTGTTCTGTGTTGGAAATTCTATCATTCTACCACCACCTTCAACATTCACTCCCCCTAGCACCGACGCACAGTGGCAGCAGTGTGTACCATCTACAAGATGCACTGCAGCAACTCACCAAGGCTCCTTCAACAGCACCTTCCAAACCTGTGACCTCTACCCCCTAAAAGGACAAGAGCAGCAGTTGCATGGGAACACCACCACCTGCAAGTTCCCCTCCAAGCCACACACCATCCTGACTTGGAAGTATATCACCGTTCCTTCACTGTCACTGGGTCAAAATCCTGGAACTCCTTCCCTAACAGCACTGTTAGTGTACCAACATCCAAGGACTGCAGCAGTTCAAGAAGGCAGCTCACCACCACCTTCTCAAGGGCAATTAGGGATGGGTAATAAATGCTGGCCTGGCCAGCGACACCCACATCCCACGAACGAACAAAAAAAAAATTGAGACATGATCTGTGATCCATGTTTTGACTTGTGGTTTCCAAAGCTCTCCATCATTAGGGTTTTCCTTGCCTCATGTCTGAGTCTATTGTAGACTCATTCATAGAGATTAATTGCTATAATTAGTCAACCACTCCACTCCATTATCATTGTCATGTGACTACCAGGATAGTAGATGAACTTTGGTCTTTTTAAGTCTAGTAATTCCTATCCTGTATATAATTTGGCAGGTCACAGAATCCAGGATCCAGGTTTATGGAAGTTTGACTCTTTAGGCCATGTTAAGAGGTTCGATATTTCAGTCATTGATTTGTACATCAACCCAATTTTGCAGCAGGGAGCCTCAGTCTCCGGGTGTGTGCATGAGGAGATAGCCGGCACATTTCCATGACTTTAATGGTTGACAAAGATGGCAGCAACACCTGGAATCTTGTGATACACAATGAATTGTGAGGCTCCATGTTGAGAACTGGGATTTGGAAACTTTACTCTCACATGTTGAATAAAGGCACATGTAATTATTATATATTACAACTATAAGTAACCATCTCCAATATTTTATTGAAGGTCAAAGATTTGGGGCACCAGGGAGCAGACAGTGGGGATCCAGCCCAGAAACATTCAAGACGCAAAGTAAGTAAAACTATTCCAGTGTTACTTTTACCAGGTCACGAGGTAATTGACAGTGCTGTCCCCCTCCTAGCTATCAGAAAGAAGGAGCCGTACAGGGGTTCCTTTGGACAGCAACGAATCAGAGAAAATGCAGCACCAGAAATGGCATTTCAGCCCATTTGGCCTGTGCTGCAGGTTGGCTCATCATCTGGGAGGGGTTATTCTATTGAGTGAGTGACTGTGGGTGTTATTCTGTTGAGTGACTGTGGGCATTAATCTGTTGAGTGACTGACTGTGGGTGTTATTCTGTTGAGTGAGTGGCTGTGGGTGTTCTTCTGTTGAGTGTGTGACTGTGGGTGTTCCTCTGTTGAGTGACTGTGGATGTTATTCAGTTGTGTGACTGTGGGTGTTATTCTGTTGAGTGAGTGACCGAGGGTGTTATTCTGTTGAGTGAGTGACTATGGGTGTTGTCTGTTGAGTGAGTGACTGCAGGTGTTATTCTGTTGAGTGACTGACTGTGGGTATTATTCTGTTGCGTGAGTGACTGTGGGTGTTATTCTGTTGAGTGAGTGACTGTGGGTGTTATTCTGTTGAGTGAGTGACTGTGGGTGTTATTCTGTTGAGTGAGTGTGGGTGTTATTCTGAGTGCCTGTGGGTGTTATTCTGTTGAGTGAGTGTGGGTGTTATTCTGTTGAATGACTGTGGGTGTTATTCTGTTGAGTGAGTGTGGGTGTTATTCTGTTGAGTGCCTGTGGGTGTTATTCTGTTGAGTGAGTGACTGTGGGTGTTATTCAGTTGAGTGAGTGACTATGGGTGTTATTCTGTTGAGTGAGTGACTGTGGGTGTTACTCTGTTGAGTGACTGTGGGTGTTACTCTGTTGAGTGATTGTGGGTGTTACTCTGTTGAGTGACTGTGGGTGTTATTCTGTTGAGTGACTGTGGGTGTTATTCAGTTGTGTGACTGTGGGCGTTATTCTGTTGAGTGAGTGACTGCGGGTGTTATTCAGTTGAGTGAGTGACTGTGGGTGTTCTTCTGTTGAGTGAGTGACTGTGTGTGTTACTCTGTTGAGTGACTGTGGGTGTTACTCTGTTGAGTGACTGTGGGTGTTATTCTGTTGAGTGACTGTGGGTGTTATTCTGTTGAGTGAGTGACTGTGGGTGTTATTCAGTTGAGTGAGTGACTATGGGTGTTATTCTGTTGAGTGAGTGACTGTGGGTGTTACTCTGTTGAGTGATTGTGGGTGTTACTCTGTTGAGTGACTGTGGGTGTTATTCTGTTGAGTGGGTGTTATTCTGTTGAGTGACTGTGGGTGTTATTCTGTTGAGTGACTGTGGGTATTATTCTGTTGAGTGACTGTGGGTGTTATTCTGTTGAGTGACTGTGGGTGTTATTCTGTTGAGTGACTGTGGGTGTTATTCTGTTGAGTGACTGTGGGTGTTATTCTGTTGAGTGACTGGGTGTTATTCTGTTGAGTGACTGTGGGTATTATTCTGTTGAGTGACTGTGGATGTTATTCTGTTGAGTGACTGTGGATGTTATTCTGTTGAGTGACTGTGGGTGTTATTCTGTTGAGTGACTTTGGGTATTATTCTGTTGAGTGACTGTGGGTGTTATTCTGTTGAGTGACTGTGGGTGTTATTCTGTTGAGTGACTGTGGGTGTTATTCTGTTGAGTGACTGTGGGTATTATTCTGTTGAGTGACTGTGGCTGTTATTCTGTTGAGTGACTGTGGGTGTTATTCTGTTGAGTGACTGTGGGTGTTATTCTGTTGAGTGACTGTGGGTGTTATTCTGTTGAGTGACTGGGTGTTATTCTGTTGAGTGACTGGGTGTTATTCTGTTGAGTGACTGTGGGTATTATTCTGTTGAGTGACTGTGGGTATTATTCTGTTGAGTGACTGTGGATGTTATTCTGTTGAGTGACTGTGGATGTTATTCTGTTGAGTGACTGTGGGTGTTATTCTGTTGAGTGACTGTGGGTGTTATTCTGTTGAGTGACTGTGGGTGTAATTCTGTTGAGTGACTGTGGGTGTTACTCTGTTGAGTGAGTGACTGTGGGTGTTATTCCGTTGAGTGACTATGGGTATTATTCTGTTGAGTGACTGTGGGTGTTATTCTGTTGAATGACTGTGGGTGTTACTCTGTTGAGTGACTGTGGGTGTTACTCTGTTGAGTGACTGTGGGTGTTACTCTGTTGAGTGAAGGTGGGTGTTACTCTGTTGAGTGACGGTGGGTGTTACTCTGTTGAGTGACGGTGGGTGTTACTCTGTTGAGTGACGGTGGGTGTTACTCTGTTGAGTGACGGTGGGTGTTATTCTGTTGAATGACTGTGGGTGTTATTCTGTTGAGTGAGTGTGGGTGTTATTCTGTTGAGTGAGTGTGGGTGTTATTCTGTTGAATGACATTGGGTGTGATTCTGTTGAGTGAGTGTGGGTGTTATTCTGTTGAATGACTGTGGATGTTATTCTGTTGAGATAGTGTGGGTGTTATTCTGTTGAGTGAGTGTGGGTGTTATTCTGTTGAGTGAGTGTGGGTGTTATTCTGTTGAGTGAGTGTGGGTGTTATTCTGTTGAGTGAGTGTGGGTGTTATTCAGTTGTGTGACTGTGGGCGTTATTCTGTTGAGTGCCTGTGGGTGTTATTCAGTTGTGTGACTGTGGGCGTTATTCTGTTGAGTGAGTGACTGTGGGTGTTATTCTGTTGAGTGAGTGACTGTGGCTGTTATTCTGTTGAGTGACTGTGAGCATTAATTTGTTGAGTGACTGACTGTTGGTGTTATTCAGTTGATTGACTGTGGGTGTTAGTCAGTTGAGTGACTGACTGTGGGTGTTATTCTGTTGAGTGAGTGACTGTGGGTGTTCTTCTGTTGAGTGAGTGACTGTGGGTGTTATTCAGTTGAGTGGATGACTGTGGGTGTTATTCAGTTGAGTGACTGTGGGTGTTATTCTGTTGAGTGAGTGACTGTGGGTGTTCTTCTATTGAGTGTGTGACTGTGGGTGTTCCTCTGTTGAGTGACTGTGGATGTTATTCTGTTGAGTGACTGTGGGTGTTATTCTGTAGAGTGAGTGACAGTGGGTGTTATTCTGTTGTGAGTGACTGTGGATGTTATTCTGTTGAGTGACTGTGGGCATTAATCTGTTGAGTGACTGACTGTGGGTGTTATTCTGTTGAGTGACTGACTGTGGGTGTTATTCTGTTGACTGTGTGACTGTGGGTATTATTCTGTTGAGTGACTGTGGGTATTATTCTGTTGAGTGACTGTGGGTATTATTCTGTTGAGTGACTTTGGGTATTATTCTGTTGAGTGACTTTGGGTATTATTCTGTTGAGTGACTGGGTGTTATTCTGTTGAGTGACTGTGGGTATTATTCTGTTGAGTGACTGTGGATGTTATTCTGTTGAGTGACTGTGGATGTTATTCTGTTGAGTGACTGTGGGTGTTATTCTGTTGAGTGACTGGGTATTATTCTGTTGAGTGACTTTGGGTATTATTCTGTTGAGTGACTGGGTGTTATTCTGTTGAGTGACTGTGGGTATTATTCTGTTGAGTGACTGTGGGTGTTATTCTGTTGAGTGACTGTGGGTATTATTCTGTTGAGTGACTTTGGGTGTTACTCTGTTGAGTGACTATGGGTGTCATGCTGTTGAGTGAGTGACTGCAGGTGTTATTCTGTTGAGTGACTGACTGTAGGTGTTATTCCGTTGAGTGACTGACTGTGGGTGTTATTCAGTTGAGTGAGTGACTGTGGGTGTTATTCTGTTGAGTGACTATGGGTATTATTCTGTTGAGTGACTGTGGGTGTTATTCTGTTGAGTGACTGTGGGTGTTACTCTGTTGAGTGACGGTGGGTGTTACTCTGTTGAGTGACGGTGGGTGTTACTCTGTTGAGTGACGGTGGGTGTTATTCTGTTGAATGACTGTGGGTGTTATTCTGTTGAGTGAGTGTGGGTGTTATTCTGTTGAGTGAGTGTGGGTGTTATTCTGTTGAATGACATTGGGTGTGATTCTGTTGAGTGAGTGTGGGTGTTATTCTGTTGAATGACTGTGGATGTTATTCTGTTGAGATAGTGTGGGTGTTATTCTGTTGAGTGAGTGTGGGTGTTATTCAGTTGTGTGACTGTGGGCGTTATTCTGTTGAGTGCCTGTGGGTGTTATTCAGTTGTGTGACTGTGGGCGTTATTCTGTTGAGTGAGTGACTGTGGGTGTTATTCTGTTGAGTGAGTGACTGTGGATGTTATTCTGTTTAGTGACTGTGAGCATTAATTTGTTGAGTGACTGACTGTGGGTGTTATTCAGTTGATTGACTGTGGGTGTTAGTCAGTTGAGTGAGTGACTGTGGGTGTTCTTCTGTTGAGTGAGTGACTGTGGGTGTTATTCAGTTGAGTGGATGACTGTGGGTGTTATTCAGTTGAGTGACTGTGGGTGTTATTCTGTTGAGTGAGTGACTGTGGGTGTTATTCTGTTGAGTGAGTGACTGTGGGTGTTCCTCTGTTGAGTGACTGTGGGTGTTATTCTGTTGAGTGAGTGACCGAGGGTGTTATTCTGTTGAGTGAGTGACTGTGTGTGTTATTCTGTTGAGTGAGTGACTGTGGGTGTTATTCTGTTGAGTGAGTGTGGGTGTTTTTCAGTTGTGTGACTGTGGGAGTTATTCTGTTGAGTGCCTGTGGGTGTTATTCAGTTGTGTGACTGTGGGCGTTCTTGTGATGAGTGAGTGACTGTGGGTGTTATTCTGTTGAGTGAGTGACTGTGGATGTTATTCTGTTGAGTGACTGTGGGCATTAATCTGTTGAGTGAGTGTGGGTGTTATTCTGTTGAATGACTGTGGATGCTATTCTGTTGAATGACTGTGGGTCTTATTCTGTTGAGTGAGTGTGGGTGTTATTCTGTTGAGTGAGTGTTACTCTGTTTAGTTAGTGTGGGTGTTATTCTGTTGAATGACTGTGGGTGTTATGCTGTTGAGATAGTGTGGGTGTTATTCTGTTGAATGACTGTGGCTGTTATTCTGTTGAATGACTGTGGCTGTTATTCTGTTGAGTGAGTGTGGGTGTTATTCTGTTGAGTGACTGTGGGTGTAATTCTGTTGAGTGACTGTGGGTGTTACTCTGTTGAGTGACTGTGGGTGTCATGCTGTTGAGTGAGTGACTGCAGGTGTTATTCTGTTGAGTGACTGACTGTAGGTGTTATTCCGTTGAGTGACTGACTGTAGGTGTTATTCCGTTGAGTGACTGACTGTGGGTGTTATTCAGTTGAGTGAGTGACTGTGGGTGTTATTCTGTTGAGTGACTGACTATGGGTGTTATTCAGTTGAGTGAGTGACTGTGGGTGTTATTCTGTTGAGTGACTGTGGGTGTTATTCTGTTGAATGACTGTGGGTGTTATTCTGTTGAATGACTGTGGGTGTTATTCTGTTGAATGACTGTGGGTGTTATTCTGTTGAATGACTGTGGGTGTTATTCTGTTGAGTGAGTGTGGGTGTTATTCTGTTGAATGACTGTGGATGTTATTCTGTTGAATGACTGTGGGTGTTATTCTGTTGAATGACTGTGGGTGTTATTCTGTTGAATGACTGTGGGTGTTATTCTGTTGCGTGAGTGTGGGTGTTATTCTGTTGAATGACTGTGGGTATTACTCTGTTGAGTGACTGTGGGTGTTATTCTGTTGAGTGACTGGGTATTATTCTGTTGAGTGACTTTGGGTATTATTCTGTTGAGTGACTGGGTGTTATTCTGTTGAGTGACTGTGGGTGTAATTCTGTTGAGTGACTGTGGGTGTTACTCTGTTGAGTGACTATGGGTGTCATGCTGTTGAGTGAGTGACTGCAGGTGTTATTCTGTTGAGTGACTGACTGTAGGTGTTATTCCGTTGATTGACTGACTGTGGGTGTTATTCAGTTGAGTGAGTGACTGTGGGTGTTATTCTGTTGAATGACTGTGGGTATTATTCTGTTGAGTGACTGTGGGTGTTATTCTGTTGAATGACTGTGGGTGTTACTCTGTTGAGTGACTGTGGGTGTTACTCTGTTGAGTGACGGTGGGTGTTACTCTGTTGAGTGACGGTGTGTGTTACTCTGTTGAGTGACGGTGGGTGTTACTCTGTTGAGTGACGGTGGGTGTTATTCTGTTGAATGACGGTGGGTGTTATTCTGTTGAATGACTGTGGGTGTTATTCTGTTGAATGACTGTGGGTGTTATTCTGTTGAATGACTGTGGGTGTTATTCTGTTGAGTGAGTGTGGGTGTTATTCTGTTGAGTGAGTGTGGGTGTTATTCTGTTGAATGACATTGGGTGTGATTCTGTTGAGATAGTGTGGGTGTTATTCTGTTGAGTGAGTGTGGGTGTTATTCTGTTGAGTGAGTGTGGGTGTTATTCTGTTGAGTGCCTGTGGGTGTTATTCAGTTGTGTGACTGTGGGCGTTATTCTGTTGAGTGAGTGACTGTGGGTGTTATTCTGTTGAGTGAGTGACTGTGGATGTTATTCTGTTGAGTGACTGTGAGCATTAATTTGTTGAGTGACTGACTGTGGGTGTTATTCAGTTGATTGACTGTGGGTGTTAGTCAGTTGAGTGAGTGACTGTGGGTGTTATTCTGTTGAGTGAGTGACTGTGGGTGTTCTTCTGTTGAGTGAGTGACTGTGGGTGTTCTTCTGTTGAGTGAGTGACTGTGGGTGTTATTCAGTTGAGTGGATGACTGTGGATGTTATTCTGTTGAGTGACTGTGGGTGTTATTCTGTAGAGTGAGTGACAGTGGGTGTTATTCTGTTGTGAGTGACTGTGGATCTTATTCTGTTGAGTGACTGTGGGTGTTATTCTGTTGAGTGACTGACTGTGGGTGTTATTCTGTTGAGTGACTGACTGTGGGTGTTATTCTGTTGAGTGACTGACTGTGGGTGTTATTCTGTTGAGTGACTGACTGTGGGTGTTATTCTGTTGAGTGACTGACTGTGGGTGTTATTCTGTTGAGTGTGTGACTGTGGGTGTTATTCTGTTGAGTGACTGTGGGTGTTATTCTGTTGAGTGACTGTGGGTGTTATTCTGTTGAGTGAGTGACCGAGGGTGTTATTCTGTTGAGTGAGTGACTGTGTGTGTTATTCTGTTGAGTGACTGTGGGTATTATTCTGTTGAGTGACTGTGGGTATTATTCTGTTGAGTGACTTTGGGTATTATTCTGTTGAGTGACTGGGTGTTATTCTGTTGAGTGACTGTGGGTATTATTCTGTTGAGTGACTGTGGGTATTATTCTGTTGAGTGACTGTGGATGTTATTCTGTTGAGTGACTGTGGGTGTTATTCTGTTGAGTGACTGGGTATTATTCTGTTGAGTGACTTTGGGTATTATTCTGTTGAGTGATTGGGTGTCATTCTGTTGAGTGACTGTGGGTATTATTCTGTTGAGTGACTGTGGGTATTATTCTGTTGAGTGACTGTGGGTATTATTCTGTTGAGTGACTGTGTGTGTAATTCTGTTGAGTGACTGTGGGTGTTACTCTGTTGAGTGACTATGGGTGTCATGCTGTTGAGTGAGTGACTTTGGGTATTATTCTGTTGAGTGACTGGGTGTTATTCTGTTGAGTGACTGTGGGTGTCATGCTGTTGAGTGAGTGACTGCAGGTGTTATTCCGTTGAGTGACTGACTGTAGGTGTTATTCCGTTGAGTGACTGACTGTGGGTGTTATTCAGTTGAGTGAGTGACTGTGGGTGTTATTCTGTTGAGTGACTATGGGTATTATTCTGTTGAGTGACTGTGGGTGTTATTCTGTTGAATGACTGTGGGTGTTACTCTGTTGAGTGACTGTGGGTGTTACTCTGTTGAGTGACTGTGGGTGTTAATCTGTTGAGTGACTGTGGGTGTTATTCTGTAGAGTGAGTGACAGTGGGTGTTATTCTGTTGTGAGTGACTGTGGATCTTATTCTGTTGAGTGACTGCAGGTGTTATTCCGTTGAGTGACTGACTGTAGGTGTTATTCCGTTGAGTGACTGACTGTGGGTGTTATTCAGTTGAGTGAGTGACTGTGGGTGTTATTCTGTTGAGTGACTATGGGTATTATTCTGTTGAGTGACTGTGGGTGTTAATCTGTTGAGTGACGGTGGGTGTTACTCTGTTGAGTGACGGTGGGTGTTACTCTGTTGAGTGACGGTGGGTGTTACTCTGTTGAGTGACGGTGGGTTTTATTCTGTTGAATGACTGTGGGTGTTATTCTGTTGAGTGAGTGTGGGTGTTATTCTGTTGAGTGAGTGTGGGTGTTATTCTGTTGAATGACTGTGGATGTTATTCTGTTGAGATAGTGTGGGTGTTATTCTGTTGAATGACTGTGGGTGTTATTCTGTTGAGTGAGTGTGGGTGTTATTCAGTTGTGTGACTGTGGGCGTTATTCTGTTGAGTGCCTGTGGGTGTTATTCTGTTGAGTGAGTGACTGTGGGTGTTATTCTGTTGAGTGAGTGACTGTGGATGTTATTCTGTTGAGTGACTGTGAGCATTAATTTGTTGAGTGACTGACTGTGGGTGTTATTCAGTTGATTGACTGTGGGTGTTAGTCAGTTGAGTGAGTGACTGTGGGTGTTCTTCTGTTGAGTGAGTGACTGTGGGTGTTATTCAGTTGAGTGGATGACTGTGGGTGTTATTCAGTTGAGTGACTGTGGGTGTTATTCTGTTGAGTGAGTGACTGTGGGTGTTCTTCTGTTGAGTGACTGTGGGTGTTATTCTGTAGAGTGTGTGACAGTGGGTGTTATTCTGTTGTGAGTGACTGTGGATGTTATTCTGTTGAGTGACTGTGGGCATTAATCTGTTGAGTGACTGACTGTGGGTGTTATTCTGTTGAGTGACTGACTGTGGGTGTTATTCTGTTGAGTGTGTGACTGTGGGTGTTCCTCTGTTGAGTGACTGTGGGTGTTCCTCTGTTGAGTGACTGTGGGTGTTCCTCTGTTGAGTGACTGTGGGTGTTATTCTGTTGAGTGACTGTGGGTGTTATTCTGTTGAGTGAGTGACCGAGGGTGTTATTCTGTTGAGTGAGTGACTGTGTGTGTTATTCTGTTGAGTGAGTGACTGTGGGAGTTATTCTGTTGAGTGCCTGTGGGTGTTATTCAGTTGTGTGACTGTGGGCGTTCTTGTGATGAGTGAGTGACTGTGGGTGTTATTCTGTTGAGTGAGTGACTGTGGATGTTATTCTGTTGAGTGACTGTGGGCATTAATCTGTTGAGTGACTGACTGTGGGTGTTATTCTGTTGAGTGACTGACTGTGGGTGTTATTCTGTTGAGTGTGTGACTGTGGGTGTTCCTCTGTTGAGTGACTGTGGATGTTATTCTGTTGAGTGACTGTGGATGTTATTCAGTTGTGTGACTGTGGGCGTTATTGTGTTGAGTGATTGACTGTGGGTGTTATTCTGTTGAGTGACTGTGGGTGTTATTCTGTTCAGTGAGTGACCGAGGGTGTTATTCTGTTCAGTGAATGACCGAGGGTGTTATTCTGTTCAGTGAGTGATTGTGGGCGTTATTCTGTTGAGTGAGTGACCGTGGGTGTTATTCTGTTGAGTGAGTGACTGTGGGTGTTATTCTGTTGAGTGAGTGACTGTGGGTGTTATTCTGTTGAGTGAGTGACTGTGGGTGTTATTCTGTTGAGTGAGTGACTGTGGGTGTTATTCTGTTGAGTGAGTGACTGTGGGTGTTATTCTGTTGAGTGAGTGACCGTGGGTGTTATTCTGTTGAGTGAGTGACCGAGGGTGTTATTCTGTTGAGTGAGTGACCGAGGGTGTTATTCTGTTGAGTGTGTGACTGTGGGTGTTATTCTGTTGAGTGAGTGTTATTCTGTTGAGTTAGTGTGGGTGTTATTCTGTTGAGATAGTGTGGGTGTTATTCTGTTGAATGACTGTGGGTGTTATTCTGTTGAGATAGTGTGGGTGTTATTCTGTTGAATGACTGTGGCTGTTATTCTGTTGAGTGAGTGTGGGTGTTATTCTGTTGAGTGACTGTGGGTGTAATTCTGTTGAGTGACTGTGGGTGTTACTCTGTTGAGTGACTGTGGGTGTCATGCTGTTGAGTGAGTGACTATGGGTGTTATTCTGTTGAGTGATTGACTATGGGTGTTATCTGTTGAGTGAGTGACTGCAGGTGTTATTCTGTTGAGTGACTGACTGTAGGTGTTATTCCGTTGAGTGACTGACTGTAGGTGTTATTCCGTTGAGTGACTGATTGTGGGTGTTATTCAGTTGAGTGAGTGACTGTGGGTGTTATTCTGTTGAGTGACTGACTATGGGTGTTATTCAGTTGAATGACTGTGGGTGTTATTCTGTTGAGTGAGTGTGGGTGTTATTCTGTTGAATGACTGTGGATGTTATTCTGTTGAATGACTGTGGGTGTTATTCTGTTGAATGACTGTGGGTGTTATTCTGTTGAGTGAGTGTGGGTGTTATTCTGTTGAATGACTGTGGGTGTTATTCTGTTGAATGACTGTGGGTGTTATTCAGTTGATTGACTGTGGGTGTTATTCAGTTGATTGACTGTGGGTGTTATTCAGTTGAGTGACTGTGGGTGTTCTTCTGTTGAGTGTGTGACTGTGGGTGTTCTTCTGTTGAGTGTGTGACTGTGGGTGTTCCTCTGTTGAGTGACTGTGGGTGTTCCTCTGTTGAGTGACTGTGGGTGTTCCTCTGTTGAGTGACTGTGGATGTTATTCTGTTGAGTGACTGTGGGTGTTATTCTGTAGAGTGAGTGACAGTGGGTGTTATTCTGTTGAGTGAGTGACTGTGGGTGTTATTCTGTTGAGTGAGTGTGGGTGTTATTCTGTTGAGTGAGTGTGGGTGTTATTCTGTTGAATGACTGTGGGTGTTATTCTGTTGAATGACTGTGGGTGTTATTCTGTTGAGTGAGTGTGGGTGTTATTCAGTTGTGTGACTGTGGGAGTTATTCTGTTGAGTGCCTGTGGGTGTTATTCAGTTGTGTGACTGTGGGCGTTCTTGTGATGAGTGAGTGACTGTGGGTGTTATTCTGTTGAGTGAGTGACTGTGGATGTTATTCTGTTGAGTGACTGTGGGTGTTCCTCTGTTGAGTGACTGTGGATGTTATTCTGTTGAGTGAGTGACCGTGGGTGTTATTCTGTTGAGTGACTGACTGTGGGTGTTATTCTGTTGAGTGAGTGACTGTGGGTGTTATTCAGTTGAGTGACTGACTGTGGGTGTTATTCAGTTGAGTGACTGACTGTGGGTGTTATTCTGTTGAGTGTGTGACTGTGGATGTTCCTCTGTTGAGTGACTGTGGATGTTATTCTGTTGAGTGACTGTGGGCGTTAATCTGTTGAGTGAGTGACTGTGGGTGTTATTCTGTTGAGTGAGTGACTGTGGGTGTTATTCTGTTGAGTGAGTGACTGTGGGTGTTATTCTGTTGAGTGAGTGACTGTGGGTGTTATTCTGTTGAGTGAGTGTGGGTGTTCCTCTGTTGAGTGACTGTGGGTGTTCCTCTGTTGAGTGACTGTGGGTGTTATTCTGTTGTGTGACTGTGGATGTTATTCAGTTGTGTGACTGTGGGCGTTATTGTGTTGAGTGATTGACTGTGGGCGTTATTGTGTTGAGTGAGTGACAGTGGGTGTTATTCTGTTGAGTGAGTGACCGAGGGTGTTATTCTGTTGAGTGAGTGACCGTGGGTGTTATTCTGTTGAGTGAGTGACTGTGGGCGTTATTCTGTTGAGTGAGTGACTGTGGGCGTTATTCTGTTGAGTGAGTGACTGTGGGCGTTATTCTGTTGAGTGAGTGACTGTGGGTGTTATTCTGTTCAGTGAGTGACCGAGGGTGTTATTCTGTTGAGTGAGTGATTGTGGGCGTTATTCTGTTGAGTGAGTGACTGTGGGTGTTATTCTGTTGAGTGAGTGACTGTGGGTGTTATTCTGTTGAGTGAGTGACCGTGGGTGTTATTCTGTTGAGTGAGTGACCGTGGGTGTTATTCTGTTGAGTGAGTGACCGTGGGTGTTATTCTGTTGAGTGAGTGACCGTGGGTGTTATTCTGTTGAGTGAGTGACTGTGGGTGTTATTCTGTTGAGTGAGTGACTGTGGGTGTTATTCTGTTGAGTGAGTGACTGTGGGTGTTATTCTGTTGAGTGAGTGACTGTGGGTGTTATTCTGTTGAGTGAGTGACTGTGGGTGTTATTCTGTTGAGTGAGTGACCGAGGGTGTTATTCTGTTGAGTGAGTGACTGTGGGTGTTATTCTGTTGAGTGAGTGACTGTGGGTGTTATTCTGTTGAGTGACCGAGGGTGTTATTCTGTTGAATGACTGTGGATGCTATTCTGTTGAATGACTGTGGGTCTTATTCTGTTGAGTGAGTGTGGGTGTTATTCTGTTGAATGACTGTGGGTGTTATTCTGTTGAATGACTGTGGGTGTTATTCTGTTGAATGACTGTGGGTGTTATTCTGTTGAGTTAGTGTGGGTGTTATTCTGTTGAGTTAGTGTGGGTGTTATTCTGTTGAGTTAGTGTGGGTGTTATTCTGTTGAGATAGTGTGGGTGTTATTCTGTTGAATGACTGTGGGTGTTATTCTGTTGAGATAGTGTGGGTGTTATTCTGTTGAATGACTGTGGCTGTTATTCTGTTGAGTGAGTGTGGGTGTTATTCTGTTGAGTGACTGTGGGTATTATTCTGTTGAGTGACTTTGGGTATTATTCTGTTGAGTGACTGGCTGTTATTCTGTTGAGTGACTGTGGGTGTCATGCTGCTGAGTGAGTGACTATGGCTGTTACTCTGTTGAGTGACTATGGGTGTCATGCTGCTGAGTGAGTGACTATGGGTGTTATTCTGTTGAGTGATTGACTATGGGTGTTATCTGTTGAGTGAGTGACTGCAGGTGTTATTCCATTGAGTGACTGACTGTAGGTGTTATTCCGTTGAGTGACTGACTGTGGGTGTTATTCAGTTGAGTGAGTGACTGTGGGTGTTATTCAGTTGAGTGAGTGACTGTGGGTGTTATTCTGTTGAGTGAGTGACTGTGGGCGTTATTCTGTTGAGTGAGTGACTGTGGGTGTTATTCAGTTGAGTGAGTGACTGTGGGTGTTATTCAGTTGAGTGGATGACTGTGGGTGTTATTCAGTTGAGTGACTGTGGATGTTATTCTGTTGAGTGAGTGACTGTGGGTGTTCTTCTGTTGAGTGTGTGACTGTGGGTGTTCCTCTGTTGAGTGACTGTGGCTGTTATTCTGTTGAGTGACTGTGGCTGTTATTCTGTTGAGTGACTGTGGGTGTTATTCTGTAGAGTGAGTGACAGTGGGTGTTATTCTGTTGTGAGTGACCGTGGGTGTTATTCTGTTCAGTGAGTGACCGAGGGTGTTATTCTGTTGAGTGAGTGACTGTGGGTGTTATTCTGTTGAGTGAGTGACTGTGGGTGTTATTCTGTTGAGTGAGTGACTGTGGATGTTATTCTGTTGAGTGACTGTGGGCATTAATCTGTTGAGTGACTGACTGACTGTGGGTGTTATTCTGTTGAGTGAGTGACTGTGGGTGTTATTCTGTAGAGTGAGTGACAGTGGGTGTTATTCTGTTGAGTGAGTGACTGTGGGTGTTATTCTGTTGAATGACTGTGGGTGTTATTCTGTTGAATGACTGTGGGTGTTATTCTGTTGAATGACTGTGGGTGTTATTCTGTTGAGTGAGTGTGGGTGTTATTCAGTTGTGTGACTGTGGGAGTTATTCTGTTGAGTGCCTGTGGGTGTTATTCAGTTGTGTGACTGTGGGCGGTCTTGTGATGAGTGAGTGACTGTGGGTGTTATTCTGTTGAGTGAGTGACTGTGGATGTTATTCTGTTGAGTGACTGTGGGCATTAATCTGTTGAGTGACTGACTGTGGGTGTTATTCTGTTGAGTGACTGACTGTGGGTGTTATTCAGTTGAGTGACTGACTGTGGATGTTCCTCTGTTGAGTGACTGTGGGTGTTCCTCTGTTGAGTGACTGTGGATGTTATTCTGTTGAGTGACTGACTGTGGGCGTTAATCTGTTGAGTGAGTGACTGTGGGTGTTATTCTGTTGAGTGAGTGACTGTGGGTGTTATTCTGTTGAGTGAGTGACTGTGGGTGTTATTCTGTTGAGTGAGTGACTGTGGGTGTTATTCTGTTGAGTGAGTGACTGTGGGTGTTATTCTGTTGAGTGAGTGTGGGTGTTCCTCTGTTGAGTGAGTGACTGTGGGTGTTATTCAGTTGAGTGAGTGACTGTGGGTGTTATTCTGTTGTGTGACTGTGGATGTTATTCAGTTGTGTGACTGTGGGCGTTATTGTGTTGAGTGATTGACTGTGGGTGTTATTCTGTTGAGTGAGTGACAGTGGGTGTTATTCTGTTGAGTGAGTGACCGAGGGTGTTATTCTGTTGAGTGAGTGACCGTGGGTGTTATTCTGTTGAGTGACTGTGGGCGTTATTCTGTTGAGTGAGTGACTGTGGGCGTTATTCTGTTGAGTGAGTGACTGTGGGTGTTATTCAGTTGAGTGAGTGACTGTGGGTGTTATTCAGTTGAGTGGATGACTGTGGGTGTTATTCAGTTGAGTGACTGTGGATATTATTCTGTTGAGTGAGTGACTGTGGGTGTTCTTCTGTTGAGTGTGTGACTGTGGGTGTTCCTCTGTTGAGTGACTGTGGCTGTTATTCTGTTGAGTGACTGTGGCTGTTATTCTGTTGAGTGACTGTGGGTGTTATTCTGTAGAGTGAGTGACAGTGGGTGTTATTCTGTTGTGAGTGACCGTGGGTGTTATTCTGTTCAGTGAGTGACCGAGGGTGTTATTCTGTTGAGTGAGTGACTGTGGGTGTTATTCTGTTGAGTGAGTGTGGGTGTTATTCAGTTGTGTGACTGTGGGCGTTCTTGTGATGAGTGAGTGACTGTGGGTGTTATTCTGTTGAGTGAGTGACTGTGGATGTTATTCTGTTGAGTGACTGTGGGCATTAATCTGTTGAGTGACTGACTGACTGTGGGTGTTATTCTGTTGAGTGACTGACTGTGGGTGTTATTCAGTTGAGTGACTGACTGTGGGTGTTATTCTGTTGAGTGTGTGACTGTGGATGTTCCTCTGAGTGACTGTGGATGTTCCTCTGTTGAGTGACTGTGGATGTTCCTCTGTTGAGTGACTGTGGATGTTATTCTGTTGTGTGACTGTGGATGTTATTCTGTTGTGTGACTGTGGATGTTATTCAGTTGTGTGACTGTGGGCGTTATTGTGTTGAGTGATTGACTGTGGGTGTTATTCTGTTGAGTGAGTGACAGTGGGTGTTATTCTGTTGAGTGAGTGACTGTGGGTGTTATTCAGTTGAGTGGATGACTGTGGGTGTTATTCAGTTGAGTGACTGTGGATGTTCTGTTGAGTGAGTGACTGTGGGTGTTCTTCTGTTGAGTGTGTGACTGTGGGTGTTCCTCTGTTGAGTGACTGTGGCTGTTATTCTGTTGAGTGACTGTGGCTGTTATTCTGTTGAGTGACTGTGGGTGTTATTCTGTAGAGTGAGTGACAGTGGGTGTTATTCTGTTGTGAGTGACCGTGGGTGTTATTCTGTTGAGTGAGTGACTGTGGGTGTTATTCTGTTGAGTGAGTGACTGTGGGTGTTATTCTGTTGAGTGAGTGTGGGTGTTATTCAGTTGTGTGACTGTGGGCGTTCTTGTGATGAGTGAGTGACTGTGGGTGTTATTCTGTTGAGTGAGTGACTGTGGATGTTATTCTGTTGAGTGACTGTGGGCATTAATCTGTTGAGTGACTGACTGACTGTGGCTGTTATTCTGTTGAGTGAGTGACTGTGGGTGTTATTCTGTAGAGTGAGTGACAGTGGGTGTTATTCTGTTGAGTGAGTGACTGTGGGTGTTATTCTGTTGAATGACTGTGGGTGTTATTCTGTTGAATGACTGTGGGTGTTATTCTGTTGAATGACTGTGGGTGTTATTCTGTTGAGTGAGTGTGGGTGTTATTCAGTTGTGTGACTGTGGGAGTTATTCTGTTGAGTGCCTGTGGGTGTTATTCAGTTGTGTGACTGTGGGCGGTCTTGTGATGAGTGAGTGACTGTGGGTGTTATTCTGTTGAGTGAGTGACTGTGGATGTTATTCTGTTGAGTGACTGTGGGCATTAATCTGTTGAGTGACTGACTGTGGGTGTTATTCAGTTGAGTGACTGACTGTGGGTGTTATTCAGTTGAGTGACTGACTGTGGATGTTCCTCTGTTGAGTGACTGTGGGTGTTCCTCTGTTGAGTGACTGTGGATGTTATTCTGTTGAGTGACTGACTGTGGGCGTTAATCTGTTGAGTGAGTGACTGTGGGTGTTATTCTGTTGAGTGAGTGACTGTGGGTGTTATTCTGTTGAGTGAGTGACTGTGGGTGTTATTCTGTTGAGTGAGTGACTGTGGGTGTTATTCTGTTGAGTGAGTGACTGTGGGTGTTATTCTGTTGAGTGAGTGTGGGTGTTCCTCTGTTGAGTGATTGACTGTGGGTGTTATTCTGTTGAGTGAGTGACAGTGGGTGTTATTCTGTTGAGTGAGTGACCGAGGGTGTTATTCTGTTGAGTGAGTGACCGTGGGTGTTATTCTGTTGAGTGACTGTGGGCGTTATTCTGTTGAGTGAGTGACTGTGGGCATTATTCTGTTGAGTGAGTGACTGTGGGTGTTATTCAGTTGAGTGAGTGACTGTGGGTGTTATTCAGTTGAGTGGATGACTGTGGGTGTTATTCAGTTGAGTGACTGTGGATATTATTCTGTTGAGTGAGTGACTGTGGGTGTTCTTCTGTTGAGTGTGTGACTGTGGGTGTTCCTCTGTTGAGTGACTGTGGCTGTTATTCTGTTGAGTGACTGTGGCTGTTATTCTGTTGAGTGACTGTGGGTGTTATTCTGTAGAGTGAGTGACAGTGGGTGTTATTCTGTTGTGAGTGACCGTGGGTGTTATTCTGTTCAGTGAGTGACCGAGGGTGTTATTCTGTTGAGTGAGTGACTGTGGGTGTTATTCTGTTGAGTGAGTGACTGTGGGTGTTATTCAGTTGTGTGACTGTGGGCGTTCTTGTGATGAGTGAGTGACTGTGGGTGTTATTCTGTTGAGTGAGTGACTGTGGATGTTATTCTGTTGAGTGACTGTGGGCATTAATCTGTTGAGTGACTGACTGACTGTGGGTGTTATTCTGTTGAGTGACTGACTGTGGGTGTTATTCAGTTGAGTGACTGACTGTGGGTGTTATTCTGTTGAGTGTGTGACTGTGGATGTTCCTCTGAGTGACTGTGGATGTTCCTCTGTTGAGTGACTGTGGATGTTCCTCTGTTGAGTGACTGTGGATGTTCCTCTGTTGAGTGACTGTGGATGTTATTCTGTTGTGTGACTGTGGATGTTATTCTGTTGTGTGACTGTGGATGTTATTCAGTTGTGTGACTGTGGGCGTTATTGTGTTGAGTGATTGACTGTGGGTGTTATTCTGTTGAGTGAGTGACAGTGGGTGTTATTCTGTTGAGTGAGTGACCGAGGGTGTTATTCTGTTGAGTGAGTGACCGAGGGTGTTATTCTGTTGAGTGAGTGACCGTGGGTGTTATTCTGTTGAGTGACTGTGGGCGTTATTCTGTTGAGCGAGTGACTGTGGGTGTTATTCTGTTGAGTGAGTGACCGAGGGTGTTATTCTGTTGAGTGAGTGACCGTGGGTGTTATTCTGTTGAGTGACTGTGGGCGTTATTCTGTTGAGCGAGTGATTGTGGGCGTTATTCTGTTGAGTGAGTGACCGTGGGTGTTATTCTGTTGAGTGAGTGACTGTGGGTGTTATTCTGTTGAGTGAGTGACTGTGGGTGTTATTCTGTTGAGTGAGTGACTGTGGGTGTTATTCTGTTGAGTGAGTGACTGTGGGTGTTATTCTGTTGAGTGAGTGACTGAGGGTGTTATTCTGTTGAGTGACTGTGGGTGTTATTCTGTTGAGTGAGTGACTGTGGGTGTTATTCAGTTGATTGACTGTGGGTGTTATTCAGTTGAGTGAGTGACTGTGGGTGTTATTCAGTTGAGTGGATGACTGTGGGTGTTATTCAGTTGAGTGACTGTGGATGTTATTCTGTTGAGTGAGTGACTGTGGGTGTTCTTCTGTTGAGTGTGTGACTGTGGGTGTTCCTCTGTTGAGTGACTGTGGCTGTTATTCTGTTGAGTGACTGTGGGTGTTATTCTGTAGAGTGAGTGACAGTGGGTGTTATTCTGTTGTGAGTGACCGTGGGTGTTATTCTGTTGAGTGAGTGACTGTGGGTGTTATTCTGTTGAGTGAGTGACCGAGGGTGTTATTCTGTTGAGTGAGTGACTGTGGGTGTTATTCTGTTGAGTGAGTGACTGTGGGTGTTATTCTGTTGAGTGAGTGACTGAGGGTGTTATTCTGTTGAGTGAGTGAGGGTGTTATGCTGTTGAGTGACTGAGGGTGTTATTCTGTTGAGTGACCGAGGGTGTTATTCTGTTGAATGACTGTGGATGCTATTCTGTTGAATGACTGTGGGTCTTATTCTGTTGAGTGAGTGTGGGTGTTATTCTGTTGAATGACTGTGGGTGTTATTCTGTTGAGTTAGTGTGGGTGTTATTCTGTTGAGTTAGTGTGGGTGTTATTCTGTTGAGTTAGTGTGGGTGTTATTCTGTTGAGTTAGTGTGGGTGTTATTCTGTTGAGATAGTGTGGGTGTTATTCTGTTGAATGACTGTGGGTGTTATTCTGTTGAATGACTGTGGCTGTTATTCTGTTGAATGAGTGACTGGCTGTTATTCTGTTGAGTGACTGTGGGTGTAATTCTGTTGAGTGACTGTGGGTGTTACTCTGTTGAGTGACTATGGGTGTCATGCTGCTGAGTGAGTGACTATGGGTGTTATTCTGTTGAGTGATTGACTATGGGTGTTATCTGTTGAGTGAGTGACTGCAGGTGTTATTCCATTGAGTGACTGACTGTAGGTGTTATTCCGTTGAGTGACTGACTGTGGGTGTTATTCAGTTGAGTGAGTGACTGTGGGTGTTATTCAGTTGAGTGAGTGACTGTGGGTGTTATTCTGTTGAGTGACTGACTGTGGGTGTTATTCAGTTGAGTGAGTGACTGTGGGTGCTATTCTGTTGAGTGACTGTGGGTGTTATTCTGTTGAGTGACTGTGGGTATTATTCTGTTGAGTGACTGTGGGTGTTATTCTGTTGAATGACTGTGGGTGTTATTCTGTTGAGTGAGTGTGGGTGTTATTCTGTTGAATGACTGTGGGTGTTATTCTGTTGAATGACTGTGGGTGTTATTCTGTTGAGTGAGTGACTGTGGGTGTTATTCAGCTGATTGACTGTGGGTGTTATTCAGTTGAGTGGATGACTGTGGGTGTTATTCAGTTGAGTGACTGTGGATGTTATTCTGTTGAGTGAGTGACTGTGGGTGTTCTTCTGTTGAGTGTGTGACTGTGGGTGTTATTCTGTAGAGTGAGTGACAGTGGGTGTTATTCTGTTGTGAGTGACCGTGGGTGTTATTCTGTTCAGTGAGTGACCGAGGGTGTTATTCTGTTGAGTGAGTGACTGTGGGTGTTATTCTGTTGAGTGAGTGACTGTGGGTGTTATTCTGTTGAGTGAGTGTGGGTGTTATTCTGTTGAATGACTGTGGGTGTTATTCTGTTGAGTGAGTGTGGGTGTTATTCAGTTGTGTGACTGTGGGAGTTATTCTGTTGAGTGCCTGTGGGTGTTATTCAGTTGTGTGACTGTGGGCGTTCTTGTGATGAGTGAGTGACTGTGGGTGTTATTCTGTTGAGTGAGTGACTGTGGATGTTATTCTGTTGAGTGACTGTGGGCATTAATCTGTTGAGTGACTGACTGACTGTGGGTGTTATTCTGTTGAGTGACTGACTATGGGTGTTATTCAGTTGAGTGAGTGACTGGGTGTTATTCTGTTGAATGACTGTGGGTGTTACTCTGTTGAGTGACGGTGGGTGTTATTCTGTTGAGTGACTGTGGGTGTTATTCTGTTGAGTGACTGTGGGTGTTATTCTGTTGAGTGACTGTGGGTGTTATTCTGTTGAGTGACTGTGGGTGTTATGTTATTCTGTTGAATGACTGTGGGTGTTATTCTGTTGAATGACTGTGGGTGTTATTCTGTTGAGTGAGTGACTGTGGGTGTTATTCAGTTGATTGACTGTGGGTGTTATTCAGTTGAGTGGATGACTGTGGGTGTTATTCAGTTGAGTGACTGTGGGTGGTCTTCTGTTGAGTGTGTGACTGTGGGTGTTCCTCTGTTGAGTGACTGTGGCTGTTATTCTGTTGAGTGACTGTGGGTGTTATTCTGTAGAGTGAGTGACAGTGGGTGTTATTCTGTTGTGAGTGACCGTGGGTGTTATTCTGTTCAGTGAGTGACCGAGGGTGTTATTCTGTTGAGTGAGTGACTGTGGGTGTTATTCTGTTGAGTGAGTGACTGTGGGTGTTATTCTGTTGAGTGAGTGTGGGTGTTATTATGTTGAGTGAGTGTGGGTGTTATTCTGTTGAATGACTGTGGGTGTTATTCTGTTGAGTGAGTGTGGGTGTTATTCAGTTGTGTGACTGTGGGAGTTATTCTGTTGAGTGCCTGTGGGTGTTATTCAGTTGTGTGACTGTGGGCGTTCTTGTGATGAGTGAGTGACTGTGGGTGTTATTCTGTTGAGTGAGTGACTGTGGATGTTATTCAGTTGAGTGACTGACTGTGGGTGTTATTCTGTTGAGTGACTGACTGTGGGTGTTATTCAGTTGAGTGACTGACTGTGGGTGTTATTCTGTTGAGTGTGTGACTGTGGATGTTCCTCTGAGTGACTGTGGATGTTCCTCTGTTGAGTGACTGTGGATGTTCCTCTGTTGAGTGACTGTGGATGTTATTCTGTTGTGTGACTGTGGATGTTATTCTGTTGTGTGACCGTGGGTGTTATTCTGTTGAGTGAGTGACTGTGGGTGTTATTCTGTTGAGTGAGTGACTGTGGGTGTTATTCTGTTGAGTGAGTGACTGAGGGTGTTATTCTGTTGAGTGACTGAGGGTGTTATTCTGTTGAGTGACCGAGGGTGTTATTCTGTTGAGTGACCGAGGGTGTTATTCTGTTGAATGACTGTGGATGCTATTCTGTTGAATGACTGTGGGTCTTATTCTGTTGAGTGAGTGTGGGTGTTATTCTGTTGAATGAGTGTGGGTATTATTCTGTTGAGTGACTGTGGGTGTTATTCTGTTGAGTGACTGGGTATTATTCTGTTGAGTGACTTTGGGTGTTATTCTGTTGAGTGACTGGGTGTTATTCTGTTGAGTGACTGTGGGTGTTATTCTGTTGAGTGACTGTGGGTGTAATTCTGTTGAGTGACTGTGGGTGTTACTCTGTTGAGTGACTGACTGTGGGTGTTATTCTGTTGAGTGAGTGACTGAGGGTGTTATTCTGTTGAGTGAGTGAGGGTGTTATGCTGTTGAGTGACTGAGGGTGTTATTCTGTTGAGTGACCGAGTGTGTTATTCTGTTGAATGACTGTGGATGCTATTCTGTTGAATGACTGTGGGTCTTATTCTGTTGAGTGAGTGTGGGTGTTATTCTGTTGAATGACTGTGGGTGTTATTCTGTTGAATGACTGTGGGTGTTATTCTGTTGAGTTAGTGTGGGTGTTATTCTGTTGAGTTAGTGTGGGTGTTATTCTGTTGAGATAGTGTGGGTGTTATTCTGTTGAATGACTGTGGCTGTTATTCTGTTGAATGAGTGTGGGTGTTATTCTGTTGAGTGACTGTGGGTATTATTCTGTTGAGTGACTGGCTGTTATTCTGTTGAGTGACTGTGGGTGTAATTCTGTTGAGTGACTGTGGGTGTTACTCTGTTGAGTGACTATGGGTGTCATGCTGCTGAGTGAGTGACTGCAGGTGTTATTCCATTGAGTGACTGACTGTAGGTGTTATTCCGTTGAGTGACTGACTGTGGGTGTTATTCAGTTGAGTGAGTGACTGTGGGTGTTATTCTGTTGAGTGACTGACTATGGGTGTTATTCAGTTGAGTGAGTGACTGTGGGTGTTATTCTGTTGAGTGACTGTGGGTGTTATTCTGTTGAGTGACTGTGGGTGTTATTCTGTTGAGTGACTGTGGGTATTATTCTGTTGAATGACTGTGGGTGTTACTCTGTTGAGTGACGGTGGGTGTTGTTCTGTTGAATGACTGTGGGTGTTATTCTGTTGAGTGAGTGTGGGTGTTATTCTGTTGAATGACTGTGGGTGTTATTCTGTTGAGTGAGTGACTGTGGGTGTTATTCTGTTGAGTGAGTTACTGTGGGTGTTATTCAGTTGATTGACTGTGGGTGTTATTCAGTTGAGTGGATGACTGTGGGTGTTATTCAGTTGAGTGACTGTGGATGTTATTCTGTTGAGTGAGTGACTGTGGGTGTTCTTCTGTTGAGTGTGTGACTGTGGGTGTTCCTCTGTTGAGTGAGTGACAGTGGGTGTTATTCTGTTGTGAGTGACCGTGGGTGTTATTCTGTTCAGTGAGTGACCGAGGGTGTTATTCTGTTGAGTGAGTGACTGTGGGTGTTATTCTGTTGAGTGAGTGACTGTGGGTGTTATTCTGTTGAGTGAGTGTGGGTGTTATTCTGTTGAATGACTGTGGGTGTTATTCTGTTGAGTGAGTGTGGGTGTTATTCAGTTGTGTGACTGTGGGAGTTATTCTGTTGAGTGCCTGTGGGTGTTATTCAGTTGTGTGACTGTGGGCGTTCTTGTGATGAGTGAGTGACTGTGGGTGTTATTCTGTTGAGTGAGTGACTGTGGATGTTATTCTGTTGAGTGACTGTGGGCATTAATCTGTTGAGTGACTGACTGACTGTGGGTGTTATTCTGTTGAGTGACTGACTATGGGTGTTATTCAGTTGAGTGAGTGACTGTGGGTGTTATTCTGTTGAATGACTGTGGGTGTTACTCTGTTGCGTGACGGTGGGTGTTATTCTGTTGAATGACTGTGGGTGTTATTCTGTTGAGTGACTGTGGGTGTTATTCTGTTGAATGACTGTGAGTGTTATTCTGTTGAATGACTGTGGGTGTTATTCTGTTGAGTGAGTGACTGTGGGTGTTATTCAGTTGATTGACTGTGGGTGTTATTCAGTTGAGTGGATGACTGTGGGTGTTATTCAGTTGAGTGACTGTGGATGTTATTCTGTTGAGTGAGTGACTGTGGGTGTTCTTCTGTTGAGTGTGTGACTGTGGGTGTTCCTCTGTTGAGTGACTGTGGCTGTTATTCTGTTGAGTGACTGTGGGTGTTATTCTGTAGAGTGAGTGACAGTGGGTGTTATTCTGTTGTGAGTGACCGTGGGTGTTATTCTGTTCAGTGAGTGACTGTGGGTGTTATTCTGTTGAGTGAGTGACTGTGGGTGTTATTCTGTTGAGTGAGTGACTGTGGGTGTTATTCTGTTGAGTGAGTGTGGGTGTTATTCAGTTGTGTGACTGTGGGAGTTATTCTGTTGAGTGCCTGTGGGTGTTATTCAGTTGTGTGACTGTGGGCGTTCTTGTGATGAGTGAGTGACTGTGGATGTTATTCTGTTGAGTGACTGTGGGCATTAATCTGTTGAGTGACTGACTGTGGGTGTTATTCTGTTGAGTGACTGACTGTGGGTGTTATTCAGTTGAGTGACTGACTGTGGGTGTTATTCTGTTGAGTGTGTGACTGTGGATGTTCCTCTGAGTGACTGTGGATGTTCCTCTGTTGAGTGACTGTGGATGTTCCTCTGTTGAGTGACTGTGGATGTTATTCTGTTGTGTGACTGTGGATGTTATTCTGTTGTGTGACTGTGGATGTTATTCTGTTGTGTGACTGTGGATGTTATTCAGTTGTGTGACTGTGGGCGTTATTGTGTTGAGTGATTGACTGTGGGTGTTATTCTGTTGAGTGAGTGACAGTGGGTGTTATTCTGTTGAGTGAGTGACCGAGGGTGTTATTCTGTTGAGTGAGTGACCGAGGGTGTTATTCTGTTGAGTGAGTGACCGTGGGTGTTATTCTGTTGAGTGACTGTGGGCGTTATTCTGTTGAGCGAGTGACTGTGGGTGTTATTCTGTTGAGTGAGTGACCGAGGGTGTTATTCTGTTGAGTGAGTGACCGTGGGTGTTATTCTGTTGAGTGACTGTGGGCGTTATTCTGTTGAGCGAGTGATTGTGGGCGTTATTCTGTTGAGTGAGTGACCGTGGGTGTTATTCTGTTGAGTGAGTGACCGTGGGTGTTATTCTGTTGAGTGAGTGACTGTGGGTGTTATTCTGTTGAGTGAGTGACTGTGGGTGTTATTCTGTTGAGTGAGTGACTGTGGGTGTTATTCTGTTGAGTGAGTGACTGTGGGTGTTATTCTGTTGAGTGAGTGACTGTGGGTGTTATTCTGTTGAGTGAGTGACTGTGGGTGTTATTCTGTTGAGTGAGTGACTGAGGGTGTTATTCTGTTGAGTGACCGAGGGTGTTATTCTGTTGAATGACTGTGGATGCTATTCTGTTGAATGACTGTGGGTCTTATTCTGTTGAGTGAGTGTGGGTGTTATTCTGTTGAATGACTGTGGCTGTTATTCTGTTGAGTGAGTGTGGGTGTTATTCTGTTGAGTGACTGTGGGTATTATTCTGTTGAGTGACTTTGGGTATTATTCTGTTGAGTGACTGGGTGTTATTCTGTTGAGTGACTGTGGGTGTAATTCTGTTGAGTGACTGTGGGTGTTACTCTGTTGAGTGACTATGGGTGTCATGCTGTTGAGTGAGTGTGGGTGTTATTCTGTTGAGTGACTGACTGTGGGTGTTATTCAGTTGAGTGAGTGACTATGGGTATTATTCTGTTGAGTGACTGTGGGTGTTATTCTGTTGAATGACTGTGGGTGTTATTCTGTTGAATGACTGTGGGTGTTACTCTGTTGAGTGACTGTGGGTGTTACTCTGTTGAGTGACGGTGGGTGTTATTCTGTTGAGTGACGGTGGGTGTTATTCTGTTGAGTGACGGTGGGTGTTATTCTGTTGAGTGACGGTGGGTGTTATTCTGTTGAATGACTGTGGGTGTTATTCTGTTGAATGACTGTGGGTGTTATTCTGTTGAGTGAGTGTGGGTGTTATTCTGTTGCGTGAGTGACTGTGGATGTTATTCTGTTGAGTGACTGTGAGCATTAATTTGTTGAGTGACTGACTGTGGGTGTTATTCAGTTGATTGACTGTGGGTGTTATTCTGTTGAGTGAGTGACTGTGGGTGTTATTCTGTTGAGTGAGTGACTGTGGGTGTTATTCTGTTGAGTGAGTGACTGAGGGTGTTATTCTGTTGAGTGACCGAGGGTGTTATTCTGTTGAGTGACCGAGGGTGTTATTCTGTTGAATGACTGTGGATGCTATTCTGTTGAATGACTGTGGGTCTTATTCTGTTGAGTGAGTGTGGGTGTTATTCTGTTGAATGAGTGTGGGTGTTATTCTGTTGAATGACTGTGGGTATTATTCTGTTGAGTGACTTTGGGTGTTATTCTGTTGAGTGACTGGGTGTTATTCTGTTGAGTGACTGTGGGTGTTATTCTGTTGAGTGACTGTGGGTGTTATTCTGTTGAGTGACTGTGGGTGTAATTCTGTTGAGTGACTGTGGGTGTTACTCTGTTGAGTGACTATGGGTGTCATGCTGTTGAGTGAGTGACTGTGGGTGTTATTCTGTTGAGTGACTGACTGTGGGTGTTATTCTGTTGAGTGAGTGACTGAGGGTGTTATTCTGTTGAGTGAGTGAGGGTGTTATTCTGTTGAGTGAGTGAGGGTGTTATGCTGTTGAGTGACTGAGGGTGTTATTCTGTTGAATGACTGTGGATGCTATTCTGTTGAATGACTGTGGGTCTTATTCTGTTGAGTGAGTGTGGGTGTTATTCTGTTGAATGACTGTGGGTGTTATTCTGTTGAATGACTGTGGGTGTTATTCTGTTGAGTTAGTGTGGGTGTTATTCTGTTGAGTTAGTGTGGGTGTTATTCTGTTGAGATAGTGTGGGTGTTATTCTGTTGAATGACTGTGGGTGTTATTCTGTTGAGATAGTGTGGGTGTTATTCTGTTGAATGACTGTGGCTGTTATTCTGTTGAATGAGTGTGGGTGTTATTCTGTTGAGTGACTGTGGGTATTATTCTGTTGAGTGACTGGCTGTTATTCTGTTGAGTGACTGTGGGTGTAATTCTGTTGAGTGACTGTGGGTGTTACTCTGTTGAGTGACTATGGGTGTCATGCTGCTGAGTGAGTGACTGCAGGTGTTATTCCATTGAGTGACTGACTGTAGGTGTTATTCCGTTGAGTGACTGACTGTGGGTGTTATTCAGTTGAGTGAGTGACTGTGGGTGTTATTCAGTTGAGTGAGTGACTGTGGGTGTTATTCTGTTGAGTGACTGACTATGGGTGTTATTCAGTTGAGTGAGTGACTGTGGGTGTTATTCTGTTGAGTGACTGTGGGTGTTATTCTGTTGAGTGACTGTGGGTGTTATTCTGTTGAGTGACTGTGGGTATTATTCTGTTGAATGACTGTGGGTGTTACTCTGTTGAGTGACGGTGGGTGTTGTTCTGTTGAATGACTGTGGGTGTTATTCTGTTGAGTGAGTGTGGGTGTTATTCTGTTGAATGACTGTGGGTGTTATTCTGTTGAGTGAGTGACTGTGGGTGTTATTCTGTTGAGTGAGTGACTGTGGGTGTTATTCAGTTGATTGACTGTGGGTGTTATTCAGTTGAGTGGATGACTGTGGGTGTTATTCAGTTGAGTGACTGTGGATGTTATTCTGTTGAGTGAGTGACTGTGGGTGTTCTTCTGTTGAGTGTGTGACTGTGGGTGTTCCTCTGTTGAGTGACTGTGGGTGTTATTCTGTAGAGTGAGTGACAGTGGGTGTTATTCTGTTGTGAGTGACCGTGGGTGTTATTCTGTTCAGTGAGTGACCGAGGGTGTTATTCTGTTGAGTGAGTGACTGTGGGTGTTATTCTGTTGAGTGAGTGACTGTGGGTGTTATTCTGTTGAGTGAGTGTGGGTGTTATTCTGTTGAATGACTGTGGGTGTTATTCTGTTGAGTGAGTGTGGATGTTATTCAGTTGTGTGACTGTGGGAGTTATTCTGTTGAGTGCCTGTGGGTGTTATTCAGTTGTGTGACTGTGGGCGTTCTTGTGATGAGTGAGTGACTGTGGGTGTTATTCTGTTGAGTGAGTGACTGTGGATGTTATTCTGTTGAGTGACTGTGGGCATTAATCTGTTGAGTGACTGACTGACTATGGGTGTTATTCAGTTGAGTGAGTGACTGTGGGTGTTATTCTGTTGAATGACTGTGGGTGTTACTCTGTTGCGTGACGGTGGGTGTTATTCTGTTGAATGACTGTGGGTGTTATTCTGTTGAGTGACTGTGGGTGTTATTCTGTTGAATGACTGTGAGTGTTATTCTGTTGAATGACTGTGGGTGTTATTCTGTTGAGTGAGTGACTGTGGGTGTTATTCAGTTGATTGACTGTGGGTGTTATTCAGTTGAGTGGATGACTGTGGGTGTTATTCAGTTGAGTGACTGTGGATGTTATTCTGTTGAGTGAGTGACTGTGGGTGTTCTTCTGTTGAGTGTGTGACTGTGGGTGTTCCTCTGTTGAGTGACTGTGGCTGTTATTCTGTTGAGTGACTGTGGGTGTTATTCTGTAGAGTGAGTGACAGTGGGTGTTATTCTGTTGTGAGTGACCGTGGGTGTTATTCTGTTCAGTGAGTGACCGAGGGTGTTATTCTGTTGAGTGAGTGACTGTGGGTGTTATTCTGTTGAGTGAGTGACTGTGGGTGTTATTCTGTTGAGTGAGTGTGGGTGTTATTCAGTTGTGTGACTGTGGGAGTTATTCTGTTGAGTGCCTGTGGGTGTTATTCAGTTGTGTGACTGTGGGCGTTCTTGTGATGAGTGAGTGACTGTGGATGTTATTCTGTTGAGTGACTGTGGGCATTAATCTGTTGAGTGACTGACTGTGGGTGTTATTCTGTTGAGTGACTGACTGTGGGTGTTATTCAGTTGAGTGACTGACTGTGGGTGTTATTCTGCTGAGTGTGTGACTGTGGATGTTCCTCTGAGTGACTGTGGATGTTCCTCTGTTGAGTGACTGTGGATGTTCCTCTGTTGAGTGACTGTGGATGTTATTCTGTTGTGTGACTGTGGATGTTATTCTGTTGTGTGACTGTGGATGTTATTCAGTTGTGTGACTGTGGGCGTTATTGTGTTGAGTGATTGACTGTGGGTGTTATTCTGTTGAGTGAGTGACAGTGGGTGTTATTCTGTTGAGTGAGTGACCGAGGGTGTTATTCTGTTGAGTGAGTGACCGTGGGTGTTATTCTGTTGAGTGACTGTGGGCGTTATTCTGTTGAGCGAGTGACTGTGGGTGTTATTCTGTTGAGTGAGTGACCGAGGGTGTTATTCTGTTGAGTGAGTGACCGTGGGTGTTATTCTGTTGAGTGACTGTGGGCGTTATTCTGTTGAGCGAGTGATTGTGGGCGTTATTCTGTTGAGTGAGTGACCGTGGGTGTTATTCTGTTGAGTGAGTGACCGTGGGTGTTATTCTGTTGAGTGAGTGACTGTGGGTGTTATTCTGTTGAGTGAGTGACTGTGGGTGTTATTCTGTTGAGTGAGTGACTGTGGGTGTTATTCTGTTGAGTGAGTGACTGTGGGTGTTATTCTGTTGAGTGAGTGACTGTGGGTGTTATTCTGTTGAGTGAGTGACTGAGGGTGTTATTCTGTTGAGTGACCGAGGGTGTTATTCTGTTGAATGACTGTGGATGCTATTCTGTTGAATGACTGTGGGTCTTATTCTGTTGAGTGAGTGTGGGTGTTATTCTGTTGAATGAGTGTGGGTGTTATTCTGTTGAATGACTGTGGGTATTATTCTGTTGAGTGACTGGGTGTTATTCTGTTGAGTGACTGGGTATTATTCTGTTGAGTGACTTTGGGTATTATTCTGTTGAGTGACTGGGTGTTATTCTGTTGAGTGACTGTGGGTGTAATTCTGTTGAGTGACTGTGGGTGTTACTCTGTTGAGTGACTATGGGTGTCATGCTGTTGAGTGAGTGTGGGTGTTAATCTGTTGAGTGACTGACTGTGGGTGTTATTCAGTTGAGTGAGTGACTATGGGTATTATTCTGTTGAGTGACTGTGGGTGTTATTCTGTTGAATGACTGTGGGTGTTACTCTGTTGAGTGACTGTGGGTGTTACTCTGTTGAGTGACGGTGGGTGTTATTCTGTTGAGTGACGGTGGGTGTTATTCTGTTGAGTGACGGTGGGTGTTATTCTGTTGAATGACTGTGGGTGTTATTCTGTTGAATGACTGTGGGTGTTATTCTGTTGAGTGAGTGTGGGTGTTATTCTGTTGCGTGAGTGACTGTGGATGTTATTCTGTTGAGTGACTGTGAGCATTAATTTGTTGAGTGACTGACTGTGGGTGTTATTCAGTTGATTGACTGTGGGTGTTAGTCAGTTGAGTGACTGACTGTGGGTGTTATTCTGTTGAGTGAGTGACTGTGGGTGTTCTTCTGTTGAGTGAGTGACTGTGGGTGTTCTTCTGTTGAGTGAGTGACTGTGGATGTTATTCTGTTGAGTGACTGTGGGCATTAATCTGTTGAGTGACTGACTGACTGTGGGTGTTCTTCTGTTGAGTGACTGACTGTGGGTGTTATTCAGTTGAGTGACTGACTGTGGGTGTTATTCTGTTGAGTGTGTGACTGTGGCTGTTCCTCTGAGTGACTGTGGATGTTCCTCTGTTGAGTGACTGTGGATGTTATTCTGTTGTGTGACTGTGGATGTTATTCTGTTGTGTGACTGTGGATGTTATTCTGTTGTGTGACTGTGGATGTTATTCAGTTGTGTGACTGGGCGTTATTGTGTTGAGTGATTGACTGTGGGTGTTATTCTGTTGAGTGAGTGACAGTGGGTGTTATTCTGTTGAGTGAGTGACCGAGGGTGTTATTCTGTTGAGTGAGTGACCGAGGGTGTTATTCTGTTGAGTGAGTGACCGTGGGTGTTATTCTGTTGAGTGACTGTGGGCGTTATTCTGTTGAGCGAGTGACTGTGGGTGTTATTCTGTTGAGTGAGTGACCGTGGGTGTTATTCTGTTGAGTGACTGTGGGCGTTATTCTGTTGAGCGAGTGATTGTGGGCGTTATTCTGTTGAGTGAGTGACCGTGGGTGTTATTCTGTTGAGTGAGTGACCGTGGGTGTTATTCTGTTGAGTGAGTGACCGTGGGTGTTATTCTGTTGAGTGAGTGACTGTGGGTGTTATTCTGTTGAGTGAGTGACTGTGGGTGTTATTCTGTTGAGTGAGTGACTGTGGGTGTTATTCTGTTGAGTGAGTGACTGTGGGTGTTATTCTGTTGAGTGAGTGACTGAGGGTGTTATTCTGTTGAGTGACTGAGGGTGTTATTCTGTTGAGTGACTGAGGGTGTTATTCTGTTGAGTGACTGAGGGTGTTATTCTGTTGAGTGACTGAGGGTGTTATTCTGTTGAGTGACCGAGGGTGTTATTCTGTTGAATGACTGTGGATGCTATTCTGTTGAATGACTGTGGGTCTTATTCTGTTGAGTGAGTGTGGGTGTTATTCTGTTGAATGACTGTGGGTATTATTCTGTTGAGTGACTGTGGGTATTATTCTGTTGAGTGACTGTGGGTGTTATTCTGTTGAGTGACTGGGTATTATTCTGTTGAGTGACTTTGGGTATTATTCTGTTGAGTGACTGGGTGTTATTCTGTTGAGTGACTGTGGGTGTAATTCTGTTGAGTGACTGTGGGTGTTACTCTGTTGAGTGACTATGGGTGTCATGCTGTTGAGTGAGTGACTGCAGGTGTTATTCTATTGAGTGACTGACTGTAGGTGTTATTCCGTTGAGTGACTGACTGTGGGTGTTATTCAGTTGAGTGAGTGACTATGGGTATTATTCTGTTGAGTGACTGTGGGTGTTGTTCTGTTGAATGACTGTGGGTGTTACTCTGTTGAGTGACTGTGGGTGTTACTCTGTTGAGTGACGGTGGGTGTTATTCTGTTGAATGACTGTGGGTGTTATTCTGTTGAATGACTGTGGGTGTTATTCTGTTGAGTGAGTGTGGGTGTTATTCTGTTGCGTGAGTGACTGTGGATGTTATTCTGTTGAGTGACTGTGAGCATTAATTTGTTGAGTGACTGACTGTGGGTGTTATTCAGTTGATTGACTGTGGGTGTTAGTCAGTTGAGTGACTGACTGTGGGCATTAATCTGTTGAGTGACTGACTGACTGTGGGTGTTCTTCTGTTGAGTGACTGACTGTGGGTGTTATTCAGTTGAGTGACTGACTGTGGGTGTTATTCTGTTGAGTGTGTGACTGTGGCTGTTCCTCTGAGTGACTGTGGATGTTCCTCTGTTGAGTGACTGTGGATGTTATTCTGTTGTGTGACTGTGGATGTTATTCTGTTGTGTGACTGTGGATGTTATTCTGTTGTGTGACTGTGGATGTTATTCAGTTGTGTGACTGGGCGTTATTGTGTTGACTGATTGACTGTGGGTGTTATTCTGTTGAGTGAGTGACAGTGGGTGTTATTCTGTTGAGTGAGTGACCGAGGGTGTTATTCTGTTGAGTGAGTGACCGAGGGTGTTATTCTGTTGAGTGAGTGACCGTGGGTGTTATTCTGTTGAGTGACTGTGGGCGTTATTCTGTTGAGCGAGTGACTGTGGGTGTTATTCTGTTGAGTGAGTGACCGTGGGTGTTATTCTGTTGAGTGACTGTGGGCGTTATTCTGTTGAGCGAGTGATTGTGGGCATTATTCTGTTGAGTGAGTGACCGTGGGTGTTATTCTGTTGAGTGAGTGACCGTGGGTGTTATTCTGTTGAGTGAGTGACCGTGGGTGTTATTCTGTTGAGTGAGTGACTGTGGGTGTTATTCTGTTGAGTGAGTGACTGTGGGTGTTATTCTGTTGAGTGAGTGACTGTGGGTGTTATTCTGTTGAGTGAGTGACTGTGGGTGTTATTCTGTTGAGTGAGTGACTGAGGGTGTTATTCTGTTGAGTTACTGAGGGTGTTATTCTGTTGAGTGACTGAGGGTGTTATTCTGTTGAGTGACTGAGGGTGTTATTCTGTTGAGTGACTGAGGGTGTTATTCTGTTGAGTGACCGAGGGTGTTATTCTGTTGAATGACTGTGGATGCTATTCTGTTGAATGACTGTGGGTCTTATTCTGTTGAGTGAGTGTGGGTGTTATTCTGTTGAATGACTGTGGGTATTATTCTGTTGAGTGACTGTGGGTATTATTCTGTTGAGTGACTGTGGGTGTTATTCTGTTGAGTGACTGGGTATTATTCTGTTGAGTGACTTTGGGTATTATTCTGTTGAGTGACTGGGTGTTATTCTGTTGAGTGACTGTGGGTGTAATTCTGTTGAGTGACTGCAGGTGTTATTCTATTGAGTGACTGACTGTAGGTGTTATTCCGTTGAGTGACTGACTGTGGGTGTTATTCAGTTGAGTGAGTGACTATGGGTATTATTCTGTTGAGTGACTGTGGGTGTTATTCTGTTGAATGACTGTGGGTGTTACTCTGTTGAGTGACTGTGGGTGTTACTCTGTTGAGTGACGGTGGGTGTTATTCTGTTGAGTGACGGTGGGTGTTATTCTGTTGAGTGACGGTGGGTGTTATTCTGTTGAATGACGGTGGGTGTTATTCTGTTGAATGACGGTGGGTGTTATTCTGTTGAATGACGGTGGGTGTTATTCTGTTGAATGACGGTGGGTGTTATTCTGTTGAATGACTGTGGGTGTTATTCTGTTGAGTGAGTGTGGGTGTTATTCTGTTGAGTGAGTGTGGGTGTTATTCTGTTGAATGACATTGGGTGTGATTCTGTTGAGTGAGTGTGGGTGTTATTCTGTTGAATGACTGTGGATGTTATTCTGTTGAGATAGTGTGGGTGTTATTCTGTTGAGTGAGTGTGGGTGTTATTCTGTTGAGTGAGTGTGGGTGTTATTCTGTTGAGTGAGTGTGGGTGTTATTCTGTTGAGTGAGTGTGGGTGTTATTCTGTTGAGTGAGTGTGGGTGTTATTCTGTTGAGTGAGTGTGGGTGTTATTGAGTTGTGTGACTGTGGGCGTTATTCTGTTGAGTGAGTGACTGTTGGTGTTATTCTGTTGAGTGAGTGACTGTGGATGTTATTCTGTTGAGTGACTGTGAGCATTAATTTGTTGAGTGACTGACTGTGGGTGTTATTCTGTTGAGTGAGTGACTGTGGGTGTTCTTCTGTTGAGTGAGTGACTGTGGGTGTTCTTCTGTTGAGTGAGTGACTGTGGGTGTTATTCAGTTGAGTGGATGTCTGTGGGTGTTATTCAGTTGAGTGACTGTGGGTGTTATTCTGTTGAGTGAGTGACTGTGGGTGTTCTTCTGTTGAGTGTGTGACTGTGGGTGTTATTCTGTTCAGTGAGTGACCGAGGGTGTTCTTCTGTTGAGTGAGTGACTGTGGGTGTTCTTCTGTTGAGTGAGTGACTGTGGGTGTTATTCAGTTGAGTGGATGACTGTGGGTGTTATTCAGTTGAGTGACTGTGGATGTTATTCTGTTGAGTGACTGTGGGTGTTATTCTGTAGAGTGAGTGACAGTGGGTGTTATTCTGTTGTGAGTGACTGTGGATGTTATTCTGTTGAGTGAGTGTGGGTGTTCCTCTGTTGAGTGACTGTGGGTATTATTCTGTTGAGTGACATTGGGTATTATTCTGTTGAGTGACTGGGTGTTATTCTGTTGAGTGACTGTGGGTCTTATTCTGTTGAGTGACTGTGGATGTTATTCTGTTGAGTGACTGTGGGTGTTATTCTGTTGAGTGACTGGGTATTATTCTGTTGAGTGACTTTGGGTATTATTCTGTTGAGTGATTGGGTGTCATTCTGTTGAGTGACTGTGGGTATTATTCTGTTGAGTGACTGTGGGTATTATTCTGTTGAGTGACTGTGGGTATTATTCTGTTGAGTGACTGTGGGTATTATTCTGTTGAGTGACTGTGTGTGTAATTCTGTTGAGTGACTGTGGGTGTTACTCTGTTGAGTGACTATGGGTATTATTCTGTTGTGACTGTGGGTGTTATTCTGTTGAATGACTGTGGGTGTTACTCTGTTGAGTGACTGTGGGTGTTACTCTGTTGAGTGACTGTGGGTGTTACTCTGTTGAGTGACGGTGGGTGTTACTCTGTTGAGTGACGGTGGGTGTTATTCTGTTGAATGACGGTGGGTGTTATTCTGTTGAATGACTGTGGGTGTTATTCTGTTGAGTGAGTGTGGGTGTAATTCTGTTGAGTGACTTTGGGTATTATTCTGTTGAGTGACTGGGTGTTATTCTGTTGAGTGACTGTGGGTATTATTCTGTTGAGTGACTGTGGGTGTTATTCTGTTGAGTGACTGTGGGTATTATTCTGTTGAGTGACTTTGGGTGTTACTCTGTTGAGTGACTATGGGTGTCATGCTGTTGAGTGAGTGACTGCAGGTGTTATTCTGTTGAGTGACTGACTGTAGGTGTTATTCCGTTGAGTGACTGACTGTGGGTGTTATTCAGTTGAGTGAGTGACTGTGGGTGTTATTCTGTTGAGTGACTATGGGTATTATTCTGTTGAGTGACTGTGGGTGTTATTCTGTTGAGTGACTGTGGGTGTTACTCTGTTGAGTGACTGTGGGTGTTACTCTGTTGAGTGACGGTGGGTGTTACTCTGTTGAGTGACGGTGGGTGTTACTCTGTTGAGTGACGGTGGGTGTTATTCTGTTGAATGACTGTGGGTGTTATTCTGTTGAGTGAGTGTGGGTGTTATTCTGTTGAGTGAGTGTGGGTGTTATTCTGTTGAATGACTGTGGATGTTATTCTGTTGAGATAGTGTGGGTGTTATTCTGTTGAATGACTGTGGGTGTTATTCTGTTGAGTGAGTGTGGGTGTTATTCAGTTGTGTGACTGTGGGCGTTATTCTGTTGAGTGCCTGTGGGTGTTATTCAGTTTTGTGACTGTGGGCGTTATTCTGTTGAGTGAGTGACTGTGGGTGTTATTCTGTTGAGTGAGTGACTGTGGATGTTATTCTGTTGAGTGACTGTGAGCATTAATTTGTTGAGTGACTGACTGTGGGTGTTATTCAGTTGATTGACTGTGGGTGTTAGTCAGTTGAGTGACTGACTGTGGGTGTTATTCTGTTGAGTGAGTGACTGTGGGTGTTCTTCTGTTGAGTGAGTGACTGTGGGTGTTCTTCTGTTGAGTGAGTGACTGTGGGTGTTCTTCTGTTGAGTGAGTGACTGTTGGTGTTATTCAGTTGAGTGGATGACTGTGGGTGTTATTCAGTTGAGTGACTGTGGGTGTTATTCTGTTGAGTGAGTGACTGTGGGTGTTCTTCTGTTGAGTGACTGTGGATGTTATTCTGTTGAGTGACTGTGGGTGTTATTCTGTCGAGTGAGTGACAGTGGGTGTTATTCTGTTGTGAGTGACTGTGGATGTTATTCTGTTGAGTGACTGTGGGCATTAATCTGTTGAGTGACTGACTGTGGGTGTTATTCTGTTGAGTGACTGACTGTGGGTGTTATTCTGTTGAGTGTGTGACTGTGGGTGTTCCTCTGTTGAGTGACTGTGGGTGTTATTCTGTTGAGTGACTGTGTGTGTTATTCTGTTGAGTGAGTGACTGTGGGTGTTATTCTGTTGAGTGAGTGTGGGTGTTTTTCAGTTGTGTGACTGTGGGCGTTCTTGTGATGAGTGAGTGACTGTGGGTGTTATTCTGTTGAGTGAGTGACTGTGGGTGTTATTCTGTTGAGTGAGTGACTGTGGGTGTTATTCTGTTGAGTGAGTGACTGTGGATGTTATTCTGTTGAGTGACTGTGGGTGTTCCTCTGTTGAGTGACTGTGGGTGTTATTCTGTTGTGTGACTGTGGATGTTATTCAGTTGTGTGACTGTGGGCGTTATTGTGTTGAGTGAGTGACAGTGGGTGTTATTCTGTTGAGTGAGTGACCGAGGGTGTTATTCTGTTGAGTGAGTGACCGTGGGTGTTATTCTGTTGAGTGACTGTGGGCGTTATTCTGTTGAGTGAGTGACTGTGGGCGTTATTCTGTTGAGTGAGTGACCGTGGGTGTTATTCTGTTGAGTGAGTGACTGTGGGTGTTATTCTGTTGAGTGAGTGACTGTGGGTGTTATTCTGTTGAGTGAGTGACTGTGGGTGTTATTCTGTTGAATGAGTGACTGTGGGTGTTATTCTGTTGAGTGAGTGACTGTGGGTGTTATTCTGTTGAATGACTGTGGGTGTTATTCTGTTGAGTGAGTGTGGGTGTTATTCTGTTGAATGACTGTGGGTGTTATTCTGTTGAATGACTGTGGGTGTTATTCTGTTGAGTTAGTGTGGGTGTTAAACTGTTGAGTGACTATGGGTGTCATGCTGCTGAGTGAGTGACTATGGGTGTTATTCTGTTGAGTGATTGACTATGGGTGTTATCTGTTGAGTGAGTGACTGCAGGTGTTATTCCATTGAGTGACTGACTGTAGGTGTTATTCCGTTGAGTGACTGACTGTGGGTGTTATTCAGTTGAGTGAGTGACTGTGGGTGTTATTCAGTTGAGTGAGTGACTGTGGGTGTTATTCTGTTGAGTGACTGACTATGGGTGTTATTCAGTTGAGTGAGTGACTGTGGGTGTTATTCTGTTGAGTGACTGTGGGTGTTATTCTGTTGAGTGACTGTGGGTATTATTCTGTTGAGTGACTGTGGGTATTATTCTGTTGAGTGACTGTGGGTGTTATTCTGTTGAGTGACGGTGGGTGTTACTCTGTTGAGTGACGGTGGGTGTTATTCTGTTGAATGACTGTGGGTGTTATTCTGTTGAGTGAGTGTGGGTGTTATTCTGTTGAATGACTGTGGGTGTTATTCTGTTGAATGACTGTGGGTGTTATTCAGTTGAGTGAGTGACTGTGGGTGTTATTCAGTTGAGTGGATGACTGTGGGTGTTATTCAGTTGAGTGACTGTGGATGTTATTCTGTTGAGTGAGTGACTGTGGGTGTTATTCTGTTGAAGTGACCGTGGGTGTTATTCTGTTCAGTGTGTGACCGAGGGTGTTATTCTGTTGAGTGAGTGACTGTGGATGTTATTCTGTTGAGTGACTGTGGATGTTATTCTGTTGAGTGACTGTGGATGTTATTCAGTTGTGTGACTGTGGGCGTTATTGTGTTGAGTGATTGACTGTGGGTGTTATTCTGTTCAGTGAGTGACCGAGGGTGTTATTCTGTTCAGTGGATGACCGAGGGTGTTATTCTGTTCAGTGAGTGATTGTGGGCGTTATTCTGTTGAGTGAGTGACCGTGGGTGTTATTCTGTTGAGTGAGTGACCGTGGGTGTTATTCTGTTGAGTGAGTGACTGTGGGTGTTATTCTGTTGAGTGAGTGACTGTGGGTGTTATTCTGTTGAGTGAGTGACTGTGGGTGTTATTCTGTTGAGTGAGTGTGGGTGTTATTCTGTTGAGTGAGTGTGGGTTTTATTCAGTTGTGTGACTGTGGGCGTTATTCTGTCGAGTGAGTGACTGTGGGTGTTATTCTGTTGAGTGAGTGACTGTGGGCGTTATTCTGTTGAGTGAGTGACCGTGGGTGTTATTCTGTTGAGTGAGTGACTGTGGGTGTTATTCTGTTGAGTGAGTGACCGTGGGTGTTATTCTGTTGAGTGAGTGACTGTGGGTGTTATTCTGTTGATTGAGTGACCGAGGGTGTTATTCTGTTGAGTGACCGAGGGTGTTATTCTGTTGAATGACTGTGGATGCTATTCTGTTGAATGACTGTGGGTCTTATTCTGTTGAGTGAGTGTTATTCTGTTGAGATAGTGTGGGTGTTATTCTGTTGAATGACTGTGGGTGTTATTCTGTTGAGATAGTGTGGGTGTTATTCTGTTGAATGACTGTGGCTGTTATTCTGTTGAGTGAGTGTGGGTGTTATTCTGTTGAGTGACTGTGGGTGTTACTCTGTTGAGTGACTGTGGGTGTCATGCTGTTGAGTGAGTGACTGTAGGTGTTATTCCGTTGAGTGACTGACTGTAGGTGTTATTCCGTTGAGTGACTGACTGTAGGTGTTATTCCGTTGAGTGACTGACTGTAGGTGTTATTCCGTTGAGTGACTGACTGTAGGTGTTATTCCGTTGAGTGACTGACTGTGGGTGTTATTCAGTTGAGTGAGTGACTGTGGGTGTTATTCTGTTGAGTGACTGACTGTGGGTGTTATTCAGTTGAGTGAGTGACTGTGGGTGTTATTCTGTTGAGTGATTGACTATGGGTGTTATCTGTTGAGTGAGTGACTGCAGGTGTTATTCTGTTGAGTGACTGACTGTAGGTGTTATTCCGTTGAGTGACTGACTGTAGGTGTTATTCCGTTGAGTGACTGACTGTAGGTGTTATTCCGTTGAGTGACTGACTGTAGGTGTTATTCCGTTGAGTGACTGACTGTGGGTGTTATTCAGTTGAGTGAGTGACTGTGGGTGTTATTCTGTTGAGTGACTGACTATGGGTGTTATTCAGTTGACTGAGTGACTGTGGGTGTTATTCTGTTGAGTGACTGTGGGTGTTATTCTGTTGAGTGACTGTGGGTGTTATTCTGTTGAATGACTGTGGGTGTTATTCTGTTGAATGACTGTGGGTGTTATTCTGTTGAGTGAGTGTGGGTGTTATTCTGTTGAATGACTGTGGATGTTATTCTGTTGAATGACTGTGGGTGTTATTCTGTTGAATGACTGTGGGTGTTATTCTGTTGAGTGAGTGTGGGTGTTATTCTGTTGAATGACTGTGGGTGTTATTCTGTTGAATGACTGTGGGTGTTATTCTGTTGAGTGAGTGTGGGTGTTATTCAGTTGATTGACTGTGGGTGTTATTCAGTTGAGTGACTGTGGGTGTTATTCAGTTGAGTGACTGTGGGTGTTATTCAGTTGAGTGACTGACTGTGGGTGTTCTTCTGTTGAGTGAGTGACTGTGGGTGTTCTTCTGTTGAGTGTGTGACTGTGGGTGTTCCTCTGTTGAGTGACTGTGGGTGTTCCTCTGTTGAGTGACTGTGGATGTTATTCTGTTGAGTGACTGTGGGTGTTATTCTGTAGAGTGAGTGAGTGTGGGTGTTATTCTGTTGAGTGAGTGTGGGTGTTATTCTGTTGAGTGAGTGTGGGTGTTATTCTGTTGAATGACTGTGGGTGTTATTCTGTTGAATGACTGTGGGTGTTATTCTGTTGAGTGAGTGTGGGTGTTATTCAGTTGTGTGACTGTGGGAGTTATTCTGTTGAGTGCCTGTGGGTGTTATTCAGTTGTGTGACTGTGGGCGGTCTTGTGATGAGTGAGTGACTGTGGGTGTTATTCTGTTGAGTGAGTGACTGTGGATGTTATTCTGTTGAGTGACTGTGGGCATTAATCTGTTGAGTGACTGACTGTGGGTGTTATTCTGTTGAGTGACTGACTGTGGGTGTTATTCAGTTGAGTGACTGACTGTGGATGTTCCTCTGTTGAGTGACTGTGGATGTTATTCTGTTGAGTGACTGTGGGCGTTAATCTGTTGAGTGAGTGACTGTGGGTGTTATTCTGTTGAGTGAGTGACTGTGGGTGTTATTCTGTTGAGTGAGTGACTGTGGGTGTTATTCTGTTGAGTGAGTGTGGGTGTTATTCTGTTGAGTGAGTGTGGGTGTTATTCAGTTGTGTGACTGTGGGCGTTATTCTGTTGAGTGAGTGACTGTGGGTGTTATTCTGTTGAGTGAGTGTGGGTGTTCCTCTGTTGAGTGACTGTGGGTGTTATTCTGTTGTGTGACTGTGGATGTTATTCAGTTGTGTGACTGTGGGCGTTATTGTGTTGAGTGATTGACTGTGGGTGTTATTCTGTTGAGTGAGTGACAGTGGGTGTTATTCTGTTGAGTGAGTGACCGAGGGAGTTATTCTGTTGAGTGATTGACCGTGGGTGTTATTCTGTTGAGTGACTGTGGGCGTTATTCTGTTGAGTGAGTGACTGTGGGCGTTATTCTGTTGAGTGAGTGACTGTGGGTGTTATTCAGTTGAGTGGATGACTGTGGGTGTTATTCAGTTGAGTGACTGTGGATGTTCTTCTGTTGAGTGTGTGACTGTGGGTGTTCCTGTGTTGAGTGACTGTGGCTGTTATTCTGTTGAGTGACCGTGGGTGTTATTCTGTTCAGTGAGTGACCGAGGGTGTTATTCTGTTGAGTGAGTGACTGTGGGTGTTATTCTGTTGAGTGAGTGTGGGTGTTATTCAGTTGTGTGACTGTGGGCGTTCTTGTGATGAGTGAGTGACTGTGGGTGTTATTCTGTTGAGTGAGTGACTGTGGATGTTATTCTGTTGAGTGACTGTGGGCATTAATCTGTTGAGTGACTGACTGACTGTGGGTGTTATTCTGTTGAGTGACTGACTGTGGGTGTTATTCTGTTGAGTGTGTGACTGTGGATGTTCCTCTGTTGAGTGACTGTGGATGTTCCTCTGTTGAGTGACTGTGGATGTTCCTCTGTTGAGTGACTGTGGATGTTATTCTGTTGTGTGACTGTGGATGTTATTCTGTTGTGTGACTGTGGATGTTATTCAGTTGTGTGACTGTGGGCGTTATTGTGTTGAGTGATTGACTGTGGGTGTTATTCTGTTGAGTGAGTGACAGTGGGTGTTATTCTGTTGAGTGAGTGACCGAGGGTGTTATTCTGTTGAGTGAGTGACCGTGGGTGTTATTCTGTTGAGTGACTGTGGGCGTTATTCTGTTGAGCGAGTGACTGTGGGTGCTATTCTGTTGAGTGAGTGACCGAGGGTGTTATTCAGTTGAGTGGATGACTGTGGGTGTTATTCAGTTGAGTGACTGTGGGTGTTCTTCTGTTGAGTGTGTGACTGTGGGTGTTCCTCTGTTGAGTGACTGTGGCTGTTATTCTGTTGAGTGACTGTGGGTGTTATTCTGTAGAGTGAGTGACAGTGGGTGTTATTCTGTTGTGAGTGACCTTTGGTTTTATTCTGTTGAGTGAGTGACTGTGGGTGTTATTCTGTTGAGTGAGTGACCGAGGGTGTTATTCTGTTGAGTGAGTGACTGTGGGTGTTATTCTGTTGAGTGAGTGACTGTGGGTGTTATTCTGTTGAGTGAGTGACTGTGGGTGTTATTCTGTTGAGTGACTGAGGGTGTTATTCTGTTGAGTGACTGTGGGTGTTATTCTGTTGAATGACTGTGGGTGTTACTCTGTTGAGTGACGGTGGGTGTTATTCTGTTGAATGACTGTGGGTGTTATTCTGTTGAGTGAGTGTGGGTGTTATTCTGTTGAATGACTGTGGGTGTTATTCTGTTGAATGACTGTGGGTGTTATTCTGTTGAGTGAGTGACTGTGGGTGTTATTCAGTTGATTGACTGTGGGTGTTATTCAGTTGAGTGGATGACTGTGGGTGTTATTCAGTTGAGTGACTGTGGATGTTATTCTGTTGAGTGTGTGACTGTGGGTGTTCCTCTGTTGAGTGACTGTGGCTGTTATTCTGTTGAGTGACTGTGGGTGTTATTCTGTAGAGTGAGTGACAGTGGGTGTTATTCTGTTGTGAGTGACCGTGGGTGTTATTCTGTTCAGTGAGTGACCGAGGGTGTTATTCTGTTGAGTGAGTGACTGTGGGTGTTATTCTGTTGAGTGAGTGACTGTGGGTGTTATTCTGTTGAGTGAGTGTGGGTGTTATTCTGTTGAATGACTGTGGGTGTTATTCTGTTGAGTGAGTGTGGGTGTTATTCAGTTGTGTGACTGTGGGAGTTATTCTGTTGAGTGCCTGTGGGTGTTATTCAGTTGTGTGACTGTGGGCGTTCTTGTGATGAGTGAGTGACTGTGGGTGTTATTCTGTTGAGTGAGTGACTGTGGATGTTATTCTGTTGAGTGACTGTGGGCATTAATCTGTTGAGTGACTGACTGACTGTGGGTGTTATTCTGTTGAGTGACTGACTATGGGTGTTATTCAGTTGAGTGAGTGACTGTGGGTGTTATTCTGTTGAATGACTGTGGGTGTTACTCTGTTGAGTGACGGTGGGTGTTATTCTGTTGAATGACTGTGGATGTTATTCTGTTGTGTGACTGTGGATGTTATTCTGTTGTGTGACTGTGGATGTTATTCAGTTGTGTGACTGTGGGCGTTATTGTGTTGAGTGATTGACTGTGGGTGTTATTCTGTTGAGTGAGTGACAGTGGGTGTTATTCTGTTGAGTGAGTGACCGAGGGTGTTATTCTGTTGAGTGAGTGACCGAGGGTGTTATTCTGTTGAGTGAGTGACCGTGGGTGTTATTCTGTTGAGTGACTGTGGGCGTTATTCTGTTGAGCGAGTGACTGTGGGTGTTATTCTGTTGAGTGAGTGACCGAGGGTGTTATTCTGTTGAGTGAGTGACCGTGGGTGTTATTCTGTTGAGTGACTGTGGGCGTTATTCTGTTGAGCGAGTGATTGTGGGCGTTATTCTGTTGAGTGAGTGACCGTGGGTGTTATTCTGTTGAGTGAGTGACTGTGGGTGTTATTCTGTTGAGTGAGTGACTGTGGGTGTTATTCTGTTGAGTGAGTGACTGTGGGTGTTATTCTGTTGAGTGAGTGACTGTGGGTGTTATTCTGTTGAGTGAGTGACTGAGGGTGTTATTCTGTTGAGTGACCGAGGGTGTTATTCTGTTGAATGACTGTGGATGCTATTCTGTTGAATGACTGTGGGTCTTATTCTGTTGAGTGAGTGTGGGTGTTATTCTGTTGAATGAGTGTGGGTGTTATTCTGTTGAATGACTGTGGGTATTATTCTGTTGAGTGACTGGGTGTTATTCTGTTGAGTGACTGTGGGTATTATTCTGTTGAGTGACTGTGGGTGTTATTCTGTTGAGTGACTGGGTATTATTCTGTTGAGTGACTTTGGGTATTATTCTGTTGAGTGACTGGGTGTTATTCTGTTGAGTGACTGTGGGTGTAATTCTGTTGAGTGACTGTGGGTGTAATTCTGTTGAGTGACTGTGGGTGTTACTCTGTTGAGTGACTATGGGTGTCATGCTGTTGAGTGACTGACTGTAGGTGTTATTCCGTTGAGTGACTGACTGTGGGTGTTATTCAGTTGAGTGAGTGACTATGGGTATTATTCTGTTGAGTGACTGTGGGTGTTATTCTGTTGAATGACTGTGGGTGTTACTCTGTTGAGTGACTGTGGGTGTTACTCTGTTGAGTGACGGTGGGTGTTACTCTGTTGAGTGACGGTGGGTGTTATTCTGTTGAGTGACGGTGGGTGTTATTCTGTTGAATGACGGTGGGTGTTATTCTGTTGAATGACGGTGGGTGTTATTCTGTTGAATGACTGTGGGTGTTATTCTGTTGAGTGACTGTGGGTGTTATTCTGTTGAGTGAGTGACTGTGGATGTTATTCTGTTGAGTGACTGTGAGCATTAATTTGTTGAGTGACTGACTGTGGGTGTTATTCAGTTGATTGACTGTGGGTGTTAGTCAGTTGAGTGACTGACTGTGGGTGTTCTTCTGTTGAGTGAGTGACTGTGGGTGTTCTTCTGTTGAGTGAGTGACTGTGGGTGTTCTTCTGTTGAGTGAGTGACTGTGGGTGTTATTCAGTTGAGTGACTGACTGTGGGTGTTATTCTGTTGAGTGTGTGACTGTGGATGTTCCTCTGAGTGACTGTGGATGTTCCTCTGTTGAGTGACTGTGGATGTTATTCTGTTGTGTGACTGTGGATGTTATTCTGTTGTGTGACTGTGGATGTTATTCAGTTGTGTGACTGGGCGTTATTGTGTTGAGTGATTGACTGTGGGTGTTATTCTGTTGAGTGAGTGACAGTGGGTGTTATTCTGTTGAGTGAGTGACCGAGGGTGTTATTCTGTTGAGTGAGTGACCGAGGGTGTTATTCTGTTGAGTGAGTGACCGAGGGTGTTATTCTGTTGAGTGACTGTGGGCGTTATTCTGTTGAGCGAGTGATTGTGGGCGTTATTCTGTTGAGTGAGTGACCGTGGGTGTTATTCTGTTGAGTGAGTGACTGTGGGTGTTATTCTGTTGAGTGAGTGACTGTGGGTGTTATTCTGTTGAGTGAGTGACTGTGGGTGTTATTCTGTTGAGTGAGTGACTGTGGGTGTTATTCTGTTGAGTGAGTGACTGTGGGTGTTATTCCGTTGAGTGAGTGACTGAGGGTGTTATTCTGTTGAGTGACCGAGGGTGTTATTCTGTTGAATGACTGTGGATGCTATTCTGTTGAATGACTGTGGGTCTTATTCTGTTGAGTGAGTGTGGGTGTTATTCTGTTGAATGACTGTGGGTATTATTCTGTTGAGTGACTGGGTGTTATTCTGTTGAGTGACTGTGGGTGTTATTCTGTTGAGTGACTGGGTATTATTCTGTTGAGTGACTGGGTGTTATTCTGTTGAGTGACGGTGGGTGTTATTCTGTTGAATGACGGTGGGTGTTATTCTGTTGAATGACGGTGGGTGTTATTCTGTTGAATGACTGTGGGTGTTATTCTGTTGAGTGAGTGTGGGTGTTATTCTGTTGAGTGAGTGTGGGTGTTATTCTGTTGAATGACATTGGGTGTGATTCTGTTGAGTGAGTGTGGGTGTTATTCTGTTGAGTGAGTGTGGGTGTTATTCTGTTGAATGACTGTGGATGTTATTCTGTTGAGATAGTGTGGGTGTTATTCTGTTGAGTGAGTGTGGGTGTTATTCTGTTGAATGAGTGTGGGTGTTATTCTGTTGAGTGAGTGTGGGTGTTATTCTGTTGAGTGAGTGTGGGTGTTATTCAGTTGTGTGACTGTGGGCGTTATTCTGTTGAGTGAGTGACTGTGGGTGTTATTCTGTTGAGTGAGTGACTGTGGGTGTTCTTCTGTTGAGTGAGTGACTGTGGGTGTTCTTCTGTTGAGTGTGTGACTGTGGGTGTTCCTCTGTTGAGTGACTGTGGATGTTATTCTGTTGAGTGACTGTGGGTGTTATTCTGTAGAGTGAGTGACAGTGGGTGTTATTCTGTTGTGAGTGACTGTGGATGTTATTCTGTTGAGTGACTGTGGGTGTTATTCTGTTGAGTGACTGACTGTGGGTGTTATTCTGTTGAGTGTGTGACTGTGGGTGTTCCTCTGTTGAGTGACCGAGGGTGTTATTCTGTTGAGTGAGTGACTGTGTGTGTTATTCTGTTGAGTGTCTGTGGGTGTTATTCTGTTGAGTGACTGTGGGTGTTATTCTGTTGAGTGACTGTGGGTATTATTCTGTTGAGTGACTGTGTGTGTAATTCTGTTGAGTGACTGTGGGTGTTACTCTGTTGAGTGACTATGGGTATTATTCTGTTGTGACTGTGGGTGTTATTCTGTTGAATGACTGTGGGTGTTACTCTGTTGAGTGACGGTGGGTGTTACTCTGTTGAGTGACGGTGGGTGTTATTCTGTTGAATGACGGTGGGTGTTGTTCTGTTGAATGACGGTGGGTGTTATTCTGTTGAATGACTGTGGGTGTTATTCTGTTGAGTGAGTGTGGGTTTTATTCTGTTGAGTGAGTGTGGGTATTATTCTGTTCAGTGACTGTGGGTATTATTCTGTTGAGTGACTGTGTGTGTAATTCTGTTGAGTGACTTTGGGTATTATTCTGTTGAGTGACTGGGTGTTATTCTGTTGAGTGACTGTGGGTATTATTCTGTTGAGTGACTGTGGGTGTTATTCTGTTGAGTGACTGTGGGTATTATTCTGTTGAGTGACTTTGGGTGTTACTCTGTTGAGTGTCTATGGGTGTCATGCTGTTGAGTGAGTGACTGCAGGTGTTATTCTTTTGAGTGACTGACTGTAGGTGTTATTCCGTTGAGTGACTGACTGTGGGTGTTATTCAGTTGAGTGAGTGACTGTGGGTGTTATTCTGTTGAATGACTGTGGGTGTTACTCTGTTGAGTGACTGTGGGTGTTACTCTGTTGAGTGACTGTGGGTGTTACTCTGTTGAGTGACGGTGGGTGTTACTCTGTTGAGTGACGGTGGGTGTTACTCTGTTGAGTGACGGTGGGTGTTATTCTGTTGAATGACTGTGGGTGTTATTCTGTTGAGTGAGTGTGGGTGTTATTCTGTTGAGTGAGTGTGGGTGTTATTCTGTTGAATGACTGTGGATGTTATTCTGTTGAGATAGTGTGGGTGATATTCTGTTGAATGACTGTGGGTGTTATTCTGTTGAGTGAGTGTGGGTGTTATTCAGTTGTGTGACTGTGGGCGTTATTCTGTTGAGTGAGTGACTGTGGGTGTTATTCTGTTGAGTGAGTGACTGTGGGTGTTATTCTGTTGAGTGACTGACTGTGGGTGTTATTCAGTTGATTGACTGTGGGTGTTAGTCAGTTGAGTGACTGACTGTGGGTGTTATTCTGTTGAGTGAGTGACTGTGGGTGTTCTTCTGTTGAGTGAGTGACTGTGGGTGTTATTCAGTTGAGTGGATGACTGTGGGTGTTATTCAGTTGAGTGACTGTGGGTGTTATTCTGTTGAGTGAGTGACTGTGGGTGTTCTTCTGTTGAGTGACTGTGGATGTTATTCTGTTGAGTGACTGTGGGTGTTATTCTGTTGAGTGAGTGACTGTGGATGTTATTCTGTTGAGTGACTGTGGGCATTAATCTGTTGAGTGACTGACTGTGGGTGTTATTCTGTTGAGTGACTGACTGTGGATGTTATTCTGTTGAGTGACTGTGGATGTTATTCAGTTGTGTGACTGTGGGCGTTATTGTGTTGAGTGATTGACTGTGGGTGTTATTCTGTTGAGTGACTGTGGGTGTTATTCTGTTCAGTGAGTGACCGAGGGTGTTGTTCTGTTCAGTGAGTGACCGAGGGTGTTATTCTGTTGAGTGAGTGACTGTGGGTGTTATTCTGTTGAGTGAGTGACTGTGGGTGTTATTCTGTTGAGTGAGTGACTGTGGGTGTTATTCTGTTGAGTGAGTGACTGTGGGTGTTATTCTGTTGAGTGAGTGTGGGTGTTATTCTGTTGAGTGAGTGTGAGTGTTATTCAGTTGTGTGACTGTGGGTGTTATTCTGTTGAGTGAGTGACTGTGGGTGTTATTCTGTTGAGTGAGTGACTGTGGGCGTTATTCTGTTGAGTGAGTGACCGTGGGTGTTATTCTGTTGAGTGAGTGACTGTGGGTGTTATTCTGTTGAGTGAGTGACCGAGGGTGTTATTCTGTTGAGTGAGTGACCGAGGGTGTTATTCTGTTGAGTGAGTGACTGTGGGTGTTATTCTCTTGAGTGAGTGACTGTGGGTGTTATTCTGTTGAGTGAGTGACCGAGGGTGTTATTCTGTTGAGTGACCGAGGGTGTTATTCTGTTGAATGACTGTGGATGCTATTCTGTTGAATGACTGTGGGTCTTATTCTGTTGAGTGAGTGTGGGTGTTATTCTGTTGAGTGAGTGTTATTCTGTTGAGTTAGTGTGGGTGTTATTCTGTTGAGATAGTGTGGGTGTTATTCTGTTGAATGACTGTGGGTGTTATTCTGTTGAGATAGTGTGGGTGTTATTCTGTTGAATGACTGTGGCTGTTATTCTGTTGAGTGACTGTGGGTGTTACTCTGTTGAGTGACTGTGGGTGTCATGCTGTTGAGTGAGTGACTATGGGTGTTATTCTGTTGAGTGATTGACTATGGGTGTTATCTGTTGAGTGAGTGACTGCAGGTGTTATTCTGTTGAGTGAGTGACTGTGGGTGTTATTCCGTTGAGTGACTGACTGTAGGTGTTATTCCGTTGAGTGACTGACTGTGGGTGTTATTCAGTTGAGTGAGTGACTGTGGGTGTTATTCTGTTGAGTGACTGACTATGGGTGTTATTCAGTTGAGTGAGTGACTGTGGCTGTTATTCTGTTGAGTGACTGTGGGTGTTATTCTGTTGAATGACTGTGGGTGTTATTCTGTTGAATGACTGTGGGTGTTATTCTGTTGAATGACTGTGGGTGTTATTCTGTTGAGTGAGTGTGGGTGTTATTCTGTTGAATGACTGTGGATGTTATTCTGTTGAATGACTGTGGGTGTTATTCTGTTGAATGACTGTGGGTGTTATTCTGTTGAGTGAGTGTGGGTGTTATTCTGTTGAATGACTGTGGGTGTTATTCTGTTGAGTGAGTGTGGGTGTTATTCAGTTGATTGACTGTGGGTGTTATTCAGTTGATTGACTGTGGGTGTTATTCAGTTGAGTGACTGTGGGTGTTCTTCTGTTGAGTGAGTGACTGTGGGTGTTCTTCTGTTGAGTGACTGTGGATGTTATTCTGTTGAGTGACTGTGGGTGTTATTCTGTAGAGTGAGTGACCGTGGGTGTTATTCTGTTGAGTGAATGTGGGTGTTATTCTGTTGAGTGAGTGACTGTGGGTGTTATTCTGTTCAGTGAGTGACCGAGGGTGTTATTCTGTTGAGTGAGTGACTGTGGGTGTTATTCTGTTGAGTGAGTGACTGTGGGTGTTATTCTGTTGAGTGAGTGACTGTGGGTGTTATTCTGTTGAGTGAGTGTGGGTGTTATTCTGTTGAATGACTGTGGGTGTTATTCTGTTGAATGACTGTGGGTGTTATTCTGTTGAGTGAGTGTGGGTGTTATTCAGTTGTGTGACTGTGGGAGTTATTCTGTTGAGTGCCTGTGGGTGTTATTCAGTTGTGTGACTGTGGGCGTTCTTGTGATGAGTGAGTGACTGTGGGTGTTATTCTGTTGAGTGAGTGACTGTGGATGTTATTCTGTTGAGTGACTGTGGGCATTAAACTGTTGAGTGACTGACTGTGGGCATTAATCTGTTGAGTGACTGACTGTGGGTGTTATTCTGTTGAGTGACTGACTGTGGGTGTTATTCAGTTGAGTGACTGACTGTGGGTGTTATTCTGTTGAATGACTGTGGGTGTTATTCTGTTGAGTGAGTGTGGGTGTTATTCTGTTGAATGACTGTGGATGTTATTCTGTTGAATGACTGTGGGTGTTATTCTGTTGAATGACTGTGGGTGTTATTCTGTTGAGTGAGTGTGGGTGTTATTCTGTTGAATGACTGTGGGTGTTATTCTGTTGAGTGACTGTGGGCGTTAATCTGTTGAGTGAGTGACTGTGGGTGTTATTCTGTTGAGTGAGTGACTGTGGGTGTTATTCTGTTGAGTGAGTGACTGGGTGTTATTCTGTTGAGTGAGTGTGGGTGTTATTCTGTTGAGTGAGTGTGGGTGTTATTCTGTTGAGTGAGTGTGGGTGTTATTCAGTTGTGTGACTGTGGGCGTTATTCTGTTGAGTGAGTGACTGTGGGTGTTATTCTGTTGAGTGAGTGACTGTGGGTGTTATTCTGTTGAGTGAGTGACTGTGGATGTTATTCTGTTGAGTGACTGTGGGCATTAATCTGTTGAGTGACTGACTGTGGCTGTTATTCTGTTGAGTGTGTGACTGTGGGTGTTCCTCTGTTGAGTGACTGTGGGTGTTCCTCTGTTGAGTGACTGTGGGTGTTATTCTGTTGTGTTACTGTGGATGTTATTCAGTTGTGTGACTGTGGGCGTTATTGTGTTGAGTGATTGACTGTGGGTGTTATTCTGTTGAGTGAGTGACAGTGGGTGTTATTCTGTTGAGTGAGTGACTGTGGGTGTTATTCTGTTGAGTGAGTGACTGTGGGTGTTATTCTGTTGAGTGAGTGACCGTGGGTGTTATTCTGTTGAGTGAGTGACTGTGGGTGTTATTCTGTTGAGTGAGTGACTGTGGGTGTTATTCTGTTGAGTGAGTGACTGTGGGTGTTATTCTGTTGAGTGAGTGACTGTGGGTGTTATTCTGTTGAGTGAATGACTGTGGGTGTTATTCTGTTGAGTGAGTGACTGAGGGTGTTATTCTGTTGAGTGAGTGAGGGTGTTATTCTGTTGAGTGACTGAGGGTGTTATTCTGTTGAGTGACCGAGGGTGTTATTCTGTTGAATGACTGTGGATGCTATTCTGTTGAATGACTGTGGGTCTTATTCTGTTGAGTGAGTGTGGGTGTTATTCTGTTGAATGACTGTGGCTGTTATTCTGTTGAGTGAGTGTGGGTGTTATTCTGTTGAGTGACTGTGGGTATTATTCTGTTGAGTGACTTTGGGTATTATTCTGTTGAGTGACTGGCTGTTATTCTGTTGAGTGACTGTGGGTGTAATTCTGTTGAGTGACTGTGGGTGTTACTCTGTTGAGTGACTATGGGTGTCATGCTGCTGAGTGATTGACTATGGGTGTTATCTGTTGAGTGAGTGACTGCAGGTGTTATTCCATTGAGTGACTGACTGTAGGTGTTATTCCGTTGAGTGACTGACTGTAGGTGTTATTCCGTTGAGTGACTGACTGTGGGTGTTATTCAGTTGAGTGAGTGACTGTGGGTGTTCTGTTGAGTGACTGACTATGGGTGTTATTCAGTTGAGTGAGTGACTGTGGGTGTTATTCTGTTGAGTGACTGTGGGTGTTATTCTGTTGAGTGACGGTGGGTGTTATTCTGTTGAATGACTGTGGGTGTTATTCTGTTGAGTGAGTGTGCGTGTTATTCTGTTGAATGACTGTGGGTGTTATTCTGTTGAATGACTGTGGGTGTTATTCTGTTGAGTGAGTGACTGTGGGTGTTATTCAGTTGATTGACTGTGGGTGTTATTCAGCTGAGTGAGTGACTGTGGGTGTTCTTCTGTTGAGTGAGTGACTGTGGGTGTTATTCAGTTGAGTGGATGACTGTGGGTGTTATTCAGTTGAGTGACTGTGGATGTTATTCTGTTGAATGACTGTGGATGTTATTCTGTTGAATGACTGTGGGTGTTATTCTGTTGAATGACTGTGGGTGTTATTCTGTTGAGTGAGTGACTGTGGGTGTTATTCAGTTGATTGACTGTGGGTGTTATTCAGCTGAGTGAGTGACTGTGGGTGTTCTTCTGTTGAGTGAGTGACTGTGGGTATTATTCTGTTGAGTGACTTTGGGTATTATTCTGTTGAGTGACTGGCTGTTATTCTGTTGAGTGACTGTGGGTGTAATTCTGTTGAGTGACTGTGGGTGTTACTCTGTTGAGTGACTATGGGTGTCATGCTGCTGAGTGAGTGACTATGGGTGTTATTCTGTTGAGTGATTGACTATGGGTGTTATCTGTTGAGTGAGTGACTGCAGGTGTTATTCCATTGAGTGACTGACTGTAGGTGTTATTCCGTTGAGTGACTGACTGTGGGTGTTATTCAGTTGAGTGAGTGACTGTGGGTGTTCTGTTGAGTGACTGACTATGGGTGTTATTCAGTTGAGTGAGTGACTGTGGGTGTTATTCTGTTGAGTGACTGTGGGTGTTATTCTGTTGAATGACTGTGGGTGTTACTCTGTTGAGTGACGGTGGGTGTTATTCTGTTGAATGACTGTGGGTGTTATTCTGTTGAGTGAGTGTGGGTGTTATTCTGTTGAATGACTGTGGGTGTTATTCTGTTGAATGACTGTGGGTGTTATTCTGTTGAGTGAGTGACTGTGGGTGTTATTCAGTTGATTGACTGTGGGTGTTATTCAGTTGAGTGAGTGACTGTGGGTGTTCTTCTGTTGAGTGAGTGACTGTGGGTGTTATTCAGTTGAGTGGATGACTGTGGGTGTTATTCAGTTGAGTGACTGTGGATGTTATTCTGTTGAGTGTGTGACTGTGGGTGTTCCTCTGTTGAGCGACTGTGGCTGTTATTCTGTTGAGTGACTGTGGGTGTTATTCTGTAGAGTGAGTGACAGTGGGTGTTATTCTGTTGTGAGTGACCGTGGGTGTTATTCTGTTCAGTGAGTGACCGAGGGTGTTATTCTGTTGAGTGAGTGACTGTGGGTGTTATTCTGTTGAGTGAGTGACTGTGGGTGTTATTCTGTTGAGTGAGTGTGGGTGTTATTCTGTTGAATGACTGTGGGTGTTATTCTGTTGAGTGAGTGTGGGTGTTATTCAGTTGTGTGACTGTGGGAGTTATTCTGTTGAGTGCCTGTGGGTGTTATTCAGTTGTGTGACTGTGGGCGTTCTTGTGATGAGTGAGTGACTGTGGGTGTTATTCTGTTGAGTGAGTGACTGTGGGTGTTATTCTGTTGAGTGAGTGACTATGGCTGTTATTCTGTTGAGTGAGTGTGGGTGTTATTCTGTTGAATGACTGTGGGTGGTATTCTGTTGTGAGTGACCGTGGGTGTTATTCTGTTGAGTGAGTGACTGTGGGTGTTATTCTGTTCAGTGAGTGGCCGAGGGTGGTGTTCTGTTGAGTGAGTGACTGTGGGTGTTATTCTGTTGAGTGAGTGACTGTGGGTGTTATTCTGTTGAGTGACTGTGGGTGTTATTCTGTTGAGTGAGTGTGGGTGTTATTCTGTTGAGTGAGTGTGGGTGTTATTCAGTTGTATGACTGTGGGCGTTATTCTGTTGAGTGAGTGACTGTGGGTGTTATTCTGTTGAGTGAGTGACTGTGGATGTTATTCTGTTGAGTGACTGTGGGCATTAATCTGTTGAGTGACTGACTGTGGCTGTTATTCTGTTGAGTGACTGACTGTGGGTGTTATTCTGTTGAGTGAGTGACTGTGGGTGTTATTCTGTTGAGTGAGTGACTGTGGGTGTTATTCTGTTGAGTGAGTGACTGTGGGTGTTCTTCTGTTGAGTGTGTGATTGTGGGTGTTCTTCTGTTGAGTGTGTGACTGTGGGTCTTCCTCTGTTGAGTGACTGTGGGTCTTCCTCTGTTGAGTGACTGTGGGTCTTCCTCTGTTGAGTGACTGTGGATGTTATTCTGTTGAGTGACTGTGGATGTTATGCAGTTGTGTGACCGTGGGTGTTATTCTGTTGAGTGGCTGTGGGCGTTATTCTGTTGAGTGAGTGACTGTGGGTGTTATTCTGTTGTGAGTGACCGAGGGTGTTATTCTGTTGAGTGAGTGATTGTAGGCGTTATTCTGTTGAGTGAGTGACTGTGGGTGTTATTCTGTTGAGTGAGTGACTGTGGGTGTTATTCTGTTGAGTGAGTGACCGTGGGTGTTGTTCTGTTGAGTGAGTGACTGTGGGTGTTATTCTGTTGAGTGAGTGACTGTGGGTGTTATTCTGTTGAGTGAGTGACTGTGGGTGTTATTCTGTTGAGTGAGTGACTGTGGGTGTTATTCTGTTGAGTGAGTGACTGTGGGTGTTATTCTGTTGAGTGAGTGACTGAGGGTGTTATTCTGTTGAGTGAGTGACTGAGGGTGTTATTCTGTTGAGTGAGTGACTGTGGGTGTTATTCTGTTGAGTGAGTGACTGTGGGTGTTATTCTGTTGAGTGAGTGTGGGTGTTATTCTGTTGAATGACTGTGGATGCTATTCTGTTGAATGACTGTGGGTGTTATTCTGTTGAGTGCCTGTGGGTGTTATTCAGTTGTGTGACTGTGGGAGTTATTCTGTTGAGTGAGTGTGGGTGTTATTCAGTTGTGTGACTGTGGGAGTTATTCTGTTGAATGCCTGTGGGTGTTATTCAGTTGTGTGACTGTCGGCGTTATTGTGATGAGTGAGTGACTGTGGATGTTATTCTGTTGAGTGACTGACTGTGGGTGTGATTCAGTTGAGTGTGTGACTGTGGGTGTTCCTCTGTTGAGTGACTGTGGATGTTATTCTGTTGAGTGATTGACTGTGGGTGTTATTCTGTTGAGTGTGTGACTGTGGGTGTTCCTCTGTTGAGTGACTGTGGGTGTTATTCAGTTGAGTGACTGACTCTGGGTGTTATTCAGTTGAGTGACTGACTGTGGGTGTTATTCAGTTGTTTGGGTGACTGTGGATGTTATTCAGTTGTTTGGGTGACTGTGGATGTTATTCAGTTGAGTGACTGACTGTGGGTGTTATTCAGTTGAGTGACTGACTCTGGGTGTTATTCAGTTGAGTGGGTGTCTGTGGGTGTTATGCAGTTGAGTGGGTGACTGTGGGTGTTATGCAGTTGAGTGGGTGACTGTGGGTGTTATTCAGTTGAGTGACTGACTCTGGGTGTTGTTTATGTTTATGTTTAGAGATACAGCACTGAAACAGGCCCTTCGGCCCACCGAGTCTGTGCCGACCATCAACCACCCATTTATACTAATCCTACACTAATCCCATATTCCTATCACATCCCCACCTGTCCCTATATTTCCCTACCACCTACCTATACGAGGGGCAATTTGTAATGGCCAATTAACCTATCAACCTGCAAGTCTTTGGCATGTGGGAGGAAACCGGAGCACCCGGAGGAAACCCACGCAGACACAGGGAGAACTTGCAAACTCCACACAGGCAGTACCCAGAATTGAACCCGGGTCGCTGGAGCTGTGAGGCTGCGGTGCTAACCACTGCGCCACTGTGCTGCCCCAGTTGAGTGGGTGACTGTGGGTGTTATTCAGTTGAGTGGGTGACTGTGGGTGTTATTCAGTTGAGTGGGTGACTGTGGGTGTTATTCAGTTGAGTGACTGACTGTGGGTGTTCCTCTGTTGAGTGGGTGACTGTGGGTGTTCCTCTGTTGAGTGACTGACTGTGGGTGTTATTCAGTTGAGTGAGTGTGGGTGTTATTCAGTTGTGTGACTGTGGGAGTTATTCTGTTGAATGCCTGTGGGTGTTATTCAGTTGTGTGACTGTCGGCGTTATTGTGATGAGTGAGTGACTGTGGATGTTATTCTGTTGAGTGACTGACTGTGGGTGTGATTCAGTTGAGTGTGTGACTGTGGGTGTTCCTCTGTTGAGTGACTGTGGATGTTATTCTGTTGAGTGATTGACTGTGGGTGTTATTCTGTTGAGTGTGTGACTGTGGGTGTTCCTCTGTTGAGTGACTGTGGGTGTTATTCAGTTGAGTGACTGACTCTGGGTGTTATTCAGTTGAGTGACTGACTGTGGGTGTTATTCAGTTGTTTGGGTGACTGTGGATGTTATTCAGTTGTTTGGGTGACTGTGGATGTTATTCAGTTGAGTGACTGACTGTGGGTGTTATTCAGTTGAGTGACTGACTCTGGGTGTTATTCAGTTGAGTGGGTGTCTGTGGGTGTTATGCAGTTGAGTGGGTGACTGTGGGTGTTATGCAGTTGAGTGGGTGACTGTGGGTGTTATTCAGTTGAGTGACTGACTCTGGGTGTTGTTTATGTTTATGTTTAGAGATACAGCACTGAAACAGGCCCTTCGGCCCACCGAGTCTGTGCCGACCATCAACCACCCATTTATACTAATCCTACACTAATCCCATATTCCTATCACATCCCCACCTGTCCCTATATTTCCCTACCACCTACCTATACGAGGGGCAATTTGTAATGGCCAATTAACCTATCAACCTGCAAGTCTTTGGCATGTGGGAGGAAACCGGAGCACCCGGAGGAAACCCACGCAGACACAGGGAGAACTTGCAAACTCCACACAGGCAGTACCCAGAATTGAACCCGGGTCGCTGGAGCTGTGAGGCTGCGGTGCTAACCACTGCGCCACTGTGCTGCCCCAGTTGAGTGGGTGACTGTGGGTGTTATTCAGTTGAGTGGGTGACTGTGGGTGTTATTCAGTTGAGTGGGTGACTGTGGGTGTTATTCAGTTGAGTGACTGACTGTGGGTGTTCCTCTGTTGAGTGGGTGACTGTGGGTGTTCCTCTGTTGAGTGACTGACTGTGGGTGTTATTCAGTTGAGTGACTGACTGTGGGTGTTCCTCTGTTGAGTGAATGACTGTGGGTGTTATTCAGTTGAGTGACTGACTGTGGGTGTTATTCAGTTGAGTGACTGACTCTGGGTGTTATTCAGTTGAGTGGGTGACTGTGGGTGTTATTCAGTTGAGTGGGTGACTGTGGGTGTTATTCAGTTGAGTGGGTGACCGTGGGTGTTATTCTGTTGAGTGAGTGACTGTGGGTGTTATTCTGTTGAGTGAGTGACCGTGGGTGTTATTCTGTTGAGTGAGTGACCGAGAGTGTTATTCTGTTGAGTGCGTGACTGTGGGTGTTATTCAGTTGTTTGGGTTACTTTGGGTGTTATTCAGTTGAGTGACTGACTGTGGGTGTTATTCAGTTGTTTGGGTGACTGTGGGTGTTATTCAGTTGAGTGACTGACTGTGGGTGTTATTCAGTTGAGTGACTGACTCTGGGTGTTATTCAGTTGAGTGGGTGACTGTGGGTGTTATTCAGTTGAGTGACTGACTCTGGGTGTTATTCAGTTGAGTGACTGACTCTGGGTGTTATTCAGTTGAGTGACTGACTCTGGGTGTTATTCAGTTGAGTGGGTGACTGTGGGTGTTATTCAGTTGAGTGAGTGACTGTGGCTGTTATTCAGTTGAGTGACTGACTGTGGCTGTTATTCAGTTGAGTGACTGACTGTGGCTGTTATTCAGTTGAGTGACTGACTCTGGGTGTTATTCAGTTGAGTGGGTGACTGTGGGTGTTATTCAGTTGAGTGACTGACTGTGGGTGTTATTCAGTTGAGTGACTGACTCTGGGTGTTATTCAGTTGAGTGGGTGACTGTGGGTGTTATTCAGTTGTTTGGGTGACTGTGGGTGTTATTCAGTTGAGTGACTGACTGTCGGTGTTATTCAGTTGAGTGACTGACTGTGGGTGTTATTCAGTTGAGTGACTGACTGTGGGTGTTATTCAGTTGAGTGACTGACTCTGGGTGTTATTCAGTTGAGTGGGTGACTGTGGGTGTTATTCAGTTGAGTGGGTGACTGTGGGTGTTATTCAGTTGAGTGACTGACTGTGGGTGTTATTCAGTTGAGTGACTGACTGTGGGTGTTATTCAGTTGTTTGGGTGACTGTGGGTGTTATTCAGTTGAGTGACTGACTCTGGGTGTTATTCAGTTGAGTGGGTGACTGTGGGTGTTATTCAGTTGAGTGACTGACTCTGGGTGTTATTCAGTTGAGTGACTGACTCTGGGTGTTATTCAGTTGTTTGGGTGAGTGTGGGTGTTATTGAGTTGAGTGACTGACTGTGGGTGTTATTCAGTTGAGTGACTGACTGTGGGTGTTATTCAGTTGTTTGGGTGACTGTGGGTGTTATTCAGTTGTTTGGGTGACTGTGGGTGTTATTCAGTTGAGTGACTGACTGTGGGTGTTATTCAGTTGTTTGGGTGACTGTGGGTGTTCCTCCGATGAGTGAGTGACTGTGGGTGTTATTCAGTTGAGTGGGTGACTGTGGGTGTTATTCAGTTGACTGACTGACTGTGGGTGTTATTCAGTTGAGTGACTGACTGTGGGTGTTATTCAGTTGAGTGGGTGACTGTGGGTGTTCCTCTGTTGAGTGACTGACGGTGGGTGTTATTCAGTTGTTTGGGTGACTGTGGGTGTTATTCAGTTGTTTGGGTGACTGTGGGTGTTCCTCTGTTGAGTGAGTGACTGTGGGTGTTATGTAGTTGAGTGGGTGACTGTGGGTGTTATTCAGTTGAGTGACTGACTGTGGGTGTTATTCAGTTGAGTGGGTGACTGTGGGTGTTCCTCTGTTGAGTGAGTGACTGTGGGGCCATTAATGTAATGAGGGTGGGCACTACATCATGCCCTCCCTGGGAATAGAACATATTTCAGTTTCTGTGAATAATCACAGATCATCTTTCTCTTCAAAGATTTGTTTTAACAGTCACCATATTTGTTTTTTTCCATCCAGATCACAACACAAGGGAAACGGAGATTAATTTTTGGAAGTCTGACTTTGACCCAAGGGGTGAGTCTAACTTCAAGCATGCAGTTTATGTTACACTGCAGTGTGGTAAGATGTAGCTTACCTCTGCATAGTCAGACTCTCTCTCAATACTTTCTACGGAAACAGAGCAGAAGCACATTGCATATTTCCTATGAATTGAAACTTGCTCTCTTATACGAGTGAGAGAGCATTACATTTAACCTGCAAATAACCTTTCACCTTACTGCATGGCTTCTTGCCATGCACTCCTGTCTCCTGAATAGTACCACTCTATTAAAACACTTGCATACAGGCTATAACTAAAATCCAATTTACATGTATGAAAGATGATTACACAGAAGCAAAAATCAAACAGTAAAAATATTAGACAAACAAACTTAATTGAATCGATCCACTGAGTTTATATATCTGATTTAGAACTTTTTTAAAAAGTCCAATAATCAGCAAGATTTTTGGAGAATTCTTGAGTTTATCAAATAGAATCATGTAATCTTACAGCAGAGGAGGAGGTCAAGTTCTTTGAAAGGGCTGTCCAATCAGTTCCACTGCCCTGCTCTTACAGAATTATCCCAGCCAGCTGCCTGTATTGAGCACATTGTACTAACCATTTGCCAACATCATTGGTGTCAATTACAAAGGCGGTGCCTATAAATATATTTGTGTATAATTGGCAACTGAACTTCAATATAGATAAATGCGAGGTTGAACATTTTAGTGGAAAGAATAAAGATCTGGGGGTACAGATATACAAATTTTTAGAAGTACTAAAGCCATAAAAAAGGAAACTAAGCACTGGGGTTCATTTCTAGAGGGATAGAATTGAAAAGCTGAGAGTTTATATTAACAGATGCTGCCAGACCTGCTGAGTATTTCCAGCATTTCTTGTTTTTATTTCAGATTTCCAGCATCCGCAGTATTTTGCTTTTATTTTAGAGTTTATATTAAACCTGTATAGAACCTTGGTTAGACCACACTTGGAGTATTGTGAATTGTTCTGGCCTCTATATTATTAAAAAGGATATGGAGACTGGAGGAGGTGCAAAAAAGATTAACTAGAACTGAGAGATTATACCTATCAGGAAAGACTGAAAATACTGCGTTGTGTTTCTTGTTTGCTGTGCACAAACTCACCAATCACAAGGAGATGACTGGTATGAACAATACCAGTTCTTTTATTTGAAGACTAGGTCTGTTCTATACAGATTACAGGAGAGCCCAGAGATGCTGAGGCTAGAGATCCAACACACTACAACTACTGGGTCACATGCTGCATGACATCACTTCCTTCAGTGATGATCACACCCACTATTTGTACATTCCCTTGAAGCCCTAATACAACATCCCCCTTTTTTCCAAAGATAAACATTACACAGTAATAACAGATACATATAATACAATAGGGTTGTTGCAAAAACTATTTACATAAAGATGGATCTTCGCTTATCATTTAAGAGTCTCTGTAATGTAAAGGTGATTTGCTGATCCTTCTGCATCTCGTGATGGTGAAACCCTTTTGAGATCTAGACTCATCATTTTGTTGTTCTTGGCTTGTAAACACATTAGCTTCCGGTGTACTATCACTGCATTTGTTGTCTTTGCATTGATTTTCCACAATCTCACTCTGACCTCACCCTGGAGTACATTCCTGACACACCCGGAATGTTGAATGACACACAGCTGGATAATTCCCTCGGCTGGCTTTAGTTCCTCTGTAATGTTGCTCCGTTAGGTGTCATGACCTCATAGGCTCACTGCAAGCCTTAGAAACGTCTGTGGGAAACCAAGTTCCTTCAGTCAGGTGCATCACCTGAACTTTTGTCCAACATGTAGTCTAGGCAACTCCACGCCTGCATTTTGGACATTTATATGCTTCATCTTCCCTTGTTTTCTGAGATGCTTCTCTTGTACTGTTGAAAACTTGGACAAATGATGGCTAGGTAGTGGTGGTTTTCACTTGCCTCCCAAACATCATTTCTGCAGGTGACGGTAAGCCCATGTCCAAAAATGTAACATGGTAATCTGTAAGTCTTGATTTGTCTCCCTGCACTTTGCAATCAATGCCTTAATGGTATGGACCATTCTCTCAGCAAGACTGTTTGACTGAGGGTAATGTGGTGAGGCAGTCACATGGTTTATGCCCCATTTGACACAAATATTTCTGAAAGGCTTACCAATGTACTGTGGCCTGTTGTCTGATATGATCTCTTCTGGTGTCCCAGACTGAATATAGCACTCATTGTGTTTGCAATGGACAAGCTTGAGGTATCCTTCAACTGCCGGATGATTGGGAATTTGGAGAAGTAGCCCGTGACCAAGAAAAAATTACCACTACACACAGTGAACAGATCTGTTGCAGTATTGGACCAAGGATGTGATGTAACTTTGTGAGGGTTTATAGGCTCCCTGTGCTGATTCGGCTGGTGCCTCTGGCACGCCTCGCATATCCTCACAACCTTTTCTATATTGCTGCTGATCCCTGGCCAGTACAGTTTCCCTCGCCAGGCACCTTGCCCATATGCCCTTGGTGCAACTGCGACAAAATGTTCTGATGAAGAACTTCAGATATAAATAAAAGCAAAATACTGCGGATGCTGCAGATCTCTTTCCACAGATGCTGCCAGACCTGCTGAGTGGTTCCAGCATTTCTTGTTTTTATTTCAGATATAAGTAGCTGTTTTCCCTTGATTATTAAGCCTCTTGAGTTCCCTAATTCATCTCTGTAAGGCCACAAACATTTCACGTTGTCTTGCACTTCCTGAATCGTGTCAGGCCAACCTTCGATAATGGCTTTCCACAGTGCCATCAGTAGTGGATCTCAGACTGTCTCCTCTTGAAGTTGGTTGCACTTGTGCTGACCAATACTCATCAAGTTGACTTTGACTATATCCTTGATTTCAATATCCAAGCTACTCACTTGAAAATTCAATGAAATATCCGCAGTTTTCTTCAGATTCAGATTAGAGTGTCTGAAGTGATCATTCTATTTCCTGGTTTGGAACGGACTTTGCAATCGTATCCTTAAACTTTTATGAGAAGTCTCTGCAGTCTAGGTGGTGCACTTGTCAACGGTTTGCACTAAATCGTCTCCAATAGTTTGTGGTCTGTTTCCACAATGAATCTTTTACTGGAGAGGTACATGTAGAATCTTGTTACCCCAAACACTACAGCCAGAGTCTCATGCTCTATATTTGAATAATTTGATTGTGCTTTCGATAAACCCTTTGAGCCAAATGCATCAGGTTTTCCATCCTGCATAATGCACACTCTTAGCCCTTTCTGAGACACATGACCTCTAGGACAGTCTCCTTCCTTGGGTCATAACATTGCAGAACACTTGCCTGCCCTGACAATGCCTGTTTCAGTTATGCGAATACACGCTGATGGTCCTCCTGCCATAGGTATAGGATATCCTTTCTCAGCAACTCTCTCAGCAATGCTCCTCATTCTGCAAAGTTAAATATGTGTGGTGCCAAGAAGTTACATAATCCAAGGCACCGCTGCAAGTCCTCCCGGTCCTGGAGAGTCGGCATCACTTTCGCATCCTCTATTTTTCTTGGATCCGGACGTATCCTGGAACTGGTGTATATAGAGCCAGAAACATTGATGTGACTCACATTCACTTCACACTTCTTACTGTTGAAGATGAGTCCTTCACAACCAGCCACTGCCATCAAGAAGTGTAGATGCCAATCATGTTCCTCTTTTGTTTTTCCAATTACCACAATATCATCGGCAAATCACATGTATTCTGGCACATTCTCTGTAATTCTGTCCATATACTGTTGGAACAGATCCTGACTGACATATAAGTCAAAAGGCAACCTCTGGAAACAGTATCATCCAAATGGTGTCCTGAAAGTAGTTATCTCGAGACTCCGATGCTAGAGGAACAGACCAATACCAATGCTTGGTGTCCAACTTGGAGAAAACTTCACTCCTGAGAATTTGGAATTCAGTTCCTCTAATGTTGGAATCTTGTGTGGAAATTGCCGTCTTTCTTTAATACGCTTGTAATTGAGCTGCACCAGTGGGTGTGCTCATGCACAGGGCGAATAATGCCGTTTCGTTCCATGTCATCTAGCTTGACCTTTAGCTTCCCCTGTACCTGCACATGCACTTCCTGGGAGGGTCAATCGACGGAGCTGCATCCTCCTTTAGGTACAACACAGCATCACCTCTGAAACTCCCTGTGGCATCGAATCTGGCCGGGTACATCAGTTGCAAATCGTGGACTGACTCGATATGTTTATTCCTGGCATCTTCTGTTACTGTTGGTGCATTGGAAATCCCGTGAATGGTTACAATGTTCAATTCCCTGCACACCAATAACCCTGCTACTGTCAGTCCACCTGTGTCTACTAGGTAGAAAACTTGCAGTGACCATACAGATCTGCTGTAACTTCAGTGTTATTGTGCCGATGCAATGGATGGTGATCCATTGTAAGCCATTAATCTGGCTGTTGTAGGTTGCACCATTGACTCCCAACAATCAAAGTACATTGTCCTTTAGAATTCAAACTGGCAAGATGTTTTACATTCGCCCCAGTGTCAGTCTTGGCGGTGAGTTTGTGGACAGCTTGCAATGGGTTCAGGAGGCTGCATTTACCACATGATTTGCTTGGTTTTTGCACCTTAGTCATGGCGCCGATACTTGTAGCCACACCTAATGCCTGCAAGTGTTGTTGTCCAATCACAATGGCTTCGTACTTCCTGCCATTGTTCAACAATGCGTCAATGCTGTGACCTTTCTTCTTCTCCAGAAGGTCTTTTCGGAACGCTACTCTTGGTGTTGAAGCAATGACCAGTTCCATAATGCTGTCTGACAGTTCAGCCTCAGAGAAGTCACAGTCTCTACCCTTATCACAGCACTTGTCGACACACTGATCGATCAACTCTTCCAGCTGCTGTCTGTAAGTCATCATCTCCAAACGGTGGATTCTGAAGCTCACCTATACACAAAGCTGATCCTCCAGTGTGCTTCTAAGTTTACCAGGGTCCTTCTGATCTTCTTCTGATAGTCCCGATATGTTGATTCTGTGGAACCCCCCTCCTTTCCAGCAGCAATCAATCTTGACCGCCCTCTTGTCAGCATCCACGATAACCATATCTAAGAAACATAGTTTCATCGTCTCTTGGAAAAGCCTAAATTCCGACATGATGTCTGCTGCCTTCCAGTCCATGCTGGGGAACGTGGTAGTCATGCTTCTGATGTTCTTTCTCTGCTACAGACTGTTCCCCCTTAAAAAGCTTAAGGATTGTCAGCCTGCAGTTCCAGTCTTTGCCACACTGTGCTGCTGTTTCTCTGTTTGTGTTTAGTAGCACTGCAGTGCTCCATGCGCCTGCAGTTCTGCTCTTTGCCACACTGTGGTGCTGTTTCCCAGTTCCCACGCTTGTGTTAAGCCCCGCCAACAAAGCAGTCAGCCCAGGAAAACGGTTCTTTTTACTTCTGGCTGAGTCAGAATGGACTTTGGATGGCATGATCCTGGACCAACCTGCAGGAAACTTGGACAGCGTGATCCTGAACCAACCTGCTTCTTCTTCTGACCACTGGTTCGTCAATTTTAAAGTCAAGTACTCAATGTGCTGCTCGAATGCTCCTTTTAGAGACTTTGCCTTTTTCTGCGTGTGGCTTCTGCTCTTGCTGTAGACGGCTTGTGTGGCCCCCAAACTACATCTGTGGCTCTTCCTGACCTCGGGCTGGTTCCTCTCCACGACCTTGCACTGAAGTGAAGCACCACGTTGCTGATCTTCTGTGCAACTTCTCAGCTTTAAATTTTTTAAATTCTGCAATGTGGTCTGGTCTTCAAAGGCACACGTCTGCCACCGTATTGTGTTTCTTGCTTGCTGTGCACAAACTTACCAATCACACCGAGACGACTCGTACGAATAATGTAGGTTCTTTTATTTGACGACTAGGACTGTTATATATAGGTTACAGGAGAGCCCACTACACATGTCTAGCCTAGGGACCCAACACAGTACAACTACTGGGTCACATGCTGCATGATATCACTTCCTTCAGCTATGATCACACCCACTATTGTGCATTCCCTTAAAGTCCTACACAACAGACTGGGGCCCTTTTCTCTAGAAAAGAGAAGACTGAGCAATGCTCTGATAGGTCTTCAAAATTCTGAAAGGGTTTGATCGGGTTAAAAAAAACAAAATGCTGGAAATACTCAGTAGGTCTGGCAGCATCTATGGAAAGAGTTAATGTTTCAGGTCAGCGACCTTTCATCAAGGGTTCATCAATATAACATAGTCACTAAAAATCCAATGGGGAACTCAGGAGAAACGACTTTATCTGGAGAGTGGTGAGAATGTGGAAACTCGTACCACATGGAGTGAATGAGGCAAATAGCACAGATGCATTTAAGAGGAAGCTAGATAAAAGTATGAGGGTGAAAGGAATAAAAGAATATGATGGGATGAGATGGAGAGGGATGGGAGGAGGCTCATGTGGAAAATAAACACCAGGATGGATCCTTGTTCTGTGCTGTAAATACTTTGTAATGACGTATAAGTGGGGTGGTGATTTTGGGCAGATCAAGTAGTTATTCACGGTTCATCCCCATCCACCTTCAGTTCAATCCCATCCCCATCCCCTGTTCATCCCCGTTCATCCCCATCCACCTTCAGTTCATTTTCCCCCCCGATCACCTTTTGTTCACCACCCCCCTCTGGTCACCTTCTGTTCACCACCCCCGATCATTTTTTGTTCACTGTTCCCTCCCTCCCGATCACCTCCCGATCACCTCCTGTTCACCGACCCCCGATCACTTTTTGTTTACCGTCCCCCGGATCACTTTTTGTTCACCGTCCCCCCCGATAATGTTCTGTTCATTCCCCCCACCCTCATCACCTTCTGTGCCAGAGGGTAGCCAGTGTGGGTGTAGCACACCAGAGAGGAACCAGTGTGGGTGGAACCTGCCAGAAAGGAGCCAGTGTAGGTGGAGTGCACCAGGGAGGAGCCAGTGTGGCTGGAGCCCGACAGAGAGGAGCCAGTGTGGGTGGAGCCCAGCAGAGAGGAGCCAGTGTGGGTGGAGCCCAGGAGAGAGGAGCCAGTATGGGTGGAGCCCACCAGGGAGGAGCCAGTGTGGGTGGAGCCCACCAGGGAGGAGCCAGTGTGGGTGGAGCGCACCAGGGAGGAGCCAGTGTGGCTGGAGCCTGCCAGAGAGGAGCCAGTGGGGGTGGACCGCGCCAGAGAGGAGCCAGTGTGAGAGGAGTGCGCCAGAGAGGAGCCAGTGGGGGTGGACCGCGCCAGAGAGGAGCCAGTGTGGGTGGACCGCGCCAGAGAGGAGCCAGTGTGAGAGGAGTGCGCCAGAGAGGAGCTAGTTTGGGTGGACCGCACCAGAGAGGAGCCAGTGTGGGTGGACCACGCCAGAGAGGAGCCAGTGTGGGAGGGGTGCGCCAGAGAGGAGCCAGTGTGGGAGGAGTGCGCCAGAGAGGAGCCAGTTTGGGTGGAGTGCGCCAGAGAGGAGACAGTGTGGGTGGACTGCACCAGAGAGGAGCCAGTGTGGGTGGACCGCACCAGAGAGGAGCCAGTGTGGGAGGAGTGCGCCAGAGAGCAGCCAGTGTGGGAGGAGTGCGCCAGAGAGCAGCCAGTTTGGGAGGAGTGCGCCAGAGAGGAGCCAGTTTGGGAGGAGTGCGCCAGAGAAGAGCCAGTGTGGGAGGAGTGCGCCAGAGAGCAGCCAGTTTGGGAGGAGTGCGCCAGAGAAGAGCCAGTGTGGGAGGAGTGCGCCAGGGAGCAGCCAGTGTCAGAGGACTGCGCTGTGTGAGAGGGAGGCTCTTCTTGCCATACTCAAGTTCATCTCATTAAGGCATTTACATAGCGTGTTTAATTTATTTTATTTATTTAGAGATACAGCACGGAAACAGACCCTTTGGCCCACCAAGTCTGTGCCGACCAACAACCACCCATTTATACTAACCCTGCAGTAATCCCATATTCCCTGCCACCTACCTATACCAGGGGCAATTTATAATGGCCAATTTACCCATCAACCTGCAAGTCTTTGGCTGTGGGAGGAAACCGGAGCACCCGGAGAAAACCCACGCAGTCACAGGGAGAACTTGCAAACTCCGCACAGGCGGTACACAGAACTGAACCCGGGTCCCTGGAGTTGTGAGGCTGCGGTGCCAACCACTGCGCCACTGTGCCGCCCAATGTAGTAAAACATCCCAGTGCACTTCACAGGAGCGTTATAAAACAAAATCTGACATGGGGCCACATAAGAAGGTACTAGGGCAGATGGCCAACAGCTTGGTCAAACTGGTAGGTTTTAAGGAATGTCTTAAAGGACGAGAGACAGAGAGGTTTGGGGAGGTAATTCCAGAGCTTAAGTCCTTGGCAGCTGAAGGCACGGCCACCAATGGTGGAGCGATTAAAATTGGGAATGCACATGTGGCCAGAATTGGAGGAGTGAGTTAGGATACAGACAGCTGAGTTTTGGATGAGCTCAATTTACGGAGGGTTTAAAATAGGAGGTCGATCAGGAGTGAATTGAATAGTCAAAGGTGACATATCCTGACAACAATCACAAAGAGACACTGGGGAGATTTGCCCTCATCAGTGAGGATATAATTCTGAGGAGACTTGGTTTTGTAATAAGGACAAGGAGGACTTGCTGTTGATAAATGTACTGATTTTAGATTTTCTTCCTAACCAGGTTTCAGCACAAAGGACCAGGATTTCATTGAGGAGCCGATTTCCCAGGGAGATCAAAGTAACTACATTTCTTTGCCTTTTGAAATTATTGACTCCAATAGATAGTAAAGCAATAGTGTGAAATTACATTTTATTGCTTACTGTGCAGAAATCATAGTTTTACAAAGAAACGCTCCCAACCAGGAGTTCCAGGTGACGGGAAAGCGCATCAGAAATTTGCCCCAGAATTTTCAAGGGCAACGAGTAAAATGAATGCATTGTTCTCTATACTTGAATTGCTGATGTGTTTTCCCGACGTGCAATGCTTGAGGTTCAGATCACTAAATGGCAGAATCAACCACTTGACTTTTATCACTTGTCGATAATTCTTCACCTCAGTAAAGGCAGGCAGAGCCACCCCATTGAAATGACCAGAAGTGGGTTGACCAGGAAATGTGCAGTGTGTAGGAAGAGCATCTCCAGGCCAGTTTCCTCTTCTGTGAGCAAAAAGATGAGCAAAGTGGTTTTTATCAGCTTTAAGAATTTACAAGCAAAAAGGTGGAATTGACACTTGCTGAGAATGTAATTTTCTTAATTGGTTTAAATTATCCTCTGATGTTAATTATAACACTTGCCAAGCATTCAAGAATCACTGACATGTTGAGAGGCTTGTCCAAGGTGCAGTGGGCAGCTATGGTTTTATTGCAAAAATGTGAATTGTGCAGAGTTTTCTCCTGACTGGATTTGATTAACTAAGGGGGTTAATGCAGTTTTCCAGAGAACTTTTTTTTCCCTTACTGGCCCTGGATTTTTCTCTGTTTTTCACCTCTCCCAAGAGGTTATATGACTGCATCGGGCTGGTGGGAGGAACTCAGTCTCAGAATAAGGGACAGGCCATTTAGGACTGAGATGAGGAGGAATTTTTTTCACTCAGAGGGTGGTGAATCTTTGGAGTTTGCTACCCCAGAGGGCTGTCTAGGCTCAGTCATTGAGTATGTTCAAGACAGAGAGCAATAGATTTCTACATGTTAAAGACATCAAGGGATATGGGGATAGTGCAGGAAAATGGTGTTGAAGTAGAAGATCAGCCATGATCCCACTGAATGGTGGAGTGGGCTCGAAGGGCTGAATGGCCTCTCCCATTCCTATTACGTTCGTATGTTCCCACCTATCAAAAATAAGCTGAAGCCAGAAATACAGCGGGGAGGCAGAGGGATGTCAGGGTAGGTGGAGAACGTTCCCAGATGGTGGGGGTTAGGGCAGGAAACTTGGTCCTATAATGGTCTCTAGTATTTGCACTGTGAGTGCCTCGGGTTATCAATCCTTCTGGATTGCCTGGAGTCTCCAGGAATTAAAGATTAATCTTCAGGTAACTGTGGGAGAAAAATCATAGGGGCACTTAAACTAAAAACGTGGGAGTTGGAAAAGAAATGGTGACACATATAGTCGAGTCTAATCGGGTTCGGGACAGGTAGCCAGGCTTTATTCAGTAAGGCTTTTGATAAGGTCCCAGGTGGCAGATTGGTCAAGAAGGTAAGAGCCCATGGGATCCAGGGCAAATTGGATCCAAAATTGTCTTAGTGACAGGAGGCAGAGGTGATGGTCGAGGGTTGCTTTTGTGATTGGATGCCTGTGACCAGTGGTGTACCGCAGGGATCGGTGCTGGGTCCCTTGCTGTTTGTTTTGTACATTAATGATTTAGATGTGAATATAGGAGATATGATCAGTAAGTTCTCAGATGACACAAAAATTGGTGGTGTCGTAAATAGTGAGGAGGAAAGCCTTAGATTACAGGACGATATGGATGGGCTGGTAAGATGGGCAGAGCAGTGGCAAATGGAATTTAATCCTGAGAAGTGTGAGGTGATGCATTTTGGGAGGACTATCAAGGCAAGGGAATATACAATGGATGGTAGGACCCTAGGAAGTACAGAGGGTCAGAGGAACCTTGGTGTACTTGTCCATAGATCACTGAAGGCAGCAGCACAGGTAGATAAGATGGTTAGGAAGGCATATGGGATACTTGCCTTTATTGGCCGAGGCATAGAATATAAGAGCAGGGGGGTTATGATGGAGATGTATAAAACACTAGTTAGGCCACAGCTGGAGTACTGTGTACAGTTCTGGTCGCCCCACTAGATGAAGGATGTGATTGCACTGGAGAGGGTGCAGAGGAGATTCACCAGGATGTTGCCTGGGCTGGAGCATTTCAGCTATGAAGAGAGACTGAAAAGGCCAGGGTTGTTTTCCTTAGAGCAGAGAAGGCTGAGGAGGGACATGATTGAGGTATATAAAATTATGAGGAGCATAGATAGGATAGATGGGAAGAAACCTTTTCCCTAAGCTGAGGTTTCAATAACCAGGGGGCATAGATTTAAGGTAAGGGGCAGAATGTTTAGAGGGGTTTTGAGGAAAAGATTTTCACCCAGAGGGTGGTTGGAATCTGGAACACTGTCTGAAGGGGTGGTAGGGGCAGGTACCCTCACAACATTTAAGAAGTATTTAGATGAGCACTTGAAAGGCCATAGCATACAAGGCTACGGGCCAAGTGCTAGTAAATGGGATTAGAATAGATAGACGCTTGATGGCTGGCACATACACGATGGGCCGAAGGGCCTGTTTCTGTGCTTTATAACTCTATGGCTGTTTAACTGACAGTCAAGAATCATCCAATTGGCTAATGAAGAGTCTGTTCACATTCTGATTGGTGGGGGAAAGCAGGATGTCGTGAGGACAGGGTGACCAATGGGGGAAGCTAGGGGCGGGAAAGCTAGAGAGAGCAGCTCATGTGATAAAACCTCCAGGATGACATCCAGCCAGACGGTATGGACGCCCAGTTAGATTGGCTTATAATGATGCTACTGTCACACTGGCTTGGAAATAACACATTTGTGTGAGGTCCAGCGTTTAGCAGAGGTTTAAACCCAGCTGAGATAAAGGACTGAACATCCCCAAAACAGTGTAATGTCCTACGTCAAGAGTTAAATATTGCCAAACCAATTCCTAGGCTCTAATTATATTGCTATTTATAACTATGACCTTGCCCACCTCCCCCCACCACCCCAACCCCTCAGCCTTCTGTCTCTGCTCTTTTGTTCATTTACTCCCTCTTTTCCCAACTGGTCTGGCCTATACGTGACTCCAGTCCTAGACCAAAGTCGTTGACTCTTAACCACCCTCTGAAGTGGCTTAGCAAATCATTTAGTTCTATCAGGCTGCTACGAAGAATAATGAGAATAAAATCACAGGATTTCAGTGGTTCACCCCTAAATCACCTAGTTCTAACATTAAGTTTATCTCCTTTTGTCCTGGATTCCCCCAAAGGAAATAGTTTCTCCTTTTCTACCCTATCAACTCCTTTTAACATTTTAAAAGCCTTGTAAGATCTCCTGAGTTCTGATGAAAGGTCACTGACCTGAAACGTTAACTCTGTTTCTCTCTCCATAGATGCTGCCAGACCTGCTGTGTATTTCTAGCATTTTGTGTTTTTATTGTCTAAATCTTTGATGTACACAGCGGTCCCTGTGGCCTGACTAATGGTGGTGCTGCAGCAGGGGAGAGGGCAGTGGTGGGGGTAGGGGAGGCGGTGTGGTGGAGGGGCTGGGAGGTGGAAAATCCGTGCCCATATCTCTGAAGGAAGGGACACATTTTTCTGTGTAGTAAGAGATTAATTTTCTCATCATTGCAGATTGCAAGGTTGATCTTGCATTCCTGGTGGATGGAAGTTGGAGCATTGGAAGGCGGAGATTCGGTATTCAGAAGAAGTTTTTGATGAATATTGCTCAAGCCCTTGGTATTGGAGTAGCAGGCCCGCTGATCGGCATCATTCAGTTTGGGTGAGCAGAATCAATAGCTCCCCTCTGTGTATGTAAAATGAAAGTAAAACAAGGAAGTAGAGCACTCTGTGATGTCCAGAGATTGTGAAAGACACTATGTAAATGCAAGTTCTTTCCTTTATTTACTAGATAGAGTCATGGAGTCATTTATGGTACAGAAGGAGGCCATTCGGCCCATTGAGTCCATGCCAGTTCTCCATGGAGCAATCCAGTCAGTCCCACTCCCCCGCTCGTTCCCCATGGCCCTGCAAATCTATTTCCTGCAAGTGGCCATCCAACTTCCTTTTGAAGTCAGTGATTGTCTCTGCTTCCACCACCTTTGTGGGCAGCGAGTTCCAGGTCATTACCACTTACTGTGTAAAAAAGTTCTTTTCATATTCCCCTGCATGTCTTGCCCAAAACCTTCAATCTGTGTCCCCTAGTCCTTGTACCATACCTTGTACTATGGGCGGCACAGTGGCGCAGTGGTTAGCACCGCAGCCTCACAGCTCCAGCGACCCGGGTTCAGTTCTGGGTACTACCTGTGTGGAGTTTGCAAGTTCTCCCTGTGACCGCGGGGGTTTCTGCCGGGTGCTCTGGTTTCCTCCCACAGCCAAAGACTTGCAGGTTGGTAGGTAAATTGATTATTGTAAATTTCCCCTAGTGTAGGTAGGTGGTTGGAGAATGGTGGGGATGTGGTAGGGAATATGGGATTAATGTAGGATTAATAGAAATGGGTGGTTGTTGGCCGGCACAGACTCGGTGGGCCAAAGGGCCTGTTTCAGTGCTGTATCTCTCTATGACTCTATCAGTTAATGGGAACAGTGTTTCCTTGTCTAACTTATCTAAGCCTGTCATAATCTTGTACACCTCTATCAAATCTCCCCGCAATCTCCTTTTCTCTAAGGAGAACAAACCTTGTAACTAAAACCCTCCATTCCTGGAACCATTCTGGTAAATCTCGTCTGTACCCTCTCAAGGACCCTCACATCCTTCCTAAAGTGTGGTGACCAGAAGTGGACACAATACTCCAAGCTGGGGCTTAACTCGAGCTTCATAAAGATTCATCATAACTTGCCTTCTTTTGTACTCGATGCCTTTATTTATGACGCCCAAAATCCCATATGCTTTGCCAACCATTCTCTCAATATGTCCTGCCACCTTCAAAGATCTATACGCATGAACCTCCAGGTCCCTCTGTTCCTGCACTCTTTAGAACTGTGCCATTAAATATATATTGCCTTTCCCTATTCCTTCTTCCAAAGTGCATCACCTCACACTTGTCAATATTAAATTCCATCTGCCACTGGTCTGCCCATTCTGCTAGCCTGTCTGTGTCCAGTTGCAGGCAGTTCATATCATCCTCACTGTTTGCTACATCTCCAAGTTTGGTATCGGCAAATTTTGAGATTCTACTCTGTATTCCAAGATCCAAGTCATCTATATATCGCAAAAAAAAACAGTGGTCCCAGCATAGACACTTGGGAACACCACTGTCTACCATCCTCCAGTCTGAAAAACAATCATTTACCACGACTCGTTGTTTACTGTCCTTAAGCCAATTTTTAAAATCCAATTGGACACTGACGCTCCTATTCCATGAGCCTCAGTTGTTTTAACCAGCCTTTTATGTGATACCTTACCAAATACTTTCTTAAAATCCATATAAACAACATCCACCACATTCCCTTCATCAACCTTCTCTGTTACTTCATCAAAAAATTCAATTAGGTTAGTCAAGCATGATCTGCCTTTTACAAATCCATGCTGGATGACATTGACTTATTGTCATTTTAGGAACAACGCTAGCACAGAGTTCAGCCTACAAACTTACCGAAACTCTCACCATCTTAAAAGTGCCATTGAAAAGATTCCACAGAGAGGTGGTCTCTCCAATGTGGGTAAGTGCCTCACCCTTCTCGATGTGTTCACATCACATCTATACCTTCAAACTGTTGGAAAAAGGTGGTATCAGTGAGCTTGCAGGAGATCTCTCAGTCCAAAGAAAAGCTGTAGCAGTGTTTAGAACAATTTGTTAATGCTGATTTGCTATTTAAGTAGCCATGCTTGTGACACCATGTGTTAATAACTATTTTTAAAAACTGATGACTGGGTTGCTGTCATTAGAGTACAAGGATACCTTCATCCTAATTAAAACAAAACATCATTTCAGGTTTTCTTGTTTGTTCTGTTTCATGTGGAAAAGAACCCCCTACCCGCCGCCCCAACTGTCTCCCACCAGAGATAAACCCTTTGCTCCACCACTGGTGGCTGTGCCTTCAGCTGCCTTGGCTCCACATTCTGGAATTCCCTCCCTAAACCTCTCTTTTCTCCTTCAAGACACTCCTTAAACCTACCTCATTGAGCAAGCTTTCGGTCACCTGTCCTAATATCTCATGTGACTCACAGGGGACATCTGGAATGTAAGCTAGTTTGCAGGACCCTGACTTTATCAAAATTACTGATGCAGGGCCAACTCTTTCCCAACTTACCCTTCTGAGTCAGAAGGTTGTGGATTCAAGTCCCACGTCACGGAATTGAGCACAATATACAGCCTAACACTCAGTGTAGTGCTAAGGGAATACAGAATGAAACCATATTTGAGGAAATTCCCTCACCTCTCCCATACAAAGACCAAATAATTACATAGTATCGACAGCACAGGAACAGGCCATTTGGCTACACATGAGCCTCCTCCCATCCTACATCAGCTCACCCTATCGCCATGTCAATTCTTCTTGGAAGGCACCTAACTGAGTTCCATTTTAAATGTAAAATATGTTAGTTTACATAAAGTTTCAATTAGAGAGAGATGTTTTTGTGGTTTGGAAGCGATACAAACCTGGGCTTCTATCATAAGAACAACAGTCCCACATCAATGTTAAATGACTCAACTGAGGTTCCAGAATATGTTCCAGTGCAACAATAATTTAGGCCATGGGGCAACAGAGAATTCCACTGCATAGCAGAAAGTATGGAAATGATTGGAAACTGTGGACTCTCTCTCTTTGCAGGGAGTGCGCTCAGGCATGCCATTGAGAACTTCTTTTCCAGTGAGCAGGGGAACCGTGGAGGAGCCCCCAATGTGGTGGTGATCCTGGTCGATGGTTGGCCCACTGATAAGGTTGAAGAAGCTGCCCGCCTCGCCCGAGAGTCCGGCATCAACATCTTCTTCATCACCGTGGAAGGTGCAGACCAGAGCGAGAGGCAGAACATGGTCGAGAGAGACTTTGTAGACAAGGTGAAGTCATGAATTCTGTTCCCAGAGCGATCACGGAATATCGAAAGTGCGACAGAATAGTCTCCACTTCATGTTCCCTCCAATTTAGAGATCCATACCTCACGGTGTCCTACATTTATCACTCTTCAAATGCTTGTAAAAGCTGGTAATTAACATAGGGGTTAGCTCAAAACTGTCGGGCCTGTATGTCAAAGCTGCATCAGTGACATGACTGTTCCAGGCCCACGAGTTAACTGTGACTGGACTGGCGACTGGCCGAATCTGTGTTGTTGCAGTTCTTGAATTGTAAAATATTCAAGCACCGAAACAAGCCATTCAACTCATCTAATCTTTGTCAGTTTGGTTTTCCCCAGTGTGAGATGAGTTGAATCTCACTCTCTTGTTCTCTCCCTCATTTTAATGTGACTCTTTTTCAAGTAACTACAAAATTCCCTTTTAAAGGAGTTTATAAACTTGGTTTGCAGCATTGATTTCCACATTCTTGCTTCTGTGTAAAGGTTTATTTTTCCTTACCTTTCCTTGAATTTGTTTTCATGATTATTTTAAATTTGTGGCTTATCGTTACTGTCTCACTGACCAATGGAAACAATCCATCACTGGTTACCTTATTCTAACCCTTTGTAATCTTGAAAGCCTCTATGGGTAACCTCATAACCTTCGCAGCTCCTGTGAAAAAGGTCCAAACTTCTCAAATCTCTTTGGAAGTATAATCCATCATCTCTGGTACCATCCTATTGCTTCTACTCTGCACCTTCTCCATTGCTTTTCTACCCTCCTATAATGGAGTACCCAAACCTGCATGCATGGTTCAAGTAGGCTTAGGGTGACAAGACCTCCAATCTTCCCTCCTTTCAGGTGCAAGTGCTTGACTGAGATAAGAACCTTCACCGCACACCAGTACAGGTGATGCTGACAGACAGGCAGAAACTTACTGAAGTACATTGAAATAAAACGTCTCAGAAAAATTTGGTTAAACGCTAATCTTCACAGATCCCTGTAGAGAATGATTAAAACCTGGCACATTTTATAAGGCTGCGTTTGCTGACAACGCAACCCTTAGGTGATGCAGTACTTGCACATGCACAAATGCAGCCTTATGCACTGAAACGTCACTGCCTGCGATGTTTTTGGCGGCTACCAGTAGTAAAGATGGCACTGCTCAATTTATCACAAAAACAAAAACAAATGAAACCCAAATGGCGACAGTGGCTGCAATCGCCACCTCCATCACACCCCCAATAGTAACCCGCTCCCTCCTGTCATCGCACTTCTCTTCGCTGCTGCCTCTGCGCATGTGTGAAGCTGAGAGTGCTCTGATGACGTCAGCGCTGGGCTACGTTGTCAGGAGTCACTTTGATTTTATACAGCCACCCCTGGATGGCTTTAATCTGCTCAATTTTTATAGAACCAATTCATGGCACAGAGTGAAAACTGAACTCTGAAGTCTTGTTAATCTGCCATCAGAGGGCAGTGAATCACTACAGCAGGAATTCACATTTATATAACGCCTTTCATGACCTCAGGAATTGCTTCTTAAAGTGCCTCCACAGCCAGTGAAATACGGTCATTGTTAAAGACATTATGATATTTGTGGATGTGGCCAGACAGTCAAAAAAACCATCATCTGTGCATCAAAGGTAGAAAAAAAGGTAGCTCCTGAGATAGCGGATGCGCTCATTACAATTTTCCAAAATTCCTTAGATTCTAGAACAGTCCCCACAAGATTGGAAGTTAGCAAGTGTAACAGCACTATTCAAGAAAGGAGGGCAAGAGGAAACAGGGAACTAGAGACCAGTTAGCCTGACATCAATCATTGGGAAGATGATGGAATCTATTATTAAGGAAGTCTTTACAATGCATTAGAAAATCATAGTATGATCAGCCAAAGTCAACATGGTTTTATAATAGGGAAATTGTGTTTGACAAATTTATTAGAGTTTTTTGAGGATGTAACTAGTAGGGTAGATAAAGGGGAACCAGTAGATGTAATATACTTGGAATTCCAAAATTCCAAAAGACATTCAATAAGGTGCCACACAAAAGGTAAGAGCTTTTGGAGTTGGGGGTAAAATATTAGCATTGATGGAGGATTGGTTAATGGACAGAAAACAGAGAGTAGGGATAAACAGGGCATTTTCAAATTGACTGGTGAAGTGCCACAAACATCAATGCTGGGGCCTCAGCTATTTACAATCTATATTAATGACCTGGACAGAGACTGACAGTAATGTTTCTAAGTTTGCTGGTGATACAAAGCTAGGTGGGAATGTAAGTTATGAGGAGGATAGAGGCTGAAAAGAGATATAGACAGGTTAAATGAGTGGGCAACAAGGTGGCATTTGGAGTATAATGTGGGAATTGTAAGGTCACTCACTTTGGTACTAAGAATAGAAAATCAGAGTATTTTTTAAAAGGCATGAAACTTCTAAATGTTGATGTTCAGAGGGACTTGGTTCTACTTGTACAAGGAACATAAAAAAGTTAGCATACAGGTACAGCAAGCAATTAGGAAGGCAAATGGCATTTTTTTAATTCATTCGTGGGATGTGGGTATCGCTGGCTAGGCCAGCATTTATTGCCCATCCCTAATTGCCCTTGAGAAAGTGGTGGTGAGCTGCCTTCTTGAACCGCTGCAGTCCATGTGGGGTAGGTATACCCACAGTGCTGTTAGGAAGGGAGTTCGAGGATTTTGACCCAGCGACAGTGAAGGAACGGCGATATAGTTCCAAGTCAGGATGGTGTGTGACTTGGAGGGGAACTTGCAGGTGGTGGTGTTCCCATGCATTTGCTGCCCTTGTCCTTCTAGTTGGTAGAGGTCACGGGTTTGGAAGGTGCTGTCGACGGAGCCTTGGTGCATTGCTGCAGTGCATCTTGTAGATGGTACACAATGCTGCCACTGTGCGTCGGTGGTGGAGGGAGTGAATGTTTGTAGATGGGGTGCCAATCAAGCAGGCTGCTTTATCCTGGATGGTGTCGAAATCCTTGAGTGTTGTAGGAGCTGCACCCATCCAGGCAAGTGGAGAGTATTCCATCACACTCCTGACTTGTGCCTTGTAGATGGTGGACAGGCTTTGGGGAGTCAGGAGATGAGTTACACGCCCCAGGATTTCTAGCCTCTGACCTGCCCTTGTAGCCACGGTATTTATATGGCTACTGCAGTTCAGTTGCTGGTCAATGGTAGCCCCTAGGATGTTGATAGTGGGGGATTCAGTGATGGTAATGCCATTAAATGTCAAGGGGAGATGGTTAGATTCTCTCTTGTTGGAGATGGTCATTGCCTGGCACTTGTGTGGCATGAATGTTACTTGCCACTTATCAGCCCAAGCAGGGTTGTTGTCCAGGTCTTGCTGCATTTCTACATGGACTGCTTCAGTATCTGAGGAGTCACGAATGGTGCTGAACATTGTGCAATCATCAGCGAACATCCCCACTTCTGACCTTATGATTGAAGGAAGGTCATTGATGAAGCAGCTGAAGATGGTTGGGCCTAGGACACTACCCTGAGGAACTCCTGCAGTGATGTCCTGGAGCTCAGATGATTGACCTCCAACAACCATAGCTATCTTCCTTTGCGTTAGGTATGACTCCAACCACCGGAGAGTTTTCCCCCTAATTCCCATTGACTCCAGTTTTGCTAGGGCTCCTTGATGCCATACTCGGTCAAATGCTACCTTAATGTCAAGGGCAGTCACTCTCACCTCACCTCGAGTTCAGCTCTTTTGTCCATGTTTGAACCAAGGCTGTGATGAGGTCTGGAGCTGAGTGGCCCTGGCGGAACCCAAACTGAGCGTCACTGAGCAGGTTATTGCTAAGCAAGTACCGCTTGATGGCACTGTTGATGACACCTTCCGTCACTTTACTGATGATTGAGAGTAGACTGATGGGGCGGTAATTGGCCGGGTTGGACTTGTCCTGCTTTTTGTGTACAGGACATACCTGGGCAATTTTCCACATTGCAGGGTAGATGCCAGTGTTGTAGCTATACTGGAACAGCTTGGCTAGGGGTGCGGCAAGTTCTGGGGCACAAGTCTTCAGTACTATTGCCAGAATATTGTCAGGGCCCATAGCCTTTGCAGTATCCAGTGCCTTCAGTCGTTTCTTGATATCACACGGGGTGAATTGAATTGGCTGAAGTCTGACATTTATGATGCTGGGGACTTCAGGAGGAGGCCGAGATGGATCATCAACTCGGCACTTCTGGCTGAAGATTCTTGCAAATGTTTCAGCCTTATCTTTCGCACTGATGTGCTGGGCTCCCCCATCATTAAGGAAGGGGATATTTGTGGAGCCACCTCCTCCAGTTAGTTGTTTAGTTGTCCACCACCATTCATGGCTGGATGTGGCAAGACTGCAGAGCTTAGATCTGATCCGTTGGTTATGGGATCGCTTAGCTCTGTCTATTGCATGCTGCTTACGCAGTTTGGCACGCATGTAGTCCTCTGTTATAGCTTCACCAGGTTGACATCTCATTTTGAGGTATGCCTGGTGCTGCTCCTGGCATGCCCTCCTCATTGAACCAGGGTTGGTCTCCTGGCTTGATGGTAATGGTAGAGTGGAGGATATGCCGGGCCATGAGGTTACAGATTGTGGTTGAGTACAATTCTGCTGCTGCTGCTGATGGCCCACAGTGCCTCATGGGTGCCCAGTTTTGCATTGCTAGATCTGTTCGAAATCTATCCCATTTAGCACGGGTGATAGTGCCACACAACACGATGGACGGTATCCTCAATGTCAAGGTGGGACTTCGTCTCCACAAGGACTGTGCCGTGGTCACTCCTACCAATACTGTCATGGACAGATGCATCTGCGGCAGGCAGATTGTTGAGGATGTGGTCAAGTATGTTTTTCCCTCACCACCATCCACAGACCCAGTCTAGCAGCTATGTCCTTTAGGACTCGGCCAGCTCGGTCAGTAGTGGTGCTACCGAGCCACTCTTGGTGATGGACATTCAAGTCCCTCACCCAGAGTATATTCTGCGCCCTTGCCACCATCAGTGCTTCCTCCAAATGGTGTTCAACATAGAGAAGCACTGACTCATCAGCTGAGGGAGGGCGGTCGGTGGTAATCAGCAGGAGGTTTCTTTGTCCATGTTTGACCTGATGCCATGAGACTTCATGGGGTCCGGAGGCGATGTTGAGGACTTCCAGGGCAACTCCCTCCCTACTGTATACCACTGTGCCGCCACCTCTGCTGGGTCTGTCCTGCCGTTGGGACAGGACATACACAGGGATGGTGATGGTGGTGTCTGTAAGGTATGATTCCGTGAGTATGACTATGTCAGGCTGTTGCTTGACTAGTCTGTGGGAAAGCTCTCCCAACTTTGGCACAAGCCACCAGATGTTAGTAAGGAGGACTTTGCAGGGTCGACAGGGTTGGGTTTGCCATTGTCGTTTCTGGTGCCTAGGTTGATGCTGGGTGGTCCGTCCGGTTTCATTCCTTTTTATTAACTTTGTAGCGGTTAGATACAACTGAGTGGATTGCTAGGCCATTTCAGAGGGCATGTAAGAGTCAACCACATTGCTGTGGGTCTGGAGTCACATGTAGGCCAGACCAGGTAAGGACAGCAGATTTCCTCCCCTAAAGGACATTAGTGAACCAGATGGGTTTTTACAACAATTGACAATGGTTTCATGGCCATCATTAGACTAGCTTTTAATACCAGATTTATTAATTGAATTCAAATTCCACCTTCTGCTGTGGTGGGATTTGAACCCAAGTCCCCAGAGCAATACCCTGGGTCTCTGGTCGAGTGACAATACCAATACACCACCTGGGATTGGAGTACAAAAATAAGGAAGTCTTGCAACAATTGTACAGGGCTTTGGTGAGACCACACCTGGAGTACTGTGCACAGTTTTGGTCTCCATATCTAAGGAAAGATATACTTGCATTGGAGGCTATGCAGTGAAGGTTCACTAGGTTGCTTCCTGAGATGAGATGGTTGTCCTATGATGAGGCTGAGTAAATTAGGTGTATATTCTCTGCAATTTAGAAGAATGAGAGGTGATCACATTGAAACATACAAGATTCTGAAGGGGCTGCATAGGGTAGACACCAAGAGATTGTTTCCACCATTCGGGTGCACAGTCTCAGGATAAGGGGCTGATAATTAAGGACTTAGAGGAGGTGAAATTTCTTCATTCAAACAGTTGTGTATTTTTGAAATTATCTACCTCGGGGGTTGTGAATGTTCCATCATTGAACATATTAAAGGATGGGATAGACATATATTTGGTATCTCAGGGAATCAAGGCATATGGGGTGCAGGCAGGAAAATGGAGTTGAGGAAGAGGATTAGCCATCATATTGAATAGTGGGGCAGCCGCAAGGGGTCAGATGGTCTACTCCTGCTCCTATTTCTTAAGTCCTTATGCTAATGCTAGATTGTGATCTAAATAAATTGGTTCATTGAGACAGGGGTCCAGTTTGTGTAATATTTTAAATCACAGTTCAATCCAGTGCCCTGTGGTATACCAATACACCGTGCCAGTGAGCTACATAGAGGCCAGCTACTACTCCCGGACACTTCCCCATAAAACTGCTGCTGGATTACAAAACTAACTGTCTCTTCCTTCTTTGCTTGTTTCCCACTCCCTCCTCCTTTCTGTCATCTATGTCTTTCACTTTTTCTGTCCTCTCTCTCTACACACTTCCACTGTTATTTCTCTATGTCTGTTTGTCTCACTCTCTCTCTGTCTGTCACTGCATGTTTCTTCGTTCCAGTCTGTCAGTTTGGTTCTCTATTTCTCACATTTTCTTTCTGTCTCACTTTTTTTCTCTCTCACTCTAGATTTCTCCTTCTCTGTCTATGTGTATAGGGATCTACACAGTGGCCTCAGCTTCTCAGTACATAAAGCAATCCAAGTTTGGATGTACAATAAGTTGTGTAGATGGGAGCAGGAAGTAACTTACAATGGGACATAGAAAGGCAGATTAAGCGAGTGGACAGAACTGTAACAGATGCAGTTCAATATGTGGAAGTGTGAGGTAATTCACTTTGGATCCAAAAAAGACACATTGGAATTTCTTTTCAATGGCGAGAGTCTAGAATCTGTGGAAGAGCAAAGGGATTTAGGGGTCCATATGTATATCACTGAAAGCTAGTGGACTGATACAGAAAATAATGAAAACAAATAATGGAATATTGGCCTTTGTCTCAATGGGGCTGAAATACAAAGGGGAGGAAGTTATGCTTCAGGTATATGGAGCCTTAGTCAGACTCCATCTAAAGTAAAAATAGTCACCACATTTCAATTACAGCACAGAGGAGGCCATTCACCCCTTTCTGTCTATGCTGGAGGGGACTAGTCCAGGATTGAAGCAAAACTCTGGACTGGGCGTGACCCCATGACAATCTGACTCAAGAGGCAAGAGCACTACCAGCTGAACCACTCCTGACAGTAAGTCAGGGTTGTGGGATTCTCCCAATGTGTTTCTCCCCAGGTGTAAAATCTAACCCCTAGCATCATTTTCAGCAAATTGCAGTACAGTGGATGAGATTTGCAATCAGTAGGGGCTGCCCATTTCTGTGTAGGTGGGAGCCAGTAGTTACAAAGGGACAAAACCAATATTGAGCAGGTGGGCAAAACTGTGGCAGATGCAATTCGATAGAGTTAATAAATCTGTCTTGTCCTTTCCCTCCAGTCCGTGTGCAGGACCAATGGTTACTACTCCATCAATGTGCCCAGCTGGTTTAAGCTGCACCAGGCAGTGGGTCCCCTGGTGAAACGGGTATGTGATACTGAGCGACTGGCCTGCAGCAAGACCTGTCTTAACTCTGCTGATATCGGCTTCGTGGTGGACGGCTCAAGCAGCGTGGGCACTGGCAACTTCCGCACTGTCCTGCAGTTTGTAGCCAACATCAGCCAGGAGTTCGAGATCTCAGACACGGCCACGCGGGTTGGAGCTGTGCAGTACACCTATGAGCAGAGACTCGAGTTTGGCTTCGATGAGCACAGCACCAAGAAGGCGATAACCACCGCCATCAAGAACATCAGGTACTGGAGTGGCGGGACCAGCACCGGTGAGGCCATCAGCTATGCATTAAAGCACCTCTTCAGCAAGTCCAAACCCAACAAAAGAAAGCTCATGATTGTCATCACGGATGGAAGGTCCTATGACGATGTCCGGGCTCCAGCACTAGCTGCTCAGAGAAATGGTAAGGTTACTGAAGAGAGCGCACGTTGAAAACATGCTAGTCACTGGAGAGACAGCACATAATTATAAATGTTCCCTTATCAAATTTATATCCAATTCCCTTTTGAAAATGATTGAATCTGCTTCCAGCACCCTTTCAGGCATTGCATTCTGGACAATAACAAATCGCTACATAAAAACAATTCTGAAAAAGAGACATGTTGTTGAAGCTTTTTGTCTTGCACTCATCAGGACAGACACAAGAATGCCAAATATCAAAGGGATCAACAATTTATACTGCATGAGAAAAGAGTGCTGATTGATTGGCAAGTCGACTCTTGATTGATTGAGGCGTTGCCATGGAAAGTGCACCAGGGAACTGTTGTCCTCCATGCTTCTGTTTAATTTTAAAAAGGCACAAAGCCTGGCCATGTTCCTTTTGACTGCAAAGGACAGGTTCCTGCGTTACAATAGAAGTACAGTGGCGCAGTGGTTAGCACCGCAGCCTCACAGCTCCAGCGACCCGGGTTCAATTCTGGGTACTGCCTGTATGGAGTTTGCAAGTTCTCCCTGTGTCTGCGTGGGTTTCCTCTGGGTGCTGTCAGCAAGTGCTGTCCAATTGCGGAATCACATCTAATGTTAGATATTGTGTTCTGAGTTTTGCAAGTGTGGGCTGGTTGAGCACGGTCAGTACTGTACCCATTATGAACAGCCGAAGGGGCGTGCTGTTTGATACGATCGCTAGTCATTGGGATGTACAGCCTACGTACCCGGGATCGACAGACACTGAAATTCATATCCAACATTACTCATTTGTGTGGTAGGCAGTACGTCCTATTGGTTTGACGGCAGCATCCTGTTAGTGGAAAATACCAGTTGTGTGCCAACGACTAGCGGATCGTTTCAAACAGCCCATCCCTTTGGCTATTCACAATAGATAGAGTACTGATTGTACTCAACCAGCCCGAAATTGCAAAACTCAAAACACAAGGTCCAATGTTAGATGTGATTCCGCGATTGAACAGCACTTGCTGAACAATTCCGAATGTGCTAAGAATTACACTAACAACCAATTTAAGATTATCAGTCGGGCTCGCAATGTGGCGCACTTATGCTTGCTAGAAACTACATATATTCATGCACAGGGACCAGTCCTCTGCAGCCAAAAGGAACATGTCCAGGCATTGTGCCTTTTATGAATTAAACAAAAGTGTAGAGGACAACAGTTTCCTGGTGCATTCTCCATGGCAACACCTCGACCAGACTTGCCAACCAATCAGCACCCTTTTCTCATGCAGTATTAATTGTTGTTCCCTTTGAAATTTGGCATTCTTGCTCTGTCCTGATCACTGCAAGATGAAAAGCTTCGACAGCATGTCTCCTTTATCAGCAATATTCAAATTCTGTACTTCCAAGCGACTAAAAATATTTCTCGTATCGCCTCTGGTTCTTTTGCCAATCATCTGGTTAGTGATTGCCCTGCCAGTGGAAACAGTTTCTCTTTTTTTCTTTATCAGATCCCTTTATAATTTTGAATGATTTATTCAGTCCCCCCTTAACCTTCTCTGCTGTAAGGAGATCAATCCCAGTCTCTGCATATAACTACTAACAACTACTAAGATTCTAGATTTAGGTAAGGCTGACTTCAATGCAATGAGACAGAGACTGTCTACAGTAAACTGGACAAATCTATCAATGAGTAAAGTGACAGAAGGTCAGTGGGAGGTGTTCAAAAAAGAAAGCAGAACCAGTTTATATCCTTAAAGGTCAAGAACTCTCCTTGCCAAAATAAACAGCCATGGATGACTAGAGATAAGAGACAACATAATGGAGGGAATGCAGCACAGAGTTACCAGAATGAAAACTGGTTTCCAAGGGTTAAAGTACAAGGAGAGATTATACAAACTAGGTTGTGTTCCCTGGAATTTAGAAGGTTATGTGGTGATTTGATCAAAGTTTTGCAGATATTAAAAGGAAGAGACAGGGTAGATAGAGAGAAATTATTTCCACTGTTTGGAGAGTCTAGCCCTGGGGGCAGAGTCTAGAAATGAGAATCAAAGCTTTCAGGAATGAAATTAAGAAACACTTCTAAACGCAAAGGGTGTTAGAAGTTTGGAACTCTCTTCTGCAAATGGCAAGTGATGCAAAATTGATCGTAAATTTTAAATCTGAGATTTATAGATTTTTGTTAGCCAAAGGTATTAAGGGATATGAAGCAAAGGCAGGTAAATGCAGTTAGGTCACAGGTCAGCCATGATCTCATTAAATGGTGGAACAGGTTTGAGGGGCTGAATGGCCTCCTCCTGTTCCTATGTTCCTAACTGAAATCTCTCATCTTTGGTATCATTCTAGTAAATCTCCACTGACTGATGGGCCAAACCAATGGTGCGTTCTGGGCAAGTTGGCCCTATTACACTCAGTGTTGTCTGCTTAATCCTTCCCAAAACTCGGTAAAGGTGACCAGGCTGAGGCTCTTCTCGCTGGACCGGATACAGATCTTTAAAATTACGAAGCGGTTTGATACGGTAGATGGAGGGAAAATGTTTCCACTTATGGGGAATTCCAAAACTAGGGGCCATAAATATAGGATAGTTACTAATAAATCCAATAGGAAATTCAGGAAAAATATTTTTACCCAGCCCATGGTGAGAATGTGGAAATTGCTACCACAAGGAGGAGACAAATAGATTAGATGTATTTAAAGGAAAGCTAGATAAATACGTGAGGGAGAAAGGAATAGAAGGATATGCTGATAGGTGAGATGAAGTGGAAGGAGGGTCACATGGAGTATATACCCTGGCATGGAGCTGTTGGAATGATTGGCTTGTTTGTGCTGTAAAATTCTATATCAGAATTTCTATTGCCTGTCATCCTTTTGCAGGTGTGATTGCATACGCTGTAGGGATTGCCTGGGCGGCGCTGGATGAGCTGGAGTACATCGCATCAGATCCCGACAAGGACCATTCCTTCTTTGTTGACGAGTTCGACAACTTGTATCAATTCGTGCCCAGGATTGTGCGCAATATCTGCCAAGAATTCAATTCACAGCCGCGTAACTGAGCAAGCCCTCGTGTCTGATCGTGAGACTATAGTCGCTGTACAGCTGTTCAATATATACTTACTGTTTATCAGGCAAGCTTCAATCTATCCAGCCAATGGGGCAGACCCTGTCCCACATTTTCAGGTTTTCTTGTAGACAACGATCTTTTAGAGGCACACAGATGTGAAGTCTTAGAAAGTGCATCCAAGTTTGGGCAGCAGATGCCCATTGGTTCACCCGGACCTACTGTTCCAAACCACCCATCCAGTTCATTGTCATGGTCCCAAAATTCCTTAAGGGCCCCAACCCTGCCAGCACAACCATAGCAGAGGGAATGGCTGGCTGGCTGCCCTAGGTTACACTTTTGGATCCCCAGGGATGGGTAATAAGTAGAGCAAAAGTAGGCCCGTTTGTGTCCGTAAGTAGCACCGCAGCCCAATCCAGCTTAGCCAAGTGGCTCACATTCTCTCCACCTGAGGCACAGTGAGGGGGTGGGGGGGGAAGGAGCAAAGAGTAATAATAACATGATCAAAAGGAACCATATTGCTTCCAGAAGAGGTAATTGAGCCCCTCCTTGGCCTGGGTGAGGTTTGGGGGTTGTCGGGGGTGACAGGTGGATGGTGGGCTTTCTGGAGGTCTCAAAGGGACTTGTCCTAGCTTTTAGATCTGTTAAGGTTTCTTGGGGGCGGGGCAGGGGCAGGGTTGGGGGCAGAATTCATGGGAGAAGCTGAGGAACCCAACCCACCACTCCTGATTTGTGCCTCCTTCATGGGGAGTGAGCATTCATAAAACCCACCTGCTATCCTTCCACCCAACTCCCACCACTCAGACCAGATCATGACTCATACAGATAAAGAATGGGGTGGGATCCCAGTGGAACCAGATCCTGCCAGAAAATTCCAGCTTGAGGCAGTTGATCCAGAGTCTTGAGCACATAATCGAGGCTGCCACTCCCAGTGCAGTATTGAGGGAGTGCTGCACTGTCGGAGGTGCCGTCTTTCAGATGCGACATTAAACCGAGCTCCTGCCTGTTCTCTCAGGTGGACATAAAAGATCCCATGGCTCGAAGAGGAGCAGGGGAGCATTGCTGTTTGTGGGAGCTTGCTATGCATAAAGTGGTTGATGAATTTCCTGTATTACAACAGTAACTACACTTCAAAAGTAGTTCATTGACTGTAAACTGCTTTGGGATGTCCTGAGGTTGGGAAAGGGGCTAAGTCTTTCTTTTGATCTGCCATTAAACCAGAGTGGAATTTTGGAACTTGAGATTCTGGCACTCTGTGCTCTCACCCAACAGAAATTCATCCAGTCCTTTTCAGATCCATAATTCTATCCTCCCTTTCCTAAAAAAAGTGTACACAATATACTTTGGAGAAAGATCAAGATATTGAATGATCAGCAAGCTTGTCCATCAGATAGCAGAACCACTATCTGGATGAGCCAGAGAGGTGTTGCCCTCAATCCTCAGTCTGTGCTGAGTTGGCTGGCTTCACCTGGGTTGGCAGTACGGGAATATGTCTTGTATACAGGGATAATAGGAGAGAACTTGAATTTATACAGCCCCTTACCTCATGCTGGAGATGTCTCAAAGTGCTTTACAACCCATGGATTACTTTGTCTCGAGGCATGGTTCTCACTTCAAGAGGCACAATGATTGAAATGCAAGAATCCCTGGGTTCAATCTCGGATGAGCTCCCCTGCCCTTCCCAGCACAGGTACGATGGGGAAAATGGCCTCCTTCTGTGCTGTGTGTGAAATACAATGACTGTTACGTAGACACACAGTACAACCATACAAGCACAAATGAAATGGGTGCTTATTCAGTCTGCTTTTCAACGATGGTAGTAGTGTGGGGAAAATCAACTGCAGTTCCATCTCTGAATCACCATTCAGCAAACCCCTGCTGGACATGGGTCTTAGAACAGGGTCAGGGTTAGGGTCAGGCTTGGCAAAGGCCCCTGCGGCATTCACCGTCATGGCATCATGGCTGAATTAGGCCCAACTGGGGAGGTACAAGATGGTGACCGGTGCTTGTGGAACCGGGCAGTAGCAGGAAGTCAAGGCTTCCAGCAAAGATAATTGGTACAATAATTGAACATTTTTGGTACTAGGCTAGCAACCAAGAGGGTGGGAGCTCAAATCCCACTTGTTAAACTGAATTCAATGAAATCTGGTCATTTGTTGGGGAGTGAGGGGGGTGGGCGAGTGGTGGAAATAACTATAAGAACTGCCAAATTTTTGTTAAAAACTCATCTGGTTCACTGATGTCAACCAGGGAAAGGAACCTGCTACCCTAACCCGGTTTGGCCCCCATGTGATTCTAGTCCTACACCACATGGTTAACTCTTCACAACCCTCAGGGCAACAAATCCCGTCGCACCAGTGTCAGCAACATTCCAAGAACAAATTCACAGTATCTTACATCATAAGTTTTGTTTGCATTGGGACAATATTTAAGACATACTTGTTCCATTTGACTGGTTTAGTGAGTTTGTTTTGCTTATGCATTAGAAGCTGCATTATAAGAGCTATTCTGTATGATAGATGTACAGTTATTTTATTTCTGAAAACCAAACGTTTAATATCTGCAAAATAACCATTAAAGCCCAATGCTTGAGATTTGACACTGGAAAGACCTTCTCAGTGTCACCGGACTCAGGCTCTCAGTGTGATTCCATATCCAAACAAATAAAAGTTACTGACATTCAGTTTTTGTTATGTGTGCATTCATTGATCAAAATGGATGGACAGCAAGGACATCTTTCATTTTGACCCTGTTGTTTGTGGCTTTCTTATAGAAGTATTGGGAGGCTGCCTAGATCCCAGCTCTGAAATTTTCTCCCTAAACGTCACCTCTTCTCCTTTAAATCATTCCTTAAAACATATCTATTTGACCAGCTTCTGGTAAAATAATATCCAATATCTGAGAGGCTTGGTATCAAATATTGTCTGACAACATTCTTGTGAAGTGCCTTGGGATGTTTTATTACATTAAAAGTGCCATATAAATGCAAGTAGTTGTTCAAATTGACTCCCGCCCAATTATTAATTATCCAAAGTTCTTCCTGTGTAATCACATGAGGGGTGGCTGGAGGAGTGGGGAGGTGCATAGGAAGGCAGAAGGGGAGAGGGGTCATCAGGGTACAGAAAAATTTGGTTGGAGAATTGGAGGAGGTTCCTAGGAGAAAAAGGTGCGAGGGAAAGCTGTTCAGACAGGATGTGTTTTCGTGAATCAATCTGCTACCAATGTCTTTATGACAGGGTTTGGAGGACAGTGGGGGGCAGGGGGAATGATGTGAACTAGTAATGAGAGGGGTTTACACGCAGCACACTGAAAATGAAGGAAAATAGAAGCTCGATCTAGCAACATTGCAGACTCTATGGAACAAAGGACTGGCAATAGTGTGAAGGTGCATGCTGATACAAGGTAGCTGGTGAACTGTAAGGTCACAACTGTATGGGGGAAATAATGGCCGTGAATGTCCTCAGAGCTGCCCCTGTTCTGCCATCCTTAACTTCCCGAAATCCTGGTAAAGTTACGGGGTGAAGTGAGTGCAGCTCTGAGGAGACTCTCGGCCATTAGCAGAATGGAGGGAATTCCAGCTTGTGGCTGCAAACCCATCCCTCCTCCCTCTGAATTGCAGAAACCCCCATGATGTAATGTGATAAGTGGTGTTCCCCAGCAATTTGTTCTGGGGCCTCAACCCTGTACCATATTTATTAATGACTTAGATGAAGGAATAGAGAGTTGTTATAATCCCAGTTTTCTTGGATTTAGGAAGGGCAGTAAGTAGTTTAACTGGGAGCAGGAGGTTACAAAGGGACATAGATTAAGTGGGTGGGCAAAACAATGGTAAATGGAGCTCAATGTGGGGAAATGTGAGGTAAGCAAATTTGGATCCATCAAAGACAAAGCAATGAAAGACAAAGGTATGAAAGCAATTGCAAAGGCCAGTGGAATATTAGCTTTTACCTCCATGGGGAGGAAGTTATGCTTCAGTTATACAGATCGGTTCTGGCATTACACCTCAGGAAGGATATATTGATCTTGGAGAGGATGCAATACAGATTCACCAGAATGATACAGGGTTAAAAGAGTTAAATTAAAGATAGGTTGCAAGAAATTGACTTGTATTAGCTGTGGCTCAGTTGATAGCACTTGCGCCTCTAAGTCATGAAGTTCTGGGTTCAAGTCCCACTCCAGGGCTTGAGCACAAAAATCTAGGCTGCCACTCCAGTGCAGTACTGAAAGAGCGCTACACTGTTGGAGCTGCTGTCTTTTGGATGAGATGTTAAACCGAAGCCCCATCTGCTTGCTTGGGTGGATGTAAAAGATCGCACAGCATTATTTCGAAGAGCGGGGGAGTTATCCCCAGCATCCTGGTCAATATTTATCCCTCAATTAACATCACAAAAACAGATTATCTGGTCATTATCACATTGTTGTTTGTGAGACTTTGCTGTGTGCATACTGGCTGCTGCATTTCCTACAACAGTGACTACACTCTGTCATGCTAGGCCCCCACCTGCCAAGAATGAGGCACATTAATTTTGTCATGAACATTGATTTTAAATTGTTGCTGGAGTGAGGAAATGACTTGTTAAGCAGATCAGCCGTGGCTGGAAAAGACATTTGCATATTAACAGACAGTGCTTGAAAGGACAAAGGACCATTCCCTGACACATTCAACCCACAATGGACCTTGAGCACCAGGTATCGTGTGTAAGAGGAGCATTCCAGGCCCTGCTGAGATGATACAATTCCACAGAGTCAAGACGTGGTCAGACCAGTTAGTCGCATGACTAATCTGCTTGGCAACCTGGGTTTTTTCTGAATTGTACGAACAGTTTGAACTCAAAGATTGTTTGCTCCTGGACTGAGAAGATCTCTCCTGTCTGCTCCCATCTCTTTCTCACAAACCTCTGAACCCACTAGTGACACATGAACCGCAAGAGAAAAGTTTCCTACAATGAACAAGGTTTAAGAAGAATACTAGGCTGCAACGAAAAGCAAGATCTACCTACAGTCAATGATTCTACAGTGAGCTCGAAGAACCGTAACAAAAACTCTTCAGATACTGCCTCAAACTTTTCCACTTTATTTTTCTTTTGCTCTTTTCTGTCTCTATTTGCATATGTGTATCGCGTATGCATGCTAGCGTGAGCGCATCATGTATCCGCAGGCGTCAACCGAATTAGAGTTTAAGTTTAATAAATTTCAACTTTTCTTCTTTAAACCTAAGAAAGCCTGTTTGTGCTGGTTTCTTTGCCTTATAATTGGAAAGCGGTGAAGAAGGATTCACCAAGGGGGGAGCTAAAAACACGGTGTGTTAAAAAATAAAACCCTGTTATGGTAAGACCAGGTGAAAGCTGAGAGGGACCCCAGACACCTTTCTCACCTGGTCGTAACAACTTCAAAAAGTACTTCATCGGTTGAAAAGTGCTTTGAGACGTCTGATGGTCGTGAAAGGCGCTATGTAAATGCAAGTCTTTTTTGTTAACGTTTTGGGTCTGTGACATTTCATCAGAACTGATGATGAAAGGTCACAAACCTGAAATATTAGCACTGCTTCTCTCTTCAAAGATGCTGCCAGACCTGCTGAGTATTTCCAGCACTTTGTTTTTATTTCAGATTTCCAGTATCTGCGGTATTTTGCTTTTATCTTTCTCTTTTTGTATTTCCTTGAGTATAGATTATTGAGAGATGATGGAATCAAGTTGTCTAAAATTATAAAAGGATTTTGATAGAGTAGGTACAGAGAAACTATTCCCTTTGGTGGGGCAAGTTTAGAATAAGGGGGCCAATCTTAAAATTAGAGCTTGGCATTCAGGAGCACAAGCGGGAAGCACTTATGGGCAGTAGAAATCTGGAACCCTCTCCAGATCAGTGAATAAATAGAAAGGAAATTTATATAGTGCTTTTCACTTCAAGACGTGCCAAGCAGTTCATAGCCAATTAATTACTTTTGAAGTGTGGTCACTGTTATAGGCAGACACAGGAACCAATTTATACACAGCAAAGTACAGCAATGAGATAAGTAACCATAATTGTTTTTGGTGATGTTGAATAAGGGGAGGAACTTCAGCTTCAGCACTGGAATAAGGCCCCTGCTTTTCCAATAGCATTGTGGGATATCTTGCATCCCTCTGAAAGAAGGCATCTACAAAAGTGTAGCACTCCTTCAGTACCGCACTGGAGATTCATCCTAAATTATGGGCTCATATCCCAGAGTGGGGCTTGAACCCACAACTCTTTGACTCAGAGGAAAGTGCTACCTTGTCAAAAATACAACAGTAAGTTTAAGAATCTGGACATGAAACTTCAAACAGAAAACAAGATTAAGACAGTAGGGAATAGAAACACAATGCGAAAGTCTTTTTAGAAATATATTTATGACAGGGTGTCAGGGAAACACTGGGACCCTGGAAGATTCCAAACGAGACAAGGTAGAGTAACTTAAAGTCACTAGAATGGCTTTATGGCAGGAGGGAGGGGGGGGGGGGGGGAAGAAGGAGGTGCACAAGAAGTTATTTGAGGAGATTAAGGATCATAATTTCCCAGATTGCACTTACACCAAATTTACACCGGTTTCTTCACCGATCTTGCCGACTGGAACTTCTGTCCAATTTTCTGCAGACCTCACCTGTCTACGCTGAAACGTAAAAAATCAGTGTAAAACAAGTGCAAATACAGCACCGGTCGGGACAATAGCAAGTGGGCTGCTGCCTTCTGCCCAAAATGGTACCTTGCCTCTGCTGTTCCTCTTCCTCTGCTACTATGCAGCCCAAGGGGTATGGCCCATTGGGGAGGCCAATCCAGTTTTTTTAGCCTTTCAGAACTTGTGGGGGAGGAGCAAAGATCCGAAAAATATCAGGGTGCATTGAGACTGACAGCACTTGAGTTTAGTGCAGGTCTCTAAGAAAGAAAATCACAAAGAACATCACGTTCCAAGAATCTGTTATATTAGTATCAGGTGACTTCAGGTCATACTGAGTCGACAGTGTTTTGGCTGGTGGCTTGTTGCTCAATTCAATTCTCATTGCTGGCCTGAACCCTTTTATTAACAAAGTACATTATGCTAAAACTAGATGTACTGCAGCAAACAAGTCTGAGCCACCACTCGTGTGACAATTTACTTTGCCGCTGCATACTTTCTCTGAAAGAAAAAGTGGCTTGGTACCACAATATTCGATTTTGTTAAGATGTCAGCCATGGCTCATAAGAACATAAGAAGCAGGAGTATGCTATTTTTTTTTTTTAAGAGATACAGCACTGAAACAGGCCCTTCGGCCCACCGAATCCACGCCGACCATCAACCACCCATTTATACCAATCCTACATTAATCCCATATTCCTACCACATCCCCACCCTCCCTCAATTCCCCTACCACCTACCCATACTAGGGACAATTTATAATGGCCAATTTACCTATCAACCTGCAAGTCTTTGGCTGTGGGAGGAAACCGGAGCGCCCGGCGAAAACCCACGCAGACACAGGGAGAACTTGCAAACTCCGCACAGGCAGTACCCAGAACTGAATCTGGGTTGCTGGAGCTGTGAGGCTGCGGTGCTAACCACTGCGCTGCCCCTATACAGCCTCTTGTGCCTACTCTGCCATTTAATAAGGTAATGGCTGATCTCTGATCTCAACTCCACCTCCCTGTCCATTCCCCATTTCCTTTGATTCTCCAAGAATCCAAAAATCCATCGACCTTAGCCTTGAATATACTAAGCATCCAAAGCCCTCTGGGGTACAGAATTCCAAAGATTCACAACCCTCTAAGTGAAGACGTTCCTCTTCAGCCCCTTATTCTGAGATTATGCCTCCTAGTTTTAGACTCTCCAGCTAGAGGAAAACAATCTTAGCATCTATCCCATGAAGCCCTCTCAGAATCCTTCAATGTAATCACCTCTCATTCTCCTAATCTCCAGAGAGTATAGGTCCATTCTACTCAACCTCTCATCACAGGACAACCCTCTCATCCAGGAATTAATCTAGCGAAACTTCATTGCATCACCTGCAAGGCCAGTTTATTCTTCCTTAGATAAGGAGACCAAAACTATACACCATATTGCAGGTTTGGTCTCACCAAAGCAGTGTACAATTGTAGCAAGACTTCCTTACTCTTGTACTCCAAATCCATTGCAATAAAGGCTAATATGCCATTTGTCTTCCCAATTGCTTGCTGTACCTGCATGCTAATTTTGTTTCTTGTACGAGAATACTCAAATCTCTCTGAACACCAACATTTAAGTTCCTCACTATGTCAAAAAAAATCTGATTTTCTATTCCTCCTATCAAAGTGAATAACTTCTCTTTCTCTACATTATACTCCATCTGACACCTTATTGCCTACTCAATTAACTTGTCTATATCTTTTTGCATCCTCGTCACAGCTTACTGTCCCACCTAGCTTTGCATCGTCAGTAAACTTGGATGCATTGCTCTTGGTCTCTTCGTCTAATTCATTAGCATAGATTGTAAATAGCTGAGCCTCCAGCACTGATCATTGTGGCACCTCACTAGTTACAGTCTGCCAACCATTTATCATTACTCTCTGCTTCCTGTCCGCTAACCAATCATCTATCCATACTCATATATTACCCCCAACGCCATGGGCCCTTTTCTTGTGTAATAAACTTTAATGTAGTTCCCCATTATCTCTCTCCCTCCTGGCGTTATATTTACGACCATCGAATCAATGTTCCCACTAAACTTTGCGGGTACATGGCCGTGTAGCAACTTGAAAGGTACTGCACAGCCTTTGTGTGATAAATAACGTGTGTGCACAGTCTTGGAAAAAAATTTCAAAGGGCCATGCAATGAGAAAAAACAGGCTATGCACAACAACTAAATTTTAAAGGGAACATTGCTTCCAACCCATGGGAACTGTTCTAGGATCTAGGGAATTTTGGTAGATCTCAACAAATGCATCTAATATCTCTGCATCCATCTCTTTTATGGAGGCCATCAGGTCCACAGGATGTCAGCTTTTAGTCCCATTAGTTTCTCTAGTACTTTTTCTCTACTGGTATTAATTACAGGGGCAAGAGAGGCCAAGGACCAGAAGGTGTGAAAATCAGTGGCCGAAGATAAAAAGTCTGAATTTTTTTTGACAAGGAATCATGCAATTATAGCACTGTTAATGATTGGTAATGAATGCAAATGGTTCCAGGCCACTTCAAATATGTAAAAACTTTAATTTTCCCTTTGTTTACCTTTGATTACCGTCAAGATGGTGGACCAATGCAGTTATATAAAATCACCAAAGTGACTTCAGCATCCCAACATTTCAGCATTTAATAGCTAGTATATCATGTAATTATGAAGGATGAAGTAAACTTTAACATGACCTTGAAAATTATTCATAAAACTGTGCTTACTCATTCGTTGTGGTCATAGCCTTAGTCGGGCTGTAGGCATTGTCTCGCTTCTTCACTGGCTTTCTTCAAGCCTCCCTCACACCATGCCTCAATGTCATCCACCCATCTGATTTTTCCTCTTCTTGTGTTTTTCCTTCAATTGTTGCCAAGACGAAGCTGTCGGGTCTTCATTTCCGATGCCTGTACTTAGCAACCCTTTGATTCCTGAACTTCTACTCTTGATCTAACCCACTCATTTGTCTATCCATCCAACTGATTCTGACCATCTTCCACCATACACACATTTCATAAGCTATCATCTTCCTTCAGAGTCCAACTCTCGCATCCATACAGTGCAGCACTCCATATGACGTTTTTTTTTCAACTTCATGCTGATGCTTTTGGACTTCCAGACACTACTTAAATCACTTGTCATACCTCTTGCTGTAGCTAATCTAACCTGGATTTCATTTTTGGATGTAACGTTGGTGTTTATCGAGCCAAGGTACTTGAATTTGTCCACTGCCTCTATCCCGGGGCTTCTAATCTTGACTTGTACAAGTATCTTCCATAGAGTATCATGCTGGACAGTGTCAAAAGCCTTGGCATAGTCTATGAACATGAACCAAAGCTGGGCTTCCTGCTTGTTTTCACATTTCTCCATGAGACTGCTGAGCACAGCGTCAGTTGTACCCTTTCCTGGAATGAAGCCAAACTGCTCAGCTGCCACTTCTCTGTTCACAGCAGGGGGTGGGGGGTGGAGGGAGGTGACTCTGCCTTATGTCAAGTTGCACTTTAGCTGCATGAGTTATGGTACGATGTTCAGGACAGTCCTGTGTGCTTGCCATCTTGGGCACTGTGACCATCTCAGACACAGTCCACTTTGTAAACCCATTCACCTGTTTTTCCATATATCAATAATTTCTTTCAATGCATCTACTACTGTTTCACTTCCCATTTTTAGTGCTTCCGCTGATATATCTTAACCTTCTGCCTTTCCACTCTGTTCTTTATAGATGGTCTTTTAAGATCAGAAAGGGAGAAGCCAAAGGTGGATTTCTAAAACCCCAATATTGGGAATTGCCATTTGGTGGAAATTTCTCATCCCTGCAATTACTTTAAGCTCCTCACTCTCATTAGGCCCTTGGCTCCCTACTAATTTTTGTATGCTTTTTGTGTCTTCTACTGTGAAGACCGATACAAAATATTTGTTTAATGTCTCTGCCATATCCTTATTCCCCATAATTTCTCTTGCCTCAGCCTCTAAGGGTCCAACACTTACTTTTGCTACTCTTTTCCTTCTTACATACTTGTAGCAGCTCTTGCAATGTATTTTTATATTCCTGGTTATTTAATCTCTATTTTCTCCCTACTTCAATTTTTTTGGTCATCTTTTGCTGGTTTCTAACACTCTCCCAATCCTCAGGCTTTACTATTCTTCACAACATTATAACCCACTACTTTTAATCTAATACTATCCTTAACTTCTTTAACCAGTGACAGATGCATCACTTTTGCTGTGGCGTTTTTGTTTCCCAAGAGAAATGTATTTTTGTTGAGAATTTTGTATTATTTCTTTAAATGTTTGCCACTGCTTATCTATCAATATCTTTTAATCTATTTCCCCAATCGTCAGCCAACTCACCTCTCATACCAATGTAATTGGCTTTATTTAAGTCTAAGTCTCGTTTCAGACTCAAATAGGTCACTCTCAAACAGGATGTGAAATTCTACCATATGATCACTCTGCCTCATAGTAATCTTATGATAAAGGATCCTAAGTAACCCTGTCCCATTACACAATATCTAAAACAGCCTTATCCCATGTCATGTCTATGAATGCATACCATGAACTTGTCCTTCAGACTATCTTTACCAATTTGATTTATCCAGTTTAAAATGAAGTCCCCCAGCTCACTGCATTACCTTTGTTACAAATGCCTATTGTTTAATACTCTGTCCAATGATAAGAGTTACTGTTAGGAGGCTTGTAAATTACTCCCACTAGTGTTTTCCATCCCTCGTTATTCCTCACCTCTATCCAAAATGATCCAGCTTCCTAATCTTCAGAGCCAAGATTCTTTCTCACTACTGTCCTTATGGTATCATGGCTAATCACTGCTCCATCACCCTGCCCTTTTCCAATCTGTCTTTTTGAAATATTTTGTAACCTCAGTCACCTTGTAACTATGTCCCTATAAAGGCTATTAGATCAAACCCATTTATCTTCATTTGTGCCAATAGAATCATAGAAAGTTTACGGCACAGAAGGAGGCCACTTGGTCCATTGTGTCTGCGCTGGCCAAAAATGCAGCCACCCAGCCTAATCCCACTTTCCAGCATTTAGTCTGTAGCCCTGCAGGTTATGGCACTTCAGGTGCATATACAGGCATCTTTTAGATGAAATGATGTTTACTGCCTTCCACCACCCTTTGAGGCAGAGAGTTCCAGATCCCCACCACCCTCTATATCCCCCTCTAATCCTTCTACCAATCACTTTAAATCTATGCTCCCTAGTCACTGACTTCTGCGCTAAGGTAAGTAGGCCCTGCCCATCCACTCTGTCCACGCCCCTCACAATTTTGTATATCTCAATCAAATCTCCCCTCAGCCTCCTCTGTTCCAAGAAGAAAAACCCCAACCGATCCAATCTTTCCTCATTGCTGTAATTTTCCAGCCCTGGCAACATCCTCGTAAATCTCCTCTGAACTCTCTCGAGTGCAATTGCATCCTTTCTGTAATGAGGTGACCAGAACTGCACAGTACTGAATTGTCACCTAACTAAGCATAGTTCCAACACAATCTCCCTAGTTCATCTATCTTATGAACACTTTGTGCATTCAGATAAAGAGCCTTTAATTTTTTTAACCATTATTCCTTGCTTTGACCTTATTCGCTGATGCACTATTAAACTTTTGATACTTCCTGTCGCATTCTGCTCATCTTTACCCAAATTGCTACACTGCTCTATGGTCTTGACTTTTCTTTTTAGATTTCTGAAGTTCCCCTTACCTGACCACTTTAGTTTAAAACCCCATCTACAGTCCTATATGATTTACCAGGACACTGATCCCAGCCTGGTTTAAATGGGGCTCATCCCAACAGAACACCCCCCCCCCCCCCACCTTTCCCCAGTACCCCATGAATCAAATCCCCTTTCCCCTACACTGTTCAGTTGGTAGGACTCTCACATGAGTCAGAAGGTGGTGGGTTCGAGACCCACTCCAGAAATTTGAGCACATAATCCTGGCTGAAACTTCCAAAGCAGTACTGAGGGATGGCTGCACTATCAGAGGTGCCATCTTTTGAATGAAACGTTAAACTAAGACAGTGGACATAAAAGTTCACATAGAACTACTTAGAAAAGCAGTAGTGGGTTCTCTCCAGTGCCCTAGACAATATTTGCCCCTCAAACAAAATTGCCACCAGAACAGATTTGGTCATTATCTCAAATTGGCTGCATTGTTTCTTAGAACAATGACTACACTTCAAAAGTACTTCATTGGCTGTTTGTTTTGGGACATCCTGAGGTCATGAAAGCCGATGTACAAATGCAAGTCTTTGTTAATGCCTCATGATTTTTGGCTACCAAGGGCGGACAAATCATACAGGTGACTAGTATACACTAATTCCTTCCTTTGGAAAAGGTAACAACCAACTGTCTAGTACACCTTGGCAAAGAGTCACGATTACCACCTACTCTTTACATTTCAATGTGCCCCACACCTGAAGAATTTCACAATCATACAGATTTGTCACGCAATCAACATATTCAAACTATGGTTAAGACTATGTCTGACTTTCGCAACAACTTAAATATTAATTTTATGATGTCATTCAGATGTGCTTTAAGGGAGAATTTTGTTTTGCTGCGGGGGGTGGGGTGGGGTGGGGGGGAAAAATGGTGTCCAATATCCATTTCAAATTTCCATTTGTTGACTTCAGTCTGTTCTGTAACCCTTCAATACGATTCCTTTACATAAAGCAAACCAATTTGAAGCTTTGAATTGTGATTTTCCCTTGGCTGTGTTCTCTGCCTTCACTTTTCACAATTTGTTCCTCACTGCATATGTTGTGAACAGTGACAGCAATTCTTATCCACTTGCAGATCCCACACTATTTGCTAGATATTAGTAGCTCTCTCAGCCAGTGACCAAATATTTTCTTCGCGCATGCACCCTGCCCAAAAAAAGTCTTCACTGGTAGTCAATATAGTTAGTAAATCCAAGCGACCTGGCCATACTTTTGGCTCAGGTGGTCTTTTTCCATTAGCTTAAAACTAGTTTTACAAACAATCTTGCCCTTAATTTAAATTGCAAATGTGATATGCTTGGTCACCATGCTGACTATTCTTGCAGTTGCAACACGAAACATTAACTGTGCTATTGATACAGAATCACAGGTAGCTTTCCATTACCGATTCATGAGCACTAGGAACTGGACCAAGACTATAAGGAAGGGCAATTATTTATCTGCAAGCAGAACATACACAATACTTCAGTTGGAACAGATTAGTGCTGTGACACTGAAAACAAACCAAAGCCAACAAGCCCAAATGATAAAATAGCTTTATTATGGACAGGATGACAATATATTGTAGAGGCTGACAAACTTTACTCATGATAAACACTTTGCAGTGGAAAGAAATTCCAGATGCGTGGAGTCTTTTCTCTGAAAGTTAGATAATTATTTTCTTGCAGTTGGAGAACTTGATCCAAGCAGTTCAAGTGGGGTATTTAAATATGGGTGGGGTGGGTATCATGCAACTCAGTCACCAAATACATGAACAATATTAAAAAGCTTTGTGGCCAGTGAATTTCATTAATATAGGTGGATGTGTGGGGCTACATGAGGAAGGAATGGAGAAATACCTTTTAAAGACCAGCCAAAACAAAAAATCAAAACCTTGACTTTTCAGCTCATGTCCACGAGGTTAATAGAAGGAAAAGGAATAAAGTTACCAAAGGGGATCAGCCACACTGAAGAAATGAAGAGCGCCTATGGGTCCGGGCTGATGAGCTTCTTCACTCTTCTTCCATTTGATCAAGTGAACACATGACCTTACTCATTTCGTATAACCAAAAGAATAAAATTTACTTGAGACAACAGCTCATTTAACAATAAAAGTCAGACACTCAAACATCCATTACTTTAAACAGTTGAGTCATTGTTAAGACAACAATTAATTGTTTTGTTGTAATTTCATGGTAACAATTATCTTTAGATCAGGAGCCTCGACTAAATTTATACACTGCAAATGCATCATTTTCTGAAATATGGGATTTTTTTTTATTACCAATAAATCTATCAGTCACCTTCCATTTCAGAAAAGAGATGGGTACATCATAGAATAACAATCAGCTTTTTACAAGAAAATTAGCTTTAAGTAGGTCTCAAATAATCATGATGTTTAAAAGCCTCTGCTACACAGTTCCACCTAAACATGATCGCTTTAAAAAAATTGTAGGTAGACATAGCAAATACACATACCAAACACTCTCATTTCAATAGCGTATCTCCTTCCAAATACAAACCACTGTCAGTATTAAAGATGACCCATTGAGATAGTTTATATGTACATGTATTAATTTCAAAAAAATCTACTTCCCTTCTTAACAGTTTGCTCCTGGACCAGGAAATGGGAGATTACAGCAAGCTAATTAAGAAGGATTCCTAATTTGAAAAACTGCACAGCTGCAACTGTTGGTCAATGTCAAATAAGTTCAATGGTTAAACTTTTTTTTTAAAAAAGGAACTGGTTAATTTGAATTAATGCCAATTATTTCCTCAGCAGAACGAAATCGTTGCTAGAAAATTATCTTGCTCTTGTGCCCAGCAGTATTCAATTGCAGCCACTGTGCCACTGAAAGCAGATGGCATGTCACTTGAAAATTGGACCAGCAAAATCTGAGCTAAACAGCACAGCGCTACATTCTATTCCCATATCACCCACACAGTGCACATACCAGTCCAAGGAAGTGTTAATGCCAAGATTTATTACAAAAAAAACCCAAAAGTAAAACGCCCCCACACTATAATACCATTAAACATTCCATTGCCGTGTTTATAAAATGTAGTCATCAGGCCATCTGAAATTAAAACGTGTGTTTTGTGAGAGCACTAGACATTCAAATACCTGATGTTAAAGAATTAAAGTCCCTTTTTGAAGACCAAAATCTACTATTGTGTTTTAAAAGAAAGTATACCTGTATATAACTATTTAAAAATGTCAGTGTTTATGTAAGTTCTAAACAATACCTTGAACGTATAATTATACACAATTCCGAATGAAGTGTAGCTGTATGCAATTAAATTTACTGACTATCCAAAATTTACCTCAAAAACTTTAAAAACTGTCCTTAAGGAGAATTGAGTTCACGGATCACATAGGCTGCTGGCACAAGTCTAATACAGTCAAGCAGCTAGAACAATAATTGACTACAGATATTGCATCCCATATGTAAACATTTAGCTTTTATTGTACAATTGTTTAAGAGGTCTCCTTTTTGTTTAGCAAATGTTTGGCATCTTGTCTTCAAAAATACTCTAATGTTGGACTTTCTACATCTCCCTTTAACCTACAGATGCTGTACTTGCAGCAGCTTGGCTCTCCACTCTACTGGAATTCCTTGCTACCTCAAACAACTTAGCTGCTCAGCACAGAGAACAGACTTTGCCTTTCATACAGATGTTGCCAGATGTGTTTTGATTTCTCCAAAAACAGGAAATATACCCCATCCCAGCTTTATCCAGGCCTGCCTGGATAAACAGGGCAGCCCTAGGATTACAGAAATTAATTTAAGGAAGAACTGAACAGCAAATCCCTCAGACCTTAGCACAGTTGGACTCAGAGCAGCCTGAACAAACCAGGTGAAAAAAACTTGCAGAAAATACAAGTGTTTCAGAACTGTAGACTCTGCAACCCAAGTGTCAGGATTGCTAGGCAGTAAAGGATATCCCCATGTCTGACAGTGTCATAGACACTAATTGATAATAGAGGGTTTGAAGTAGTCTACAGAAAACTGTCATACAAATACTTTAGCCAGTGCATCTGCCCCAGCACTGGCAATATAACATTTGGAAGGATGGAATGCCACATCATGGATGGACTCATCAAACTTTTTACGATGTGCAGTGAATTCCTGAATACATGTCTTGGTCTCAAGGCTCCACAAACGAATTGAAGAGTCATGACCTTTGGAGGGGGAAAAAAAAAAAGACACCAGCAGTTGGTAAATTATAATATTCAGCAGAAACTTTTGAAAAGTCAGATTGTTTTTCTTGTAGAGAAACCCATCACTGTACTGAACCAATCCCTGCACCAAACAAATAAGAAAATCAACACAAGCAGAGTTTCCACTTTTTCCCCCCACTGTGGTTGACAGGGCCCTCAACCGTGTCCGGCCCATTCCCCGCACCTCTACCCTCACCCCTTCCCCTCCCTCCCAGAACCGTGACAGGGTTCCCCTTGTCCTCACTTTTCACCCCACCAGCCTCCATATCCAAAGGATCATCCTCCGCCATTTCCGCCACCTCCAGCGTGATGCCACTACCAGTCGCATCTTCCCCTCCCTTCCCCGTCAGCATTCTGAAGGGATCATTCCCTCCGCGACACCCTAGTCCACTCCTCCATTACCCCCACCAACTCGCCCCCGTCCCATAGCACCTTCCCCTGCAATCGCAGGAGGTGTAATACCTGCCCATTTACCTCCTCTCTCCTCACTATCCCAGGCCCCAAACACTCCTTTCAGGTGAAGCAGCGATTTACTTGTACTTCTTTCAATGTAGTACACTGTATTCGCTGCTCACAATGTGGTCTCCTCTACATTGGGGAGACCAAGCGCAGACTGGGTGACCGCTTTGCGGAACATCTCCGCTCAGTCCGCAAGCAGGACCCTGAGCTTCCGGTTGCTTGCCATTTCAACACTCCCCCCTGCTCTCCTGCTCACATCTCTGTCCTGGGATTGCTGCAGTGTTCCAGTGAACATCAACGCAAGCTCGAGGAACAGCATCTCATCTACCGATTAGGCACACTACAGCCTGCTGGACTGAAGATTGAGTTCAATAATTTCAGAGCATGACAGCCCCCCATTTTACTTTCATTTTTAGTTATTTGTTTCTTCCTTTTTTTTTTACATTCTTTTTTACATTTTTTACTATTTTTTTTTGCATTTAGTTCATTTCATCTTAGTTTGTTTACCCACTTTTTTTTTCAGGTTTGCACTTGCTGCTGTTCAATATTCAGTGTATTAACAGCTAATCTGTACTAATGCTTTGTCTTTCAACACATCATTAACATATTGTTTGCCTTTGCTCCGTGACCTTTTGGTCAGCTATGTGGCCTGGTCCAATCTAGACCTCCTTTGTTATCTCTTGCCCCACCCCCACCTCACTTGCTTATAACCTGTGAGTTTTCTAATATTTGTCAGTTCTGATGAAGGGTCACTGACCCGAAACGTTAATTCTGCTTCTCTTTCCACAGATGCTGCCAGACCTGCTGAGTGGTTCCAGCATTTCTTGTTTTTATTTCAGAGTTTCCACTTATCTGATATGGAATGCCTTTACCCCATTTTCCCAATCCTAAGAACTAAGAGCTGTATCTCTAATCTAATCTAATGTAGCTACAGATTGGCAAGAGCCAAGGCTGAGTAACTCATTTTCAGGGGTACTGCCGGAATATAACGGGCTAAAACCAGCAGAATGCATTGGTTAACCTCCCACTGCTAAGCCAACTTGACCCTTCAGAGTACTGCCTTGCAGGGAAGAACACCAGCCTCTACTCCGTAACTCCCGTTAATGAGCCAGGCTGACTGGTTAATCATCAGAAGTGCACTGCAGCACCACTGGCCTGCCTGCCAAAGGTATTGGATTATAGGTTTGCCACAGAGGATCAGTTTTCACAATAGATACACTATCTTCAAGCCAACACAACCTCAAAGAATCCTACTTATCGCTCCCTCTCTCCAAAGAGGATAATCACTACTTGATCAACAGTGAATTAACAAGAGCAGGTTTGAGCTATTGCTAGGCTGATTACAGATACCAGGAATTCCCTCCCAACACCATGCTGCATGTACTATCGCTATCCTGACCACAGGTTGGAGGCACGTGATCATTTATCAAATAGTACTTCCACTTGTTGCAGGTGCAGAGCGTTAAAATTTTCTTTGAAACCCCATCAAGAGTTGGCAACAAACTCTGGATATGAGCCCAAACGACAGGTTATCGCTTTAGAGAAGCTCTCATCCCAAGCAACAGAGTTTCCTCCAGTTAGATGAAGGATAGCTATCCTCAATGTGTGGAAGGTCAAAATATAGAAACATTTTCAATGTGCTAGCCACCTTCTTGTGCTAGACATCATATCCAAGCCATTTGGCAGACTTACTCGCCATCAAGACATGTCTGAAGAAAGGGTTACTCCCCCTCCTTCCTGTAACCTTTCTTCTTTCTGCCACAATTCACCTCAAACATGGACCAAAGGAAGCCCTCTTGTATGCCAAGCAATTTGAAACTACAGAAGAGAGCTGTCTGGACAAGCATCTTGTTTATCACTGCCTTCTCAGTTATTAAAAAGCAAAAGGACTATGTACAAGTTACAGTTGCCATCCACCAGGACCTCCACGTACCAATATAAAACAAAAGCAAAATACTGCAGATGCTGGAAATCTGAAATAAAAACAAGAAATGCTGGAAATACTCAGCAGGTCTGGCAGCATCTGTGGAGAGAGAAGCAGACTTAACGTTTCAGGTTAGTGACCCTTCATCACAACTGGCAGATATTAGAAATGTAAAAGGTTTTAAGCAAGTAAAGCGGGGGGTGGGGAAAGAGATAACAAAAGAGGTGTTCATAGGACAGAGGGTCACAGAGACCAATAGTTTATTGGTCAAGATAATTAGTGTAGTGCATCATATTCCCAGCAAGGGAGCACCACAATTCTTTCAGGAAAATATGGGGCAGACAGTTTAAGATCATCCAAGACAGTCAACAACTTATATTTATATAGCACCTTTAATGTAATACAACATCCCAAGGCGAAGATAATGAACAGGATAAGTAACAGGAAACAGCCTTGCCTTGCACCCCTTCAGAAGCTGCAGGCTCAGTGAATCTCCAATCTACCTTTGCATGGATATTGGAGATCAGTAAGCATGCCAGATAAACTCAAATATTAGAGCAGTAGCTTCAACTTTTACAGGAGGGCTCCATGGGTCATCAGGTAAGCACACTAAGACAATTAAGGTATCAGATGCAATGTGAATTGATGTATTTTAAGTGGGTACTTACTGCCAGACATCAGATACAAGCCATTTGGATCTCCAGCTAAACTTGTGACAGCATCCAAATGGGCTACCATTGAATGAAGAACTTTTCCTGGCAATAAAAATAGATGTATATTAGAGTGGGATGACTGAAGTTACAGTACAGAGAAGGTGGCTATTTGGCCAATTGTACTTTTACAGATATTAGCTATTCAATTGGAGCCATCTATGGTAAACCAATTTCCCTATATCCTTTTTAGATTCTAATACCCGTTACAGATTTAAGTACATAACCTAGGCTGATAATTCAGTGCACTATATAGTTAACGACCCTGTATTGTTACAGGTACCAATTTTTGAATGACATTAAAACAAGATCCCATTTGCCTGTTCAGGTCCATGTAACAATTTCCATGGCACTATTCAAAGAGGAGCAGGGTGTTCTCCCTGTGTGCTGGAAAAGAAAATACTCCCGCAGCCAAAACCATTACAGCAAGTTCATTCATTTGCTGTTTGTTAAACCTTGCTATATGTAAAATGGCTGTTACGCTTAATTCACCTTACAGGGTGTACATTTCAAAAGTAATTCATTCATTGTAAAATTCTCAGACATGTTGCGAATTTTAAAAAAAATTAATGGGATCACTAGCAAGGTCAGCAGTTTTTGCCCATCCCTAATTGCTCTCGAGAAGGTGGGAAGCCGACTTCTTGAAGCACTGCAGTCTTTGTGGTGTGTAGATACACCTACCATGCTGTTAAGTAGGGTGTAGAACTTTGACCCAGCAGTGATGAAGGAATGGTGATATATTTCCAAGTCAGGGTGTTGTAAGATTTGGAGGGCAACTTGTAGATGGTATTCCCATGCATCAGATGCTGTATAAATGTAAGCTCTGCCTTTCTATACTTATCCAAGATCCTTTCAATATGGATTACCTGCCTCAATAGCTACAATTGTGTACTTTAAAAGAAGTATTGCTTATTGGAACACTTTTCTGAATGTGTGCTATTACAGTCTGTCACCAGCTACACACATCTGGAAATTGCAGACAGGCCACCCACCAACTACTGTTGATTTGTTTTTCCAGCTAGCAGAGGATAGTTTACTTCCCGGTTATATATTCCTTCAAATAACCTTTAAGGCACTGTAGTACTCTTTACATAACTTCAAAGATTTTTCTTCTAAATGTCCCAAAATTGCAATTGTTTTGGCCTTAACACAGTATTAAACCTAACTCTGCAAAAATCACTAGAACCCAAGCACTCACTCTGGGTAATAAAAAAAAATCCTTCCTTGCATTTATGCAGCAGTGTTAATATTAAAACTTTTCAAAGCAATGAATTTTTTTTTTGAAGGGAAGTGGTTGTTATACAAACACAAACCATCCTCATGTCCAAGCTTTCCATTTAATTTAGGATACAAAACCTTTCAATGGTCAAGTACAATCTCTGAAGCCTCCTTAATGCCCTAGTCACACTCCACATTTGATGATGCTGCGCAGTGATGTTTTGCACAGCATGACATAGACTTTTAGTACATCATGAACTTCAAATGAACTGCAAGCTTGGCATAACTAGTGAGATCCCCAGGACCAAGTGCATTTTAACAGTGTCACCCTATATTGCTTGTGTTATATTAATTCTAACACAATCATTGAGGTAAAGGCAGCTGTTACGACGCTACACCTGAAACATGACTGATGCTACATACCAAGACACTAGGCCAAACGGAGGAACTTAATATCTGCTCATGGAGTCAATGTTCAGCCTCAAATATTTTCTGTGCAGTTCCTTTCCCCCATTTTAAGTGTCCTTGGCCTTTTTAGATGTCCATTTTGGAAGTACAAACTGAAATGAAGCAGTTAACAGTCCCACTATGAACTTTTCTTTGGAATGAAGTTTAATCCCCTCACGTCAGAATGAATCTGCAGCCTTCCGTCCACGTGGAGACAAGATGGAGGAAACAAACTAACTTTTTCTGGTCTTTGGGAACCTTCTCTCACATTTGAGAAATAGAAATTTAAATAACTGTCAGTTATCTCAGAACTTTCTCAAACACCTTCGCCTTGTGTAGGCATCAGACAAGGACAAGGTCACACTTCTTCAAAAAAACGTTGCATGTGGTGTCTACTGGCATCAGTAGGTGCCGGTGGGCATGCAGGCAGAGACAATTGCCAAGAGCAGTCACTTTCTGGCCTTTGGTCTCCTTCCTAGTTTTGCTTTTTTTTTTGAATCGAGGATGGGAGTCAGATCACATGAGAAAGACAAGGATTTTAGGAGCTGGGGATCCCATTGGGATTATTCACATATCTTATGAATCTTCAGCATTAAGCTCACTTGTTTATCAGGAGAGTTTTCTTTGTAAAGGACACTTCTGAAAGCTTTTTTTTCTGAATACACTTAACCCTGTGGAAAAACATCTTCCTTCATGGCACTACCAAGTAACATATCATGTGACAACAGAGCACTGAAGGGGATGTATCCAATGTAAGTTTTTAAAAAGAGGGGGGAAAAAAAAAAAAAAAAGAGGGCAAAGAGGTGGTGGAGAGTGATTAAAAGCTCTATTTTAATGGTATGCTTAACATGGGAGAAAAAGTCTGGACAATTCAAAAGAAACAAGTCTCAGCAAACATCACAACAAACAGAAAAAAAAAATGAATATTTTCCTACCTGTGTTATTGTCAAAGAATTTTATGTGTCTGTCCTCATGGGCTGTGATAGTAACAGGAAGGGTAGGATGACTAATGACCTTATTAATTTGACATGTAGATGATCCTGTATGGGCAAATAAGGGGGAACACATCAACAACTTGCGACATTACCTAGATTCTTATTTCAACTATGATTCATTTTGTGGACTAAATTTTAAGAAGTCATAAAATGTACAAGCTGATATTATTTCAGACATATGTGCTTCTCTTGGTTGGAGTGTGACTGTAATAATCCATGACATTACACGTAAGTAGGTAACTGAGGGCAGCATACAGATAACCTATTTCTACTGGAGCTCACTATAAAGTTAGGTGTCTTGCCAAGGACAGAAACTGCATAGCAAAAGGGACCCAATTGTTACAGCAAAGGAGGCCGCCATTCGGCCCATTGTGCCTGCGTCGGCTCTCCAAAACAGCAGTTTACCTAGTGCCACTCCCTTGCCTTCTCCCCAATTCCCTCTTGAATGCCTCAATTGTGGTGGAGGCAGATTCACTCTCAGGCAGTGCATCCAGATCCTAACCACTCGCTGTGTGAAAGCGCTTTTCCTCATGTCGCCATTGCTTCTTCTGCCAATTACCTTAAATCTGTGCCCTCTTGTTCCCGATCCCATCACCAATGGAAACAGTTTTTCCCTATCTACCCTCTCTAGACCCCTCATGATTTTGAATGCCTCAATCAAATCTCCTCTGAACTTTCTCTTCTCCAAAGAAAACAAACAGTCAGTCATAACTTCTCCAATCTATCCATATAACTGAAGTTCCTCATCCCTGGAACCAGTCTTGAGTTCAAATGGTAGTTTGGACACAAAGCCTTTTTTTGTTCCCCAAGGAACATGACTTATGCTGAAGCAGCTTCTCTACCTTCCCAATAGCTGTTCTTCATATGTGAGCTAAGCATTGAGCATCAACAGGATTTTTCAACAAGGGTGTATCCACAATTGAGCCCGATCTCACCATCCCCTAAGCCTCCATACCACCAGAAGCAACAACCCTGGTTAATTTTATTCCACCCTAGCCCAGGTACATTAAGGCCAATTGGAATTTCATAAGCGATAGGGGGAGTGTTAACAGGACACAAATCATACATTGAACCAAGGAAACCTTCCTCCTGAGCAGTACACCAAGCAGTATATTTGTTCATCAAGGCACCAGAAGTCTCCATTTCAAAGAGTGCTGTAGTTTAAATGGGGATATTTCAGACATGTGAATAACCACATTGCAGGTAGGATTCAATCCAAATACTTAAGGCAGGAAAACAGGACCTTGCACAAAGTGTAATTTTTAAGTTATGTAAAATATTTACTGAAACGGTTTTCATATATTATACAAATTAATCTTTCAGGAAGGGATTAGTAAAATGGCCGAGGCATTGCAGCACAGAAGAGTAGAACATGGGTTTGTGCCACAATTTCTCGCACTGTTACATTGCAGGGAGACAAGGAGCAGTGATCACATGTGCCTTGATAGAGGGGGACTACAGTCAGGGGGATATTCACTCGCACACCCCTCCAAAGTAGCACTGGCAGGGGCCTGAGAGCCATACACTGGCACTTCTCAGGCTGCGTGGTGTGAGGCATTGGAGGAAACATAAAATACCATAAATGAAGATTGGCCCAGCAAGCCAATTCAAGGCAATTAGGGATGGGCAACAAATGCTAGCCTGCCAGTGATGTTCAGATCCCATGAAAGTATAAAAATATACATTAAAATTTCTTAGCAGGCAGCCAAAACCTGTTTAACAGGATCTACACACCCTAATTATGGACTTTTGCCTTTCAAATGAAATAAATATGGGATTAGTGCTGCAGCATGGACATTTTCCCATTTCAGGACCTAGTGTCAGAGGTCATATGCAACATAGTAAAACTGTCAACATTCCCCGATATTGTATGTTGGTCTGTGAAGAGTGCCCCCTACTGCACCAGTGTGCAGGCATTTTTGATTAGATTGAAGATTACAGGATGATAGGATAGAACTGTTTAAAACTAACAGTTGGGACAGGGGAGACAGAAGCTTGAGTGTTTTTGGCTATTTTCAATTTCCATTTCAGGTACACTTACTTTCCCCCCCAGCCCTCACATAATGTTAGAAACTAAGCTATAGTTGCTAACCAGGTAATTGGCTAAGCTGAATGAAAATATAACCTGAATGAATTTCAGGGGGCTTGCAGACTTGTTCCCCATTGTTGAAGTATCTATAAACCTCATTCTAGACTTAAGATTAAATGTATGAAATTTAGAACAGAGAGCAAGAAAAACTTCAGAATTATGAGGCTATAAACTTCACTTTGAATTGAGGCAGAAACTGTGTCAACATGAAAGATTACATTGGATAGGGGGAATGAAAGAAGAGAAAAAAAAAAGAGTGTAAAACAAGTGCTTAAGCTTATTTGCTCATGTGGAGAGTAAACATCAACATGGGCTGGTTAGCCCAAATGGCCTGTTTCTGTTATCTAACTTTGGTGCATTTCTAATATGCTGTGGGCTATGTCCACTAGGAGCTGGATTGAGATCTGATCAAACACATTTCTCATGGGATACCAATAGCCAGAAAATAAAGGAAACTTTCAACCCAGTCTGGGATAGTTTAGAACCCATGTCACAGAGGCAAAAGGCTGATGTCTAACCTCCTGTGTCACCAAGTCCCCTGAAACCAAATTTTAAATCACTTACTGAAAGCATTAATCCATTCAAGCACAGGCAAAACATGAATAATTTGCCATTAAAGGAAGAGATATCCAGCAAATTAGTCAGCTATTTATTCATATTACATTTGCATTCAGATTGCCAACTGTCTGCTAATAACTATAGTTTAGCTTCATCGGTCAGGCAAGAGAAAGTAGCATTTCAAGTGTAATTTAAATGAAAATTCAAATTAGCCAAAAGCTCACAAATCAGACAATACTGTCTCCAAAATTAGCTGTCGGCAATTACTGTTTTATAATCACTTTTTTTACAATACAGCCTATAATATTGCTAGCTTAACATTATCTGATAACCAGGGATTCCTTATTCTAAAAAACATACCATCAATACTGGACTCAAAGGTAAGCAATCGCTGACATGTCTCCATGTCAAATATGCTCGTCTGTCCATTCACAAAAGATGACACCAAATGAGAAGTATCACTGCAGACTACATCAACAGAGGTAGGGATTCCAGATTCTGCAGGAGGAAAATAAAATAGTCTATGATTGTTAGAGCAAAATAATTAATATCTTTTATGCTGTATATTCTACCCTGTAGTTAATATTTGGTAATACTACATCTGTAATTACAAGGAATTCTGATGAGACCCCAATGTGGGCCTGTTTCTCTAGAGCTTAGAAGAATGAGAGATGATCTCAATGAAGTATACAGAATTCTTACAGGGTTTAACAGGGTTGATGCAGGATGTTTTCCCTGGCTGGGGAGTCTAGAACCAGGGGACACAGTATCAGAATAAGAATTAGGCCATTTAGGACTGAGGTGAGGAGGATTTCTTCACTCAGAGGGTGGTGTATCTATTGAATTCTCTACCCGAAGGGGCTGTAGAGGGTCAGTCATGGAGTATGTTCAAGACAGAGACCGATAGATTTCTAGATATTAAAGCTATCAAAGGATATGGGGATAGTGCGGGAAAATGGCATCGAGGTAGCTGATCAGCCATGATCCAGTTGAATGGCGCAGCAGGCTCGAGGAGCCAAATGGCCTACTGCTGCTCCTATTTCTATGTTCTCAATTCAACGCTAAAAGAGACCAACTAGCTATGTATTAGTTATTGTTGAATCCTCAAGGCAAATTTAGCCCATACCTCGGTTCTCGTTAAATATGCAAAGCGAAGGTGCTATTTCAGTGGCATTCCACAGCCGTAGAGTACCATCAGCTGAACAGGACAGTAAACGTTGATGTGCTGCACTGTACACCAAACCCCAAACTGCGTCACAGTGACCTTCCAAAGCACCTCGTAGCACAGAAGGATCTGCAAATAAACGGCTTCTTATTATGGACTAGAACAAACTCATACCCTCAGGTTTTCTCTTGCATTTTTTACAGGAGGGTATGAGGGCAAAATCAGCAACTCATGGCACAGCACTTTTCATCTGACACTGCTTAAGCGAAGTTTCCAGACATCTGATAACATTATAAGTACACACAAATAGAAGTTTGGACACAACAGGCTAGTTCATTAAATGAAGGACAAGAGAGAAAAAGGATCACTTTTGTGACTATAAGAAGTTTTATAACAAAACTACACAGTTTAAGCCAGAAATTATGTCATCAGGTTGCAAAAATGAGAACAGCAGGCTGCTGATGATTTAACTGATTTTGTAATTCTGCGAAAAATATCTTTGCCTTTATACAGCATGTTTTAAAATCACTCAGGACATTCCAAAGCACTTCACAACCAATTGATTATTTTTCAAGTGGAGCCACTGTTGTTGTGCAGGCAAACATGGCAGACTGAGAGGTCTTACACACAGCAAATGAAACTAATGGCTATTTAATTGTTTTTTTGGTGGCATTTGTTGAAGAGGGGTAGCCATAGCAATTAAAGATGTAATTAAGTGGCGCAGTGGTTAGCACTGCAGCCTCACAGCTCCAGGGACCTGGGTTCGATTCTGGGTACGGCCTGTGCGGAGTTTGCAAGTTCTCCCTGTGACCGCGTGGGTTTTCACCGGGTGCTCCGGTTTCCTCCCACAGCCAAAGACTTGCAGGTGATAGGTAAATTGGCTGTTGTAAATTGCCCCTAGTGTAGGTAAAATAAATAAAATACAACATTAGTGAGAGAGGACATGGGTAAGGAAAAGCAATCAACTGAGACTATAGTTAGAATTAAGGAATAAGAGGGGACTTAAAACTGCATTGAGAGTTGTCCACAGGCCTCCTGATAGCAGAATGTATTAAGTGAAAGGTTAGAGAAACGTAGCAAAAGCCCAGTTTTTTTAAAAATAGGAGACTATAATTTTCATGTAGATTAGGAACTGCAAAGCAGCTCAAGTCAGAAAGGTATTGAATTTTGAGCGCATTCAAGGTAGTTTTATGCAGTATTATATTCTAAAATCAACAAGAGAGCAGGTCATACTAGACTCAGTAATAAGCCAGACTTAGTTAATAATCTAATAGTAAGGTACCATTTATCTACCAGTGATCTTAATGGCATAACTTTGCCACTGACCTTGAAGAAAGCTACCCACAAAGAGAGGGGGGGGAAGAGCGCGGGAGCGCAAAAAAGAGGGAGCGGGAGCGCAAAAAAGAGGGAGCGGGAGCGCAAAAAAGAGGGAGCGGGAGCGCAAAAAAGAGGGAGCGGGAGCGCAAAAAAGAGGGAGCGGGAGCGCAAAAAAGAGGGAGCGGGAGCGCAAAAAAGAGGGAGCGGGAGCGCAAAAAAGAGGGAGCGGGAGCGCAAAAAAGAGGGAGCGGAATTTGAGCTGATTAGAGAGAACTAACATGGATTTGTCAGGGGTAGGTCATGTTTAATGAATCTAACTGAATTTTGTGAGGAGATAAGTAAAGTAGTAAACAGGGGAAATGTCAATGGATGCCATTTACATGGACTTCCAGAAGGCATTCAATAAAGTGCCACGTAAGAGACCATTAACTAAAATTAAAGCTAATGAAATTGAAGGCAAGTTATTGACTTGGCTAGGAGAAAGGACACATGGTACAACAGTAGGCATAATGGGTACGTACTTGAATTGGCAGTAAGTGATGTCCCACAAGGATCTATGCTGAGGCCTTTAACTATTCACTATATTTATTAGTGATATAGATAACACAACAGACAGCCACATATCCAAGTTTGCCATTGACACAAAGACTAGTGGCATAATAAGTAGCGTAGATGGGAGTTTAAAATTAGAGAAATTGTTACATTAAGTGAGCGTGCAAAACGGTAACAGATGAATTTCAACGCAGGCAAGTGCGAGGTCACCCATTTTGGACCAAAAAAGGATGAATCGGAGTAATCAGAAAGGTTAATCAAATGTTAGCCTTTATCATCTAGCCCTGTAGATGTAAAGTGAAACAGGTTTTGCTGCAGTTATACAAAGCCCTGGTTAGACGCCAAGTACTGTATACATTTTTGGGCACCGTACCTTAGAAAGGATATACTGGCCTTGGAAGGAATGCAGCACATCACCAGACTATTACCAACATTCCAAGGGTTAAACTGTGAGAATAACACATCAACTTTTATTCCCTGGAATATGGTTGGTTAAGGGAGGATTTTAGGATTTTGAAAGGAATTTATATGGTTGATAGGAGAATATGTTTGCTGTTGATGGGAGTGTCTAGGACAAGACAAAGGGACATAACCTTTAAATTAGAGCCAGGCCATTCAAGAGGGTGGTAGAAGTGTAGAACTTTCTCCCACAAAAAGCAGTCGAAACTAATTCAATAATTTGAAATCCCAGATTGCTAGATTTTTGCTAGCCAAGGGTATTAAGGGATATGGAGTCAAGGCAGGTGGATGGAATTAGGATATAGATCAGCCAAGATCTCACTGAATGATAGAACAGACTCAAGGGGCTGAATGGCCCATTCTTATTTCTATGACATATTCAGATTTGGTTGATTTACGCGAGTAACCAGAGTACCGATAATTCTGCATGGAAACCGGAGGAAATCACACAAATTAGTTAAAGTCATAGTTTACCCAGTTAGCTTTTGCCCTTTCAAACAAGTTACTCAATTGATAAACTATGCAGATATACGCACCGTATGAATCATAGGGATCAATGCTAGGATTGGGAGCATTCCAGCACTGGATTAACCCATCAGAACCTCCACTGAAACATTGCTCTCCACTGGTGCTCATCACAACACACAGCACTGGGCCTCTATCCAACACAAAGGAAACAAAAACCACAAATGTAAATCTCTCTCCACCCCTATATATTTTGAGCAGAGTATTCTTAGCATTATCTGGAATGTATAGGTTATTCAGGCCTACCTGTGAGCCCTGAACGTATATATGGGTTCTACATCCAATGAGGTACTCCTGTGGAATGAAAGCAAGAACAGAGAAGTGTTAATATGTCTGTACATCTTGGCTACTAGTGTTTTACAAGCCTTAATCCAAAGGGAAGCCTGAATGAAGCATTTTCAGTTTGAGCAGGCCTTTACTGGAACAAAATGTAATGTCTTACACCTTCACATCAGTCAATTATTTCCTCACAGAAATCTGACATTTTAGTCTTTTCTTACACAATGAGCCAGGCCAATAACTATTTAAACAACAGAGCCCATAATATTCTCTTTTTGCTTTCAAGCTCCAAATATTCTCTCCTACACAATCTTCTTCCTCTTCAGTGTTGAAACCATTGTCATCTCTTATTTTCAAGGACCTCAATCTTTCACCCCTCATACCATTTTCAGGCTTTTAAAAACACTGACCTTGACCCCAAGTAGAGTTTATTTCCAGCTTTGTGTAATAAGCTATGCAAAATTGCAAGAGGCATGACTGCAGTTAGTCAATTTACCGGAAGTAATATTTTGCAAGCTAAAGAAATACACAATTGGGTAAGTAACAGCATAAAACAAATTGTATACACAACACAAAAACATCACCTCCATCCCAACCTGTCCCCCATCATTTTCCATAGCTTCTCCAGCATTTTCCCCACTAACCTTCCCAGTTCATCCTGCAGATCCTTCAACACATCCAGAACTCTGTCCTCCACATCCTAAAAAATACCAAGATCCATCACAAATCAACTCATCTCAAACTCTGTCCTCCCCATCAATTTGTTTTACTTCATCTTGATGGCTTTCTGCACTATTCTCCTTGGCCATTCACTGTAGGTTCTCAATTAAAAGAAAGCTCCACTGACTTGCACAGAAATCAGTGCCTCACACTGTGGAGGGGCCCAAAGATGGGATAATTCAGAGCCCAGTTATGCAGATCCAATGTAATTTGCTGCCTGAAGTGCCAGGGCTTCTTAAATCTGGACTGCAGATCCAAGTCTGAACAGAGTTTCTGACAAGCCATTTCAAGAAAAGCCATCCTGTCTTCAAAACTGTACATTGTCATGGTCCTGCAGTCTTTTTTTCTCTGGAGAAAGGAGCCATACTGCTTTAAGAACCAGCAAGCCTCAGGAGTTAGAGAAAATGCATTTTGGTTGCCGTTGGATACAACCATATGGAGAGGGAACCAACCAGCTTCAGAGAATGCATCCTGGTTACCCAGCAACAGCCATTCAGGGACCCAGGACAGGATATACAATGTTACAATTCAATTTTGAACTGGCTTTAGTTGAAGACAGCCTGTTCTAAGAGAACACAGACAGACAGCTGGTGTTAGCACCTGAAAGAGCTCTCTGCCATTTAAACTGAAGGAAGAAAATTTTGTCTGTTTAATTATCTCTCAAAATTCTAAAAATAATTCACACCAAAACAGAGATCTCTAGTAATTTAAACTGAAGGAAGGGAAGTTAGACTGTGACAATCTTTTATCCCTCAAAAACTCTAAAGTCAGATTGATTCTATTGAAAGTGTTTGCACGTTGTTAATTGTTGAAATCCATCGCTGAAGGAAGGAAAGCATCACTTACTGCTGGAGTTAGACTACGGACTGTTCTATTGTGGATGAACCTTTTTTCCTATCGGACGGATGTGAGGACTTCAAGCAACATTGGACTGTAAATTTGCAAGGACTCTATCTATTTTAAATGTTATTTATATCTTCATAGTGTTTAAGAATTTAGTTTTTCTAATTAAACAGCTAATTTGTTGATTTAAAGACACCTGGTTTGGTTAGCCTCATTCAGGGGTTAATAGCTAGTACAATTTGGCTGGGTCTTTAATTTGGAAAGTTTAAAATGATATGCTAGGCGATCTGTGGAGGGACGGGATTGAATTAACAGTGCGTTTCTCCCACCACAATCAGAATTGTACATTTTGATTGGGGGCTTTGACTGGAGCGGTCGTAACATGTAAAGGTAGACTGCACTGTAAATGGCATAGTAAAACAGTTTTAAATTGAATTAATAAACTGAATTGTTAGTGAGGAAAAACAATCTGGACATTCTAGAGATAGAAACAGCCAATTCCAAATCTGAAGCTAAATCAAAAATCATTCTAAGTATGCAGCAGACCTGTCAACAACTGAAAAAAGAAATGGTCAGTTAATGTTTTGGGCAAAGATCTGCATCAGAACTGGTTGTGATGAAGGGTCCATCCTGGGAAAGAACTTGACAAGCTTTGCTTTGAGTAGAGCAATGCAAGGACTTTCATGCAGTATTGGATTATAACTATAATGGTCAAGGGGGGAAACTGTAACATCTTTTTCTGTCCCAAGTCGCATTTACCCATCACCCCAATCCTCAATGGTCCCCACTGGCTCCCCATCTCTAACGAATTTCAAAATTCTTATGCTCATTGACAAATCCTTACATGACTTTTTTCCATTCTACAGCTCTATTCTCTTCCAGCACTATGCCCCAGCTCACACTCTCTGCTCTTCCAAATTTTGGTATGGTGAAGATACTATACGAAGGCACATTCTTGTTAGTTCTTGACTTGATGTAACAGTCACTATAGCCGCTGTGACAACAGATGAGCCACCTTACAATGATGTCAAAAGACTACAGGATTCTGATATTATCTGGAGTCCAATCTATGAGAATTGGTGCAAAATAATTATCCTTCTGTACTCTGAATTTGACTTAAATTTACTAATGGTAGCAATTCTAACAGTACTTTCTCCTTTGTTTCAATGAACTCTTTGATGGGTGGAAGGAATGGATTACGAATAGTCCTGAAGAACAGCTTTATGAAAGTTCTAAAACACTTTTGTACTGTTGTCCTTCATCATCATTCTTACTTTTTTGCTGGGGCAGTCTTTTGTAAATTCCACAACTTCACAGTGTGATCTTCTGAGGCAGTTACTAAAACAGGTTCAATTGGATGAAATGCAAGGCCTCTTATTCCATCAAAGTGGCTCCTTAATGTGAATTTAGGATTCCAAGTCTTTCTTAATGCATCCTTATTATTTGTAATCTGTAAAATCCCAAAAACACTTCAGAAAGTAGGTTAAAAAAAATACAACCTCTTAAACACTGAATTAATTAGGATTTTCACTTTAATCTCAAAATTTTCCAAAATGTAACAGAATCATAGGTACAGAAGGAGGGTATTTGGACAATCGTGCCAGTGCCAGCTTTTTAAAAGAGCTATCCAATTAGCTTCATTCCCCTGCTCTTTCCCCATAGCCCTGCAATATTTTTCTTTTCAAGTATTTATCCAATTCCCTTTAGAAAGTTACTATTGAATCTGCTTCCACCACCCTTTCAGACAGTGCATTCCACATCAAAACTTGAATAAAAATTCTCATGATCTCCCCCTTGGTTCTTTTGCCTATTGCCTCGAATCTATGCCTGCTGGATACTGCCTTTCCAGACACAGGAAACAGTTTCTTCTTACTTACTCGATCAAAGAGCTGGCATGGCACGATTGGTTGAATGAAACCTTCTATGTTCTACGGTTTTATATAGTTCAATGAGCCTCTGAAACATTTCAAAATGCTATACAAAAATTACTTTTGAAGTACAGTCACTACCGCAATTGGACAAATGCAGCCAGTTTACACACAGCAAGATCGCATCAACAGCGATTAGATAAATGACAATTTAATTTTTTTCTCTCCAAATATTGATCATAGAATGAATGTTTGACAGAACACCAAGAACCCCATTCTCCAAATTGTGCCATGTGATGTTTACTATCTACCTGAGCAGGTGGATGGGTGTTTCCATTTAATATCCCACCCAAAGAATGAGTTTTAAGTGCTACAACTTTATAAACGCGAATCATTTTTTCCTTTTTTAAAGTTGTTTCTTTAGCTCCTTTTCATTCCAGCCCATTATTTTTGTCCTATGTAATCTGTCCAGCGCCACCCCACACCAAATTAGTCTATTTTACAACACTCTGTTCAGTGACCACTGATAACACCAATAAATTGGGCAAAAATTCAGATGCTCATGCATAAACTGGGGATACTGGCAAGAGTCAGCATGCAGTCAAAATATCAAAGATAATTGGTATAGTTATACCAAATATAATTGTTAGTCAGTCACAAGTAAAGATGGCTCCTGAGTTGGCAGTTCTTTTGTTGTGCTCCTTATGCAGTTGTGAAATTTTGTCTGATAATGGTCCTGTGAAGAGCCTTGGAACGCTTTACCACATAAAAACACTATATAAATGCAAGTTATTGTTCCAAAATGCACACATCTGCTAATGTCAGATCCCCATAAATTACATATCAGCCAAATCAATTTTCCTGGCAGTATTTCCCAATTCTGGAAGGACATCTTTTCAAACTGGTCTTTTTTGGAAACGAAGAACTTGCATCTAAATAGAACCTTACCATACCCGCAGGACATCCCGTTGCATTTCACATCCAATGAATTACTTTTGAAGTGCAGCCATTGTAGTTTTGCAGGCAAAAAGGCAGCCAATTTACACATAGCAAAGTCCCAAAATAGAAAATAAAATAAGTGACCAGTTAACCTCTTTTTATGGGTGGTGATTAAGGGAGGGATGTTGACTGGCAGAGCACCTTGCTGGGATATTCAACATCCATGGAATAGGCAGACCTTGACTGAAGTCTGATCCAAAGAATAGCACCTCCAAGCAACAGAGAACTTCCTCAGTACTTTCATAAAATTCCAAGTTCTGGAGTGGGAATTAAACCTTCTAACTCAAGTCAGTGTTACCAATGGACTAGTGTGACCACCTTTTTCAAGTAACCATCAAAGGAGGTGCTTGGCATCTCCACAGATAGTGATTCATGACGAAAGAAAATGAGACTTGCATTTATAAAGTGCTATTCATGACCACCAAACGTCTTAAAGCACTTCACAGCCAAGCTAGTAATTTTGATGTTCAATTATACTGACTAAAACATTTTTTAAATTGTAAATGCATCTTGCTATAGGAAGTGGGGTAATGCTGCATGTTGAGCTCCCAATGCAATGCCAGAGTGGTAGGGAATGGATTCTTGTTCATAATTACCATCAGTGTCAGCCCTGGCTCAGCTGGTAGCACTCTTACCTGAGTCACAAGGTTCTAGGTTCAAGTCCTACAAAAATCAAGGCCGACACTCCAGTGCAGTACTGAGGGAGTACCATACCGTGGGAGGTGTCATCTTTTGAATGAGATGTTAAACCAAAGCACCATCTTCCTGTTCGTGTGGATGCAAAAGATCCCATGGCATTATTTCGAAGAAGAGCAGGTGTGCTATCCCTGGTCTCCTAGCCAATACTTATCCCTAAATCAACATTACACAAACAAATTATCTGGTCATTATCACATTACTGTTTGTGGGAGTTTGCTATGCGCAAATTGGCTGCTGAGTTTCCTACACTACTTTGAAAGCGCTTCATTGGCTGTAAAGTGTTTTAAGATGTTTGGTGGTCATGAATAGCATTTTATAAATGCAAATCTTTCATTTTCTTTCATCATGAATCACTATCTGTGGAGATGCCAAGCACCTCCTTTGATGGTTACTTGAAAAAGGTGGTCACACTAGTCCATTCTCATATTGGCTGGTTATAAAGCTACACTGTCAGCAGTTCTCGCCTGTACAACAATTTGACATGAATGGAATTAATGGAAATTCCAACTTACGTCATAATTTAGAGGGTCTGCCTCATTCGCAACGGTAAGGCCCGCCAACTCTCCAAGACCCAACGCATTCTCCAGTGCTTCATCTGTACCCATCATAAAGGATTTTCCTGCTCCTGGGGGAAAGGTCAATGCCTCAACTTGAAAGAACAAAATTTAAAATAAACTTCTAGGTCACCAAAAATTTTAATTCAAATAAATTAAATTCAAAATAAATGGAGATTAATATGGTATAGCATACTTATGATTGTTTTAAATAAAAATACATCAATTCACAGTGTTTAAGACTTGCCCAAGCTTTCCTCTCACCTACCTTCTTCTGTCCTGCCAGCTTCATGCTCAGTCAGCCGTGAGTTAGCCAGCCTGGGGGGCGAGTTTACTGAAGACTGCAGTGGAGGGAGTTCATCTACGTCTCTTAAAGTAGCCAACATGTCTTGTAACTTTGATCTATTTGGCCCTGTTAAACAAAAATAGAGCTAAAAGTAATGTTAGATCTTGTATCCCTCTGCCTCTGTAGCAAAGAACAAATTATTTGTACATTTCCAAGTTTGGTCTTAAAATATTGGCTCAATTTTATCACAAATACCTTATAACCAGTAGAAAAGTGAAAGAAAAGTGCATCTTGGGAAAAAAAACCACAGGAAAATGTTTTCATTACATTTTCTATTTAACTGAAATTCCAATCATAACAAATGACCTATGGCTTCTTCATTCTTGGCTTGTAGTTCTATACCTATCTCCAAATGAGCAGACCATCAAACAAGGTAGGAAATACAACTGAACCTTCAAGAGTGTTCCACCAATCAGTTACTCTTTCTCTATCGCAGTGTGCACATAAAACTCCTGCAGGGTGTTGAAGTATATTAAATTTTGCTCGACGCCAGTGCCCAAGGTGGACAGCATGTATGGAAAGCTGATAAAATTATTCTCTTGCTAACTGATGACCACATTGCAATTGTGTATTTGGTTCATATTTTTGCTACCCTTGAAGATATTTAGGGCTGAAGCTATTGAGGAAGCATATTTACATATGAGCAGAGTGCGTTCAAGTCACTCCAGGTAGGATTCTGATCATGTATGCAATGCTTTAGCCACTGCTCTGTCGAATGGCCCATTACTTGAGTATTTAAGTGGTGCAAACGTTACCTCCATTTGTCAGCCATGCCTGGATAACTGTTCTCTCATCAACACTAATCTATATTTTATGGAAAATTAGAAGTTGAATATAGACAATTTTTTTCTCATGATAAATTTCAGACACTGAATTTACACACTTTGGAGGTTTTACCATCTGACAAGCCTAAAGAAAGACTGACTATCAATATGAATGAGAAATTCTGCTTTTCGAGTTGCCCCAGAACAAAACAACCCACCTCTGGGGTAGGTTTCATGAGGAGACTGATTGTGAAGGATGAATGGATAAAGCATTATGAATTCATAGCCGAGACGCCACTCTGCCCAACAAAGCATCATTCCACCTTGTAATAAAAGCAAAATATTGCAGATGCTGGAAATCTTAAATAAAAAAGTGCTGGAAATACTCAGCAGATAAGGTTCCCCATGGTAGGCTCATTCAGAAAGTGAGGAGGCATGGGATACAGGGAAAGTTGGCTGTCTGGATACAAAATTGGCTGGCCCATAGAGGGTGGTAGTAGATGGAAAGTATTTAGCATGGAGCTCGGTGACCAGTGGTGTTCCACAAGGATCTGTTCTGGGACCTCTGCTCTTTGTGATTTTTATCAATGACTTGGATGAGGAAGTGGAAGGCTGGGTTAGCAAGTTTGCCGATGACACGAAGGTTGCTGGAGTTGTGGATAGTGTGGAAGGCTGTTGTAGGTTGCAACGGGACATTGACAAGATGCAGAGCTGGGCTGAAGTGGCAGATGGAGTTCAACCTGGAAAAGTGCGAAGTGATTCATTTTGGAAGGTCGAATTTGAATGCAGAATACAGGCTTGAAGACAGGATTCTTGGTAGTGTGGAGGAACAGAGGGATCTTGGGGTTCATGTCCATAGATCGCTCAAAGTTGCCACCCAAGTTGATAGGGTTGTTAAGAAGGCGTATGGGGTGTTGGCTTTCATTAACAGGGGCATTGAGTTTAAGAGCCGCGAGGTTATGCTGCAGCTCTATAAAGCCCTGGTTAGACCACACTTGGAATATTGTGTTCAGTTCTGGTCGCCTCATTATAGGAAGGATGTGGAAGCTTTAGAGAGGGTGCAGAGGAGATTTACCAGGATGCTGCCTGGACTGGAGGGCATGTCTTGTGAAGAAAGGTTGAGGGAGCTAGGGCTTTTCTCATTGGAGTGAAGAAGGATGAGAGGTGACTTGATAGAGGGGTACAAGATGATGAGAGGCATAGATAGAGTGGATAGCCAGAGACTTTTTCCCAGGGTGGAAAGGGCTATCACCAGGGGGCATAATTTTAAGGTGATTGGAGGAAGGTTTCGGGGAGATGTCAGAAGTAGGTTCTTTACACAGAGTGGTGGGTGCGTGGAATGCGCTGCCAGCAGTGGTGGTAGAAGCAGATACATTAGGGACATTTAAATGACTCTTGGATAGGTACATGGACGATAGTAGAATGAAGGGTAGGTAGTTAGTTTGATCTTAGAGTAGGTTAAAGGTTCGGCACAACATTGTGGGCCGAAAGGCCTGTACTGTTCTATGTTCTATCTGGCAGCATCTGTGGAGAGAGAAACAGAGTTAATGTTTCAGGTCTGTGACCTTTTATCAGAAGTTCTGATGAAAGGTCACAGACCTGAAACGTTAACTCTGTTTCTCTTTCCACAGAAGCTGTCAAGACCTGAGTATTTCCAGCACCTTGTTTTTATTTCTTTACACCTCTGTACTTAAACAAAATCTGTATGTTGCTGTATATTACTTTCACAGTGCTAAGTGGAAACAGAACAACTTTCTTCTATCAGTTCATACAACTGGAAGCATTCAAGCAGGACTGAAACATCAGAACACAGTAAAACAAAAATGAAATTAACTTCTCATTCTACATTCCCTAGACTGCTTAAATAGGAATTCTTCCATCGACTCTGGCTCCATTTTCAGATTTGATACCAATATTTCAGGTCTTCATCACTGAAGATTCAAACCTGCAACAAGAAGGAACCAAACACAAATCCAGAGCTTCACCCTGAGAGTTCCAGAGATGTCTTTCTATCCCACAGATAAACCAGATAAGTCAAAGCACATGCGGGCTTGGGTACCTTGGATCAAGCCATTACTGACATGAATTCTGTTGTCTACAACTTTTACCATTGTTGATAGTTTTATTAAAACAAAATCATTTCATCGCAACATTTTGAAGATTATTTTTGCCAATTACAATGTTGAGACTTATACTGAAAGAAAAAGTTTCCCCACCCAACCAGTCATCCATTCCAGATGAAAAAGGAACAGGCCTCCAACCATGTTAATTATTGACCAAATCATTTTCTAAATTTTTTTTCACTTGCTTACCCTTCATCTGTTAGATGTTTGACTGTCCTTCAGTACACAAACCCAAAATCTATGACTTGAAATAATTTCCAACTTAAGAAATAAATGAAATTGCAAAAAACTAGCAGGCCAATAAGGAAAGGAGATTAAAAATAGCTTCAGGCAACAACTTCAAAAAAAAAAGTTAAACCAATGCAATGGTGTGAGAGAGGATCGAGAGTAGCCGAGTGTGAGCAGATAGTTTTAAAGGAACAGGAAGAGTATCTGAATACTTTTAAAGAGAGTGGTGAAAAAAAGGTTTATGAGCCAAAAGTATACCAGATTTCATACGCACTTACTCTTCACCCCCTTTTTCCCCTTTCGCTCCTTTTTGTATTGCTCCTTGAGTTTGGTTATTAGTCCCTGGTCCACGTCCCAGCTCTCTGGTGTGGGACATACATCTTCCTTGTCTAAACACAGCACAGTGAAACAAATCAGAGATTGCTTTATGGAACAATCCAACTCTTACACCATAAGCAGGGCAGTTCCAACATGTTTATTTAAAAAAACAGCACCACAGCGAACAACTCAGTAGCAAAGTTTGGTTGAAGTTAGAGCTAAACAATTATACAGTGCCATAGGAACCTTTTCAGCAAGGGTTTATTTTTGTGTTTTAATAATCAAAATAAAATTCACTACAATCAAGGTGAGTGTGTTATTTTTGAGTATTCTCAAATTAAGATATCATCAATCAAGCCTCAGCTAACATTTGTTGGCTATTTCAGGGACATGGCAGCCAATCCCATCAGTGGGGAGATGGGACTTGTATACTGTAACACGCATGCATAAGTCACTCATCAGATTTCAGGCAGCAGCTATATGACTCGGCTTTTTACAATCAATATACGAAAGCACCCATGCAAGCCACCTTCAATTCTTTCTCAGGCACTGTTGCCTACTGTAATACTGTCTGCAATGTTGAGTGATGCCTTTGCTTCACACAGTATTACAAGTTTTTGCTAGCACGTAACACCACGTTTACATAGAACATAGAACATACAGCACAGAACAGGCCCTTCGGCCCACAATGTTGTGCCGATCCTTTGTCCTCTGTCAAGGACAATTTAATCTATACCCCATCATTCTCCTTTATCCATATACCTATCCAAAAGCCTTTTGAAAGTCCCTAAAGTTTCTGACTCAACAACTTCCCCGGGCAAGGCATTCCATGCCTCGACCACTCTCTGGGTAAAGAACCTTCCCCTGACATCCCCCTTATATCTCCCACCCTTCACCTTAAATTTATGACCCCTTGTAACGCTTTGCTCCACCCGGGGAAAAAGTTTCTGACTGTCTTCCCTATCTATTCCCCTGATCATCTTATAAACCTCTATCATGTCACCCCTCATCCTTCTCCTTTCTAATGAGAAGAGGCCTAGAATGTTCAGCCTTTCCTCGTAAGACTTATTCTCCATTCCAGGCAACATCCTGGTAAATCTCCTCTGCACCCTCTCCAAGGCTTCCACATCCTTCCTAAAATGAGGCGACCAGAACTGCACACAGTACTCCAAATGAGGCCTTACCAAGGTCCTGTACAGCTGCATCATCACCTCACGGCTCTTAAATTCAATCCCTCTGCTAATGAACGCTAACACCCCATATGCCTTCTTCACAGCCCTATCCACTTGAGTTGCAACTTTCAATGATCTATGCACATAGACCCCAAGGTCTCTCTGCTCCTCCACATGCCCAAGAACCCTACCGTTAACCCAGTATTTTGCATTCATGTTTGTCCTTCCAAAATGGACGACCTCACACTTTTCAGGGTTAAACTCCATCTGCCACTTTTCAGCCCAGCACTGCAACCTATCCAAGTCCCTTTGCAGACGACAATAGCCCTCCTCGGTATCCACAACTCCACCAACCTTTGTATCATCTGCAAATTTACTGACCCACCCTTCGACTTCCTCATCCAAGTCGTTAACAAAAATCACAAACAGGAGAGGACCCAGAACTGATCCCTGTGGCACGCCACTGGTAACTGGGCTCCAGGCTGAGTATTTACCATCTAAGACCACTCTCTGCCTTCTATCAGTTAGCCAATTCTTAATCCAACTGGCCACATTCCCCACTATGCCTCCTGACTTTCTCCATAAGTCTACCATGGGGGACCTTATCAAATGCCTTACTAAAATCCATGTACACCACATCCACTGGTTTACCCTCATCCACTTGCTTGGTCACCTGCTCAAAGAATTCAATCAGGCTTGTGAGGCAAGACCTACCCCTCACAAAACCGTGCTGACTGTCCCGAATCAAGCAGTGTCTTTCCAGATGCTCATAAATCCTATCCCCCAGCACCTTTTCCATCAACTTGCCTACCACCGAAGTAAGACTAACTGGCCTGTAATTCCCAGGGTTGTTCCTATTCCCTTTCTTGAACAGGGGCACAACATTTGCCACCCTCCAATCACCTGGTACCACCCCCGTCAGCAGAGAAGATGAAAAGATCATTGCCAGCGGCTCTGCAATTTCATCCCTTGCTTCCCATAACATCCTTGGATATACCCCGTCAGGCCCGGGAGACTTGTCTATCTTCAAGTTATTCAAAAACCCTATTCATGCCCTCTCTTAGCTCTCCTAATCCCTTTCTTCAGATCCTTCCTGGCCATCTTGTATCCCTCCAGAGCTATGCCTGTGCCCTTTTTCCTCAACTTTATATACGCCTCCTTCTTCTTCCTAACAAGACTTACATGTTAACTGTTTGCATATTAAAGGCTCAAACAACTATTTCATTGGTTTCAAATGGTGCTAGCGCGTGAAAGTCAAAATCATCTGCACAGGCCTTCTGATCACAGTCCACCTCCTGTAAAGACCGATTTGGACCGACATCAAACACGAATGTCAGTAAAATGAACAGATTACCAACACGTTGCCTCCCCACCCCACACACAGTTATCACATCTGTTGATGCCCTCACAGGGAACGCAAGCCTGAATTATATTGTGATTCCACCATTACCTCTAATTTTATTTTGGAGTCATAGAGTTATATAGCACAGAAACACGGCTGGGCCGACCATCAAGCACCGAACTATTCTAATCCCATTTTCCAGCACTTAGCCCGTAGCCTTGTATGCTATGGTGTTTCAAGTGCTCATCTAAATACTTAAATGCTGTGAGGGTCCCTGCCTCTACCACCTCTTCAGGCAGTGTCCCAGATTCCAATCACCCTCTGGGTGAAAAAATGTTTCCTCAAATCCCCCCTAAACCCCCTGCCCCTTACCTTTAATCTATGCCCCCTAGCTATTGACCACCGCCACCACCTCCACTCCCCCCCACCCCCGGCTAAGGGAAAAAGTTTCTTCCTATCTAACCTATCAATGCCCTCATAATTTTGTATACCTCAATCAGGTCCCCCCTCAGCCTTCTCTGCTCTAAGGAAAACAACCCCAGCCTTTTCAGTCTCTCTTCATAGCTGAAATGCTTCAGCCCAGGCAGAATCTCCTCTATACCCTCTCCAATGCAATCACATCCTTCCTATAGTGTGGTGCCCAGAACTGTACACAGTACTCCAGCTGTGGCCTAACTAGCATTCTATACAGCTCCATCATAACCTCCCTGCTCTTATATTCTATGCCTCGGCCAATAAAGGCAAGTACCCCATATGCTTTTCTAACCACCTTATCTATCTGTGCTGCTGACTTCAGTGATCTATGAACAAGTACACCAAGGTCCCTCTGTACTTCCTAGGGTCGTACCATCCATTGTACATTCCCTTGCCTTGTTAGTCCTCCCAAAATGCATCACCTCACACTTCTCAGGATTAAATTTCATTTGCCATTGATCTGCCCATCTTACCAGCCTATCTATATTGTCCTGTAATCTAAGACTTTCCCTCCTCACTATTTACGACACCACCAATTTTCGTGTCATCTGAGAACTTACTGATCATACCTCCTATATTCACGTCTACATCATTAATGTACACTACAAAGAGCAAAGGTCCCAGCAGCAACCCCTGCGGTACAGCACTGGTCACAGGTTTCCATTTGCAAAAACAACCCTCGACCATCACCCTCTGCCTCCTGCCACTAAGCCAATTTTGGATCCAATTTGCCAAATTATCCTGTATCCCATGGGCTCTTACCTTCTTAACCAATCTCCCAGGTGGGACCTTATCAAAAGTTTTACTGAAGTCCATGTAGACTACATCAACTGCTCTAACCTCATCTACACATCTCGTCACTGCCACGAAAAGTGCAATCAAGTCAGTTAGACACGATCTCCCCCTGACAAAGCCATGCTGACAATCCCTGCCTCTCCAAGTGCCCCTCAGAGTTTTTTCCAATAATTTCCCTACAACTGATGTTAGATTCAGTGGCCTGTAGTTACCTGGTTTATCCCTGCTACCCTTCTTGAATAATGGTACCACATTCGCTGTCCTCCAATCCTCTGGTACCTCTCCTGTGGCCAGAGAGGATTTGAAAATTTGTGTCAGAGCCCCTGCAATCTCCTCCCTTGCCTCATAACAGCATGGGATACATCTCATCTGGGCCTCAGGATTTATCCACTTTTAAGCCCGCTAAAACAGCTACTACTGCCTCCCTTTCAATGCTAATTCGTTCAAGTATATCACAATTCCCCTCCCTGATCTCTACACCTGCATCGTCCTTCTCCATAGTGAACAGAGATGAAAAGTAATAATTTAAAACCTCACCTATGTCCTCCGGCTCCACACACAGATTGCCACTTTGGTCCCTAATGGGCCCTACTCTTTCCCTTAATATACTTATAAAACGCCTTAGGATTTTCTTTTATCTTGCCCGCCAGTGTTTTTCATGTCCCCTCTTCACTCTCCTAATTACTTTATGTACCCCCCTACACTTTCTATACTCCTCTAGTGCCTCTGCTGTTTTCAGCGCTCTGAATCTGCCATAAGCCTCCTTTTTCTTTCCCCTTATCCAATCCTCTATATCCCTTGTTATCCAGGGTTCCCTGGACTTGTTGGTCCTACCCTTAACGAGAACATGCTGGCTCTGAACTCTCACTATTTCCTCTTTGAATGACTCCCACTAGTCTGATGTAGACTTTCCTACAAGTAGCTTTGGCCAGACCCTGTTTTATCATATTGAAATCGGCCTTCCCCCAATTCAGTACCTTTATTTCCGGTCAATCTTTGTCCTTTTCCATAACTACCTTAAATCTTGGGGAGCTACGGTCACTATTCCTGAAATGCTCCCCACTGACACTTCTACCATTTGTCCGGCTTCATTCCCTAGGATTAGGTCCAGTATTGCCCCTTCTCTTGTAGGACTTTCTACATGCTGGCTCAAAAAGCTCTCCTGTATGCATTTTAAGAATTCCCCCCCCCCCTTTAAGCCTTTTGCACTAAGACTATCCCAGTTGATATTGGGGAATTTGAAACCCACTATTATTACCCTATTATTTTTATACCTCTGAGATTTGCCTACATATCTGTTCGTCTATCTCTCCCTGATTGTTTGGAGGCCTGTAGTACACTCCCAACCAAGTGACTGCCCCCTTTTTGTTTTTAAGTTCTACCCATATGGCCTCATTTGAGGAACCTTCTAAGATATCATCCCTCCTTACTGCAGTAATTGACTCCTTGATCAACAGTGCAATGCGACCTCCTCTTTTACCCCCTCCCCTGTCACGCCTGAAGATTCTATACCCTGGAATAGTGAGCTGCCAGTCCTGCCCCTCCCTCAACTATGTCTCTGATAGCAATAATATCATATTCCTATGTGCTAATCAACAGCCTCAACGTGAGCAATTTATTTAAGTACACTGCGCGGCTACTTTAATTTTTTTTGCGGCTTTGCATGTACAGTAATTTAAAGGGCCCGACTTGTGCGAGGCCTGCGTGGGGTTTTTTGGGTTACTGTGCAGCCGCAAGGCTTAGAGGAAACATTGGACTCCACAGCCCAAACTCAAATCAGTCACATGACCAACACAAGATATTTTTCACTGAGACTACTTTCTACCATCTGTTCAACAATTCATTCCCATCTTCAGTCACACTTTTGCTACTTCTCACACTTGGCTCTGTTGTCCAAGCTCAGCTAAAACAATGCTTCTCACATCCTGCCGCACACTAAAATCTATCCTGCCCATCATCACCTCTAAAGCAAATTAGAAATCCTGTCCTCACCTACAAATGCCTCCATGGCCTTGCCCTCTGCTAGCTTCACAACCTTTCCAGTTCCATGTTCTATCCTGGGCCCTTCAGTGTTCTGGCTCCCATCTTTCTGAGCATTCTGCACCCTCCACCATTACTGGTAAAGGAGTAGGCCATGTTGGCTCTACTCTAACACTTTCAAACCTTGATCTGTTCCCCCATCACATACACCATCCTTCATGGAACCCCCTCTCAACACACACATTTCACTACCCTTGTCTTAATTTATACAACACAGGACCACATGCAAGCTAAATAGTGGAAGCAATATGCAATCGACAGAGCTAAAGCAATCTCACAACCAACAGATCAGATCAAAGCTCTGCCTACAGTCTGGCAACATACAGTCATGAATGGTGGTGGACCATTAAACTAACTGGAGCAGAAAGCTCCACAAACCCATCCTCAATGATGGTTGAGCCCAGCACATCAGTGCAACAGACAAGGCTGAAGCATTTGCAAACACACACACACTTTTCCTTCCTGTAAAATATTTTCCTTTTTGCATTCCATGGAAGTACTTGTTTTTTTAAAACCATGGAGTAAAGTTACTTTATTTACTTTCGTTTCCAATTAGGAAACCCAAAATTACAAGCAACAGGCAAATCAGGCAACCTTTGCTTGTATCATACAGTAAATATACTGTACATGAATAGAATTTATGCTTTTTTTCAGAATGGCAACTGTGACTAACACCCTAGTTTTTTTTATGTCAACATATTCACCAACTCGTTGAGTTCCTAGTAACTTGAGATGATCCAAAAGTTACAAACCAGACTGTTACACCAAGAAGGAAAAAGTTAAACCAAGACGAGCTGACAATTTCTGTTAGAAAGACATGTGCCTACATCTAGTTTCTGCAGATACACGTCAAAGAATATTTAAGCTTATTTTTTACCTTCATTTTTGTGACTAATCAAGAAAACCATCTAAGCTGAAGAGTGGTTACATTTAATGGACCCCTCAAATGTGCCACAATTTTTGATACTAGACAAGATTTTAAGAGCAAGTGAAACCAATTGTCTGATAACAAGGTATTGCGAAATTTTACCCCATTCTGTTCCATCGCCTGCACTTCTTGACTCTCCTGCTCCTTCGCCATCTTCTGAAGTTCCTAAGAAATCAAACTCTCTCAGCGCTTCCTCAGTGTCCATTTCTTCCGTCGGATCAGATGACACCCCTTTGTTAACAAACTGTTTAAAAGATGACAATTCATGCAATGAACTAGAATGGTCATTATACTGCATTACATTAAATAGCAACCAAGGTAAACCAAGCAAATTGGTATACGATTGCTTCAGCAGCCCCCTATAAAATCCACATTGTGGAAATAGTTGACAAAAACATTGCCAGAAGTATTTTTCATCATTACATCAGATTTGAATATGATGGCTACTGCAAAACACAATCATGTGCAGTATACTTTCATAATAAAGGCATGTTCAGAGATTAGTTTCTAAAATTAAGTTTATTTACAGATAGTACGCAAGTGTGCAACTGCACAGTACTATATGTCTTACATTAAAAATGTGGAATGATCTCAGCATTCTAACAGTATTAACCCTGCATGTGGCAGTGTGAGCATAATGTTCGAGTGGCAGAACCATTTACGGCACAGAAGGAGGCCATTATGTGACTTATTATCTTAATTAGGGCTCAATATTTTGTGATAGTCAACTACTGTTCTGCTTAGTTTCAACTTTCACTGCATTTCTTAATACTCACCACCAGACAGCATTTACCAGCCAATATTTTGGTAAAGATGAGTAAACCAAAGTGTGTTTTTTAAAACTTTGCCCCCAGCCCTTCACTCTTCCCTTTCTCCTCCTCACTTCCAGCCTCTCTCTCTTCCTTCCAGTCCCGTCTCCCTCCCACCCTGCTTGATCAGAGTACTACAGTTGATCCTGACTACCTGTATGCAAAGTCACAGAATATCAACATAGTAAAGTCAGAGTCATTTACTGCAAAGAATGAGGCGATCAGGCCCATCGAGGCCATTCTGGCTCTCCACTGAGCTGTCGCGTCAGTCCCACCCCACCCCTGCTTGATACCGGTTGCCCTTCAAGTTTATTTCCTTCAAGTGGCCATCCAATTCCCTTTTGAAGTCAATGATGGTCTCCGCTTCCACCACCCTTGGAGGTAGTGAGTTCCACATCATTACCAACTGCATAAAAATGTTCTTCCTCCTATTCCCCCTGCATCTCTTGCCCAAAACCTCCAATCTGTGTCCCCTAGTCTTGTACCATTAGTTAATGGGAGCAGTTTTTCCTTGTCTAACTCATCCAACCTGTCATAATCTTGTACACTTCTATCAAATCTCCCCTCAATCTCCTTTGTTCGAAGGAGAACACCAGCTTTTCCAACCTAACCTTATAACTAAAATCCCCCATCCCTGGAACCATTCTGGTAAATCTCCTCTGCACCCTCTCAAGGACCCTCACATCCTTCCTAAAGTGTGATGACCTGAACTGGATGCAGTACTCCAGTTGGGACCTGACCAGAGCTTTATAAAGGTTCAGCATAGCTTACTTACTTTTGTATTCGATGCCTCTATTGATGAAGCCTAAGATCGCATATGCTTTACTAACCACTCTCTCAAAGTGTCCTGCCACTTCAAAGATTGATGCACATGCACCCCCAGGTCCCTCTGTAGAACTGTGACATTAAATATATATTGCCTTTCCCTATTCCTTCTGCCAAAATGCATCACCTCACATTTGTCAGTATTAAATTCTGTCTGTCCATTCTGCTAGCCTATGTCCTGCTGCAAGCAGTTCATATCATCCTCACTGTTTGCCACACCTCCAAGCTGGGTGTCATCAGCAAATTTTGAAATTCTACTCTGTATTCCAAGATCCAAGTCATTTATATATAGCAAAGAAAGCAGTGGTCCGAATACTGACCCTTGGGGAACACCAATGTCCATCATCCTCCAGTTTGAAAAGCAATTATTTACCACGACTCACTGTTTTCTGTCCTTAAGCCTTTTTTGTTCAAATCTAACTAGACACTGACTCTCCTATTCCATGAGCCTCAATTTTGTTAACCAGCCTTTTATGTGCTAACTTATCAAACACTTTCTTAAAATCCATATAAACATCATCCATCATATTCCCTTCATTAACCTATTACTTCATCAAAAAATTCAATTAGATTAGTCAAGCATCTGCTTTTTACAAATCAGTGCTGGCTGTCCTTAATTAACTCAAACCTTTCCAAGTACCTGTTGATTTTTTCCCTGATTATTGTTTCTAAAACCTTACCTATCACTAATGTTAAACTAACTAGCATGTAGTTGCTAGGACTGTCCTTACACCCTTTCTTGAATAAGGGGGGTCACATTTGCCACTCTCCAATCGTCTGGCACATCCCACATATCCAGAGAAGATTAGAAGATTATGGCAAATCCTTCCGCTATCTCCATCCCCACTTCCTTTAGCAACTTGGGATGCAAGCCATCCAGACCAGGTGACCTATCTCCCCCAAGCATAGCCAGCTTTTTAGTACCTCCCCCGTCTCAATTTTTACCCCATCTATTGCCTCTACTCTCTCCACTTCTAACAATATGTTGTCAGATTCCAATTCCTTAGTGAACACTGCTACAAAGTACTCATTCACTATATTAGCCTTGCTTTGCACCTCGAAGCATAGACTACCCTCTTTGCCCCCAATAGGCCCTATTCCACTTCTTACTACCTGCTTACTATTTACATGCCCTTAGAAGATTTTTGCGTTCCCTTTTATGTTGACTGCCATTCTATTCTCATGTTCTCTCTTTGCCAGTCTTATTTTCTTATTCACCGCTCCTTTCACCTTATTGTATACTGCCTGGTTCTCACCTGAAGCATTCTCCTGACATGCATTATACACCCTCTTTTTATCATAATCTCTATCTCCCTTGTCATCCAGGGAGCCCTGATTCTGGTTCCCTTACTTTTCATCCTTGTTGGAATGTACCTAGCCTGTACCTGAAGTATCTCTTCCTTAAATATAACCAATTGCTCCGTTACAGCTTTGCCCATCAGTCTTTGGTTCCATTTTTACCCTGACTAGATTCCTTCCCATCGCACAGAAATTAGCCCTCTTCCAACTTAGACGTTCTACCTTATTTCGATCCTTCCTTGTTTTTCTGCATTTCTAGTCTAAACCTTGTGTTATGATCACTTGTATCAAAGTGCTCCCCGAGAGACACTTGATCCACCTTGTTTTCCCAGCACCAGACTCAAAGTCTTCTTTCCAGTTGGGCTGAGAACATACCGATCAAGGAAGCTCTCCTGAACACATTTCCGAAATTCTTTCCCTCCTTACCCTTTACTCTAAAATTATCCCAAATCGATATTTAGGTAATTAAAGTCCCCCAATATCACCACTCTACAGTTCTTGCACATCTGTGATTTCCCTGCAGATTTGCTGCTCTATTTTTCTCTCTCTATTTGGAGGCTGAAAGAATACCCCCAGCAGGATTATACCCTTTTTGCTCCTCAACTCTAACCAAATGGATTCTGTCCTTACCCCTTCAAGGACATCCTCCCTTTCCAACACTGCAATGTCTTCTCTAATCAGTACTACCACCCCACCTCCCATTTTTCCTTCTTTATCTTTTCTGAACACTTTATGTCTTTGCATATTAAGCACCCAGTCCTCACCATTTTTAAGCCACGCTTCCATTATTGCCACTACATCATATTCCCATACTGCTATATGTGCTCGCAGCTTATCAACCTTATTCACCATGCTGTGCGCTTTGACATGCATGCACTGTAATCCTGTCTTTGCATTCCTCGTAGTCCTTCTCAGTCTGCTTCCATTTAATACAAAACTGCTCCCTTCTCTAGTACTGTCTAACATGTTCACATTATGCACCTTATTCCTCTTTCCTGCTTAGATATGCTGGTGCCCACCCCGTGTCAATTTACTTTAAACCCTCCCCAACAACACTATGAATCTCCCCGCAAGGACATTGGTCCCAGTCCTGCTGAGGTGCAACCAGTCCTTTTAGAATAGGCGCCTTCTGCCCCAGAACTGGCCCCAATGTCCCAAGAATCTGAAGCCCTTCCCTCCTGTACCATGCTTCAAACCATGCATTTATCCTCCCTATCTATTTCTACTCAATAAAATTCTCATCAAAAATCCATACATAAAAACCCAGAAATATTGTACAGTAATTATACTCTAAAGCATCAGGTTCTCACTTAGCAATCAAGTATTAAACAGGCCTATATTGTTTCTGCTTTTCCAGTCCTTGCCCTTCAATATTAGCCGTCCTTGCCAGCTAGGAGGTTAAGCCACAGGATGAATCGCTATCAGTCCATTGCAAGATGTAGGGCTGGATTTTACCAAGCCCACAACGCCTAGCTCCGTGGCAAGGGGAAGCCAGAAAATGGTTCTGGCAGCGGTCCGCCATGAAGGCCGACACCGGGAGGGCCTGGCCCCATCCTCCCAGTGGCAGCGAGGCTCCCTGACAGCCACCACCCCCACCCCCCCAGGCTACTGGGCGACGGGATACAGATTAAAATATGTAAATTAAACAAAAGTTACAATACACCTACCTGGGATCTTACGGGCTCGCCGCGATCTTCAATCCCCCATCCGGGGAAAGCTGGTGCGACACTGGTGGGGAAGGGGGAAGGAGTTCATATTTCCTGTTTGGGGGGGCAGGGGAGAAGACGGGGTCAAATAAACGTAATGGGTGTTGGGGATGGTGGGAAGGGGTGAACTTTAAACTTTATGCAGTCTGGGGGTCGGGGGCAGATCAGATTTAAAAGATGTGCGTTTTGTTTTGGTGGTGGGGGGGTGGAGGGCAAATAGTTAATGTAACTGTAACGGGGGATTGGGAAAGGGGCGTTAGAAACTTATTTCAAATTTTTGGGGGATACTCCTTTACAAATTCAAATTGACTGGCAGGGCTGTTTGCCCTTTAAAAATGGCACCAGCACCTGCGGACAGGCAGCTGATGCCATTGCCGGGGACAGACAGCTGCCCCCTCCACGTGATTGGGGCGGGGGGGGGGTGGTGGTGGTGGTGGCCACCCCGGCAATATGAATGAGTCTCCGCGCGGGAGATCGCGGTGGCTCTTTGGCAGGTGGGCCGCCATTTTGTAAGCTCACCGCCGACATTGGTGGCGGGCTCTTAAAATCCAGCCCGTAAGAGTCTCCAAGCTCTCTACCAATGCCTTGGTTACTGGCAACTCAATCACAAGGGAAAACAATTTACTGTGACCCTTCTTTATAACTGCATCCACTGACTGTGTCCTTGTGCTATGATCTGTGTGTCGGTCACTACTGATCATCTGTCACTAATGCCTCAAAGTCCTCTTCGGTGGGCACGTCAAACAATTCCCAAAAACACTGAGGATTTCAGAGCTGTAAACATCAGCTACTAGTTTCTTTGGTTGCAAGCTACATAATGTCAGCTGCTCTTTAACACACTCACTTTGCTGCAGCATTAGTGAAACATCAACCTTGCAACAGGCAACAAGGTCCACAGCAAATTTAGAGGTCCAACTGTACCTCTGATCTGGTATTGCAGCCACGTAGCACTTGAGACTGCCTAATATTTCCCATCAATTTCTGATGATGCCCCTATAACAAGACATTACCTCAAAGGTTTCAAACAGCGGTAGAGAAAGGCACGAGCTGAACAGGCCAGAAATCTCCTGATAGGAGGCAGCACAAATGCTTAGCAGCAGGAGACTCAGCACCATTCTATAGGCCGCTTCCTAGTCTGGTGTTTCACTGAAGCCTCAAATAGGTCAAAGGTCACACATCCCTGGCGGAGTAATGACAAACAGAGCAGAATGGAAATAGTATTTTCCCCCTATGACAAAGGGTCTGATTTGGTCTCTGCCCTCTATGTTGCTGCACAGCAACTTAATCCTTGTTAATATCGTAATCTGGAAAGAAGTATGGTCATGACAGCACACACTGAGAAGCTGGTCACTCTGACATTTAAAAAGTCCCTTCCGCTGGTTATTCATAACATGTGGATACAGGTGGCCTGTTTCATCACAGGTATCTCTTTTGTACCATAATACCACTTCCACCTTGTGATCCATTAGTGCCCTGAAAGAACTTGCCACAGCAGAGCAACTGGTCTAACCTCCAGTAGCAAGCCATTAATTGTCAGACTTTGAATGTGTACCTTGCAAAACCAACACTACAGGACCTCACTCAACTATACAGAAATGACTGTGTCTGAATCGGCTCTGTTATTGAGTATCAAAAAAAAAGCTAGTGCCAAACCATTTTATAAACTCACTTGTTTCCTCTGCATTATTTCTATCTTCCTTCATTAAAAATTGCCTTTGAATGCCATTTCTGATTGCCATCATCACTCATCCCTTGATCCCTTATTCTTGCAAAACTAGCACCCCATCTCCAACCTCCCTTTCTTCTCCAAAGCCCTTCAACTTCTTGTCTCCTCCCAAATCTATACCCAACTACCCAGCAACTCTGTCTGAATCCTTACAATCAGATTTCTGTCCCTGCCTCAGCACTATAACAGTCCTAACCGGTCAAAAGGAACTGAGCTTGTCCCCCTCCTCTCCCTCAGCTACAACTTCCTCCAGCTAAACAGGATGACTAAAATCATCATCTTCAGGCCTGCCACAAATTTGGCACCAGACCCAACTCCCAATGTTTCAGGTTTTCAACCTGTGTGTCCTATTCTACTTCAAGCTAAGCTTCTGATCCCATATCATTTCAGTCACAAAAAAAACACAAAACTTCCATTTCCATATTACCACTCACCTCCGTCCCGACCTCAGCTCCAGACTCAACTATTCCAAAGCCTTCCTGGTCAGCTGTCCATCCTCCATAAAGTTCACTCATCCAATACTCTGCTACCAGTAACCTATCATACACCAAATCTTTATTATCTATCACCCTGTCCTTGATGACTGACATGGGTCATCCTAATCCTAATGTTCTTGGTCTCGCCCCTCTCCAATTCTGAACTCCGATCACCCTCCGTTCCTCCCCCCCACCCCGCAACAAATACTTCTCTCCTCTGGCTGTGGTTTCCTGCACATTCCCCTTCCCTATCACTATCGGCCAACTACACCGTATGCTCCAATTCTCTTCCTACACCCCTCAGCCTCCATGCCTCCTCTTCAAAACCTCATCTTTAATCAAACTTTTGGTCACCCCTCTAACAGTTCTTCCTTTGAGTTGCATCTATTTTCTTGATTATGCCCTAAAGTACTTTGAAGCATTTTTCTATGTTAAAGGTACTGCATAAATTCAATTTGTTGTTGTTTTCACAGGACAGTGTACATACAATATATGGGGTAGTCAAAAAAAAAAGTTATATCAGACACCAAAAGTGCTCTTGGGTCATGTTATCTCATCTTAACTAGGCTGTATCCACATGTACACGGATGACATCCAGCTCTAACTCACCAAGGTCTCTAAATTATCAGACTCCTTGTCCGACATCTAGTGCTGAATGAGCAGAAACTTCCTCCAATTAAATACTACAAAGACTGAAACCATTGTCTTCAGACCCTGTCACAAACCGCTCCCTAGTCACCAACTCAATCCTTCTTCCTGGCAACTGCCCGCTGCTGAACTAGACTATTTGTAACCCTGGTGTCTATTTTGATCCCGAAATGAGCATCCAACCGCATACCCGCCTATTTCCATCTGCGTAATAGTGCCTTATTCCACCACACTACCCCCACACAGCAGTTCATCTGCTGCTGAAACACTCATCCATGCCTTTGCTACCTCCTGATTTGACATTTCTAATACACTCCAAGCCAACCTCCCCCATTTTACTCTCTGTAAACTTGAGCTCATTCAAAGCTCTGCTGCCTACATCTTTACTCACACCAAACCCCATTTTACAATTCTCATCCTGGTTTTCAAATCCCTCCATGGCCTCCCCTCTCCCAATCTCTCTAATCTCCTCCAGCTAGTCTGTCTGACCAACCTGCCAAGATATTTGTGCTCCATCAATTCTGCCCTCTGGAGCTACCGCGATTTTAACCACTCCACCATAGTTGGCTGTGCCTTCAGCTGCCTGGTTCCCAAGCTCTGGAATTCCCTCCCTAAACTTCTCTGTCTCTAACTTGCTTTTCTCCATTAAGACACTCCTCAAAACCTACCTCTTTGACCAAGCTTTTGGTCATTTACCCTCATAGCTCATGCAACTATCATATTTTGTTGTATTATGCTCCTGTGAAGCTCCTTAATGCTTTATTGTGTTAAAGGTGCTCTATAAATACTCGTGATTGTAGTATTTCTCCTGAACAGATTTAAGTTTAAAGCAATTTTTGTGCAAAGTCCAAAACAGGAAAAACTCTTCCACACGATAGCACAAGGAATATTTCTGAAAAGCGAATTTGTCATATATGCTGTCTACTGCATACAATTCCAGTTCATTGTTCAGTATTATAAGCTTCCACCACAGCAAGTGTGTGCGCATGCATAATGCACAGTGTGTGAGAGAACATTAATCCAAGTGTAATAAAGCACACCAAAAGTCACAGTTTGGCTGGGTTATTTTTTGTGGGGTTGCTTTTGCAAGTGATGAATATGTTGTTTAACTAATGATGTGGAGTGTACTGGTGGGTATGTATATTTTGATTGGTTGTTTAGTAAGTTGTCTATATTTACATTGACCCTCATTTAACACAAATTAATCAGCATCATAAGAGAAAGCAAGTGGGAAGGCTTTCGAACTGGAGAAGCCACCTGAGTGAATAGTGAGTATGGCCTAAACTAGAACTTAGCACCGAAATACAATTGCTTTAAAGCTACTTTTATTTACTGTATTTTTAGGCAACTTAGTAGCGCAATGGAAGCAAGCATTGCATAGAACTTGCATGATGTGGGAGTGTACAGGGCAGGTACAAGTTCCTCAAGGCAGGCTCAATAAAGCAAAATTGACAGATTGAGAAACTGTTAGAGGCACTGTGTACTACAGATATAATTGCTGGAATGAAGCATTGCAAGTGATGAACCCACAATTAGAGAGTAATAACAAGGCTGAGCATGGGAAGTTGATCACCTGCAGTGAGGAAAGGAGGACTCTGGTGAAGACAATACTGGAAACTCAAGAGGGTCTGAAGTTTTGTGATAGCTGCTTAAGTACTCATGTTACAGACAAGGACACTGACTCCTGGGAAGGTGATAACAAGTAACACTACTAAGCAAAGGGTGAGTCAGAAGGGACTGGAGTGAAGCAGAAGAAAAGGTAAGCAGTAGTTGAAGATCTATTATTCAAGTGGAATGGCAGCCTTCCCTGTAGATGTTACCTGAATGAGGCGCTGTATGAGGGTAAAGGACAAAATAGAACCAGTGGGAAAGATTCTGGGAAGTGAGAGTGAACAGCTTGAAGTTGTGATACATTAGAACCAATGACTCAGGAAAGAGCAGGATGGAAGTCTCCAAATGAACTTGAGGAGTTAAGTGCCAGGTTAAAGAGCAGGGCCTCAACAGTTGGAAGCAAAGAATTACCCCAGGCCATATGGCACTTCATTCAGAGAGGCGCAGACCAGATACAACAACAGCTCAGTGGAGGGGAAGCAGTTTCAAGGTGATTTTGTTCAAGTATTTAAGATATTCAAGGGAATATGTAAACTGGATTGTAAAATGATGCGCAAAAGTAACACCAGCTCTAGGATAAGGAAACATAACTCCGGTTTTAGTACAGAAAAAAAGTCATTTCCCAATTATGATAATTTCTTCATGCAAAGGTGAACACATGGAACAACCTACACAGGGAGGTACGGCAAACACAGAAATTTATAACTTAAGAGGGTGTAGAATAAATTTTGGGCAGACTCAACAATTGAAGGTTATCAGAGATAAAGTGGGGTTAGAAGCCTGACCTTTGGAAACTGTCTTTTCTGGTCCTGTACAGTCCTAAAGGAAATTCAGATGTAGAGGAGGATGTGGATGTAGTTAATTATGTCTGATCACGAATAGCTACAATTTTTGTAAACTTGATGCGGTGACTGTGGTGGAGGCAGATTCAATGGTGGCTTTCAAAAGGGAATTGGATAAGCACCTGAAGACAAAATTTGCAGGGGAGTGGGACTAGCTGAGTTGCTCTTGCAGAGAGCTGGGATGGACACATTGGGCTAAATGGCTTCTTTCTGTGATGTAACCATTCTATGATTCTATGAGTGCCCAAAAGAGTCAGGGAGGAACCGTATGTTTTCCTGACTGGTCTCAGTTCACACAGTGATGAAGCCGATTGCCTTCTGTATCTTAACATTCGCTGCAGTGTACATGGAGTATCGCTGAGTTTGTCAGATTTGTAGATTTAAAGCTTGTGCCTTTTGGTTGGTGCACAATTTCTTTTACTGACTCTTCATCCTTGAAAGATTCACCATAGCTGAACTAACCAGTCACTTACAACTGCTTAGATGGTCAAAGAGCACTACTTGAAATAGTATTTTCAAAGATAGTATAAAATAAAAAAAGCCTGTTACAGTATATTACATGATAAACAATCTTAAAATCTGGTAAATGTTGCATCTTTGCACACAAGTCAGGTCCTCTAGAAATAAGTAGTTTTACATTAATATGATCAGAGGACTATTACTGAATGTCTTCAGAAGAAAACTTTACAGAATTCATTATACACATTTACCACAAATACACTGTCAAACTACTTCTTCACCACATTTGTCCACGTGCTCTATCATTTAACCTACCGAACTATCGATAATTGTTCTCTCTCTCCCATCATTTTCATCGTCTTCATCTTCATCACTAAATTCTGCTGCCGCATTTTCAAGAAAACTAAATGTTTCCAGTACATCTGCTGAATCAGTTGGAAGTGGTTTAACTTTCTCTCGGGAATTCCTTTAACAAATCAAACATTCAAAATTATATTGTATAATCTTGAATGTATTTTTTTCAATACAGGCAATTTATAAAAGATTTGGGGCAAAAAGTAGTATGTTGTTATTCTCTAAGTGGTAAAAGGCAAAATTCTGCAGCAATCTACAAAATCTTGTCCTTTCTTTTCAGTGTTTCTCTTCACCCACCCCCATGCATTATTCCCCAGTCGATGAGCAAGTTGCTCCCAAATCTATTCATATTTGCTCAGTAAAAGATACGTGAAAGGCTCTTGGTGGGGACCTGCTCTTCATTTTTCTTTTCCTATAATACAACAAGTAAAAGAACCTCCATATATTTCTCACTCCTTTTGAGATGAGAGCATCAAACCTATAGATGCAAAATTATCAAAGTGAGAGCATCTGGAGCGTGATCAGACTTTTTGAACAGTTTTCTTTTGATGCACAAAATGGACTCAAAAAAATAGTCGGCAAAAAAAAAAAGTAGGAATAGCTATTTTCGCCAGAAGCATGCCTCAATATTTTCTTATACAATCTTACAGCACAAAAGGAAGTCATTCCACTTGTTGCATCATTGCTTTGAAAGAGCTATCCAATTAGTCTCACTCCCCTGCTCTTGCCTCATAGCACTCTAAATCTTTCCTTTTCAAGTATATAACTCTGGATTAATGCAAAGCAAAATATCAGTTAGTAGGTATAAGGTTCGCTAACTATTCTTACAGGGATTATTAAATTATAATTCTTTCCTGTTATGACATGTAATTGTCACAATACAGAAAATGAAATATACCAAAGAAAAAGAGTGAAAAACACACCAATCCAATACTCTTCAATGCTGTGGAACATACTTTTTGTGTAATACTCAATTTATCATAAACCCAAACCCAAAGTAAATGTATACTGGTAGCATTAAGTATCAGAACTTACCCGATCATGTCTGTTCCTTTTATTAGAGTTTCTCCACCATTTACAACTGGCTCCAGATTGTTTTCTGATAACTTATCTAGGTCATCACTGGAGAGGCCAAGTAGTGCCCGTGCTCGCCTTGACTTCACGTCTATTATGGTATCTGTGTAACCCACCTCCTGTAAGTATCTAGGGAAAGAGTGAATCGGAGCATTTTTTTTTTTTTAAGCATAGCGACAATTTTGTGAAATCTCATCACAACTTGTTCAGCAAAATAGAACAGCTACAAAGAGAACGTACACACCTTTTCTACACTCTGCTTAACTGCAGTGGGTACTAGGAAAAGAAAAATCACCCGTACCAGCTGCAGGGTCAAAGTGATGCGTCTCTTTCAGTACCAGCCTCTATAGTCACTAGGAAATGAAAGCTCCCAGCACAGGGCTATTGTTAACAATTCACCATTCATTGCATTGCCTGCACGAAGAAACTCAGCAGTTTCCTTGTTTAGATTGGTTGGTGTGGTTGGGGGGGTGCGGGGGGGCGGCTGCAGTGGTGGGAGCCTTTCAAAAATGAATTTACATCAAACACAGTAGCAGAAACATTCAAATTTTTAAGCATCGAGTCTTCATATGCAAACTGAACCTACTAGGCCATTTAACATTGGAGAACAACCAGCATCCTATCCAGAATCTTTCATTCCGATCCGGCGCACAATGATTCTTACGTAACGTTTAAAAATGTTAATTTAAAATGCAAGACTGTATTCTACCAATTTTATACACCTGACTTTGAATAAGAAAAGCAGTTCACAACTCACAATACAAAAAATACTGAAGACAGAATCACAAAGTACTTTTGAAATAAAAGTGACTGCAGATACTCACTGACGAAGGAGCTGCCGCCCTTGTTTCCACGTTAACTGATTATTTTGTGTTGTCTGTATTTCATTTTCATTTCCTTCATCTAGAAAAACAATGATTCAGACTGAATTCCTCACTCCTCTATTGACTCATTAGCAATCTTACTGCAGGCATAATTGGAGTCAGGTATCAGCTGAAGATTGTTGTGAGCCAACAGTAAAAAGTTACACTTCCCCAATTACATCTTCAGTCAGGGGAAAGTAGAGCTCTGTTAACAGTCTCTTAACTGAGCATTACATGTGTAACGTTAGAAAGAACAGGGAGCAGTCAACTCCCTTTCAACATTAAAATAAAAGCAGAATACTGTGAATGCTGGAAATCTAAAATAAAAACAAAGTGCTGTAAATATACAGCAGATCAGGCAGCATCTGCGGAGAGAGAAGCACAGTTAACGTTTCAGGTCTGTGACCTTTCATCAGAACTGGCAAAGGTTAGAAATGTAATAAGCTTGGAGCAAGTGAAGGGGGTGGGGAGGAAAGAAGAACAAAAGGGAAGGTCTGTGATAGGCAGAGGGCAAAAGAGATTACATGACAAAGATGTCATGGAACAAAAGGCAAAGGGACTAGTAACTGTTGTAGTAAAGACCAAACATTTGCCCAGAGAGAGTGTTAATGGCAGAATAATGAATAGCTCTGTCCGAAAGCAAAAACATGAACAAGTTTAAGACTGGCACATGGTAAAAAACAAATCAAAATGGCAGTCATGGTCTGAAGTTGTTGAACTCAGTGTTGAGTCCAGAGTGCCTAATCGGGAACACCTTCTACATTAGACTGTCTGGGCTTTTCTTAAGACTTCAAAACCGAAGTTTGAATTTATACCCACCCCTGCACTCCTTCAAATTCTGTCCCTCTCTCCTTTAAATCTGTCACCACCCTTCAAAACAGCCACCCTCGACTCCACTGCCATTGCAAACTATCATCCCATCTCGAAGCTGTTTCCTCTCCAAAGCCCTTGAATGTGTTGTCATCTCCCAAATCCATTCCCATCTTTCCCAGAACTCCATGTTTGAATCCCTCAATCAGGTTTCTGGCCCTGCCACAATACCGAAACACTTAAAGCCACAAATGACATACTATATGACTGCAACAAAGGTAAACTTTCCCTCCTCATCCTTCTTGACCTGTCTGCAGCCTTTGACACGGTTGACCACAACATCCCCTACAATGCCTCTCCACTGTCGTCCAGCTGGGTGGGGCTGCGCTCACCAGGTTCCATTCTTATCTTCTAATTGGAGCTAGAGAATCACTTGCAATGGCTTCTCTTCCTGCTCCCCCACAAATACTTCCGGTGTTCCCCAAGGATCTATCCTGGGTCCTCTATTTCTCATCTACATGCTGCCCTTTGGCATCACCCAAAAGCACAGCATTAGTTTTTACATATACACTGATGACACCCAGCTCTACATCACCACTGCCTCTCTCGACTCCTCCATTGTTGCTAAACTATCAAGACTGCTGACCCGACATTCAGTACCGGATGAGCAGAAATTTCCTCCAATTAAATATTGGGAAAATTGAAGCCACTGTTTTCAATCCCTGCTCCAAATTCTGTTCCCAAGCTAATGACTCCATCCCTCTAGCTGGCAACAGTCCAAGATTAAGCCAGTCTGTTAGCAACCTTCAACTTTCAACCTCATTCACACTGTTATTAAGAGCAAATATTTCCACCTCTAACAACACCCAACTACGCCCCTGTCTCAGCTCATCCGCCGCTGAAACCCTCATTCATCCCCTCGTTACCTCCAGACTTGACTATTGTAACGCACTCCTGGCTGGTCTCCCACATTCCACCCTCCATAAACTTGTCATCTAAAACTCTGCTGCCATGTCTTAACTCACACCAAGTCCTGTTCACCTGTCACCCCTGTGCTCACTGACCTACATTGGCTCCTGGTCACGCAACGTCTTGATTTTAAAATTCCCATCCTCATTTTAAAATTCTTCCATGACCTCACCCATCCCCATCTCTAATCTCCTCCAGCCCCATAGCAGTCCAAGCTATCCGTGCTCCTCGAATTCTGGCCTCCTGAGCATTTCCAATTTTAATTGCTCCATGTCATGCACAGAAGGAGCCATGATGAAATAAACAATGAAATGGAAGAATTGTGAATTAAAAAAAAGTCAATTGTTAAACAAAACCACAGGCAAAATGGAGTAGCAGTCACATGACCCATTTTGTACTAGAAGTCAACAAACCTGCCTGAAAAAAAATTGAACTAGTTAACCTTGGCTGAAATAGCTCTGGAGAGAACTCCTTTAAAATTGAAAGGAGCACTATTGCATATTAATGACTCTTATTGACATGAACGAACTAACAAAGAATTCTGGAGACGGATGGACTCTCAGCCCAAACCAAAATTGAATAGGTGCAAAATAGCACAGTGTTAACAGAATGGTCCCCATTCAGACATCATTCGATAGCCATGGTCTCCACATCTTGGTCCATTGTGTGGTTACCCCAGAGGGGAGGGCCATTTGTCTCATAGCAAACTCCAATTTGATGGATTTTTACCTTAAAAAGATAGCCCTCTGGGAGGGAGAGAGGGAGATCAAGCCAACACCTCAGAAAGCAGTCCAACTAAAGGCTGTGAGATCGGACCAGCACAAAGAAACCCTGTTGCTAATTCTACACCTGCTGCAGCAGAGAACTTAAAGTGACCACCACTGCCAGTCTGAAGTCTTAACCAGCAGAAATTTACAACACCTCAACATGTTCAAGAATTCAAATACCCAGGTCTGTGCCTTGACAAGAGATGGTCCTGAGAAGATTTAATAGGTTTACCGTAAACCATGAACATCTACCTCACTCTGAACTATATCCTACTTTTTTCTCTCTATCTATTCTTGTGTATATGTGTGAGAGTGAATGTGCATGGGGCTAAGGATGCAACTATTTCAGGATTTGTGTAAAAATAGTTTTTTTTTAAACCTGTCATTTGTCTGCTTATTTGACCCTAAAAAAACACTCTGGGACTAACTCACTATTTTTAACTAAACACGATTGTGGTCAGTTCGGGGACAAACGTTGGGAACCATCCACACCACTTTCCACCTGTCTGTAACATCCACCTTTGGTGGCCGCACCTTCAGTTGCTTAAGTCCCAAGTATTAGCTTACCCTCCCTCCACCTCTCTACCTTGCTTTCCTCCTTTAAGGCACTCCTTATAACTTACCTCTTTGACAATGCTTTTGGTCATCTGACCTAATATCACCCTATGTGGCTCAGTGTCATATTTTGTTTTATAATGCTCCTGTGAAGCACGCTGCGATGTTTTATTACGTTAAAGGCACTATATAAATACAAGTTGTTGCTGTTGCTGAAATTGTGCAAGACTACTTCTAAGGTGCCCTTCACATGCAGCCCCAAATGCTTGCCAACTGTTCAGCTGCAGTTACACCTGCAATTCTTGTACTGCTAAGAAGCAGAAACCACTCCGGAAGTACTATACAACTCTATTACATGAAACTGTCAGGACATCTGAGTTGCTTCTGGGAATGTTCCATTAACTAGCTTAAATCTGAATATTTTTAACAAGCACAACTAATATGAAGGTTTAAACATAATTTTTAACAGATTAGTTTTGTAATTTCAAATGCATTACCTTCGTGCACTTGACTCTCGGAACGCTGCATGTATCTTCAGAAAGAAAATAAATTTATTTTTAAAAATCTTAGTGAACTTCATGCTCAAGTTGACCAATGTTGCTGCTGGGAAATGAAATACTTTCTAGTCACCCAGTGCTAACACTGAGTGCTCTCACTTTGGCTGTTAGATGCACATTCTACTGCTGCAGGCATCTACTACGGCACAAGTATGACAGTTTTCATTTCATATACCAGGCACCCTGTGGCTAGAATATTATTGTGGTGAATCAAGCTTATTAATGGGGCTTGAAAGGGTAGAGCCATCATTGAGGGCTAGAATTCTGTCCATGTAATTCAACATATCATGAGTTGGATGGCCAGAGTTGGATTAGCAGTAAAAACCTCATCAGTACCCGAGACTAGCAAGTTGCATCGTTTTAGCTGGCTACCACAAACAGTACCCCTGTGCACACTTGAGAGATCATGAGAAGTGGCTGTTGTCTTTAGACCTGAAGTGGAGTGCGTTTCTATGAAGAATGGGTGTGGGTTCTTTAAAACAAACTCTAGGTTCTCAACAGTTAGAAGACTCAGTAATAAATTTCTACACACATCAGACTTCCAGTTGGTCAAAAAAATTGTAGGATTGGTAAGCTGGAGGAGATGATCAAAAATGGCTTAAGGGACTCTTCTGAATCTTGTGACCAATTTTAATACCAATCAGCCTGCAGTTCACAGTTATGAGGAACTGGTTTCAGACATTTCCATACTGCAAGACAGAAGAGACTTTCATCTCATCAGTCTGGGCTGATTCAAACCCACTTCTGAAGTCAAAGGTCAGAGTCTAATCAATTGTGGCACTCATGCCTAAAACAGAATCATAAAACATTTATACAAGACAGCAGTTTGTACCAGTACTTCAAAGCAACTTGCATTATTAAGTCCAACAATGTAATTTTGCACATTATAATCAAGCTTATTGAAGGCTTTTGAGAATCATAAAAAAAATGTAGCTCGGCATAGTCTTGTAGATGCCATTCTACTAAGGAATATGAATTTCTAACTTCATATTCTTACTCAGGGAAGGGCTTTGAAACCTATATTTTCACTTTAACAACTTACACTATTTGAAGGTTTGATGTATGTGGGAATATGCGGCAGTGTGTAAGGTGCACTGAAAGGCTCTGATGCAGGGCTAAACTTTCATTTTCTTTCACATGTACCTCGCGTACAGGAAGACATTAAGAACTGCATTAAATTGTGCAAGATAAACTGTGCATGTAAAGAAAGAAGGGAAAAGGAAAAGGAAGGGAGGGTAGGAGAGGGAGGTGCTGAAATCCAGCAGGGAGGTAGCAACGTAGAGTTCAAGGGAGGAGAACCATATGTTACAGTTAAGTGAGGAGGGGTTGAAGGGGTTGAAGGGCTGCCCTCTTTTCCCTCTCCTTGTTAGACCACAACAGGTTTAATTCTTTCTTAAAGTGGATGTACTGGCCAATTCAGTAGATGTTTGGTTACTTGCTATGATCATAACAAGAACCAATCGGACAGGTTGCCTTGAGTTAAGAACGAGGTTAACTTTACTGTACCTAAACCGAACTAATAAAATAACAAAGCGCCAACTTTAACCTTCTCTCATCACACACACAAATAGGTTACAGAGTGGGGACAGGTAGATTGGTCGAGTTGGAGGCCATAGAAAAAGGTATGCAGTCTGTGGAGATTGGTGATTTGGCTGGTGTCTTGCTGAATTCAGTGGCCCTGAGGCTTAGTTTGAAGATGTAGACGACTGGTTCGGTGAGTCTCTTGAAGACAGCCATGCGGATGATTTTCTCCAATGGGGTTTCTAATTGTAGCTGGGGTATGTGAAGGTGGTCAGTCAACAGGCAGGATTTGAAAGCTTTCAAGCTGAAATGGACATGCGGAGGCCCCCCGCAGAGGGACAGCACGGAGGCCCCCCGCGGAGGGCCCAATGGAGTCTTTGCTTTCGACACCAACTGACCGACTGACTAAAAACCAACCGACTGACTAAAAACCAACCGACTGACTAAAAACCAACCGACTGACTAAAAACCAACCGACTGACTAAAAACCAACCGACTGACAGCAAGCACCCAAAAAAATCTGACCCAAAAGGCATCTCCCTAGCAACATCTATCTCCAAAGCCAATGGTACATATGGGATGTCACAGATAGCAATTTAAACTGATTTCCAACTCCAAATCTTTTCTTTGATCTGGGAGATCATATGAATAATTTAAACCCCTGACTGATGCAGCTGCAGACACCCACTCCATCAACAAGTTAAGAAGGGTTTCCATTGTATAGGGTCTTTACACTTCCCAATATGAACTTATTAAATAAACATGGGCCGCCCTTTTATTTGTAATCACCCTAGTCTTGCTTGCCAGCTTCTCAAACCAGGTGTTTTTATTTGTCTTGCATTTAAAAAAAAAATCAATTCCCAAATTAAAAGTTACTTTAAAAAAAATTAATACAAACCATGAACCAAATGATCTAAACAGGCCCATTATGTACAGTATTTTACACATGTCCCTATTAAATGTCAGTATTCCACCCACTTACATATTTAATCCAACTCATACGCAATTCTCAAGCTGCCTCCTCAGACTCACTCAAGATTTTCACACTGTTGGCAAATCTAACTAGTCATCACTGAGCTTCTGAATCGAGATTATTGGTTTAAAATAAGACACAGTAGGTGCCACAATAACAATCTATGTGGTGGTCTACTCAGCACAGACTCTCCCTTGCCTAATGAATGCGTGATCCCATGTTTCTGGAGCTGACACTAAACGATTAAGAAGAACCTGTAGGTAAACCTGGGTACGCCCATTAATGCAAGACAAATAAAAACACCTGGTTTGAGAAGCTGGCAAGCAAGACTAGGGTGATTACAAATAAAAGGGCGGCGCAGTGGTTAGCACCGCAGCCTCACAGCTCCAAGGACCCAGGTTCGATTCTGGGTACTGCCTGTGCGGAGTTTGCAAGTTCTCCCTGTGACCGTGTGGGTTTTCGCCAGGTGCTCCGGTTTCCTCCCACAGCCAAAGACTTGCAGGTTGATAGGTAAATTGGCCATTATAAATTGCCCCTAGTGTAGGTAGGTGGCAGGGAATATGGGATTACTGCAGGGTTAGTATAAATGGGTGGTTGTTGGTCGGCACAGACTTGGTGGGCCAAAGGGTCTGTTTCAGTACTGTATCTCTAAATAAAAAATAAAATAAAGTGACCAGAGAAGCAAGGACAAGAAAACAAACTGATAAAGTCAAAAATATTTTTTTTTAAAAAGGGGGTCAAATATTGAGAAAATGTAGAAGTAGTTCCTACCATAAATCTTCCTGAATTCTTACTGGTATCATGTCTCAATCCCAAAGATTAAAGGTCACTTCACCTTCTATCCCACACAAATACATACTTGCATTTAATAATATTGAACCTTTACGTTTCTGAACAAAACTCAGTATTAGTGTACAAAATGATTTTCCAACATCTTACAGAACCTTCTGCAACTTTCACTAAGACATCTTTTAATGCAATTCATAAATTTACTTTTTGCTTACACCATAAGCCCAGTGACTTCAAGGTTTCGAATTTATAGCCAAATTCAATGCCTTTCCATTATCAAGGTTTCACAATTCAATGACAAAGTTTGGTGATACCTGAAGATGCGTTTGTTACTTTGTGAAATGCAATCTTCAGTAGTCATATCTTACCAGAGTCATAATTTGGAGGCTTCATATCTCCTTGATTCAGCTCAGTCCCGTATTTCAATTTATGGTGCTTAGCTCTGAAAGAAATATGGGGAACATATTTATTAGATACCTAAAACACTAATAACTTCTAGTGAAAAAAAATAAATTCCATCAAGTTATCTGAATTAATGAAGCACATACAAATCCTTAGGGAGTGAAGCAACATTCAGACCATCGACTGTACACAAAAAATTAGAGCATAGATATTTTGATGTCACAAAAAAAAGACAGGTCAAACTTCAAAAATGGATTTTCAGACAGCTGGAAGTCCCTTCATATAGCTAAATTAGTTTCAGACAAATACAAAAAACAGCAGGAGGGCAACCGGCTGCTGTAACTGAACATAAGAAATAGGACCAGGAGCACAGTCCTTTGATGACTCAGTCATGGCTGATCTTCTACCTCAACTCCACCTTCCCTCACTGTCCCCATATCCCTGAGTCTTCAAGAATCTAATCGATCTCTGTCTTGAATATACACAACGACTGAGCATCCACGGTTCTCTGAGGTAGGGCATTCCAAAGATGTTCACCCTTTTGAGTGAAGAAATTTCTCATCTCAGTTCTGACTAGTTTTTTTAAAACAATTTTTTGTGTGGGATGTGGGCATCGCTGGCAAGGCCAGCATTTATTGCTCATCCCTAATTGCCCTTGAACTGAGTAGCTTGCGAGGCCATTTCAGAGGGCATTTTAAGAATCAACCACATTGCTGTGGGTCTGGAATCACATGTAGGCCAGACCAGGTAAGGACAGCAGGTTTCCTTCCCTGAAGGACATTAGTGAACCAGATAGGTTTTTACAACAAACAATGGTCTCATGGTCACATAGTTCTAGACTCCACAGCCTGGGGGGGAAAAAAAAAATGGAGCGTTGTTATCTAGGCCAATTGAATTCCATTCTCCATGAACAAGACACCTAGTTTTCAGGAAACTTCTTCCTTTATGTGACATTTTGAAGACTTTCTGTGGCACATGCAAAACCACAGGAAGCTTTGAATAGTTTTTAAAAAAAAATAAATAGGAAGGCATCTCCTACACAAATCTGTGCACTACATAATCTCAACCATCTCTCTTCCACTATGCATAACCTCAACTATCTCTCTTCCCCTACTAAATCTGGCAAACTAAAATCTTGCTGGTAAACTAAAGGCATTTTTTTCAACTGTTTGCTTTAAGGGCTTGCTCAAGAGAAGAGTCTCTGTCGTTTATGACAGAGATTGGCAAGTCTGTAATTACTGTTCATTTGCCTGCTTGTTGTTCACTTACTCAATGTTTAATACATTTGCCAGCTACTTTATTGCATGAGCCTCAGTCTGATATATTCTATGTATAGTGTATCTTCTTCCAATTTACCAAAGGTCACATGATGACAATATATTCCAGTCAGCCAGAGTACATTTGCGAGGTTTCTCTGCCTTATTCCTTCTACTAAAATGAATCATCTTACACTTTGCTATACTGAATTTAATTTGTCATTTATCCGTCCACTCTTGGAAGCCTGTTAAAGTCCGCCCATTTTTAGATGCAGTCTTCCACATTAACTTTACCCCCGAAATTGATGTAATCTGCATGTTTCGACACCATACTTCCAGTTTCCTAGTCCAAATCATTTATGCACATGGTGGACAACACTAATCCAAGCACAGGTCCAGACTGGACACCACTTCCCACTTTTCGCTAGTTCAATAAATTTCGCTCAACTCCTAATCCCAGTTTTCTCTTTTGCAGCCAACTTTTAATCTATTATGAAACCATGTCACCACAAGCCCAGGTCTTTGTCACAAGTCTCTTGTGTCACCTTATTAAAGGCGTTCTGCAAGTTTATGTAGAATAGCATAGTGATTATGTGACTGGATTGGTAATCCAGAGGTGGAACTAATGATCTGGGGCATCAGTTCAAATCCCACCAAGCACGCTGGGCAATTTTAATTGAATTAACTAAATCTGGAACCAAAAGCTAGGATCAGTAATGGTGACCATGAAACTATCGGATAGTCATAAGGGAAGGCAGCGACGTAGTGATAATGTCACTGCACTAGCAATACAGAGCCCAGGCTATTGCTCTAGGGACATGGGTTTGAATCCCACCACGGCAGATGAGGAAATTTGAATTCAATTAATAAATCTGGAATTAAAATCTAGTTGACTGGTGACCATGAAACCATTGTTGATTGTCCTAAAAACCCATCTGGTTCACTAGTGGCCTTTAGGGAAGGAAATCTGCTGTCCTTACCTGGTCTGGCCTATGTGATTCCAGACCTACAGCAATGTGGTCGACTCTTAAAATGCCCTCTGAAATGGCCGAACAAGACACTTAGTTGAAGGGCAATTAGGGATGGGCAACAAATGCTGGCCTAGCCAGCGATGCCCACAGCCCACAAACTTTTTTTTTTAAAAACCCATCTGGCTTACTAATGCCCTTCAGGGAAGGAAACCTGCCATCCTCACCTGGTCAGGCCTACGTGACTCCAGACCCACAGTAATATGGCCCTCTGAAATGGCCTAAAAAGTCACTGTTGTATTCAAGATGTCAGCATAACACCTTCTCAAGGGCAATTAGGGATTGGCAATAAATGCTGGCCTTGCCAGTGACACCCACATCCCATGAATGAATTTAAAAAAAAAATCACATCCACTGCATTGTCCTGGTCTACTCTTAGTTCAAAGAATTCAATAAGGTTGGTTCAACATGATCTTTCTTTTAGAAATGCATGCTGACTTGTTAAAGGTTCATCTCCAGATGTTTTGTTATCTGATCTTTTAGAAACAAATCCAGTATCTTTCCTACCATGGATGGATACATTTGCTGTTAGTCAGCCTTCATTATTCTTTTTCCCATTGAACATCTATACAGGGATACTACTAGTGCCTCTATCTCCATCCTCAAAGAAACCCATGGGCTCGGATTGAGATCAGCAGTGAAGGAACGATGCTCACTGTTCACCTCGCTGATGGCTGCCCAAAGTTTTCACAGGCTTTAGAGTGGAGACTTTCTCAAACCCAATGGCTGATTCAGCATGGCACCCTCTATGGGGGAAGTATGGCATCTGTGAGCAGGGCAAGAAGCAACGTGGCTCTTCAACCAATCAGATCGCAGAATCATCACATAGGCACAAAGAGTCTAAAGCAGGATGTATAAATTAGTATTTAAATTACGTACAGGAAGTAGAATAAAGATTGAGAGAGACAGGTGGGATTAAGGACAAGAGATAGACACTGCGAAAGTAATTTTAAAAAAATCTCCAACATTTCGAGACCTGGGTGGCCTTGTACACTAGTCACTGAAAGCAAGCATTCAGGTGCAGCAAGCAGTTAGGAAGGCGAACGGTATGTTGGCCTTCATTGCAAGAGGATTTGAGTACAGGAGCAAGAATGTCTTACTGCAGTTATACTGGGCCTTCAGGAGACCACATCTGGGAGTATTGTGTGCAGTTTTGTTCTCCTTACCTGAAGAAGGGTGTTCTTGCCATGGAGGGAGTGCAAAGATGATTTACTAGGCTGATTCCTGGGCTGGCAGGATTGACGTATGAGAGATTGGGATGACTAAGCCTACATTCAGTAGAGTTTAGAAGAATGAGAGGGGATCTCATGGAAATCTATAAAATTCTAACAGGACTAGACAGACTAAATGTTCCCTATGGTTGGGGCATCCAGAACCAGGGGTCACAGTCTCAGGATATGGGGTATGCCATTTAGAACGGAGATGAGAAATCTCTTCACTCAGAGGGCGATGAACCTGTGGAATTCTCTACCACAGAAGGCAGTGGAGGTCAAGTCATTAAATATATTTAAGAAGGAGATATATATATTTCTTAATGCCAAAGGGATCAAGGTACTCAATTAGACGATCAGCAATTTTGAATGGCAGAGCCGGCCCGAAGGGCTGAATGGCCTACCCCTGCTATTTTCTATGTTTCTATCAATTAACTTAAGGAATGAGACTCTACATTTGCAAAATTTAATTTTCAGAGCCAGAGAGATTGTTTAGCAGTACTCATCAATCACCACACTGGTAAAGCTTTACTTACTCCTGAATGCACCACCCCTAACCTTTTCTACCATCTTTAGAGGGGAAACTAGTAGTCAAGTACCTCAACTTCACGCCACTGCATGCCTTTCAATGCAGAGTTTATCAGCAACAGCTGCTGCAGTACACCCTGCGAACGAGTGGGAGACCTGCATCAGCAACTTTCAGAGTTCAGTGTTTAAATACACGTGCGGAAGCCTGATGTTGCTGTCCAATTTACTCCATAATAACCATGAGCGCTACTAGCCTCACATTATTGCAAAATCCAGGCAATGGTTTCTTTGTGTATCTGTGGGTGTAATACATCTGGACCTATGCTGAAGGAAGCGATGCTGCTGCTCACACACAGTATCAGGAAGTCTTTCAGTTTACTGAATTATGTAAAAACATGACACAATGGAATTCAGTCTTGGACTGATCTGAACCATTTCAATAAATATTAATGCCACTAGTTTACTGTCTGCTTTTGCTTCTGTGCATATTTAAATTGGAGCAAGAACTTAACCCATAGATTTAGCCTGGATGTTGTGTGTGTTATCTGCCGATTGGAGGGAACAACTTTTGTAGTATGGGAAACTTTAGAGACTTCAATTAAGAATGGAATTTTTTTTATTCTTTCATGGGACGTGGGTATCACTGGCAAGGCCAACATTTGTTGCCCATCCCTACTTGCCCTTGACACCTGAGTGGCTTGCTAGGCCAATTCAGACAGCAGTTAAGATTCAAATCACATTGATGTGGGTCTGGAGTCACATGTAGGCAGACCAGGCGAGGACAGCAGATTTCCTCCCCTAAAGGATATTAGTGAACCAGATGAGTTTTAATGTCAATCAATGATAGCTTCATGGCACCATTACGGAGACTAGCTTTTAATTCCAGTTTTATTAATTAATTGAATTTAAATTCCACCAGCTGCAGTGGTGGGATTTGAACCTCTGGATTACTAGTTCAGTGACATTGAACTATGCCACTGTCTCCCATTGATTCCATGTATCTAGATAACAGAAAAAAAAGTTAGAAATACACACATGGAATTTCAAAAAGGAAGTCTTCAAAAATCCTCAGAATTCTTTGAGGTGGTAATAGACATGGTAGGTGGAAGAAATGTAGTGTAAGTGGACTTTAGGAGAGCTTTCAATAAGATACCAGATAGGAGCTTGCTAGAGAAGTAGTAAGGGTTACAGAATTAGGGGGAGGGCAGCAAACTGGATTAAAATTTGGTTAGATGGGAGAAAAGAGTAGGAATTAAGGGCAGTTTATCAATTACAACCACATGGTTGGTTCCACTGTTCAACTTCCCACCTGACTGCAAGTTATGAGTTCAGCCCCTTGATTTTTCAAATAAACAGACAGCAACAGGTTTTCGTGTAGATTTTAAAAGCAGAAAGTCAATTGTTTATTGATCAATATGCCTAATCCCAAAATTGTCGCATCCGCATCCACTCACACATTCGTGCACACGCCCGCCCACACAGACAGAAAAGGGGAAAAGGAGGGTGACTATTAGTGCGGGGGTTGGAAGGTTACAATAAACCTGCTGAATTCTCTTGGAAATCAAGCAGGCCGGAGATGTTTGTAGATTTCTCTGTTGATTGAAGGTTCAGTTGAAGACGGTGGGTTACTTCTAGCTCTCACTGCTGTATAACGTAGATGTCAGATTCTGCAGCAGGGCATGTGTTTTCTGGCTTGGCCGGAATGTAAGCTGTTAGGATGTTGCTTCTTTTTCTCTCTCTCTCTCACTGGCTGTCTTTTTTTTTTTGAAAAGGTAAAACTGTTATCTCTCACCTCCTGTTAGAAGGCAATCTGGTCTCTTGCCCATGATCACATAATACTCCAAGACATGGCTACTCAACACCTTCAGTTTTAGAAGACGACATTCAATTGCGGAATGTTTTAGAATAGGTGCAGGATGGGTTCGATTAACACCTTTTAACTTTGCAGATTTGTCCTTTGTCTTTATCAGACAGTTTGAATACACAAAAGGCCAATCCCTTTTTCTTCGGTGGCCATTTTGGACCATTGTTCACTTTTTAAAATAAAGTTTTTTTTTAAAAAAGACAAAATCAGTTTTTCATAACTCTTCAGAGATCGTCCATGATTGTGTATCATTGCACTTCCGGCGTGCGTGACACAATCACTGGAAGTGAATAGAGGTATCCCACAGGGTTCAGTTCTGGGGACACTTCACTTTACGGTGCATATATATTATTTACATACAGGTCATGACAGAGTCATGTCCAGATTTGCTGATATCACAATACGAAGTATATTTAATCCTTTATGAGACCAAAGGAAATACAAAGGGATATTGATAAGACTGGGGAATGTGGGCTAAAAAGTGATGTGGGATTCAGTATCAGTAAGTGTGAGATACTACATTCCGATTAAAGAATAATACGGCAGTAATTATCTTCTGAATGGAAATAGGCTCAGCGCTGATGTAAAGAGGATGATTTGGGTGGTACAGGTTCACAGGAGATTAAAGACTGTGCTTCAGGTTGATAAGGCTACAAAAAAAAAAGCAACTAAGGGAATTCTAGGTTTAAACTCAAAAGGTATTGAATATACAAGCCAAGAACTAACAATAATCCTATAGAAAACCTGAGACCTCAGTTAACAGTATTGTATGCAGTATTGGACAGCACACAATAGGAAGGATAGAGGCTTTAGAGTGACTTCAATAGGATGCTGCCTGGTATGAGAAAACAAATACTGTACAAAGAAAAACAGGACTTTTCTCATTAGAACAGGTCCAATTATGAGCAATATAATAGAAGTGTTTATAACACTTAAAGAAAGGGAAAAGGCAGATAGAAGCAGACTGCTTCCAGTAGATGAGGGAGCAAGAATGAGGGAGAAGAGAAAGCAAGTTAAATGCAAGAGAAACAACTTCTCTTCACAAGAGAATCAAGAGGTTGTATCCACTCCTCTACCTAATCTACAAGCTGCCCACTGGCAACATTATCAGAAGGCACAGGGGCAGGTTCCACATGTATGCTGACAACACCCAGCGCTACCTTTCTACCATCTCTCTCAACTTCTCCATTTTCTCTGATACCAGCCTGCTTGTCCAATATCCAGTCCTGCATGATCTCCAATCTCCTTCAGGCAAACATTAGGAAGACTGAAAGCATCATTTTCAGGACCCACCACAAACTCCATACCCTAGCTACCAATTCTAGAAACATAGGAGCAGAAGTAGGCCATTCAGCCCATCGTGCCTGCTCCACCATTAAGTACGATCATGCATGATCATCCACTTCAATTACTTTTTCCACCATTCTATCTGCATATTCCTTTATGTCATTGGTATTTAGAAATCTGTCAATCTCTGCTTTAAACATACTCAATGACTGAGCTGCCACAGCCCTCTGGGGTAGAGAATTCCAAAGATTCACAATTGTCTGAGTAAAAACATTTTTCCTCATCTAAGTGGCTTCTCCCTTATTTTGAAATTGTGCCCCCTGGTTCTAGACTCCCCAACCAGGGAAACACCTTACTGTATCGACCCTGTCTATCCCTTTAAGTATTTTGTAGGTTTCAATTAGATCACCTCTCATTCTTTGAAACTCGAGAGAATACAGGCCCAGTTTCCCCAATCTTTCTTCATAGGACAGTCCCACCATCCTGGGAACAAGTCTGGTGAACCTTCGTTGCACTCCCTCTATGGCAATAATATCCTTCTTGAGGTAAGGGGACCAAAACTACACAGAGTACTTCAGGTGCGGTCAAACCAAGGTTCTACATATGATTGAAGCAAGACTTCACTACTCCTGTACTCAAATCCTCTTGCGATAAAGGCCAACATACCATTAGCCTTCCTAATTTGCTTGCTGCACCTGCATGTTAGCTTTCAGTGATTTATGGACGAGGACCCCCAGATCCCTTTGTACATCTGCACCTTTCTAATCTCTTACCATTTAAGAAATACTCTGCACATCTATTCCTCCTACCAAAGTGGATAACCTCACATTTTTCCACATTATATTCCATCTGCCACGTTCTTACCCACTCACTAAATCTGTCCAAATCCCCTTGAAGCCGCTTTGCATCTTCCTCACAACACACATTCCCACCTAGTTTTGTGTCATCCGCGAACTTGGAAATATTACATTTGGTTCCCACATTGACATATATTGTGAACAGCTGCGGCCCAAGTACTGATCCTTGCGGTACCCCACTAGTCATAGCCTGCCAATGTGAGAATGACCTGTTTAATCCTACTCTTTGCTTTGTGCCTGTGAACCAATCCTTAATCCATGCCAGTATATTACCTCCTATCCCATGTGCTTTAATTTTTCTAACCAGCCTCCTGCGGGGGACTTTATCAAAAGCCTTCTGAAAATCCAGGTATACTACGTCCGACTCCCCTTTATCAATTCTGTTAGTAACATCCTCAAAAATCTCCAACAGGTTCGTCAAACATGATTTCCCATCCGTAAATAAGTCCATGTTGACTATGCCCAATCAGATCATTATCCAAGTGTCCATTTATCACATCCTCTAGAATGTATTTTAGCATTTTCCCTACTACCGATGTAAGGTTAACAGGTCTGTAGTGCCCTGTTTTCTCTCTCCCTCCCTTCCTAACTAGTGGCATGACATTTACTACCTTCCAATCTGCAGAAACCATTCCAGAATCTATAGAATTTTGGAAGATGATCACCAACGCATCCACTATCTTCATAGCTACCTCTTTCAACACTCTGGGATGTAAAATATCAGGTCCCGGGGACTTATCCAACCTTTAGTCCCATTAATTTCTCCAATGCAACCTTATAATACTAATTTCCTTCAATTCCTCATTCTCCCTAGTCCCTTGGAATTCTAATTCTGGGAGACTTCTTGTAGCTTCCTCAGTGAAGACAGACACAAAATAATCACTTCACTTCTCTGCCATTTCTCTATTCCCCATTAGAAATTCTCCTGACTCTGCCTATAATGAACCCACATTTGTTTTAGCCAAACGTTTCCTTTTTATGTACCTGTTGAAGCTTTTACAATCCATTATGTTTGTTGCTAGTTTACATTCATATTCTAATTTTTTTTTTCCAGTTTCTTCATCCTCCTTTGCTATATTCTAAAATCTTCCCAATCCTCAGGTTACTACTATTTCAGGCAATTTTATAGGTCTTTTCTTTTAATCTTATACAATCCTTAACTTCCTTTGTTAGCCACGGTTGACTGCCTTTACTTTTGGAGTTTTTTGCCTTGAAGGAATGTACAGTTGCTGTAAACTATGTAATATTTCTTTAAAGACTATCCATTGTCTATGTACTTTCATACCTTTTAACGTATTTTCCCAATCCACCACAGCCAATTTGCCCCTCATACCTTCATAATTTCCTTTGTTCAAATTTAACTACCGCACTTTGAAACATAATGTAAAATTCTATCATGTTATGGTCACTCATCCCTAGAGGTTCTTTTACAACAAGATTATTAATTGGCCCTCTCATTACATATTAGATCTAAAATAGCTTGCTCTCTAGTTGGTTCCTCAACATACTGCTCTTGAAAACCATTCCTAACACACTCGCAGAAACTCGCCCTCCACAGCATTAGTGCTCATTATGTTTACCTAGTCTATATGCAGTTTGAAGTCACCCATGATTACTGTATTACCCATGCTACATGCTTCTCCAATCTCCTGATCAATACCATGCCCCACACTACCAATACTGTTTGGTGGCCTATAAACAACTACCAATGTTTGCTGCCCCTTGCTGTTTCTTAGCTCCACCCAAACAGATTCCACATTTTGTTCTTCCGATCGGAGATCCTCCCTTACTGATGTACTGATCCCATCCCTTAGCAGTGCAACACCACCTCCTTTTTCTTTTTTCCCCATCCTTCCTACATGGCAAATACCCTTGAATATTCAGTTCCCAGTCTTGGTCACCCTGTAGTAAAGGCCTGCTACCTGCTATGGGTCGCTCTTCCGGGTCCGGCTGGGCCGGGTCGGGTCGAACACATACAGCATTAACTGGACTTGAAAGGTTGTTTAAAAAGAAACTGATTCGGAACGTAGGTAAAGTGAACATTCCGGTGGTCGGGTCAGGCTCAAGCGCGGGAAAAAAATGGAGGGACTCGGGCCAGGTTGGGCTCACCAGTATCCAAAAATGGAAAACCCCATTCTCGCCACTGTTTCAGGCTGAACCAAACTGTTTGCAAGTTTTGTGTCTTACTTGACCCCAAGCCAAGCTTCCAATGCCATAACCCTCCATCATAAAGGCTGCCTACTTTCACCTCTAACATCGCCCACTTCTGTCCCTGCCTCAGCCCATCTGCTGCAGAAACCCTCATCCCTACCTTTGTCACATCCAAACTCAACTATTCTAAATCTCTCCTAGACAACCTCCCAACCTCCACCCTCCCTAGACAGTAACACATCAAAACTCCTGTTGGCTGTATCCCATCACAAACCAAGTCTCACTCACCCATCACCTGTGCAGTTGCTGACCTACACTGCCTCCCAGTCTCCCAACACTTCAAATTTTAAGTTCTCATCTTCATGTTCAAATCTATTCATTGCTTCACCCCTATCTCTAACCTTCTCGAGCCCTATAATCCTCCATGAACACTGAACTCCTCAGACTCTGGCCGCCTGCATACCCCTTCCTTTCGTTCCACCATTGTTAGCAGTGCCTTCACTCATCTAGTCCCTATACTCTGGAAAACCCTCCCTAAACCTCTCAACTCTCCTTTAAGATCCTCCTTAAAGTTCACCACTTTGACCAGCTTTTAATCAACCCTCCTACAGCTTCATTGCCCTGGCGTCCATTTTTGTTTGATTACACTTCTGTGAAGTGCCTTAGGACATTTTTTCTACATTAAAAGCATTCTAAAACAGCATCAAGAAGTTGTAATTATCAAGAAAGGTACTTCAAGCAACAAATGGGAATTGGCCACTGTAAATCATCAGTAGGACTTGACACACTGCTTGGGCTTAATGTAATTAGTGACCATCCAAGATGAAGACAAATAGCAAAACAAATTTGAGGTGGAATGCAAGTACCATTTCCATCAGTGATCTGCAACATTGTATTATTGATTACAGAAAACTCTGGCCAGATCTTCCATGCAGAGTATCGAACAGTGCTCCAGTGTTTGATAAAGCTTCCATGCAGAGCACAGAAAGTCATCTCTGAACTCTGATAACCCTATAACCTCAATGCTCACAATCCCCCCCGCCACCCAGAGACACAGCTTTCTTCACAGGCAGGAAAATACAGGACAGTATAAAATTCTCTCACTGTGCACTGGGAAAATATGTGCCAAGAGGAAACAAAACGAGCCATATATTCTTGGGACAAGAATATATGAGACCCAGACAAGCAAACTTGGAAGAATGTGTGTAGCATTTACCATTTAAGATCACAAGCATACTTCCCTCAAGGAAACTTAGAATGAAAATTTTGTGTGCATGTGTATATGCAGCCACTGACCTGTTAGATGTCTTGAAATATCCATCAGATACTTGGCTGAGATTTACATCTTGTTCTATGCAAATTGAGTTGGATCAAGTTCATCATTATTGAAATAATAACCATTTCAAAAAAGTCACTGCAATCAGTCATCCAGGAGTAAATAATGTTAGCTAGGCTACTAATATGCATTGTCATACAGCATATATTTGTTGCTTTCCCTTACATTGGCATTCTTGCGAATTGATCTGATGAGTGCAAGACGAAAAGCTTCCACAAAATGTCTGTTTTCAGCAATACTCAAGTTCTGTACTACCAAACGACTATTAATATGCATTTTGTTCACTGGAAAAGTTTGAAACATTATACAGACATAATAGCTCTGTTATTGCACTCTATGGTATTGTGAATATGTTTAACCTCCTCTGATTAAAAAAGCAGTCCAAATCATCCTAACTTACTTAGAAGAAAATGAATAAAATCAACTTCTTTGTAAGGCAGGTGGCATTTCTTGGGTTGCTGCGAACTGTAACTTGAAACACCTCAAAATGCTTTACATATTTTGAAGTACAGGAACTGCTGCACAGGAAACATTATAATTATTTTGTACTCCGATCTCGCAAACAGCAATGAGATGAATGATCAGTTAATTGATTATTGAGAATGCTGTTTGAAGGAGGAATGCTGTTGAGGCAAGAATGCCGATAAGGAGAACTCTGTTCTTTGAATAGACCAGAGGATCTGCAGTACTGAGGGAGTGTTGCACTGCTGGAAGTACCATCTTTTGGATCAGATGCCATAACTAAGATTCAGTCTGCAATGTCTGGTGAACGTAAAAGATCTTATGGCAATAATCAAAGAGCAGAGGAGTTCTCCAGGTGCCCTAGCCAACATTTATCTCTCAACCACCTTCATTAAAACAGTTTAATTTGTCACTTCTCATTGCAATTGTGGAACCATGCTGTGGCAGATTAGCTGCTGTTTCCCCTACACTACGGCAGTGACTACACTTCAGAACATAAGAAATAAGAGAAGTAAGCCATATGGCTGTTCGAACCTGCTCTGCCATTCAACACAATCATGGTTGATCTTCTGCCTCACTTCCACTTTACTACCCACTCCCCATTTCCCTTGATTCCCTGAAAACCTGTCTGTCTTACTCAGCCTTAAATATATTCAATGATGGAGCATCCTCAACCCTCTGGGGTAGAGAATTCCAAAGATTCACAACTCTATGAGTGAACAAATTTTTCATCTCAGTACAAAATGATCGATCCCTTATCCTGAAACTTCCCTAGTGTTCTAGATTCCCCAGCCAGGGAAACACCCTCTGTGTCTACCCTGTCAAAAACTACTTTATTGGCTTTGAAGTGCTTTGAGACTGCCCAAGGTCATGAAAGGTACTGCTTTCTTTCTCATCTGATGGACAGTACCTACAACTGTTCAGCACTCCCTCAGTAGTGCACTGGACTGAAGTCTAGATCATGAGAGATCCTTTAGTGCCCTTGAACGCACAACCTTCTGACTAAGAATCACTGCCACCAATTGAGCCATTTATTGGAGTGGATCCAACAGGGAACAGTGACTTTAGAACTATTATAGCATGATTTAGCCGTTTTTACATTGCACGGATACATGCAGTGGTTCCAGATGCGGAGCTGGCTGCAAAACAGCAGTAAATTTCCCTGTGCTCACAAAGGCCAATGTTTGGGAACACCCACTTTTACTAAGTCTTGGCAAATCTCAGCAAGTTTAATTTTAGGTACAGCTAGGTATCAGAGACCAACTCATCAGGAATCAACATCATTAGCAAATCTCTCACACGATAAAAGTGTTTTTTGTAAATAAACACTACCAAAAACACTACCATAAACGGTCAGTCAATTACAGCAAACATTGACTCCTATTCTTACATCTCAGTGACTGTCTAATGTTCTTAGAAACCTTTTCTTCTTTCACAATTTCTTAAAAACTAACCAGCTCCTTTAAAATGTAAGAACAAAGTTGCATTAAAAATTGACATGTATAATTAAATTAGTACTTAAACTTGATACCGACCTGTGAGGGGCAAGATTTCCTGGGGCGAGGTAAAGTCATATCGTATGGATTACAAATTCACTACACTGGCACACAGAAGAATTCACCCCCTGTTACAAATCCTTTACCATGCATGCTAAATATAAAGTAACAATACCAGTTAGACTTCAACTTCTCTAAAACAAAAGCAAAATACTGCAATGCTGGAAATCTGAAATAAAAACAGGAAGTGCTGAAAATATTCAGTCGGTCAGATCTGTGGAGACAGAAACAGAGTTAACATTTCAGATTGATGACCTTGCATCTGACACTGCCTGACCTGTTGAGTAATTCCAGTATTTTCTGCTTTTATTCCAACTTCTCAAAACTGGGTTAAAAACTAAGCTTAGGGAGATGACCGCCTTTTTCTATACATATGGATTTGTGTGTACAGGTGAAGACTGGGCATACAGCTATAAGTGGTTCGCCTCCAAACTCCCCAAAGCCTCTCAACTAACAAGACAAGACAGGAATGTGATGGAATACTCTCCACTTGCCTGGGTGGCTGCAGCTACAACACTCAAGAAGCTCAATACCATCCAGGATAAAGCAGCCCGCTTTATCAGCACCTCATCCACTAGCCCAGGGGTTTGCAACCTGCGACTCTAACATCTCATTTGTAGCTCCCAACCTTTTCCAGTTGGATCGCATTAACACGAAAAAAAGCCTAAGAATATTAAATCAAGAAAAGTAAGAGCTGTGTTTTTATTGTGGGGATAAAAACTTAATCATTCTGCTACACTTTACAGTTTCAAATGATTATTTTAATGAAAAACATCCTTCTCTAAATAAACCTGTTTGAGTGGTATAGCTACATCATGGTTATAAATAATGTCTTTGATTCAAGGAACAGGTTTTATGGTCGTGATATAGCTTTCTAATATAGCTGAATTGATAAAATTATTCTGAATGTGCTATTAGAAGTTTAAAAAAAAAATTCCAAGAATCAAAAGCCGAAAAAATTGTCTGAATTTTTTGCATCTTAAATTAAGATTTGCATCATGCAGACCCCCACCTGCCAAGAATGAGGCACATTGGTTTTGCCATATGAACATTGATTTTTAACTGTTGCTGGAGCGAGGAAATGACTTGAGCAGATCAGCCTTGGCTGGGAAAAATATTTGCAAACTAACAGATGGTGCTTGTGTAGACAAAGGACCATTCCCTGATAAATTCAACCCACAACAGATGCTGATCACCGGACAGTGAGGGGGTGGTGAAGCGCATTCCAGGGCTTGCTGGGGTGATGCAATCCACAGGGGCCAGGACTGGTTGGACCAGCTGGTCACATGACTAACTGGCTGTTTCAGGGTTTTTGAACTAGCCACAGAGTTTGAAAAGAAAGACTGTTTGCTCCTGGACTGAGAAGATCTCTCCTGTCTGCTCCCACCTCTTTCTCACAAGCCTCTGAATCCACTGAGACACATGAACCCCAAGAGAGAAAAGTCTCCTACAGTGAACAAGGTTTAAGACTAATACTGGGCCCCAACGAAAAGCAAGATTTACCTATAAACAAGACTCTACAGTGAGCTCGAAGAATCGTAACAAAAACTCCAGATATTGCCTCAAACTTTTCCACTTTATTTTTCTTCTGCTCTTTTCTGTCTCTATTTGCATGCATGCATTGCGTATACGTGCTACCGTAGGTAACCGAATTAGAGTTTAAGTTTAATAAATTTCAACCTTTCTTCCTTAAACCTAAGAAAGCTTGTTTGTGCTGGTTTCTTTGCCTTATAATTAATTGGAAAACAGTGAACAAGGATTCACCAAGGGGGAGCTAAAAACACGGTGCGTAGACCAGGTGAAGGCTGAGAGGGACCCCTAGACACCTTTCTCACCAGGTCATAACAGATTGTTTTAAAGATGACTTTACTGACAAAATTATAGTTTTGAAGAAAGTCAAAAAACGTGATAATGCAGAGTTAGGTCTATTTTAATTCTTTTTCTATGATACACAAATTTAACATATGTATTTCAAGTCCTCTGAAGAAGGAATTTTCCTCCACACAAGATCAGGGGGCAGGTTGTTCAACCTTGCCCGTCTAAGAGCGAAGTCCAAAGTACGGAAAGTGCTCATCAGGGAACTCCTCTTTGCTGACGATGCTGCTTTAACATCTCACACTGAAGAGTGCCTGCAGAGTCTCATCAACACGTTTGCGGTTGCCTGCAATGAATTTGGCCTGAACATCAGCCAAAAGAAAACGAACATCATGGGGCAGGACGTCAGAAATGCTCCATCCATCAATATAGGCGACCACGCTCTGGAAGTGGTTCAAGAGTTCACCTACCTAGGCTCAACTATCACCAGTAACCTGTCTCTAGATGCAGAAATCAACAAGCGCATGGGAAAGGCTTCCACTGCTATGTCCAGACTGGCCAAAAGAGTGTGGGAAAATGGCGCACTGACACAGAACACAAAAGTCCGAGTGTATCAAGCCTGTGTCCTCAGTACCTTGCTCTACTCTATAGTAGCGAGGCCTGGACAACGTATGTCAGCCAAGAGCGACGTCTCAATTCATTCCATCTTCGTTGCCTCCGGAGATTACTTGCCATCAGGTGGCAGGACCGTATCTCCAACACAGAAGTCCTCGAGGCGGCCAACATCCCCAGCTTATACACACTACTGAGTCAGCGGCGCTTGAGATGGCTTGGCCATGTGAGCCGCATGGAAGATGGCAGGATCCCCAAAGACACATTGTACAGCGAGCTCGCCACTGGTATCAGACCCACCAGCCGTCCATGTCTCCGCTTTAAAGACGTCTGCAAACACGACATGAAGTCCTGTGACATTGATCACAAGTCGTGGGAGTCAGTTGCCAGCATTCGCCAGAGCTGGCGGGCAGCCATAAAGACGGGGCTAAAATGTGGCGAGTCGAAGAGACTTAGCAGTTGGCAGGAAAAAAGACAGAGGCGCAAGGGGAGAGCCAACTGTGTAACAGCCCCGACAAACAAATTTTTCTGCAGCACCTGTGGAAGAGCCTGTCACTCTAGAATTGGCCTTTATAGCCACTCCAGGCGCTGCTCCACACACCACTGACCACCTCCAGGCACTTACCCATTGTCTCTCGAGATAAGGAGGCCAAAGAAGATTTTATTATATGTGCAAATTATGCATTCTACAAGAGACACTTGACAATTTGGCAAAGTATTGAGTTTAGAAATCCTGATTTTTTTGTCTTGCAGTTCCCCGTATTTTAGGCAATTTTTTTTTTTTTTAAAAAGGCTTTTCAGGTTTAAAAAAAGATTGCACACCCCTGTACTAGCCTAAACATCCACCCATTCCATTACCAGCATTTTGTGGCTACCATATGCACTGCAGCAATTTACCAAGACTTCTTCGACAGCACTTTCCAAACCCTAGAACACGGACAGCAGGGGACCACCACCGCCTCCAAGTCAGAAACCATCCTGGCTTGGACATATATCAGTGTTCATTTAATGTCATTGGATCAATAGCTTGGAACGCCTTAACTAACAGAATTCTTGGAGCACTTTACCACACTGACAGCAGCGGTTCAAGAACTTCCACATTCTAGGGACAACTGGGAATGAGGAAAAAAAACCTGTCAGCCCTCCTAGCGACCCACACATCCCAAGAATGAATATTTACTTTTGTAAGTAAATCAAAAACTCTCCACACTCATGAGCTGATAATAGCAAAAGTTTAACTTTGAATACTAAATAAAGAAAAGGATAACCGGTAGCAAACTAAACATACGCACAACCAACCATTCCTGTATCCCTACATTATGAAAGGTGATTATCCAACAAAAGACATTCTTTGCAGTACCAAAATAACTTGTGCGCAAGCTCTTGCCTTTCAAAAGTTACGAAACTGGCTTGCAGCCTGCTTCTAAATGTTGAATAAAATGGAAATAAAAAATACAGCCAATAGTTTCAAAATTCTTAAAACAAATTGTAAATTCCCTTTAAGTACAGAAATATTACCACAGCCCTCAAAACATTAAGCTGTGCATAGACACTGCTTTTTAATGATTACAAATATGAAACAATAACTACACTGAAACTGTTAGAACATTGTGTGGAAAGCAGTTTAACCAGATACAAATCTATAGGAACAGTGTATAATATTTATTTTCCACTAATGGGAAACTTGAAAAGGAGGTACTTATAATCAGTGTTTTATTCTATTGAAGTACATTTTAACTACATCCAGATTACAGAGTAAATAAAAAAATTAAAAGCCATACCTTTCCTGTTTTAAAGCATATTCAAGCATTTTAATTCTTCTAACCAAATCCTTCTTCAAGTTTTCCTGGCCTTTCCTCTCTCCTTGCAAGAAAGAAATCTGAGCCTGAAAGGAAAAAGAGGAGGATCAAATACCTAACCTCAAAAGTAGGGAAAAAGGTGTAGGTTAGCACATTTCTAATTTCAAAGCAATGAAAACCTCTCTCTAGCAGGGTAAAAATACAAAAAAGTAAAAATCAATGTACATGGTGTCAATACAGACCATTAAATATCTTTTTAAATCAAAAATTCAATCTCAGGCAATAAAAGATTAACCACATTCAAATTTCAGTTAAAAAATCTTTAGTTTATAAAAGGTAAGCATATCGGCAAGGACACATTTCAGGTCAAAGTTGCTGTACACCAAATCCATGAACATTTCTTTATAGTGGAGAATGAGTGCCTTCTCACAGGAAGCAAAACTGTGAAAAATATGAATCTATTCAGCCCTCAGTGAGAAGCTCTGGGTTGAGTTGAGTCATGCAGAGCAGTGCCCTCATATTTCCTGCCAATAATTTCATACCTATGGAATAAATTGATGGATGATTACTTAACGAGAGCCATTTTAATATTCCTTCCGAAGAAAAATGTACATCAACCAAGCTGACTAGCCTGACGCAAGTAGTAATCGGTTGCTCATGTATCAGGGTATTTATGTTGCATGCATAAAACAGAGCTTAGATTAAAGCCGATTCATACAAAGTAGAATGTATATCTTAGAATGGATAGATTTTTATAAATCTTGAAAAGGCATATGTGTAAATCAGTGGCTAAAAATTCCAAATCATGGGCCATAAAAATGATATTCACACGACAATTCAGTGCAAGCAGCAGTTTACATTAAAAGGGTGTCAGCACAGAGAACCCCCTGAGCCAAGGCATTTTGTCAGAGAAATTAATAACCCCGGAAGAAGCTTTTTGATCAACAGGACCCCAATTTTTTACGACACTCTATAAAGTGAAATTAGCTAGAAAGCAATTTCTGTGGAGTTATCCTCTTTCTTTCCCACACATTCTCAACAGACAGGGATTCAATCCACAGGATTAATCCCAGCAGGACTTTTACAAGGTTCGATAGATAGTCATGATAACTGACTATATTTCAGACAGACGGCGATCCCACGTGTAATATGCAAATTTTTTTCAACAAGAAATGCTAAACAGCAGGCACAATGGAGTTAAGATACAGTAACTGATCTCATGACACCGGAAGACTGAGGTTTGAAATTTGCAGTGCCAGCTAGATATCAGTCAGTTCACCGACACAAACTTTAAAAAAAAAGCAGCAAAACAGAAAGCAGCTGAGCAGTATTAATGGGAGTTAACACTGTCACACAATTGACCAAGATGAATGCGGTTACATTACCTCAGCCCCATTATGTGTGAAATGAATTGGGATTAATAAACTTAATTAGGATGAAAAGAGCAGTGTCAGTTTCACACTCACAACGGGTAGGAGGCAGGGCAGAGGAAATGTTTGTGACACAAACCAGAGGAAAATGTGGCGAGAGAGAAATTCTGTACCCATATAACCAAGATGCTATGACATGCATCACTGTCAATCTTGTAGCTCCATTCTCAATAATCTGCTGACATATAGCACCTCAATGTAGAAAAATGGCCCAAAGTGCATCATAAAGATGCATGGGGTTAAAAAAAAGGATAGCGAACCAAAGGTAGGACACACCAAATGCTTAGTCAAAGGAATAGGTTTTGGTGTGTGGTGGGGGGGGGGGGGGGGGGGGCGTGAGAGAGGGGGTAGCATGGGGAGGTTATTTCCACAGTGTAGGACATTGGTGACACATAATGGACAGAAATGGGATATGCAATTAAGTGAAATGGAAAGATTGCCAGAAGCTGTCGCTACTTAGGGATAGGGAGCAGCACAACCATGGACTGTTTTAAGCGTAGGGATGAGAACTTTAATTTTGAGGGCTGAGGGGGCTGGAAGCCAATGTGGGGCAGCAAGAATGGGGGCAAGGAGGTGGTGATGAATGAACAGGCCATTGTGGGAAAGGATACAGGCAGCAGAGTATGGTCAGCTGAAGTTTTCAGAGCATGGAGCAGAGACCAGCTAAGAATGTGCTGGAGTGTCTGAGTCTAAACCAACAGATGTCTCTGCCAGGGTTTCAGCAAATGAGTTAAGGTTGTAAGTAGGCAGCCTTTGGGGTGGAGAGGATATCATATTGGAAGCTCAGCTTAGGGTTGAACAGGACACTGAGGTTATGAACAAGCTGGTTCGCCTGATGTGTTACAGAAGACACTAGAGCTAGTCACGAGGATACAGGAGCATGGCCCTGGCCAAAGAAGACTGCTTCACTCTTTCCAAAGTTTGGCTGGAGGAGCTTATGGCACACCCAGGACTGGATGCTAAGACAAGCAGTCCAACAGCACAAAGGCAGTGGAGAGGCAGTGCTAGGTGCCAGTGCATATGCAGAAACTGATTCATATCTTGCCAAATGGTGTCATCAAGGGGCAGCACATAGATAAAAGGGATGGGAGGTTAAGGATGGACCCATGAGAAAGTCTGACAGTGACAGTACAGGCCTGGGAAGGGAAGCCAGTGCTGGAGATGTTCTAACAACTAGCAAATACAGAAGTGGAATCAAATGAGAGCAGCTCCACTCAACTGGACAATAGAGAACAGGTGTTCATGTGGTTGGCTGTGCTGAAGGGTGCAGAGAAGTTGAAAATGGCAAGGAGGGAATGACATACTATAGTCACAGAGAATGTCATTTGTGGTTTTGGCAAGAGCCATTTTAATGCTGTAGAAGAGGTGGACATCTCATAGAAGGGATTCAAACAGGGAGTTGGAGAGATGTGCTTATAACTGGGAGATGGCAACACGTTCAACAACTTCAAAAAGAGTCAAGGAAGATTGGAGATAAGGCAATAGTCAGTGAGGACAGTGAGTTTAAAGGTGGGGCTTCTGAGGATGGGGGTCAAGGATTAGATTAGAGATACAGCACTGAAACAGGCCCTTCGGCCCACCGAGTCTGTGCCGAACATCAACCACCCATTCATACTAATCCTACACTAATCCCATATTCCTACCAAACATCCCCACCTGTCCCTATACTTCCCTACCACCTACCTATACTAGTGACAATTTATAATGGCCTATTTACCTATCAACCTGCAAGTCTTTTGGCTTGTGGGAGGAAACCGGAGCACCCGGAGAAAACCCACGCATACACAGGGAGAACTTGCAAACTCCACACAGGCAGTACCCGGAATCGAACCCGGGTCCCTGGAGCTGTGAGGCTGCGGTGCTAACCACTGCGCCATGTCAGTTTTTAAAGGGAGGATGACAATACCTAAGGAGAGGGGACTATTTACATCAGCGAGCATGGAATCCACAAAGGAACGTTTTGTGGTCAGGAATTTGGTGGGAATGGGATCAAGGGAGAAGGAAGCAGGCCTCAGACCAGAAGAGCATGGAAATTTCTTACTGTTGAATAATTGGCAAAGCTTTTGGAGGAAAGTGTCTTTTATAGACATCCTGTTGCTAAGCTTATAGGTAGGCCCCAAAGGGGTCCAAATGTCAATTCAGATGATGAATATAGCGAAAGATTGCCATATATTCTCCAGTCCAAAATCCTTCTGAATTAAGACAATGTTATCGAATAAAGGCAGGTCATTAAAGTTCAGACAATAATTTACATCACAGAATCATTAGACATCTCTCAGTTCACATTTCATTCAGGCCTCACTTAACTAATACTTTGCATACAATTAAATTAGAACTTAGGTTAAAAGCTTCTGCTGCCCCACCTGATCTACGTATCAAAGTGTCAGAGAATGTGGATGAACCACAGAATTGTTTCAGCACAGGAGGCGTCCATTCGGCCCACCATGTCTGCATCAGCTCTTCAAATGAGCAATTCACCTAATGCCATTCCTCTGCCTTCTCCCCATAACCCTGCACATTCTTCTTTTTCAGATAACAGTCTAATTCCCTTTGAATGCCTCAATTGAACTTGCCTCCACCCCACTCTCAGGCAGCGCATTCCAGATCCTAACTACTCGCTGCGTGAAGTAGTTTTTCCTCATGTCGCTTTTGTTTCTGTTGCCAATCGCTTTAAATCTGTGCCCTCTCGTTCTCAATCCTTTCATGAGTGGGAACAGATTTTCCCTATCCATTCTGTCCGGACCCCTCACAATTTTGAATCAGAACAGTTTCATGTCCCTGCCACTTTATAGACAATTACTGAAGTTAACTTTAGAAAGGGTATATGTGAATTAAAGTTACTTTAAAATAAAATGCATGAACCTTTTCCTATTTGATACAGTATGAAATCTCTGCTTTTGTCAGTCATCTCAAATTTTCCACCCTGGCCTGTTGTCCTCCAGGCAATATTCCTCCTTTGCTCCAGCAGCATGGAGGAACATCTGATCATCACAATCCATATCTATTCCTAAATAGAACATCCACAACTAGATATTCAGGCAACTTCTTGAAAAAGAACTACTATTGGCTTATATTGTAGGACTGTATTCATTGGAAGCAATTCAATATATTAAGGATGTTGGTGCTTTAAATTCATTCCATTTATATTGTGAGACTGAATTCAGGGCATCCAGAAATCTAACTATAAAAACAGTATTTATATTAGCTACTCTGCTGTGCTTACCTTCTGCAATTGTCAAATTAAAAGGCAGAGATTCAGATTTATGATTTTCATAGAAAAGTACCAGAGAATTTGATTCCCCAAAACACTGATTAAAATCTAGAATCTTATAAAAATCAAGCTTACTTAGCTAAAGAAAAAACATAAATAAACCACTGTCTTATATCTAAAAAAATGAAAACATCACAATTCAATCCTCAAAAGACCAGTAAAATCCTATGTTGTAAAAACAGAATTTAACAGTCACTAATTAGTGCTCTGGAGTATGGGTTTATTATCCTCTCAGGAGCCATATACACTAAATACTCATTTAGTATTGGAATTATGTATAGACCTAATTTCATGAGTTTTGCCGATGCTGGTAGGCTGTTTGAAATTAAGAATTCTATGGACTGATTCCCCCCCCGGTATACCACACAGGTATAGAAGTTACAAACACACTGGCTACGAGATGAATAAAATCTTTGGGATCAATGCCACTTTTTTTTCCTGTTCAGTTTATCAGCAAAATGCCCAATATAATACAAGTAGGCAATTAGGCCTTTTGCGCCTGCTCTGCCATTCAATAAGATCATGGCTGATCCACCTCAACTCCACCTTCCTGTACTATCCCCATATCCCTCAATTCCCTTAGTATTTAAGAATCTATCGATCTCAGTCTTGAATATACTGAACGACTGAGCATCCATAGCTCTTTGGGGCAGAAGATTCCAAAGACTTACACCCCTTTGAAGAAATTTCTCCTCATCTCAGTCCTAAATGGTTGATCCCTTATTCTGAGTCTGTGACCCCCCGTTAAAACTCCCCAGCCGGGAGGTGGGGGGGGGGGGGGGGGGGGCAGGCACATCCTCCCAGCACATATCCTGTCCAGCCTCTGAATGTTATATTTTCCACGAGATCACGCCTCATTCTTCTGAACTCGAGAATACAGACCAAATATACTCAATCTATCCTCATAGGACATTCCCCACATCCCAGGAATAAGTTAAGCAAACATATGCTTCACTCCCTCCATGGCAAGTATATCCTTCCCTAGGTAAGAAGAGCAAAACTGTACACAGCACTCCAGGTGTGTCTCATCATATAATTTAATAAGACTTCTTTACTCTTAATACTCTAATCCTTTTGTAATAAAGGCCAACATACTGTTTGTTTTCCAAATTGCTTGCTGTACCTGCATGTTAGATTTGTGTACAAGTACACCCAAGTCCCTCTGAATACCAACATTTCCCAAGCTCAGTTAAAAAATATTGTTTTTCTATTTATCCTAAAGTGAATAACTTCACACTTCTCCACATTATATTCCACCTGCCATGCTCCTGCCTACTCACTTAACTTGTCCAAATACTTTTGCAGCCTTCTTGTATTCTCCTCACAGCTTACTTTCTCACCTAATTTCGTATTAAAACTTTGATACAGTACACTCAGTCCCCTCATCTAAGTCATTATAAATTGTAAGTAGCTGCGGCCCCAGCACTGAACCTTGCTGCGCCCCACTCGTAACAAGACTACCAACTTGAAAATAACCTTTTTATTCATGCTCTGTTTTCTGTCCATTAACTAATCCTCAATCCATACTAATGTATTACCCCCAATCCCATGAAACCTAATTGTGTAGTAGCCTCTTATATGGCACCTTACCAAATATTTTTTGAAAATCCAAACAACTACCTCCACTGGCTTCCCCTTATCCACCCTACTAGTTACAACCTCAAAGGAACTCCAACAGATCTGTGAAATACGATTTCCCTTTTATAAAATCCTTGTTAACTCTGCCCAGTCATATGAATTTTCTAAGTGTCCTGTTATGATGTCCCTAATAATAGATCCTACGACTGATGCCTTTAGTTTCTGGTTTTCTCTCACCCGCTTTTCTTTGAATACTGAAGTTATGTTTGGTAAGCTTCCAGTCCACAGGACCACTCTTAAATCTAGGAATTCAGGAAGGTCAAAACCAATGAAATCCACTATCTCAAGTCACCCCTTAAACACTAGAATATTTATGAGGATCCAGGGGATTTATCAGCTTTTAGTCCTATTAATTTCTACAGTGTTAATTTTCTACTAATACTAATTTAAGTTCCTCATCCTCACTAGACCCTTGGTTTCCCAGCATTTCCCAACAATCTCTCTGGCAGAGACGTGAAAGCTGTTAATAAAAAACACTAATGCTAACTGCGCAATACTGATCCTAAATTGGCCCAGAGATATAGAATTAAGCATGTAAGAATCAAGCATTTTACAACATTAGATTCCGTGTTACAGTTCAGCTTGAAGCAAAAATCTGAATTTATCTTTCCTTTAGTATCTTCAATACCTGTATATAGGTCACCTCTCAGCTGTTTCATTTCAAGAATGAAAAGCCCAGGTTTCACCAGCCTTTCCTCATTTCAGACTAAGCATCAGTCTCATGGCTCTTTCTTGAACCACCTCCAAAGTTTGAACATCCCTTGTATCTGACTTGAAATGAATATGGAATTCAAGTGCGTTCTGCATAGGGCACCTCACTGAGTATGATTTCTTCTTACTTATACTCTGCCATATAGTTCAGCATTCTATTTGCTCTGCAGTGATTGGCCAGGTTAAGCATTGAGTTTACTGAAATCCCTTGGTGTCTCAAATTCATCTTTAGCTATTTCAACATTGTTCATGGAGTACATTTTACTTCCCATGTGCACTATATTACAGTTGTCTATATTAAATTCCATGCACCATTATTCTAGATTACATTACGAGGTAGTGTTGAGGTTATGTTACAGGACTAATAATCCAGAGGCTGAGAATTCAAATCCCACCATGGCAGTTCAAGATTTGAAATTTGATTTAAAATTTTAAAAAAAATCTGGAAATGAAAAGCTTGCATCAGCAAAAGTGACCATGAAAAAGCAGACTGTCATAAAAATTCAACTCATTTGCTACTGTCCTTTAGAGAAGGAAACCTGCCATTGTTATCCAATCTGGCCTGTTGTGACTCCAGTTCCACTCCAACGATTTAGTCTCCTGAAGTGAACAGTTGTATCAACTGCTCAAGGCCAACTACAGAAGGGGAATAAACGCTAGTGTTGCCAGCAACACCCCATACCCTAAGAAAAAATCTGTAGTTCCCAAATTGCCTTGGTTTTGCTTGTAAATTTGATCAGTTTGCATTAAGCGTCAGAGTCCAAGGCATTAAGGCTGCAAGCTCATGGCTAAGTGTGGGCTTTATCGAGACTAATAAATGGATAGAAAATGTTATTGTAGAGGTGTACAGTAGGGAAATAAATGAAAATAATAAGGCCTCAAAGGTTTTGAAAAGAATTTTGAGAGATGTGCTCAAAACCAGAAGTTGTTAAGTATTTTTTGATGGATTTAGACTTTTTCAACCCGTTAGATGTTTCCTGAATGTTTGGTGAGAGACATTAAAATGACATACATTAATATGCAACGAAGCAACAGTTCAGTATTTACGAGGTATCTGCTAAAGTTTAAGTAACTATTCTTAGGTACGAAATGACAGCACAGCTTGCAGGTTTCTACAGTAGGCAACAGAACTGGTGTACAGTGCATCATCTTATTCGTAACTGTCAAAAATAGCGTAGGAGGCATAGAACATGACAAAGTTAAAACATGCCTCCTAGTGGTTTGCCACATACTGATAGCATCCACTGAAACATATAAGATGTACTGTCTAACCATTAGTAATGTGACAGCATGCATGTCTCAGCATTAGGGGAAGTGCAGAAAAAGTGCAAAATTAAAAGCTGATGTCCACATAAAGAAAAATGACATGCTGTATAAAAAAAGCACATTTACTAAGGCCCATAAAATTTGGATTTAAAACATTATCTGTTACCAACATTTCAAAAAAATTCATTTCTGCATTATAGCAAATGAAAATCAATAACCACAATTCAACTGATCCATTTTGTTCAAGCTGTATGTCTACGTCATGTTAATCTTTTAGAGAATTGCACATTTATCCCAATATTCTATACAGGTTTGTGTAATTGTAGTTGAATGGTCCATTTTTTTTTCTAGCGGATATTGAACAGAAATGTATAATTTATTAAAAAAAGGCTGAAACCAACCAGTTTTGAAGTGAGGATTCTCTAACATGTGTGCACACAGGGAACAACCTTGTGAATGCCTACTTTTGTCTTGGCCCCTTTCATTTAGCAGAATCAAGATAGGATTAGTTAACAATACACATCTGCATATTCTTTTTTCTTTCTTTCTTTTGGGCCTCCTTATCTCGAAAGACAATGGATACGCGCCTGGAGGCACTCTCTACATTTCAATAACTAATCATACTGAGTTATTAAAACATAATTTTAGGAAGATCAGCATCTTTAAGACTAAGCCAATCTCCATTTGTTTTATTTTGTTGGAACCAGTAAGCGGCATTTGCCACAAAATAACCCCAATTTCTGACAAGTGCCCCTTTAACACATAGGGCACCATTAAAACAAAATGGCTTACAAAACCTACAACCTACCTAGGATGAGAGACAGACCACGAGCACGAGAACAGAAAGTAATAAAAAGAGCTTGCATTTATTTAGCGTCTTTCACGACTTCAGGATATCCCAAAGCACTTTACAGCCAAGGAAGTACTTTTGAAATGTAGTCACTGTTGCAATGTAGGGAAATCACAGAATCTCAGGATTGTTACAGCACAGCAAGAGGTCAATCGTGTCTCAATGGCTGTCCAAAGGGGCAATTCAGCTAGTGCCACTCCCTGCTTTCTCCCTATAGCCCTGCACATTCTTCCTTTTCAAATAAACCAATCCCTCCTTGCATGCCTCGATTGAACCTGCCTCCACCACACTCAAGCAATGTATTTCAGATCCAAATCACTCACTGAGAAAAAGTTTTTTATGTTGCTATTGCTTCTTTTGCCAATTACCCTAAATCTGTGCCCCCTAGTTCTCAATCCTTCTACCAATGGGAACAGTTTTTCCCTATCTACCCTGTCCAGACCCTTCGTGATTTTGAATAACTATCAAATCTCCCCTCAACTTCTCCAAGGAAAGCAGTCCCAAGTTCTCCAAGCTACCACGTAACTTAAGTGTGACAGCTAATCTGCGCACAGCAAGGAGATACATTAACAGAAAATTTGTTTTAAATGTTTTGAGGGATAAATATTGGCCAGGATATCAGGAAGAAATGGTCCCATGGGATCTTTAACATTCAATTGAGGAGACACACACTTCTCAGTTGAATCTATTAAAAAAAGAGAGCACCACCAACAGTGTAGTACTCCCTCTGCAATGCACTGAAGTCAAAGACAGGGTACAGCAAATAATACCTGGAATGAGGGGCTATAGCTTTGGAGAAAGATTGAAAAATTGTGGTTTCCCCTTACTGAAACACAGAAGCTAATGAGATCTACCAGAGGCTTTCAAAATTAGTAAAGATTTTAAGGATGAAGAGAAAGAATGTTACACAGGTTGGAAAATCAGTTTTTAAAAAAGGGGTTTAGACTGAGGATGAAGGAACTTAGAAGATATTTTTTCACAGAGAGTAAATAAGACATCAAATACTTCATTACAAGTGGCTATTGATAAAGATGTCTCCAAATGGAATTGGATAGGTAGTTTTAAACAAAAAGGACACAGGTAAAGATGAGAAAGATGGGATGAGAGAAAATAGCTCCCATTGAAAAGCCAGCAAAGGTGCAATAGGCCAATGGTACAGTAGATGACATTCAGAGGCTGGGATCGAGACTTATTTACTGGGACAGAAAATAGGAACTAAGCATCCAATCAGTACAATAGCTGATCTGGGAGTGCAGTGACAACAGCCAAAAAAGCGGAAATATGTTCCAGTCTACAGCACAATGAAAAGCGCAAACTTTTTAAATAAAGGAGCACTGGCAGAAAAACAATAAACTGTTGCAGAAGTGCTTAAGGACAGTGTAAGCAGTTTCCACTTATATGATGAAAAAGTGAGTGAAACTCCAGAGACAGGCACAAACTTGTTTTCAGAACTGAGATGCAACACTCCCCAGGGGGTCTTAAAGCATTTTGGCATGGAGTATAACAGGAAACTTCACAAACATGGGAGTTATTTTAATTGTTTTGCAAGCATAAACTCACACCTACACTCAATACATTTAAAAGTTAACAGTTGGGTGAAGAATTCATACCTTAAGCATACATACACAGAGCTCTACCTTGTAGCCAGGTAGTACAAATTAGTATCTACAGTGTAATGGAGGGTTCAACTGAAATGAATTGCAACTTGATTGTAGTTTCACTTCTGCCTCTTCCACCCTTTAAATTTCTAACAATGTAAAGATGGAGGTTCACACTTGGATTGCCTGGGACGCAGGCACAGGTAACCCTCTTATACCTTCCCAAAAAGATTGTCCTTCACATATGATAGTGGACAAGTGCAGAATAGGTAATACCAGGTGTCAGTGAACACCAATCATGCACTGTCCAGGATCCACTGGGTAGCAATCAAGAACAGAACAAAAGCCTGAGACAAACGATCCTACTGCCTCTTGAACTGAAATCACCTAATTCAACACGAAACAGGGGTCAGTGGAAGTTTTATATTCTATACTCATAATAGGCATTGTTCAAGAAGCTGGTGTTAAATATTTTCCCCACCATAGAATCATTTTTGTCCTGCCAAAATAGTACCACTTTGCCAGTTTAAAAGAGCAAAGTATGAAGCAAAATGCTAACAAACTTTTAAATTTATTTAAAAAAATAAACTTGTACAAATTGATGTTAATTAGAATTAATTAGACCATCTGCCTCAAACCACAAATCTTTACAGTACTTGGCAGTATAATCTTGATGCTATGTGTTACAAGTAACTGGATTGTGTCATTTTAAGCAGTTTTGAAGTGACAGTTGTATATTGGCAAATCAAGAGATCCTATACAGTAAAGACAAATTTACATTCTACCCTTGATGAAAAAAATAAAACCCTGTACGGAGTTACTGTTAGATATGGGGCTACCATGAGTGCTGAATAAAGAATAGGTGACCCGCACACCTAGTGACGGACAATTAAGTTTCAATTCTCAGAGACAATTAAGAGAAAGAGAAAAAATGTTAAAAATGAGTCAAGCAGAATTGCTTAATTTTGCTACTTGTTTTTTTTAAAAAAAGTCAGCCTAATAGAAAAAACTTCAAAAATAACCATTTTTGGCAAAACCTAAAAGCAAAATGAACATTCACAATAATTTTATAGTCTACAGATTGAAAGTTTCTTACGGCATTGTTCAGATATTTTGTGTTATGGTACCTCTCTTCCTGTAACTAGCTTGTCTATTCAAGAAATGAAGCCCAACCACCAAATCTGCAAATCACCTCAACTTACAAAGTGAATAATTTCACAAAACTACATATGGAGGTGAGAAGAGGGGTATGCCAGAGCCTCAGTTGGGAAGGGATAGGGGCTGAGTTCATAGGAATTGGACTTTAGCAACTACATGCTGTTTATGCTCAATATATGAATTGTCATTCACTTTGCACGAACCAGTTACAAGTGAAGGATATGAATTTTTTTTTAAACTTTGTAACTGGGAGATATTTCTAACTTCTCCCATTAGGAGAAGCAGGTTCAAAATCAGGACGCAGGTCACCTTGACCCATTATCCATTTCACTTAAGCTACTGATAAGCTGTCTATTTACATAGACAATTATAGAGCACAGCCTTCTACTTTTGGGATTCAGCTTCCTCCCCACTCACTCAATTCTTTATTTTGGCTGTCCTTTTCCTCTTTGTTTCTCCTGACTGTTATCCAGTTTCTGCCACTCATGCACTTCTTCCCATTTCCCCAGTTTCTTTGGGGGAGTGGGCGGGGGGTTGATTCAGTCCCTCTGAGCAGGCACTTTGCTCTCAAATCTCTTTTTGGATAATTCAAAGCATGGTTAAAGCAGATCAGGTGGGGAGTAGGGCCCATAAATTCTAATAACCACACAATTAAAAACAAGGAAGTGGTGAACAGTGGCCAGATGTACACAACAAAAATGCAAGATGCGATGATCATGAAGCTACTACAATATAATACAATGTTAGGCAAAGATGGACAAATATATACACAGGTTCACAAAGTATCTTTTTAAAATAAATACAGACTATAAACTGTCTGAACGTCATAAAGTTGAATCAGGTAAAATACTGTACTATCAACTGCAGCAAATATTTAAGTTTCCCTTTTAATTTGTTGCCAAACCTGAAAAAGAATTTCCTAGCTATTTTTGGGAAACCTATCACAATTAAGAGTATGGCTACCCGACCCGACATGTGTCGGGTTCAGGTCGGGTCGCTCTTCCGGGTCTGACATTCGGGCTCGGGTCGGACACACTATCACCACCTCCGGTACGTGGCTCCAATCTTAATGTACTTTTAAAGCAACCTTTCAAGTCCAGTTACAGCTTTTGTCGCTTATCTGCACAAGCTTAAAAAGTGAAAAACGGAAGCTAGGTTAACTGAACATTCCAGTGGTCGAGTCGGGTTGGATACGGGAAAAAAAATGAAAGGACTCGGGTCGGATGCGGTTCTGTGGGGCTCGGGTCAGGTTTTATTTGCAGACCTGAGCCAGCCTTTAATCACAATTATCTACACAGCTACGGACTGGGTGCCTTTTTAAAAAAATATATAAACTAAAACAATTATTCTCAGCTTACGGTTAGCTGTTTCTGTAACCTGTTATGGCTGAGGTTTGAGAGGAACTGCGTAGAAGTGCTAACTTTTCTTACAGTTGTGACATGATAGAAAATGAGGGAACTTTTAAAAACTGTTGCCACTGTCAGTGACTTACAGCTCAGCAGCACACGTTTGGAAGCATTGATGTTACACAGTTGCAGCAAGGGGCTATGGGAAGTATCAACTGCAGAGAAGGAATCAGACAGAGGTTGGAGGACTCTGGACACTAATGCAATATAGAGACCCAGTTGACTGATGGTTCCTAAAAATTGTAGTCTTTTACATTCGAAGCACAGTCCAGCACATGCATGCTTGGTTCATATTCAGCATATGAAAACGCAACGCAAACTGACCAGGGTGCACTATGCTGCATGTTTGTGGGGTAAGGAGAGGAAGCTGTTGTGATTTTGGATTGGTGGATCAGTGTGGCTGGAATATGATTGCAGGATGACAAACCCTGGATTCAGAGATGGAAGAGATGGTTGGAGGGTCTAATGCTTGACAAATTAATTGCGACTGGCATGCAATTTAAATCACGAGACCAGCCCACAGATGCTGTTCTAATAAATAAATGTACTTCTATGTTGCCATCAAAAATGTCTCAGCATTTTACACAATTTTCATTGCAGTGACTTAAGAAAGTGATGTCTTCAGTAATACAAACTGAGGTTACTTATACTGAACAGTGTGAACTATAGACTAATCTAAACATCCTGTGTCAAGCATCAAAGCACAATTTTCCTCAATGACAGATATCATATTTGCCGGACTATAAGACAGAGACCATAAAATACACCAGGATTTTAACAAGAAATTTTCAGGAAAAAATATTTCAGCACAGAGAGGTATTTAATATTCACATTTACCATGACAGAACAGAAACAATGTAGCACAAAATCTTATCACTGAAGCCCAGAGTCTTCTTCACAGCTATCACACTCATCATCACTGGTGTCATGTGAAAACTGTCATTTTCTTCAAATAGTATGTCATTTTCGCTGCCATCTAGGTCATTGCTGATACATTTCTTGAATGACTTCACATTTGTCTCGTGTTTCACTAATTGCCACGAATTTCTCACCCAGTCGCACGCCTGCAAAATGATGAGCTGCTTCAATCATCCTGTTGGTGTCAAGTCATGATTTGGAGCCTCCATCTATTTAGTCCACTCCTCACACATGAATGCTTTAAATGGCTTGTTTATCGAAATGTCCAGGGGCTGTAGTTGGCTTGTAATACTGCTTGGAATCACAGCTATCTGCGTCTTCTATTCCACAACCCTTAATTTTGTGGCCTCAGTTATTTGTGCCCAGAACTGATCACACACTAATATGGCTTTTTTTTTTAAAAAAAAGGCAGCCACCTGGATGCCTCAACCACACTTTCTCTAACCACCTTTTTCATTCATCCATCCCTTAGGACGGACATGGACAAGAATTTCATATGCAATTTCAATCTTTGGTGTGGTTTTTCTCAAAGATCAGAAATGGCGGCAGTTTTTTGCTGTCAGGACAACACGCCAAAAGGACGGTCGTGGGTCTTCTTGTGGCCAGACGTTTTTATTGGTATTGTTTTCACACCTTTAATGTCCACAGTCTTGTTCGATGCAACATCAAAAGTTAGGGAATATGGACGAAGTTTCCCTATGTGTCCAAGTTCAATACATTTTTTTTTTTCCTTACATCAATTACAAACCAGTGAAACTCAACTACCTTTGCTTTGTATTCGGCCAGCATCTTCTGTGCTATCCTAGTTCAAGTATGCACACTCAGTCTGTGCCTTTTCATAAATCTAGCACAACGACACTGTCCCACCAAAAATCAGCAACGCAACTTACTACTGCTACTCCTCCTGCTTCACATACAAAAATACCATCTTTCACTGCTTCTTCCAGCTGTGGCCATTTTGCAGCTTGCTCACAAAACGTATGCTTGCTCTTTTCTATTTGCACTAGCTTCTGCCATTCTTGTGTCATTTGCTTAATTGGAGGAGGGCCAAAACATCATTCAGCTGCTCTATTTCCACGCTCTTTGGCATACCTTACCACTTCCAGTTTGAATCCAATGGTAGAGAGAACCTTTTGTTTTATACCCACTGGGTTCACACCGGATTTTAGAAAAAAAAACCCACAACCAACTACTAGTACCATAATCACTTTGCGTAACTCCAAAACATGTACTAATGATCTATACGACAGAGTAACCTTTAGACCATAAGAATTTAGGTAATTTTAGGTGACGTTTTCCAGAAAGAAAATTGCACCTTATGGTGTGGTGAAAACGGTATTTGTTTGGCAACAGATTTAATGCCATGCACTTGGTTCACGACCGTGCAGTTACTTACCAGGTTTTTTTCCCCCCCATCAATAGGTTCAAATTAACATACTAGGCTTGCCACTTCTGAACCAGTTTGAATCCATCACCTTGATCATTTGGGTTCTCGGTAAGGTTAACTGATCCACCAGATTCCTTGACAACAGTTCCGCTTTGTCCTGTGCCCAACAAGGCTGACTGCCAAATATTTTCAACATACATCTGGATGCTCCTCTCTTAAATTCACTATATCATTATGCACAGTACATATCATCCAACATAAAAACTATGGGGCAAGTTGCACTTCTGTTGCAGCATACAAAGTTTAGTGAAATTTTCTTGTCACACCCTTCACACAAAACATTAGGTTGGTGACCTCCAGTGAAAACAGTCATAGTGCTCAAGCTAAACACTGCTATACCATCTTCCACAAAGAGAAAATGTCAGTTCCTAACAACGAGTGGGATTTTTCAACCATAAAAGCACATTTAGCTGGAATTTAAATACATATTTTGTTTTCAAAAAAGATGTTTTTACCAACACTATTTCATATTTATATGTATTAAGCATTCGTACTCCATAATAAATAATGCATTGCTCCACTTAGCCCCTTCCAACCACCTTGCATGCATTTTCATCACAAATGAATATGTTCAGTATGAACATTAACCATATGAGGGCAACATTAGAAACAGAAGTAGGCCATTCAATCTCATTCAATTAGATTGTGATTTATCTGTACTTCAACTCAATTTTCCTACCGTTGCTCCATTTCCTTTGATACCCTTACCTAACAAAAATATATCATTCTGTCTTGAAAATTTAAACTGACCTTCAGCATCCACAGCCTTTTGGAGAGTTACAAAGTTCCACTACTCTGTGAGAAAAAGGTGTTTTCTGATTTCATTTCTAAATGTCTTGCCCTCTTAGTCTGGATTTCCCCCACTAAAGGAAAGAAATTCTCTCTAACCTGTCAAATCCTTTAATTGCAAACATATCAATCAGATCAAATTAAATTTAAATTTATTAAGTTAAATTCAATTGCCTTTACCATTTCCCTGGAACCATTATCACGAGTCAAACACATGGAAAATGCACTGACCTCAGCTGGTGTGGTTCTTCCCATCACCTTTGAGAAAGCCAATGAACTGCTAATGGCCCAGTAGTGTTTAAAACAGTCAAGGATTCATTTAGTGGTGCATCATTTCAGACATATACACTGCAAATTGACATCCATTATCAAAATATAAACCCGTGAAAGCCAAGTGCAGATAGATGGACTTTTTCACGCACTTGTGGGTGTTCCTACATGGTGCTCCCTCTGCACTGTCAGCTGAGGTGCATGCAGGCTGCTGATATTTCTGCTCAGTGGCTCTCAATGACTGTGTCCAGCACCCTCTAGAAGCTTGAGGCCTTGAGGGCCATGACATATTAAGGGCCTCCTGTACAAGTGCAGGAGTCCCTTCTGCCTTTGTGGCTTCATGAGACACTGGTGGCACTGTCAGAGGGGCTGAAGAGCCACCGCCAACGCCAAGAGTGCCCTGAGAGGAGCCCCCAGATGCTGCAGACAGCCACTCCTCCACCCTTTCAGTTCACACTTGATCCTCCCTGCTCACTTGAGGCGTCTTGCCCCTCACGCCCAGCCATTGCTCCACAGAGTTCATGGAGGAGGCGATGGCATGCTGGTCCCTGGGCATCTCCAGTATCCACTAGGTGGTTTGCTGGATGCGGCTCTCTATGGGGTCGCCATTTTTCGATGCAGGAGGCCACGCGCGCACATGCCAGAATCATAGCTGCACTCATGGCCTGGACGGACTCCTCCATCGTTTGTGCATGAGTGTGCATAGCCTCTGGAAACTCCACCAGATGTTCCCACACCTCACCCTGCAGCTCCAGCATCTGCTGCCTTGATGACTCAAAAAGGATGTGATTAGGCTAAGCTGAGCATCGCTGGGCCCTCTCAGTTCTGTGAGTGACCTTGGCTGTCACTGCCTCTGTGCTGTGCTCACCAAATTGTGACCCCATTACTAACTGCGTGCAACTGATGTGAGGGTGCACCCTCTGAGGCGGTCTCCTCCCCCTCAGAGATGGTGGGCTGCCACTCATGCTCGGCAGCTGGCCGTTCTTGTCCATGACCTGCAAGAGAGAGATGAGTGATGATAGAAGGATGTGTTGGAAAGTGCATTACTCTAACTACTCATTATCTGGAGCTCTATATGACCAGTGGTGAACCCATGAGCACTACCCAGTGGATCTCCTGTGCCCATCTATTAGGCCACTCACTCTCTTAGGGCTCCACGCACATCGCACCATCTGTGATTGCCTTGCCTGCCTCCACTCCTCCCAGCTCCAGCACCTCTTCCTCCATAGGTGAGAGGATGGCCATGTAAGGCACGCCACCTCCAGTTCTTGACCTTTCCCTGGTGTTGTGTACTCTCTTCTGCAAGCAAATAAATTCCCTTTGTGACTCACCCAAACAAACAGACGCACAACTCCTATGCTGCTGGCAGCCTGACTGTCCACCATGGTACCACAGGCATGCCTCCTGCATGCAGCCAACCAGCACTGGCTGTGCAGGAGTCTAGAACAGGGGACACAATTTCAAAACAAGGGGGAAAGCCACTTAGGACAGAGATGAGGAGAACCTTCATTACTCAGAGGGTTGTGAATCTTTGGAATTCTCTACACCAGAGGGCTGCGAAAGCTCAGTTATTGAGTATGTTTAAAACAGAGATTGTCAGATTTCTAAATACCAATGACATAAGGGGATATGAGGATAGTGTGGGAAAAAGGCATTGGTCGATGATCAGCCATGATGATATTGAATGGCGGAGCAGGCTCGATCGGCTGAATGGTCTGCTTATGCTCCTATGTTCCTATATCAAAGCTCAATCTCCCATATTCATAGGAATACAAGCCACATTTATGCAAACAGTCTTGCACAATTTAACCCTCCAAGCCCCACTAGCATTCTCGTCAATCTGCAGTGAACCCCCTCCAAAGTCACTATATCCTTCCTGAGGTGTGGTACATTAATATAAAATCATAGAAAGGTTACAACACAGGAGGCAGCCATTTGGCCTGCTGTATCCATGCCAGCTCTCTGTAACAGCATCTCAGCTTGTCCCACTTGCATGCCTTTTCCCTGCATACCTAAAAATTTTCTCTTCAGATAATTACCCAATTCCCTTTTTGAAAGCCACAACCGAATTTGCCTCCTCCACACACTCAGGCAGTGCACTGCAGAGCCTAACCACTTGCTGTGTAATTTTCTTTTCCTCATTCCACTGTTGGTTCTTTTGCTAATCACCTTAAATCGGTGTTCTCTGCTTCTTGATCCTTCTGCCAATGGGAGCAGTTTCTCTCTACCAAATCGATCGTGTGGAAATTTCTAACAATTGAAGATTGCTTCTTAAATAACTCCTCAACTTAGTGTTGTGTACTGTAATTGCTGAAATGTGGTCTGCAAGCCCCTACTATATGAAAATGAATGCTTCATTACAATAAAAAGTTTGGACACACCTACATTAGGAATGTTTTCAGCAGAATCTCTGCAACTAGACAGACAGCCTACTGTATAAACAAATGATAAAATTCCACCATATTACTCATATAAAGTCAATCTATGGCCTTTTCAGATTATAACCTCTTTTTCCTCTGATTTTACACCAATTTACTAAATATTTAAAAACTTGAAACTTTCCCATTAATGATTTTTCAAAAATATTTAAAATTCACACCCTCCTTTACATATATATGACTTAAACCACCAAATCATCTGTTCCTTCCACTGCTGCTACAATTTTTCTTAAGTTCTTTTATGCGGTATTCACTAGCATCTACTTTGTGCATCATTTACAGGGCCTGTCATACAATAGGCAGGGCATTACCTATATGAGCCACTTGCCTTTTAGCAGGGTTTATTATAAAGACCTAAAACAGTCTCAAGCAAGTACTCTCCCCAGTGAAGGAGCACTGCTGTGTACCAAGTCACCCATCCAATTCTCAACTACATATACTTGCACTTAAAGAAGAAGGGACTTAAAGACCAATGTGCTTTAGCTGTAAGAATCACCACATATAGTGGATATGTATCATTCATATTTCTCTTGTCCCTATTCATCCTGTTGAACTGTTCCAATTTAAGGTTGAATTCTATAAACTTTACAGAAATGGCTCTACAGACTTGGGTAGTTAAATCCAATATCACTGGGCTCCTTTTGGTTCCCCAAACTCCTTAGTGAAGCCCATCACCTCACCTCACAGTTTCTACACCATTCTGCAATGCTCAAGGGAATACTGCACAAATTCTATTTCCCACTTTTTATCTTCTGCTGGGGTACTGCCAGATACTTCTGGTACCTTGTGAGGGCAATGTTTTTGGTAGAAGGATTTATATTCAGCTCTTCATAGCAACACTGAAAATTTGGAGGGTACAGCGACAGTTCAACACCCCATTGCAAGTCCATCCTGCTGCCATGGCTGAATCCATTTCCCACACTGAGCTGCAATGAATACAGTTAGAAGTGTGTTTTTCTGTTGATGAGCACCTTCAGCTCAATTTTCAAGCAGGTATGTAGTGTTAACTGTCTTTCTAGAACACACAATAAGTGAACTAAAGAGGGAAGGAGGCCCCAAACTTAAGCTGCTGCAACTATTTTCAATGTCTGGTTAATTGGTTGTGAATCACATTGTAATCAATGCAAATTAAAATACATATATTCATTGTACAATTAAAAAATATTCCCCCACACAAAAACAGTACATTAGGGTAACAGTGAATTATGCCAATTTAGCTGAACAAAAAATACACTTCCTGATCAGGAAAAAATCTTGCAGATCCCATTTTGTAGTTTAGGTATGGTTACGACTATTCAAACAAAGTCATTAATTATTTTAGAAATTCACAGAATCGTTACAGAAGGAGGCCAGTCAGTCCATTGTGTCTGCACCAGCTCTCCGAGTGAGCAATTCACTGAGTGCCACTCGCCCGCCTTCTCCCCATTACCCTGTACATTCTTCCCTTTCAGGCAACTACTCAATTCCCTTTTGAATGCCTTAATTGAACATGCCTCCACCGCACACTCTGGCAGTGCATTCCAGATCCTAAACACTCACTGCCATTGCTTCTGTTGCTGAATACCTTAAATCTGCGCCCTCCCATTCTTTCATGACTGAACAGTTTCTCTCCATCTACTCTGTCCAGACCCCTCGGGCTGAATTTTACGCCGCCCCAGTAGGTCAGATGGTGGCGCCTCCGGTCAACTTTACAGTGGTCGGGTGGCCGGGGGGTGTTGGGAACGGCTGCTCGCCTGAGGCCACTTAAGGGGCCTTGCCCGCCTCCACGGGTATTTTACCCGTAGAAAGCAGGCATGCTGGGGACGTGAAAGGCCGCACAGTGTATCTTCTGCAAGTTCAACATAACCTCCTTGCTCTTGTACACTATGCCGCTATTAACAAAGCCTGGGATACCGTATTAAAAACAAGAAACGCTGGAAATACTCAACAGGTCTGCAACATCTGTGGAGAGAGAAGCAGAGTTAATGTCTGCTTCTCTCTCCACAGATGCTGCCAGACCTGCCGAGTATTACCAGCATTTCTTGTTTTTATTTCAGATTTCCAGCATCCGCAGTATTTTGCTTTTATTTGAGGATACTGTATGTTTTATTGACTGCTGTCAACCTGCCCTGCTACCTTAAATGACATGCACATATATACCCAGGTCCCTCTATTTCTGCACCCCATTTAGAATTGTACCCTTTAATTTATATTGTCTCTCCATGTTCTTCCTACCAAAATGAATCACTTCACATTTCTCCACATTGAACTTCATCTGCCACTTGTCTTCCCATTCCACCAGGTTGTCTATGTCCTTTTGAAGTTCACAATGCTTCCAAGTTTCATGTCATCCATAAATTTTGAAATTGTGCCCTGTACACCAAGGTCCAAGTCATTAATATACATCAGGAAGAGCAATGGTCCCAACACTGACCCCTGTGGAACTCCACTACAAACCTTCCTCCAGGTAAAATAAAAATCCATTAACCATACTCAGTTGCCCATCACTCAGCTAATTTTGTACCCACGTTGCTATTGCTCCTTTTATTCCATGAGCTATAATTTTGCTCACATGTCTGTTGTGTGGCACTGTCTCGAATGCTTTTTGGAAGTCCATGTAAACCACATCAACAGCATTGCCCTCATCAACCCTCTCGGTTACCCGTTGAAAAAAACTCCAGCATGTTAGTTAAACATGATTTTCCCTTGACAAATCCATGCTGACTTTCCTTAATTAACCCGCATTTGTCCATGTGACCATTAATTTTGCCCTGAATTATTGTTTCTAGAAGTTTCCCCACCACCGAAGTTAATCTGACAGACCTGTAGTTGCAGGGCTTATCTTTACATCCTTTTTTGAACAAGAGTGCAACACATTTGCAATTCTCCAGTCCTCTGGCACCACCCCGGAATCTAAGAAAGACTGGAAAATTATGGCCAGCGCCTCCGTAATTTCCACTCTCACTTCCCTCAGCATCCTCGGATACATCCGGTCCTGGTGCTTTATCAAATTTTAAGTATAGACAGCCGATCTAATACTTCATCAATTTTAAATCCTTCTGCTGCATTAATTACCTCCTCTTTCACCATGGCGTGGGTAGCATCTTCTTCCTTGGTAAAGACAGATGCAAAGTATTCATTTTAATATCTCAGCCATTCCCCCTGCCTCCATGCGTAAATCCCCGTTTTGGTCCCTAATCCACCTTTTACCATCCTTTTACTATTGATAGGTCTATAGAAAACTTTGGGATTCCCTTTTATGTTAGCTGCCAGTCTCTTTTCATACTCTCCCTTTGCTTCTCTTATTTGCTTTTTCACTTCCCCTCTGAATCTTCTATATTCAGCCTGGTTCTCCATTGTATTAGCTACCTGACATCTGCCATCAGCACACTTTTTCTTCTTCATCTTCACCTCTATCTCCTTTGTCATCCAGAGAGCTCTGAATTTGTTTGATGGACTTTTCCCCTTCAAGGGAATATACCTTGACTGTGCCTGAACTATCAATTCTTTGAAGGTAGCCCATTGTTCAGTTACCGTTTTACCTGGCAACTTTTAATTCCAATTTATTTGGCCCAATTCCATTCTTACCCCATTGAAGTTGACTTTCCCCCAGTTAATTATTCTTACTCTAGATTGTTCATTGTCCTTTCCCATAAGTCAACCTAAACCTTATAATATAATGATCACTCTCCCCTAAATGTTCTCCTACTGATATTTGATCCACTTGGCCCACCTTATTCCCAAGAAACAGGTCCAGCAGTGCCTTCCCTCTCGACGGACTGGAAATATACTGTAGAAAATTTTCCAGAATACACTCCAGGAACTCTTGCCCCTCTCTACTCTTTACGCTACTACCATCCCAGTCTATATTCAGATGATTAAACTACCCTGTTAGAACTATAATTCTTGCACCTCTCTGCAATTTCCTCTACATCCTTTCCACTAGTTGGTGGCCTATAGACTACACTGAGCAATATAACTGCACCTTTTTTGTTCCTTAGCTGTAGCCAAATAGATTCCGTCCTCGACCCCTCTGGAATGTCCTTTCTCTCAAGCCTAATGCTCTCCTTAATCAATACTGTCATACTGTCACTCCTCTCCCTTTTCTTCCTTTCCTATCTTTCCTGAACACCTTCCATCCAGGCCCAAAATAGTAAGCACGCTTAATATGGGGTAAGTGGCACCTTTGTAATCGAAGCCGATGGCACAGGTAAATGGTGAACACCAATTGCCCGATGTAAGGGGCTGCCTGTGCCAAGTGAGACTGTCAGTGGTGAAGACTGTATATCTAATAATTGTGAAAGTACCCCATGGACCTCCCTGTCTGACGTGAAATTTAAAAGCACAACGTATTGGAAGTGCCTCCTTCTATTTCACTTGCACAAAGACCCAAAGAAATCAAGGCTGGTGTTCATTTGTAGGTTACAATTTACTAACATATGAAATTGATGGACAGGAGCAGACCAGCTGGTTCATCAAGCCTGCCACAACACAACCCAAATGCTCCCCAACTCTAAGTACATAAATACCTTCTTTGATAAACAGCTAAGTCAAGTGTGCACTGATGTTTGAAATAGACATGAGGAAACGCCACAGCTAAGAGGGCAATCGAGACATCGATGACCGACACACTGAGTGGAAGAGGCTCAGGCACATCCTCACTCACAAGGATATGCAGGTAGATTGAGGATGAGTCACAGTCCAAGGCTCCGCTTCATGATGCACTGTTTGCCGATCCTCGATTGACTTAAATTAAACTTCAATTAGCTTTCATGCAATTTATTAGAAAGATGGAACCTTATTCTTGCTACTTTTTTGTTGAATATTTACTTGGTATCAAAGTTGCATGCCATACCTCAACAATTAACCCCAAGTCTGTCGAAGACTTCAATACTGCTCCTCCAACCAAGAAGGCTCACTAGTATAATAAAAGCAAAATACTGCAGATGCTGGAAATCTGAAATAAAAACAAGAAATGCTGGAGATATTCAGCAGGTCTGGCAGCATCTGTGGTGAGAGCAGAGTTATTGTTTCATGTCAGTGACCCTTCTTCAGAAGGCTCACTAGTACTTCTCTTACATTCCTGGATAAGATTTGTTTTTTTAAATTGCCTGATTAGACACCACAGCTGAGAAAAGTATTACATACACCTTTCTCAGCTCTCTATTAAAGGGTCATTGCCCTCAAGAGCATACCTCCTATGCTCCAAATGCAAACACCTACATATTTTTACTCTTGCATCCTGCCTACTTTGAAATCAAGCCTCAAAGCATCATCTGCTCAAAATCATTCTTCGAAAGACCTCAAAACCTTTTTTCATTCAATTGGTAGTTAACTTAAGCTTGGGATCACCTCGTCACTACTTCCTCATTTACCTGATGACCCCACTCCAACAACACCTCCCCCACCAACTTGCTTGAAACCTGCCATCCTTTATGACAGGTGTGAAGATCTGTTCAGTTTTAGATAGTGAGAAATTAGATAATTCATCTGTATGTGAATGAGCTATCCCAAGTGGTGGTCCATGTTCATCAGTTTCCTATTTAGCTGTGCTGTTATACAGTATGGGAGCTTAATAAAAGAACGAGATTCATTTCTCATTTAAAGCTTTGATTCATGGACTCATGACTCAAAATTATTGAAGAGAACGGATGGCATAAAGTGAAGAACTGTAATCTATCTCCTGTTCCTTTTTTGCTTCTGAGTAACAGAACATAACTCTCATTAGTCACTTATCCAGAGGAAAATAGTCCATCAGTGGTTGAGAGAGATCAGGATTGTGTGGTGACATCCCATACTATTTCTGGTGCGTACACCAAAGGAGAGCGGGTTCATCATTCTCCCTATGTCCTATCAGAAGTATTGCACATGTTGCATTTCATTTCATTGGCAGCACAGCCTTGATTGTGGAAGCTGACTTTTGCGCAGAATAAAAGGAGGAAATAAACTGAATTATTAACACTGACAAAGGGTCAAGATCCAAAGTGCAGTGTCTTAATTAAAACCAACCATTAAATATACCCAAGTTAATCAGATATCAGGAAGTAGATCCTTTAATGTAACAAAGAAGGAATAGTGCTATGGCACAATACACATTCAATGCATCGCATTCCTGCTCTTTCGCCAGCACTATTACTGTAGTAACTAGCTGTTCTGCAGCTGCTAGTAGGCTGATTATGGCGCAAGTGCATGTGTTCTGCTGGCAACACTGCCAGAGGTTACAACTTTCACAAATGTCAAGCAAAAGCCACCAATTACACTGAAACCAGCATTAGTAATGGTGTACAAAATCAGTGTATAATTTGAATTGCAAACAAGAAAGATGTGAAATTTAACTCTCCTCTCCCCTAGTGGTGACAGAGTCCAGATCGCTCACAACCATAATTGTCACCATAATTCATTGGTACCAACATGCCACAAAAACGCTCACTTAAGACAAAGCTCTTCAATGCCATGTGACTATCTTTCTTGTGTGGTGACCTTAATTCATCATCAGCAATTTCTCCCATCACTAGTGACAGATATGTAACCACCAGCAGTGACTTAATCATATGGCTCAAAATTCTGCATCCAGATACAACTTAAGATTAGGACATAGTTTATAACTGCAGGACACCCACCTCCTGCTTCTTTGATTCTATTCCCACTAAACTCCTGATCGCACAACTTCCCTCCCTGGCTTCTATGTTAGCTCATACTAATTGTTCCTTCTCAGGTATTGTCCCCCTCTCCTTCAAATCTGCCGTTGTCACCCCTCTCCTCATAACAGAACAACCCTTGACCCTTTCCATCCTTGCAAACTGATGCCCCATCTCCAATTTCCCTTTCCACGCCAAAGTCCTTGAGCATGTTACCTCCCGAATCCATGCCCATTCTTACTGGAACTCCACGTTTAAATCCCTTCAATGAGGTTTCCGCCCTGACAAAGTTCCAAAATGCCTTCAAAATGACAAAGGTAAATTATTCCTTCTTGTCCTGTCTGCACCATTTGATCACACCATCCTCCTCAAACACCTCCCTGATGTCATTCAGCTGTGTGGGACTGCACTCAACTGTTCCCATTCTTATCCAATCATAGCCAGAAAATCAGCTGCAATGGCTTCTCTTCCCATTCCCGCTCCGATATCTATGTCCTCAACGGTCTACCCTTGACCCCCCTATTTCTCAGAGGGCGGAGTTCCAGAGCGGTAAGTATATAAAAAAAAACTTACCTCGGGGATTCTCGGAGGGCGGAGTTCTGGAGCGGTGAGTTTACAGAGTAAGTTACCTCGGGTGGAAAAAAAAACTGAAAAAGTGACGTCACAGGAAAGCTGTGACCTGATTGGCTGGTAGGGAACCTGTACCGAATTTGAAAATAAAACTGATAAAAATTGATTAAAACACTAATTAACTAATTAATAAGTAGAGTAACTAAACCAGAGGGAGGAGATTACTGTATTTAGACAGCATTTAATATTTATTGTAAAAATATAGCACTAGGGACCACATAGTGAAGTGCATCATAATTTAGTAAGGATTTAATAAATATTTATTTATTTTATATCAATTAACTAATTAGTGATAGAAATGACAATTAGAGGGGTGAAGTGCTTCACCTGAGAGATGTGGGAAGTCCGTGATGCTTCCAGCATTCCGGGCGACTACATCTGCAGGAAGTGTACCCAGTTGCAGCTCCTCACAGACTGCATGGATCGGTTGGAGTGGCAACTGGATGCACTTCGGAGCATGCAGGTGGCGGAAAGCGTCATAGACAGGAGTTTTAGAGAAGTGGTTACACCCAAGGTGCAGGCAGATAGATGGGTGACTGCTAGAAGGGGCAGGCAGTCAGTGCAGGAATCCCCTGTGGCTATCCCCCTCTCTAACAAGTATACCGTTTTGGATACTGTTGAGGGGGATGGCCTATCAGGGGAAAACAGCAGCAGCCAGAGCAGTGGCACCACAGGTGGCACTGTTGTTCAGCAGGGAGGGACAAAGTGCAGGAGAGCAATAGTTATAGGGGACTCTATAGTCAGGGGCACAGATAGGCGCTTCTGTGGACGTGAAAGAGACTCCAGGAAGGTATGTTGCCTCCCTGGTGCCAGGGTCAAGGATGTCTCTGAACAGACAGAGGACATTCTGAAGGGGGAGGGTGAACGGCCAGAGGTTGTGGTACACATCGGTACCAATGACATAGGCAGGAAGAGTGATGAGGTCCTGCAGGGGGAGTTTAGGGAGTTAGGTAGTAAGTTAAAAAACAGGACCTCTAGGGTTGTAATCTCTGGATTACTCCCTGTGCCACGTGCCAGTGAGGCTAGAAATAGGAAGATAGTGCAGCTAAACACGTGGCTGAGCAGCTGGTGTAGAAGGGAGGGTTTCAGATATCTGGCCCATTGGGCTCTCTTCAGGGACAAATAGGACCTGTACAAGAAGGACGGGTTGCATCTAAACTGGAAGGGCACTAATATCCTGGCTGCAAGGTTTGCTAGCGTCACTCGGGAGGGTTTAAACTAGTGTGGCAGGGGGGTGGGAACCAGAGCAGTAGGACAGCTAGTGAAGTAAATGAGGAGGACACAGTAAATAAAGCCAGTAGGACTAAGAGGAAGAGCAGGCAGGGAGATGTTGGTGAGCACAGCGGGACTGGTGGTCTGAAGTGCGTTTGTTTCAATGCGAGAAGTATATGGGTGGAGCTCAGGAATAGGAAGGGTGCAGTCACGATGTTGGGGGTTTACTACAGGCCTCCCAACAGCCAGCGGGAGGTAGAGGAGCAGATATATAGACAGATTTTGGAAAGATGTAAAGGTAACAGGGTTGTAGTGGTGGGTGATTTTAACTTCCCCAATATTGACTGGGACTCACTTAGTGCTAGGGGCTTGGATGGGGCAGAATTTGTGAGGAGCATCCAGGAGGGCTTCTTGAAACAGTATGTAGATAGTCAAACTAGGGATGGGGCCATTCTGGACCTGGTATTGGGGAATGAGCCCAGCCAGGTGGTCGAAGTTTCAGTGGGGGAGCATTTCGGGAGCAGTGACCATAATTCCATAAGTTTTAAGGTACTTGTGGATAAGGATAAGAGTAGTCCTCGGGTGAAGGTGCTAAATTGGGGGGGGGGGAAGGCTAATTATAACAATATTAGGCAGGAACTGAAGAATTTAGATTGGGGGCGGCTGTTTGAGGGTAAATCAACATCTGACATGTGGGAGTCTTTCAAACGTCAGCTGATCAGAATCCAGGACCAGCATGTTCCTGTGAGGAAGAAAGACAAGTTTGGCAAGTTTCGGGAAGCTTGGATAACACGGGATATTGTGAGCCTAGTCAAAAAGAAAAAGGAAGCATTTGTAAGGGCTGGAAGGCTAGGAACAGACGAATCCCTTGAGGAATATAAAGACAGTAGGAAGGAACTTAAGCAAGGACTTAGGAGGGCTAAAAGGGGTCATGAAAAGTCATTGGCAAACAGGATTAAGGAAAATCCTAAGGCTTTTTATACATATATAAAGAGCAAGAGGGTACCCAGGGAAAGGGTTGGCCCACTCAAGGACAGAGATGGGAATCTATGCGTGGAGCCAGAGGAAATGGGTGAGGTGCTAAATGAGTACTTTGCATCAGTATTCACCAAGGAGAAGGACTTGGTGGATGATGAGCCTAGGGAAGGGAGTGCAGATAGTCTTAGTCATCTCATTATCAAAAAGGAGGTGGTGTTGGGTGTCTTGCAAAGCATTAAGGTCGATAAGTCCCCATGGTCTGATGGGATCTACCCTAGAATACTGAGGGAGGCAAGGGAAGAAATTGCTGGGGCCTTGACAGAAATCTTTGCATCCTCATTGGCTACAGGTGAGGTCCCAGAGGACTGGAGAATAGCCAATGTTGTGCCTTTGTTTAAGAAGAGTGGCAAGGATAATCCAGGAAATTATAGGCCGGTGAGCCTTACGTCAGTGGTAGGGAAACTATTAGAAAGGATTCTTCGGGACAGGATTTACTCCCATTTGGAAACAAACGAACTTATTAGCGAGAGACAGCATGGTTTTGTGAAGGGGAGGGTCGTGTCTTACTAATTTGATTGAGTTTTTTGAGGAAGTGACGAAGATGATTGATGAAGGGTGGTGGATGTGGTCTATATGGACTTTAGTAAAGCCTTTGACAAGGTCCCGCATGGCAGACTGGTGCAAAAGGTGAAGTCACACAGGATCAGAGGTGAGCTGGCAAGATGGATACAGAACTGGCTCAGTCACAGAAGACAGAGGGTAACAGTGGATGGGTGTTTTTCTGAATGGAGGGATGTGACTAGTGGTGTTCCGCAGGGATCAGTGCTGGGACCTTTGCTGTTTGTAGTATATATAAATGATTTGGAGGAAAATGTAGCTGGTCTGATTAGTAAGTTTGCGGACGACACAAAGGTTGGCGGAGTTGCGGATAATGATGAGGATTGTCAGAGGATACAGCAGGATATAGATCGGTTGGAGACTTGGGCGGAGAAATGGCAGATGGAGTTTAATCCGGACAAATGTGAGGTAATGCATTTTGGAAGGTCTAATGCAGGTGGGAGATATACAGTAAATGGCAGAACCCTTATGAGTATTGACAGGCAGAGAGATCTGGGCGTACAGGTCCACAGGTCACTGAAAGTGGCAACGCAGGTGAATAAGGTAGTCAAGAAGGCATACGGCATGCTTGCCTTCATCGGTCGGGGCATAGAGTATAAAAATTGGCAAGTCATGTTGCAGCTGTACAGAACCTTAGTTAGGCCACACTTAGAATATTGCGTGCAATTCTGGTTGCCACACTACCAGAAGGACGTGGAGGCTTTGGAGAGGGTACAGAGGAGGTTTACCAGGATGTTGCCTGGTCTGGAGGGCATTAGTTATGAGGAGAGGTTGGAAAAACTCGGACTGTTTGCACTGGAACGACGGAGGTGGAGGGGCGACATGATAGAGGTTTACAAAGTTATGAGCGGCATGGACAGAGTGGATAGTCAGAAGCTTTTTCCCAGGGTGGCAGAGTCAGTTACTAGGGGACATAGGTTTAAGGTGCGAGGGGCAAAGTTTAGAGGGGTTGTGCTAGGCAAGTTTTTTTCTTTTTACAGAGGGTGGCGAGTGCCTGGAACTTGCTGCCAGGGGAGGTGGTGGAAGCAGATACAATAGCGATGTTTAAGAGACATCTTGACAAATATATGAATAGGAAGGGAATAGAGGGATATGGGCCCCGGAAGTGCAGAAGGTGTTAGTTTCGGCAGGCATCAAGATCGGCGCAGGCTTGGAGGGCCGAATGGCCTGTTACTGTGCTGTACTGTTCTTTGTTCTCATCTACATGCTGCCACTCAGCAACATCATCTGAAAACACAATATCGGTTTCCAAAATATGCTGATGGCACCCAGCTCTACCTCATCACCATCTCTCGACTCCAAGGTTCCCAAGACCAAAGCCATTGTTTTCAGTCCCCACAACAAACCAATCTCTATCCACCAACTCTATCCCTCTCTCTGGCAACCATCTGAGGCTGAAACAGACTGTTTGTAACTTTGGTGTCATTTTGACCCCGAGATGAGCTTTCGACCGCATAGCCTTACCATCACTAAGACTGCCTCTGTAACACTGCCTGAATCCACCCCTGCCAAAGGTCACCTGCTGAAACCCTCAAGCATTTGTTACCTCTCGACTGGATACTCCAATACACTCCTGGCTCCATTTTATATCCTCCGTAAACTTAAAGTCATTCAAAACTCTGCTGACCACGTTCTAACGCACATCAAGCCCCAATCACCCAAGTGCTTGCTGACCCATGTTGGCTCCTGGTTAAGCAACTGCTTTATTTTAAAATTCTCATGCTTATTTTAAAATCCCTCCATGGCCTTACCATCCCCATTTCTGTAATCTCCTCCAGCCCTACAACCCTCCAATTCGGAACTTGAGCATCCCCGACTTTAAAGGCTCCACCAACAAAAACAAGAAATGCTGGAATCACTCAGCAGGTCTGGCAGCATCTGTGGAAAGAGAAGCAGAGTTAACGTTTCGGGTCAGTGACCCTTCTTCGGAACTGACAAATATTAGAAAATTCACAGATTATAAACAAGTGAGGTGGGGGTGGGGCAAGAGATAACAAAGGAGAAGGTGCAGATTGGACCAGGCCTGAATCCACCCCTGCCAAAGGTCACCTGCTGAAACCCTCAAGCATTTGTTACCTCTCGACTTGACTACTCCAATACACTCCTGGCACCTTCTCCTTTGTTATCTCTTGCCCCACCCCCACCTCACTTGTTTATAATCTGTGAATTTTCTAATATTTGTCAGTTCCGAAGAAGGGTCACTGACCCGAAACGTTAACTCTGCTTCTCTTTCCACAGATGCTGCCAGACCTGCTGAGTGATTCCAGCATTTCTTGTTTTTGTTTCAGATTTCCAGCATCCGCAGTATTTTGCTTTTATTTAAAGGCTCCACCACTAGCAACTGTGCCTTTAGCTGCCAAGGCCCTAAGCTCTGGAATTCCCACCCTAAAATACTCCTCTCTTTACTCATTTAAGATGCTCTTTAAAACCTCTTTGACCAAGCCTTTGGTCATCTACCCTAATACCTCCATGTGGCTCAGTGTCAAATTTTGTTTAATAATGTTCCAGCGAACCACCTTGGGATGTTTTACGTTAAAGGTGCGATATAAATACAAGTAGTAGTTGTTGTACTTCCAAGCGTTTTTCCAGCAATTCAATAAGACATAAGACAATTGTTTTACAGAAATCCCAGCATCAATGCCGAACTAGAAGAGCTCTTTGGAGGAATAGGAAACAGAAAATCTGGGGAGATACATGTTACAGCCACTGAAAATACTTGCTTCCAGAACAATTACTTCAACCATGCTGAGCTGGTCAGTAATTCAAGAATTTACCTCAGTGTCAGCTACAGTACTTGGATTGCATATGGCTAGAGATTACGAGTGAAGTGCCAAAACAGACCTTAGTATATTATAAATGCAAAATCCTTGCACTTGATTATAGGAGCGTGTTCAACACACAAGAGAGTAAATTGAAGTCTCAGCTTTCCATTTATTTTTACTTTAATTTATACAACTAGAATAGCTGGGATTGCTTCATATCCTGTGGGATCCTGAAAACAATGCAGTAAGCATATTAATAGAATCAAATGCATCAACAGTATCCCATGGTTACTTCCTGACAATACGCAAATGGAGAGCTCACTCAAGATAGATGTGCAATCAAGATCTTCTTTTTGGGCCTGCTCTAAACAAAAAATAGTGGAACAAAGATTTTTTTGATCCTCTGTTTATAATTTTATTCTATTTCTTAGAACATTGGACAATCTCGCAAGCCTTTCGGCAATTTTACAATCATTTCCTCCTCCCAGCATCCCTTTGAAGCACTGCAAGGCACGGTGCAAGTTGTTGAAATGCAGTCTTGAACTACAAACATTATGTGCTACGCTAAACAGCAAGGTATGCAAGATTCAGCAATGTCACATACAGACCTCCTACCAAGGGATGCAAACTATTATATTATCACCCAAAATGAAAATATTTTGAGATGTTAAGAGGAAGGTACTCTGGTTGGTGTACCTTGATCAACAATCGCAGATCATTTTCTGGAGAGTTGATTAACTCTGGATGCTCAATTCTGTTCTGATACATCATCAGGAATCCTCTGCACTACAGCAACAACCACTATAACCACATTTAGCTATTCAGAACTGTTTTACTTCCTCAGGAATGTCATTGTGTAACCTTTGGTTACAAAGATTCACTGATAGTACAACACAAACACTAAATTACAGATTTAAAAATCTATATTGGCAAGGAGACCAAAGGTGACTCTCCTCTTCCTCCTCCACCCATCTCGCAGAATACCAACCCCTGACTCACTTACCAACATTTTAATTCACCGATGCTTAACAAAAAACTGACAACATTCCAGCTGAAGTGAACTGACCCAGATTGATCCATGCAGATTGGATCAGAGAATGATACAAGAAAAAGATAGTGGATTGAGCAGCAGCTGGAGGAGAAAGAGTGATTGTTCAACTATAAGTTTTGCCCAACACATCATAGAATCATACAACACAGGTCATTTGACTCCCAGTTCTTTGGTATTCAGTAAGTTCCGCTCTCCTGCTCTTTCCTCTTAACCCTACAATTCTCCCTTCCCAACTATTTAGCCAATTCCCATTACTACTAAAATTTGCTTCAACTATCCTTTCAGGCAGTAGATTTCAGATCACAACTCACCACGTCCATAAAAACTCTGGTTCTTTTGCAATTATCTTAAACCTGGATCCTCTGGTTATCGACAATCCTGACTAACTTCCTACATATATTCCCAGATATTTATGTAGCATTCCGTAGAACGATACAGCACAAGAGGTGTCCATTCGACCCATCATGGCTGTGCTGGCTCTTTAAAAGAGCTTTCCAATTAATGTCACTCTCCTGCTCTTTCCCCTCAACCAGCAAATGCTCCTCCTTCAAGTACTTATCTAACTACCTTTTCAAAGTTATTACTGCACCTGTTTCTTATACGGGCACTACATCCCGAGCAATCTTGCAGGGTCCTCCGATTTAAACTATCAATCCGGGAGATGAGAGCTCAAAGCGAAGGAGGAGCCTTCAAAAAAAAAAATCAACCCTTTTTTGACAGCAGCAACAGGCGGGCCGGGGTGACCGCCATCTTAATGTGTCGCCCGCCCCCTCACCCTAATTATCGGCATAGGAGACAGTACCAGAGGGTCCAGGCATGAAGCGCGGCCTAGCGCTGCTCACCCCACTCCACATTTACCTGTAACTCCGCCCTATCCACTTCCCACTGCGTCCTCTCCACCTCGAAACGGGCCCACTCGTGCTGCAGGAAGTGCAGGATCCCCGGGATGTTGTACTGCGGCCTCTGAGCTTCCCCCTCAGATCCGGGCTGTTGTTGCTGCGGCTGCAGGCTCCTGCCGCCGATTCCCGGGCCGCCTCCTCCTGTGCCGACACTACCGCCGCCGCTCAGCACCGAGTTATTGCCGAAGAACACCCCGGCTCCCGGGTGTTCGTCCATGGCTGGGCCCCAAAACCCTTCGTCCGTCGCCTCGGCCTCCACGCCGACGGCTGCGACCGCGGTGACGCCGCCCCGGCCGTCAGCCCGATGCCGCCTCTCCTCCCTCCGGTTGATTGCGCGTGCGAGGCCGGCCGTTAGAATTTAAACCGCGGCGTGTGATCCATGGCTGCGGCCGGCTCCAAAGGCGCTCTCGCTGCTGCTGCTACCGCCGCCGCTCACTCCGCTGTCACCACACCAACCAACCACCCACCGACGGTTTGCCGCTGTCACTGCCCCACCCCCCCCTCTCGCGCCAGGCGCGCGTGCGTATCCGTCAGACCCCGCCCCCCTCGCCAGGCGCGCGCTCCCTTATCGTCAAATTCACCTCTCTGCCCCACTGACGTCACGCACATCAACCGTCATAAAGCGCACAGGTTCGCTCGACCCTGCCCCCTCCCCTTCTCCTCTTTTTAAACGGAGCGCCGTCGACAGTTCCGCGCGTGCGTACCGCCTGTCGCCGAGCCTGACTGCCCCGCCTCCTCTCCGCCGGCATTTCTTCGCCGCCCACTCGCGCGCGATTAACTGTCAACATAATAAGGGTGCGTTCACGCGTGCGTGCGTGCGTGGATCCGCTCGACGCCCCAGGCAAACGCACACTCCGCCAGCGCCCCCAACCTCCCTCCGTCAGCAGGATAGAGTGGTTTCTGGTGACGTCCACTTGACCACTTTGCCGTTAGCCATTTTGAGTGTTAAAAAAAGGAAAATAGAATTTTGGACATGGTCAAAACCTTCAATACAAAAGAAAATTTAAAGTGCTGTAAATCTGAAACTTTAAATTAAAAGCCCAAAAATGCAAATACACAGCTGGTCTGTTATATGAAACATAATTGTCCTGGCCAATATTTATCCCTCAGTTAACATCACAAAAACAGATTATCTGCTCATTATCACATTGCTATTTGTGAGAGCTTGCTGTGCACAAATTGGCTGCCAATTTCCTACAACAGTGGCTACACTTCAAAAGTACCTCATTGGCTGCAAAGCGTTTTGGGATCGTCTGTGGTCGTGAAAGGTGCTATACAAATGAAAGTCTTTTATTTTTAACTAGTCAGAATTCGTAAAAATGAATTTTTGTCAACTAAATTGAATTAAAATTTAAAGCACTAAAAATAAAATTGCAAATGCTGAAAATCTGAACTAAAGAAAACAGAAAGAGTCAGGATATCCAGCAGGTCATTCAGCCTCTGGAAAGCCAAATCTTACACCCACAGTGTTAACTATTGATGCTGCTTTTCCTAGCTGCATTGTCAACATTTTCTGTTTTTATTGCATGTAGACAAACACACACTGGTCAATGCTGCAGCTACTTCTGGGAAATGAAGTGGAGTAAGTAGGTAATGTAAGTAGGTAACAGTGATTTGAAAATATTAGGCTTGAAATGAAAATTGAAAAAAAGAAACAGTCAAAGACCAAGATGTTCAACTGGGAAAAAACACTTTTAATGAGAGATGAATGGAACTAATCCAGATTAATTGGGGGAAGAATTGGCAGGAAAAAGATGCACAAATACTGTGAAATGTACAAAAAGCTGATTATAGTACAGATGTGGCATAGTCCCAGAAGAGGAAAATGTAGATGAGTGGAGAAAATAAAAATAAAATGAGACTCACAACAAAGGTATATGAAAATTCTTGGGATAATAATTTATAAGAAAATCAATCCAAATACAGAAAATGTAGTGAGGAAGCGAAAAAATAAAGTGATTAGAAAGACTAGGAAGAAAATCTGGGAAATAACATACGGGAAATTATTCCAGCCTCAGGGACAGAAGGCCATGGTTTCAAGTCTCAGTCTACAGACTTGAGCAAATAATGTTAGATGACACTCCCAGTGCATTAGTAAGGGTGTGCTGCACTGTTGGAGGTGTCAGCTTTCAGATGAGACATTAAACCAAGGCCCTGTCTGCCCTCTCAGGTGGACTTAATAGTTTCCATTCCACTATTTGAAGAAGTGCAAGGGAGTTCTCTCTGGTGTCCGAGCCAATATTTATCTCTTAATCAACATATCCAAAACAGATTATCTAGTCATTATCAAGTTGCTGTCTTTGGGACTTTGTTGTGCACTGCATTTGGCATGCATGTAATGTTTGGCATGTAATGTATTTCCTGCATTACAACACTTCAAAAGTACTTCAAGGGCTGTAAAGCACTTCAGCGAGTCCTGAGCACATGAAATGTGTTGTATAAATGCAGGTCTTTCTTTCTTTTAAAGTATTTTCTAAGCCTATAATGAGTAAAATAGTTAAGAAAAAGGCAGTGCTGATTAAAAATGAAAAAAGAAATTTGATACAGGGGAAAGGAGATTTTTGGAGATAGAGTGTGGTAGTGGGAATGAAAGATTGCAAGAGATGCAAGAATTAGATATGATGGCTATTGATAAGCAAGTAATATTGAATGTATTGGTGGAAATGAAAGTGGACACGTGATGCTGGTATGCTGAGGGAAATCTGAGCAAATAGCAGAGGCTCTGACCACAATCTTTCAAATGTTGAAAGTTGTGGCAGACGATTGGAGTTTTGCCAATGTAACACCTTTATTCACAAAGGGATAAAGGTGTCGCATTTTTGGGACTTTTACCTGCATGGTCATAAGGGATTTTGTTTAACTTTATGCTTGACATTGTTTAAGGTTTGATTCAGCTTGCAGAAGGTTAATGCCATGAGGTAAAAGATTTTTTCACTCAACATTTAATCAGCAGAATGACAATGGTTTGTTGAAGGGTTTCCAAACCATCAGACTCTTTACTGTGGCACATTACTCTAGCTTTGAACCAAAGAGGTTCACTAGTTTAATTCTAAGCATTTCTCAATATTGTGACTAGAATGCTGTTCACTCAAAGTATCCTAAGAAGGGCTCAGCTAAAAAGACACATTAATGCTACTCGCCATTAAATAAAGCATTTAATGCAAAGTGTTAATCTTGAATGGCAACTCGGCGGCCAATTTCCTCCCAAGGCACAATTGAGGGAGGGACCAGAGAATGATCATTATTGCTCACACTGTCTGGACACACACACTCCAGAATGGTGTATGAATGCATGGGACTTGCAAGATTACTTGTTAGCTTGAGACTAGCCAGCTCAGTGGGGAGTTTACATCTGGAATGACAGCAGACTTTCATTTCTATTGTTTTTAGAGCATGAAGTAAAGGCCTGCTCAGGTCTGGAAAAAAAACCCGACCCGAACCCGATAGAACCACATCGGACACAAGCCCCACCCGGCCCGAGTCCTTCCATTTTTTCCCGCGCCCGACCTGACCCGCGCCCAACCCGACCACCGGAATGTTCACTTTACCTACCTTCTGATTCCGAATCCATTTTTCACTTTTTCAGTTTGTGCAGATAAACAACAAAAACTGTAATTGGACTTGAAATGTTGTTTAAAAACATTAAGATTGGAGCCACGAAGTCAGTGATGTTTGGTCACGAGTTAAACAGAAACCCATGGAGTTGTGCCCAGACAGGTTGTGCCACAATGTACCAGTATCTGTATTGCTTAAAATAAACACTGCAATTGCCCGAAGACTCAGAAAATATCATTATACATTACAGTACAGTACTGTATGTGTGTAGACTAGAGTCCTAGCAGTGATCATTTTATATTTTTTACATAAATACTGTATATTTTATAATAATTAATCACTCAGGACCTTCCTGGTCTCTGCATCTCAGCTGCTTACTGGATAAATTTGCAGCAAGTATTTTAACCAGTAAAGCAGGAGTCTAGGTAACGTATAATGATATTTTCTGAGCTTTTGGGCAATTGCTGTGTTTATTTTAAGCAATACAGATACTGGTACAGTGTGGCACAATCTGTCTGGGCACAACTCCATGGGTTTCTGTTTAACTCGTGACCAATCACTGACTTTGTGGCTCCATTCTTCATCTTTTTAAACAACTTTTCAAATCCAATTAATACTGTGTGTGTCCGACCCGGACCCGGCCCGACCCAACCCGAGCCTGAAAGCTGGACCCGGAAGCGTGACCCAACCCGAACCTGACACATGTTGTCGGGTCCCGTCGGGTTCGAGTTGGGTAGCAGGCCTTTAGTATGAAGTGGCAGGAAATTATTTCACTCATGCATTTATGTGAAGTAAACGAATTGTTAAAAATTATTCTTGGGATGTGGGTGTCGCTGGCAGTGAGTCCCACTGTTCAACTCCCCACTTGACCATAGCAAGTGTATTTGTATTAGTTTAGCCCCTTGGTGTTTTATTTTTCAAATAAACAGACAGCGACAGGTTTCCTTGTAGATTAAAAAAAAACAAAAAATCAATTGTTTATTGATCAATACACCTTATCTTGAAATTGTCACAAACGCATCCACTCACGCACACACAGACACACAAGAGGAGACAAAGAGAAAAGGGAAAAAGGAAGGTGGCTTTTAGTGGAGGGTGGGGGGGGGGGGGGTGGCGGTGGTGGCTGTGGAGGTTATGATAAATCTGTTGAATTCTCTTGGAAACCAAGTTCTCAATGGATGCAGGCTTGAGATGAGTGTAGATTTCTCTCTTGATTGAAGGTTCAATTGAAGGTGGTGGGCTACTTCTAACTCTCACTGCTCTATAAAGTTGATGTCGGATGCTGCAACAGGGCATGTGCTTTTTCTGGCTTGGTTGGAACACAAGCTGTTAGTTTGTTGCTTCTCTCTCTCTTTGGCTGTCTTTTTTTAAGGTAGAGCTGTTATCTCTCACCTTCTGTTAGGAGATGGTCTGGTCTCTTCCCCTTGGTGAGCTCATAATAACCCAGGGCATGGTTTCAGTGCCTTCCCTAAAGGACAGTTGTGAACCAGCTGGGTTTTTGTGAGAATTTGACAGATTCATGGTCACTTTTATAGATGCTGGCTTTTCGTTTCCAGAATTAAAAAAAAAAATTCATGATTGGATGTGGTAGGATTGCAGAGCTTTGATCTGGTCCATTGGTTGTGGGATTGTTAGTCTGTTTATGGCTGTTTTCATTGTTTAGCATGTCTGCAGTCCTGTGTTGTAGCTTCACCCGGTTGGCACCTCATTTTTAGGTATGCCTGGAGCTGCTCCTGGCATGCTGTCCTCCACTCCTCATTGGTGCCCTGGCTTGATGGTAATGGTTGCGTGAGGGATATGCTAGGCCATAAGGTTACAGATGCTGGTTGAATACAATTATGCTGCTCGCCCACAGTGCCTCATGGATGCCCAGATTTGAGCTGACAGATCTGTTTTGAGTCTAACCCATTCAGCACAGTAGTAATGCCACACAACACAATGGAGGGTATCTTCACTGTGAAGATGGGACTTCCTCTCCACAAGGACTGTGCAGTTATCACTCCTACCAATCTTGTAATGGACAGATGCACCTGTGACAGGTAGATTTGTGCGGATGAAGTTAAATAGGTTTTTCCCCTCTTATTGGTTCTTTCATCACCTGCCACAGACCCAGTCTGGCAGATATGTCCTTCAGGACTTGGACAGCTCAGTCAGCAGTAGTGCTGCTGAGCCTCTCCTGGTGATGGACATTGAAGTCCCCCACCCAGAGCACATTCTGTGTCCTTGATACCATCAGTGCCTCTTCCCAGTAGTGTTCAACGTGGAGGAGTACCGATTCATCAGCTATGGGGAGGATGGTGGGTGGTAATTGGCAAGAGGTTTCACCACCTGGGTTTGACTAGATGCCATGAGATTTCATGCAGAGTTAATGTTAAGGACTCCCAGGGCAACTTCCTCCCGACTGTATACCATTGTGCCGTCACTTCTGGTGGGTCTGTCCTGCCCCTGGGACAGGACGTACCCAGGAATAATGACGGACAAATCTAGGACATTAGCTGTAAGGATTGATTCTGAGAGTATTACTATATCAGGCTGTTGCTAGACTAGTCTGTTTTACAGCTCTCCCAATTTTGGCACAAGTCCCCAGATGTCAGTGAGGAGGACTTTGCAGGGTCGACTGGGCTGGGTGTGCCTACATCAATGTTGAGTGGTCCAGCCGGTTTTATTCTTATTCGACTTTCCTGTTGTGGTTTGATACAACAGAGTGAACTGCTAGGCCATTTCAGATGGCCGTTAAGAGTCAACCACATTGCTGTGGGTCTGGAGTCACATGTAGGCCAGACCAGGTAAGGATGGCAGATTTCTTTCCCCTGAAGGATGGATTTTTACAACAATCAAATAGTTTCATGATTATTAACAAGACTGGCATCTATTCCTTTTTTATTAATTGATTTGTTTTTATTCGTACCTGCAGCTTACCAACCTTATTTACCACACTTTGTATGTTTACAAACATGCACTGTAAAACTAACTTAGACCTTACTGCATTCCCTCTTAGTCTGACCCCCACCTAATACCTTACTATTTCTTACCTTGGCTCTCTGTCCCTCCCAATCCTTTGTACAACCGGTTTCTCCTTTCTAATGCTACATCCTGGTTCCCACCCCATATCCAAGTCAGTTTAAACCCTCCCCAGGGTTTAATCTTCTAAATGCTAGGGAATACAAATAGAATTCATGCAACTTGTCTTCGTAACTTAACCCCAGTATCATTCTGGTAAATCTATGCTGCAGTCTCTCCAAGGCCAATATATCCTCCCTGAGGCCTGATGCCCAAAACTGAACACAGTACTCCAGATAGGCTCGACTTTCGTAATTACTGGTGACTCTCCTGCATTGTTGCACATGGTAAGCCGCAGAACCTGATCTCCCTCTTCTTTCTCTGTCTTTTATCTATCTGCTTCTGTACATCCACATACTTTTTTGTCTATGTTATGGTGTGGCAAGGAAATGAGCCACCTGTGGCTTCAGGCTACACTTCAGAGAGGAAGTTATAGGGAAGATTGGCCCTCAATGACCTTTTTGCACTTCCACTCCCCCATCAACTCACTTCCATTGATACCCCTACCTCTTTCCTTTTGTGAGATCTTTGGAAAATCTTGTTTTCCCTGTCCTCCCTTCCCCCTTGCTGTCACGCCATTCCTAATCCTCTATTCACTCTACTCTCACTACTGGCAGGATACGACAGCATAGTGATTATTTTACTGGAAAAGTAATTTACAGGCCTGGACAAATAATCTGGTGATGTAAGTTCAAATCCTACCTTGACAGCCAGGCAATTTAAATTCAATTAATTAAAGAAATCTAGTCCATAGAACTACCAGATTGCTGTAAAAACCCATCTGATTTACTAATGTCTTTAAGGTACGGAAGCCTGCCATCCTTACTCCATCTGACCCAACTGAGATGCTAGACCCACAACAATGTGGTTGACTCCAAAATGGCCTGGCAAGCTATTCAGCTGTAAACAGAGATGAGCAATAAATACTGGCCTTGCCTGTGCCACCCAATCCAGTGAATGAATAAAAAAAAAATCCCAGGGGTTGGTGAGGAGACCAAAGTCACCCCTCACGTCACTTCCCTCAAAGAGGCATTGTTTGCTTTCAAAATTTAACTTACTTGTAAGAGAAATCAAATTGAAATGAGGAAAGACACATCATCTGTCTTCCGCCCACCCTGTCAGTAAGTAGAATGTCTACATTTTCGTCAACAAAACACAGGTGAGATAATTAGAGGTTATCCTTCAAACTCAATTTTTGATGAATTCAATACAATTGAGATAGCCAGCCTCTCTCCGGTTAATTTGGTTTCTGAAAGCTACAGAACATGAAAACTACAACAGAAGCACAGTGAGTAGTCATGTGATTTTATTTCACTCAATCTTACACATACCTTCTTTTAAAGTATGAACGTCACCTGAACCAAGTCTTTTTCACTCAACACCCCTATTCGCTAACCTACATTGGTTCCCAGTCTGGCAACAACTGGATTTTAACATTCTCATCTTTCTCTTCAAATACCATGTCTTTGCCCCTCTCTATCTCTGGAACCTCCTCTAGCATTACAAACCTCTGAAATCTCTGCATTCTTCCAATTCTGGCTTTTTGTGCATCTCAATTTTAATCACTCCACTACTGGCAGCCATTTCTTCAGCTGCCTAGGTTCTAAAACTCAAATTCCCTCTACCGCTCTCCCCTCTTTTAAGACGCTTCTTAAAACCTACCTCTTTGACCGAGCTTTTGGTCATCTGTTCTGATGTCACATGTGGCTCAGTGTCAAATATTGTTTGGTAACGCTCCTGTCAAGTGCCTTGGGATGTTTTACTAAATTAAAGGCGCTATATAAATACAAGTTTTTGTTGATGAACAAGGCTTTTGAAATTTGTCCTCCAGCCTTTCTTCAATAATTTAAAAAATACTGAGCACAACTTTAATAAGTCATAGAATAATATTCAGTTCAGCTGACTTAATGATACTGATACATTCTGGGAAACTATATTCACTACACATGCTTCATTGCACCATCTGTATTCAGACCCCTAGATTCAACCATCAAACCTGAGGCCAGGGTTTTGGGAGAAACCTTGAAGAAAATACCTTTAATGGAAAAGATACAAAAGGTAATGCAATGGAGAAGTGGAATGTTTATGGTGAAATGCATCATTATATTGATTTAAAAAAAAATTGTTTAACACTTTATTTTAGACATTAGAAATTTCAGTTACTGCCAAGAAAATGTAAGCAAAAGATAACAGTACTACATAACACTGTGACAGGGAGCCACTGAGGATATTTTTATTTATACATGGAAACTTTTCAATGACCCATGTAAGAATTTAAATATATTAGAGTATTGCATTTAAGTTTTATAGAAGCATATTGGTCACTGTAAATAATTAAAAATATTACAATACTCTTTTTAAAAAAAATCCTTTTCTCTTTATTTATAACATACTTTGCGATATAATCATGTGATACCTATACACAAACAGTTTTTAAACTAATAAACCCAAAATATTTTAGTCATTGAACAATTTACATAGCTAACAGAAACCATAAACCTGTACAGAAGACACGGCAGCTGACTCTCACACTCGAACATCAGGAAAGGGGAAGTGGAACGATTCAACGGTTTCCAAGTCAGTGTGAAAACACCTCCATCTCTTTTAGAAAAAGCTAGTCTTCAGCTTGATGGTGGGTGCAGCTTGCACAGCTGGCTTGGCTTGTTGGGTCGCAGCCTTGGCCCGGAAGCTGGCTTGGCTGGCTCGGATCGCAGCCTCTAACTTTGATTTGAGTTCAGGCGCTGCCCCCATCACCACCTTGAAGGCTATGGGGTAGAGAGGACCAATGCGCATGAGATCCTGCAGCGCGAGTTCATGAAGACCCTTGGAAGCTGTGGAAGCAGAGCTGAAAGTTTTCTCATTCAGTAGGTACGAGATGAGAGTGGGGACCAAAAGAGCAAGCAGCTGGGCTCCTGAGAAGGAAGAGGAAAGCTTTTGTTAGGGCAATAATCCTGAGCTCATATCTACTCATTACAGTCAGAGCATACAATTGCCGGGAAAGTTAGCATAGTGGTAAGGGTGCTATGCCGTGGCAGTGTTCTGCCAAAGGGCAGGTCCTCTGCTCGTTTTCTCCATGCAGGAGAGATTAGCATGACTAGGGATCAGGGTATATATGAGGTGGTTTCCTGTGGCTTTCCTCAGACTGGAACAGGAAATGAACCTGTTGACTTTGTTATGAACCATACCCTAGCCATCTAGCAACTGAACTCCCTGGCCCCCAGTGGTAATGGTACTGGAATAGTAATCCAGAGGCCTGGCCTAATGCTCCAGAGACATGAATTCAAATCCTACCATGGCAACTGATGGAATTTAAATTCAATTAATTAATAAATCTGGAATAAAACGCTAGTATCAGTAATGATGATCATGAAACTACCAGATTGTCATAAAAACCCATCTAGTTCACTAATGTCCTTCAAAGAAGGAAATCTGCTGTGCTTCCCTGAAATGGCCTTCATGTGACTCCAGATCCACAGCAATGTGTTTGACTCTGAACTGCCCTCTGAAATGACCTAGCAAGTCACTCAGTTGTATCAAACCGCTATAGAAACGTCAAAAAAGAACAAAACTGGACAGATCACCCTGCATTGACCTAGGCATCAGAAATGACAAAGGCACATCTGCCCAGTTAACCCTGCAAAGTTCTCCTCACTAGCATCTATAGACTTGTTCCAAAATTGGGAGAGCTGTCCAACAGACTAGTCAAGCAACAGCCTGACATAGTCATACTCAATGAATCATACCCTACAGCCAATGCCCCAGATTCCTCCTCCATTACCATCCCTGGGATTGTCCTATCCCACTGGCAGAACAGATCCACAAAAGGTGGCAGCATTCTGGTATACAGTTGGGAGGGAGTGGCCTGAGAATCCTCAGCATTGACTCTGGACCCCATGAAATCTCATGGCATCAGGTCAAACCCAGACAAGGAAACCTCCTTCAGATTACCACCTACCGCCCTCCCTCAGCTGATCAATCAGTACTTCTCCATATTGATCACCACTTGGAAGAAGCACTGAGGGTGGCAACTAAACAGAATGTACTCTGGATGGGGTCTTCAACGCTCATCACCAAAAGTGGCTTGGTAGCACCACTACTGACTGAGCAGGCCAAGTCCTGAAGGACTTATCTGCCAAACTGGGCCTGCGACAAGTAGTGAGAGAACCAAGAGGGAAAAACCTACTTACTTGACCATGTCCTCACCAATGGCGCAAGGGCGGCACAGTGGCGCAGTGGTTAGCACCACAGCCTCACAGCTCCAGCGACCCGGGTTCAATTCTGGGTACTGCCTGTGTGGAGTTTGCAAGTTCTCCCTGTGTCTGCGTGGGTTTCCTCCGGGTGCTCCGGTTTCCTCCCACATGCCAAAGACTTGCAGGTTGATAGGTAAATTGGCCATTAGCAATTGCCCCTAGTATAGGTAGGTGGTAGGGAAATATAGGGACAGGTGGGGATGTGGTAGTAATATGGAATTAGTGTAGGATTAGTATAAATGGGTGGTTGATGGTCGGCACAGACTCGGTGGGCCGAAGGGCCTGTTTCAGTGCTGTATCTCTAAACTAAACTAAAACTAAACAATCTACCTGTCACAGATGCATCTGTCCATTACAGCATTGGCAGGAGTGACCACTGCACAGTCTTTGTGGAGGTGAAGCCCCATTTTCACACTGAGGATACCCTCCCTCATGTTCTGTGGCACTATCACTGTGCTAAATGGGGTAGATTCAGAAGAGATCTGGCAGCCCAAAACTGGACATCCATGAGGTACAGTGGACCATTAGCAGTAGAACTGTATTCAACCACTATCTGTAACCTCATGGCCCAGCATATCCCTCACTGAACCGGCATATCCCTCACTGAACCATTACCATCAAGCCAGGGGATCAACCCTGGTACAATGAGGATTGCAGAACAGCATGCCGGAAGCAGCACCAGGCATACTTAAAAATGAAGTGTCATCCTGGTGAAGCTACAAAACAGGACTACTATATGCTAAATCGCAGAAGCAGCACAATATAGAGAAAGCTAAGCAATTCCTCAACCAAAGGATCAGATCAAAGCTCTGCAATCCTGCCACATCAAGTTGTGAATGGTGATGGTCAATGGAAGCTCCACAAACATCACCCATCCTGGAGCCCAGCACGTCAGTGCAAAAGACAAGGCTAATGCAGTTTTAGCCTTCTTCAGCCAGAAGTGCTGAGTGGATGATCCATCTTGGTCTCCTCCTGAGGTCCCCAACATCACAGGCATCAGTCTTCAACCAATTCAAGTCACTCCACATGATATCAAGAAATGGCTGAATGCACTGGATACAGTGCAGAAAAGGCTATGGGCCCCGATAACATCTCAGCTGTTGTACTGAAGACTTGTGCTCCAGAACTAGTCGCACCCCTAGCCAAGCTGTTCCAGTACAGCTAAAACTCTGGCATCTACCTGATAATGTGGAAAATTGGCCAGGTATGTCCTGACCACAAAAAGCAGGACAAATCCAATCCAGCCAATTACCGCCCCATCAGTCTACTCTCAATCATCAGCAAAGTGATGGAATGCGTCGTTGACAGAGCCATCGAGCGGCATTTACTCAGCAATGCTCAGTTTGGGTTCCACCATGGCCACTCGGCTCCAGACCTCATTACAGCCTTGGTTCAAACATGGACAAAAGAGCTAAATTTGAGAGTTGAGATGAGAATGACTGTCCTCGACAACAAGGCAGCGTTTGACCCGAGTGTGGCATCAAGGAGCCCTAGTAAGATTAAAGTCAATGGGAATCAGGGGGAGAACTCTCCACCGGCTGGAGTCATAACTAACACAAAGGAAGATACTTGCAGTTGGAAGTCTATCATCTCAGCCCTAGGACATGGCTGCAGGAAGGAGTTCCTCAGGGTAGTGTCCTAGTCCCAACCTTCTTCAGCTGCTTCATCAATGACCTTTCCTCCATCATAAGGTCAGATATGGGGATGTTCGCTGATGATTGCACAGCGTTCAGCACCATTCACAACTTCTCGGACACCAAAACAATCTACACCCACATGCAGCAAGACCTGGATAAAATTCAGGCTTTGGCTGATAAGTGGCAAGTAACATTTGGGCCACATAAGTGCTAGGCAATGACCATCTCCAACAGCAAGGATATCTTACTGAGGTTATACAGGGCCTTGGTGAGACCACATCTGGAGTACTGTGTGCAGTTTTGATCTCCTTATCTGAGGAAGGATGTTCCTGCCATGGAAGGAGTGCAAAGAAGATTTACTAAGCTGATTCCTGGGATGGCAGGATTGACGTATGAGGAGAGATTGGTTCGGCTAGGCCTATATTCACTAGAGTTTAGAAGAATGAGAGGGGATCTCATAGAAACCTATGAAATTCTAAAAGAACGAGACAGGCTAGATGTAGGGAGGATGTTCCCGATGGTGGGGGAGTCCAGAACCAGGGGTCATAGTCTAAGGATACGGGGTAAACCTTTCAGGACTGAGATGAGGAGAAATTTCTTCACCCAGAGAGTGGTGAGCCTGTGGAATTCGCTACTACAGAAAGCAGTTGAGGCCAAAACGTTGAATGTTTTCAAAAAGGAGTTAGATATAGCTCTTGGGTCTAAAGGGATCAAAGGGTATGGGGGGAAATCGGGAACAGGCTACTGAGTTGGATGATCAGCCATGATCATAATGATTGGCAGAGCAGGCTCGAAGGGCCAAATGGCCTACTCCTGCTCCTATTTTCTATCTTTCTAACAGGAGAGAATCTAACATCTCCCCTTGACATTCAACTGCATTACCATTGCTGAATCCCCCAACAACATCCTGGGGTGTTACGATTTGACCAGAAACTTGACTGGAACATTCATATAAATACTGTGGCTACAGGAGGTCAGACGCTGGGAATCTTGCGGTGAGTAACTCACCTCTTGACTCCTCAAAGCCTGTCCACCATCTACAAGGCACAAATTGGGACTTTGATGGAATACTCTCCACTTGCCTCGATGGGTGCAGCTCCAACAACACTCAAGAAGCTCGACACCAATCAGGTCAAAGCAGCCTGCTTGATCGGTGCCCCATCCACCACTTTAAACATTCACTCCCTCCACCACCGACGCACAGTGACAGCAGTGTGCACCACCTACAAGATGCACCGCAGCAAATCACCAAGGTTCCTTCAACAGCACCTTCCAAACCCGCAACTTCTTCCACTTAGCAGAGCAAGGGCAGCAGACGCATGGGAACACCACTACCTGTAAGTTGCCCTCCAAATCACACACCATCCTGACTTGGAACTATATCGCCGTTCCTTCAGAGTCACTGGATCAAAATCCTGGAACTCCCTTCCTAACAGCACTGTGGAGGTGTACCTACAGCACATGGACTGCAGTGGTTCAAGATGGCAACTCACCACTACCTTCTCGAGGGCAATTAGGGACGGGCAACAAACCCTGGCCTTGCTAGCATCGCCCACATCCCATGAATGAATAAAAAGAGGCCATTCGGCCCAACTTGTCAATGCCGATGTTTATGCTCCACATAAGTCTCCTCCCACCCTACTTTATCTCACCCTATCCTCTGTTCTTTTCTCCATCATGCACATATCTAGCTTCCTCTTAAATACATCTATGCTATTTGCCTCAACTACTCCTTGTTGAGTTCCACATTCTCCCCACACTTTGGGTAAAATTTGCCTGAATTACCATTAGATTTATTAGTGACTATCATATATGTATGACCCCTAGTTTTGGACCCTCCCATAAGAGCAAATATCTTCTCTGCACTATAGCTTCTTATATCAATCAACATATTTTGTGTTTATGCTGCTTTCACTGGCTACAAGTCCCACGTTACACTTTCAGTGCCAGCGTAGCTCAGCTGGCAGCCTCTTGGGCAGGAGGTTGTGGGGCAAGGGTGCCAATTCCAGCGCTCAGCCCACAATCTCCCATCCTGTACCACGGGAGTGCTGCATGGTTGGTGGTGCCTTCTTTCCAATGAGAACTTAAACCAAGTGGCCCCTTGGCTGTTTTTTCTGGTGGACATAATAGATGCCAGGTCACTGTATGAAGAAGGCTCCTGTTGGCTAGTATTCCTCCTTCAACCACCAGCACCACAGAAAATGTGCCATTAATCTTAATGACAGCTTGTAGGAAATTATGAATGGTTTTGATAGGGTAAATAGGGATGAACGTTTCCAGTGGCAGGAGTTCAGTAACCAGAGGACACAGATCTCAGGTAAATGGCAAAAGAACCAGACGGGAGATGAGGAGAATTTTTTTTAATGAGTTATGATGATCTGAAATGCTCTGCCTGAAAAGATAGTGGAAGCAGATCCAACAACAACTTCCAAAAGGGAATTGGATAAACACAAAAAGGAAAAAATTGCAAGGCTGGTGAGACTAATAAGTTAGCTCTTTCAAAGTATCGGCACAGACACAATGGGCCAATGGCCTCCTTTTGTGCTGTAACGTTCTATGATTTCTGTACTCGGATTGGCTGCCGACACAGCGATTTTTTCATAAGTAATTTGGCTGGCAATGAGTTGCAGTGTAAATGCGAGCTCTGTTTAAAATGATTTGAAGTGATTTTGAGAATGGTGTCGGTGGAACTGAATAAAGCCTTGGGGTAGCAGCCAAAGCAGCAGCTGATTTCACAAAGACTGGTGTAGCAGTGACACAGATGTGTTTAGGACTGATGGTGTGAGCACATTATGGGACACTTCTACTTGCAAAAGTCAATGATCTCCCCTCACACATTATTACGCTGGATATTATTTGTATTCCAGAACATTTGCAGATTTCTGCAGTGGTGTATAATCTGGGAGGGAAGGGAATGAAGGCAGGCCATAGCACAAATCACCCTCGGCCACACTGGCTAATGTCTTACCAGTTTTGGTCGAACAGATTGCCATTTGCTCTTAAGCGGGATTGAGGATGGAGCTTAAAAGGGAGCCATAAGGAGATACAAACACATTTAAAATAAGAAAACCAATAAATGATCACACGGATAGGAATTAATATATTTTTTGAAAAACCATCGCGCTTCACCTTACCTACCCAGTTATAAATCTCTACCACCTCTGTGAAAGGGTCACAGGCTCATTAACTTTTCCCATTAAGGCAAGTGAATTGAACCATAGGCTTTCACTTGCCAGAGTGACAACCAGTAATATGAGCAATATAAAAATATCCCTCTTCCCCCACCAAGTTGTAGGGGCCACACCTTCTGAGGACAGTTCAAATTTCATGATAAGGAAGCATACAGATATGCAAATATGATTGGAACGGTGGACCAGAACTGGACATTTGGGCATAATGCAAAGTTACTGTAGCGCTGAAGGGCTAAAGTGATGCCCATGCTTATTCCTGAAGCTATACCAAATCCCCGATGAAAGGATGTTCATTCTGTTTTAGTCAAAATCTGAAGCTGTCGAACTTTGACGTCAGTAGATTGTGATTATGGCAGCAGTAGGTGGAAAATGTGAAAAAGGACCAATATCCCAACAAAGGCTTACGAATTTTGGTTTAAATCGCAATACAATATGTATTGAATACAAGGTAGTCAACCTGTGTTAAGAATACTGAAAGTTCAAGGCTTTACAGTCCAGTGGTTAGAAACATAGAAAATAGGAGCAGGAGTAGGCTATTTGGCCCTTCGAGCCTGCTCCGCCATTCATTATGATCATGGCTGATCATCCAACTCAGTAGCCTGTTCCCGCTTTCGCCCCATACCATTTGATCCCGTTAGACCCAAGAGCTATATCTAACTCCTTTTTGAAAACATACAAAGTTTTGGCCTCAACTATTTTCTGTGGTAGCGAATTCCACAGGCTCACCACTCTTGGGTGAAGAAATTTCTCCTCATCTCAGTCCTGAAAGGTTGACCCTGTATCCTTAGACTATGACCCCTGGTTCTGGACTCCCCCACCATCGGGAACATCCTTCCTGCATCTCCTCTGTCAAGTCCTGTTAGAATTTTATAGGTTCCTAGCATTGTGCTCAGAGAACCCATAATGTAGAGAATGGAAACCATTTTCTGCGCTGGGTGAAACTCCAAAAGATAGGGCTTTAAACAACAGAGGATGCTGCATTCATTATGTGCAAAAACGAAACTACCACAATCCTGAGTATCTCTTGGACTGAATGAAACTATGGTTAAAAATTACACAGGCACTCGAGACTGTTTATGCAACTGTTAGTTGCAGGCCATGGCTCAATGGGTAGCCCTCTCAGCTCTCAGTCCGAAGGCGATGGGTTCAAGTCCCACTCCAGAGACACGAGTACAAAATTCAGGTTGACATTTCCGGTGCCAGTACAGAGGGAATATTGCATTGTCGATGGTGGTGTCTACTGGATTGGATGTTAAACTGAGGCCCCATCTGCCCTCTCAGCTGGAAGTATAAAATCTCTCAGCACTACTCGAAGAGGAGCAGGGGCATTCTCTTCGGTGTCCAGGCCAATATTTATCCATCAACCAACATCACTAAAACAGATTATCTGATCATTATCACACCGCTGTTTATGGGAGATTGCTATGCATAAATTGGTTGCCGCATTTCCTATGTTACAATAGTGACTATAAAAGTACGTTAATGGCAGTAAAGGGCTTTGGGCATCCCAAGGTTGTGAAAGGAACTATAGAAATACAAGAACTTTCAGCTTGCTGAGTAGTCTGCTTTAGTGCTTGTTGCTTGATGGACAACTCACACAAAGGCTGCTGTACAGGAGGGATCCACTTACTGTTTTGCTCATCTGCGAGGTTTACCAGAGTCTCGAGGACTTTGATTCCTTCTTGTACCACTTGAAGCTCAGCACTGTTGGCTGGTTTTTGATTCTCCACAGCTTTTAGCTTCTCGACTACCAGTGGAGCCAAGGCATGAATGTAGGGGTAAGAGAGGGCTCGGTTTGACTGCTGGAAGACTGAAAGCAGAAGCTGGTAACATTTTGCTTGAACCTACAAAGGACAGAGGAGCCACTGGTCTTAATTTCATGCCTTCTAACATCTACATAGACATCAAATCAACATTATATAAATATTAAAAATCGAAACAGAAAATGCTGGAAAATACTCAGGTGAGGTATTCTCTGAGGAGTTAGAAACAGAGTTACGTTTCAGGTCGCTGACCTTTCATCAGAACTGGAAGAAGTGGATGTAAATATGTAGGTACTTGAAGACTTTCCTCTGGTGGGGGAATCCAGAACTAAAGGGCATAATCTTAAAATTAGAGCTAAGTTGTTTAGGAGTATCATGAAACGCTTTCACACAAAGGGTGCTGGAAATCTGGAACTCTCCCTCAAAAAGACTGTGGATGTTGGGAGTCAACTAAAATATTCAAGACAGAAATTGATAGATTTTTGTTGGGTAAGGATAATCAAAGGATATGGATCAAAGGTAGGTAAATGAATTTGAGGTACAGATCAGCCATGAACTAATTGAGGGCAGAATAGGATTGAAGGGCTGAATAGCCTCTTTCTGTTCCCAAGAGTAATTTCTTTGCAAGAACAGGTGAGTTGGTCTTCGTAGATAATATATTATCTCGGGGGGGTGGGGGAGGAGGGGTTGGAAAAGGAGCTGGGGGGGGCTGGCAAGGGGAGCTGCGGGTGCTTGGAGGGGGTGGGAAGGTGGTGGTGGGAGTGAGAGGAACTGGGTGAGGAGCCAGGGGTGCCGGGTAGTGTTAATGTATGAGGGACAGACCCCAGCAGACTGTTATAAAAGTATTAAAAGTATTTTAAAGTTTTAAAAAGTTTACTAATTGTTTTAAAATATTAAAAGTCATTAAAATACTTATGTCACTGAGCTGATCTCAGACCTCAAGAGGCATGCCTTCAACTCGCGATGTCAAAAGGTGACATGGCTTTGCTGGCAGTACACTGTGCTGGAACACCTGTTGGTGGGCTTTGCTGCAGGAAGAACAGGAAGCTTTCCTAGAAAGCTACCAACCAAGTAAGTTTATTTGTGTGTAGTCAGCAGTGTAAGCCACAGTTTTGTTGCTGACAGGAAGTTCCGGGCCACTATATTCTCCCCAAAATGATTCCTTTAAAGATGCAAGTTCCTCCCTCCTGCCCAATACACAAGAACACTTAACACTTAAATCCGTATTACATTCAGATTTCTTCTGGGAAACATAGCAACAAAAGATCTTCCTAGAGGTTCCACAAAAAAAAAAGCTGCTTAAAAAATATTGGATGCAAATTTGATGGTTCCATCTGGGGCCAGAGTGGGAAGACCTGGCTCCCAAGTGGAGAGGCTGGTCTGACCGGATTCAGCCCAAGCTGAGCAGCAGTGGGGAAAGGAAAGAGTGAGGGGGCAAAGTTTCCAGCGAGAACTCAATACTATGGGCTTGGTTTTGCCAAGGCTCAGCAGCAGTTGGTTTTGGCTTGCCCAAGACCTGACATTGGGCAAGTGGTCAGACAGTATAGCGATGCCATGGAATGGAGCGTGGGGGAGGGCAGGACAAGCGTACATATGGAAGCTGGCATTGTGCTTTCAGGTGAGCTCAATGAGATGGAGCACATACATAAGAAACAATTGGGGCCAAAGATGGGAGCATTGATGCAGACTGGGAGTGGCTGACCATGGAGTAAGGGGAAAGGTAATCTATCCTGATCGAAATACTCCCAAATTGAAGGATTTCTTTTCCCAGGTAGAGACGAGTCTCAATTTCCATTTCTTGCACTTGGTGCTGTGATTAATACATAATTGTGACAAAGAGGCATGTAAGTCTTACCCAGGGGTCTCTGGAATTTAAAGCACTTCTGAATCTCTCAATGCAACAGTTCTGGAGGGAGGAAATCCCAACCACCTCGTTACTGGCAGACAGCAGGAAGAGTGTAATCGCTGTGAGCATACTCACTTCATCCATGCTTGGCTTTGATTCGTCTAAAGGAAAGAGAAGAGTTGGGTGGCAGTCATTACAGAATTAGCACAGGAGTAGATGGCACCCAACTCACATTTGCACTAAACTTTAAGACAAGAACTTGTGATGCCTAGATTATCTGCTTCTTGATCATCAATCAGGACCTCAATGTGTCCTCACTCTCGAATGGGATCCCAATGTATCCTCACCATCGATCATTAATCCGGATCCCAATGTGCCCTCACCATCAACCGGCTCCCAAACAGAACTCATGATCTCAATGCGCGTTTGACACCCATCATCAGTCAGCATCCCTAATCTCATCAAATCACAAGGATTATGTGTGGTATGCCTTGGCATAGGACAGCCGCCCTGACACACTGTTTCCCCTGTATCTGAAATACTGCAAACTTCCATATCTCAGCGCCTGGCTGAGGGAGAGATATCGACTGCTGGAGAAAGTCAATAGCTTTAAACATTGGTTTATCCATCGCAAAAAAGCAGCTCCATCCTTAACTGGCCACAGCCATGTCACAGTCATCAGTGATGAAAGGAAACTATGGCTCTCAAATAGCTCTACCAGACACGCCAGGAGGAACTAAGATTAACGTCCTTTATTCAAGACCTACTGCTAAATATTTGGCTGCACTTTATGTGCCCTACCTGGTTTGGAATATTCCAAGATGGAAGCCAGAGAGCTGCAGACCAGACCTTTCCACTGTTTACGGATTTGATCCGATTTGGCTAGTGGAGAAGCTATGATGGTTTTGATGCCCTGCAGTGCTGCACTGACCGGATGTGACACGTGATTATCTGTCGACTTCACTGCTGTTTCTCTCAGCACGCCAGTGATTAGGAAAAGGATTGTGGGTATTACAGTCATACTTCCTGTGAAAATTGAACCAAACACAAGCTGTTAGCAGACATCCATTTTGAGGAATGGACGCTTTACCACAAGGGACTATATCATCTTCTAAAAAGAACTGGATTGAAAAGAAAAAATATAACTAACAACAGGAAAGAGCAGGGAAATGGGAGAAAGGTACACAGGTCCAACTGGAGAGCTTGCACCAGCACAGGCATGATGCACAGAATGGCCTCCTCCTGTGTGCTGTAAATATTTGTGGTGATTGAAAGATCTTAAATGCCATATTCTTTTGAGTAAAAATAGATAGAGACAGCAAAAGGTAACAAAACAAATGAACTGACGTCCTCACAAGTGTACCATGGATTAATAATTCAGTAACGTGAATCAACTGGAAAACACTGCTAACAACTAACTACCAGCCTTCAGTTTGAAAAAGTGTTTGAAATTGCTCAGCAGTTTAAATGAGGAATAGGACAATGTGGTCTCCAAATGTTACTGCAAACTAAGCATCTTTTAGGGTAACACTCACTCACATTTCATCCCTTTCCCAAAAGAAAACATCGGGTAGAATTTGATATCATAGCAAGTCAGACAATCTAATAAGATTATCTACAGAGGGCTCTAACACCTTTAAAAGATATTATTCATGCACTACCCAACTTTGCCCCAATTTTAGTGTCAGCTGTGACTCAGTTGGTAACACTCTCATCTGAGTCAGAGGGTTGTGGTTTCAAGTCCCACTCCAGAGGCTCAAGCACAAAATCTTAGGTTGACACAACAGTGCGGCAGGGAGGGAGTTCCACACTGTAAGAGGTGAGGGTTTTTGGATGAGACATTAAACCGAGGCCTCATCTGGTCTCACAGGTGAATGCAAAAGATCCCATGGCACGATTCAAAGAAGAGCACGGGGGGTTCCCCCTTGGAGTCCTGGTCAATACTCATCTCTCAAACAACATCAAGAAAGAACAGATCACCTGGTCATTATCTCACTGCTGTTTGTGGGAGCTTACTGTGTGTAAATTGGTTTCTGTTTTTCCTACATTACAGCTACACTTGAAAAATGCTTTGAGACAAATTGAGGTCATGAAAGGTGCTGTATAAATGCAAGTTCTTTTTCCTTACACACTTGCTTTTGTTCCCCGATTCTTTGTCACTAGAGATTTTTTTGCAGCACAGTTTGAGTGAGGAACCTCAGAACACAGTTCAAATTTCCCTACTTCATCTTAAGTGTAAACTTGATTAGTTCAATCTCTTCAGTGGGCTAAGTAATCCCTGCTTCAGCAACCTGGTCCAACAAACAACTCGACCCGGCAAGCTGCATTTGAAGATCTTGAGTCAGCCCTGGTGTACAGCTCAGTGCAGTTTACAAACATGTACTGTACTATAATCCATTGGGTTTATAAATTAAAGAACATAGTCCTTGGTGGAGCATGTTTGATTCCTGTATGCACCAAACGTTCTTCGTCCACACTTTAAGCACTGTGCACAGTTCTGGTCTCCATATTATAACAAGGATATTGGGACATTGGAGAAGATGCAAAAAAATTTACAAGTATGATACCAGAACTGAAAGGTTATACCTATCAGGATTGAACAGACTGGGGCTTCTTTTCTCTAGAAAAGGGAAGGCTGAGTGAGGGGCGTCTGACAGAGGTCTTTAAGATTATGAAATAGTTTGATAGGGTAAACTAGAGAAAATGTTCCCACTTGTGGAGGAATCCAAAACTAAGGGTCATAAATATAAGACAATCACTAAAAATCCACTCTGGAATTCAGGAGAAGCGTCTTTACCCAGAGAGGGGTCAGAATGTGGAACTCACTATCGCAAGGACTGTGGCAAATAGATGCAGTTAAGGGGAAGCTAGATACCTACATGAGGGAGAAAGAAATACAAGGATATGTGGATAAGGTGAGATGAAAAGGGGGAGGGAGGAGGCTCACGTGGGGCATAAATACCAACATGGACCAGCTGGGCTGAATGGTACTGCAGCGTCTATGGAATTCTATGTAGGGTAAATTTAACTAAGATAGGTTTAAGATGAAACACAAGGAAGCCAGGCCAATTATTATCAACAGGTTAGTGGGAGACATTGAAATATTAAAATCTATAGATTAAATTTATTCACACCACCAACTAGACATTGCGGGATCATTCTGTGCATTTAATAGCATTCATTTAGTACTTGTTTTTTAAGCTGCTCTTACCTGTCGGAGAACAAAGTGATGGCAAATCAGCCAGGATAGAAACACTGACAGCTACAAGCTGGGCACTCTCCTCTGCTAATGGCTGCGTCTTGCTGAAAATATGACTGGGTGAGTCTGTCACTTTAGGATTCAGCTGCGGGAGGTGTCGTACCAGAATGAACATAAGCAGTTCCAGTGCGGCAAACACGATGGATTTACCGGGAATCAGACCACCAGTTTTCCCTCCTTCCCCCAAAGTGGTCAGCGGGTCCTCCTCAGGCACATGTTTGTCATCTGGAAGGTAACAATGTCCACTGTAAACAAAGCAGCAATACATTTAATAAAAAAAAAATGAGGGCTTGACAGGGTAGATGCTGAGATTTTGTTTCCCCTTGCTGAAGAGTCCAGAACTCATAGGAGGTCATAGAAGGTCATCGTCGCAGGATAAGGATTCAGCCATTTAGGACTGAGCTGAGGAGCAATTCCTTCACTAAAAAAGTGGTGAATCTTTGGAATTCTCTACCCCAGAGGACTGGATGTTCAGTCAATGAGTATATTCAAGACTGAGTTAGATAGATTTTTGGACACTAAGGGAATCAAGAGCACGCGGATAGGGCAGGGAAAGTGGAGTTGAGGTAGAAGATTGATCTTAATGAATGGCAGATCAGGCTGAGGAGCCACATGGCCTATTCATGCTCCTATTTCTTATGTTTTCCTGAATCATAACTTACAGTTAGAACATGATAACAAATTGTGGGAATGCAATTTTACTTTATGAATAGTTAGGAATAAACAATTTGATTCTGTTCAATTTTGCCTGCAAGCGAAAGACCTGTCTTTTCTCATCCTGAGTACGAAACATGACAAAACCTGTAATATTATGAAGTTGAACTCCTGACATGGACCTCACAGGATGCATGGGTACAAATCCCTAATAATCCCTCCTGTCACAACTGGAGCTGCATTCATAATATTGACACTTCAATGTCCACAAAACAGATTATAACACACTTGGGTTTTTTATTGGGCTGATGACAGAAGTAACTGTTTTCCTGTCCAACTTACCACAATTCTTTTTCAACAACCCTTGAAGGTGATCCTGAGCAGCTCGAATAGTCTGCTGTACGACCATAGTCACTTGTCGTTGAACAGATGGAGGTCCACAAGTTAGTAAAAGGCGATGTAATACATTAAAAAGCTCAACTGCAAGCAGCTGTAATAGAATCAAAGGGAAATTTCATTTAAACTAAATCCACAGCTGGTGAATGTGATTCTAGATATGATTTTTTCTTGTTACTTAAAAGGCAGAATCAAGTTAATTTTCTGCTAAGAACTAACATCGGGAGATTTCCTGGCACACAGTGCTGGCTCTCATTATTGAAAGTGTTACCAAGTCATCATATTTTTGAACAGTTCAGATGTTAGCTGTGGCTCAGTAGCATTCTCACTTCTGAGTCAGAGATTGTGGGTTCAAGCCCCACTTCAAAGGCTTGAGCACAAAATCCAGTCTGACACTCCCAGTGATCGAGCAGGGGAGTGGGACTGACTGAATAGCTCCACAGAGAGCTAGCATGGACTTGATGGGCTGAATGGCTTCCTTCTGTGCTGTAAATGATTCTATGACTTGTCAGAGGGGCTGTCTTTTGAATGAGACATTAAACTGAAGCCGCATCTTTCCTCTCAAGTGGACGTAAAAGATCCCATCCTATTTCAAAGAACAGCAGGTGAGTTCTCCCCAGTATCCTGGCCAATAAGTATTCCTCAATCAACATCTAACACGCATTATCGGGCCATTATCACAGTGCTGTTTGTGATTTTGCTGTGTCTAAATTGGCTGCCACATTACAACAGTGACTACACTTCAAATGTAATTCATTGGCCGTAAAGCCCTAAGGTCGTGAAAGACGCAACAGAATGCAAGATTTTCCTTTCTGTTTACCAACGTGTTTAATGATTATATATTGGATTGTTTGATAGTTTTATTTGAAGGTGCTTCACAAGTAGATCCAATACCATCAAAAAGACAGGTGAAGTCCTTGCCCAGTGAGCAAGATTGAAGAATATGGAGCTGGTGGTCCTGCCACCGTTTTATCAACTACTGTTAACCTGATCATTGATATGTCCGTCACTGAAAAATATGTTTCACATGGATACTGAGATACTGAACTGAGATTGGAGTCATTGCTGGTTCGTTCTCCTCTCGCTGCAAGGACTAACACAAGGACTCTCTGGGGTTCATCTCACCTGAAGCTTCTCATCACAGTTGGATGACCCGAAGGTATTGAAGAGAAAGAGATCTTGACTATTATTGTTTTGGAACTGCTCTGAAGTACAGGTGAGAAAGCAGATATTCTATTACTAAACTTATTCTGCTGATTGACCTATTTTTGATTTTGTTCTTTCCTGTCTCTTAACAAAAGCTAGTTAGTAGCATGAGTCATAATACCATCAGTATTAACATTCTGCTGATTCCATAAGAACATAAGAAATAGGAGCAGCAGTAGACCATTCAGCTCCTCAGCCCTGCTCCACCATTCAAAAAGATCATGGCTGATCTGACTGTGGCTTTAACTCCACTTTCCTGCCTGCCCCCCATAACGCTTGACTCCCTTGTAGATCAAGAATCTGTCTAGCTCAACCTTGAATATATTCAATGACCCAGCCTCCATTGCTCTCTGGGAAAAAGAATTGCAAAGAGTAATCATCATGGGAGAAGAAATTCCTCCTCATTCCCATCTTAAAAGGGAAACCGCTTATTCTGAAACTGTGCTTCCTAGTTCTATATTCCCCCACAAGGGAACATCCTCCAGCGTCTATCCTGTCAAGCCCCTGCAGAATCTTCTATGTTTCAATAATATCACCTCCCATTCTTCTAAACTCCAATGAGTATAGGTCCAACCTGCTCAACCTTTCCTCATAAGCCAACTCCTTCATCCCAGGAATCAGCCTAGTGAACTGCTTCCAATGCAAATATATCCCTCCTTAATTAAGGAGACCAAAACTGTACCCTAGGCATGGTCTCACCAATGCCTTGTACAGTTGTAGCAAGACTTCCCTACTTTTATACACCATCCCCCTTGTAATAAATGCCAACATTCCATTTGCCTTCCTAATTACTTGCTAGGTACCTGCATGCTAATTTTTTATGATTCAAGTACAAGGACACCCAGATCCCTCTGTAGGATCCTACAATCTCTCTCCATTTAAATAATATTCTGCTTTTCTATTCTTCCTGCCAAAGTGGACAACCTCACATTATACTCCATATGCCAAATTTTTGCCCACTCATTTAACCCGTCTATATCTCTTTTCAAACTCTGTGTCCTCCTCACAACTTGTTTTCCTATCTTTGCATCATCTGCAAATTTGATGGGTAGGCGGTGGCGCAGTAGTATTGTCACTGGACTAGTAACCCTGAGACCCAGGATATTTCTCTGGGGACATGGGTTCGAATCCCACCACAGCAGAAGGTGGAATTTGAATTTAATTAATAAATCTGGAATTAAGAGCTAGTCTAATGATGGCCATGAAACCATTGTTGTAAAAACCCATCTGGTTCACTAATGTCCTTTAGGAAAGGAAATCTGCTGTCCTTACCTGGTCTGGCCTACATGTGACTCCAGACCCACAGCAATGTGGTTAATTCTTACAAGCCCTCTGAAATGGCCTAGCAAGCCACTCAATTGTACCTAACCGCTATGAAGTCAATAAAAAGGAATGAAACCGGACAGACCACCCGGCATCGACCTAGGCACCGGAAACGACAACAGCAAACATAGCCCTGTCGACCCTGCAAAGTCCTCCTTCCTAACATCTGGGGGCTTGTGCCAAAGTTGGGAGAGCTGTCCCACAGACTAGTCAAGCAACAGCCCGACATAATCATACTCACGGAATCATATCTTACAGACAATGTCCCAGACATTGCCATCACCATCCCACCGGCAGGACAGACCCACCAGAGGTGGTGGCAAAGTGGTATACAGTAGGGAGGGAGTTGCCCTGGGAGTCCTCAACATCGACTCCAGACCCCATGAAGTCTCATGGCATCAGGTCAAACATGGGCAAGGTAACCTCCTACTGATTACCACCTACCTCCCTCCCTCAGCTAATGACTCAGTACTCCTCCATGTCTAACACCACTTGGAGGAAGCACTGAGGGTGGCAAGGGCACAAAATGTACTCTGGGTGGGGTACTTCAATGTCCATCACCAAGAGTGGCTCGGTAACACCACTACTGACCGAGCTGGCCGAGTCCTAAAGGACATAGCTGCTAGACTGGGTCTGCAGCAGGTGGTGGGCGAACCAACACGAGGGAAAAACATACTTGACCTCGTCCTCACCAATCTACCTGCCGCAGATGTTTCTGTCCATGACTGTATTGGTAGGAGTGACCACCGCACAGTCCTCGTGGAGACGTAGTCCCGCCTTCACATTGAGAATTCGAACAGATCTAGCAATGCAAAACCGGGCATCCATGAGGCGCTGTGGGCCATCAGCAGCAGCAGAATTGTACTCAACCACAATCTGTAACCTCATAGCCTGGCATATCCTCCACTCTACCATTACCATCAAGCCAGGAGACCAACCCTGGTTCAATGAAGAGGGCAGGAGGGCATGCCAGGAGCAGCACCAGGCATACCTCAAAATGAGGTGTCAACCTGGTGAAGCTACAACACAGGACTACTTGCATGCCAAACTGCATAAGCAGCATGCGATAGACAGAGCTAAGCGATCCCATAACCAACGGATCAGATCTAAGCTCTGCAGTCCTGCTACATCCAGCCGTGAATGGTGGTGGACAATTAAACAACTAACTGGAGGAGGTGGCTCCACAAATATCCCCATCCTCAACGATGGGTGAGCCCAGCACATCAGTGCGAAAGATAAGGCTGAAGCATTTGCAACAATCTTCAGCCAGAAGTGCCGAGTTGATGATCCATCTTGGCCCCCTCCTGAAGTCCCCAGCATCACAGATGCCAGACTTCAAGCGATTTGATTCAGTCCGCGTGGTATCAAGAAACGACTGAAGGCACTGGATACCTCAAAAGCTATCGGCCCTGACAATATTCCGGCAATAGTACTGAAGACCTGTGCACCAGAACTTGCCGCGCCCCTAGCCAAGCTGTTCCAGTACAGCTACAACACTGGAATCTACCCTGCAATGTGGAAAATTGCCCAGGTATGTCCTGTACACAAAAAGCAGGACAAGTCCAACCCGGCCAATTACCGCCCCATCAGCCTACTCTCAATCATCAGTAAAGTGATGGAAGGTGTCATCAACAGTGCCATCAAGCGGCACTTGCTTAGCAATAACCTGCTCAGTGACGCTCAGTTTGGGTTCCGCCAGGGCCACTCAGCTCCTGACCTCATTACAGCCTTGGTTCAAACATGGACAAAAGAACTGAACTCAAGAGGTGAGGTGAGCGTGATTGCCCTTGACATCAAGGCAGAATTTGACAGAGTATGGCATCAAGGAGCCCTAGCAAAACTGAGGTCAATGGGAATCAGGGGGAAAAACACTCCGCTGGCTGGAATCATATCTAGCTCAAAGGAAGATGGTCGTGGTTGTTGGAGGTCAATCATCTGAGCTCCAGGACATCACTGCAGGAGTTCCTCAGGGTAGCGTCCTAGGCCCAACCATCTTCAGCTGCTTCATCAATGACCTTCCTTCAATCATAAGGTCAGAAGTGGAGATGTTCGCTGATGATTGCACAATGTTCAGCACCATTCGTGACTCCACAGATACTGAAGCAGTCCGTGTAGAAATGCAGCAAGACCTGACAATATCCAGGCTTGGGTTGATAAGTGGCAAGTAACATTCGTGCCACACAAGTGCCAGGCAATGACCATCTCCAACAAGAGAGACTCTAACCATCTCCCCTTGACATTCAAAGGCATTACCATTGCTGAATCTCCCCCTATCAACATCCTAGGGGCTACCATTGACCAGAAACTGAATTGGAGTAGCCATATAAATACCGTGGCTACAAGAGCAGGTCAGAGGCTAGGAATCCTGCGGCGAGTAACTCACTTCCTGATTCCCCAAAGCCTGTCCACCATCTACAAGGCACAAGTCAGGAGTGTGATGGAATACTCTACACTTGCCTGGATGGGTGCAGCTCCAACAACACTCAAGAAGCTCAACACCATTCAGGCCAAAACAGCCTGCTTGATTGGCACCCCATCCACAAACATTCACTCCCTCCACCACCGACGCACAGTGGCAGCAGTGTGTACCATCTACAAGATGCACTGCAGCAATGCACCAAGGCTCCTTAGACAGCACCTTCCAAACCCGCAACCTCTACCAACTAGAAGGACAAGGGCAGCAAATACATGGGAACACCACCACCTGCAAGTTCCCCTCCAAGTCACACACCATCCTGACTTGGAACTATATCGCCGTTCCTTCACTGTCACTGGGTCAAAATCCTGGAACTCCCTTCCTAACAGCACTGTGGGTGTACCTACCCCAAATCGACTGCAACGGTTCAAGAAGGCAGCTCACCACCACCTTCTCGAGGGCAATTAGGGATGGGCAACAAATGCTGGCCTGGCCACCGACGCCCACATCCCATAAATGAATTTAAAAAAAATTTGGCTACAAAATACACGGTCCCTTCATCCAAGTCATTAACATAGATTGTAAATAGTTGAAGCCCCAGTGGCGCTCCACTAGTTACAGTTTGCCAACCTGAAAAAGACCCACTCATCCTGACTTTCTGTTTCCTGTTAGTTAGCCAATCCTCTATCCACGTTAATATAGTACCCTCAACACCATGAGCTCTTATCTTATGTAGTAACCTTTTATGTGGCACCTGATCGAATACCTTTTGGAAATCCAAATATACTACATCTACTGGTTCATCTTTATCCACCCTGCTCGTTACAACCCCCAAGAATTCTAATAAATTTGTCAAACACGATTTCCCTTTCATAAATCCATGCTGACTCCATTATGATTTTCTAAATGTCCTGCTACTACTTCCTTAATAATGGATCCTAGCATTTTCCCAATGACAGGCGTTAGGCTAAGTCGCCTATAATTTCTACTTTCTGTCGCTCCCCTTTCTTGAATAGAGGTGTTACATTTGTGGTTTTCCAATTTAGAATCTCGGAAATTTTGCACCATTACAATCAATGCACCCACTAGCTCTGCAGCCACCTCTTGTACGACCCTGGGATGCAGGCCATCAGGTCCAGTAGACTTGTCAGCTTTTAGTCCCGTTAGTTTTCCTAGTACCTTTTCTCTAATGATAGTGATCATTTTAAGTTCCTCCCTCCCTTTTGCCTCTTGATTTTCTGCTATTCTTGGGATACTTTTTGTGCCTTCTACCATGAAGTCAGATACAAAATAGTTGTTCAAAGTCTCTGCCATTTCCTTGTTTCTCATTATTAATTCTCCAGTCTCATCCTCTAAGAGACCAACACTTACTTTAGCTACTGTTTTCCTTTTTATATATTAGTAGAAGCTGTTTTTATATTTCTTGCTAGTTTACTCTCATACTCTAATTTCTCTCTTTTTTTGAAGTCATCCCCTGCTGGTATCTAAATTTTCCCAATCTTCTGGCCTACCACTAATCTTTGCAGCACTTTTCTTCTAATTTGATACCATCCTTAACTTTCTTAGTTAGCTATGGACGGTGCATCCTTCTCAGAGTCTTTCTTTCTCAGTGGAATATATCTTTATTGAGAGTTATGAAATATCTCCTTAAATGTCTGCCACTGCTTTGCTACTGTCTTACCTTTTAACTTATTTTTGGAGTTGTTAGGAGCTCTTTCTCTGTAACTTCCTCCAGTCTAAAACCCTGCGAGAACTCTCATGTTCCTTCAACTTGAGCCTCTTATGCATCCCCATTTCCTTCACTCCACCATTGACGGTTGTATCTACAGGTGTCTAGGCCCCAAGCTCTGGAATCCCCTCCCTAAACCTCTCCATTTCTCTAATTCTATCTCCTCCGCCTTTACAATCCTCCTTAAAACATCCTCTTTGACAGTAGTCAGTCATCTGTCCAAACATCTCCTTCTTTGGTTCAGTGTCAAATTTAGTTTGACAATGCAACTATGAAGCATCTTGGAATGTTTTACTACTTTAAAGGTGGTGTATAAATGCACATTGTTCTAAGTAGGGTACCTCATACTGCTTCCACTGCACACATCACTGGGAAAGAGATAGTGTCAAAACATGAACAATGCATTCTATAAATCATGCAATGTGTTATCTCTTTTGATTATGGGTATCTAGCTGGGTGGCATCTAGGCTCCTTTCATCTGCGGGACCAGAATTGCAATATAGACCAGACCAATGAGACAAAATTCTTTTTCCACCAGCTGCAAAGGCTGCGTATGCAATAAACTTTTTGGTCTCAATCAAGGTCCCAGTAAGCACAGATTGACAACACAAAGTTGTACCACAATTCAGTATAAAATGGCCTTCCCCACTCAACACAAGTGGCAACTTAAGGAATTGTCAATAATTTCCATATTAACGCCATACCTGATCTTCTCCAATGTATACTCTAGCACACGGGGAGTCCAGCAAAGTGTGAAGAGCCTTGAGGCAAGATGTTACATGTTCCAGGGGATTCTCAGGCCGAGGAGAGCACAGGAACTCGATACTAATACCTGCAAACACAAGACGCAAGGTCCAGTTTTCTTAAATGTACAAAAAAAAGTTTAAGAATTATCAACGCCTTGGAGAGGGTGCAGAAGATTTCCTAGAATCGTAGCAGGGATGAGTGACTTCAATTACATGGAGAGACTAGGGAAACTGGGATTGTTCTCCTTGAAGCAGAAAAGGTTATGGGGAGAATTAGTCAAGGCATTCAAAATGATGAAATGGTCTTGACAAAGTAAATAAGGAGAAACCTTTTTTACTGGAAAGACGTTACTTAATTAAAGAACGTAGGTTCTAGTTAATTGAACAAAAAACCAGGAATGGGAGATTAGGAGGAATTATTTTAAGTAGCAAGTTGTTACATTCTAGAATGCATTAACTGAAAGGGTGGTGGAAGCAGATTCAATAGTAACTTTCAAAGGGGACTGGACATATAACTGAAGGGGAAAAATTTGCAGGGCTATGGGAAAATAGCAGGGGGAGTGGGATTAATTGGATAGTTTTATCAATGAATGGCCTCCTTCTGTGCTAACATTCCAAAGGTTCTAAGAGCTGATACACAAAAGCTTTTATTTGATGTGAAAATGTACATAATTCTGAATGTATTGGCTTACCAAAAATAAGCTGGAGTCGGTCTGTGTTGATCGCCTGCAGAGTTTTAGTTGAAGTTCCAGATGCCTGACCTAGGAAGGTGCCCATTTGGTTCTTGTGCCCAGTGTGAGCTGGTGGACCCGCTGCCTCACATGCAATAATGAATCCCGCGCTATTCAACCAAAGCGCCACTGCGTGCAAGATTGGGGCCCAGGAATTACGGTAGTGCAGCCGGGCACTGTCGATTGTTTCCGGAGTATAGAAGGCACCTCCTGTAACAAAATGAATGGTCAAATAAACCATGCAACAAATATCACAACAACTTGCATTTATACAGTGTGTTCAACGTAGGAAAACATCCCAAGGCACTTGAAAGGAGTGTAAATAAACCAAATTTGATACAGAGCCATTTAAAGAGATATTAAGACAGGTGATCAAAAGCTTGGTCAGAGATAAGTTATAAGGAGCGCCTTAAAGGAGAGGTGGAGAGATCAGGGCCAAGACAGTTGAAGATATGGCCATCAATGGTGGAGGCATTAAAATCAGGAACTACAAATACTTGCACAATCACCTCTACCTTAATTATAGCATGATCACCAACCTGCACACTGCAATTACCTGCACTTTGGAACATTTTCTACAGTGGATTTGTAGGGCTATAGGGAAAGGGCAGGGGGAGTGGGCCTAATTGAATAGCTCCTTCAAAGCATTGGCACAGTGAGCCAAATGCCCTCTTCCTGTGCTGTAGGATTCTATGGATTAAGTCTCATCTTTCAACTCTGTTCTCTCTGTAAATCATAGAATAAAAATTTCAGCTCGTTCCCTAGAGGTGGAATGGAACAAAGAACAAAGAAAATTACAGCACAGGAACAGGCCCTTCGGCCCTCCAAGCCTGTGCCGATCCAGATCCTCTATCAAAACATTTCGCCTATTTTCTAAGGGTCTGTATCTCTTTACTTCCTGCCCATTCATGTATCTGTCTAGATACATCTTAAAAGACGCTATCGTGCCCGCGTCTACCACCTCCGCTGGCAACGCGTTCCAGGCACCCACCACCCTCTGTGTAAAGAACTATCCACGCATATCCCCCCTAAACTTTTCCCCTCTCACTTTGAACTCGTGACCCCTAGTAATTGAATCTCCCACTCTGGGAAAAAGCTTCTTGCTATCCACCCTGTCTATACCTCTCATGATTTTGTACATCTCAATCAGGTCCCCCCTCAACCTCTGTCTTTCTAATGAAAACAATCCTAATCTACTCAACCTCTCTTCATAGCTAGCGCCCTCCATACCAGGCAACATCCTGGTGAACCTCCTCTGCACCCTCTCCAAAGCATCTACATCCTTTTGGTAATGTGGCGACCAGAACTGCACGCAGTATTCCAAATGTGGCCGAACCAAAGTCCTATACAACTGTAACATGACCTGCCAACTCTTGTACTCAATACCCCGTCCGATGAAGGAAAGCATGCCGTATGCCTTCTTGACCACTCTATTGACCTGCGTTGCCATCTTCAGGGAACAATGGACCTGAACACCCAAATCTCTCTGTACATCAATTTTCCCCAGGACTTTTCCATTTACTGTATAGTTCACTTTTGAATTGGATCTTCCAAAATGCATCACCTCGCATTTGCCCGGATTGAACTCCATCTGCCATTTCTCTGCCCAACTCTCCAATCTATCTATATTCTGCTGTATTCTCTGACAGTCCCCTTCACTATTTGCTACTCCACCAATCTTAGTGTCGTCTGCAAACTTGCTAATCAGACCACCTATACTTTCCTCCAAATCATTTATGTCTCTCACAAACAACAGTGGTCCCAGCACGGATCCCTGTGGAACACCACTGGTCACACGTCTCCATTTTGAGAAACTCCCTTCCACTGCTACTCTGTCTCCTGTTGTCCAGCCAGTTCTTTATCCAGTCCTAACACGACCTTGCCTCACATTTTGTGTTGCCACAAAAAAAATGGGCCAGCAGGAAAGTCTGAAACTATTTATCAAAAAAAGCCCCATTTTTGAATTTGCTGTGTTCCCAACAGCTATCAATTGCTTGGTGAGTAAAGGCCTCAGGAAACCAGGCATTGTATGTCTTACTGGCACCCCTTCTGCCAGAATCAGGTGGGAATAATGATGGCATAATTGGCAAGAATTCCTATGGATGACATCTTCCACTAGATGTTAGCTGTGACTCAGTGTGTAGCTCTCTTGCATCTGAGTCAGGAGGTCATGGGTTCAAGCCCCACTCTAGAGACTTGAGCACATATCCAGGCTGGCACTTCAGTGGAGTACTGAGGGAGTGCCGCACTGTCAGAGGTACCTTCTTTCAGAAGATGTTAAACCGAAGCCTCAACTGCCCTCTCAGGTGGATATAAAAGATCCTATGTTAATACTTTGAAAAACAGGGGAGTTATCCCTGATGTCCTGGCCAATATTTATCTGTCAACCAACATCACTAAAACAGATTATCTGGTCATCTCATTGCTCTTTGTGGGAGCTTTCTGTGCACAAAGTGACTGCTGCATTTCCTAGATTATAAAACATACAAGTCAGAAAAGAAAGCGCATCATTGGTCGTAAAGTGCTTTGGGATCTCCCAAGGCCATGAATGGTGGGATATAAATGCAAGTCTTTCTTTCAGTTATGTCAAAATAGAAGGGGGAAGAAACAAGAAGTTTCAGGTCTGGAGAAATTTGAAAATGCACCAAAGAAAGGAGTAAAGACCCAGTCTAACTGATTTGCGCCCCACAGGCTCAGATTGGGCCATTCTCCAGATACAGAAAAATTAAGAACATAAGAAATAGGACCAGCAGTAGACCATACAGTCGCTCAAGCCTGCTCCATCATTCAATACGATCACAGCTGACCTCCTGCCTCAACTCCACTTTTATCCATATCCTTTGATTCCCTAAGGCACCAAATATCTATACCAACCTTAAATATACTCAATGATGGAGCATCCACAACCCTCTGGGGTACAGAATTCCAAATTATTCACAACCTTTCAAGTGAAGAAATTTCTCTTCAACTCGGTCCTAATTGATTGACCCCTTATCTTGAGACTGTGCATCCGTGTTTTAGATTCCCCAGCCAGGGGAAACAACCTCTTAGTGTCTACCCTGTCAGGCCCCTTCATAATCTTATATGTTTCAATGAGCTCTCATTCTTCTAAACTCCAGAGTACAAGCCCAATTTACTCAGTTTCTCATCATGGGACAGCCCTCTCATCACAGGAACTGATTTGGTGAACCTTCGCTGTACTGCCTCCAATGCAAGTACATCCTTCCTTAAATATGGAGATTAAAACAGTGCACATAACACCAGGTGTGGTCTCACCAAAGCCCTGTACAACTGTAGAAAGATTTCCTTATTCTTGTACTCCAGTTGCCTCGAAATAAAGGCCAACATGCCATTTGCCTTCCTAATTGATCATCTGCATGCTAACTTTGTGTTCCTTGTACGAGTATATCCAAGTCTCTCTCAACATCAACCTTTAGAAGTTTCACACTTTAAAAAAAAATTCTGCTTTTCTGTTCTTATGACCAAAGTGAATAACCTGACATTTCCCCACATTATACTCCATCTGCCACTTTCTGGCCCATTCGCTTAACCCGTCTGTATCTCTTTGCAGCCTCCTTATGTCCTCCTCATAGCTTACATGCCCATCTAACTTTGTATCGGCAGCAAAGGTAGATACATTACCCTCGGTCTCTTCATCTAAGTCATTAATATAAATTGTAAATAGCTGATCCTTGCGGCATTTCACCAGTTACAGCCTGCCAACTTGAAAATGCCCTTTCCTCTATCCATGATAATATATTACCCCTAACTCCAGGCACCCTTACTTTGCGTATTAACCTTTTGTGTGGCACCTTATCGAATGCCTTTTGAAAAGCCAAGTATACCACATCGACTGGTTTCCCTTTACTACCCGACTAATTACATCCTCAAAAAACGCTAAGAAATTTGTCAAACACAATTTCCCTTTTGTAAAACCATGTCGACTTTGTCTGATCTTACTATGATTTTCTAAATGCACTGTTAAGACTTTAATAATATTCCAGCATTTTCCCAATGACTGTCAGGTCAACTGGCCTGTAGTTCCCCGTTTTCTCTCTGCCTCCTTTCTTGAATAGCTGTATTCCATTTGTTAACTTCTGCTGGAACCGCGCTAGAATCTAGTGAATTTTGGAAAATCATAACCACTGGATCCACTATCTCTGCAGCAATCTCTTTTAGAACCCCAGGATGTAGGATAACAGGTCCTGGGGATTTGTCAGCTTTTAGTCCCTAAATTTCTCCAGTACGTTTTCTCTGCTGATATTAATTACTTAAGTTCCTCACTCTTATTAGCCCCTTGGTCACCCCCTATTTTCTGGTCTGTAATTTGTGCCTTCTACTGTGAAGACAGACACAAAATATTTGTCCAACGTCTTTGCCATGTCCTTGTTCCCATGATAGTTTCTCCTGTCTTTACCTCTAAGGGACCGACATTTATTTTAGTTACTCTACTTTTTTATAAACCTGTAAAAGCTCTTACAATCTGCATATTCCTGGCTAGTTTACTTTCATTTTATTTTTTTCCCTTTTATCAACCTTTTGGTTGCCCTTTGCTGGTTTCTAAAACACTCTCAATTCTCAGGCTTCCTACTATGATTTGCAACACTATAAGTCTCTTCTTTTAATCTAGTACAATCCTAACTTCCTTAGTAAGCCACGGATGGATCTTTCTTGCTCAGTTTCTGTTTTTTAATAGAATATATATTTGAACATTTTCCTGCTGTTTATTTCCCACCATACCTTTTAGTCTATTTACCCAATCAACCTTAGCCAGCTCTCCCCTCAAATCTGTGTAACTGGCTTTGTTTCACTTTATGATTCTTGTTTGGGACTGGAGTATGTCACTTTCAAACTTAATGTGGAATTCAATTATATTATGATCACTTTTTCCCCCAGAGGAGAGCTATGAGCCAGAATTAGAGCCAGGAATACTAGAGCAGCTCAGAGACTATGTATTCTGCAGTGAGTGGCTCACCTCCCAACTTCCCAAAAAGCGTTCACACCATCCACAAGGCACGAGTCAGAAGTGATGAAAAATGTGGGAGGAACTTTACATAAAGTGATCAATGCTTTGAATGGTGGCCTGGATAGGGTAGTAGAGGCAGAAGGCTTAAATACAATCAGGAATAATCCACCAAGGTTCCTTTGACAGTACCTTCCAAACCTGCGATCTCTACCAACTAGAAGGACAAGGGCAGCACATGTATGGGAACACCACCACCTGCAAGTTACCCTCCAAGCCACACACCATCCTGACTTGGAACCATTTCACTGTCGGTGGGTCAAAATCCTGGAACTCCCTTCCTAGCAGCACCGTGGGTGTACCTACACCATATGGACTGCAGTGGTTCAAGAAGGCAGCTCACCACCATCTTCTTAAGGGCAATAAGGGATGGGCAATAAATGCTGGCCTCGCCAGCGATGCCCACATCCCATGAAAGAATAATTTTTTAAAAAGCAGCATTTAGATCACGTAATGGGGGAAATAGTAGGTCTTCTATACTGCATGCATTAATTATGTTGAGCTGAATTACCACCTTCATCAATATCTGGATTGTGACCTTGTCAGTAATGATGTAAAAAAATAACATTTTAATTTACAGCCAGCTTTTGCTGGATCTGTTAGTTAGACTTGTTTGTGGAAGTTTAGGATTTAACATTTTTTGCCTACAAAGTTGCTGGAAGTGCGAGCTGATAACAGTGTTGTGAGGGCAACAGGGCATTTCAAACTTTGGTGAATGACAGTCTATTTCCTTAACTAACGAGATTAAAGGAGTAAAGATATAAAGAGGAAGGACTGAGAAGGAGAGTGAATTAAAGTCAAAACAGGTAGAGGGAAATAAAGAGAGGGAGGAAAAATTGGATTGAGAGGGAGAGAAAGAGAGACAGAAAGGAAAACAACAAACATTTTTAAAATCTCCTGAAACAATTCACAACCTGGGGAATGAGACTCCACACTTATAATTGTTCACTTTCTGGGCCAGATACATTGAATGGCAGTCAATAATAATATTTATCACATTGTTAAAAGGCTATTAATTACTAAACTTTCTGCGGTGGGTTTAATGGGCAATTAATGTACAATGTAGCAATTTCATTAAACCCTCATGGGGAGAGTGAGGGCAAGATGCTGTCTTTGCAAGACTAATGGCAGAGCAGTGCATATCGTCCAGCAACTTGAGGCAATTTACAATTCATGGGGCATCTCTTCCTTGCCACAAGTTGCTGGATGATTTACACGTTAATAACAACGTACATCGTTCAAAGCCCTTATTTGTTTGGAGCAAAATCTGTCCCATTGTTTTTATCATCTTCCTGTCCCGGAGAAAAAATGTGCCCGTTGGGCAACAACTGAGGATTTGGCTAAAAGATCCTTCACTCTCAGTTCAAACTTCGCTTGAGAGGAATCTGGCTCGTATTTCCTTCAACTTAATAAACAGAATCTTATCACAGTTAAATCACACTCTGGATATATTTTGGAAGTCACACATGGTTGGCCACAGAAGTTTCTGAGCTTGAGATGAAGAAACCAGTCAGTCAGTCAGCTTGCTGTCAATAACACACCTGAACAAGTTCTGGAAAATCCCTTCATAACATATATATGGCTGCCAAGCGACAGACTGGTGCACCAATTATATGGCAAAACTGAAAGCAATTTTGATTGACAAAGCTTCATCGCTATCAAAATAAAACAATAGCTAGTTCACAAAACTACAATAAAAGCACCGTTGCCACTTGCTGTTGTGCCGTAAAACTGGGCCAGACACAAATAGGATAAAAATATACTGTAGCGTCTTTGTTAAACATATAAATATCCGAGAACAATCTAGGGTAAAAAAGTTTTGAAAAATGTACGACTACTTGCATTTCTATAGCACTTTTAACATAGCTAAATGCCCCAAGGTGTTTCACAGGAGCATAATCAGACAACATTTGGCAATGAGCTACAATGAGCAAAAGAGGGAGGGTTTAGAGAGCATCTTGAAGGAGGAGAGGGAGAGAAGTGGAGGGAGGAGGACGGAGGAGGAGGGTGGGAGTTCCAGGGCTTAGGGTCTAGGTAGCTGAAAGCACTGCTATCAACAGTGGAGGGATGGAAATTGGGGATGTATAAGAGGCCAGCATTGGAGGAGCACAGAGATCTTGGAGGCTTGTACAGGAGGAGGTTCCTGACATAGGGAGAGGCGAGGCCACGGATGTGACAGAATCAAGTGCTGTATTGTCAGAACTTATGAGCATGGATTCACCAGTGTAACTGGGCTGACTTGAGGCTAAATCCACAGTATATGGGCAACTAGATATGAAGGAGAATGTTAAACAAAGTAAGGTAAAACTCAACAGAACCAAGGCAGGGCTCAGGTACAGCAACGCATTCTTACCATCAGATGGCAACTGGCTGGCAAATTCAGCTGGCAGAGTTAAAAGGGCATAGTCCTTCAGCGCAGCGAGCCAGAGGCGGCTGAGAATAGGCAGCTCAGGCTGAACTAATGTGATCAGGCTATCTGGAGGGAGCTCATCCACGGCATCAAAACCATTATCATCATCATTATTCTTCACAGGGGTCACTGGCTTGGTCTCAGCTTCCTTCTTGGTCTTCATGGCTACAATGTAAACCTGGAGGGGTGAAAGACAAATGACAGGTTAAGTAAAATGGGGAATGGTATCCCCGAGGCTACAAAAATAATTTACCCAAATTAACTTGATGTGCCAGTGCTTCAATTAAGTAGATAGAGTAGAGGGAATGATTCTTCCAGGTTAACCCCAGTTATAAATATATCAGCTTATTCTTTGGCCTCCTTGTCTCGAGAGACAATGGGTAAGCACCTGGAGGTGGTCAGTGGTTTGTGAAGCAGCGCCTGGAGTGACTATAAAGGCCAATTCTAGAGTGACAGACTCTTCCACAGGTGCTGCAGATAAAATTCATTTGTCGGGGCTGTTACACAGTTGGCTCTCCCCTTCCGCTTCTGTCTTTTATCCTGCCAACTGCTAAGTCTCTTCGACTCGCCACACTTTAGCCTTGCCTTTATGGCTGTCTGCCAGCTCTGGTGATCACTGGCAACTGACTCCCATGGCTTGTGATCAATGTCACAGGACTTCATGTCGCGTTTGCAGACGTCTTTAAAGTGGAGACATGGACGTCCGGTGGGTCTGATACCAGTGACGAGCTCGCTGTACAATGTGTCCTTGGGGAACCTGCCATCCTCCATGCGGCTCACATGGCCAAGCCATCTCAAGCGCTGCTGGCTCAGTAGGATATATATGCTGGGGATGTTGGCCGCCTCGAGGACTTCTGTGTTGGAGATACAGTTCTGCCACCTGATGCCAAGGATTCTCCGGAGGCAGCGAAGATGGAATGAATTGAGACGTCGCTCTTGGCTGACATACGTTGTCCAGGCCTCGCTGCCATAGAGGAAGGTACTGAGGACACAGGCTTGATATGGAACACAAAAGTCCAAGTGTGTCAGTGCACTATTTTCCCACACTCTCTTGGCCAGTCTGGACATAGCAGTGGACACCTTTCCCATGCGCTTGTTTATATATAGGATATATTCTTTCTTTTGGGCCTCCTTATCTCGAGAGACAATGGATACGCGCCTGGAGGTGGTCAGTGGTTTGTGAAGCAGCGCCTGGAGTGGCTATAAAGGCCAATTCTGGAGTGACAGGCTCTTCCACAGGTGCTGCAGAGAAATTTGTTTGTTGGGGCTGTTGCACAGTTGGCTCTCCCCTTGCGCCTCTGTCTTTTTTCCTGCCAACTACTAAGTCTCTTCGACTCGCCACAATTTAGCCCTGTCTTTATGGCTGCCCGCCAGCTCTGGCGAATGCTGGCAACTGACTCCCACGACTTGTGATCAATGTCACACGATTTCATGTCGCGTTTGCAGACGTCTTTATAACGGAGACATGGACGGCCGGTGGGTCTGATACCAGTGGCGAGCTCGCTGTACAATGTGTCTTTGGGGATCCTGCCATCTTCCATGCGGCTCACATGGCCAAGCCATCTCAAGCGCCTCTGACTCAGTAGTGTGTATAAGCTGGGGGTGTTGGCCGCTTCAAGGACTTCTGTGTTGGAGATATAGTCCTGCCACCTGATGCCAAGTATTCTCCGAAGGCAGCGAAGATGGAATGAATTGAGACGTCGCTCTTGGCTGGCATACGTTGTCCAGGCCTCGCTGCCGTAGAGCAAGGTACTGAGGACACAGGCCTGATACACTCGGACTTTTGTGTTCCGTGTCAGTGCGCCATTTTCCCACACTCTCTTGGCCAGTCTGGACATAGCAGTGGAAGCCTTACCCATGCGCTTGTTGATTTCTGCATCTAGAGACAGGTTACTGGTGATAGTTGAGCCTAGGTAGGTGAACTCTTGAACCACTTCCAGAGCGTGGTCGCCAATATTGATGGATGGAGCATTTCTGACATCCTGCCCCATGATGTTCGTTTTCTTGAGGCTGATGGTTAGGCCAAATTCATTGCAGGCAGACGCAAACCTGTTGATGAGACTCTGCAGGCATTCTTCAGTGTGAGATGTTAAAGCAGCATCATCAGCAAAGAGGAGTTCTCTGATGAGGACTTTCCGTACTTTGGACTTCGCTCTTAGACGGGCAAGGTTGAACAACCTGCCCCCTGATCTTGTGTGGAGGAAAATTCCTTCTTCAGAGGATTTGAACGCATGTGAAAGCAGCAGGGAGAAGAAAATCCCAAAAAGTGTGGGTGCGAGAACACAGCCCTGTTTCACACCACTCAGGATAGGAAAGGGCTCTGATGAGGAGCCACCATGTTGAATTGTGCCTTTCATATTGTCATGGAATGAGGTGATGATACTTAGTAGCTTTGGTGGACATCCGATCTTTTCTAGTAGTCTGAAGAGACCACGTCTGCTGACGAGGTCAAAGGCTTTGGTGAGATCAATGAAAGCAATGTAGAGGGGCATCTGTTGTTCACGGCATTTCTCTTGTATCTGACGAAGGGAGAACAGCATGTCAATAGTCGATCTCTCTGCACGAAAGCCACACTGTGCCTCAGGGTAGACGCGCTCGGCCAGCTTCTGGAGCCTGTTCAGAGCGACTCGAGCAAAGACTTTCCCGACTATGCTGAGCAGGGAGATTCCACGGTAGTTGTTGCAGTCACCGCGGTCACCTTTGTTTTTATAGAGGGTGATGATGTTGGCATCGCGCATGTCCTGGGGTACTGCTCCCTCGTCCCAGCACAGGCATAGCAGTTCATGTAGTGCTGAGAGTATAGCAGGCTTGGCACTCTTGATTATTTCAGGGGTAATGCTGTCCTTCCCAGGGGCTTTTCCGCTGGCTAGGGAATCAATGGCATCACTGAGTTCCGATTTGGTTGGCTGTATGTCCAGCTCATCCATGACTGGTAGAGACTGGGCTGCATTGAGGGCAGTCTCAGTGACAGCATTCTCCCTGGAGTACAGTTCTAGGTAGTGCTCAACCCAGCGGTCCATCTGTTTGCGTTGGTCAGTGATTATGTCCCCCGATTTAGATTTGAGGGGGGTGATCTTCTTGATGGTTGGCCCAAGAGCTCTCTTCATGCCATCATACATTCCTCTGATGTTTCCGGTGTCTGAGGCCAGCTGAATATGACTGCATAGGTGTTGCCAGTAGTCGTTTGCGCAACGCCTAGCTGTTCTTTGTTCTTGTGTATAGGATATATAGGATTGGGAAAAAGATATGAAGACGGATGGATTGTTACAGGGTATCTCATCTTTCAGGGTGACATATGAGTAAAATCCCAAGTTCCCAGTGAGCAACTGCACTTAGAGGGAGCACAGATGAGAAGCAGGGTTACAACATTGCGGCTTCAATTTACTAACCCACAATCCACTTTACTGGGGTCACAACAGGATTACTGAGCTTTCCCTATAATGAGTAACACTGAAACTGTGCAACAAGATGGACCTGAATGCAACTGTGGCACATTTATTACTAAGCAGCCGTTGAGGCAATCCACTGTAAACACTTTGAACAATGAATTACTCTGTCACTGCTACTTTCTACTGGGAGATAGACTGTCACAGCAAAGGATCCTATTGTTGCAGAGATTAATGTCACAATGAAAGAACAAAGTTAGCACTACATGAATTAAGCAGCCAATACAGTGAATATTCCAGTATGTTTAAGGCTCAAACACTGAAGCTGCAGTTAATTAAACATACAATTCCCACTAGTGGTTAATACAAACAGAGAATTAATTTTACTCTCAGGGTGCGGCATTAAACAAAGTCAGCCAGGGCTCCAGCGCCTGGTGGCTATGTACGGACTCCCATTGGAAAGCCAGTTTCGGTTCAGGGCAGGATTGGGCTTGGCAGAAGGCGCTCCACAGTCAAATAACCGACATGCCGGCACCTGCGAGACTCAGTCCAGTATAAGTCACTGACTGGTCGGGAGGACTGGACAGAAAGGAATGATGTTTGCGCTTGGACATTTATTCTGCTGAATTTATCGTTTTAATCCATATACCACACTTCCCCCACAAGCTTACCTCTGCCCAAGCTTTAAGCACGGCCAGCTTCTCCATTGTGGTAGCACTCTCACTGTATAGTTGACTCAGGGAGCCCTTTCCAGATTGCATCTTGTCTAAAGATGATACCAATAGATTGTGGACTCTGCGCAGATCATTCAGGTCACTAACCACACCACTTCCAATCCAGGTACTGCAAACCTGCAACAGGCAGTAACCACAGTCAATTCCGGTATAAAGGCAGTGAACACAATTTTAATGCTTCAAACAACTTTCAACAGCAATAACTTGCATTTATATACTGCCTTTAATGTTCTAAGGCACTTCACAGGAGCATTATCATTAAAACTTGACACCAAACCACATAAGGAGCTATTAGGACAGGTGACCAAAAACTTGGTCATAGAGTTAGATTTTAAGCAGTGTCTTAAAGAAGGAGAGGGGCAGGCAGAGGAGGGAGGGGATCCCAGAGCTTAGGGCTTTGGCAGTGGCAGGCACTGGTGGAGCAATTAAAATCAGGATGCACAAGAGACCAGAATTGGACAAGGGCAGAGATTCTGGAGGGTTGTAGGAGATTACAGAGGTAGGGAAAGGTGAGGCCATGCAGGGATTTGAACATGAGGATAAGGATTTTTAAAATTGAGCTGTTGCTGGATTTCAGTTTTAAATTTACTGCTCAGAATGTGGCAGCTTTACAACAGACCATGGTTATTGAGAGGCCTGTTAAGATCGGAAGGTTACCTGAGGTTACCCATGTTTGTTGAGGTCTAGCAGTTAAATGTAATTTGTTTAAAAGAGGCAGTCATCCCTTCCTCAATCTCACAGATGCAAAGATCAAATACCCTGGGACTTTGTTGAGAAAAGAGAGGAGAAAGGGGGACGATGATAGAATTCTTTGATATTCAGAATGCTTTGGTCAAATTAGATCCCAGTGATAGCTCTTCTGCCATGTTTAAAATTTAAGCACAAGGGCTCATATTTACAAATTGAGGATAGATTGGAGGGATGCGACAAGCAGTGTTTCCCAGGTATCATCTGTTCTGCCTCAGCTTTTCACCATACATAGCAACCTGAATGAAGGAATAGACAGTTGTATATCCAAGTTTGCAGAGGACTCCAAGAAGGCATCTTAAGTTATGTAGACGTGGCAGATGGAGTTCAATATAAGAAAGTACAATGTCATCAATGAAAGACAAGCAGGAATGTTTTCTTAATGGCGAGAGACTATGAGCTGAGGAGGAACAAAGCAATTTGGGTGTCTCCGTGCACAAATCATTAAAAGTTAGTGCACAGGTACAAAGAGCAATCAAAAAGCTAGTGGAATGTTGGCCTTTATCTTAAGGAGGTGTACTGCAGATTCACCAGAGATAGCAGGGCTTAAACGGTTAAACTGAGGACAGGTTGCTTAAACTTGGCTTGCATTTGCTCGAGTTCAAAAGGTTGAAAGATGAATGCGTTGAGGTCTTTAAAATAAAAAAGGGATTTGATGGGTTCAATACAGAGAAACTATTTCCTCTGGTTGGGGAATTGAGAACAAGGGGCCACAATCTTAATATTCATGCTAGGCCATTCAGATTTGAAAACAGGAAGCATTTCTTCACAGAAAGGGTGGTAGAAATCTGGAACTCTATAGCTCCAAAAAGCTGTGGATGCTGGAGATTATTGAGACTGAGACTGATCGAATTTTGTTGAGTAAGGGTATCAAAGGATATTTTGGAAAGGCAGGTAAATGGGATTGAAGTACAGATCAGCCATGATCTGATTGAATGGTGGATCAGGCACAAGGGGCCAAATGGCCTCCTCCTGTTCCTAACAAAAGAAAATAGGAAATGCAGATGGAACTTGTTTTACTAAGTGGGTGGTAAGTATGTGGAACAAAAATCCTCAAAGGGTTTCAAGAAGGAATTAGACAGTCCTTGACAACAAATGGGATTCAGGGGAGGTGGGCTAGGTGGGCCAAAGGCCTATTCCTGGCTGAAACAGTTACTACGTTACCTGTTACCCCATGCAATATAAATGCAAGATTAGTTAATCGAACAGGTCATTATGGGGACTACTGTCAAAAATATATGATTTATGAAAACAAATTAAATAACCGCTTTGAGTAAAGTCTGAATATGTTAATGGTCAGGTACTTGATTGTGGATTTCACAGTGGTTAACCAATTACCTGACAGGCTTTAGCGGTGATGTCGGATGGAGTATCCTGGGAAAAGGCTGGTCTCAAGGCTGCTCCAACCTGAATTAAAACAATACAGGCCTATGATACTGAAAATTCAGGTTACCACTGATACAGCACAAGCACTCCTACCAGCAGAATAACACCATTATACTTCCTCATTCTCCGCAAACTAATAGGATCTGGGCACAAATGAGCAGAGGGAACACCCCAGCACACGATCAGTGAACATCAACACAAGCTCGAGGAACAGCACCTGATCGTTCGATTAGTCACTCTACAGCCTTGCAGACAGAACACTGAGTTCAATAACTTCGGAGCATGATTGGCCTTTTAAAAAAAAATTTTTTTGATTATTTTATTTTTTTAACCATGTGCCTATTTTTCATGTGGACAGAGCTGCTCATTATTATACCGTTAACATTCTCTCTTTACTAATGTTTTGTCTTTCACCACCATCATTAACACACCCTTTGCCTTTGTTATTTAATCTCTCCTGCCCTCTGCCTTATCACACACCTTCCCTTTTGTTCTCTTCCCCACCAACCACCGTTCCTCCACCACCCGCCCACCACCCCCCCCCCTCACTTACTTAAAACCTAGTTCGTATCTAACCGTTGCCAGTTCTGATGAAAGGTCACAGACCTGAAATGTTAACTCTGCTTCTCTCTCAACAGCCTGACTTAGCCACACTCACCAAATCATACCTTACAGCCAACGTCCCAGACTCCTCCATCACCATCCCTGGGTATTGTTCCACCAGCAGGACAGACCCACCAGAGGTGGTTACACAGTGGTATACAGTCAGGAGCGAGTATCCCTGGGAGTCCTCAACATTGACTCTGGACCTCATGAAGTCTCATGGCATAAGGTCAAGGAAACTCCTATTGTTTACCACCTACCGCCCACCGCCCCCACCCCCAGCTAATGAATCAGTACTCCACCATGTTGAACACCACTTGGAACAAGCATCTGAAAGGAGAAAGGGCACAGAATGTACTCTGTGGGGCACGGCAGGGGGGGGGTGGGGGAGACAGGACTTCAACGTCCATCACCAAGAGTGGCTTGGCAGCACCGCTACTGACCAAACTGGCCGAATCCTGAAGGACATAACTGCCAGATTGGGCCTGTGGCCGGCAGTGAGGGAACCATAATGAGGTAAAAAAAAATTTACTCGGTCTCTTCCTCACCAATCCATCTGTTGCAGATGCATCTGTCCATGACAGTATTTGTAAGAGTGACCACCAAGGAGTCTTTGCTGCAGTCCTTGTGAACACATCTAGCAGCTCAAAACTGGGCATTCATGACGCACTGTGGGCCATCAGCAGCAGCAGAATTATATTCAACCACAATCTGTAACCTCATGGCCCAGCACATCCCCCACTCTACCATTACCATCAAGCCAAAGGTTCAACCCTGGTTCAATGAGGAGTGAAGGACAACATGCTAGGAGCAGCACAAGTCTGACCTAACAATGAGGTGCAAACCTGGTGAAGCTACAACACAGGACTACATGCATGATGAACAGCAGAAGCAGCATACTTATAGACCCAGAGCTAAACGAAACCACAACCAATGGATCAGGTCAAAGCTCTGCAGTCTCGCCACATCCATTCGTGAATGGTTGTGGGCAATTAAACAAAGGTTGGTGGAGTTGCAGATAGTGATGAGGATTGTTAGAGGATACAGCAGGATATAGATCGGTTGGAGACTTGGGCGGAGAAATGGCAGATGGAGTTTAATCCGGACAAATGTGAGGTAATGCATTTTGGAAGGTCTAATGCAGGTGGGAAGTATACAGTAAATGGCAGAACCCTTAGGAGTATTGACAAGCAGAGAGATCTGGGCGTACAAATCCACAGGTCACTGAAAGTGGCAACGCAGGTGGATAAGGTAGTCAAGAAGGCAGATGGCATGCTTGCCTTCATCAGTCGGGGCATAGAGTATAAAAATTGGCAAGTCATGTTGCAGCTGTACAGAACTTTAGTTAGGCCACACTTAGAATATTGCGTGCAATTCTGGTCGCCACACTACCAGAAGGACGTGGAGGCTTTGGAGAGAGTACAGAAGAGGTTTACCAGGATGTTGCCTGGTCTGGAGGGCATTAGCTATGAGGAGAGGTTGGATAAACTCGGATTGTTTTCACTGGAACGATGGAGGTGGAGGGGCGACATGATAGAGGTTTACAAAGTTATGAGTAGTATGGACAGAGTGGATAGTCAGAAGCTTTTTCCCAGGATGGAAGAGTTAGTTACTAGGGGACATAGGTTTAAGCTGCGAGGGGCAAAGTTTAGAGGGGATGTGCGAGGCAAGTTCTTTAGACAGAGGGTGGTGAGCGCCTGGAACTTGCTGCCAGGGGAGGTGGTGGAAGCAGGTACGATAGCGACGTTTAAGAGGCATCTTGACAAATATATGAATAGGAAGGGAATAGAGGGATACGGTCCCCGGAAGTGCAGAAGGTTTTAGTTTAGACAGGCGTCAAGATTGGCGCAGGCTTGGAGGGCAGAATGGCCTGTTCCTGTGCTGTACTGTTTTTTGTTCTTTGACTAACAGGAGGAGTCGTCTCCACAAATATCCCCATCCTCAACGATGGGGGATAACACGTCAGTGCTGTGTGGATGATCCCTCGCGGCCTCCTCGAGGTCCCCAGCATCACAAATGCCAGCCTTCAGCAAACTCGATTCACTCCACGTGATATCAAGAAAAGGCCGAGTGCACTGGATACAGCAATGTACGGGCCCTGACAACATTCCAGCAATAATACAGAAGACTTGTGCTCCAGAACTAGCCGCACCCCTAGCCAAGCTGTTCCAATACAGCTACAACATTGGCATCTACCTGACAATGTGGAAAATTGCCTAGGTATGACCTGTCCACAAAAAGCAGAACAATTCCAATCTGGCCAATTACTGTCCCATCAGTCTACTTACTCGCCCTCATCTGCAAAGTGAAGGAAGGTGTCACTGACAGTGCTCTCCAGCAGCATTTACTCAGCAATAAGCTGCTCACCAATGCTCAGTTATGGTTCTGCCAGAGCTACATGGCTCCAAACCTCATTCCAGCCTTGATCCAAACATGGACAAAAGAGCTGAATTCCAGAAGTGAGGTCAGAGTGATTGCCCTTGACATCAAGGCAGTATTTGACCAAGTGCAGCATCAAGGAGCCCTAGCAAAATTGAAGTCAATGGGAATCAGGGGGAGAAACTCTCCACCTAGCACAAAGGAAGATGGTTGTGGTTGTTGCAGGCCAATCATCTAAGCCCCTGTTCATTGCTGTGGGAGTTCTTCAAGGTAGTGTCCTAGAACCAACCATCTTCATCTACTTCATCAATGATCTTCCCTCCATCATAAGATCAGAGGTGGAAGATTACACAATGTTCAGCACCATTCGTGACTCCTCAGATACCAAAAGCAGTCCGTATCCATATGCAGCAAGACCTGGACAACATTGAGGCTTGGGCTGATATGTGACAAGTAACATTGGTGCCACAAAAATATCACGCAATGGCCATCTCCAACAAGAGAGAATCTAACCATCTCCCTTTGACATTCAAAAGTATTACCATCGCTGAATCCCCCACTATAAACATCCTGGGAGTTACCATTGACCAGAAACTTAACTGGACCAGCCATTTAAATACTGTGGCTATAAGAGCAGGGCAGAGGCTGAGAACTCTGAGGCGATCAACTCTCCTGACTCCCCAACGCCTGTCCACCATCTACAAGGGTCAAGTCAGAAGCAGCCGCCTTGATCAGCCACCACCTTAAACATTCACTTCCTCTACCACCGGCGCACAGTGGCAGAAATGTGTACAAGATGCACTGCAGTGACTCACCAAGCCTCCTTCCAAACCTGCAACCTCTACCACCTAGGGCAAGGGCAGCAGATGCATGGGAACACCAATACCTGCAAGTTCCCCTCCAAGTCACACCATCCTGACTTGGAACTATATTGCCGTTCATTCACTGTCGCTGGGTTAAAAAAATCCTGGAACTCCCTCCCTAACAGCACTATGGGTGTACCCACACATGGACTGCAGCAGTACAAGGCAGCGATTCACCACCACCTTCTCAAGGGCAATAAGGGATGGGCAATAAATGCTGGCCTAGCCTGTAACGGCCACATCCCATGAATAAATAAAAAAAAGTAGTACATTTCATACAATATACTGCTAAATGTAACCTACAGTATTCATTGCATTGTACTAAATGAAGTATAGTACTAAATGTAATGTATTAATTACACTGTAGTACAAGTCATCATGCCCTAATACAGGTTCTAGAACCCTGGTTCAGAAGTAGATGTTTAACAGCATCTGCATGTGTCTGTGTTGTTCTGTCCGGTATACGGTTTCATATACACGACAGCATGAAGCTTTCCTGCTGGTACTCTGTGCAAACGCTTTTGAACTGATACGGAACAGTCACAAATCCCATGCAGTTATTTTTCAAAATGCCTGAAGTTGCATCTCAGCATTTGGAAAAGCACTCAATCGGGGAGTGATCTAGATTCATTTGCTGTTGCTTTGCCATCAACCTTTTGGTAATCCTCAAACTTTTGCCTCAACTATTTGAAAGTCCTTATGCACTGAACTGGGAGTTGGAATGTATGACAGATTCAAAGTCATAACTAAGTACTGATATCTTATTCTGTGCAAATACCTCACATTATTCCTCTTAGCTCATTCTGGTGCCCCAAATTGACACCAATGCTAAGTCTGAAATGCTCGGCTCTAAATGCAAAAACGTCTCCATAATTGATGAAAGAAAGATTAGAGTTGTAATTTTGAGAAGGCCTGCGGCTGAACCAGAAACTTGTTAGTGGTCAGAATGTCAGAAAGATAACTTTGTAGCCCTATTTCCAAACTACACTCGAACGTAGTGGAGTCTATGCACAATAATCACACTTACACATGCACACAACACAGAAGTATACTGGGATTATAAAACAGAAATGTCATTTGGCTCAACCAGTCCATGTTGGTGTTTAGCTCCACATGACCACTATCCTAATCCCACATGCCCGCTCTGTTCCTATATCCCTTTATTCCCTGATCCTTTAACCACCTATTTAACTTATTCTTAAATGGTGACATTATCTCTAATCCAATCTCCCCTCAAAACCCTCTGTACAACATACATAGGATGACATAGAATTACACAGTATACACAGTACAGAAATAGGTCGTTTGGCATTTATGCTCCACTCAAGCCTCCTTCCGTCTTTCCTCATCTCTCAAAATAGGTTTTCCTCCAATCTATTACCCAGGTCTTCATCATACTTATGTCCTTCTCAATTATCTTAAAGCTCATAATATTACGGTCACTAAACGTATCCCCTACTTTTACCACTTTTATCCACTTAGGCGCATTCCCCATTACTAGATCCAGTAGCAAATCCTCCCTTGTTGGGCTTCTTACATATTGGGTTAGAAAGGAGTTTTGTACACCTTGTAGGAACTCAATTCCCTTATCTTTTCTGCCTACCTCTTCCGGCCAATTCATATCAAGGAAGTGTAAAATTCCCCCATGATGATTATTCTACATTTATTACTAAATTCCCCAATTTGTTTGCACGTCATCCTTCACCTCCCTTCCAATTTTGCTGTCATATGTTTCTCCTGCTCTCTGCTCACGTCTTTTACATTTAATCTTATGACTCCATCTTTTAGCTTAAATCACCAGAGACAGTCTGTTTCCAACTATGTCTCATATCTCCAGGATAAGCAAACCACCTGTAATCATCGCTGTATTAATGAGAATAGGCCCAATTTATCAAATCATGCTTTGTATTTCTATTTCTTCACAACAGGCAGTTTCCACGAGAATTTGTGCTGAACCCTCTCTTTTGCCTCAACATTATTACGATAATGAATTTCTTAAAACTGTACACAGAACTCCAATTGTAGTTTTACTAAAACCTTAGACTCACCATTACATGACTTCTGCATTCCATATCTCTGACCATAAAATGAGTAAAAGATCAATGTTTATGTGCTTTAGTTTAATATTTCGGAATTCATGAATTGCAGAATTGCTCATAGACGTATTCTGGAGAAAACTTGTACATCTCAGTGTGCAGTTACAATTATTTTGCTTTGCATCCCACTAATGGAAATATGCCATGGAGGCCCGGCATAACTGTGGGGTGGAGCAGGAGTCGTCGCCCTGGGGGCTCCTCTCCTCCCCTTGACCCTAGAGTCAGCTTGGGCCACCAGGCCTAATCCCACCTTCCAGTATTTGGTCCGTAGCCCTGCAGGTTATGGCTCGGAGGTGCATATCCAGACACCTTTTAAATGAGTTGAGGGTTTTAGCCTCTACTACCCTTCCAGGCAGTAAGTTCCAGACCCCCACCACCCTCTGGGTGAAATAGTCTTTCCTCATCTTCCGTCTAATCTTTCTACCAATCACTTTAAATCTATGCCCCAGTCACTGACCTCACTTTGAAGGTAAATAGGCCCTTCACATTCACTCTATCCAGACCCCTCACAATTTTGTACATTTCAATCAAATCTCCCCTCAGCCTCCTCTGTTCCAAGGAGAACAATGCCAGCCTATCTAATCTTTCCTCATAGCTGCATCTTTCCAGCCCTGGCAACATCCTCATAAATCTTCTCTGCACCCTCTCCAGTGCAATTACATCCTTTCTGCAATGAGGTGACCAGAACTGCATACAGTACTCAAGTTGTGGCCTAACTAATGATTTATACAGTTCCAGCATAACCTCCCTGCTCTTATATTCTATACCTCGGGTAATAAAGGAAATGATTCCATTTGCCTTCTTAACCACCTTATCGACCTGTCCTGCTACCTTCAGGGATCTGTGAACATTCATTCTAAGGTCCCTCACTTCCCTACACCTCTCCGTATTCTCCCATGAATCGTGTATTCCTTTGCCTTGTTTGACCTCCCCGAATGCATCACCTCACAATTCTGAGTTGAATTCCATTTACCACTCCTCTGCTCACCTGACCAGTCCATTGATATTGTCCTGCAGTCTACAGCTATCCTCCTCGCTATCAATGACATGGCCAATTTTCGTGTCGTCTGCAAACTTCTTGATCATTCCCTTTACACTTACACCCAAATTGTTAATACATATCACAAAAAACTGGGGACCTAGTACTGAGCCTTGCAGAACGCCAGTGGAAACAGCCTTCCAGTTGCAAAAAACATTCGTCAACAACTACCCTACATTTCCTGCCAATGAGCCAATTCTGTATCCAGCTTGCTACATTCCCCTGGATCCCATGTGCATTTATGTTTTTAACCAGTCTGCCATGTGGGACCTTGCCAAAAACCTCGCTAAAATCCATTTGCACCACATCAACTGCACTACCCTCACTGATCCCCCTTGTTACTTCTTCAAAAAATTCAATCAAGCCAGGGCTTGAAAGTTGCAGCTTTGAGGAAAGATTGGATAGGCTAGGGTTGTTTTCCTTAGAACAGAGGAGGCTGAGGAGTGACTTAATTGAGGTGTACAAAATTATCAGGGGCCTAGATAGAGTAGACAGGAAGGACCTGTTTCCCTTGGCAGAGAGGTCAATTACCAGGGGGCAGAGATTTAAGGTAATTGGTAGAAGCATTATAGGGGACATGAGGAAAACCTTTTTCACCCAGAGGGTGGTGGGTGTCTGGAATTCACGGCCAGGAATGGTGGTGGAGGCAGAAACTCTCAATTCTTTTAAAAGGTACCTGGACATGCATCTGAAGTGCTGTAACCTGCAAGGCTATGGACCAGGTACTGGAAGGTGGGATTTGATTGAGTAGCTAGTTTTCTTGGCTGACACGGACATGATGGGCTGAATGTCCTCCTTCTGTGCTGCAATTTTTCTATGGTTTCTAAGCTAGTCAGCCATGATCTTCCTTAACAAATCCATGCTGACTATCCTTTATTACTCCGTGCCTTTCTAAGTGACAGTTTATCCGGTCTTGCATTACGACCTTGCAATTTCTGATGGTGCTAATCTTACATTTGCCTGATATTGCTCCAAGATCACATGGCCTGGAAACTCAGGCTCTGGGACAGAAGCAAACTCCTTGATGATATCCTCAAGTGCCTGAAGCCCAGCCATTCTCAGTTGGTTGCTGTGGTCAGTGGCAGCCATGAAGGCCATGCGAATAAGGTCGGAAAGATGCAACACCAACAGGTCACCTGCATAAGAGAGGAGAGTAAAAGACTGGCCATCTGGGGAAATGTACACACAATATCAGAATTCCCCCACCCCATCTCCCACTCACCCATAATTACCCGAGCTGTTTCAAAAGCATTTGCTTTGTTGGTGAAAACAGTCTGTTTGTAATTTTTGCTCTGCATATTTTATACAACTTACAGCTATATAGCTCCTTTAATGTAGTAAAAGGTCCCAAAACACTTCACAGGACTGTTTTCAAACAAAATTTGACAACAAGTCACAAAAGGAGATATTAGGGCATGTGACCAAAAGCTTGGTCAAAGAGGTAGGTTTTAAGGATGACCTTAAAGGAGTAGATACAAGCAAAGATGTTTCAGAAGGGAATTCCAGAGCTTAGAGCCTCGGCAGCTGCTGGCACGGCCGCCAATAGTGGAGCGATGAAAATCGGGGATGCGAGAGACCAAAATTGGAGAAGTGCAGAGATCTTGGAGGGTTGTAGGGCTGGAGGAGACTTACTGAGATAGAGAAGGGTGAGACAATGGAGGGATTGAAACCTGAGAATGAGAATTTTAAAACAGAGGCGCTGCTGGACTGGGAGCCAATGTAGAATAGCGAGCACATGGGTGAATGGGGTTTAGTGCAAGAAAGAATATGGGTATCAGAATTTTGGATCAAGTTTATGGAGATGGCAGGCTGGCTAGGAGAGCATTGGAATAATCAAGTCTAGAAGTAACAAAAACAAAACACTGCAATTTAAGCAAAGTGTTCAAAGGGATTCATAATTCCTATCTTATAAACACTGACATCTGATGACTTTCAAGTCGATGCAATAGCTTTGTAGAATTATTTGCATCAGTTACCAATTTTTGAAGCTATGCGAAGCGAGTATGGTTTTGCCCTATTCAGAATCACAGAATTGTTACAGAGCAGGAGGACGACATTCAGCCCATCATGTCTACACCGGCTCTCCGAATGAACATTTCACCTAGTCCCACTCACCTGCCTTCTCCCCATAACCCTGCACATTCTTCCTTTTCATATAACAGTCTAATTCACTTTAGAATGCTTCAGTTGAACCTGCCTCCACCACACTCTCAGGCAGTGCATTCCAGACCTTAACCACTCACTGCATGAAAAAGGTTCTCATGTCACTTTTGCTTCTTTTACCAAATACTTTAAATCTGTGCTCTCTCGTTCTTGATCCTTTCACGAGTGGGAACAGTTTCCCCTCTCTACTCTGCCCAGACCCCTCATGATTTTAAATACCTCCATCAAATCTCTTCTCGGTCTTCTCTTCTCCAATCTATCTTCATAACTGAAGTTCTTCATCCCTGGAATCATTCTCGTGTATCTTTTCTGCACCCTCTCTAACGCCTTCATATCCTGCCTAAAGTGTGGCGCCCAGAACTGGATGCAATACTCTGGCTGAGGCCAAACTAGTGTCTTATACAAGTTCAACATAACCTCCTTGCTCTTGTACTCTATGCCCCTATTAATAAAGCTGAGGACACTGTATGCTTTATTAACTGCTCTCTCAACCTATTCTTCAATGACTTATGCACATATACACCCAGGTCCCTCTCCTCCTGCAACCCCTTAGAATTTTAACCTATATTTTATATTGTCTCTCCATGTTCTTCCTACCAAAATATGTCACTTCACATTTCTCCGCATTGAACTTCATCTGACACCTGTCTATTCCACCAACTTGTCTATGTCCTTTTGCAGTTCTACACCATCTCCCTCACAGTTCTCAATGTTTCCAAGTTTCATATCATCTGCAAACTTTGAAATTGTGCCCTGTCTGGGCCATTAATATATGTCAGGAAAAGCAAGGGTCCCAACACTGACCCCTGGGGAACTCCACTACAAACCTTCCTCCAGCCCAAAAAACATCCTTTTTTTTATTTGTTTGTGGGATGTGGGCGTCGCTGGCTAGGCCAGCATTTATTGCCTATCCCTAATTTGACCTTGAGCTGAGTAGCTTGCTAGGCCATTTCAGAGGGCATTTTAAGAGTCAACCACATTGCTGTGGGTCTGGAATTACACATAAGCAAGGAAGTTAAGGATAACAGAGACAAAAACTAAGGCATACCATATTGCAAAGGCCAGTGGCAGGCTGGAAGATTGGAAACTATTAAAGATCAACAAAGGGTTACTAAAAAAGTAATAAAAAGAGCAAGGGTAAATTATGAAGGAAAACTAGCGCAAAATATAAAAGCGGATAGCAAAAGCTTCTATAATAAAAGGGAACAGAGTAGCTGAAGTGAATGTTGGTCCGTTGGAGGATGAGACTGGGGAGTTAATAGAAGGGAACACAGAAAAAGCAGAGACACTAAATCAGTATTTTGCCTCAGTTTTCATGGTACCATCCCAATTGTACCAGGTAATGCAGAGGTTACAGAAAGGGAGGAACTTAGAACAATCATCATCACTAGGGAAAAAGTACTGAGCAAACTATTGGGGTTGAAGGCAGACAAGTCCTCAGGGCCTGATGGCCTACATCCTAGGGTCTTAAAGGAAGTGGCAGCGGAGATAGTGGATCCATTGGTTATAATATTGCAAAATTCCCTGGATGCAGGAAAGGTTCCAGTGGATTGGAAAAAAAGCTAATATAACACCCTTATTCAAAAAGGGAGGGAGGCAGAAAGTAGGAAACTATAGGCCAGTTAGTTTAACATCTGTCGTTGGGAAATTGTTAGAATCCATTATTAAGGAAGTAATAGGGCATTTAGAAAGTCAAAATGCAATCCATCAGAGTCAGCATGGTTTTATGAAGGATAAATCGTGTTTGACTAATTTGCTAGAGTTCTTCGAAGCTGTAACAAGCAAAGTGGATAATGGGGATCCTGTAGATGTAGTATATCTGGACTTCCAGAAAGCATGTGATAAGGTGCCGCACAAAAGGTTAATACACAAAGTAAGATCACATGGGGTTAGGGGCAATTTATCAGCTTGGATAGAGGATAGGCTAACCAACAGAAAACAGAGTCCGGATAAATGGGTCTTCTTCTGGTTGGCAAGATGTGACTAGTGGGGTGCCACAGGGTTCGGTCCTTGGGCCCCAACTATTTACAATCTATATAAATGACTTGGATGCAGGGATAGAAGATACTATAGCCAAATTTGCAGATGACACTAAAATAGGTGGGACAGTAAGTTGCAATAAAGAAATAAGAATCTACAAATGGATATGGATAGGTTAGATAAATGGGCCAAAATTTGGCAGATGGATTTTAACGTGGATAAGTGTGAGGTTATCCATTTTGGTTGGAAGAATAGAAAGGCAAATTATCTAAATGGAGAGAAACTTCAGAATGCTTTAGTGCAGAGGGATCAGGGTGTCCTCGTGCATGAATTGCAGAAAACTAGTTTGCAGGTATAGCAGGTGATAAGGAAGGCAAATGGAATTTTGGCATTTATTGCTAAAGGAATAGAGTATAAAAGTGTTGCTGCAACTGTACAAGGCATTAGTGAGACCGCACCTGGAGTATTGCGTACAGTTTCGGTCCCCTTGAGAAAGGATGTAGTTGCATTGGAGGCAGTTCAGAGGAGGTTCACTAGATTGATTCCAGAGATGGGGGGCTTGTCTTATGAAGAGAGATTGAGAAGTTTAGGCCTTTATTCTCTGGAGTTTAGAAGAATGAGAGCAGATCTAATTGAGGTATATAAGATGATTAAGCGGATTGACAAAGCAGACGTAGAGAGAATGTTGTGGGGCAATCTAGAACGAGAGGTCATAGTTTTAGGATAAGGGGTAGCAGATTTAAAACAGAGATGAGGAGAAATTACTTCTCTCAAAGTGTCGTGTATCTGTGGAATTCACTACCCCAGAGTGCAGTGGATGCCGGGACATTGTAAATTGCGGGTAAATTTGAGGAGATAGACAGATTTTTAATTAGAAATGGGTTGAAGGGTTATGGAGAACGGGCATGAAAGTGGAGTTGAGGCCAAGATGAGATCAGCCATGATTGTATTGAACTGCGGAGCAGGCCCGAGGGGCTGAATTGCCTACTCCTGCTCCTAGTTCTTATGTTATATAGGCTAGACCAGGTAAGGACGGCAGAATTCTTTCCCTTAAAGATATTAGTGAACAAGATGGGTTTTTACAACAATTGACAATGGTTTCATGGTCACCATTAGACTTAGCTTTTTTACTTCCCAGATTAATTGAATTCAAATTTCATCATCTGCCATGATGGGATTTGAACCCATGTCCCCAGAGCAGTAGCTCTGGATCACTAGTCCAGCGACGTTACCATTACACCACTGCCTCCCTTAACCACTTCTCTTTGTTTTCTGTCACTCAGCCAATTCTGTATCCATATTGCTACTGTCCCTTTTATTCCATCAGCTATAACTTGTCGCACAAGCCTGTTGGGAAAGTACAGCAACCAATGGTCAACAATATGAGCACACAACCTACTTTTGGGACTCTTCAGTCTCACGGCCCTGGCCTTGGCGAGATTGAAGTGTGCCTCGTCTGTATTTTCGCACAGCAGGATGATACGACACAGGCACTCGGCAGCAAACACGCGGGTGGCCCACCGAGGGGCAACGCAGGGCTTGGATTTCTCATCGTCACCGGTGCTGGTGAACATAATTTCATCGTCCATGTCATCCTTTTTCTCTCCATCTTCATCCTTCATTGCTTCTAATTGACCCGTAGCACTTGCATCTGTAAAGCCAAGAATGAAATCCCAATTGAGAACATCACTATTTCTTTAAAAAATACCATTTTACAATCGCCTTCGAGTCAGAAGGTGGTGGATTCAAGTCCCATTCCAGAGACTTGAACACAAATTCCAGGCTACCTCCAGTGCAGTACTGAGGGAGTGATGCACTGCTACACCCGCCATGTTTTAGATGAGACATTAAACTGATGCCCCTTCTGCCCTTTCAGGTGGACATAAAACATCCCATGGCACTATTTTAAAGAAGAGCAAGACAGTGCTCTGCACAGCCCTGGACAATATATATCATTAAAACAAAGGAACTGATCATTATCACATTGCTCTTTGTGGGGTCTTGCTATGCACAAATTGGCTGCTGGGCACAAGCTCAACACCTCTCCTCCGAAATCCAAAACCAGACCCCTCAGCAACTGGAAGATTTACCACTTCAGCCATCACAAGCTAGGGCTAAAAGGATTAAATTACGAGGACGAATTGATGTCAGGAAGCACTTCTTCATACAAAGGGCAGCGGAAATCAAGAAGCTTCTCCCCCATAAACCTGTTAAGGCTAGGGGGGGGGTTGGCGGTCAACTGAAAATTTCAAAACAGAGTGATAGTTTTTTGTTTGGCAAGGGTAGGCTATTAAGGATTACTGAAACAGAGGGTAGACGGAGTTAAGATATAGATCAGCTACGATCTAACTGAATGGCGTAACAGTTTTGAGGGCTGAATAACCTCCTCCTGCTCCTCTGTTCCTAAGACCTGTGCAATTGCAAATCTAAGCACTGTTTGCCTAAAACAAAAGGAGAGCAAACTCTTAACAGTTAGGATTGTAAAATTAGCTTCATCATTATTAGTGGCTAGGCCCAGTGTAGATGATCAGATTTGGGAGCAACCCAGACATAAACACATTGCCGCCTGACAGTGTGGTGGTGGCAGGTTCAATCGTGGCTTTCAAAGGGGTATTAGACAATTATCTGAAGAGAAACATTTGCATGACTATGGGGAAAGGGCAGGGAAGTGGGACTAGCCGAATTGCTCCTATGGAGAGCTGGCACAGACACGACAGGCCAAATGGCCTGCTTCTGTGCTGTAACCATTCTGCGATTCTATGGAAATAGGTCCTTCATAACCCAAGAACAGAAGAGCCAAATTAATACATTGGGTTTCGGTCCTTTATCAAAACAGTTCAGAAGAAAGGTCTCCATCCCAAATTCAACCTTAATTTTTATAAATACTGTTCGGCGAGGGTATTAAGGGTACCTTAACCAAGGTAGGTAGATGGAGTTAAGATACAGATCAGCCATAATTGAATGGCGGAATAGGATTGAGGGGCTGAATGGCCTACTCTTTTTTTCAATGTTCCTAAAAACTGGACCTGCACTCTGTGCAACATGGCACCCTTGGGGTGGGGCAGGAAATAGAAACAAATAGCAAGCACAAAAATAAATTGTTTTCCAGTAAATGTACTTGTGGCATACTGATTTGGTTTCTTACCAGTTGATGCAGCCAGGACATCTTTACATAGCTTGAGCCAATGCGAAAGTTTTTGAACTGCCAAGGATGAAAGCATGTGGCCCAAAGTGTCGTGAATGTCAGCACACAGCTTGCGGTCAGTCTCACGGTCCAGCATTCCAAACAACACTCCTTCCAGGCCAGTCTCTGTGATATTTACATCTGAGATGGAAAATGCAGATTTTAATCACTTGACTGCCACAAATGCTGTAATTCCTGTCGCACTAGTTTCTCAGCATACCTCTTGGTGCTACTGCTTTAAAACAGAGATCCATGCAAGAGTCTCTTATTGGACTCCCCAGAAACATCTCAAAAACTTTGGATGCAACAAATTACACATATTGTGATACAGACATGTCCAGAATTTTAATAGAGGTATTTAAAATTATGAAGGGGTTTTGATACAATTAGAGCATGAAAAACTGTTTCTAGTGTCAGGAGAGTCAGTAACCAGTGGACATAGATTTAAGATAATTGGCAAAAGAACCAGAGGCGAGACACAGAGAAATTTTTTACATAGTGAGTTGTTACAATCTGGAATGCATTGCCAGAGAGGGTAGTAGAAACAGATTCAATAATTACTTGCAAAAGGGAATTGGATAAATATTTGGGAAGGAAAAACTTGCAGATCTATGGGGAAAGAGCAGGGGAGTGGGATTAATTGAATAGCTCTTTCAAAGAGCCAGCACAGGCAATATGGACTGAATGTTCTAAAGTAACATTATAAGAGGCAGAAAGTGCACCGTGGTTTTTAACCTCAAACTTCAACATGCTCTCATTTGCTCACTGACTATCTCCAATGAAGCTTTTCCAAGGCACATTTTGTTTTGGTGTTGGTACAGAACTTTGCTTGGACAGCAAGGCAAGAGTATGGTAGAAAATTGGGAGTTGCAGTTCGGTGCAGTGGAAGCTGGATCACTGGAGCAGGAGATCTCCCACTGGTGAAAAATCAACCAATGGCCTAAATAAAAAGGTTGTTTTCAAATTTTGATGCTTTGCAGTATCAAACACATCATAGCAGTCTGGGGGGAAAATAAGACTAGTGACGTTACCTCTGTGCAACCATTAAAACTCTCACCAGCAGCTGGAGGCTGATGGCTAGCAGCCAAGCTAGTGTTCTACTGGAATCAATTCCACAGCATTGAATGGGTGGTGAAGACACTGCTCGTCTCTCTGTGGAATCAGGACTGATGTATTGCAAGTCAGGTTCATCAGTTGCTTCTATGACAATTATGCGATTTGAGGGAGGAGTGGTTGGGATTTTCCAAGTACAATCTGTGGGCAACAGGGCCTCTGTCAGTGGCACTGCACACCAAAAAAGAATCTCACCAGACTACATGACGTAAAACGCACCACTCCCTGAGCAAATCCAGAAGGGCCAGAAGCTTGAAATGATTATTGCTGACATTTGTGAACAAATGATGTTTCTCCTACTGCTATTTTAACAGGAGAGTTAGCCTAATTTTTATTTTGGACTGAATATCAACACCATTGAGTTGGAGGCGAATTCATGACCAAAAGTACAGCAGAATCTCGAGTACAGCAGGATTATTTCTTCAGCAAAATGCAGTGAGTGGAAGATAGTTACAGCCATATTGCTGTCAGGAACTGGGAGTGATTTTACATACATTTTATATTGTGTAACTATCTTCCAGTCACTGCATTTTTCTGGAGAAATCACCTTTTAATGGGTGACATTGTTGTAAGTTTGGTCATGGGTTCTGCTTGCTTTTGTTGGTAGTCTTTTTAAATAGACTCTGTAGACTGTTTGCTGAGTGAAGACTCCTACTCATTGGTTGACAGTGGTGTCAATAGATTCTAGTGGTAACACAAAACCAAAATGCTGGAAATAAAAACAGAAAGTGCCTGAAATATTCAACAGGTCTGGCAGCATCTGTGGAGAGAGAAAAACACAGTTACCGTTTCAGTTCTGTGATCTTTCACCAGAACTGGAAAGTCACAGACCTGCTGAAACATTAACTCAGACACTCCGATGTGACCAATCATATCCATTCTTCCCATGATTTGTGGTGTTATTATATACTGCCTTGTTTTTTTTTAAAAAAAGCAGTAGACGAGTATTGCACAAGCACATGCTTGCTATCGTCATCGGCAGTGATTGCTGGCCTCAAGTATCCACATTGAGCTACGTTCAGAAGTTTCTCTCTTCCCCCAGTACTCTACAACTGGGGAGTACTCACCAATGCCACGGTTTTCCTTGCCTCCAGCACTCCGGGCGAGAGTCATGGCGTAGGCACACACCTCGGCTGCTTCTCTCTGAGCGAGCTGGCGGAGGCAGGCGACTGATGCTCTTCGAAGCAGCAGGTGAGAGCTGCACAGGTGGACCTGCGGAAGGGTTACTGCCAACGTCAGTCAGGTAAACTATCAGGTGCCGTCAGTCAAACCATGACTTTGCTAGAAACTCATCAAGGGTGAAGGGACTGTGAGTATTCAGGTTAGCTGGATTGCAGGGTCATTCTGCATAAATGTAGATCTGGAGTCTAAGCATTCAACTTCACAGTCTAAATTACACAATCTTCACTGTTAAATAGTATTTATAGCACAGAAACAGGCCATTCAGCCCAACTGGTTTGTGCCAGTGTTTATGCTCCAAGCATACCTCCTCCCACCCTATGAGCATATCCTTATATTCCTTTCTCCCTCGTGTTTATCTAGCTTCCCCTTTAATGCATTCTAAGGTTTCTCAAATTCCTTGTTGGATTTATTAATGAACATCTTATATTTATGATCTCTTGGTCTCCACCACCAGTAGAAATATTTTCTCTACGTCTACCCTATCAAACCCTTTCATAATGTGTTTATCTAGCTTCCCCTTAAATGCATTTAAATTTATTCACCTCAACCCCTCCATGTAGTAGCTGCTGTACAAGGACAGACACAGGATTCATCCACCATTATCGGATCCATCACTGTCACCGATGCAAAGGGATTCTGCTGAGGAGAGTTCTCTCCAAGTAACAAGGGACATGACAGTGGGTCAACTTCTTCCACCAGCAATGATTTCCTGCATTACTGTCACCAGCAACCACTACAGGCCCAACATCAATGTGGTTAGGTTCTGTGACACAGGACAGGAGATTAGAAATCTCACCACATCACCTGGACCACTATTAAAAATAAAAGAAAACCACTTCAGAAAGTAGTGACAGTAGCTGGGATTATTGAACGTAGCGTGATAAGCTACTATGAGAACACCTGTCATTGCCTATTGCATCTTATATTACTTGTCTGTCCTACTAGGCCCAAAGGCAGCCTGAAGTTAATAGTCAGGTTGTTTTATGAGAGAAATCTATTCTGTGCTGGACTGCAATTTCAAATAAAAACAAAAGATTTGCATTTATAGAGTGCCTTTCGTGACCTCAGGACGCCCAAAGTGCTTCACAGCCAATGAAGTACTTCTGAAGTGCAGCCACTGTTCTAATGTGGGAAACGTGGCAGCCAATTGCTCACAGCAAATCCCTCAAACAATAATGTGATGCTGACCAGATCATTTGTATTAGTGATGTTGATTGAGAGATAAATATTGGCCAGAATACCAGGGAGAACCCCCACCCACCCCGCCCCGGCTAATTGTGCCGTGGGATCTTTGTCACCAACACGAGTGGACAGATGGAGCCTTGGTTTAATTTCTCATCCGAAAGATGGCACCTCTGACAGTGCAGTACTCCCTCAGTACTGCAGTGGGAGTGTTAGCAAAGATTTTGAGCTCAAGTCTCTGCAGCAGAACTTAAACTCACCACTTTCTGACTCAGAGGTGAGCGTGACACCCACTGAGCTATGATGCACCTGCATCAAATCACACTGCTTTTGCTCAATTCTACTTACACAGAGGCTGGGCACTAGACTGGACAGATTGACGTGGCGTGGTGCAAACATATGAAGCTGCTGTAGGCAGGATATTGCTGCCGCCTGGGCAAGGGAGTCAGAATGGTCTTGCATGATGGCGCAGCCCACAAGACATGAAGAGCGTATTGTAGATGTGGAGGCTCCGTTACCTAGAAGGAATCAAAAGCCATTTAGTGGCACAGGTAGAAATTCAAACAGCAAATCACACAACTGTGGAAGTTTCAACATTATACAAACACCTCCATAACAGAGAAGGGATAACTTTTCCTAAAGATGGATTATTGTTCCAATAGGACTATGTAAAAATTGGATCATTAAAGAAAAAATGTGCATCTATACAGCAGCTTATCACATCCTCAGCATGTTCCAAAGTGCTTTATACCCAAACAAGTAATCTGTTTTTAGTGTTGTCAGTTGAGGGAGGAAAGTTGGCCAGGACACAGGGAGAATTCCCCACTCTACCGCATCTAGTGCCTTGGGATCTCTGACAGTGTTCCACTCCTTCAGTACTGCAGTGGGAGTGCCAGCCTAGAGTTTGTACTCAGGTTTCTGGAGGGGGGCTTGAACACACAGCCTCCTAAATCAGAGAAGCGAGTGCTATCCATTGAGTTACTGTATAAATAGTTGTTCTTGTAGCAGCACTGATAAAGTGAATAGCTACTACTTATAAAGCCAATATTTTTTGTACAACTGGGATGATTAACTGTGCAAAGTAACTCAAGTTAACAGCATTCAGAACATTTCATACTCCCAGAAAACTCTGACCAAAAGAAAGAAAGAAGTTAGATGTAGCTATGTCCAGTAACAGATGCCCTGGCTGTTCACATCTCACCACTTTCCCTGCTACCCTACCTTGCAGCTCTGGCCCAACGGTGGTGATTAGTGCTCCCAAACAACGGCCCAAACACTGGTGCACTTCTGTGTGCGATGGGGGAACGGTCAGCAGTAGCGTCAGGACGAGGGACAGTGTGGGCTCCACATATCCACGGTACATGGGACCACTCGAGTCCACAATCAGAGCCAGAGAGTGAAGAGCCCAGGTCTGAAAGATATAAACACATCCAACCCTGTCACCATAACTTACCAATGTGGGATCAACATACTAGGAGCTCAGACTTTGATTAAATGGATTTACCTGTACTTCAGGGGAAGTACTGTCCTGTGCAAGAGCCAAAAGGATGCTGACACTTGTCTTCAGATGCTGCCCGGAGCCTATTCCACCAACATATCGATGAAGGCAGCCAAGCGCAAGTGAATGCCCCGTCCTAGATACCACATCTCGAGCAGATTTCAACCTATCCAAACAAAAAGCTATAAGCAAACATACTTTGACAGACCTAATAATTATACACAGCAGAACACAGGAATTGCCTAGTTCTTAAATGAAGCTGGTTCATTCAGATCAAAAATGCATTGTCCAGTTATTGCTTGCCCTCAGGAGGAGTATATTAATGATATGAAGTAAGTTCAGCTTTGTGCAGTGGGGTGCTGGATTCAAGATTTAAACAGATGTGTGTCACGATTACACAGGAAGAAACAGTGGTTAAAATGGAGCTTAAAAACAAGAAATGATGGAACCACTCAGCAGGTCTGGCAGCATCTGTTAAAATGGAGCCTTGTTTTAAAGGATTATAGGAACAGGAGGAGGCAGTTCAGCCCTTCAGCCTGGTCCACCACTCAATTAGATCATGGTTGATCGGCATCCTAACTCCATTTACCCACCCTGGCTCCATAATCCTTAATTCCCTTGCCAAACAAAAATCTACCAATTTCAGTGTTGAAATTTTTAATTGACCACCCACCCCCCCCCCACCCCCACCACCAGCTCAATAGCATTTTTTGTGAGGGGGTGGGGGAGTTCCTGATTTCGACTGTGAAGAAGTGTTTCTTGACATCAGCCCTGGACAGCCTAGCTCCAATTTTACGGTTTTGTTCCCTTGTTCTGGACTCCCCCACTAGAGAAAATAGTTTCTCTGTGTCTACCCGATCAACTCCATTAAACATCTTAATTAGAACACCCCTTCATCTTCTATACTCAAGGAAAAAAAACTCAAAGTATTTCAACAGAATTATTTAGTGCCATTGGACTGAAACACAGACATCAAGGTGATAGATAAAATGTGACCATAGGGGCTTAGTTGCATAACTTCTGCTTTTGTTGTCTACATTTCTGCTCACTGAACTACATTGCCTCCCAGTCCAGCCTCTCAGTTTTAAGATTCTTATCCATCTATTCAAATCCCTTCTAAGCCTCGCCCCTCCTTAGCTCTGTAACCTTCTCCCACCCCTACAACCCACCGAGATCTCTGCACTCCACAAATTCTAGACTCTTACCTGTCACAAATTTCCATCACTCCACCATCGGTGGCCGTGCCTTCAGCTTCCAGGCCCTAAATTCTGGAATTCCCTCCCTAAATCGCTCTGTCCCTCTCCCTCTCTCTCCTCCTTTAAGATGCTTGTTAAAACCTATTTGTTTGACCAAGCTTTTGGTCACCTGTCCTAACATCATCGTATGTGGCTCGGTGTCAAATTTTATTTGATAACTCTCTCGTGAAGACCCTTGGGATGTTTTACCATGTTCAAGGTGCTATATAAATGTAAATTTTTGTTCTGGATGAATATGTTCCAGTATTTTTGTTCAACTCCAAACACACACCAATGGTGCTGTTGGGCAATTTATATGCCAATGTTTTATCTTTTCAACGATGTTTCTAACAAGTCACAAGTGTCTCAAAAGAACCAGCAATAAACTCTCACTGATAACCTGAATAAATAAATCCCATTCAGGGAACCTTTACACTAAGATGTGCAGCGATTCCTACCTGGAATGGAGTGGGGTAAGGGGAGCATGAATTGGTAGAATAATGTTTCCACTTGTGGGCGAGTCCAAAACTAGGGACATAAATATAATCACTAAGTATAGTCACTAATAAATCCAATAAGGAATTCAGGAGGAAACTCTTTACCCAGAGTGTGGTGTGAATGTGAAACTCACTATCACAGGGAGTATTTGAGGCAAATAACAAAGATGCATCCAAGAGGAAGATAGATAAGTACATGAGAGAGAAAGTAATAGAAGGATATGCTGGTAGGTGAGATGAAATAGGATTGGGTGGAGGCTCCTGTGGAGCAAAAGCATTGACATGACCAGTTGGGTTGAATGGCCTGTTTTTGTGCTATAAATTCTATTTAATCTAATTCTATGTAAAACAGTGGTAATGAACAATGAAAAATAACGAGCTCTGTTGAAACGAACTGTAATGTTAGGAACGAAAGGAGTAAAAGGGACAAGGCACTGGGAATGACAATATCTGAAACTTCATGAACGTATAAAGCCATACTTGTCAAAACTGTGCTGTGCCATCCTGGCTATGAAAGTGGCCTCTCCAACCACCTGCGCCATTCTCCCCAGAGCTTCACCAGCAGCACATCGCAAAATTGGATTGGGGTTGTCAAGAGCACCCATAACCAGTGCCAGCGCAGACTTCCGCACCTCATCAGGTCCCAGGGTACTCTTGTTCTCCGCTAGACCCTAAAGAGAAGGACACCTTCAGTAACAATGCTCTCTGCTGCTTCACTTTCATAGACAGGAATGTAGGAACTGTACAGGGCAGGAAAAGATTATTGCGGTAAATCTGTCAGCAATCATAATAAAAACGGACTTGCAAAGTATAAAAGATCCCGCAAGGGTAGTGTAGAAATATTCTAATCGTGGATACACTGCCCTGAGCTCCGGGTGTGGACTTGTGTCAGGAACCTGTCAGGTATCAGCCATGGCTCAGTGAGCAGCACTCCCACCTCCAAGTCAGAAAGTTGGGGTTCAAGCTCCATTCCAGAGACTTGAGCACATAATCTAGGCTGACACTCCCAATGCAGTACTGAGGGGGTGCTGCACTGTCGGATGTGGCGTCTTTCGGATGAGACATTGTATCGAAGACCCATCTACCCTTTTGAAGCTTGCATGGACCCTAGTGAATGAACCCTACCTTCAAAGCACTGAGCACAGCGGTGAAAATGTTGATCTGTACAGCCTGCTGACGCACCCCCTTCGCCTGCTTGATGCATTCAGCAAAATGATCCAACATCTGGAGCCTGTGGAACACAGCAACATATTACAAGTGGCACCTTTGGGACTCGCGTCTTAAATTTACAGGTTACGTTGTTAAGTATTTCTCCAATGCTCAATGAATTTTTAAAAAATCAACAAATGAATGGTGCTCGTAATCAGAGACTGACCCCCTGCCAGAATACAGCTCAGCAATTGGTAAGGACACAAGTTCATGATGGCCAGTGTCTCCTGTAGTAAGTTTCCAATCTCAGTCGTAACACGGCAAAGAAACTTAAAAAAACATGCAAGTTTGTAGTGGTTGCAGGCCAGTCCTGCACACATCCCTGAGTGACCAGGTGTAATGGCTCACCTGACCAGATCATCAGGTGAAGACATGTGATATGGAAATGAAAAGGGGCAATAAAATGCACAAAAACAGGAACCATCCCAGTCTGTTCCTCCTGTTGTTATTGTCTTTTCCTAACCTCCACCTATTTTTCTATATTTCAGCATTTCCTGCCTCTCTGCACTATTACAGGCCAGTCCTTCAAGTACATCATTCTTCACTGCACTCTTGAAGCTGGGGTATTAGATCTCAATCGCAGCACATATTCAGCCTTTTGACCAGGTGTAATTTGTCTGCAGTTTTTGCAGTAGGGTGAAAACCTTTAGGCCCAAATGTTTTGACCCGTTGATCCCATCTAGCCACCTTCTCAACACAGTCCTTGATACCTCTCTTCCACAGAAACCTCTCTTATTCGCTTGTATCCATTTGTGTTGTCTGCTTTAATGCCCTTGCTGGTCACTATGGCACATCTCTATTCTGGTTGACAACTCCATTTGACTTACTCTAATTACCTCGTTTTTGACACATTTGAAGCTCTCACTATATTGAATGACTTAACAAGATCAATGTGTCAATTGTATTCATGATCTTGAACACTTCCCTGAAGTTTGCTTGCCTAACAGTGACCACACTGTAAAAGCCATTCAATGACTGTAAAGCGCTTTAGGATGTCCTGAGGTCATGATCAGGTGTGATATAAATGTAGGTTCTTTCTCTCTTCTAATAAGTTACAGAAAAGGACCCTCTTTTTCAATGAAACAAGGCCAAATTCCTTAACCTTTCCTCAATACCAATCTTTGTTATCTTTGTCGTAATTTAAGGACATTAATTTCTACCCAATTAAGCGATCAGAACAGCTCAGTACAGCTGACACAGCGCTTCTCTCTATGTCGGAGGCTGATATTTATTTTATTTTATTTATTTAGAGATACAGGACTGAAACAGGCCCTTCAGCCCACCGAGTCTGTGCCGACCATCAACCACCCATTTATACATTAATCCCATTACCTTCTCACGTCCCCACCTTCCCTCAATTCCCCTACCACCTACCTATACTAGGGGCAATTTATAATGGCCAATTTACCTATCAACCTGCAAGTCTTTGGCTGTGGGAGGAAACCGGAGCACCCGGCGAAAACCCACACGGTCACAGGGAGAACTTGCAAACTCCGCACAGGCAGTACCCAGAATTGAACCCGGGTCGCTGGAGCTGTGAGGCTGCGGTGCTAACCACTGCGCCACTATGATATGCCAGATAACCTGCAGACATATTATAAAAGAGATCAATTGTTCGCCAACTAGACCAGGTGTCCATGACCTAAAATTCAGCATAGGGTCACTAACTCCACCAGGCCACGACAGGAACCCATCCCCGAGTTTAACTCCAGTATAGAGTCACTAAGTCCAGCAGGCTGCGATAGGAATCCATCCGAGTGTAACTCCAGTATAGAGTCACTAAGTCCAGCAGGCTGCGATAGGAATCCATCCGAGTGTAACTCCAGTATAGAATCACTAACTCCAGCAAATTGTTGTCGGCATGCAACACAGTTCTGGTCACCTATTTGGTGTTTGATCTGCTTCACATTGGATTCGAATCTGAATAAAAAAGCAGCTCTCTGCTACCTCTCTTCTCTATACGTCCCATGTCCATTCCTCCATTTGCAGCCCCCTCCCCTGTCCATTCAGAGGGATGAACCGGAATTCCAAAGCCAACACCTGAGAGGAATAACCATACCATTTCCCTGAACACTCAATACTCTTAGACACACATAAACTGTGCAAGCACCTTTCTGTTGGAAGTATTTCACCCCCATCATTCCCAAGATACCATCAATCTCTAAATACTGGAGTGAATGGGATTTGGACTGACTCATGGAAATCATCAAGCAGACACAGTCTCATTTTTGACTGTGTGAACTCCTGCCTCTTTCCAACTCAAAGGGGACTTACAACCAAAGATAATTATTTTTCATTTACAGAATAAAACTAGTGGCTTGATGTAGGTATATAATTGCTGCAGCTTAACTATCTAACAAGGAGTAAAGATGGAAATATAATGACTTACTCAAACAACAAATTATTGTGCTGACCTTCCTTTGATCAGACTATTGAGGTGGGGGATTGCGACAATAATAGTTATTCATTTAGTTTCTTTTTCCTATTTCCAGCAGTACAATCCAGAGGCCATTATAATTGTCAGACACCTTGTGCAAAACAATGAGTAGGAAGTGCTGCCATAGGCCCACTATTCTTTTTTGTGACTGAAGGGGAGGTCTACACCAATGTCTCTTCTCAACGGACACCCAACATTCCCCGTCCACCACTGTCCTCCTCCGTCTGGCTGAACTTGTTCTCACATTGAATAACTTCTCTTTAACTCCACTTGCTTCCTCCAACTAAAAGGTGTTGCTATGGGTGACCACATGGGTCCCAGCTATGTCTGCCTTTTTATGGGATATGTGGAACATTCCTTGTTCCGGTCCTATTCAGGTCCCCTCCCTCACCTCTTTTTCCAGGAGATTGATGACTGTTTCAGTGCTGTTTCCTGCTCTCGCCCTGAACTGGAAAATTTCATCAACTTTGCTTCCAATTTCCACCTTTCTCCCACTTTCCCATGGTCCATCTTCAACTCCTCCCTTCCTTGACTTCTATGTCTTCATTTCTGGGGATAGGTTTTCAACAAATATTCACTATAAACCCAGTGACTACTGCAACTACCTGGACTACACTTCCTCACACCCAACTTCCTGCAAGGACTCCATTCCAACCTCCAAGTTTCTCCATCTCCGTCGCATCTGTTCTGATGATGCAAAGTTCCAAACCAACGCTTCTGATATGTCTTCCTTTTTCCTCAACTGAGGATTCCCCCCAACCGTGGTCGATAGGACCCTCGATTGTGTCCGTCCTATTTCCGGCACTTCTGCTCTCACGCCTTCCCCTCCGTCAGAGAACCACAATAGGGTTCTCCTTGTCCTCACCTTCCACCCCACCAGCCTCTGCAGTCAACTGATCAGCCTTTGCCATTCAGCCACCTCAAATATGACACCACCAATACATCTTCCCCTCCTTCCCCTTTCGCATTCCGGAGGGACTGATCCTTCCATGACACCCTGCTCCACTCCTCAATGACACCCTGCTTCACTCCTCAATCACCCCTAACACTCCCTCCTCTTTCCTATGGCACCTTTCCATGTACACTGAGATGCAGCAACACCTACCCTTTTACCTTCTCTCTCCTCACCATCCAAGTCCCCAAACATTCCTCCCAGGTGAAGCAGCGATCTACGTATGCCTCTTACAATTTAGTATACTGTATTTGCTGCTCACAATGCAGTCTGTTGTGCACTGAGGAGACCAAATGCAAATTAGGTGACTGCTTTGCAGAACACCTCCAGTCAGTCCGTATGTGAGACCCCTAGCTTCCGATCGTCTGTCATTTGATTTTTCCACCTTGCTCCCATGCTGACCTCTGTCCTCAGTCTTCTGCAGCGTTCTAATGAAACTCAATGTAAGCTCGAAGAACAACATCTCACCTTTCAATTACGCACTAAACATCCTCCCGGACTCAACACTGAGTTCAACAATTTCAGACCAGAACCTATGCCCTAATATTGTTTCCTTTTTCTTTGCTGGTTTTGGTTTCTCTCTCATTTTTCTCTTTTTTGCTTTTGAAAAGTAGCTGTTCGTCAATCTGCCAGTCACAACGTCTCTAGACACAATGTTTGTTTCTTTACTTGTCCCATTAACAGTCCCTTTGGGCTTGTACTACCAACCTTTTTGTCATTTAATCTCTCCTGTTTCCCACCCTCCCCCCTTTCACTTGCTTAAAATCTATTACATTTCTAATTTTTCCCAGTTCTATTGAAAAGTCATCAACATGAAATGTTAACTCGTTTTTCTCTCCACAGATGCTGTCTGACCAGCTGAGTATTTCCACCATTTTCTGCTTTTATTTCTCTTCCCAGAGTGCTTGAACCCAGCAGCTTTTAAAGCATAAAATAAGTATCAACTGAGACAACACACCCTGTGCACAGATATCACCCTTTATTGACACAGTTCCCACTGCTTGGGGCATTGTTGTAAATGTGATTTGCCCAATATATACAGTGGATGGTCAAACTACCAAAGGATCTAGGATTGGAACATTAGCCACTGACACCCTCCAGACGATTCGGATATTAAAATGATGGTTAGGTTTCGTACACACCAAAGTTCAGGTTTCATCCCGTTAACAAACTTGCACATTGTTAAACTAAAGCAACCCCGGGCTATAGTACTTGGATCAATCATGTCCCCAACACTGACAGGGGATCTGTGAATGTAAATGTAAATTTTAGAAAAATAAAAAAGGCTTCTTCGCTGCAATACAAGGAAGAACAGGAAGTTTATTACATTGGTGAGCACGGGCAATTGAACAGAATCACAGAATTGTTACAGCACAGAAGGAGGCCATTTGGCTCATCTTGTCTGCAAAGGCCCTCCGAGTGAGCAATTCACTTAGTGCCATTCTCCCGCCTGCTCCCCATAACCCTGCACAGTCTTCCTTTTCAGGTAACTATCTAATTCCCTTTTGAATGCCTCAATTGAACATGCCTCTACCGCACTCTTTGGCAGTGCATTACAGATCCTAACCACTCACCGCAGGAAAAAGTTTTTCCTCTTTGGTTCTTTTGCTTTAAATCTGTGCCCTCTCGTTCTTCATCCTTTCACGAGTGGGAACAGTTTCTCTCTATCTACTCTGTCCAGACCCATGTCTTTGAATACCTCTATCAAATCACATCTCAGCCTTCTCTTCTCCAAGGAAAAGAGTCCCAATTTCTCCAATCAATCTTTATAAATGAAGTCCCTCATCCCTGGAACCATTCTTGTGAATTTTTTCTGTACTCTCTCCAATGCCTTCACATGTTTCCTGAAATGTGGCACCCAGAACTGGACGCAATACTCCAGTTGAGGCTGAACTAGTGTCTTATGCAAGTTCAATATCACCTCCTTGCTCTTGTACTCTATACCTCTATTAATAAAGCCTAGGATACTGTATGTTTTATTCTCAACCTGCCCTGCCACCTTAAATGACATGCACATATATACCCAGGTCCCTCTATTCCTGCACTTTAGAATTGTACCCTTTAATTTATATTGTTTCTCCATGTTCTTCCTACCAAAATGAATCACTTCACATTTCTCCACATTGAACTTCATCTGCCACTTGTCTGCCCATTCCACCAGGTTGTCTACATTCTTTTGAAATTCACAATGCTTCCAAGTTTCGTATCATCCACAAACTTTGAAATTGTGTCCTGTACACCAAGGTCTAAGGCATTAATATATATCAGGAAGAGCAAGGGTCCCAACACTGACCCCTGTGGAACTCCACTACAAACCTTCCTCCAGCCTGAAAAACATCCGTTAACCACTACTCTGTTGCCTGTCACTCAGCTAATTTTGTACCAATGTTGCTAATGTTCCTTTTATTCCATGAGCTATAATTTTGCTCACAAGTCTGTTGTGTGACACTGTCTCAAATGCCTTTTAGAAGTCCATACACATCAACAGCATTGCCCTCATCAACCCTCTCTATTACCCCTTCAAAAAACTCCAGCAAGTTAGTTAAACATGATTTTCCCTTAACAAATCCATTCTGAATTTCCTTAATTAACCCGCATTTGTCCATGTGACCATTAATTTTGCCCTGAATTATTGTTTCTAGAAGTTTCCCCACCACTGAAGTTAAACTAACTGACTTGTAGTTGCTGGGCTCATCATTACAACCTTTTTTGAACAAGGGCGTAACATTTGGAATTCTCCAGTCCTCTGGCACCAACCCCGAGTCTAAGAAAGACTGGAAAATTATGGCCTGTGCCTCCATAATTTCCACTCTCACTTCCCTCAGTATCCTCGGATGTATCTCCTGATTCTGGTGCTTTATCAACTTTAAGTATAGATATAGATATAATACCTCCTTATCAATTTTAAATCCTTCTACTGTATTAATTACCTCCTCTTTCACTGTAGTCTGGGGAGCATCTTCTTCCTTGGTAAAGACAGATGCAAAACATTCATTTTAATATCTCAGCCATTCCCCCTGCCTCCATGCGTAAATCCCCGTTTTGGTCCCTAATCCACCTTTTACCATCCTTTTACTATTGATAGGTCTATAGAAAACTTTGGGATTCCCTTTTATGTTAGCTGCCAGTCTCTTTTCATACTCTCCCTTTGCTTCTCTTATTTGCTTTTTCACTTCCCCTCTGAATCTTCTATATTCAGCCTGGTTCTCCATTGTATTATCTACCTGACATCTGCCATCAGCACACCTTTTCTTCTTCATCTTCACCTCTATCTCCTTTGTCATCCAGAGAGCTCTGAATTTGTTTGATGGACTTTTCCCCTTCAAGGGAATATACCTTGACTGTGCCTGAACTATCAATTCTTTGAAGGTAGCCCATTGTTCAGCTACCGTTTTACCTGGCAACTTTTAATTCCAATTTATTTGGCCCAATTCCATTCTTACCCCATTGAAGTTGGCTTTCCCCCAGTTAATTATTCTTACTCTAGATTGTTCTTTGTCCTTTCCCATAAGTCAACCTAAACCTTATAATATAATGATCACTCTCCCCTAAATGTTCTCCTACTGATATTTGATCCACTTGGCCCACCTTATTCCCAAGAAACAGGTCCAGCAGTGCCTTCCCTCTCGACGGACTGGAAACATACTGTAGAAAATTTTCCTGAATACACTCCAGCAACTCTTGCCCCTCTCTACTCTTTACACCACTACCATCCCAGTCTATATTCAGATGATTAAACTACCCTGTTAGAACTATAATTCTTGCACCTCTCTGCAATTTCCTCTACATCCTTTCCACTAGTTGGTGGCCTATAGACTACACTGAGCAATATAACAGCACCTTTTTTGTTCCTTAGCTGTAGCCAAATAGATTCTGTCCTTGACCCCTCTGGGATGTCCTTTCTCTCAAGCCTAATGCTCTCCTTAATCAGTATGGTCACTCCTCTCCCTTTTCTTCCTTTCCTATCTTTCCTGAACACCTTTCATCCAGGAATATTTAACACGGCCCAAAATAGTAAGCACGCTTAATATGGGGTAAGTGGCACCTTTGTAATCGAAGCCGATGGTACAGGTAAATGGTGAACACCAATTGCCCGATGTAAGGGGCTGCCTGTGCCAAGTGAGACTGCGTCAGTGGTGAAGACTGTATATCTAATAATTGTGAAAGTACCCCATGGACCTCCCTGTCTGATGTGAAATTTAAAAGCACAACGTATTGGAAATACCTCCTCCTATTTCACTTACACAAAGACCCAAAGAAATCAAGGCTGGTGTTCATTTGTAGGTTACAACTTACTAACATATGAAATTGATGGACAGGAGCAGACCAGCTGGTCCATCAAGCCTGCCACAACACAACTCAAATGCTCCCCAACCCTAAGTACATAAATACCTTCTTTGATAAACAACTAAGTCAAGTGCTCACCGATGTTTGAAAGAGACATGAGGAAACACCACACCGAAGAGGGCAACCGAGGCGTCGATAACTGACACACCAAGTGGAAGAGGCCCAGGCACAGCCTCACCTGCAGGGATACGCAGGTAGATTGAGGATGGGTCATGCTCCAAAGCTCCGCTTCCTGATGCACTGTTTGGCTGGAGCTGCAAAGCAATTGGAGGGAGTCTCAGTTAAGCAAGCTCTTCCGTTAGCTCCATTTTCCCATCAACTAAAAATGCAGCTTTCCACTAGTTGGTGGCCCATAGACTACACTGAGCCATATAACAGCACCTTTTTTGTTCCTTAGCTGTAGCCAAATAGATTCTGTCCTTGACCCCTCTGGGATGTCCTTTCTCTCAAGCCTAATGCTCTCCTTAATCAGTATGGTCACTCCTCTCCCTTTTCTTCCTTTCCTATCTTTCCTGAACACCTTTCATCCAGGAATATTTAACACGGCCCAAAATAGTAAGCGGACAACACTTTTTATTTCAGAACAGGTTCCATCATGCTAGGTTTGGCCACACAGCAAACCATTTATCGGAAAGACTCAGCCCTTCGTTCAATGTTCCTTATCTACTTTTCATGTTTCCCCTGGCTGGGGAGTCTAAAACTAAGGGGCCTGGTCTCAGGATAAGGGTTGGTTATTTCAGACTGAGGCGAGATAGTTCTTCACCGATGGGCTGTGGATGCTCAGTCAATACTTAAGACAGAGATTGATAAATTGTTCAGCACTAAGGGAATCAAGGGATATGGGGATAGGGCAGGAAAGTGTATTGAGGTACATCACCAGCCATGATCTTACTGAATGGCGGAGCACATACAAGGGGCTGTTTGGCCTACTGCTCCTGTTTCTTATGTTCCTTATGTTGCAAAGAATCACAGCCACTAGATTGATTGAACAGTTATTGTAAAGATATCTGATCACTATTACTTAACCAAAAAAGAAAGGCTGTATTTATGTAGCAGCTTTCACGACTTCTGGATGTCCCAAAGTGCTTTGTCAATGAAGTACTTTAAGTGTAGTCACAGTCATAATGTAGGAAGCAGTGCAGCCAATTTGAGCACAGCAAGCTCCCAGGGTTAAATCCAGTATTCCACACTGCAAGATTTAAACAGGGTTAAATCTAATATTCCACACTGTGCTTAAACTTTAACTGTGGACATAAGAACATAAGAACCAGGACGTGTTGTCCAATTTCTTCAGATTTATGTATCCTGAATTTGAGCATTGCTGAAAACAGAGACATTATGTCAAAGCTTTTCATCTTGCACTCATCAGGACAATTCGCAAGAATACCAAAGCAAGGGAAAGCAACAAATTTATACCATATCAGAAGAGAGTGCTGATTGGTTGGCAAGTGGACTCTGATTGGTAGAGACATTGCCATGGAGAATGCACCAGTTTATGGTGACTGACAGTTAACTGCCAAGTTTTGTTTCTTAAATTGGTCGTCAGCGTAATTCTTAGCACACTGAGGATTATTTAGCAAATGTTGTCCAATTGCGGAATCACATCTAATGTTGACACTGTGTTTTGAGTTTTGCAAGCACGGGCTGGTTGGGTACGGCCCATACCTTGCCAGTGCAAACAGCTGGTTCATACGATCCACCAGTCTTTGGGACATACGGCCTATAGACCTAGCATCCCGCGAGTCAGTCGGGCTCACAGTGTGGCGCAGTTGCATGTATTGGAAGCTACATATATTAATACACAGGGCTCTGTTCTTTGCAAACAGAAAGACCATGTACACACATTGCGCCTGTTTCAGCTAAACAAAATAAGTGACAGCCATTCACTGGTTCATTCCTCAGGGCAATGCCTTGACCAGAGTCAAGCAGCCTGGTTTAAATTTCAAACAAAGCTTGGCAGTTAACTGTCAGTCACCATAAGCTGGTACATTCTCCATGGCAATGCCTCTACCACTCAGAGTCCACTTGCCAACCAATCAGCACTCTCTTCTCATACGGTATAAATTTGTTCCTTTCCGTTACATTGGTATTCTTGCGAATTGTCCCGATGAGTGCAAGATTAAAAGGTTTTGACATAATGTCTCTGTTTTCAGCAATAACCTGAATTCTCTGTGCCCCTTTGCGTGTGCATTTTGGCTGTCACTCAGGACCAGTCCCATTCCTTCTATCTCCATTTCTTCCCTGAGCCCTCTTGGAATACTCTCTCTTGTTTCCTCTGCTACAACTCACCCAGTCATGCCGCCTTTCGTTTCTTTCCTCTTAGGTACTTATCACCTCCATTTCTACTCCAACCCATTAGTACTCTTCCGCCTTCCTACTCTCCTTGTATCATCTGAGATTTGAATCATCCTCAGATAAGTTCACATAGTTCTACAGCAGTTCACATATTCTTAGTAGCGGTTTGATAAAACCGATTGGCTTACTAGGCCACTTCAAAGGGCATTTAAGAGTCAATCATATTAGTGTAGGACTGCATTCATATATAGGACCAGACAGGATAAGGACGGCAGGTTTCCTTCTCTAAAGGGACATTAGTGAACCAGCTGGGTTTTACAACAATCTGATAGCTTCATGATCACTTTGACTGAAACTGGCTTTTTAAAACTGAATTTAAATTCTCAAACTGTCATGGTGGAATCTGAGCATATGTTCTCTCAATTACTCGTCCAGCAACAAAACCTCATCACTATGTCTCACAGGCCCACTGTGAAGTAGGAGTAAACCGCGATTGGCTCGAGCAGGTCATGTTCACATTTCGGCCCTCACTCAGATCAGAAACAAGTCATGCTCACAATGCACATGTTGGCTGGCAGTAGCGAAGGTTTAGATAAATCAAATGAACAGGACTTGGCATGCAGAACATCACAGAATGAGGAGTCAACCTTGGCTTTTCTAGGATGTGTTAGAAAGAAATGCACTAAACAGTGCAGTCAAAATGTGCCTGATTATATAAAGATTTTCCAGTGATATTACAATTAAATCCAATAGAAATTGCTGTTCGGGCTAGGCCCATGCTAAAACTTTTGATACCTTGACAGTTTTGACATATCCAAATCCAATATATGGAGTCTGCACTGTGCTGCAATGAGATGAGGAAAGACACTGAGATATCTTATGATACTGGGGACTCGATGCAGCTCCGGTAGCTCCTATGCATCATGGCAATTGTTTCGTCACATTTAACTGGAGATACTTGTGCCGGGCCCTGACAACAAGCTGTGCAGTTCTCAAAGTAATAGTATTGACAATGAGGACTGTGGCAGGAAGTCGGTTGGGCCAACTACCTATTGCCACTCTAGAAGTGCCAGGAAATGTTGAGGCATACAAGGAAAGGTTGGATCAACACTTCATAAAACATACTCCAAACAAAACATTTTGAACCACACAGTAGTAAAATGGGAATAAAGTTCAAGGTTAATGCACCCTAAAAGTTAGTTCGACTAGGTTAGTAATAAAGCAGACTTTTGAACTTTTTTGGAGTAATGTTTAATTGGGTCCCGAGGTTTTGGTCAAATTAAGTCTCTTCACCCCAATTGTAAATTGGCCAGGGTACAAAGAATCGATTTCTTGGATGGGACATTACATTGAGGACCCGTCTGCCCTCTCGGGTGGATGTAAAAGATCCCACAGCCACTATTTTAATGAAGAGTAGGTGAGTTCTCCCCAATGTCCTGCCCAATATTTATCCCTCTTCCAACATCACTAAAACAGATGACCTAGCCATTATCACATTGCTGTTTCTGGAAGCTTGCAGTGCGCAAACTGGCTGTTGCATTTTCTACATTATAACCGTGACTACACTTCAGGATATGATTCATTGGCTGTGAAAGGCTTTGGGATGTCCTGAAGTTGTGAGAGGTGCTGTAGAAATGTTAATCGTTCTTTCTACTCCTTTGCAAAAAGAATTGAGCGAGATTCTCAATAATTTAACTTTTAATTTGAGTCCTTCCAACAACTGCGCCACCACATCTCCTCACACCAGGCTAACAATTTCTATTGTGCATAACAGTGACTGTACAGTCCAACAGCTATAAAAATAGATCTGTGCATGGGACTAGCCATCTTCAAATTGAAATTCCTTGGCAGGGAAAGAATATTTCCACTTTTTCACAGGAACATAACTGGAGTAGGTTATTTAGCCCATTGAGCCTTCTCCACCATTTTGTTAGCAATAGCTGATTTCTCATTTCAAACTCAATTTCCTGTCCACTCTGCATATCCTTCACTTCACAAAAAAGGTATCCAGCTCCTTTTATTGAAAAGAGAGAGGTTATTTCCTCTGGTGATGTGTGGAGGGGGAATCCAGAATAAGGGGGCATTACCTTACAATTAGAGTGAGGCAGTTCAGGGGATGATCTCAAAAAGCACTTCTTCACACAAAGCGTAGTGGGAATATGGAAGCCTCTCCCCCAAAAAGCTGTTGAGGCTGGGGGACAACTGAACATTTCAAAACTGAGACTGCTAGATTTGTCAGGCAAGGGTATTAAAGGTTATAGAAACAAGGTGGGTAGATGCAATTAAGATGCAGATTGGTCATTATCTAACTTAATGGCAGAACAGGCTCGAGGGGCTAATGGCCTCCTCCTGTTCCTTTGGTCCTTTTAAACACCCTAATTAATTCCACATTAATTGTCTCCGAGCAGTTTACTTCTAATTCTAAAATTATGCTCCCTTGTCAACCCAAGGGCTCTTCATAACTGACTAGTGTAGTAGCCTCTTTTAGAAGTTCCTGGAAGAGTTGTTTTGTTCAGACACAGCACTTTAGACTCAAAACTGCCTGAATGATTTTATTGACTGATGCTTCATAGGTGTTGTAATCTGCTGAGGGCTGCAAGTGAATCAAGTCTTTATCAACTCAGAAGTGTGGCAATTGCCTTCTGCACTTGTACCAATAAACAGAGGTTGGGAGCGGTGGGGAAGGGTGGTCAGTGGCAGGGCGCAGTCTGTGCTGCAGCAGACTGATACTGAAAGTGCACCTTAAGCAAAAAAGCAGAAAACACTGCCAACATTTGAGCAGGTCAGGGATCATCTGTGAAGAGGACCGCTCATCAGAACTGGAGGACACTACAGAGGGATAATATTTTTAAAGTGTCATGGTCCTGTAGTTTTTATTCGGAATATGCAGTTTGCCTTTAAGGCTTGCAAGGGACCTGTATTGCTTTAAGAACCAGCAAGCCTCAGGAGTTATAGGAAGGTGTATTTTAGTTGTCTGAGAAACAGCCATTTGGAGACTGCGATTCAAAGGGTGCATTCTCGATGCCATGGAAACAGCCACTGGGAGTGAGTCGCATGCGATACATTTGTTACAATTCAGTTTTGAACTGGCTGTTAGTTGAAGACAGTTTGTCCTAACAGAACACAGACGCAGAGGACACAGCTGTAATGAGCACACCTGAAAAGAGCTCTCAACCATTTAAACTGAAGGAAGAGGATTTTAGTCCGTTTTAGTTATTATATCTCAAAATTCTAAAACGTCAAGCCAAGACAGAGATCTCTGGTAATTTAAACTGAAGGAAGGGAAGTTAGACTGTGACAATCTTTTATCCCTCAAAAACTCGAAAGTCAGATTGATTCTGTTGAAAGTGTTTGCAAGTCATTAATTGCTGAAATTCGCTGGAGAAGGAAAGCAACATCCTGTGAGCACTTCGAGCAACATAGAACATAGAACAGTACAGCACAGTACAGGCCCTTCGGCCCACGATGTTGTGCCGAACCTTTAACCTACTCCAAGATCAAACTAACTACCTACCCTTCATTCTACTATCAACAATGGACTGTAAATTTGCAAGGACTCTAATTTTAAATGCTGTTTATATCTTCAGAGTGTTTAAGAATTTTGTTCTTCGAATTAAAGAGTTAATTTGTTGGTTTAAATACACCTGGTTTGGTTAGCCTCATTCGGGTGGTCAATAGATGGTACAATTTGACTGAGTCTTTCTTTAATTTGGAAAGTTTTAAATGATATGTTAGCCGATCTGTGGAACGACAGGATTGAATTAACAGTGCGTTGGTCCCACCACAATCAGAATCGTATGTTTTGATTGGGGGCTTTGACAGGAGCAGTCAGTCGTAACAAAAGGAAAAGGACACAAGAATTCGGATGCTGGCAAAAGCACGCATATGCACAAGAAAGGAGAAACATAACTGATAAGTAAAGTGTTTGATGGTGGTGGTTAAATAGTAGCAGTGATATTAGCTGTAAAGATGGCTCCTGGAAGATGGCTCCCTAGGAAGCTCCCTTGCTGTGCAACTCTATCCATGGCCATCTGCTCCCATTCTTAGTGCTTTCTCCCCCAATCTACCCTCTTAAACTGTTTAAATTCCCCTGGCTCTTGAATCAGTACATTTTAGCCCGAACTACAAGTTAGCAGCTAGTTTAATGTTACCTGGGCCCACTGCCCTCTCCCAGCCATACCTGTTCTTTGTTTTCTTCATTGAGTATTGAATTGTGCTCAAATTGACATCCAGTTTTCTGGATGCCTAGGCTACACTTCTCTACTGGACAAAATTGCAAAGTACAGCTGGTGATACTCTGATCTTCTATCCTGTTGTCTACATCGTCCAGAGCGTCCGCGGCGTGCGTTAAGTCCAGTGCAGAGAGGCAGAGAGGAAGGAGCAGCGGAACCCTAGTTCAGAGGGGAAGCATCGAGAAAAAGGTGCCCCCGAACACGTAAAAAGCCACGACCCGGCCCCAGTTGACTCCATCGCGGAACGGCTCCTTGGCCACAACTTCAAAGCGCCCGCGGGATATGTGCAGCTCGTAGCGCATCTGTAGCACAATGTCGGCGAATTCCTGCTGGTACTGGCGCTCAAGGCTGTCGCCCACCTGCCGAAGGACGTGGATGAGCTTTCCCGACGTCGATGGTGGGAACTGATGAAATGTTTTATTACCTGCACCCCCGTTCCCTCACCCCACTTCCCCTTCCCAGCTCCCCCCTCCCAGCTCACCACCCCCCGCACCCTCTTCCCCCCTCGCAATCGCTTCCCAGATCCCCCCTTGCACCATCTTCCCCCTGCACCCACTTCCCCTCGCACCCCCTCCTCCCACCGGCATCCACCTGTCCCTGAGCAGGGGCCCGAACAACCCCACTGCCTTGTGGGCATCTCAGGAGAGTCCAAGGCTAAGGGAGTAAACCCTAACAGAAAATACGGAGCGGAACCCCGTAGGCGGTCATGTTTCACCTTTGGCATGTTTCCGGCAGTTCCTGCAGCCATACCGGTGCCAAACATCGTGCTCTGCACTCCTTTGGACCCCACCAGAAAGGCCGAGAGGGGGGTTTTTGACGCTTGGGCAACTCACAACCTCACATTCGCCCAGGCATGTGCCATGGAGAGATCACTCCATAGTCGCCTCACAGCGACCGAAACAACACGGAAGGCAGCAGTTACGGGTTATATGTCCAGCTCAATTGGCGTAGAGATTGGGTGCCACGGATTGCCTTTATCGGTGGGAGAGGTCATCGCACCTCACTGGACAGCTACCACCCGCCTCAAACCGGGCAGCCCCCGGTCAATAAGGTTCTGTCCCGCCACAGTCCACCTGCTTCAATGGGTGCTTGGAGCTCAGGGTCATTGCCCGAACAGCGGACTGCAACAGCGCACCAAACAGCACGAAAAAAGGAAAGGTACCAGCCCTTAGTTCTGACGTTCCAGCTTGCAAAACGATGTGTCCTGGCCTGTCGGAAGACCTTACACAAATCAACGATTCTCGGAAGACTGCCATCATTAACAACTAGCTCAGTAGAATCAATGTGGACATTGCAGCACTTCAGGAGACACGCCTCCCTGCGAGCGGATCTCTAACAGAGCAAGACTACACCTTCTTCTGGCAGGGTAGGGATCCTGAAGAACCAAGACAGCATGGAGTGGGCTTCGCCATCAGAAACTCTTTGCTCAGCATGATAGAGCCACCTTCAAATGGCTCTGAACGCGTACTGTCCATCCGACTGCTCACCACCTCTGGCCCAGTACACCTACTCAGCATCTATGCTCCAACACTCTGCTCCCTACCTGAAGTTCTACGAGGAACTCCATAATATTAGTAGCATCCCCAATACCGAACATCTGTTCCTGCTGGGGGACTTTAATGCCAGGGTTGGGGCCGACCATGACTCATGGCCCTCCTGCCCTGGGCGCTATGGCATTGGAAGGATGAATGAGAATGGACAGAGACTGCTTGAGTTGTGTACCTATCACAACCTCTGCATCACCAACTCGTTCTTTCACACTAAACCCGGTCACCAGGTTTCTTGGAGGCACCCAAGATCACATCGTTGGCACCAGCTGGACCACATCGTCACAAGGCGAGCCTCCTTAAACAGTGTTCAATCACACGCAGCTTCCACAGTACGGACTGCAACACCGACCACTCCCTGGTGTGCAGCAAGGTTAGACTCAAACCAAAGAAGCTGCATCACTCCAAGCAGAAGGGCCGCCCGGGCATCAACACGAGCAGAATTTCTTATCCACAGCTGTGACAAAAATTTCTAAATTCACTTGAAAAAGCCCTTCAAATCACTCCCACAGGGGATGCAGAGACCAAGTGGGCCCACATCAGAGACGCCATCGATGAGTCAGACATGACCACCTATGGCAAACGTGTGAAGCAGAATGCAGACTGGTTTCAATCTCACATTGAACAGCTGGAACCTGTCTTAGCCGTTAAGTGCATTGCACTGCTGAACTACAAAAAAGCCCCCAGTGAGTTAACATCCGTAGCACTTAAAACAGCCAGAAGCGCTGCGCAAATGACTACTGGCAACACCTATGCAGTCATACTCAGCTTGCCTCCGACACCAGAAACATCAGAGGAATGTATGATGGCATTAAGAACGCTTTTGGGCCAACCATTAGGAAGATCGTCCCCCTCAAACCTAAATCAGGGGACATAATCACTGACCAATGCAAGCAAATGGACCGCTGGGTTGAGCACGACCTAGAACTGTACTCCAGGGAATGTGGTCACTGAGACCGCCCTCAATGCAGCCCAGTCTCTGCCAGTCACGGATGAGCTGGATGTACAGCCAACAAAATCGGAACTCAGTGATGCCATTTATTCTCTAGCCTGCGGAAAAGCCCCTGAGAAGAATGGCATTACCCCTGAAATAATCAAGAGTGCTAAGCCTGCCATACTCTCAGCACTCTACGAACTGCTTTGCCTGTGCTGGGACGAGGGAACAGTACCACAGGACATGCATGATGCCAATATCATCACCCTCTATAAAAACAAAGGTGACTGTGGTGACTGCAACAACTACCGTGAAATCTCCCTGCTTAGCATAGTGGGGAAAGTCTTCGCTCGAGTCGTTTTAAACAGGCTCCAGAAGCTGGCCGAGCGTGTCTACCCTGAGGCACAGTGTGGCTTTTGAGCAGAGAGATCGACCATTGGCATGCTGTTCTCCCTTCGTCAGCTACAGGAGAAATGCCGCGAACAACAGATGCCCCTCTACATTGCTTTCATTGATCTCACCAAAGCCTCTGACCTCGTCAGCTGACGTGGTTTCTTCAGACTACTAGAAAAGATCGGATGTCCACCAAAGCTACTAAGTATCATCACCTCATTCCATGACAATATGAAAGGCACAATTCAGCATAGCGGCGCCTCATCAGACCCCTTTCCATTCCTGAGAGGCGTGAAACAGGGCTGTGTTCTCGCACCTACACTGTTTGGGATTTTCTTCTCCGAGCTGCTCTTCAGAAAAAGGAATTTTCCTCCACACAAGATCAGGTGGCAGGTTGTTCAACCTTGCCCGTCTAAGAGCGAAGACCAAAGTACGGAAAGTCCTCATCAGGCAACTCCTCTTTGCTGACGATGCTGCATTAACATCTCACACTGAAGAGTGTCTGCAGAGTCTCATCGACAGGTTTGTGGCTGCCTGCAATGAATTTGGCCTAACCGTCAGCCTCAAGAAAACGAACATCATGGGACATCCATCAATATCGGTGACCACGCTCTGGAAGTGGTTCAAGAGTTCACCTACCTAGGCTCAACTATTACCAGTAACCTGTCTCTTGATGCAGAAATCAACAAGCGCATGGGAAAGGCTTCCACTGGTATGTCCAGACTGGCCAAGAGAGTGTGGGAAAATGGCGCACTGACACGGAACACAAAAGTCCAAGTGTATCAAGCCTGTGTTCTCAGTACCTTGCTCTATGGCAGCGAGGCCTGGACAACATACGTCAGCCAAGAGCGACGTCTCAATTCATTCCATCTTTGCTGCCTCCAGAGAATCCTTGGCGTCAGGTGGCAGGACCGCATCTCCAACACAGAAGTCCTCAAGGCGGCCAACATCCCCAGCTTATACACACTACTGAGTCAGCGGCGCTCGAGATGGCTTGGCCATGTGAGCCGCATGGAAGATGGCAGGATCCCCAAGGACACATTGTACAGCGAGCTCGCCACTGGTATCAGACCCACCGGCCGTTCATGTCTCCGCTTTAAAGACGTCTGCAAATGCGACATGAAGTCCTGTAACATTGATCACAAGTCGTGGGAGTCAGTTGCCAGTGATCGCCAGAGCTGGCGGGCAGCCATAAAGGTGGGGCTAAAGTGTGGCGAGTCGAAGAGACTTAGCAGTTGGCAGGAAAAAAGACAGAAGCGCAAGGAGAGAGCCAACTGTGTAACAGCCCCGACAACCAATTTTTTCTGCAGCACCTGTGGAAGAGTCTGTCACTTTAGTATTGACCTTTATAGCCACTCCAGGCGCTGCTCCACAAACCGTTGACCACCTCCAGGCGCTTACCCGTTGTCTCCCAAGACAAGGAGGCCAAAGAAGAAGAAGATATTAGTACAAGACTACAGGAGACAGAATGAGAGAGACAAAAGAAATTGAAGTTATTTATGTGACAAACAGGTGGTCAGAAGTTGGGGTGGGAGATGAGGTTGTGAGTCAATAGAAATACAAGCATGAACAACTAGCTCCTCACCTGAAACAAAGGTGGGCAAGTCTAGCAGCTGCGCATCAGCTCTGCTGTCTGCTGCTTTTAAGAATGTTAATCATGACGGGAGGTTCAAAAGCAAGAGACAGCTCATGAGGTCTTCAATTTATTTCTGTACTTGTGCACACTAGTACCGTCAAAAATATTGTTCTCTTGGAGGCCCAGAGAAGCAGGAAATGGAGCTTGTGTGACTATATTAGGCAACCAATTGTTCTCAAGTCCTCTTTGGGTTGTGCATGTTGTTGGAGAAAGAAAGACTTGTACTTCTATTGTGTCTTTCATGGTCGCTTGGATGTCCCAAAGCGTTTACAGCCAATGAAGTACTTTTAAAGAGTAGGCACTGTTGCAATGTGAGAAAATGCAACAGCCAATTTGCACACATTAAGGTTTCGCAAAACAGCAATGTGATAATGAACCAGATAATCTGTTTTAGTAATGTTGGTTGAGGGGTAAATATTGGCTGAGACACCAGGAAGAACACCCTGCTCTTCTTCAAAATAGTGCCAGGGGATCTTTTATATCTACCTGAGGGGGCAGACGGGGCCTCAGTTTAACGTTCCATTCAGAAGATGGTGGATGCATGACCCATTGCTTTCTGGTCAATGAGGAGGCTAGGCCTTCAACACCAACGAGTGCTGGCGTGAGGTTGGGAGCTCTTTTATTATGCTCACTTATGGACTGTTTGGGACTCTCAGTTATCCACAGCTTCCACTGTGTGGGGTTGGCTTCATGCCGCAGACAGAGATATGTTAAGTATGTGAAGTGATGCACAGGAAGCCCATTCTATTGCTGTTCCATATCTAAATTCAAGTGTTTGCATTTAGTGCCATTTCCCTACTTTTAGTTTTAACTTTGTTCTTATGATGTGCTGAGTGAACACACTGATGTATGGGATGTCACTCTACAAAAGGATCTCATTTGCATTGACAAGCCCTAAACCTGGACTGTTAGCGAAGATTATACAAACATGGCAGTGAATCAATAATGTTCCTGAAGGACCTTCTTTCAGATTGATCGCAGTGCCTGACTGAAAGTCCTGGAGCAAGAACACACCAACTGCAAGATTTGCCTTGCCAAGGGACTCAGGAGTTCCCTGATCCCCCTCCCCATCTTTTTCAGAATGGTAAGAAACTGTGTGTCAAGGCTCAAAAGCCCCATCATCTTCCTTTTTCATGTACTACTTCTCACTCCTCTAAAGAATGACTCACAGCCCTCCACCACCTTGACACCGCATTACTCAAAGTTTTACACAGTTTAAAAACCACACAAAACAACTTTGGCACCTCCTTATGTGGTTTAAAACCATCTTCGTGCACTATGAAATCAACAGCATTCTCTTTAAAAGTAAACAGCCAGCAGTCAGTGTGGGAGCCATGTACACTGCTGGCTATATCAGAAATCAATGACTTTGTTACGAGTGCTTCCACTTATTTTGATAAATGATGAGGATTTGTGTTTTAAAACTGAAAAAAGATTCCATAGATGCTGGAACTTTGGGGATTTTTTTGAAAAAAAGAGGTAATCATACAGTCCTTTGGACTGAGCTTATGAACAAACAGTTACTGGAAGGCATCTGTTTTCAGGCTTTTTTGACTTGGGGAAGATGTTTACAGAGAAGTGACAGGTCATGATTTATAGGGGTCAGGTGGTTTCATTCCTGAGATATTTTTGGTTTTGCTTTGGACAGGCAATTGGGATATGGACAATGGTTTGAAAAGGAGTTAAAGATTCAACCTGCCAAGGAAAAGCCCAACTCAGCCTGTTCCAGCTCTTTGAAAAGCCTGCCAGTTTGCACCTCTTTGAGAAGTTCTGAGAAGCAAATATAAGAAACTGCCTGAAACCCCTGTTGCTGCATTTTCCCCAGAAAGCCTGCCCAAACTGATCTTCAACATCGCCCGACAAGAACTGTTCAAGGAAAATCCCAGTGACAGCCGTCTATGCGTACTTGGGATGCCAAATCAAAACAAAGGACATCTGACATCTTTCCATATCTTCTCTTTTTTTCTTCAAGAATTAGCAAGTATCTGGTCAAAGTATTTTTTGTCCTTTTTTGTAATAGAGCTCGAAAGAGTAAATCTCTATTTTTTTCTGTGTGTGTGTGTGTGTGTGAAGTGCTAAGGTAAAAAGGGAACTTTTACATTTCAATCTGTGTGTTAATGCTTTGCTTCATTACTGGGTACGTCTTGTTTTATAATAAAATGATAATTTTGTTGTTTATTAAAGAAACCTGGTTGATGTATTTTATTCTGGGATAAAAAAAAAAGAGTATAGGATTGACTGTATCAGTAACTGGGAAAAAAATTAAATATATGTTGTGACCTGTGGAGAAGTGGAACTACAAAAACAGTGCACTCCTCCCACCTCTGTCGTAACAACTTATAGTTAAGAGCTACTACAGTCATCAAAATAAACAAGCATAAAATAGAATAGTTACTAACTATAAGTATCCACACTCTGAAATTCCCTCCCTAAACCCCTCCCACCTCTCTACCTCCTTTAAATCATTCCTGAAATCCCACTCCTTCCACTCGTGGCAAAAGTCTAGAACTCTTCCACAAAAGGCAAGTGATGCTAGATTAATTGTAAATTTTAAATCTGAGATTGATAGACTTTTGTTATCCAAAGGCTTTAAGGGATGTGGGGCAATGGCAGGTATATGAAGTTAGCTCGCAGATCAGCCATGATCTAACTGAATGGCGGAACAGGCTCAAGGGGCGAAATGGCCTACGCCTGTTTCTAATATCTCCTTCTTTGGCTGAGGGACCATTCTTTCCTTTTGCCTCTGTAAAGTGCCTTGGGCCACTTTTAAACATGAAAGGCTTTACTTGAACGCATGATGATGATGTTGTATATGATATTTCATCTAAGCAACAGTTTTATTTTTAGAAAAAGATTCATCCTGGAAAACGATTAACTGGGTGTGTTGAAGGCAACAATGACCATTGTTGTAAAGTGACTCATTTTTCATGTGATCTGATCAATTTAAGTATCAACCTAGTACCACTCTTTTGTGTGAGTCAGAGGGTTGTAGGTTCAAGTGCTACACCAGAACTTGAGCACCTAGTTTAGGCTAACACTTCAGTGCAGTACTGAGGGAATGTTGCAATGTATGAAGGTGTGATCCTTTTGTCGTGATATTAAAACTGTCTACCTGTCCAGTTGAGTATAAAACGTTCCATGGCACTATTCAAGAACAGAGATTTTTCCTGTGCTTTGGCAGACATTCTTCTCTCAACCAACAGTACAAAGAAACAGAAGACTTAGTCATTCATTCCACTGCTGCTGGCAGGATTTTGCTGTGTGCAAATTGGCTGCTGTATTTGCTTCCATAGCAGTTGCTCGTCAAAGAAATTCGCTGTGTGTGAAGTGTTCAAAAGTTTCTAAGACATGCATTTTCTATGTTGCCAGCTGTGACTCAGTGGGCAACATGCTCTCCTCCGAGTCAGAGGATAAAGGCTTCAAGTCCCCCTCCAGAGGCCTGAGCACAAAATCCGGGCTGAAACACCCAGTGCAATACTGAGGGAGTGCTGCACTGTCTGAGGGACTGTCTTTTGGATGAGACATTGCAGAGACACCCGAGTCTGCTCTCTCAGTTGCATGTAGAAGATCCCACAGCACTATTGGAAGAGCAGGGGAATTCTCCTCAATATATATCCCTCAACCAACATCATTAAAAGATTATCTGGTTATGATCACATTCCTGTTTATGGCAGCTTGCTGTACACATATTGGCTGTCGTGTTTCTTACAAAACAACAGTGACTACACTTAATAAAGTACTTTATTGGCTGTAAAGCACTTTGTGACATCCAGAGGCTGTGAAAAGCGCTTTGCAGAAGTGCAAGTTCTTTCTTTTTAGATGTGGAAAGCAGTTGCAAAGATTCACGTATTCTTTTTTACTACATCACTGCAAACAAAAGAGCAGTTTTTGAAGGAAATTTTTAAATGTTAATTTATAAAGGTGGACCAATTCATATTTATTTTGACAAGTAGTTTTTTTTTTGAAGGGAAGGGCATGAGTGGAGTAGGTGAGTCCTTTTCCCAGCTGCTTCAGAAATGCAGCTGAGTTTAAAAAGAAAAACATGCATTTAATAGCACCTTTCACCACCTCTGGACATCCCAAAGTGCTTTAACCTGATGAAGTACTTTTGAACTACAGTTACTGTTGCAATATAGGAAATGTGGCAGCCAATATGTGCACAGCAAAATCTCACATGCACTGATGCAATAAACGACCAGATCATCTGCTTAAGTGATGTTGGTTGAGAGATAATATTGGCCAGGAAACTGGCAAGAACTATTGGCTGCCATGTCTTCATTTGCCGAGGCCCTGAGCTCTGGAATTCCCTCCCTATATCTCGCTGGCTCTTTTCCCATCTTTCCTCCTTTAAGGGGCTCCTGAAAACTTGCCTCTTTGACCAAGTACTGGGTCACCTATCCTAAAATCTTTTTATGCAGCTTGGTGTCAAATTTCGTTCCATAACACTCCTTTAAAGCATCTTGGGAAGTTTTATTATGTTAAAGGCGCTATATAAATACAAGTTATTGTTGTTATTGTTCTTCAAAATAATTCCGTGGGATCTTTCATGTCCAGCTGAGAGGGCAAACAGAACCTCAGTTTAACGTCTCATCTGAAAGATGTCACCTCTGATGGAGTTTACTCTGCTGAGTCCTGGGGACTGCCACAGATTATCAGCAAAACTCAGATTCCTTGTTTCACTTGTAGGAAATGTCAAAAAATAAAATGGCCTGGTCACATCTGCAACAAGGACCAACTTTTCCTTGTAGACTGTCAGCTGACTGAAAAAAATCTTCAAATAAATTTGTTCCCACCTCCAAATGGATTATTGGAGCCAAAAGAAAAAAAAACACGAAAAGGTAACTAAAAGTGTCAACTTAATGCTGGAGTTAAGTTTCGGGTTCAAATACAATCTAGTCTGACACACTGAGCGCAGCAGAGGGTGTGTTGCACTATCAGAGGTGCCAATTTTTGGATGAGATATTAAACCCGAGGCTCCATCTGCTCTGTCAGGTGGATGGGAAAAGAAGAGCAGCAGGGAGTTCTCATGCCTTGCCCAACATCTTGAGCAATACCACCAAAGAACGTGTGGTCATTCACCTCAACTGCTGTTTGTGAGAGCTCACACTGGAAGTTTGTTGCCATGTTGCCTATGTAACAGGGACTGCTCTTTAGAGGTAATTGATTGAGGTAAAGCACAGTGGACACCTACGACACATGGCATGGTGCTAATAAAATACATTTTTTTTCATTGAAAGGCTTTGAAGAAAAGGTAAATTACATAGAAAAAGTAAATCTAACGTTTAAAAAAATGTGACAAGGAGAAAATGGGAGAAAAGGACAACAGGATAAACTGTTAGTGTTTCTTTTGATTAAAGTTGGGAAATACATCCACCCAGCCACCAACCACCACCCACCCCCCCACAATTTAGGAGTAAACTGACAGTAATTAAGCTCCTCCTGGCATACCAGTAACTTCATTACTGTAATATTGGTATATTGGTATTTATTTTGGTATCACAAGGGTTTGCGAGCCTCCATCCCCATCAGGGAGCAGTACTCCACTGGAATGTCTCGGAGGTCACTTCTCAACTTGCAGCACTCCCACCTTTCCTGTCACTAAGTGGGAAGCAGAGCTATGGAAAATTTACCCTGCTGAGAATGACAGTTCTGGACAAATTCCAGAATCATGGGGCCAATCCGAGATGAAAGCACTGCAACAACTTCCCTCTTTTTTGTTTTCCTTCCTTCCTTCTGTATAGATCCCTGACTGAATGGTCTCTCTTGATCTGGCTAAAGGCAGTGGTGGGAAATTGCCGAGAGGTAACCCACAGTCCAATTTTAACTTTCTCCCTATGGGGAAGCACTTGACTTCTCCTTCATGGCTGCATTGGGTACTTGCCAACGAGCTGGATTTGAACATATATTTATCCCTCAACCAACATCACTAAGACAGATTATCTAGTCACATATCACATTGCTGTTTGTGGGATCTTCCTGTGTGCGGAAATTGGCTGCCGTGTATTCTACATTACAACAGTGGCAACACTTTGAAAATGTACTTCATTGGCAGCGAAGTGCTTTGGGATATCGTGAGGTCATGAAACATGCCAAAGAAATGCAAGTTCTTTCGTTATATGTTTAACTACTCTTGAGGTTCTCTATGGGAGCCCATATTGGGTTCTCCCCCAGCAAGCAAATATCTTCAATCTTTGCCATTAATTAAATCAAGCGCTCTCCTAGCAAACGTGAATGTTTGTGAGCTAAACTGGTTTGGTCAATGAGAGAAAATACAGGTTATTTGGAACATGGGCTCTTTCAACACTCACCTGATCCTCGATTGACTTATGGTCTGTTTCTTGAAGCCAGGAACCGAGGAGAACACTGTCATCGTAGTGACAAAGCGACCGCAATAGGGAAGTAGTTGTATTGGCAGAATTGTCAGTCAATGTAAATTCAGCAACGAGTTCTCGAAGCAGAGCGTTGAAGCTTCCTGTTAGGAAAGAATTACAATGAGTGGTAACGATTATCTTGGACTTCTTCATATTTTTACAAGATAGTGACGGAAATATTGACACATTATTCAATTTGGCAGCAGCCAAAGTCATAAGCAAATTCTACAATGGCCTTTTCTCTGTTGCCTTTTCATGTAATTATCATGTAATATGCAATTGGAGCAAAGTCTGCCAATTCAGCAACAGTAAGTGCCTAGCGTGAGCAGCTTTTGAATTAAATTGACCATTTAAATTTATTTTAAAGTACTGCTACAATAGCAGCAATAGCTGTGCAGATACAGATAGCTAGCTAGCTAGCTTTCAGCAATGGTGCACAAAGGGTGGATCAATTATATCAAAACTAACTGGGAGCCATTAACTTGTAGAATATAAATGTAAACAACAGGTAACTCAGCACGCCTATATTCTACAACATATATGATGGGAACTTATGTTTGGTACTGTACTGTGCATAGTTCTGGTCTCCGCATTATAAACAGGAAATAGGTGCCCGGAGCAGGTGCAAAAAGATTTGCTGGGATGATACAAGAGTTGAGAGGTTATACCTATCAGAAAATTATGAAGGGGGTCGATAGAGTAGATTTAGAGGTGTTTCCACTTGTCAGGGAAACAAGATCTAAGGGCCAGAAATAATAGTCACTAATAAGGGCAGCACAGTGGTTAGCACCGCAGCCTCACAGCTCCAGCAACCTGGGTTCAATTCTGGGTACTGCCTGTGTGGAGTTTGAAAGTTCTCCCTGTGACTGCGTGAGTTTCCTCTGGGTGCTCCGGTTTCCTCCCACAGCCAAAAGACTTGCAGGTTGATAGGTAAATTGGCCATTATAAATTGCCCCTAGTATAGGTAGGTGGTAGGAGAATATAGGGACAGGTGAGGATGTGGTAGGAATATGGGATTAGTGTATGATTAGTATAAATGGGTGGTTAATAGTCGGCACAGACTCGGTGGGCCGAAGGGCCTGTTTCAGTGCTGTATCTCTAAAACAAAACAAAATAAATTCAATAAGGAACTCAGGAAAATTTTATTTACCAGAGAATGGTGAGAATGTGGTATTCACTACAACAAGGAGTAATTGAGGCAAATAGGTCAGATGCATTTAACGCGAAGCTAGAAATGTAAGAGGAAAAGGAATAGAAGGTTATGCTGATAAGGTCAGATGGAGAGGGCTAGGAGGTGTCTCGTATGTACCATAAATGTTAGCATAGAACTGTTGGGCTGAATGGGCCGTTTCTGTAGACTTGATGCAAATAATTCCCTTAATTCCTATAGATGGCAACTCCAATAAAACATATCTGTAATAACACACAACTGAAAAAGGGAATGAATTGTACTTCATTTACCTTCATAGGTTTTTGGAGGCAGCAGAGCTAGAATGTCATAGAGACGCAAACGCACCATTGCTGCACTCGCCTTCAGCTGAGCTCCATAGGCCTTTATGACAGATGGGATGCTGGTGAACAAATAACATGTGGTTACAAGGCAGATTTTGTTCTTTGAGTGTTGTCACTCAGGTTCTATTTTTAGTCATTCTTCGGTTTTTAAAAGGAGACTGCGACCTCTTCCACAAGTTGAGCTTTAAATATACCTGTTTCTGGATCGTAAACTACTTCAATACCAAAAGCACAGTCTGGAAAACAACGGTCATCTTCAGTAAACAAAAGGGGTATCTGTCTATCGGGGCTGCAGACTATGAGGCAATGACATCGTCGGTTGACCCTGGTCACCACTGCCACAAGTTCCGAGCCCTGAGTGCCGAAACCATCCCCTTGCCAGCCACTATCTCAGGTTTGCACACAATCTCAATGACCTGTTTAACCCGAGCTAAACTGCAACCCCTGAAACCACTCCATCACAAATACAGCTGCCTTCCACCTCTGGGAAATCGCCTCCACCACTACCCCCCACCCTGGCATCTACCTCAGCTAATTTGGCACCGAAACACTCAAAGGTGCCACTGCCAAACTCCACTGTACCAATAATCTCCAGACCGGGCCTCCCACCCTCAATTACGCTCCTGAGCGGGCCACCATTCTCCAATACTCTCCTGACCGGGCCTCCAACGCTCTCCTGACCGGGCCTCCAACGCTCTCCTGACCGGGCTTCCCACCCTCCATTACTCTCCTGACCGGGCCTCCATTCTCCAACACTCTCCTGACTGGGCTTCCCACGCTCCATTACTCTCCTGACCGGGCCTCCATTCTCCAATACTACCCTGAACAGGCCTCCATTCTCCAATACTCTCCTGACCGGGCCTCCCACCCTCCAATACTCTCCTGACCGGGCCTCCCACCCTCCAATACTCTCCTGACCGGGCCTCCCACCCGCCAACACTCTCCTGACCGGGCCTCCCACCCGCCAACACTCTCCTGACCGGGCCTCCCACCCGCCAACACTCTCCTGACCGGGCCTCCCACCCGCCAACACTCTCCTGACCGGGTCTCCCACCCGCCAACACTCTCCTGACCGGGTCTCCCACCCGCCAACACTCTCCTGACCGGGCCTCCCACCCGCCAACACCCTCCTGACCGGGCCTCCCACCCTCCAATACTCTCCTGACCGGGCCTCCCACCCTCCAATACTCTCCTGACCGGGCCTCCCACCCTCCAATACTCTCCTGACCGGGCCTCCCACCTTCCAATACTCTCCTGACCGGGCCTCCCACCTTCCAATACTCTCCTGACCGGGCCTCCATTCTCCAATACTCTCCTGACTGGGCCTCCATTCTCCAATACTCTCCTGACTGGGCCTCCATTCTCCAATACTCTCCTGACCGGGCCTCCATTCTCCAATACTCTCCTGACCGGGCCTCCATTCTCCAATACTCTCCTGACCGGGCGTCCCATCCTCCAACACTCTCCTGACTGGGCCATTCATCCTCCCAATAGTCCCCTGACCAGCTCACCCCCCTCCAACATTCTCCTCATGCCTCCCATCCTCCAATATGCTCCCGACCGGGCCTCCCGTCATCTAGTACTCTCCTGACTGGGCCTCCCATCCTCCCCCAGGGCTTTGTATAACTGGAGAAAATCCTCCACCCCTTTATATTCTAGATCTTCAGTTATAAAAGCTAACATTCTGCTTGCCTTTTTGATTATTTTTCTGTACCTGACTACTCCATTTGAGCGATCTGTGTACATGGACCCCTAAATCACATTGTACCTCAACTGCTCCTAGCTTTTCACCATTTTAAATCTATTCGCATCCATTGATTTTGGTCCAAAATGAATAACCTCAAACTTACCTGCATTGAAATCCATCCACCACAGTTTTGCCCACTCACTTAATCAATCAGTCTTTTTGTAAATTTATGCTTGACCTACATGACCTTCAATGCTACCTATCTTTGTGCCATCAGAAAACTTGGATAAATGGCTCGCTAAAGTGTTCTCTAATTCATTAATAAACATAATGAATAGTGAGGTCCCAGCAGAGATCTGTGTGGGACACCACTAGTTACTTCCTTCCAATAAGTACATACTCCCTTGTCTTTTGCAGCCTAATCAATCACCTAACCAGGTCAATAACTTGCCTTCAATTCATTGAGCTTTAATTATAGCCAACAGACTCTTATGTGGAAACTTATATAGCCTTGTGGAAGTCCATATAAATTATATCTATAGACATTTATCTGTCTAGTTTTGTTACTTCTTCAAAAAATTAAATTAGGTTTGTTAGATGTGACCTAACCTTTTCTAAACTCATGTTGGTTCTCTCTAATCAGCTCAAATTTTTCCAAGTGCTGCCTCACTCTGTTTTTAATTACAGGTTCCAATAACTGACTAACAGGTCTATAATTTCCTGGCTTCTCTCTCTCTCTCTATGTTTTTAAATAATGGAGTTACAATTGCAATTTTCCAATCTAAAGGGATATTTCCTGAATCAAGAGCTTTGGAAAATAATGGCAAAAGCACCGGCAATTTCCTCATCTACTTCCTTTAAAACCTTGGGATGATACCCATGTGGTCCTCGGGATTTGTCAGTCCTTAATGTCATTATTTTTTCCAATACGGTTTTCTTGTTTACATTAACTTTCATGAGTTCCAGTTCTTGATTCATTTCGTTTCCCTGGAGTGCCAGGTATATTATCCTCTTCCTCCACTGTGAAGACTGACAGAGTCATTATTCAGCATATCTGTCTTTTTCTTATTTTCATTTGCAAAATTATCCACATCTCTTTAAAGGGCCGACATTACTCATGACTACACTTTTTTTAAAAATATATAATTGTCAAAACTTTGTGCTAATTTTGATATCACTCACAAATTTCTTTTCAATTTCTTTTCATATTTCTTTTTTGTCTTCCTTTGCTGTTCTTTATATCTATCCCATGCCCTGGATCCACACCATTCTTTGGATTTCTACATGCTCTTATGTTTTAAGTTACCTCTCATCTCTTTTGTCAACCATGCTTGTTTCATTTGTTAGTAGAGTTCTTTCCTCTTAGGGGTATATACATGTCCTGTATTAAGCTAAATTATTTTTTGAACACCTTCCACTGTTCATCTCTAGCTTTACCCAATAACAGTTTTGATCAGTTTGCTGTCATCAGTCTCTATTTCAACCCATTAAAGTTAGCCGTACCAAAATCTAGAATCCTAGTAACTGTGTTAAGTTTCTTCAAACATTGAATTCGATCAGATTACAATCACCATTAGATAAATGTTCCCTTACTGTTAGATGAACTAGGTCTGGCTCATCACTCATTACTAAATCTAGTAAGGCCTGCCTCATGCTCTAGAATTCCCCCCGAAAACCCTCCCCCTCCCCATCTACCTCTCTTCCTTCAAGACCCTCTTAAAACCCATCTCCTTTGAACCGGGTTTTTGATCATCCCACCTAATCTGATTCTTCACGTCACCATTGTTTTAGTTAGACCTGCGTGAAGCACCTTCAGAAGTTTTCTAGATCAAGGATCCTATATAAATGTTGGGGTGAGCAGATTTACCAACCGCATCAACGGGTGGTGGATAGCCAGAACAATCTCCAGATATGGAGGCTAGTTGCGAAATAAGCAGGATATCTCCTGATGAACAAGTAGTCGCAGATTACAGCGGCAGGGTGTTTAGGGTGGGGTGAGATAGAGGGTGGTGTCTCTACATCATTCAGAACCCCTATAAAACTATTTTATAGTATCCTGTGACATGGTGAGCAAGGGCTGCCATTCAATAAGTCCTACCACAACAAAATCCTTCAACAGTAGATTGGCTGATAGCTGTGAAGGTGGATGAAAGGTTGTAGCAGGGCCTTGACCTCAATTACAAAGACTTTTCTGATCACTGAAATCAGACAATGCCCCGCCAAGAGAGTTTGGGGCCCACTATGCAACAGGCCTCCAGTCAAAAAGACACCACTCACAGGCCATTCTATGGATGGCAAAAATCCTACTATATAAATGTAAGTTGTAGATTGGTTTAAATATTTGTACATGTGCATATATAATGTGTGTGTGTGCGTGCATGTGCTCTTAAGTACTAGAACTTGTCTCAGATGTTGGAGAAACTTGCTGCGAGATACTCACTGTGACAGCATCAGCATGGCACATTCAATGGGGGTCATTAGTCTGCGAATCACATCTTCAGCGAGAAGTTCAGGACAGTGAGCAACAAAACTCCTCATAGCTACAGGGAAAGAGTAAGAGGTAGATTTTTAAATTTTGTTGGTTTTCTTAAACCTATTTTTCCCCACAGCTTCCTCCCCATCTCCACTGAAGGTACTGAAGTCAAGAGCAGCGCGGTGCTGGCATCCCTCAGGAACTGTTTCCAAGTAGTTGTGACTCAGCTGGACAGGAATCGGGAATCGGAATCCAACCAGGGACAGTCACTTGTGCCTGCACTATCATTAGCTAACAACACAACTTAAAAGCCAAGTTCAAGATAAACTCTTCAGGCCTTTTTCTTAGTTCAATCTTTCCACAGAGAATGGCAAGAATGTGGAACTCGCTGCCACGTGGAGTGGTTGAAGCAGATAGCATTAATGCATTTAAGGGAAGGCTTGATAAAGACACAAGAGAAAACAGAATAGAGGGCCATGGGGGCAGGATGCAAAGAAGTAATTGAAATGACAGGTGGCTCATGTGGCGTGTAAACACCACATAGACCAGCTGGGCCAAAAGGCCTACTATTCAAAGTATGTTGCAAGTTCAAGGAGCTGGGCACATCAGCTACACTGATACTCTAGTGCTGAACTGTTAACCAGCAGGGGAGTTTAATTGTTCCAGAACCAGATCCATTAAAAACAGATTAACTGGTCCTTCATCACATTGCTGTTTATGGGATCCTACTGTGCATAAATTGGCTGCCATGTTACATATAACAGTGACTATATTTTTTTTTAAAAAGCATTTCATTGGTCGTAATGCACTTTGTGACTACTTGAGAGATGTGAAAGGTGCTATATAAATGTAAGCGGTCTTTCTTGTTGGAAACCAGTCACAAAAGGAACTTAGGGCAGCATGTGAAATTTCTTATGATAATACTGCTAAAAAGTAGATGTGGATGGAAACTGGGAAATCGCTCAACTTTTTTCATTAAAATGATCTTTTCTGCAGAAGAATTATTACATTTATAGATAACCATTGCTTTTGTAGTTGGTCCTTACCGCACAATGCACCAGCTCGGCCCTCCAGGGTTACTTGCCATGTAAAGGAGTCCCCTCGAGCCTTCTCTGCCTCTAGCTCTTTTAGGGAACGTGGAAACACATTGCGCCACAGCAGCAGCATCTTGGGGAGATGATATCGAACAACCGAAGGACCTGGGGGAAGAGGTTAACATTTCCACTTCAGTTTTCCATTCAGTACTCCACAAACTGAAGCTTACAACCTGCCTGATTATTTGAAGCCATTCAAAATCCTGGAAGATATGACCAACAACCCCGGTGTCTCCCGCCAAACAACTAGCAGAATCAAATCTCACCCCTGCCGCCAATTACCAAAGACGTCAAAGCAAAATTTAGTCCTGGGGAAAATTGATGTCCAGAGAGATTTGGGTGTTCAGGTCCACTGTTCCCTGAAGGTGGCAACGCAGGTAAATAGAGTGGTCAAGAAGGCATACGGCATGCTTTCCTTCATCGGACGGGGCATTGAGTACAAGAGTTGGCAGGTCATGTTACAGTTGTATAAGACTTTGGTTCGGCCACATTTGGAATACTGCGTACAGTTCTGGTCGCCACATTATCAAAAGGATGTGGATGCTTTGGAGAGGGTGCAGAGGAGGTTCACCGGGATGTTGCCTGGTATGGAGGGCGCTAGCTATGAAGAGAGGTTGAGCAGATTAGGATTATTTTCATTAGAAAGACGGAGGTTGAGGGGGGACCTGATTGAGGTGTACAAAATCATGAGAGGTATAGACAGGGTGGATAGCAAGAGGCTTTTTCCCAGAGTGGGGGTTTCAATTACTAGAGGACACGAGTTCAAAGTGAAAGGGGAAAAGTTTAGGGGGGATATGCGTGGAAAGTTCTTTACGCAGAGGGTGGTGGGCACCTGGAACGCATTGCCAGCGGAGGTGGTAGATGCGGGCACGATGGAGTCTTTTAAGATGTATCTAGACAGATACATGAATGGGCAGGAAGAAAAGAGATACAGAACCTTAGAAAATAGGCGACATGTTTAGAGAGAGGATCTGGATCGGCGCAGGCTTGGAGGGCCGAAGGGCCTGTTCCTGTGCTGTAATTATCTTTGTTCTTTGTTCTAGCAGGAGCAACCAAAGAGCTATGCCTTGAAATAGTGACATCTACTCCCCACTTGAGACTAAGGCTGTGAAATGGCATTTGAGGTCTATGTTCCTGTCACATGTGCAATTATTACAATTGCGAGCCGAGTTCAGAGTTTGACTCCAATTTGATATACTAAGGGGAGGAGGTGGTTGGTCTGGGCTGCTGGTGGAACTGGCATCTTGGATGGTGGAACTGGCATCTTGGATGGTGGAGGCAATGTCGTGTTGGCCAGTACCTCATCAGTCTTAAACCCTGATCAGAATTTAAACCAATCTTCTGGATGCAGATACACTTGGGATAAGTTATCTTGTCCAAAGTAGCCCTCCCAGCAACTGCTGATGGGCACTTAACTTGCCTTGCCACTTGTGGTAGGTGAAGATTGAGTGATGCAGTGGGTTAAGATATTGGCCATTTAGCCACTTATCTCTCAGACCGGTCTGCTGAATACAAGGATCCTCCACCAAATGGAGTTGGCCAGTCTCAGTCCACTGCCTACTGGCCTGCTAATTGAGCCAAGTGTCACTTAAGACAGGCCAAAACATTATTGTTGTGGGAAATGGAAAAGATGCCACGGTAGATGGGTTCTATACTGACATTGGGACTGAGGCAATCACTGCTAGGGCAGAGTGGCCTCATTGCCCGGGCAGAGTACAATGCTGCCACGGCAGATGTGAGGGAGATTGACTCTGCACCTGGCTGTGCTTCGCTTGACCTGGGACTGCTCACTGCCAACACCAACATCTCTTAGAAAACACAAAAACAGTAATGTTCTTCAGATCGCTAAGCATGCAAAAGATCATTTAACGAAAATTTTAATACTATGAACCGCCGCACCAGCTGTCAGGGTCAGTGTCCTCCATATACAAACCTAGACTCATCAGTGCTCCCAGGAGAAGCCACCCAGCCTGCGTGCGTTGCAGTGACAGGCGGCTGTTCTGAGAAGCCGTGCGCAACAGGTCCTCCGCAATACTCACCACCATCTACAGAGAATGAGAATGGAGCAAATCAACTCACAACACAGAACCAGAGTACCGAAAACTAAATCTAGCTTGCATCAGAGGAGATTTAACAGAATGTTACCAGGGACCAGGGACTTCAATTATATGGTGAGACTGTAGATGATGGGAATATTCTCCTAAAAGCAGAGAAGGTTAAAGGTGATTTAACAGAGGTGGTTAAAATCATCAACAGTTTTGATAGAGTAAAAAAAGAGAAACCGTTTCACAGTGGCAGAAGGATAAGCAGCCAAAGAATAAAGATTTAAGATTATCGGAAAAATAACCAAGGTATGATGAGGAGCATTTTTTTGATGCAATGAGTTGTTACAATCTGGAATGCACTACTTGAAAGGGTGGTAGAAGCACATTCAATAGTAACATTCAAAAGTGAATTGGATATATACTTGAAAAATAAAATTTGCAGTTCGATGGGGAAAGAGCAGGGGGAGGTGGTCAAATTGTATAGCTCTTTCAAAGAGCTTGCACACGTACATTGGGCCAAATGGCCACCCTCTGTGCTGTACAATTCAATGATTGTGAAAATCAGTACTGAACACAAGAAATAGGAGCAGAGGTAGATCATATGGCCCAGTGACTACAGCTAGCAACAAACCAGGATAAACAGGCATAGCTCAGTCAGATGCAGAGTAAGGGTCCTTCCACAATGTTGCAACAATACTCCTCAGCCCCTACCTCAACCTGCTGCACAAATGGCTTGTGCAAGGAAAAGTGTCAATCATCACCAAATTTGAGACAATTCTGTACTGTAAAGCCAATGCTGTCAAGGAACTGGATTGAGACAGCCCAAGACTGATTTCATATAAGACCCTCAGAGCCAGCACCAGATGACTCTTTCCTCACATCCGGGTGGGATTTGAACTCTGGTCCTTGAGATGAAAAGCCAGCGTCTAACCCTGTGCACCACCTTTTGCCTGGTAATACCCATTTGCTCGCAATACTGGTGTGATTCAATGGATAGCACTCATGCCTCTGGGTCAGAAAGTCATAGGTTTGAGTTCCACTCCCAAGACTTGAGCACATAAATCCAGGCTGATGGTCAAGGTGCAGTATTGAGGGAGTGCTGCATATCGGAGGGGCTTTCTTTCAGATGAGATGTTAAACTGAGGCCCCATTTGCCCTCTCAGGTGGACTTAAAGGATCCCACAGCACTATTTTGAAGATCAGGAGAGTTCCAATATTTATCCTCCCTCAACCAACATAATTAAAACAGATTATCTGGTTATTGTCTCATTGTCGTTTGTGGGAGTTTGCTGTGGGCAAATTGATGCTACGTTTCCTACGTTAGAACAGTGACTACACTTCATTAGCTGTAAATCACTTTGGAACACCCAGAGTTCATGAAAGTCCCTGTATAAATGCAAGATTTTCTTTCCACTTACCTTTCCTTTGGCATGAGGAATTCCGAGGGGGCACTGGTGCACACTGCCCAGCAACGCTGCCATTGCGAAGCTGTACCCAGTGACAGCTTCTGGCGACGTCTTCAGACTGTTGATTCGTTCTGCGCAGCTGTCCAATAGTGGTGTCAGCTGGTACGGCAATGCCACAGCTATACAGCGCAGGCACCAGCCTGCACCCAGTCTGGCCGCCATACTAGGATGGAGAAGGACCGATGTCACCGTCTCCAGAAGACCTTTCAAGAAGGAAAAAAAAACACTATGATTTTAAGAATTTAAGGTAAAATATCTTAGCCTATCTTTTCTTACGACTTATTTGTGCAAATTCTCAAAATTTGTTCTATAACATTTTTTACCTTCATTCTGATCAAGTTCTTGCATCAAGCTAACAGTGAACAAGAAAGTAAGTGCGATTGGGATGTACCCTCCTGCCAGCAGCCTAACTGCAATCCATTAGGTGGCAGGATACAGCATAGAAAGTGGAAACAGCACTGTGGCACTGCCGTACCACATTGAGAGAGATAAATTGGAAGTTCATTTTCCAACACTCATTAGTCTGCTCGCTGTCAGATTTGTTTTAATGGCTGCTGAAATTTCAGTGTCTAGGCCCCAATTCTCATTCTAAACTCTCTGGCCTTTCTGCCCTCCTTTAAGTCGCTCTTTAAAGCCCAACACTCTGTCTAACCTCTCTCTCTCTGTCCCTCTCTTTCGACATTCCTCGCTGTCTGCCTCTCACTCCCTCTCTCTGTCCCCCTTTCTCTCTCTTTCACTCTCTCTATCCCCCTTTCTCTCTCCCCGTCTCTCGCTCTCTCTCTCTGTCCCTTACTCTTTCTCTTTCCCATCTCCTCCACCCGCCCCCCCCCACCCCCGTCTCCCCCACCCCCCTCTCTCTCTGTCCTCCTTTCTCCCTCTCTGTCCCTCCTTTCTCCCCCTCTCTCTCGCACTCTGGCCCGCTCTCTCTCGCACTCTGGCCCTCCTTTCTCCCCCTCTCTCTCGCACTCTGTCCCTCCTTTCTCCCCCTCTCTCTCGCACTCTGTCCCTCCTTTCTCCCGCTCTCTCTCGCACTCTGTCCCTCCTTTCTCCCGCTCTCTCTCGCACTCTGTCCCTCCTTTCTCCCGCTCTCTCTCGCACTCTGTCCCTCCTTTCTCCCGCTCTCTCTCGCACTCTGTCCCTCCTTTCTCCCGCTCTCTCTCGCACTCTGTCCCTCCTTTCTCCCGCTCTCTCTCGCACTCTGTCCCTCCTTTCTCCCCCTCTCTCTCGCACTCTGTCCCTCCTTTCTCCCGCTCTCTCTCGCACTCTGTCCCTCCTTTCTCCCGCTCTCTCTCGCACTCTGTCCCTCCTTTCTCCCGCTCTCTCTCGCACTCTGTCCCTCCTTTCTCCCGCTCTCTCTCGCACTGTCCCCCTTTCTCTCGCACTCTGGCCCCCTCTCTCTCGCACTCTGGCCCTCCTTTCTCCCGCACTCTGGCCCTCCTTTCTCCCGCACTCTGGCCCTCCTTTCTCCCGCACTCTGGCCCTCCTTTCTCCCGCACTCTGGCCCTCCTTTCTCCCGCACTCTGGCCCTCCTTTCTCCCGCACTCTGGCCCTCCTTTCTCCCGCACTCTGGCCCTCCTTTCTCCCGCACTCTGGCCCTCCTTTCTCCCGCACTCTGTCCCTCCTTTCTCCCGCACTCTGTCCCTCCTTTCTCCCGCACTCTGTCCCTCCTTTCTCCCGCACTCTGTCCCTCCTTTCTCCCGCACTCTGTCCCTCCTTTCTCCCGCACTCTGTCCCTCCTTTCTCCCGCACTCTGTCCCTCCTTTCTCCCGCACTCTGTCCCTCCTTTCTCCCGCACTCTGTCCCTCCTTTCTCCCGCACTCTGTCCCTCCTTTCTCCCGCACTCTGTCCCTCCTTTCTCCCGCACTCTGTCCCTCCTTTCTCCCGCTCTCTCTCGCACTCTGTCCCTCCTTTCTCCCGCTCTCTCTCGCACTCTGTCCCTCCCTCTCTCTCGCACTCTGTCCCTCCCTCTCTCTCGCACTGTCCCCCTTTCTCTCCCTCTCTCTCGCACTGCCCCCCTTTCTCTCCCTCTCTCCCGCACTGCCCCCCCCTCTCTCCCGCACTGCCCCCCTCTCTCTCCCGCACTGCCCCCCTCTCTCTCCCTCACTGCCCCCCTCTCTCTCCCTCACTGCCCCCCTCTCTCTCCCTCTCTGTCCCCCTCTCTCTCCCTCCCTCTCTCTGTCCCCCTCTCTCTCCCTCCCTCTCTCTGTCCCCCTCTCTCTCCCTCCCTCTCTCTGTCCCCCTCTCTCTCTGTCCCCCTCTCTCTCTGTCCCCCTCTCTCTCTGTCCCCCTCTCTCTCTGTCCCCCTCTCTCTCTGTCCCCCTCTCTCTCTGTCCCCCTCTCTCTCTGTCCCCCTCTCTCTCCCTCTCTCTCTCTGTCCCCCTCTCTCTCCCTCTCTCTCTCTGTCCCCCTCTCTCTCCCTCTCTCTCTCTGTCCCCCTCTCTCTCCCTCTCTCTCTCTGTCCCCCTCTCTCTCCCTCTCTCTCTCTGTCCCCCTCTCTCTCCCTCTCTCTCTCTGTCCCCCTCTCTCTCCCTCTCTCTCTCTGTCCCCCTCTCTCTCCCTCTCTCTCTCTGTCCCCCTCTCTCTCCCTCTCTCTCTCTGTCCCCCTCTCTCTCCCTCTCTCTCTCTGTCCCCCTCTCTCTCCCTCTCTCTCTCTGTCCCCCTCTCTCTCCCTCTCTCTCTCTGTCCCCCTCTCTCTCCCTCTCTCTCTCTGTCCCCCTCTCTCTCCCTCTCTCTCTCTGTCCCCCTCTCTCTCCCTCTCTCTCTCTGTCCCCCTCTCTCTCCCTCTCTCTCTCTGTCCCCCTCTCTCTCCCTCTCTCTCTCTGTCCCCCTCTCTCTCCCTCTCTCTCTCTGTCCCCCTCTCTCTCCCTCTCTCTCTCTGTCCCCCTCTCTCTCCCTCTCTCTCTCTGTCCCCCTCTCTCTCCCTCTCTCTCTCTGTCCCCCTCTCTCTCCCTCTCTCTCTCTGTCCCCCTCTCTCTCCCTCTCTCTCTCTGTCCCCCTCTCTCTCCCTCTCTCTCTCTGTCCCCCTCTCTCTCCCTCTCTCTCTCTGTCCCCCTCTCTCTCCCTCTCTCTCTCTGTCCCCCTCTCTCTCCCTCTCTCTCTCTGTCCCCCTCTCTCTCCCTCTCTCTCTCTGTCCCCCTCTCTCTCCCTCTCTCTCTCTGTCCCCCTCTCTCTCCCTCTCTCTCTCTGTCCCCCTCTCTCTCCCTCTCTCTCTCTGTCCCCCTCTCTCTCCCTCTCTCTCTCTGTCCCCCTCTCTCTCCCTCTCTCTCTCTGTCCCCCTCTCTCTCCCTCTCTCTCTCTGTCCCCCTCTCTCTCCCTCTCTCTCTCTGTCCCCCTCTCTCTCCCTCTCTCTCTCTGTCCCCCTCTCTCTCCCTCTCTCTCTCTGTCCCCCTTTCTCTCCCTCTCTCTCTCTGTCCCCCTTTCTCTCCCTCTCTCTCTCTGTCCCCCTTTCTCTCCCTCTCTCTCTCTGTCCCCCTTTCTCTCCCTCTCTCTCTCTGTCCCCCTTTCTCTCCCTCTCTCTCTCTGTCCCCCTTTCTCTCCCTCTCTCTCTCTGTCCCCCTTTCTCTCCCTCTCTCTCTCTGTCCCCCTTTCTCTCCCTCTCTCTCTCTGTCCCCCTTTCTCTCCCTCTCTCTCTCTGTCCCCCTTTCTCTCCCTCTCTCTCTCTGTCCCCCTTTCTCTCCCTCTCTCTCTCTGTCCCCCTTTCTCTCCCTCTCTCTCTCTGTCCCCCTTTCTCTCCCTCTCTCTCTCTGTCCCCCTTTCTCTCCCTCTCTCTCTCTGTCCCCCTTTCTCTCCCTCTCTCTCTCTGTCCCCCTTTCTCTCCCTCTCTCTCTCTGTCCCCCTTTCTCTCCCTCTCTCTCTCTGTCCCCCTTTCTCTCCCTCTCTCTCTCTGTCCCCCTTTCTCTCCCTCTCTCTCTCTGTCCCCCTTTCTCTCCCTCTCTCTCTCTGTCCCCCTTTCTCTCCCTCTCTCTCTCTGTCCCCCTTTCTCTCCCTCTCTCTCTCTGTCCCCCTTTCTCTCCCTCTCTCTCTCTGTCCCCCTTTCTCTCCCTCTCTCTCTCTGTCCCCCTTTCTCTCCCTCTCTCTCTCTGTCCCCCTTTCTCTCCCTCTCTCTCTCTGTCCCCCTTTCTCTCCCTCTCTCTCTCTGTCCCCCTTTCTCTCCCTCTCTCTCTCTGTCCCCCTTTCTCTCCCTCTCTCTCTCTGTCCCCCTTTCTCTCCCTCTCTCTCTCTGTCCCCCTTTCTCTCCCTCTCTCTCTCTGTCCCCCTTTCTCTCCCTCTCTCTCTCTGTCCCCCTTTCTCTCCCTCTCTCTCTCTGTCCCCCTTTCTCTCCCTCTCTCTCTCTGTCCCCCTTTCTCTCCCTCTCTCTCTCTGTCCCCCTTTCTCTCCCTCTCTCTCTCTGTCCCCCTTTCTCTCCCTCTCTCTCTCTGTCCCCCTTTCTCTCTCTCTCTCTCTCTCTGTCCCCCTTTCTCTCCCTCTCTCTCTCTCTCTGTCCCCCTTTCTCTCCCTCTCTCTCTCTCTGTCCCCCTTTCTCTCCCTCTCTCTCTCTCTGTCCCCCTTTCTCTCCCTCTCTCTCTCTCTGTCCCCCTTTCTCTCCCTCTCTCTCTCTCTCTGTCCCCCTTTCTCTCCCTCTCTCTCTCTCTCTGTCCCCCTTTCTCTCCCTCTCTCTCTCTCTCTGTCCCCCTTTCTCTCCCTCTCTCTCTCTCTCTGTCCCCCTTTCTCTCCCTCTCTCTCTCTCTCTGTCCCCCTTTCTCTCCCTCTCTCTCTCTCTCTGTCCCCCTTTCTCTCCCTCTCTCTCTCTCTCTGTCCCCCTTTCTCTCCCTCTCTCTCTCTCTCTGTCCCCCTTTCTCTCCCTCTCTCTCTCTCTCTGTCCCCCTTTCTCTCCCTCTCTCTCTCTCTCTGTCCCCCTTTCTCTCCCTCTCTCTCTCTCTCTGTCCCCCTTTCTCTCCCTCTCTCTCTCTCTCTGTCCCCCTTTCTCTCCCTCTCTCTCTCTCTCTGTCCCCCTTTCTCTCCCTCTCTCTCTCTCTCTGTCCCCCTTTCTCTCCCTCTCTCTCTCTGTCCCCCTTTCTCTCCCTCTCTCTCTCTGTCCCCCTTTCTCTCCCTCTCTCTGACAGGTGCAGAGAGCAGGAACACTCAGCAGATGGTTGATCAGTTTCTTTTCTCAAAGATCGCAAGTCAGTTTCACAACTGACAGGTACTGACATCGGAATCAGCAGTTTCTGAACTTCGGACTGAATCAATGTTTTCTGGCAGGATTTTTAAAAAAAGTTGGAACTGGCCAAAAAGCCCCAAATCTGCCCGAAGTTCAGAACCCACTGTTCCCAATATCAGGATCTGTCAGCTGTGAAACTGACATGATCTTTTTTTAAAAGCCAGTCTGACAATGCGGAATTTCTCATCTCCCATCACAGTCCCCCGGCAAGGAAGAGGAGTGGCCCCAGGTACAGTTTACAGCCGTGTGTCGGATGGAAACCTTTGGTGGACCGGATCCTGACCCACGGACCATATGTTGGATAACCCTGCTCTAGGGCCTGATGGGTCCTCTTATAATTGCAGTGCTCTATGTGCAGCATGACAAGAGTTCTGTACTTCTGTGAACTTGAACTCAATCATTTTTTGAATCTGATTTGATTACTGTTAACACATACAGTTTGTACACAGTGAGCAGCAAACCAACCAATATCTTCATATCTCCTTCAATGTTCCCTTGACATATTAGTTGACTTGGTTTTATAATCAGGGACATTGAATACAAAAACAAAGAAGTTATGCGAAACGCTTCACTAGTTAGGCCTCAGCTGGTCACTATACTTTAGCAAGGATGCCAAGGTCCTGGAAAGGATAGTGGCAGTTTACCAGGATATCAGGTATGAAAGATTTCATTTATGTGGAGAGACTGGAGAAGATAGGACTGTTCTCTTTAGAGAAGAGAATAGTAAGCGGAGATGTAATAATGGTGTTCAAAATTATGAGGGGCTTTATAGTTTCTCTCTACTTGCTGTTTCTTCTGGCAAGTGGGTCAGTAACCAGAAATCAAAGATTTCAAATAATTGGCAAAAGAACTATAGGTGAAATGTGAAGAAATTGCTTCACACAGGGGGTTGTTATGATCTGGAGCACACTATCTGAAAGAGTGGTGGAAGCAGATTCCATAGTAACTTTCGAAAAGCAATTGGACATGGACATGAAGAGAACTCATTATGGAGAAAAAGCTGGGGTATGGGACGAAATCAGACAGAACTTTCAAAGAGCTGGCACAGGCACAATGGGCCAAATGGCCCCATTCTGTGCTGTAAGATGCTATGTTCAATTCCAGCCATGGAGTACGTGATTTTTTTTTTTACTTCCACTATGCAGTACCCTGAACTTGCTCATTGAACCACACTTGCCACTGATCAGAGATCTCACACCCTCGATATGATCTTGACCATCTCAGAGACCCCAGTCTGTCTGCCCCATGCCCAGCTGTTTGGTGCTATCTGCAAACCAGACACTCAAACTACAACACAGCTGGAACAGAAAGGGTTCTCCTCAATCCCTCTTTTCCCCACGCCCCCAACTCAGCTCTGTTGACAGCTACCCGACCTCATGCCTACGCTTCGATTCCTACTTAAAAATGTGCCACTAATTTCCCTTGCCCCCTCCATTTGCAGCTGTGCCTTCAGCTGCCTTGGCAGTAAGCTCTGGACTTCCCTCCCTAAACCTCTCTCTCGTTCTTTAAGATGCTCCTTAAAACCTACGTACAACCAAGTCTTTGACCTAATGTCTCTTTCATTACCTCGGTGGACAATTTTTGTCTGATAATGCTCCTGTGAAGGTGTCAGCTGTGGCTCAGTTGGCAGCACATGGGTTTCTGAGTCAGAAGGTTAAAGGTTCAAAGTCCCACTCCAGAGGCTTGAGCGCATAATTCACGGTGACATTCCAGTACATTATTGAGGGAATGCTGCACTCTCGGAAATGCTGTCTTTTGGATGAGCTGTTAAACCGAGGCTCCATAAGCTTTCTCAAGTAGATGTAAATGATCCCCTGGTACTATTTGAAGAATAGCAGGGGAGTAGACCTCGGTGACCTGGCAAATATTTATTCCTCAACGAAAATCACTAAAACAGATTACCTGATCATTATCAAATTACTGTTTGTGGGACCTTGCTGTGTGCAAATTAACTGCCACGTTTCCTACATTACAACAGTGACTACACTTCAAAAGTACGTAATTGGCTGTTAATTGGGGCATTTTGAGGTGACGTGCTTTGGGACATTTTACTATGTTAGAGGGCGCTTTATAAATGCAAACTGCTGTTTTCATCAATGCAATTCTCTGAAATTTTGTGACATCTGCTCGACTACTTACCAATGGAGGGCTCTTGGAGAAGAGGGGAGGCAGTGGCACTCAGACTCTGTACCAGGCTGCCAAGTTCCTGCAGGGCACACACCATTACATGCTGACTGGCAGACACATCGGCTGCTCCCGATTTGTCATTGTTGGCATCATTCACCACAGATTCTACCATAACCAAAAGAACACACAGACACAGTATAATTAACGTGGACACATATTCCAAATATTAGTGCTCTCGAAAACAAAATAAATACACTGAATTTTACAAAAGTCATGCTTCATACAGTTAGCATATTACAACTCGTAAGCAATGGATATTTTAGTACAGTGGATTTGCTCTCAACAGAAAATTAATGGAGATTGAGAGACATGAACAGATGCGAAGCAGCTGCACTTGCAGTTTGATAACTGAGGGGCTTGCTAGGTCACTTCAGAGGGCAGTTAAGAGTGAACCACATTGGTGCAGGACTAGAGCCACAAAGTTCCAGACCAGGCAAGGATGCAGTATTTCTTCTTTACAGGACATTAGTGAACCAGTTGGGTTTTTGCAACAATTCAACAGCTTCGTGGTCACTTTTACTGAAATCAGCATTTTATTTCCATATTTTAATAAACTGAATACAAATTCTCCAACTGCCATGGTGGGACTTAAACTCACTTTCTTTGATGAATTTGTCCAGGCCTCTTGACTACCACTCCAGTAACCTAACCACTACACAAAAAAAAATTTGCACCTGAGCATTTTGGTCAATCATCTGATTCCAATCTGGGTACTGGAAATGAAATGAAATGATCGGAACTGTCTCACGTCCCCTTTCCACCACATAAAAGTCCAACCGGTCCACGTCGGTATTTACCCTCCATTTCAACAAATAATTCTAACCATATTTACCCCACTCGTGCCCATATCCCTTCAACCCTTTTTTCGTCATCTACCTACCCAATCCAGCCTTTAATATTGACGTAGTTTCTAGGAACATAGCAGCAGGAGTAGGCCATTCAGCCCATCGAGCTTGCTCCGCCATTCAATTAGATCATGGCTGATCATCTACCTCAACGCCACTTTCCCGTGCTATTCCCATGTCCCTTGATGTCATTAATATCCAGTTATCTATCCATTTCTGTCTTGAACATGCTCAATGATTGAGCTTCCACAGCCCTCTGGGGTAGAGAATTCCAAAGTTTCACCACCCTCTGAGTGAAGAAATTCCTCCTCATCTCAGTATTAAATGGCTTACCCCTTATTCTGAGATTATGTCTCCTGGTTCCAGACTTACCAGCTAGGGGAAACATCCTATCTCCATCCACCTTGTCACGCGTTGTAAGAATTGTGTAAGTTTCATGGAGATCACCTCTCATTCTTTGAGACTCTAGAGAATACAGGCCCAGTTTCCTCAATTTCTCCTCATAAGACAATCCCGCCATCCCAGGGATTAGTCTGGTGAACCTCCGTTGCACTCCCTCAATGGCAAGTATATCCTTCCTTAGGAAAGGAGACCAAAACTGTACACAATACTCCAGGTGTGGTCTCACCAAGGCGCTATACAATTGCAGCAAGATATTTTTACTCCTGCACTAAAATCCCCTTGCGCTGAAAGCCAACATACCATTTGCCTTCCTAATTGCTTGCTGCACCTGCATGCTAGCTTTTGGTGACTCATGAACAAGGACACCTAGATCCCTTTGGACATCAACACTTCCGAACCTCTCACCATTTAAGAAATATACTGTCTTTCTGTTTTTTCTACCAAAGTTGCTAACTTCACACTTACTAATATCATATTCCATCTGCCATGATCTTGCCCATTCACTTAGCCTGTCCAAGTCCCCTTGAAGCCTCCTTGCATTTCCTCACAACTTACATTCCCAGATAGTTTTGTGTCATCAGCAAATTTGGAAATATTACATTTGGTCCCCACATCCAAATCATCAATATAGATTGTGAACAGCTGTGGCTCAAGCACTGATCCTTGCGGTATTCCACTAGTCACAGTCTGCCATCCTGAGAATGACCCATTTATTCCTACTCGCTGCTTTCTGTCTGTTAACCAATTCTCAGTCCATACCAGTATATTATTCCCAATCCCACGTGCTCTAATTTTGTTTACTAACCTCCTGTGTGGGACCTTATCAAAAACCTTCGGAAAATCCAAATACATCACATCCACTGGTTTTGCTTTATCTATGCCACAAGTACCATACTCAAAAACTCCAACAGCTTTGTCAAACATAATTTCCCTTCTATAAATCCATGGTGACGCTGCCGAACCATATCATTATTTTCTAAGCGTCTAGTTATAACATCCTTTATAATAGATTCTAACATTTTCCCTACTACTGTCAAACTAACAGATCTGTAGTTCCCTGTTTTCTCTCTCCCTCCCTTCTTAAATAGTGGTGTTACATTTTCTACTTTCCAGTCTGCAGGAACCTTTCCAGAATCTATAGAATTTTGAAAGACAACCACCAACGCATCCACTACCTCTATAGCCACCTCCTTCAATACTCTGGGATGTAGCTCATCTGGTCCAGGAGACTTAACCTTCAATCCATCTAATTTTGAGTACTACCTCTTTATTAATACTAATTTCTTTCAGTTCCACATTTTCACAAGTCCCTTGGCTCCCTAGTATTTCTGGGACATTTTCTGCATCTTCCTCCGTGAAGACAGACACAAAATAATTGTTTAGTTTCTCTGCTATTTCCCTATTCTCCATTATAAATTCTCCTGTCTCTGCCTGTAATGGACCCACATTTGTCCTTGCTAATCTTTTCCTTTTCACACACCTACAGAAGCTTTTACAGTCCACCTTTATGTTTCTCACTAACTTGCATTCTCTTTTCCCTTTCTTTATCAGTTTCTTGGTCATCCTTTGCTGGATTCTAAATTGCTCCCAATCCTCGGGCTTACCACTTTTTCTGGCAACCTTATAAGTCACTTCCTTCGATTTAATGCAATCTTAAGCTTCTTTTGTTAGCCAGGGTTGATTCGTCATTCTTGTTGAATTTTTGTGCCTTAGAGGAATGTGTATTTGTTGTAGACCATGCAATATTTCTTTAAATACTAGCCATTGTTTGTCTACAGTCAAATCTTTCAGTGTATTTTCCCAATCCACCATAGTCAACTTGTTCCTCATACCTTCATAGTTCCCTTTGTTCAGATTTAAGACCCTAGTTTCAGAGTGAAATATATCACTTTCAAACTTAATGTAAAATTCTAAAATATTATGGTCACTATTTCCCAAAGGCTACTTTACAGCAAGGTTATTAATTATCCCTTTCTCATTACTAAATCTAATATAGCTCAATCCTGGTTGGTTCTTCAACTGCTCCAGAAACCCATCTCATACACACTCCAGGAATTCATCCTCCACAGCAATGGTGCTAATTAGCTTTACTCAATCTATATGTAAATTGAAGTCACCATTATTATTGTATTACCCATGTTACGTGCACCTCTAATTTCCTGATTTATACTATGCCCAACATTACAATTACTGTTTGGTGGCAGTTGTTTATAGGCCACCAATGTTTGCTGCCCTTTGTTGTTTCTTAGCTCCACCCAAACTGATTTTACATCTTGATCCTTTGATCTAAGATCCTCTCTCACTAATGTACTGACCACACCCTTTATTAAGAGCACTACCCCACCTCCTTTTCCTTTTTGCCGATCCTTCCTAAATGACCAATATCCTGAATATTCAGTTCCCAGTCTTGGTCACCCTGTAACCATGTCTCAGTAATGGCAATTAAATCATAGAACCATAGAAACATTACGGCACAGAAGGGGGCTATTCAGCCCATCGTGTCTGTGCTGGCCGAAAAAAATTAGCCTCCCAATCTAATCCCACCTTCCAGCATCTGGTCCGTAGCCTTGCAGGTTAAAGCACTTCAGGTGCAGGTCCAGGTACCTTTTAGATGAGTTGAGGGTTTCTGCCTGCACCACCGTTCCTGGCAGTGAATTCCAAACACCCACCATCCACTGGGTAAAAAAGCTTTTCCTCATGTTCCCTCTAATCCTTCTACCAATCACCTTAAATCTGTGCCCCCTGATAATTGACTTCTCCACTAGGGGAAACAGTTCCTTCCTCTCTACTCTATCTAGGACCCTCATTATTTTGTACACCTCAATTATGTCACCCCCTCAGCCTCCTCTGTTCTAAGGAAAACAACCCTAGCCGATCCAATCTTTCTACATAGCTGCAACTTTCGAGCCCTGGCAACATTCTTGTAAATTTCCTCTGTACTCTCTCCAAAGCAATTAAGGCCTTCCTGTAATGTGGTGACTAGAACTGTACGTAATGCTCCAGCTGTGGTCAAACCAGCTTTTCATATAGTTCCAGCATTACATCTCTGCTTTTGCATTCTATACCTCGGCCAATAAAAGAAAGCATTCCATATGCCTTCTTCACCACTCTATCCACCTGCCCCACCTCCTTTTCCTTTTTGCCTATTCTCCTAAATGACCAATATCCTGAATATTCAGTTCGCCTGTCACTTTCAAGGACCTGTGGCCATGCACTCCAAGGTCCCTCACTTCTACCCCTCTCAATATCCTCATGTTTATTGTGTATTCTCTTGCTTTGTTTGTCCTCCCCAAATGCATTACCTCGCACTTCTCCGGATTGAATTCCATTTGCCACTATTCTGCCCACTCAACTCATTCTGGAGTCTACAGCTATCCTCTTCACTATCAACTATATGGCCAATTTTTGTGTTATCAGCAAATTTCCCAATCATGCCTCCCACATTTAAGTCCAAATCATTAATATATACCACAAACGGCAAGGGACCCAACACTGAGCCCTGTGGAACGCCACTGGAAAGTGCTTTCCATTCCCAAAAACATCCATCGACTACTGCCCTTTGTTTCCTGTCACTGAGCCAATTTTGGATCCAACCTGCCACATTCCCCTGTATCCCATGGGCTTTCATTTTTCTGACAAATCTGCCATGCGGGACCTTGTCAAATACCTTACTAAAATCCATGCAGACCACATCCACTGCACTACCCTCATTAATCCTCCTTGTTACTTCCTCATAAAACTCAATCAAGTTAGTAAGACATAACCTCCCCTTAACAAATCCACGCTGATTTTCCCTAATTAATCCGTGCCTTTCTAAGTGGCAGTTTATCCTGTCTCTCAGAATTGATTCTAATAATTTACCCACCACTGAGGTCAGACTGACCAGCCTATAATTATTTGGCCTATCCCTCGCACTCTTTTTAAACAATGGTATAACGTTCGCAGACCTCCAATCCTCTGGCACCTCACCCGTACCCAGTGAGGATTTGAAGATGATCCTCAGTGCATCTGCTATTTCCTCCCTGGCTTCTTTTAACAACCTGTGATGCAATCCATCTGGTCCTGGCGATTTATCCACCTTCAAGGATGTCAGACCCTCTAGTACCTCCTCTCTCATTATGCTTATCGTATCTAATATTTCACACTCCTCCTCTTCTACTACAATGTCTGCATCATCCCTCTCCTTTGTGAAGACAGAGACAAAAAGCTCATGAAGAACCTTGCCCACATCTTCATAATCCATATATAAGTTCCCTTGTACATCTCTGATCGGCCCTATCCTTTCCATAGCTATCCTTTTGCTCTTAATGTGCTGATAAAACATCTTTGGGTTTTCCTTGAATTACCTGCCAATAATTTTTTGTCTTCTCTTTGTTTTTCTACTTTCCCTTTTTACTTCACTCGTGCACTTTGTATACTCCTTTAGGCTTTCTAAAGTATTAAAATTTTTGCGATTGTCATAAGCTTTCTTTTTCTGCTTTAACTTACCCTGTATGTTTTTAGATAACCAGGGGCCCTAGATTTGGCTATACCACCCTTTATCTCTGTGGGGACATGCCTAAGCTGTGCCAGTAGAATCTCGCTTTTGAATGCCTCCTACTGGTTTGCCACTGATTTTCCTTCAAGTAGCTGCATCCAGTCCACTTTTGCCAGGTCATCTCTCAGTTTTGTAAAATTTGCCTTCTCCAACTTTGAACTTTTATTCCTGTTTTATCTTTGTCCTTTTCCATGATTATGCTAAAACTCACTGCATTATGGTCACTATCTCCAAAATGGTCACCCACTACTACTTCATCCACTTGCCCAGCTTCATTACTGAAGACTAAATCTAGAATTGCGCCCCCTCTCGTTGGGCTTGTTACGTGCTGGCTAAAAAAGTTCTCGAATGCAGTTCAAGAATTTTGTTGCCTTTTTTGTGCCCTTCACACTGTTTGTATCCCAGTTGATATTAGGGTAGTTGAAATCCCCAACTATTATTGCCTTATAGATTTTGCACTCAGGTATACATATTTGTTCCTCTATCTCCCTCTCACTATTTAGGGAGTGTACTATAGTACACTCCTAATACTGTAGCTGCCACTTTTTTATTTCTTGAGCTCAACCCATATGGCCTCATTTGATGATTCATTTAGCAGATCATCCCTTCTCATAGCTTTTATTGATTCTTTAATCAACAATGCTACACCCCCTCCTTTTTTATCTCCCTCTCTATCCTGCCTGAAACCCTATATCGAGGGATGTTGAGCTGCCATTCTTGCCCCTCTTTAAGCCAAGTTTCTGTTATAGCAATGATATTGTGTTGCCATGTGTCTATCTGTGCCCTCAGCTCATTGGCTTTATTTACTATACTCCTTGAATTTAAATAAATACCTTTTAACATTGCCAAATTCCTGTGCTGCACACTTTTTAACCTTTGCTTCTTCTGTCTTTCAGAGTCACTCGCTAATTCTCTGCCTCCCGTTCCCTGCCCTGAAATTGTCCTATCTGAAACTGCCCTCAGGTTCCCATCCCCCTGCCAATCCAGCTTAAACCATTCCCAATAGCATTAGCAAACCTTCCTGCAAGGATATTTGTCCCAGTCCTGTTCAGGTGTAGAATGCCCAGCTTGTACAGGTCCCACCTTCCCCAGAACCGGTCCCAATGCCCCAGAAGTCTGAAGCCCTCCCTCCTGCACCATCTCTCCAGCCACGCATTCGCCAAGTGTATTCTCCTATTCTATACTCACTAGCACATGGCCTTGGGAGTAATCTGGAGATTACTACCTTTGAGGTCCTGCTTGATAATATCTTTCCTAACTCCTAAACTCAGTCTGCAGGATCTCATCCCTCTTTCTTCCTATATCATTGGTACCAATGTGGACCACGACCTCTGGCTGTGCAATTATGCCCTCCAGAATGCTCTGCAGACACTCAGTGATATCCATGACCCATGCACCAGGGAGGCAACATATCATCATACCCATTTACTTCTATTTGTGTCTTCAAATCATCTACCTAGTTCTGAAGGCTGCTTGTATTCAAATAGAGTGCCCTTAACTTTGTCTTTTTAACATTATTCCACATTCTGATCCTATTTGATGATTGCCTTCGCTTCATCTGTCTTCTAATGTCGCTTACTAGTTTTCTATTTCTTATCAATTTTCTTCTTCCAATCTGAGCTCCCTCTCAGTTTCCCATCCCCCTGCCAGTCTAGTTTAAACCCTCCCCAACAGCAGTAGCAAATGTCCCTGCGAGGATGTTAGTCCCGGTCCTGCTGATACAGGTCCCATCTGCCCCAGAACTGGTCCCAATGCCTCAGAAACCTGATGCCCTCCATCTTACACCAATTCTCCAGTGTTCAATTGCTCAATCCTCCTACTCCTATGATCACCAGCATGTGGCACTGGGAGTAATCCTGAGATTACTGCTTTTGTGGTCCTGCTTTTTAATCTCTTTCCTAGCTCCCTAAAATCTGCTTTCAGGACCTCATCCTACCAATGTCATTGGTACTAATGTGGACCACAACCTCTGGCTGTTCACCCTCCCCTAGAAGGATGTCCTGCAGCCGCTCTGTGATATCCTTGACCCTGGCACCAGGAATGCAACACACCATCCTGCAGTCATGTTGACAGCTGCAGAAATGCCTGTCTGTTCCCCTAACCAATGAATCCCCTATCACTATTGCTCTTCCACTCTTCTTCCTCCCCTCCTGCGCAGCTGAGCCACCCGTGATGCCACGGAATAAAAACAGAAAATGCTGTAAATACTCAGCAGGTCAGGCAGCATCTGTGGAGAAGCAGAGTTAACGTTTCAGGTCTGTGACCTTTCATCAGAATTGGCAAAGGTTAGAAATGCATTAGGTTTTAAGAAGTGAAGCAAGGGGAAATGGGGAAGAGAACAAGAGGGAAGGTGTGTGATAGGGCAGAGGGCAGCAAAGAAGGAATGACAGGGGTGCTTCAACCTTGAGGGTGCACCTCCAGTGCTATGTGGGAGCTCCAGGATACTTCCCGTATCCTGAAGAACCATTTGTGCAGGAAGTGTTCTCAATTGTGGCAGCTTGAGCTCCGGGTTTTGGAACTTGAGCGGCAGCTGGCGACACTGCAGTGCATTCATGAGGCTGAGAGCTACGTGGATAGCACGTTTATAGATGTGGTCACCCCACAGCTAAAGAAGATGCAGGAAGAGAGGAAATGGGTGACCACCAGGCAGGAAAAAAGAATCAGGCAGGTAGTGCAGGAGACCCCTGAGTGCATCTCACTCTCCAACAGATATTCAGTTCTGAATAATGAGTAAAGTGATGCTTCACCTGGGGAGTGCAGCCAGAGCCATGGGTGGCTCAGCTGTACAGCGGGGTACAGGGAAGACTGGAAGAGCCATAGTGATAGGTGATTCAATAGTCAGGGAAATAGAAAGGCGTTTCTGTGGCCGCAACGTGAATCCAGGATGGTGCATTGCCTCCCTGGTGCCAGAGTCAAGGATGTCACTGAGCGCCTGTAGAGCATCCTGAAGGGGGAGGGTGAACAGCCAGCAGTCGTGGTCCACATCAGAACCAACGACATAGGTAGAAAGAGGGATGTGGTCCTGCAGTCAGAATTTAGGGAGCTAGGTAAGAAATTAGCAAGCAGGACCTCAAAAGTAGTAATCTCCATATTACTCCCAGTGCCACATGTAAGTGAGTATAGAAATAGAAGGATAAGACAGATGAATGCGTGATTGGAAAGATGATACAGCAAGGAGGGCTTTAGGTTCCTGGGATATTGGGATCGGCTCGGGGGAAGATAGGACCTATACAGGACAGACAGGCTGCACCTGAACAGAGCCAGGACTGAGTTCCTTGTGGGACGTTTTGTTAGTGCTGTTGGGGAGGGTTTAAACTAGTTTGGCAGGGGGGTGGGGACCTGGGGGTAAACTCGGCTGGGACAAAATCAGAAATGAAAATGGAAAGCAGAATATTAATGGGCGAGTCTGGAAGACAGAGGAAACAAAGGCTAGAAAATTAAAAATAAGAGTTTGTCAGTGCTCAAGTCTATCTATTTCAATGCAAGGAGTATAGCAAATAAAGCAGATGAGCTGAGGGCACAGATAGACAGAAACATGGCTTAAGGAGGGACAGGAATGGCCGCTCAACGTTCTTGGTTACAGGGTTTTCAGACGTGATAGGGAGGGGGATAAAAAAAGGAGGGGGAGTGGCAATTTTGGTCAAGGAAACTATTACAGCTGTGAGAAAGGATGATATGTTGGAAGGTTCATCAAATGAGACCATATGGATTGAGCTAAGGAACAAAAAAGGGGCAATCACACTGCTGGGATTGTACTATAGACCCCTAAACATTCAGAGGGAGATAGAAGAGCAGATATGCAGGCAGATCTCGGAGAAGTGCAAAAACAATAGGGCAGTAATAGTAGGGGATTTTAATTACCCCAGTATTAACTGGGATAGTTTTAGTGTGAAAGGAATTGAGGGAGCAGAATTCTTGTGGTGCATTCAGGAGAACTTTTTTTGCCCAGTATGTAGCAAGTTCAACAAGAGAGAGCGCAGTTTTAGATTTAATTTTAGGAAATGAAGATGGGCAGGTGGCAGTAGGAGAGCATTTTGGTGGTAGTGATCATAATTCAGTCAGTTTTAACATAATTATGGAAAAGAACAGAGATAGAACAGGAGTTAGAGTTCTCAATTGGGGCAAGGCTAATTTTACTAAACTGAGGAGTGATATAGCGAAAGTGGACTGGAAACAGCTACATGGCGGCACAGTGGCGCAGTGATGAGCACCGCAGCCTCACAGCTCCAGCCACCTGGGTTCAGTTCTGGGTACTGCCTGTGCGGAGTTTGCAAGTTCTCCCTGTGACCGCGTGGGTTTCCGCCGGGTGCTCCGGTTTCTTCCCACAGCCAAAGACTTGCAGGTTGATAGGTAAATTGGCCATTGTAAATTGCCCCTCGTGTAGGTTGGTGGTAGGAGAATTGAGAGAAGGTGGGGATGAGGTAGGGAATATGGGATTAATGTAGGATTAGTATAAATGGGCGGTTGATGGTCGGCACAGACTCGGTGGGCCGAAGGGCCTGTTTCAGTGCTGTATCTCTATATGACTCTATGAAGGTAAATTAGTGTCAGAGCTGTGGGAGGCATTCAAAGAGGAGATACAAGGGGTTCAGAGTAAACATGAGGGAAATAGTTGGAGACGGGGACAGACAGTGAGGGAAATAGTTGGAGACGGGGACAGACAGTGAGGGAAATAGTTGGAGACGGGGACAGACAGTGAGGGAAACAGTTGGAGACAGGGACAGAGCTGACCAGAAGTGTGAGGCATGGAGAAATGAGAAAAAAATGAGATAAGGACTGATGATAGATGAGCAGAATTACAAAGATAATAATGTTAAGTGTCTGGGACAGAGAAACAGCTATAATAGGGATACAATGTTTTTTTTAGAACATTTTTCACAAGCATTGGGATGGCAGATGAATCATAGCCTTGAAGAAAATTCATGGACTACAAAAAGAAAATGGCTAAAAAATCATGTCTAAAGTTATCTAGCTGGACATTACCACATTGAACTTGTTGCAAATTGCCAAGGATGGTAAAATAAGCAGGCTGGCTCCCAACATATCTGATGGCTAATCGGCTGCTGCTTGTGCTGGATTTCATCCGAGATCTGATCCACAGGACTCACAAGACTCATTAAAGGCCAACAAATCAGTCTAAGATCACTGGTGTGACAAAATAAACCTTCTTAGCTCCCTCACCACCCTGCATAGGGCAGAACTGTAGAGGTAATAGAATACGTATTAAAAAGGATAATTCAGGGGAAAGAGCAGTAGTGAGTGGGCCTAATTGGATAGCTCTTTCAGAGTCAGCACAGGCAAAAATGGCCCGAATGGCCTCCTCCTCTGCTGTATAATTCTATGAAGTTGTCAGCATAGTTCAAATTCACTTCACGATGCTGGGAAAGCAACCTCAAGCAGAAGAGACATATGATAAGTGCCGTCAGTAGAGTATTAGACGTATACACACCATCACACCCAACTATTTAGAAAATTAGAAACATTTGCAAGGCTCTGGGGAAAGAGCAGGGGGAGTGCAACTATTTGAATAGCTTCTTCAAAGAGCCTGTGCAGGCACAGTGGGCCGAATGGCCACTTTCCGTGCCTTATGACTCCATGATAAGGGTGAATTTTGTTTTACTGATAGGAATGTACCCTAAAGCCAATACATGATCATAAAAGTTTTCCTCTTACCTACTGTCTTCATCTGTTTGCCAATAGCCTGGCACACCTCCTTTGCTGCCGCAATCTGAGCCTTCTCTCCGAGGATGCTGCCCACAGTGGCCCGAAGGATGAATGAGACACAGCGGCGAGAGTACACAGCTTCCACATGGCTTTGGGTGGCCCGTGGATGGGAGACGAGCTCCAGTACATGGGTAAGGAATGTCGCAAAGTTACGCTCCAGCCATTGCCCCCCAAGTGTGGTTACAAAAACAACATACGCCTGTAACAAAGAGAATACAAAAAAAGGGTCGCATTCAATAAAGGATCGCTAAAATATCATGCCCATACTGTCCCCGTCTACAGCAGTTAATTGGTGCTAATAATTTCCTAGTACCACTGAAGTCTGTTATAAAACCACTGCTTATAACATGTTAAGCGTTCTGGCTATTTCAGGCAGTGACAAATCCAATGGTTGTTATCACTATTTTGATATTGGAGCCCGTGGCCAGAGAAAAGACATGGGAGGTGGAAGCTTCATCTTGAAATATTTATAATCTGCCCCTTCATCACATTCTCTCTCACAGTGTACTTTTCACATGGCTGAAATTGTTGCAGCTCGGGAAGACATTGTAAATATCTTCCATTTACTGCGACAGTATTGCCATTTACAAGCACTATTACAATTAGGTTTAGACATAGTGAGGGGAGGCTGATATGATCATAGAATGATAAAGCACAGAATGAGGCCAGTCAATCGTGCCTGTGCTGGCTCTTTGACAAAGCTGTTCAATGAGTTCCTTTTCCTTGTAGACATGCAAATTTTTTCCCTTCAAATATTTATCCAATTGCCTTTTGAATGTTAATATTGAATCTGTTTCCACCACCCTTCAGGTAGAGTATTCTAGATCATAACTAGCTGTGTAAAACAAAAAATCTGGAGCAGTTATATTAAAAAATTCTCATTCTGGGAAGAAAAAGCAGGGTTTTTAACTAAAAGCAATTTCCAATAGTTAACATTTCAGTAATTGCTCCATTGCTGAGCGTCTCTGCTGATACAATTTTCATATTGAATTGATTAGCTCAAAGATAAAGACACGCAGCACGTACTGCTTCTTTTTGATCTGCGATTGTGCGAGCGAGGGGGCAGCTGGGAAGTTTCAGTATAAAGTAACTTGCCTTTTGTTTCGGCAGCTTCTTTTTGATCAGCGATAGTGCGAGCGAGGGGGCAGCTGGGAAGGTAAGTTTCAGTTTAAAGTAACTTACCTTTTGTTTCGGCGGACACGGGGACTGCTGGGTAAGTAAACTTATATATTCAGGCAGTGGCTAAACCCGAAACACTACACGTGTAGTGTCTCCCACCCATCCTCCTCCTCGAACCAAAAAAAAAAAGGACTCTTGTGTGGAGGGTTTGGTAAGGTAAGGTTTTCCTTTTTCTTTAATCTCTGTTGTCAATTTAGTGCGGAGGGGATGGAAGCTAGGGCAGTTGCATGCTCCTCTTCCAGGATGTGGGAGGTAAGGGTCACCACTTGTGTCCCTGCTGACTTCACCTGTGAGAAGTGCATCCAACTCCAGCTCCTCACAGACCGCGTTAGGGAACTGGAGCTGGATGAACTTCGGATCATTCAGGATGCTGAGGGGGTGATAGAGAGCAGTTATAGGGAAGTAGTGACACCTAAGTTACAGGATAAAGGTAGCTGGGTGACCGTCAGGGGAGGGAAAGGGAATAGGTGCACAGTGCAGGGATCCCCTGTGGCCGTTCCCCTCAGTAATAAGTATACCGTTTTGGATACGGTTGGGGGGGAACGACCTACCAGGGGAAAGCCACAGCGGCCAGATCTCTGGCACTGAGCCTGGCTCAGTGGCTCAGAAGGGAAGGGGGGAGAATAGGAGAGTGATAGTGATAGGAGATTCAATGGTTAGAGGAACAGACAGGAGATTCTGTGGTCGCCAACGAGACTCAAGGATGGTATGTTGCCTCCCGGGTGCCAGGGTCAGGGATGTCTCGGATCGAGTCTACAGGATTCTTAAGGGGGAGGAGGAGCAGCCAGAAGTTGTGGTACATATCGGTACCAATGACATAGCTAGGAAAAGGGACGAGGACCTGAAAAGCGAATATAGGGAGTTAGGTTGGAAGCTAAAAGGCAGGACGAGCAGAGTAGTAATCTCAGGATTGATACCGGTGTCACGTGCTAGTGAGGCGAGAAACAGGGAGCGAGTGCAGCTCAACATGTGGCTACAGAGCTGGTGTAGGAGGGAGGGCTTCAGGTATGTGGATCATTGGGATACCTTCTGGGGAAGGTGGGACCTGTATAAGAGGAACGGGTTGCATCTGAACTGGAGGGGCACCGATATCCTGGGCGGGATGTTTGCTAGAGCTCTTCGGGAGAGTTTAAACTAGTTTGGCAGGGGGATGGGAACCGGAGCTACGGATCAGTGGATGGGGTAGCTGTTGAACAGGCAGATACCGAGTGCAGAGAGTCTGTGAGGAAGGTTAGACAATTGACACGACAAAGTTGCAGCCAGTATGATGGGTTGAAGTGTGTCTATTTTAACGCAAGAAGTGTCAGGAATAAGGGTGATGAACTTGGAGCATGGATCAGTACTTGGAGCTACGATGTTGTGGCCATTACGGAGACATGGATATCACAGGGGCAGGAATGGATGTTGGATGTTCCAGGGTATAGATGTTTCAAAAGGAATAGGGAGGGAGGTAAAAGAGGTGGGGGAGTGGCATTGCTAATCAGGGATAGTATCAAAGCTGCAGAAAGGGAGGTCGTCGAGGAGGGTTTGTCTACTGAGTCAGTATGGGTGGAAGTCAGAAACAGGAAAGGAGCAGTCACTTTGTTGGGAGTTTTCTATACACCCCCCCAATAGCAACAGAGACACGGAGGAACAGATTGGGAGGTAGATTTTGGAAAGGTGCAGAAGTAACAGGGTTGTTGTCATGGGTGACTTCAACTTCCCTAATATTGATTGGAACCTCCTTAGTGCAAATAGTTTGGATGGAGCAGATTTTGTCAGGTGTGTCCAGGAAGGTTTCCTGTCTCAATATGTAGATAGGCCAACTAGAGGGGAGGCTATGTTGGATTTGGTGCTTGGCAGATCTCTCGGTGGGACAGCATTTCGGTGATAGTGATCACAACTCCCTGACCTTTACTATAGTCATAGAGGGGGACAGGAGCAGACGGGAAGGGAAAATATTTAATTGGGGGAGGGGGAATTACAATGCGATTAGGCAGGAACTGGGGAGCATTAATTGGGAACAGATGTTCTCAGGAAAATGCACGACAGAAATGTGGAGGTTGTTTAGGGAGCACTTGCCACGACTGCTGGATAGGTTTGTCCCGATGAGGCAAGGAAGGGATGGTAGGGTGAAGGAACTTTGGATGACAAGAGATGTGGAACAGCTAGTCAAGAGGAAGAAGGAAGTTTACTTAAGGTTGAGGAAGCAAGGATCAGACAGGGCTCCAGAGGGTTACAAGGTAGTCAGGAAGGAACTGAAGAATGGACTTAGGAGAGCTAGAAGGGGACATGAAGAAGTCTTGGCGGGTAGGATTAAGGAAAATCCCAAGGCGTTCTACACTTATGTGAGGAACAAGAGGATGGCCAGAGTGAGGGTAGGGCTGATCAGGGATAGTGGAGGGAACTTGTGCCTGGAGTCGGAGGAGGTAGGGGAGATCCTAAATGAATACTTTGCTTCAGTATTCACGAGTGAGGGGGACCTGGTCATTTGTGAGGACAGCGTGGAACAGGCTGATATGCTCGAACAGGTTGATGTTGGAGGATGTGCTGGAAATTTTGAAAGACATGAGGACAGATAAGTCCCCGGGGCCAGACGGGATATACCCAAGGATATTACGGGAAGCGAGGGAAGAGATTGCCGCGCCTTTGGCGATGATCTTTGTGTCCTCACTGTCCACTGGAGTAGTACCGGATGACTGGAGGGTGGCAAATGTTATTCCCTTGTTCAAGAAAGGGAATAGGGATAACCCTGGGAATTATAGACCAGTCAGTCTTACGTCGGTAGTGGGCAAATTATTGGAGAGGATTCTGAGAGACAGGATTTATGATTATTTGGAAAAGCATGGTTTGATTAGAGACAGTCAGCATGGCTTTGTGAGGGGCAGGTCATGCCTCACAAGCCTTATTGAATTCTTTGAAGATGTGACAAAACACATTGATGAAGGAAGAGCAGTGGATGTGGTGTATATGGATTTTAGCAAGGCCTTTGATAAGGTTCCCCATGGTAGGCTCATTCAGAAAGTAAGGAGGCATGGGATACAGGGAAAGTTGGCTGTCTGGATACAAAATTGGCTGGCCCATATTAGACAGAGGGTGGTAGTAGATGGAAAGTATTCAGCATGGAGCTCGGTGACCAGTGGTGTTCCGCAGGGATCTGTTCTGGGACCTCTGCTCTTTGTGATTTTTATAAATGACTTGGATGAGGAAGTGGAAGGCTGGGTTAGCAAGTTTGCCGATGACACGAATATTGCTGGAGTTGTGGATATGTGGAAGGCTGTTGTAGGTTGCAACGGGACATCGACAGGATGCAGAGCTGGGCTGAGAAGTGGCCAGCACTATCCTCATATCCCCTTATGTCATTTGTATTTAGAAGTCTGTCAATCTCTGCTTTAAACTTACTCAATGACTGAGCTTCCACAGCCCTCTGGGTAGAGAATTCCAAAAATTCACAACCCTCTGAGTAAAGAAATTTCTCCTCATCTCTATCCTAAGTGGCTTCCCCCTTATTTTGAAATTGTGTCCCCTGGTTCGAGACTCCCCAACCAGAGGAGACACCTGCATCTACCCTGTCTATCCCTTTAAGTATTTTGTAGGTTTCAATTAGATCACCTCTCATTCTTTGAAACTCTAGAGAATACAGGCCCAGTTTCTCCAATCTCTCTTCAGAGGACAGTCCCGCCATCCCGGGAACAAGTCTGGTGAACCTTCATTGCACTCCCTCTATGGCAATAATATCCTTCTTGAGGTAAGGGGACCAAAACTGCACACAGTACTCCAAGTGCAGTCTAACCAAGATTCTATACAATTGAAGCAAGACTTCACAACTCTTGCAATAAAGGCTAACATACCATTAGCCTTCCTAATTGCTTGCTGCACCTGCACGTTAGCTTTCAGTGACTTATTGACAAGGACACCCAGGTCCCTTTGTACCTCTACACTTTCTAATCACTTACCGCTTAAGACATACTCTGCACATCTATTCCTCCTACCAAAGTGGATAACCTCACATTTTTTCCACATTATATCCCATCTGTCAAGGTTCTTACCCACTCACTAAGTCTGTCCAAATCCCCTTGAAGCCACTTTGCATCTTCCTCACAACATACATTCCCACCTAGTTTTGTGTCATCCGCGAACTTGGAAATACTTCATTTGGTCCCACATCCAAATCATTGATATACATTGTGAACAGCTGGGGCCCAAGCACTGATCCCTGCAGTGCCCGCCAAAGCGAGAATGACCTGTTTATTCCTACTCTCTGCTTTGTGCCTGTGAACCAATCCTTAATCCATGCCAGTATATTACCTCCTATCCCATGTCCTTTAATTTTGCTAACCAACCTCCTGTGGGGGACTTTATCAAAAGCCTTCTGAAAATCCAAATATACCACGTCCACCGGCTCCCCTTTATCTATTCTGTTAGCAACATCCTCAAAAAACTCCAACAGGTTCGTCAAACCCGATTTCCCATTCATAAATCCTTGACTATGCCCAATCAGATTATCCAAGTATCCATTTATCACATCCTTTAGAAAAAATTCTAACATTTTCCCAACCACTGATGTAAGGCTAACAGGTCTGTAATTCCCTGTTTTCTCTCTCCCTCTCTTCTTACATAATGGGCTGACATTTGCGACCTTCCAATCTGCAGGAACCGCTCCAGAATCTATAGAATTTTGGAAGATGATCACCAATGCATCCAATATCTCCATAGCTACTAATTATGGGCGGCACAGTGGCGCAGTGGTTAGCACTGCTGCCTCACAGCTCCAGCGACCCGGGTTCAATTCTGAGTACTGCCTGTGTGGAGTTTGCAAGTTCTCCCTGTGTCTGCGTGGGTTTCCTCCGGGTGCTCCGGTTTCCTCCCACAAGCCAAAAGACTTGCAGGTTGGTAGGTAAATTGGCCATTATAAATTGCCCCGAGTATCGGTTGGTGGTAGGGAAACTATAGGGACAGGTGGGGATGTGGTAGGAATATGGCATTAGTGTAGGATTAGTATAAATGGGTGGTTGATGGTCGGCACAGACTCGGTGGGCCAAAGGGCCTGTTTCAGTGCTGTATCTCTAAACAAACATAAACTACCTCTTTTAACACTCTGGGATGTAGAATATCAGGTCCTGGGCACTTATCAACCTTCAGCCCCATTAATTTCTCCAATACAACCTTCTTACTAATATTAATTTCCTTCAATTCCTCATTCCCCCTAATCCCTTGGATCTCTAACTCTGGGAGATTTCTTGTATCTTCCTCAGTGAAGACAGACACAAAGTAATCATTTAGCTTCTCTGCCATTTCTCTATTCTCCATTAGAAATTCTCCTGACTCTGCCTGTAATGGACCCAAATTTGTCTTAGCCAAACATTTCCTTTTTACTGTAGAAGCTTTTATAGTCCATTTTATAATTTTTGCTAGTTTACATTCATATTCAATTCTCGCTTCATCAGTTTCTTCGTCCTCCTTTGCTATATTCTAAAATCCTCCCAATCCTCAGGTTTACTACTATTTCTGGCAACTTTATATGTCTTTTCTTTTAATCTTATACAATCCTTAACTTCCTTTGTTATCCACGGTTGACTGCCTCTACTTTTGAGGTTTTTGTGCCTTGAAGGAATGTATAGTTGCTGTAAACTATAATATTTCTTTAAAGACTACTCATTGCCTATGTACTATCATACCTGGTAGTGTATTTTTCCAATCCACCTCAGCTAATTTGCCCCTCATACCTTCATCATTTCCTTTGTTCAAATTTAACACCCTGACTTCAGATTAAACTACTTCACTTTCAAACACTGACTTTAGATTGACTTTGCTGATGTGAAACAAATGATGGAGACGAAGAAAATCTCAAACTAAATGGGTGGATGCAAGTCAACAACTGTCTGTATTTCATTTTATAAAGCATTGTTATGAGTCCTAGAGGAGAGGAACCTCACAATATAATGTTTTGCACAGAATATAACGGTTTTGGAATTTTGGTTGTGCATATTAACACTAACTTTTATTTAAAGAGAGAGGGAATCTGTTAATTGTATATTAATGCTTGCAGGTGGTGGGCATTCACTTGAGCCCCCTACAAATAGGCACAGACACACTTTAGGCCTTCTGTGACCAGAGGGACTGGAGAGCATCATCACCACCAGGAATGATATTTTAGTTTAATCTAGTTAAATTTCCTTTATAGTTTTTGTTACCATATGGTACTGGTGCCCCTAGTAGGGATATCGAGTTCCTCCCTTAAACTGGTTTTCAGAAGAGGTATAAATAGACATAGAATAAAATTTTGGTCGTTGAGTTTGGAGGTGTATGCTTGTAATATGTCACTCTGTAAATAAATATAAAAGTATGTAAAGACCGTATCCAGTTCTATCCTTCACCAATGGGCTTTCTAGATTAAAACAAGTAGCACCACTTGTGGTAAGGGCAGTCCCACCCGTGCCATAGAGACAGCTGGTGGGAAAACCTATTCACAAGGAAGAGGCACAGTTTAAAATAATGACAGCACTGGAGGAGGGCTGCTAGGGAGCCTGGAGGAGTGGAAGGATGGTATTTCCATTTCTAATTTTAGCAGTCAATCACTTCGGACGGAGGTCAGAGGCCTCTGCTGGAGTTGAAGTGGGGAGGAAGAAAGTGGACTTTACAACAGAGCATTTTCCAAACTGGAGAGCTGGGGCAACAGGACAGGCATAAAATTCTCTAGCAAGATTAGAGTCTACAAAAAACCCCACCCCCATCCCAAGAATATGGAATAGACTTCAAGACAAGGGTGAAACCATTGCTGTTAAAGTAAAACAAAGGCAAACTAATGCAGATGCTGGAAATCTGAAATAAAACCGGAAAAGGCTGGAAAGATATGGCAGGATAGGCCGCATATGCAGAGAGAAAAAAGACTTCGTGCTTCAGGTCAATGACCTTTTAGTCAGAACTGAGAGAAATTGGCACAGCTGATGACATGCTGGCAGTTCTCAATGAAAAGATGGATGGAGAACATTTTCAAGGTGGGGCACTCCTAAAAGAGAAGTGGCAGAGAACAGTATCATGGAAACAAAGGCGCAATATTCAGGGGTCGAAAACGTGTCCGTACACGGACACCAGTGCCAGTGGTAATAATTTTGAGGTCCGTGACTGGTAATTCCAGGCATGCGAAATTTCCCATTGGCTCCAGTCAGGCTTTAAAAAAAATTACAGCCATCAGTTTCACAGCGAACAGGAATTTAGAACGGGAACAGTTCTTCTGATTCAGACAAGTTCATGGTTTTATGGCGGATTCAGATTTTTTAAATGAAAAAAGTACACCGAAAACCAAGAACGTGTGAACAAATTAGCTGTGAAACAGATACAGAGAGCGAGGAGGGAGAAAGCGCAATCAAGATCACTCCTGACAGATGGACACCTATCTGGAATACTCCGCATCACTGTAACAAGTGTTCGGACAATCACTGACTACTTTTGTAAACAGAAAATTGCCAGGTATCTCTCAAAATCAGTGTTCAGCATAGTGACGAGAAAGTAAGTCAATAAATTAGTCTGCTCATTCAATACTTGTTGACAAAAATGCACATTTATTGTTTTGATTAATAGCAAGTTAAATTTTTTTATGACTTGATCTTTCCGAAATTGTCTCACTAGTACCCGATGTAAATTAAAAATTGTAATGTGCCCTCCCCTCCCCCCACCCATCCGAAAAGGTTGGACACCCCTGCTTCAAGCCTTTAACCTTGTGTTTTAAAATAACCTAGCAGCTAGGTTATTTTAAAACACAAGTTTAATGGCTTATACTCATTATAAAATGGCAGAAGTCACTTAGGGAATGTCTCGATTTCTGTGCTCCGGCACACATTACTTTCACCTGGGACACAAGCTCAGTGACGTGTTGAAAGTTTCTGAACATTTACTTCTAGATAAATGTTGCAATTCTGCTTCTATCCATTTGGAAGCACATTGTTCCAGAACTTGTATTGAGACGAAAACAGACAAGAAAATCCAAGGAATCTCCAGAAGTCAGCACTGTAAGTTCCTCATGAATACAACAGTACGGTGTAATGGGGCTGAGTGGTATTGGTGAAAACAGGATGTTGCTGACCCATATATAATAGTAAATACAATGTAACGTATAGCTTTAATAAACCTAATCCATGATGAACTGGCTACAATTCCTTGACAAAATATGTGCTGCGTTTGCAGATTTAAAAACGGTCAGGGAAGACATAGTAAAAATTTATTGTTTCAATGACCATGTTAGAAACAGTCGTTAACTGATCTTTTCTTGCTGCAAATTGGATAAAAGGACAAGTTTTACAAGTATGTCAAAGATCAGTAACACAATGTTCATCATTTACGATCCAGTTTGAGAGCAGACAACCTGAGTAGCCAATCTCATTTGAAAAGTTGTCTGTATCATGTAATTACATTTCATCAAAAGTGTCCCTTTGCTAACAGGGAAGAGATGTGGCTTGGACATAAATTGGTCAGTCTAGAGAACAATCTTACAAATAGTGACTAAACATTTTGTAACTCAATAATACGTGCAGTAACAATCGCTCAGCGTTTTTCAGAAAAGCTTTTTTGTTAATTATCTTGTCAGACCTGAATCAGAATCAACTGTTATAGACTGAGATATAAACAGAAGTTAATTTAAGAGAATTGCTTTACTGGAGAAACTGAAGGGCACTCTTTATTTATAATTGTGTTTATCTAATTTTGTCACTAGCTCTGGTGAGCAAGTGACATTTTGTCCATGAGAGATTTTGTTGTTTCTGCATTTTAGAATACAGAACCTGGTTTTAACAGCCTGTCAAGATGAATACACTAGTCTTGGCTACCTATCGATAATCTTTCTATCCCTTCTTATCCCACTCTGCTTCTCTGTTTTACATGATTCTTCTGAAGTGCTATCTGCTTCACTCAATAAAATTCTCCTGATTTGGTGATCCCTGACCTTTTGTTGTCTACCCTGTCTTCAGATACATATAACAAGCAGGTGAACTTGCACAAGCATTGACCATCATGAATTAAATTGTCTTGTGACAATAGCAGTGAGAGAAATGGTCCGTCTTTCTAATACTGATTTTTCTACTGCCTTACCTCAATAACCACAATAACAATCCTCTCCTTGAGTTTCATGGTTTATTGGATGAATTTGCACTCCTGACATAGTGTGAATCCACAGAGGTCATCCGATAAGGTCCATTTACTACAATTCGTGACATGATGTAGCTAGCTCTATTCTGTCAACAAAAGTAATTTGCGTTGGCATTGCATACTATTTTGCTTGCTTGCTAGCTAATACAGTTGTGCTGCTTTCCATTGTTGTTTGTATGCTTAGCTACTTTATTTATACGGAGAAATGTGTTTTGATGGCATTAGATTGTCAATAGACTTTATATACAGCTTAATTGCCCCCAAGTTCCTGGCTGAGTCAATAATTTTGTCAAATGTCCATGGTGCAACATGTCGGTGCCTATCCCTGGCAATACTGCAGAAGCTGGGAATGTGAAATTAAAACCGTCAGAGTTTGGTCTCAAATTGGTCTTAACTTTAGATGCTCCTCCGATCCCTCTTTTAAAAGTGCCCCATTCCCCGACTGTGCTGCACCGTGCTCGATGCTACCAGCTCAAGGTACTCACTTGTGTTACGCCAACTCGCACCTCTCGGCTGACGGACCCACCACCTTTCAGCATTTCTCCGCCGCTCCGCAGGAATCCCGAACCCCCACGCAGGAATCCTGTTGCCAACAGCTCCAACACCTCCTCTAGGGTGGCACGCTTCACATTCTGCCGCATCACTACATCAATTAAAAAAAATATATATATATATATATATATATATATATATATATATAACACAGCAAGAAAGACTGAAAAGGCTGGATTCTTTTCTCTAGAAAAGCAGAGGCTAAGGTGTGACCTAATAGAGGCCTTTAAAATTTTGAAGGTTATTGATAGGGTAGGTGTAGAGAGAATGCTCCCACTTGTAAGGGAGACCAAAACTAGAGGCCATAAATATAAGATAGTCACTAATAAAATCAATTGGAAATTCAGGAGAAACTTCTTCAGCCGGAGAGTGTTGAGAATATGGTACTCTCTGTAGGGAGTAGCTAAAGTCAATAGCATAGATTATTTAAGGGGAAGGTAGAAAAGCACATGAAGGCGAAAGGGATAGAAGGAATTGCTGATTGGGTCAGATGAAGGCGGTGGCTTGTGTGGAACATAAACACTGACATAGACTTGTTGGGCCGGGTGGCCTGTTTCGGTGTTGCACATTTGATGCAAGAATGTCCCAATTGACTATGCAGCAGGCCAGAAGCAGCAGGGGATTCTAATGACTATCCAGTAAACACTGACCTAAATAAGGTGCATCATGTAAAAACACAAACTCAAATTGTGTCTCACAGGAAATTTAGGCCTTGGGGATTTCTGTATCTCAGGTTGCTAATGTATAGTTATTTATTTACATTGAAAACTATTTTAACTATTTCTAAAGGAAAACCCCATATACACTCCAACATTTACACCATCTTCAGTAAATCTCACTGCTAGCGATAGCATTTTATTTGGTAGCCATTCTAAACAGTTCTGATACTAGTGTCTTTCCAGATCTCTCAATAATTCTTAAATTGAAGATGACGAAAAGTGCACAAGTTAGTACTACACAGGATAAGAATAGGGACTGACCAAACGTTCATGGCTCTCTCTCACTATGGCTCAACATTGCAGTATCCGCTAAAAGCTTTAGTGCTGATATTGATCAATTACATCGCAACAGTGCACATTGGTATTTACCTAATGCAGCCAGAGCCATCACAGCACTGAAATCACAACATTTCATCTCTTCCAAAGACAAAAAAATTTTTTTTTACGTTTTAAGTAAGGTCACGAAAACGCTCAATTCTGAAAGGTTCAGTTTATATCTGAACTAAACTGAGCATACAATCACACATCGTCCAAGGTCTTTTCTGAGTAAGCTTCATTTATCTAAGCCTGGATAGTGATAGGAGTGATAGCAGTATCAGTTGTGGTTCAGTGGGTTGCACTATTACTTCAGACTCAGAAGGTCTCAGCTTCAAGACCCACTCAAAACGTGAACCAAAAAAATCAAAGCTGACACTCCCCGAGTCCCCATCTGCTCTCTCAGATGGACATAAAAGATCCCACGGCACTATTTTGAAGAAAAGCAGGGGAGTTCTCCCCCAGTGTCCTGGCCAATATTTATCCCTCAACCAACATCACAAAACAGATTATCTGGTCATTGTCATATTGCTGTATGTGGGAGCTTACTGTGTGCAAATTAGCTGCTATTTTTCCTACAACAGTGACTACACTTTAAAATAGTACCTCTGACTGTAAAGCACTTTGGGACGGCCTAAGGGCGTGAAAGGTACTATAGAAATACAAGTTCTTCTTTTCCTTTTTACAATTGGAGTCAGTGTCGCAGGATAGAGGTAGCAAGGAGGTGGGGGAAAAAGAAATCAGGCCCACTTCCCAAGGCCCATCTTTATCCAAGGACTTCTGCTGGAAAGTGCATGGATGTGACCCCCAATTGAGGTCAGGATTGGGTTGCCTGCAATACACCACGTGGCTAAACAGCCAGTCATCATCTGGGCTGACACAGGAGGAACAGGGACTCAGCCGAGGTAGCAAAGGGAGCATGGTTCACGTGCAAGTGGGAAAAGAAAGAGGGTCAATAATTGTAGAATAGCTCGAGACATCAACTGCACTATTCTCTGGTGCTCTTTAGCACAAATAAATAATGGTTGTACTGGCATGGGCAGAAACATTTATCTGCAAAATGGTCCAACACTTTCTTCAGTATCGTATCAGCAAGCAGGAATTTTACATTTTCAAAAGAATTCTTTTTGCATTCAAAGCTACTAGTCAATAAGTTTTAAACTACTGCATATATTTCCCCAAGGTCAGAGTTCAACCTCCTATATATATTTGCATTCCTCTCCCTTTATTGAATGATACAGCACAGGAGGCCATTCGGCCCATCGTACCTGAGCCAGCTCTTTGAATAGCTATCCAATTAGTCCCACACCTCTGCTCTTTCCCCATAGCCTTGCAAATCTTTCCCCTTCAAGTATTTATCCAGTTCCGTTTTGGAAGTTACTATTGAATCTGTTTCCAATGTCCTTCCAGGCAATGTATAATTCAGCAAATCTTGCAGAAATGTTTTGTTTTGGGGCACGAACCAACACATTACTTTCTGGGGCACGCACCTGCTGCTTGTTTGGGAGTTAAAGCCGTTGCCATGACAGTCCCAAGTAACTTGGATACTGCAACACGGACCCCATAATTAGACCCCTCCAGGGCCTTAAAGCAAAGAGTAGCCAAGTTTTCCAGTTCTGTGGTCCACATGAAGACGGATTCCTTCTGCAGTTCCAGGAGGCACTAGAATATAAACAGACACATTTTCAGGACTGCATGGTGTTCTCAAAAACACAAATGAAAAGAATCAAATATCCACAGTAACAGAAGGCGGCCTTCTCTCCACCTCGGTGGACAATCAGGTGTCAGCCATGGCTCAGTGGGTAGTGTTCTGGTCTCAGCCATAAGTTTGTGGGTTCAAGCCCCACTCCAGAGACTTGAGCACGAAATCCAGGCTGACACTTGGCTGTATCATCTTTCACTGATGTTTCCACAATTTTACACCAGAACAACCAGAATCCATTATTAACTATGTACACTTACTCATGTGTAAACATTTTATTCCTTACCAGAAAAGATGAGCAATTAATCTCTCTTAAATGCTGTACAATCCATTGTCATTAATTTACACAACGGCCAGCCTTGCTCAAACGATTGTACTTCCACCCAAGTCAGACGTTGTGGATTCAACTCCCACTTCAGAGGCTTGAGTCCATAATCCAGGCTGACACTCCCAATGCAGTGCTGAGGAAGCACTGCACTGTTGGAGGTGCTGCCTTTCGGAAGAGATGTGAAACCAAGGGTCCTTTCTGCCCTCTAAAGTGGAGGTAAAAGATCCCACGGCATTATTCAAACAGCAGACAGCTCTTCCAGTGTCCCAGCCAATATTCCTCCCCCAACCAACACCACTAAATACTGATTAACTGGTCATTCACCTCAGCTTGTGAGACCTTCCTGTTGGCTGTCATCCTTCTTTATACAACTACACTGGACCTGAAGCATTTTGGGACGTCCTGAAAATGTGATATCGCACAAAAAAACAAAAACAAATTCCTTACCTTACCTACTGCACATCGTACAGCCATGGATCGGTCAGTCAAACCTGAACGGGCATTTTTGTAGATATCTCGATGGCAGGAAGCAGCTGCACCACCCAAACCATTTAGTACCTTCTGCAGACTCAGCAGAATCTCGCTGCGGCCCTGTGACTGTTCAAAACACATAGTCTTTAGAAACTTGCAAATCTTCCATGACATTGTACCCGCGGAGTAAAGACCAAGTGTAGCCTTCAGGTGAAGCAGGGTTAAATATAATTGGACCAGAAACTGCAGTTCTGGTTCAGTCTTTAATTTGAAGTGATACATTCTGCCCGGATATTTAGAACTGGCATTACAACTCCCTATCCTGACATCCAGAATGGAGACTTGATTACAATTTGCATTGAATCAAAACTACAAGTCAAGATCATCAATTTAGGCATTATTGGGAGTCAATTGGCACATGCTGATTTATGGATTGGCATCAGACTCTCAGCGGAGATTAGAGTAGCTGATGATTGATGACAGCTGTGGCTCAGTGGGTCACACTCTCACCTCTGAGTCAGAAGATCATAAATTCAAGTCCTACTCCAGAGACTTAAGCACATAATCCATGCTGACACACCCAGTGCAGTACGAGGCAATGCTACACTGTCAGTCGTGCCAGACATTAAACTGAAGCCCTGTCTATCCTCTAAGGTGGACATTAAAGAACCTATGGCACTATTTCAAAGAGGAGAGTTCTCCCCAGTGTCCTGGCCAACATTTATGCCTCAAACAACAGGACTAAAAAACTCAGGTTATCAGGTCATTATCACATTACTGCTCGTGGGAGTTTTCTGTACACAAATTGACTGCTGCATTGCTAACATTACAACAGTGACGACACTTCAAAAAGTACTTAATTGGCTATAAATTGCTTTGGGACATCCTGGAGACAGAAAAGGCGCTATAGAAATGCAAGGCTTTCTTCCTTCCTTCAGAGATGGCAGACAGTAAGCACTCAGCGCCATCTAGGGGCTGAGCTGAGAATCTTCATGTTTATTCAATGAGGTGATTTGTTCCTGCTGGGGGACTTTAATGCCAGGGTTGGGGCCGACCATGCCCTAGGCGCTATGCATTGGAAGGATGAATGAGAATGAACAGAGACTGCTGGAGTTGTGTACCTATCATAACCTCTGCATCACCAACTCGTTCTTTCATACTAAACCCTGTCACCAGGTTTCTTGGAGGCACCCAAGATCACGTCGTTGGCACCAGCAGGACCTCATCGTCACAAGGCGAGCCTCTTTAAACAGTGTTCAAATCACACGCAGCTTCCACAGTGCAGACTGCGGCACCAACCACTCCCTGGTGTGCAGCAAGGTTAGACTCCAACCAAAGAAGCTGCATCACTCCAAGCAGAAGGGCCGGCCGCGCAACACTAGCAGAATTTCTTATCCACAGCTGTTACATAAATGTTTTAATTCACTTGAAAAAGCCCTTCAAAACACTCCTACAGGGGATGCAGAGACCAAGTGGGCCCACATCAGAGGCACCATCTATGATTCAGCAATGACCACCTATGGCAAACGTGTGAAGCAGAATGCAGACCGGTTTCAATCCCACTTTGAAGAGCTGGAACCTGTCATAGCCGCTAAGCGCATTGCACTGCTGAACTACAAGAAAGCCCCCAGCGAGTTAACATCCGCAGCACTTAAAGCTGCCAGAAGCGCTGCACAAAGAACAGCCAGGCGCTGCGCAAATGACTACTGGCAACACCTATGCAGTCGTATTCAGCTGGCCTCCGACACCGAAAACATCAGAGGAATGTATGATGGCATTAAGAGAGCTTTTGGGCCAACCATTAGGAAGATCGCACCCCCCCTCAAGTCCAAATCGGGGACACGATCACTGACAAATGCAAGCAAATGGACCGCTGGGTGCAGCACTACCGAGAACTGTACTCCAGGGAGAATGTTGTAACTGAGACCACCCTCAATGCAGCCCAGCCTCTGCGAGTCATGGATGAGCTGGACATACAGCCAACAAAATCGGAACTCAGTGATGCCATTGATTCTCTAGCCAGTGGAAAAGCCCCTGGAAAGGACGGCATTACCCCTGAAATAATCAAGAATGCTAAGCCTGCTATACTTTCAGCACTCCACGAACTGCTTTGCCTGTGCTGGGATGAGGGAGCAGTACCACAGGACATGTGCGATGCCAATATCATCACCCTCTATAAGAACAAGGGTGACCGCGGTGACTGCAACAACTACCGTGGAAACTCCCTGCTCAGCATAGTGGGGAAAGTCTTCACTCGAGTCATTTTAAACAGACTCCAGAAGCTGGCTGAGCGTGTCTACCCTGAGGCACAGTGAGGCTTTCGAGCAGAGAGATCCACCACTGACATGCTGTTCTCCCTTCACCAGCTACAGGAGAAATGCCGCGAACAACAGATGCCCCTCTACATTGCTTTCGTTGATCTCACCAAAGCCTTTGACGTGGTCTCTTCAGACTACTAGCAAAGATCGAATGTCAACCAAAGCTACTAAGTATCATCATCTCATTCCATGACAATATGAAAGGCACAATTCAGCATAGCGGCGCCTCATCAGACCCCTTTCCTATCCTGAGTGGTGTGAAACAGGTCTGTGTTCTCACACCTACACTGTTTGGGATCTTCTTCTCCCTGCTGCGTTCAAGTCTTCAGAAAAAGGAATTTTCATCCACACAAGATCAGATGGCAGTTTGTTCAACTTTGCCCGTCTAAGAGTGAAGACCAAAGTATGGAAAGTCCTCATCAGGGAACTCCTTTTTGCTGACGATGCTGCAGTAACATTCCAGAAGGAAGAATGTCTGCAGAGACTCATCGACAGGATTGCGGCTGCCTGCAACGAATTTGGCCTCAAGAAAACGATCATGGGACAGGACGTCAGAAATGCTCCATCCATCAATATCGGTGACCATGCTCTGGAAGTGGTTCAAGAGTTTACCTACCTAGGCTCAACTATCACCAGTAACATGTCTCTAGATGCAGAAATCAACAAGCGCATGGAAAAGGCGTCCACTGCTATGTCCAGACTGGCCAAGAGAGTGTGGGAAAATGGCGCACTGACACGGAACACAAAAGTCCAAGTGTATCAAGCCTGTGTCCTCAGTACCTTGCTCTATGGCAGCGAGGCCTGGACAACATACGTCAGCCAAGAGCGACGTCTCAATTCATTCCATCTTCGCTGCCTCCGGAGAATCCTTGGCATCAGATGGCAGGACCGCATCTCCAACACAGAAGTCCTCGAGGCGGCCAACATCCCCAGCTTATACACACTACTGAGTCAGCGGCGCTTGAGATGGCTTGGCCATGTGAGCCACATGGAAGATGGCGGGATCCCCAAAGACACATTGTACAGCGAGCTCGTCACTGGTATCAGACCCACCGGCCGTCCATGTCTCCGCTTTAAAGACGTCTGCAAATGCAACATGAAGTCCTGTGACATTGATCACAAGTCGTGGGAGTCAGTTGCCAGTGATCGCCAGAACTGGTGGACAGCCATAAAGGTGGAGCGAAAGAGTGGCGAGTCGAAGAGACTGAGCAGTTGGCAGGAAAAAAGACAGAAGTGCAAGGGAAGAGTCAACTGCGTAACAGCCCCGACAACCAATTTTATCTGCAGCACCTGTGGAAGGGTCTGTCACTCCAGAATTGGCCTTTATAGCCACTCCAGGCGATGCTTCACAAACCACTGACCACCTCCAGGCACTTACCCGTTGTCTCTCGAGACAAGGAGGCCAAAGAAGAAGAAGAAGCATATGTAATTTCCCCAGAGGTAGGGAAAGGATGCTTTCACAAGTTTAAATGGTTTCAAAAACAATTAACCCTTTTGCAAAACATAGTTAGGGAAGCAGTGTTGATTCTTTTGACAGGAGCTCTGCAAATTACAACAAGTCAGCAGCCAGAAAACCGGCATGTCACACATGACAATTGAGATTACTTTTGTTTTGAAACTCCATGTTCCAGAAGAGCTGCTATTCCATTTGCCACTGGAGCTCAGCTCATACTCCAAAACTCCAGTTTGAGGATTTAGCCCATTTGTTTCAGTTGTTCCATGACCACTGGTGATATTGTAATAGAATCACCATGCTCCACCAACAGAAGGGATTAATGTCAGGTCCTGGCTGCTAAACACCAGTGTCTATACTGCTTCTGGTGTGAAGCCATGTATTAAAAGAGAAGCTCCTGCATCTGCTTAAAATACAAACAACCTATCTTCTCAGCAGCTCAACCTGAGGACAGAGCAAACAGCATGCCGCACACTTCGTGTTTGGGAAAAAATCTCTGGTGCTTGGCACAAAATCTCAGGCAAAAGGACAAAAAGGGTGCGAGGGTAAGGCCAAATAATTATAGGCCAGTCAGTCTGACCTCAGTGGTGGGTAAATTATGAGAATCAATTCTGAGGGACAGGATAAACTGCCACTTAGAAATTCACGGATTAATCAGGGATAGTCAGCATGGGTTTGTTAAGGGAAGGTCATGTCTTACTAACTTAATCTAATTCTTTGAGGAAGTTACAAGTAGGATTGATGAGGGTGCTGCAGTGGATGTGGTCTACATGGATTTTAGTAAGACATTTGACAAGGTCCCACATGGCAGACTGGTCAGTAAAATGAAAGGCCATGGGATACAGGGGAATGCAGCATGTTGGATCCAGAATTAGTTCAGTGACAGGAAACAAAGGGTTGTAGTCGACAGATGTTTTTGCGAATGGAAAGCGGTTTCCAGTGGTGTTCCACAGGGCTCAGTGTTGGGTCAGAGGCTAGGAATCCTGCAGTGGGTAACTCATCTCCTGTCTCCCCAAAGCCTGTCCACCATCTACAAGGCACAAGTCAGGAGTGTGATGGAATACTCTACACTTGCCTGGATGGGTGCAGCTCCTACAACACTCAAGAAGCTCGACATCATCCAGGACAAAGCAGTCCGCTTGATTGGCACCCCATCCACAAACATTCACTCCCTCCACCACCGACGCACATTGGCAGCAGTGTGTACCATTTACAAGATGCACTGCAGCAACTCACCAAGGCTCCTTCGACAGCAACTTCCAACCCCACCATCTCTACCACCTAGAAGGACAACGGCAGCAGATGCATGGGAACACCACCACCTGCAAGTTCCCCTCCAAGCCACACACCATCCTGACTTGGAACTATATCGCCGTTCCTTCACCGTCACTGGATCAAAATCCTGGAACTCCCTTCCTAACAGCACTGTGGGTGTACCTACCCCACATGGACTGCAGTGGTTCAAGAAGGCAGCTCACCACCACCTTCTCAAGGGCAATTAGGGATGAGCAATAAATGTGGGCACAGCCAGTGACGCCCACATCCCATGAATGAATTTTTAAAAATTCAGAACACTCCTATTCTACTTTACATCCCCATAAATATTTTTTATAATTTGTTGAAACAACAGCACTTACTCACCTATAATTGATTTACAACGCTTCTAGATCAGCACAGATGGATTTTATTTATAACAGGGCTTCAATCTGCAAACTCCCACTCCCCGCAACAAGACTTTTAAACAAACTACTTACCTCAGCACTTTTCAAGGCCTTTAAAAGATTGCTGACTGTTTCAGGAAAGGAACTACCCAACATTCTGCCCATCTTCTCGTAAAATGCTCCAATGCAGGCCACGGCCGCCCTGTCAATGACAAAACCCATCCGTTGTTGAAGTTTCATTCTCTCTCAATGCAGATGTGAAGCACACAGGGACAGGAGAAGCTCACTCAGTCTCTACAGTGTATTTTGCTATTCAATTAAATCATAGCTGATCCATATCTCCTCCATCTATCCACCAAGGTTCCATATCCTTTAATGCCCCTAACTAACAAGAAAACTATCAGTTTCAGCTTTAAAATTTTCAATTGTCCGTCAGCCTCAACAGCCTTTTGTGGGGAGAAGAGTTCCACATTTCCACTAGGTTTTGTATGAAGACGTGCCTCCAGACATCACACCTAGCTCTAGTTTTAAGGTCACTCCCCTTGTTTTGGAGTCCCCAACCAAAGGAATCAGTTCCCTCTATTTAGTCTATCAATTCCTTTAATCATCTTAAATACCTCAATTAGATCAACCCTTAATTTTCCATACTCAAGGGAATATAAGCCTTACAATTTAACCTCTTTAATAAGGTGATTGTGAAACCTTACAAGGCAATATGTAGGTGAAAACGCTACTTGGTGAAAGTGGGACATTTTTAAGGGGTGGCTGAAGAGGATGCAGAGTGAAGCACTGAACATAGAGTGAGAGGGTATGTCAAGAACTAGATCCAAGTAAGAACAGAGGGACATGGAAAGGAAGGAAAGAGCAACACCTTAAGGAAGGAATGGAAAGAAGTTGAAGGTACACAAAAGGAGAAAGGTTTTAGTTACTTGGGAATGAAGAGAGAAATTAAGATTCAAAACTACAATGGACATTGAGAAGGGGAATTTATGCAGGTTGTTTGGAACAGGTAAAGTGTTGGGAGCACAAAGGGCAGAGGAAACTCAAGGACAACCAGAAAAAGTATGGAGTGTGGGGTGTGGGCTGGGTAACTCTTTGAAAAGTCATACACAGCTTTTTGGAATATGGACGAAAAGCACAAAAGTAACTCATGGAAGTCAAATCAAAGACAAAAGGATCATGCTCAGAGTTAGAAACCACTCTACTAGCTCCTATTGTTGAATGTTCACGCACAGAAACAAGTTGTTCAAGCACATCAAGTCTGCACCGGTGTTTCTCTCCAGGGTCCATCCAGACTAATCCCACCCCTCCTGTGAATTCATCATCAACATGTTCTTCTTCAAACAGTAATTAGTCATTGAGAATCATTTCAGGGAAAACAAAATATATCAAAGCAAGTATGGGCGAACAATTGGGAGGCTTGCTCAATCAATTTCCTGTAATTCCTCTGGGAATGCATCCAAGTCTCAGTATTTTACTAGCAAGACCGAAGCCCATGGAGTTAAAGAAGCAGTGCCTGCATGGATACAAAACTGAAGGAGTGTCGCACTGTCGGAGGTACTGTCTTTCAGATGAGAGGTTGGTCTGCTCCCTACCACCCTTCCCCCAATCCAGTTCTGTTCACTGCTCTCGGTCGCTGCTCCCTCATTTTGCTCTGATATGGCCTGCGCTTGAAAGGGGTAAATTCAACACCAATCTACAAAAACAATATTTCAGTGAGCTAGTGGTCAACTTTGGACCTTCAGTTCCCAAAGTTCTCCACCACCGATGGCTTTCCTCACCTCATAGGTTGCCACAACTGGGGACTAACCAGTCTTTTAGAAAGATTTAGCATAACTTCCTTGTTTCTGTACTTTGTTTCTATTTATAAAGTCATGGATCCAGTAGCAATTCGTATGTTCCTAAGATAAATTATTTGCTAATTTTTCATTAAAAGAATCTCACCACTAATATGGCTAATGGAGGTTAAACACATGTCACTGATAGAGGAGACATTTCTTTTATTCATTCTCAGGATGTGGATATCGCTAGTAACTTTCAAACAGAAATTGGATATATACTTGAAAGGGAAAAGTTTACAATGCTATGGGGAAAGACCGGGCGGGTTGGACTAACCAACAGCTCTTTCAAAGAGCCGGTACAGGCATGACAGCCTGATTAGCGTCCTTCCGTGCTGTAAGACTCCATGATTTACAGAATCTGCACCATCGGCTCTTGCACTGACCACCTGCACCATTTAAACTAGTCAAGCTAGCTATGCCAGAAGTATCTGTTTCCTTAAATGACTCACACTTACAATTTGGTGGGCAGGTAGGCAGATGTGTCATCCTTACTCTTGACGATGTCGTTACATTTGTCCAAAGTTTGGAAGACAGTGAAGGTATCCCCGATGCTATAGAGAGTAGCAAGATTCTTAGCCAGCAGCTTGCGTGTGGGAGGGCCTGGTGAGCTGCTTATCAATTCATTTAGCTGTTCCACCAATTTCTTTTGCTTTTCTTTCACATCCACCTTAAGCCACCAAGCAGCGATAAATAAAAATGGAGACACAAATCAGTTGAGACTGATCCTCAAATACCATTCATCAATTTAAGTTCTATCATATTTGTCGACCTGTTCGGTTCTATATGGAGCTGCACTGCTTCATTTTACAACTACCTGTCACTTCCCATCCTCGCCCAGTCACCTGCAGAGTCACCCAAGGATCTACCTAGGTTCCTTCCTCTTCCTCACCTACATGCTCCTCTTTCGTGACATTATGAGGTCAGATTCTACATACATGCTTGACATCCAACTCTACCTCTCCACAGCCACAGCCACCTCTGTGCTGTCCAACAACAGGTCATAGATGAGTCATAACTTTTGCCAATGGAAAAGCAGGAGGACTGACACCATCACTTCTGGCTCCTGCAATTAATTTGGCTCCCTTGCTCCCCGGATGAAGCAGGTCATGCAAACCTTGGTGTCCTGTTTGACTTAGAGCAGAGTTTCAAACCTCTTACCTCATCCATCAAGAACACCTTCTTCCACCCGAGTCCCTCTGCTGCTCAAACTTTGATCCATAGCTGTGTCACCTCTAGACCCTTATTATTTCAATGCTATCCTAACTGGTCTCCAATTCTTCTCCCTCCACAAACTCTAACTTACCCAAAGCTCAGCAATCCGTGTCTGGTCCCATTCATCCATCACCCCTGTCCTTTCTGACCTACATTGCTCCACGTACTCCAACAGTTACAATCCTCATCTTCCACTCTCTCTAATCCCTCACCTCACCCTCCACCCTTGCACCCCTCCTAATCCTTTGGTCCTCTCACTGACCTTTTGTGCATCCCCCTCTCCCTTTGCCCCACCATCAATAGTGAAGCTTCCAGCACCATAATCTGACTATCTCTTCATCCTGAAGGAAAGAGAAAATCCAGACGTTCATTCAACGAGAGCTTGGGCTGGTGGAAGGGCACGTTCTTGTTTGGGGTGGGCTGGGGGAATGGGCAGAGAGAAGGGGGCAAAAAGAAGTCTGTAGAGCAACAACTTATCTTCCTGTTTAGGGGTATAGTGGCATGGTAGCACTTCATATTTTCCTCACAACTTTACAATTCTGTATTCTCTTTGAATTTGTAGAAAGACAACTAAAGGTTAACATTTTTAAGAGCATAACCTGCATTAAAAATTTAACTAATAATGCTGTATACGAAAAGCTAGAAGAGTTGATTGTTTAAATTTCATGTTTGTGTTGCCCAATCACTCAATTTACTACAGCTGCTTTTCTAGTTCCAACCACTCCTTTGCTCATTCTTTCTGAAACTAATCTCACACATCCAGAACAATCCAGGCTGTTGCTTACCTTATTAGCAGCCACAAGTACTTTGTCCAAGAACCGTAACCATTCAAAGATAAACACAGGCCTCTTTGCCTCAGTTATTTGTGCGAGGGCTTCTTCATTTAACAATAAGCTGTGGGCCAGCTCCATCCCAGTAAATTATTTGGATACAAGCCCACAAATGCCCAGAAACAATCAGACTGAGGATTCGGCCTGTCGTAATGATCCTAGGGTTAGAATTCAGCCCTAGTGTAAACAAAAATACAAGTTATTTAGATCACTGTACAGATGACAAATTACACACTGCCTATCCAGAAAGAACAAGTTAAAGAATTAATCACACACTTGCAAAGAATGACTAGTCTAAAAGTTCTTTTAATTGAGTGTTATAGCTGTCAAGTTAATACAGCCATTAAAAAATGTAAAGGACTGGGGTTCATTGCTAGGGGAACAGAACTGAAAAGCAGAGAAGTTATGTTAAATTTGTATAGAACCTTGGTTAGACCACACTTGGAGTATTGTATGCAGTTCTGGTCTCCATATTATGAAAAGGTTGGAAGGCACTGGAGAAGGTACAAATAAAACTCGCTAGAATGATACCAGAACTGAGTGGTTGTACCTGTTAGGAAAGACCCAACAGACTGGGGCTCCTTTCTCCAGAAAAGAGAAGACTGATGGGTGACCTTATAGAAGTAATTAAGATTATGACAGGGTTTGATAAGAGTAGTCATACAGAAGCTGTTTTCAGTTGTAAATAAATAAGGGCGGCACAGTGGTTAGCACCGCAGCCTCACAGCTCCAGTGACCCGGTTTCAGTTCTGGGTACTGCCTATGCAGACTTTGCAAGTGACCGCGTGGGTTTCCGCCGGGTGCCCTGGTTTCCTCCCACAGCCAAAGACTTGCAGGTTGATAGGTAAATTAGCCATTGTAAATTGCCCCTAGTGTAGGTAGGTGGTAGGAGAATGGTGGGGATGTGGTAGGGAATATGGGATTAATGTAGTATTAGTATAAATGGGTGGTTGTTGGTCGGCACAGACTCGGTGGGCCAAAGGGCCTGTTTCAGTGCCGTATCTCTAAACAAATATAAATAAAATATAAATTATATCAAGCAGCCCGCTTGAATGGCATTCATAACATTCACTCCCTCCACCGATACACAGTGGCAGCAGTGTGTACCATCGACAAGATGCACTGCAGCAATGCACCAAGGCTTCTTAGACAGCACCTTCCAAACCCGCAACCACTACTATCTAGAAGGACCTGGGCAGCAGTTGCATGGGAACACCACCACCTGCAAGTTCCCCTCCAAGCCACACACCATCCTGACTTGGAACTATATCGCCGTTCCTTCACTGTCATTGGGTCAAAATCCTGGAACCCCCTTCCTAACTGCACTCTAGGTATACCTACCCCACACAGACTGCAGTGGTTCAAGAAGGCAGCTCACCACCACCTTCTCAAGGGCAATTAGGGATGGGCAATAAATGCTGGCCTAACCAGCGACGCCCACATCCCATGAACAAATAACAAAATAGTTACTAATAAATCCAATAAGGAATTCAGGAGGTATGGAACACGCTACCACGTATAGTGGTTGAGGCAAATGGCATAGATGCATTTGAGAGGAAGATAGATAAACATGAGAGAAAGGAATAGAAGGTTATGTGGATAGGGTGATATGAAGACAGTGGGAGGTGGTTTGCCTGGAGAAAAAACATTGCCATAGACCAGTTGGGCCAAATGGCGTGTTGCTGAGCTGTAAATTCAATGTAATTCTATGGTTTAAAAATGCCTACAGTTCAAACAACAAAACAGCTGCCATTCACAGATGAAGTTCAGTAAATGTAAAACTGCACAATGGAAAAGATAGTTTTACAGGATCGCGACATTTGGGAACAATCCACAATAACACAGATATCTTACAGCTATATTTTCTATCATTCTCTAATTTTAGTGAAGGCATGAATAAGGTGGATAGAGAGAAACCACTTCCTCTGGTAGGAGAGTCCAGAACAAGGGATAGCGTCAGGAAGCATTTCTTCACACAAAAGGCAGTGGGAATCTGGAACTCTGTCCCCAGAAAAGCTGTTGACGCTGAGGCTCAATTGGACTGAGATTGATAAATTTTTGTCAGGTAAAGGTATTAAAGGCTACAGAACCAAGGTGGGTGGATGGAGTTAAGATACAGATCAGCCATCAACTCACTGAATGGCAGTGGAACAGGCTCTAGGGGCTGAAACCCAGATAAATACATAGATAAAAAGTCATTAACCTGAAAAGGGCAACTGTTTTTCTCTCCATACATGCTGACTCCTGTCCTGTACCTCTACAGCTAACAACAAGGTTTTGTACTCACATCTACCATTTCATCAGTGGAGAGGAAAATATTTCAATCATTTCCTCACACCACTGTATTACTTAACAGGTACTCTGAATAATAATGAGCTGTTAGCCGAAGTCAGGGAGGAGTAAACATTGCCTCGGAGGATTCCTGCTCCTTTACATCTCTGCCAGAAGTAAGCATGAACAGGCCTCTGTGTAAAGAAATGTTACCTAACCTCTCATGTTTGACAAATTTATGAAAGTTTTTTGAGGATGTAACTAGTAGCGTAGATAAAGAGCATTCGATAAGATGCCACACAAAGGTTAAAATGCAAAATAAGGGCTCAAGGAATTGGGAGTAATATATTAGCATGGAAAAACGATTGGTTTGGGGACAGGAAGCAGAGAGTAGGGTAAATGGGCATTTTCAAGTTGGCAGACTGTAACTAGTGGAGTGCTATATTAATGACAGACAAAGAGACTGAGAGTAATGTATCTATGCTTGCTGGTGATACAAGCTAAGTGGGAATGTAAGCTGTGAGGAGGACATAAAGTGGCTGCAAAGAGATATAGACAGGTTAAGTGAATTTTTAAAAATTCGTTCATGGGATTTGGGCATCACTGGCGAGGCCAGCATTTAGTGCTCATCCCTAATTGCCCTTAAGATGGTGGTAAGCTGCCTTCTTGAACCACTGCAGTCCTTGGGGTGTTGGTACACTAACAGTGCTGTTAGGAAGGGAGTTCCAGGATTTCGACCCAATGACAGTGAAGGAACGGTGATATAGTTCCAAGTCAGGATGGTGTGTGGCTTGGAGGTGAACTTGCAGGTGGTGGTGTTCCCATGCATCTGCTGCCCTTGTCCTTCTAGGTGGTGGGGACAGCGGGTTTGGAAGGTGCTGTCTAAGGAGTCTTGGTGTGTTGCCTGGACAACAAGGTGGCAGATGGATTATAACGTGGGGAAATGTGAGTTAAAGACTGGAATACAAGAATAAGGAAGTCTTGCTACAACTGTATATGGCTTTGTTGAGATCTCACCAAGAGTACAGTGTGCAGTTTTGGTCTCCATATTTAAGGAAGGATATACTTGCCTTGGAGGCAGTACAACAAAGGTTCATAGATTGGTTCCTGGGAAGAGAGGGTTGTTCTATGACGAGAGGCTAAGTAAATCGGGCCTATACTCTTTGGAGTTTAGAAGAATGAGAGGTGATCTCATTGGAACATACAAGATTCTGTATGAACTTGATAGGGTAGAGACTGGGAGGTTGTTTCCTCTGGCTCAGGAATCTAACACATGGGGGCACAGTCTCAGGATAAGGGGTCTATCATAAGAACATAAACATAAGAAATAGGAGCACGAGTAGACTATACACCCCCTCGAGCCTGCTCCGCCATTCAATAAACGTTTAGTACTGAGACAAGGAGAAATTTCTTCACTCAGAGGGTTGTGAATCTTTGGAATTCTCTACCCGAGGGTTCTGAATGCTCCATCGTTGAATATATTTAAGGCTGAGATAGAATTATTGATCTATCAGGGAATCAAGGGATATGGGGAGCGAGCGGGTAAGTAAAGTAGAGGCAGAAAATCAGCCATGATCGAATTGAATGGTGGAGCAGGCACGAGGGGCCATGTTTCTTACTTTAAGTTCTCACATTGTCATAATTTTAAATTGATGACCCCTTGTCACTGACTTCCCACAAGGAGTCAACATCTTCAAAAATAAAACATGCAGAACTTGCCAGTGGAAGGAGCGAGGGGGAAAAAGTGTCACAAGAAAGCAAGCACTATCTACTTGACATTTAGCAAGGGTGAAACCCAGCTAAATATACAGATGAAAGGTCATTGTTTCTCTCTCCACAGATGCTGCTGGACCTGCTGAGTATTTCCAGCACTTGTTTTTATTTCAGATTTCTAGCATCCGCAGTATTTTGCTTTTGTAAATATAAAAATTAGTTTGCCAAGACCAGAAGTTTTGGATCAGAATTTTTACAACCCCAGAATACAATAACTAGCAAATCATTCTACTTTTCATTACAAACCAACTGAAACCAAAAGTCTTTAATGAATATACCTAAAATGAGCAGTGATCTTAGATGAAATGGTGTTATATGGTAAGAGAGAATCGGAGGCTGGAAGTCAAGCCATATCACTAAGCTATTAATAAAAAGGTGTCAGCCATGGCTTAGTGTGTGGCACTCTTGCCTCCAAGACAGAAGGCTGTGGGTTCAATCCCACTCCAGAGACTGCACACAAAATTTAGGCTGTAACTCCAGTGCAACCACTGTAGGAATGCTGCACTGTTGGAGGTGCTATTTTTCAGATGAGTCAGTTAACCGAGGCCCCATCTTCCCTCTCAGGGGTACATGGCACCATTTTGAAGAGTAGGGGAGGTCTTCCTGGTATCATTGCCTATATTCATCTCTTGACCAATAACTATAAACAGATTATCTGGTCATTATAACATGATTATTTGTGGAATCTTGTGCACAAATTAGCTGAACGTCCCAAGATTGTGAAAGGCACTTTATGACTGCAAGTTCTTTCATCATGTGGGTGCAGATTTATTACCCCGATTTAAGCATGCAGAGTGGAGACATAGCAGGGATTAAAATCAGACAGACATCACTGGGCCACTGTTGCATGGTCCCGACAGATGGTCCAAGTGGCACATTGGTGAGGATCTAAGACGTCGGAGCCCTCTAGATGAAGCTTGCACATCAGAAGTCAGGGAGAGATCATGTCTAACTAACTTGACTGAGTTTTTCGAGGCGGTGACTAGATGTGTAGATGAGGGTAAAGCAGTTGATGTCGTCTACATGGACTTTAGTAAGGCTTTTGATAAGATCCCACATGGGATCCAGGGCAATTTGCCAAACTGGATCCAAAATTGGCTTAGTGGCAGGAGGCAGAAGGTGATGGTCAAGGGTTGTTTTTGCGATTGGAAGCCTGTGGTGTACCGCAGGGATCGGTGCTGGGACCCTTGCTGTTTGTAGTGTACATTAATGATTCAGACGTGAATATAGGAGGTATGATCAGTAAGTTCGCAGAGGACACGGAAATTGGTGGTGTCGTAAACAGTGAGGATGAAAGCCTTAGATTACAGGATGATATAGATGGGTTGGTAAAATGGGCAGAGCAGTGGCAAACGGAATTTAATCCTGAGAAGTGTGAGGTGATGCATTTTGGGAGGACTAACAAGGCAAGGGAATATACAATGGATGGTAGGATCCTAGGAAGTAGAGGGTCGGAGGACCTTGGTGTACTTGTCCATAGATCACTGAAGGCAGCAGAACAGGTAGATAAGGTGGTTAGGAAAACATATGGGATACTTGACTTTATTAGCCGAAGCATGAAATATAAGAGCAGGGAGGTTATGATGGAGCTGTATAAAACGCTAGTTAGGCCACAGCTGGAATGCTGTGTACAGTTCTGGGCACCACACTATAGGAAGGATGTGATTACATTGGACAGGGTGCAGAGGAGATTCACCAGGATGTTGCCTGGGCTGGAGCATTTCAGCTATGAAGAGAGACTGAAAAGGCTAGGGTTGTTTTCCTTAGAGCAGAGAAGGCTGAGGGGGATATGATTGAGGTATACAGAATTAAGAGGGGCATTGATAGATTAGATAGGAAGAAACCTTTTCCCTTAGGGGGCATAGATTTAAGGTAAGGGGCAAGAGGTTTAGAGGGGATTTGAGGAAAAAACTTTTCACCCAGAGGATGGTTGGAATCTGGAATACACTGCCTGAAAAGATGGTAGAGGCAGGAACCCTCACAACATTTAAGAAGTATTTAGATGAGCACTTGAAACGTCATTGCATACAAGGCTATGGGCCAAGTGCTGGAAAATGGATTAGAATAGGTAGGTGCTTGATGGCTGGCACAGACATGGTGGGCCGAAGGGCCTGTTTTTGTGCTATATAACTCTATGACTCTATGAAATATAAATTTAGCTCAGTGGAAAACTCTATGGTTACTTACAAGTAATTGTACTTACTAGTTAGCTTACCCTTTGAGCAACTACATGCCTGTGTTTCCTTCCCCTCTAAGCAACACTCGGTCAATTTGACGTGAATTACAACCAAAAAGTTCCATACCTACTTCATTTCTCTATTCAGTGCTCAGTTTAAAGAAAGAACACCGAGGAGTCTCAGCAGGCAAACATTCTGCACAAATGCAATATTTGTATTTAAAAAAATCTTTCCTTAGGGGATATTCCTGTTCAAGATTTGTGGGCGACACTCTAGAACAGTGTAAATTCAGTACTGCGCCTGGCAAAGATCACTGTTGCAGAAACTAAAAGACTTTTTAACCAGTGCTTTTAGCAGCAATGCTCAAATATTAGTCAATCGCATAATCCTGTATATATCAATGGAGCCCTGATGACACTAGGCTGGGAATCAGAATCCCAGCAAAAAGTCAAATATAAAGTTAAAAGCAAGAGTTATCACAGCTGGGCCTAGGAGTTTAATGTGCTGTGGGAAGGAAATTTGCATCCAACTGGTAGTGATGAATTGCGTGCCGACATGCAAGAAATGATGTACACCAGAGGTGAAGAAGCACTAACTGCAAACACTGCTGAGATCACATTCAGCTTGCTTCAACTCAGTTGAATCCAATTTCAGCATGGCTCTGAAGTATTCTGAGAATATGCACAGAGCTCATAAATAAATCAGTGGCTCTGCCTGGGCAAGAGTGATCTTGTTAGAGTTTACACCGCTCTCAATTGTGCCCCACATAACTTGAATGAATATGTTCCTCAAAGCAAAGGTTTTTAAAAAGTACAATTATGAGAAACAAGAAAAAACGCTAAATCAAGATAGGTAGCTTAACTGCAGATTATGTAGGAAATGGTTCTGCAGGTTCCTTCCTCCAAATAGAATCCTACAGCATATTTAGTCCATCCTGTCGGCTCTTTGGAGGAGCTCGCCAATTAGGGGAAGACGGTAGCATAGTGGTAATGTCATTGAACCAGTAATTCAGAAGCCTAGACTAATGCTCTGGGGACATGGTTTCAAATCCCACCACGGCGGCTGGTGAAATTTAAATTCAATTCATCAATAAATTCGAGTAATTAATTTAAAAAAATCTAGAATTGAAAGCTAGTCTCAGTAATGGTGCCATGAAACTATCATCAATTGTTGTAAAAACCCAACTGGTTCACTAATGACCTTTAGGGAAGAAAATCTGCCATCCTTACCTGGTCTGGCCTACATGTGTCTCCAGACCCACAGCAATGTGGTTGACTCTTAACCGCCCTCTGAAATGGTCTAGCAAGTCACTCAGTTGTTAAGGGGAATTAGGGATGGGCAACAAATGCTGGCCTTGCCAGTGATGCCCACATCCCATGAAAGAATAAAAAAAAAGTCTCACTCCTCTGCTGTTTGCCCAGAGCCCTGAAAAGTTTTCCCCTTCAAGTATTTATCCAATTTCTTTTTGAAAGTTACTACTGAATCTGCTTCCACCGCCCTTTCAGGCAGCGCATTCCAGATCACAACAACTTGCTGTGTAAAAAAAACAAATCTCATCTCCCCTCTGCCTCTTTTGCCAATCACTTTAAATCTGTGTCCTTGGTTACCAACCCTGCTGCCACTGAAAACCATTTCTCCTTGTTTACTCTTTCAAAACTCATGATTTTGAACACCTCTGTCAAATCTCCCTTTAACCATTCTTGCTTTAAAGAGAACAATCCCAGTTTCTTTAGTAATATAAACAGAATGTGCTGGAAATACTCAGCAGGTCTGGCAGCATCAGTGGAGAGAGAAGCAGAGTTAACGTTTCAGGTCAGTGACCTTTCATCAGATGTCAGTGACCTGAAATATTAACTCTGCTTCTCTTGCCACAGATGCTGCCGGACCTGCTGAGTATTTCCAGCATCGCAGTATTTTGCTATTATCCCAGTTTCTTTAGTCTCTCCAATAACAGAAGTCCCTCATCACTGGTACCATTCTAGTAAATCACCTCTGCACCCTCTCCAAGGCCTTGACATCCTTGCTATAGTGTGGCCACAATACTCTAGCTGGGACCTGACCAACATTTTATAAAGGTTCAACATAATGTCCTTGCTTTAGTTCTCTATGGCTCTGTTTATAAAGTCAAGGATGCCATATGTCTTTTTAAAGTCTTCTCATATTGTCCTGCTATCTACAAAGACTCAAACATGTCAGCTAAGGAAATGGCGGATGCAATGAACAAATATTTTGTTTCTGTCTTCACTATAGAGGATACAAAAAATATTCCAGTTGCAGCTGTAAATCAGGAAGTGGAAGAGAGGAACTTGGTGAAATTACAATCACCAGGGAAGCGGGACGGAACAAACTAATGGAGTCGTGGGCTGACAAGTCCCCGGGTCCTGATGGACTTCATCCTAGGGTCTTAAAAGAGGTGGCTAAAGAGGTAGTAGATGCATTGGTGATAATTTTTCAGAATTCACTGGATTCTGGAAAGGTTCCATCAGACTCAAAAGTAGCAAATATAATCCCTCTATTCAAGAAGGTGGGGGGCAGGGGGGGGGGGGGGGGGGGGGGAGAAAACAGGTAACTAGCAGCCAGGTAGCTTGACATCTGTCATGGGCAAGGTGTTAGAATCGATCATTAAAGAGGCTATAGCTGGGCACTTCGAAAAATTCGAGGTAATCGGGAATAATCAGCATGGTTTTCTGAAACAGAAATCATGTTTACCCAATTTATTGGAGTTCTTTGAAGGAGTAACATGCGCTGTAGATAAAGTGGAGCCCGTTGACGTACTATACTTGGATTTCCAGAAGGCATCTGACAAGGGGCCACATAAAAAGTTATTGTGCAAAGTAGGAGCTCATGGTGTAGGGGACAGACAGGGGCGGAGAGACCGTCAGGGGCGGAGAGACGGTCAGGGGGTGGGTTGGGATAAGAGACTGGTCGGGGGCAGGAGACAGTCAGGGGCGGAGAGACCATCAGGGGGCAGGTCGGGGGCGGGTTGGGGTTAGAGACTGGTCGGGGGCGGGTCGAGACAGTCAGGGGCGGAGAGACTGTCAAGGGGCGGGTCTGTGGGGGAGAGATGGTCACGGGGAGGGGGTCGTGGGGGGCGCAGGTAGAGACGGTGAATATTAACTGGGATAGTTTCAGTGTGAAAGGAATTGAGGGAGTAGAATTCTTGAGGTGCTTTCAGGAGAACTTTTTTGCCCAGTATGTAGCAAGTACAACAACAGAGGGTTCAGTTTCAGACTTAGTTTTAGGAAATGAAGATGGGCAGGTGGAAGGGGTGGCAGTGGGAGAGCATACTGGTGGTAGTGATCATAATTCAGTCAGTTTTAACATAATTATGGAAAAGGCCAGAGATAGAACAGGAGTTAGAGTTCTCAGTTGGGGCAAGGCCAATTTTACTAAATTGAGGAGTGATTTAACAAAAGTGGACTGGAAACAGCTACTTGAAGGTAAATCAGTGTCAGAGCAGTGGGAGGCATTCAAAGGGGAGATTCAAGGGGTGCAGAGTAAACATATTCGCACAAAGAAAAAGGGTGGGACGGCCAAATCTAGAGCTCCATAGATGTCAAGGAGCCTACAGGGTAAGGTAAGGCAGAAAACGAAAGCTTTGTCTGACACAGAGAACACAATACTACAGAAAGCCGAAATGAATCACAAAAGGTTAGTATGCAGGTACAGCATGTAATTAGGAAAGCTAATAGAATGTTATCGCTTATCGCAAGGGGAATTGAATACAAAAGTAGGGAAGTTATGCTTCAGCTATATAGGGTATTGGTGAGACCACATCTGGAGTATTGTGTACAGTTCTGGTCTCCTTATTTAAGGAAGGATGTAAATGCGTTGGAGGCAGTACAGAGAAGGTTTACTAGACTAATACCTGGATTGGGTGGGCTGTCTTATGAAGAAAGGTTGGACAGGCTAGGCTTGTATCCGCTGGAATTTAGAAGAGTAAGAGGCGACCTGACTGAAACATGTAAGATCCTGAGGGGTCTTGATAGAGTGGATGTGGAAAGGGTGGTTCCCCTTTTGGGAGAATCTAGAACTAGGGGTCACTGTTTAAAAATAAGGGGTCACCCATTTAAGACAGAGATGAGGAGAAATTTTTTCTCTCAGAGGGTCGTGAGTCTTTGGAATTCTCTTCCTCAAAAGGCGGTGGAAGCAGAGTCTTTGAATATTTTTAAGGCAGAGGTAGATAGATTCTTGATCAGCAAAGGAGTGGAAGGTTATCGGGGGTAGGTGGAAATGTGGAGTAATCAGTTCAGCCATGAACTTACTGAATGGCGGAGGAGGCTCGAAGGGCCGAGTGGCCTACTCCTGCTCCTAATTTGTATGTTTGTATGTAATATTGGGAAGCAAAATAAAGGAGAATCAAAGGTGGCTTATCAATACATTAAGAGTAAGAGGATAACTAAGGAGAGAGTAGGGCCCAGAAAAGACCAAAAAGGTAACCTATGTGTAGGGGCGGAAGACGTTGGTATGGTTCTTAATGAATACTTTGCGTCTGTCTTCACAAAAGAGGGGGACAATGCAGATATTGTAGTTAAGGAGGAGGTGTGTGAAGTATTGGATGTGATAAACATAGGGAGAGAGGAAGTATTAATGGGATTAGCATCCTTGAAAGTTGATAAATCACCAGATCCAGATGAAATGTACCCTAGGCTGTTAAAAGAAGCAAAAAAGGAAATAGCAGAAGGTTTGACCATCATTTTCCAGTCCTCACTGGATACAGGTGTGGTGCTGGAGGATTGGAGAACTGCTAATGTTGTACCTCCCTTTAAAAAGGGAGTGAGGGATAGACCGAATAATTACAGGCCAGTCAGTATAACCTCAGTAGTGGGCAAATAATTGGAATCTATTCTGAGAGACAGGATAAAGTGTCACTTAGAAAGGCACAGTTTAATCAGGGATAGTCAGCATGGATTTGTTAAGGGAAGATCTTGTTTGACCAACTTGATCAAATTTTTTGAAGTAACAAGGAAGATAGATGAGGGCAGTGCAGTTGATGTGGTCTACATGGATTTTTAGCAAGGCTTTTGACAAGGTCCCACATAGCAGACTGGTTAAAAAAATAAAATCCCATGGGATCCAGGGAAATGCAGCAAGATCGATACAAAATTGGCTCAGTGGCAGGAAACAAAGGGTAATTGTTGACGGGTGTTTTTGCGACTGGAGGGCTGTTTCCAGTGGCATTCCGCAGGGCTCAGTACTGGGTCCCCTGCTTTTTGTGGTCTACATTAATGATATAGACATACATGTAGGGGACATGATCAAGAAGTTTGCAGATGACACAAAGATTGGCCATGTGATAGACAGTGCGGAGGATAGCTGCAGGCTCAGGAAGATATTGATGGTCTGGTCAGATGGGCAGAAAAGTGGCAAATAGAATTCAACCTGGAGAAGTGTGAGGTGATGCATTTGGGGAGATCAAACAAGGAATGCACGATTAACAGGAAAATACTGAGAAGTGTAGAGGAAGTGAGGGATCTTGGACTGAATGTCCACAGATCCCTGAAGGTAGGACAGGTCGATAAGGTGGTTAAGAAGGCATATGGAATTCTTTCCCGCGCATCAACACTAATAGAATTTCTTATCCACAGCTGTTATATAAGTTTCTAAATTCACTTGTAAAAGCCCTTCAAAACACACCTGCAGGGGATGCAGAAACGAAGTGGGCCCACATCAGAGACGCCAGCTATGACTCAGCAATGACCACCTTTGGCAAATGTGAGAAGCAGAATGCAGACTGGTTTCAATCTCAATTTGAAGAGCTGGAACCTGTAATAGCCGCTAAGCGCACTGTACTGTTGAACTACAAGAAAGCCCAATGCGAGTTAACATCGGTAGCACTTAAAGTAGCCAGAAGCGCTGCACAAAGAACAGCCAGGCGCTGTGCAAATGATTACTAGCAACACCTATGCAGTCGTATTTAGCTGGCCTCCGACACCGGAAACATCAGAGGAATGTATGATGGCATTAAGACAGCTTTTGGGCCAACCATCAGGAAGATTGCACCCCCCCCCTCAAGTCTAAATCAGGGGACATGATCACTGACCAACGCAAGCAAATGGAACGTTGGGTGCAGCACTACCTAGAACTGTACTCCAGGGAAAATGTTGTCACTGAGACCGTCCTCAATGCAGTCCAGTCTCTACCAGTCATGGATGAGCTGGACAAACAGCCAACAAAATCGGAACTTAGTGATGCCATTGATTCTCTAGCCAGTGTAAAAGCCCCTGGTAAGGACGGCATGACCCCTGAAATAATCAAGAGTGCCAAGCCTGCTATACTCTCAGCATGAACTGCTTTGCCTGTGTTGGGATGAGGGAGCAGTACCACAGGACATGCGCGATGCCAATATCATCACCCTCTATAAGAACAAGGGTGACCGCGGTGACTGCAACAATTACCGTGGAATCTCCCTGCTCAGCATAGTGGGGAAAGTCTTCACTCGAGTCATTTTAAACAGACTCCTGAAGCTGGCTGAGCGTGTCTACCCTGAGGCACAGTGTGGCTTTCGAGCAGAGAGATCCACCATTGACATGCTGTTCTCCCTTCACCAGCTAAAGGAGAAATGCTGCGAATAACAGATGCCCCTCTACGTTGCTTTCATAGATCTCACCAAAGCCTTTGACCTCGTCAGCAGACGTGGTCTCTTCAGACTACTAGCAAAGATCGGATGTCCACCAAAGCTACTAAGTATCACCTCATTCCATGACAATATGAAAGGTACAATTCAGCAAAGCGGCGCCTCATCAGACCCCTTTCCTATCCTGAGTGGCATGAAACAGATCTGTGTTCTCGCACCTACACTGTTTGGGATCTTCCTCTCACTGCTGCTCTCACATGCGTTCAAGTCTTCAGAAGAAGGAATTTTCCTCCAAACAAGATCAGATGGCAGGTTGTTCAACCTTGCCCGTCTAAGAGTGAAGACCAAAGTAAGGAAAGTCCTCATCAGGGAACTCCTTTTTGCTGACGATGCTGCATTAACATCCCAGAAGGAAGAGTGTCTGCAGAGACTCATCAACAGGATTGCGGCTGCCTGCAACGAATTTGGCCTAACCATCAGCCTCAAGAAAACGAACATCATGGGACAGGACATCAGAAATGCTCCATCCATCAATATCGGTGACCACGCTCTGGAAGTGGTTCAAGAGGTCACCTACCAAGGCTCAACTATCACCAGTAACGTGTCTCTCGATGCAGAAATCAACAAGCGCATGGAAAAGGCGTCCGCTGCTATGTCCAGACTGGTCATGAGAGTGTGGGAAAATGTCACACTGACACGGAACACAAAAGTCCAAGGGTTTCATGCCTGTGTCCTCAGTACCTTGCTCTACGGCAGCGAGGCCTGGACAACATGTCAGCCAAGAGTGACGTCTCAACTCATTCCATCTTCGCTGCCTCCGGAGAATCCTTGGCATCAGGTGGCAGGACCGTATCTCCAACGCAGAAGTCCTCGAGGCAGCCAACATCCCCAGCATATACACCCTACTGAGCCAGCGGCGCTCGAGATGGCTTGGCCATGTGAGCATCATGGAAGATGGCAGGATCACCAAGGACGCATTGTACAGCGAGCTCGTCACTGATATCAGATCCACCGGCCGTCCATGTCTCCGCTTTAAAGTCGTCTGCAAACGCGACATGAAGTCCTGTGACATTGACCACACGTCGTGGCAGTCAGTTGCCAGTGATCGCCAGAGCTGGCGGACAGCCATAAAGGCGGAGCTAAAGAGTGGTGAGTCCAAGAGACTTAGCAGTTGGCAGGAAAAAAAGAAAGAAGTGCAAGGAGACAGCCAACTGTTTAACAGCCCCGACAACTAATTTTATCTGCAGCACCTGTGGAAGAGTCTGTCACTCTACAATTGGCCTTTATAGCCACTCCACCAACCACTGACCACCTCTAGGCACTTAACCATTGTCTTGCGAAACAAGGAGGCCAGAGCAGAAAATGATTACTTGAGGTATAGAATATAAGAGCAGGGAGGTTTTGCTGGAACTGTATAAATCAACGCTTAGGCCACAACTTGAGTACAGCTCTGATCACCTCATTACAGAAAGAATGTAATTGCACTGGAGAGGGTACAGAGGAGATTTACGAGGATGTTGCCAGGAATGGAAAAATGCAGCTATAAGGCAAGATTGGTTAGGCTGGGGTTGTTCTCCTTGGAACAGAGAAGACTGAGAGGAGATCTGATTGAAATGTTCAACATTGCGAGGGGCCTGGATAGAGTGGAGGTGAAGGGTCTATTCACCTCAGCAGAGAGGTCAGTCACGAGGGGGCATAGATTGGTAGAAAAATTAAAGGGGAGATGAGGAAAACCCTTTTCAATCAGAGGGTAGTGAGGGTCTGGGACTCACTGCCTGAAAGGGAAGTTGAGGCAGAAACACTCAACTCATTCAAAAGGAGTCTGGATATGCACCTCAAGTGCCATAATCTGCAGGGCTATGAACCAAATGCTGGAAGGTGGGATTAGAATGGGTGGATTGTTTTGTGGCCAGCACAGACACGATGGGCCAAGTGGCCTCTTTCTGTGCCCTAAACTTTCTATGATTCGAGGGGGAAAGACGGGTTGGGGGAAAGACGGGTTGGGGGAAAGACGGGTTGGGGGAGGGGCGTGTCGGGGGTGAAGGGGACGGGACGGAGAGCAGGGATGACCAATAACCGTCTCTCCCCCCAAAATGAAGCAGTCGCATAACCCTGACATGTCTCCCCAACCGCCGGCCAGGTATGGTTGTTGGGACGGGGCGCGGGGCCCATAATCCCGAGCCAGGCCTCAGCCGCCTGCGGCCCGATACTCACCGCTCTGCGGGAACTCCACCACTTCCAAACCGTGGATTGGGAGCGGGGAAAAGCTTCACCCCGCAGCAGGCAACCGACCGGCCAGTCACTCAGTCGCCACTACTACCAACTGACTCGCAGCCTCTCTACTCAATCCTGGCATTAGAGGCCTGTCACCACCCAACAGCTCCTCCCCCCACCGCCAGAACCGGCATTGCTGCGCGCACGGCCCAGCGTCCCCCCCCCCGGGGGGAGACGGGAGGGGCCGGGCGCGCGCATGCGCTGTCAGCCGAAGCCCAGTCAGGGGTGGACTGGCAAGATGGCGGCCCAAGAGGAAGAGGATGATTACATGTCGGATGTCTTTGTCGATTTGCAGTAAGGGTTGCGATCGTCCGCCAGGGTCTGTGGGCCGGAGCCGGGGATTGGGCTCAGTTGGAGCCGGCGGTACATTACAACGTATAAACCGGCCCATCTAGTGAAAGTGTTTACGCTCTCCTCAGCAAATAATTCTCATCATTTTCCCCCCTGTTTCCCTATCCCATAATCTACCCCCTCCCCTGTCCCTTCATCTCCCATCCTGTTCCCCTATCCCATAATCTCCCCCCTCCCCTATCCCATAATCTCCCCCTCCCCTGTCCCATAATCTCCCCCTCCCCTGTCCCATAATCTCCCCCTCCCCTATCCCATAATCTCCCCTCCCCTGTCCCATAATCTCCCCCTCCCCTATCCCATAATCTCCCCCTCCCCTATCCCATAATCTCCCCCCTCCCCTATCCCATAATCTCCCCCCTCCCCTATCCCATAATCTCGCTCCTCCCCTATCCCATAATCTCCCCCCTCCCCTATCCCATAATCTCCCCCCTCCCCTATCCCATAATCTCCCCCTCCCCTATCCCATAATCTCCCCCTCCCCTATCCCATAATCTCCCCCTCCCCTATCCCATAATCTCCCCCTCCCCTATCCCATAATCTCCCCCCTCCCCTATCCCATAATCTCCCGCCTCCCCTATCCCACAATCTCCCCCCTCCCACACTCCCCTCTCCCCACAATCTCCCCCCTCCCCTCTCCCACAATCTCCCCCCTCCCCTCTCCCACAATCTCCCCCCCTCCCCTCTCCCACAATCTCCCCCCTCCCCTCTCCCACAATCTCCCCCCTCCCCTCTCCCACAATCTCCCCCCTCCCCTCTCCCACAATCTCCCCCTCCCCTCTCCCACAATCTCCCCCTCCCCTATCCCACAATCTCCCCCTCCCCTATCCCACAATCTCCCCCTCCCCTATCCCACAATCTCCCCCTCCCCTATCCCACAATCTCCCCCTCCCCTATCCCACAATCTCCCCCTCCCCTATCCCACAATCTCCCCCCTCCCCTATCCCACAATCTCCCCCTCCCCTATCCCACAATCTCCCCCCTCCCCTATCCCACAATCTCCCCCCTCCCCTATCCCACAATCTCCCCCCTCCCCTATCCCACAATCTCCCCCCTCCCCTATCCCACAATCTCCCCCCTCCCCTATCCCACAATCTCCCCCCTCCCCTATCCCACAATCTCCCCCCTCCCCTATCCCACAATCTCCCCCTCCCCTATCCCACAATCTCCCCCCTCCCCTATCCACAATCTCCCCCCTCCCCTATCCCACAATCTCCCCCCTCCCCTATCCCACAATCTCCCCCCTCCCCTATCCCACAATCTCCCCCCTCCCCTATCCCACAATCTCCCCCCTCCCCTATCCCACAATCTCCCCCCTCCCCTATCCCACAATCTCCCCCCTCCCCTATCCCACAATCTCCCCCCTCCCCTATCCCACAATCTCCCCCCTCCCCTATCCCACAATCTCCCCCCTCCCCTATCCCACAATCTCCCCCCTCCCCTATCCCACAATCTCCCCCCTCCCCTATCCCACAATCTCCCCCCTCCCCTATCCCACAATCTCCCCCCTCCCCTATCCCACAATCTCCCCCCTCCCCTATCCCACAATCTCCCCCCTCCCCTATCCCATAATCTCCCCTATCCATAATCTCCCCCCTCCCCTATCCCATAATCTCCCCCTCCCCTATCCCATAATCTCCCCCCTCCCCTATCCCATAATCTCCCCCCTCCCCTATCCCATAATCTCCCCCCTCCCTATCCCATAATCTCCCCCCTCCCCTATCCCATAATCTCCCCCTCCCCTATCCCATAATCTCCCCCCTCCCCTATCCCATAATCTCCCCCTCCCCTATCCCATAATCTCCCCCCTCCCCTATCCCATAATCTCCCCCCTCCCCTATCCCATAATCTCCCCCCTCCCCTATCCCATAATCTCCCCCCCTCCCCTATCCCATAATCTCCCCCTCCCCTATCCCATAATCTCCCCCCTCCCCTATCCCATAATCTCCCCCCTCCCCTATCCCATAATCTCCCCCCTCCCCTATCCCATAATCTCCCCCCTCCCCTATCCCATAATCTCCCCCCTCCCCTATCCCATAATCTCCCCCCCTCCCCTATCCCATAATCTCCCCTATCCATAATCTCCCCTATCCCCTATCCCATCATCTCCCCTATCCCATCATCTCCCCTATCCCATCATCTCCCCTATCCCATCATCTCCCCTATCCCATCATCTCCCCTATCCCATCATCTCCCCTATCCCATCATCTCCCCTATCCCATACATCTCCCCTATCCCATCATCTCCCCTATCCCATCATCTCCCCTATCCCATCATCTCCCCCCTCCCCTATCCCATCATCTCCCCCCTCCCCTATCCCATCATCTCCCCCCTCCCCTATCCCATCATCTCCCCCCTCCCCTATCCCATCATCTCCCCCCTCCCCTATCCCATCATCTCCCCCCTCCCCTATCCCATCATCTCCCCCCTCCCCTATCCCATCATCTCCCCCCTCCCCTATCCCATCATCTCCCCCCTCCCCTATCCCATCATCACCCCCCTCCCTATCCCATCATCTCCCCCCACCCCTATCCCATCATCTCCCCCCTCCCCTATCCCATCATCTCCCCCCTCCCCTATCCCATCATCTCCCCCCTCCCCTATCCCATCATCTCCCCCCTCCCCTATCCCATCATCTCCCCCCTCCCCTATCCCATCATCTCCCCCCTCCCCTATCCCATCATCTCCCCCCTCCCCTATCCCATCATCTCCCCCCTCCCCTATCCCATCATCTCCCCCCTCCCCTATCCCATCATCTCCCCCCTCCCCTATCCCATCATCTCCCCCCTCCCCTATCCCATCATCTCCCCCCTCCCCTATCCCATCATCTCCCCCCTCCCCTATCCATCATCTCCCCCCTCCCCTATCCCATCATCTCCCCCCTCCCCTATCCCATCATCTCCCCCCTCCCCTATCCCATCATCTCCCCCTCCCCTATCCCATCATCTCCCCCCTCCCCTATCCCATCATCTCCCCCCTCCCCTATCCCATCATCTCCCCCCTCCCCTATCCCTTCATCTCCCCCCTCCCCTATCCCTTCATCTCCCCCCTCCCCTATCCCTTCATCTCCCCCCTCCCCTATCCCTTCATCTCCCCCCTCCCCTATCCCTTCATCTCCCCCCTCCCCTATCCCTTCATCTCCCCCCTCCCCTATCCCTTCATCTCCCCCCTCCCCTATCCCTTCATCTCCCCCCTCCCCTATCCCTTCATCTCCCCCCTCCCCTATCCCTTCATCTCCCCCCTCCCCTATCCCTTCATCTCCCCCCTCCCCTATCCCTTCATCTCCCCCCTCCCCTATCCCTTCATCTCCCCCCTCCCCTATCCCTTCATCTCCCCCCTCCCCTATCCCTTCATCTCCCCCCTCCCCTATCCCTTCATCTCCCCCCTCCCCTATCCCTTCATCTCCCCCCTCCCCTATCCCTTCATCTCCCCCCTCCCCTATCCCTTCATCTCCCCCCTCCCCTATCCCTTCATCTCCCCCCTCCCCTATCCCTTCATCTCCCCCCTCCCCTATCCCTTCATCTCCCCCCTCCCCTATCCCTTCATCTCCCCCCTCCCCTATCCCTTCATCTCCCCCCTCCCCTATCCCTTCATCTCCCCCCTCCCCTATCCCTTCATCTCCCCCCTCCCCTATCCCTTCATCTCCCCCCTCCCCTATCCCTTCATCTCCCCCTCCCCTATCCCTTCATCTCCCCCCTCCCCTATCCCTTCATCTCCCCCCTCCCCTATCCCTTCATCTCCCCCCTCCCCTATCCCTTCATCTCCCCCCTCCCCTATCCCTTCATCTCCCCCCTCCCCTATCCCTTCATCTCCCCCCTCCCCTATCCCTTCATCTCCCCCCTCCCCTATCCCTTCATCTCCCCCTCCCCTATCCCTTCATCTCCCCCTCCCCTATCCCTTCATCTCCCCCTCCCCTATCCCTTCATCTCCCCCTCCCCTATCCCTTCATCTCCCCCTCCCCTATCCCTTCATCTCCCCCTCCCCTATCCCTTCATCTCCCCCTCCCCTATCCCTTCATCTCCCCCTCCCCTATCCCTTCATCTCCCCCTCCCCTATCCCTTCATCTCCCCCTCCCCTATCCCTTCATCTCCCCCTCCCCTATCCCTTCATCTCCCATCCCGTTCCCCTATCCCTTCATCTCCCATCCCGTTCCCCTATCCCTTCATCTCCCATCCCGTTCCCCTATCCCTTCATCTCCCATCCCGTTCCCCTATCCCTTCATCTCCCATCCCGTTCCCCTATCCCTTCATCTCCCATCCCGTTCCCCTATCCCTTCATCTCCCATCCCGTTCCCTTATCCCTTTATCTCCCATCCCGTTCCCCATCCCTTTATCTCCCATCCCGTTCCCCTATCCCTTCACCTCCCATCCCGTTCCCCTATCCCTTCACCTCCCATCCCGTTCCCCTATCCCTTCACCTCCTATCCCGTTCCCCTATCCCTTCATCTCCCCCTCCCCTATCCCTTCATCTCCCCCTCCCCTATCCCTTCATCTCCCCCTCCCCTATCCCTTCATCTCCCCCTCCCCTATCCCTTCATCTCCCCCCTCCCCTATCCCTTCATCTCCCCCCTCCCCTATCCCTTCATCTCCCCCCTCCCCTATCCCTTCATCTCCCCCCTCCCCTATCCCTTCATCTCCCCCCTCCCCTATCCCTTCATCTCCCCCCTCCCCTATCCCTTCATCTCCCCCCTCCCCTATCCCTTCATCTCCCCCCTCCCCTATCCCTTCATCTCCCCCCTCCCCTATCCCTTCATCTCCCCCCTCCCCTATCCCTTCATCTCCCCCCTCCCCTATCCCTTCATCTCCCCCCTCCCCTATCCCTTCATCTCCCCACCCCCCCATCCCATCCCTTCACAGGAGTAGGATTAGGCCATTAGGCTCTTCGAGCCTGCTCCGCCATTCATTATGATCATGGCTGATCATCCAACTCAGTAACATGTTCCCGCTTTCCCCCCATATCCTTTGATCCCTTTAAACCCAAGAGCTGTATCTAACTCCTTGAAAACATACAATGTTTTGGCCTCAACTGCTTTCTGTGGTAGCGAATTCCACAGGCTCACCACTCTCTGGGTGAAGAAATTTCTCCTCATCTCAGTCCTGAAAGGTTTACCCCGTATCCTTAGATTATGACCCTGGTTCTGGATTCCCCCACCATCGGGAACATCCTTCCTGCATCTACCCTGTCAAGTCCTGTTAGAATTTTATAGGTTTCTATGAGATTCCCCCCTCACTCTTCTGAACTCCAGCGAATATAATCCTAACCAACTCAATCTCTCTTCGTACGTCAGTCCCGCTATCCCAGGAATCAGTCTGGTAAACCTTCGCTGCACTCCCTCTATGGTTCCCCTATCCCTTCATTCCCCCGTTTTCCATCAGCACTCCCATCCAATGTCATCTTCAATCTTGACATAGTTTCTACCTCAATCAGTAGTCCTGAATTTCAATTCTACAACCCCTCTGCCTGATGAGGTTGCTCTAGGTTTTAAATCTTGTATTTAATCGTGTATCTTAGGCCTGACAACTATTGGAAACTGCCTGCTTGTAACTGCACACCACTGAGTGAAGTGCCAGTCATTTTAAGCGAAGGTAGACACAAGGATTTGTTAACACTAATTCATTTAACAACTTCTAAGGTAACAGGAATAACACAATCAGAAGGTTAAATACTGAGAGTTGCAATAATATTTGGTAATATAATTTGCAGAAAGAACTTCCATTAATATAATAACTTGTACATCCTCTGACATTCCAAAGTTTCTCTCAGCAATTAATTAATTTCACATGTAGTCACTCTAGTTTTGTTAACAGGCGTGGTAGCCAGGTTGTGCACAGCAAGCTTCCACCGGCAGCAATCAGATGGAGCAGCAATAAGCTGTTTTAGTGATGTTGAATATTGGCTCCTTGCTCTTCTTTGAATAATGCCACGGGATCTTTTACATACATTTGACAACGTTTTTTTTTCTCTGGATGTGGGTGATACTGTCAAGTCCACATTTATTGGCTGTCATTAGTTGAAAGTTAAGGTGGATGCGCTGTATTGGTGGCTTGGCCACAAAGCCCAGGAAATTATGCAAAACCTTCATAAATCATTGGTTGGGCCTCAGCTGGAGATTTGTGCCCAACTCTGTGCAACACACTTTAGGGAGGATAACAAGGCCTTGGAGAGGGTGTCGAGGAGATTTGCTAGGGTGATACCAGGGATGAAAGACTTCATTTTTATGGAGAGGCTGAGGTTGTTCTCTTTAGAGCAGAAATGGTTCTGGGGAGATTCAGTCGAGGTGTTCAAAAAATATGAAGTATTTTGATAGAGTAAATAAGGAGAAACTGTTTCCACTGGCAGATTGGTCCATGATCAGAGATTGCAAATTTAAGGTAATTGACTAAAGAAGTGGAGGGGAGAGGAGATGAGATATTATTTTATGCAGTGAGATGTTGTGATCTGGAAAGCACTGCCTGAAAAGGTGGAAACAGATTCAATAGTTACTTTCAAGAGGGATGAATATAAGGGGAAAAATTGGAGGGCTATGGGGAGAGAGCTGGGAGTGGGACTAATTGGATAGGTCTTTCTAAGAGCTGGCACAGACACGATGGACACCTTCTGTGCTGTATGATTTAGTAGGTGAAAGTTTCATCCCAGTCTGTGCTGAGTTTGATCGCAGCTGATTTGACAGTAGAGGTGCTTTGATTGCCCTCCGTGTCCCTGGGCTAAGCAGGGGAAAATTGTCTGGGCTTCCTGCTCCCGATCACAATCCAGCAACACCATGTTGGGATGTCAGTCTCAGCTGAGATGTACACCTTGTCAAATAGCCAGCTACCTGATGAGAGTCACTGGCTGCCCTGAAACTATCCCCCAGCAAGTGGGTCAGCATCTTTGAGAAAGGAGAGAATTCTGACATCATAAAAGTTAATGGTGCCATTCATGTCCACCTAGGCAAGATGTCAAACCGGGACTCGTAATGGTCAGAAGAGTGAAAGAAGAAATCCTTAGGAAAGAGCGTGAGCTCGAAATGATCACGGAAAACAAGCAGAAGAGCAAAAAGGAAGAAGAGAAGGAGAGACGTGATACCATGTTACAGATCTCGTTAGGAAGTGAAAACAAGGGCTTTGCGTTGCTTCGGAAGATGGGGTACGAAGAAGGTCATGGTCTTGGCAAAAGTGGTATGTGTCCAGTCATCTTAGATTGTCTTTGACTTGTTCTCTGAGGAGATGTATGTGCTGTCAGCAGCGTTTAATCAAAGCATTTATGTACTTTATTGTGGATGGTAAAATCCTGATTATAGTTATGCTAACCAAAAGTAGTGCAATTTAAACAATGTAGCTTTTGGAGGATTTTGTGCACATTTAAAGCATTCAGATCCAGTACTTATCTCGCATCTACCATGCCAAAGATTGTGATACTAATGGATTATAGGACCTCATTTATAATGTCAGTGTACTGGAAATGTATAGGGGCAACAAGATGCCAAACCATGGAGGGAGAGATCAAGAGGGGTGATTGAAAGCCTGATCAAAAAGCTGGATCTGGAGAAGGTTTTTAAAAGAGGAAACTTCTTTAAATATAAATGCTGCCTTGTGTCAACTATTGCTGTAAGCTGAAGTGCTTAGAATCATACAGAAGACCATCATTTGGCCCATCATTCTTGTGCTGGCTCTTTGAATGAGCTATTCATTTTGTCCCACTCCCCTGCTCTTTCCCCATAGCCCTGCTCATTTTTCCCCTTCAAGTATTTATCCAATTCCCTTTTGAAAGTTACTATTGAATCTGCTTCCCCCGCCCTTTCGGGCAGTGCAATTCAGATCATAATTGGTTCCGTTTAAAAAAAAATCTTCTCATCTCCCCTCTGATTCTTTTGCCAATAACCTTATGTCTGTGTCCTCTGGTTATTGACCACCCTGCCAGTGGAAACAGTTTCTTATTACTCTATCAAAACCCCTTACAATTTTGAACATCAATTAAAGGGAAAAGCAAAAATACTGGAATTCAGAGAGAAAATGCAGCAAACACTCAGCAGGTCAGACAGGAAAGTTCTACACCCTAAACATTAACTCATCTGTTCTCTCCACAGTTGAATGTTTGCAGCATTTTCTGTCTTTATTTCCATTTTTGAAGTCTCTTTCTTTAAAGTCTCATTACATAGAATTGCATAGAACTTTACAGCACAGAAACAGGCCATTCGTCCCAACAGTCCTGTCTTTCTGCTCCAGGTGAGCATCCACCACTTCTACTTCCTCTTATCCTATCAGCATATCTTATTCCTTTCTCATGTTTATCGAGGTTCCCCTTAAAGGCATCTCTGCTATTCACCTCAACCATTTCATATGATAGTGAGTTCCATATTCTAACCACCCTGGGTAATGAAGCAGCTCCTAAATTCTTCATGGGATTTATTTGTGGCTATCTTCTATTTATGGCTCTTAGTTTTGATCTCATCCACAAGTTATGCAATGCATGTGTATGATTTTAAATTATGACGAAGTGACTCAGTTGCAGAGTTCACCTAGTATTGATAAAATCTCAAGTGCAATCTTTGCTTTTGCAGGAAATGGAATTGTTGAACCTATTCCACTACAGATCAAAACGGGTAAGTTAAGCCCAGCTCACCATGATGCTTCTGACATATCTCCATTTTCTTAGTTTAACAGCTCTGGTCCTCAGTCAGTGTTAGTGTGCATTTTAAAAGCAAGATACTCATGCTTGAAACATTCAGTTCCAGTACTTAACCCACATCTACCATGCCATAGATTGTGATGCAGATGTTTTAAAGAGCATCGTTTACAATGTCAGTGAGTTACAGAGCAAGGAAAAGTAGTTGAATTGTTAAGAGTTGGGTGGAGATGGTATTGAGGGTGCAAGAGATGGGTTCCACAGAGGCGATGAGTTTGGTGAGAGCTAAGGGGAGGGAGATTGGACCAGATTATCTATCGGCTGGAGAGAGGAAGCGTCTTTCTCTTCAGGATTGCGTTTGCCGTACTTTTTTGTACAAGGACTCTTTTTCCCCGATGCTTTGTTATCTGTTATGCTTTGAAGCTAGGGAGTTGCTCCCTTCCTGTTTTGCTTTTTGGTTTCCTACGCCAACCAGGTTGCAGTGATGTGGTTGCAGCTCGAGCACACAATTGGAGAAAGAGCAGGCTGCTGTGTAAATGGGCAGGTGCAGAGATGAAGCAGTGAGAGCAGCTCAGAAACAGTGGAACAGGAGACAGCAGTAATGGTGATGGAGCCATACTCTTGGAAGCCAAGGCTGAGCAGTAGTGTGGCCAGATACAGTGATAAACCATGAACAGATTACCCCTTCGAAGTGAGAGCAAGCGTTTACTGCCAGTAGCAGAGTTTGGGATGCAGATCTTGCGGGTACAGCGGAGTGACACTGTGGTAAGGTGGCTCAGTTGATTTTTTTTTTTATGAGTTCATGAGACATGAACATCGCTGGCAAGCCCAGCATTTGTTGCCCTTGAACTGCTGCAGGCCATCTGGTGCAGGTACACCCACAGTGCAGTGCTGCTAGGGAGGGAGTTCCAGAATTTTGACCCAGCAACAGTGAAGGAATGGTGATATAGTTCCAAGTCAGGATGGTGTGTGGCTTGGAGGGGAACTTGTAGGTGGTGGTCTTCCCATGCATCTGCTGCCCTTGTTCTTGTAGGTGGTAGAAGTTGCAGGTTTGGAAGGTGCTGTCTAAGGAGCCTTGATGAGTTGCTGCAGTGCATCTTGTAGATGGTGCACACTGCTGCCACTGTGCATCGGTGGTGAAGGGAGTGAGTGTTGCTGTACCTTCTAGTCTATTTACCCAATCAACTTCAGCCACCTCTCCCCTCGTATCTATGTAATTGGCTTTGTTTAAGTTTAAGATTCTTGTTTAGGATTGGAGTATGTCATTTTCACACTTAATATGGAATTCAATTGGTATTGTGATCACTTTTTCCCAGCAGATCTTTTACTATGCGATTACTAATTAACCCTGTATATTTCCCTTGTCTCGACTTTTATCTTTGGATTCCTAAATCTTCCTTTTACTTGAACCCTCCCTCCACCCCACCTTTTAGTTTAAGGTCAGCGGAGGGTTTTCCCCCGATTCCCATTGACTTCAATTTTGCTAGGGTTCCTTGATGCCACACTCGGTCAAATACTGCCTTGATGTCAAGGGCAGTCGCTCTGACTTCACTTCTGGAATTCAGCTCTTTTGTCCATATTTGGACCAAGGCTGTAATGAGGTCAGGAGCCGAGTGGCCCTGGCAGAACCCAAACTGAGTATTGGTGAGCAGCTTATTGCTGAGTAAGTGCCATTTGATAGCACTGTCGATGACACCTTCCATCATTTGGCTGATGATTGAGAGTAGACTAATGAGGCTGTAATTGTCCAAATTGGATTTGTCCTGCTTTTTGTGGACAGGACAGACATTTTCCACATTGTCTGGTAGATGCCAATGTTGTAGCTGTACTACAACAGCTTGGCTAGAGGCGAGGCTAGTTCTGGAGCATAAATCTTGGCATCTTCCTGCTGGTATTTGAACCATACTGCAGCACTGGGAGGAGAATGAGAACTTGGGCTCATTGTCCTGAAGTAAGACCACAGGGGAGACACATTGATAGTGGGGCAGCTGCAGAACAAAGCCTTTCTGTGCTGTTGGGATGGCTGTACTGTTGGGGCTGATTGTATATTAATTGTAGGCAGGTGGTAGGCATTAACAAGGGATTCACTTGTCACTGCACTTTTTTTTATTCGTTCATGGGATGTGGGCATTGCTGGCAAGGCCAGCATTTATTGCTCATCCCTAATTGCCCTTGAGAAGGTAGTGGTGAACTGCCTTCTTGAACTAAAAGCAAAATACTGCGGATGCTGGAAATCTGAAACAAAAACAAGAAATGCTGGATTCACTCAGCAGGTCTGGCAGCATCTGTGGAAAGAGAAGCAGAGTTAACGTTTCGGGTCAGTGACCCAGTTTCGAAGAAGGGTCACTGACCCGAAACGTTAACTCTGCTTCTCTTTCCACAGATGCTGCCAGACCTGCTGAGTGAATCCAGCATTTCTTGTTTTTGTGCCTTCTTGAACTGTTGCAGTCCTTGGAGTATAGGTACACCCACAGTGCTGTTAGGAAGGGAGTTCCAGGATTTTGACCCAGTGACAGTGAAGGAATGGCGATATAGTTCCAAGTCAGGATGGTGTGCGGCTTGGAGGGGAACTTGCAGGTGGTGGTGTTCCCATGAATCTGCTGACCTTGTCCTTCTAGGTGATGTGGGTCATGGGTTTGGAAGGTGCTGTTGAAGGAGCCTTGGTGACTTGCTGCAGTGTATCTTGTAGATGATACACACTGCTGCCACTGTGTGTCGGTCGTGAAGGGAGTGAATGTAGAAGGTGGTGTTGAGCTTCTTGAGTGTTGTTGGAGCTGCAGCCATCCAGGCAAGTGGAAAGTATTCCATCACACTCCTGACTTGTGCCTTGTAGATCTTGGACAGACACTGGGGAGACAGGAGGTGAGTTACTCACTGCAGAATTCCCAGCCTCTGACCTGATCTTGTCACCACAGTATTAATGTGGCTGATCCAGTTCAGTTTCTGGTCAATGGTAATCCCCAGGATGTTGATAGTGAGGGATTCAGCGATGGTAATGCCATTGAACATGAAGGGGAGATGGAGACTAGTAATAGAGGCCCAGGCTAATACCCTGTGGACACAGGTTCAAATCCCACCACAGCAGTGGTGGAATTTAAATTCAATTAATAGATTTACTTCAAAAGAGGTATAAATACACTCAGACTGCAACTGTGGTGGGTTAGGAGGTCCTTGTTTGTATCCTGTAACAGTAAATAAGTGCTCATAAGTTTGTAAAGATTGGCTCCAGTTATATCCTTCACCAGCTTGCTTTCTGGAATATAATATTAGAGACCTGCTGCAGAGGCCTAATGGAAATCATCCTCTCTCAGTGTCACATTTATCCCTCAGCCTTGAAAACTTTAGCACCCTCAGGTGACTGTGCATTGTTCTCCTCCCCCCCACATTCATACAGGCCTTATTGTGATGTCTGCAGCATTTATTCAGAGTCTTATACATGGTAAAGGGTGCCACGATGCTGCGCAAGAACATAATCAGACAAAATTTGACACCAAGCCACTTAGAGATATTAGGACAGGTGAGGTAGTTTTTTAAAGACCATCTTAAAGGAGGAGAGAAATAGAGGTTTAAGGAGAGAATAATCAAATGTACAGAACAGCATTTTGCAACGCATTCATATAGCACCTTTGACATAAGCAAATATCCCAAGGCACTTTACAGTTAAATGCAAGGAACTAGACAGAGAGTCAGGAAGGGAGAGATAAAAATGCATAACCAAAAACCAAAAAGACAGTTTAGTTTAGTTTAGAGATACAACACTGAAACAGGCCCTTCGGCCCACCGAGTCTGTGCCGACCATCAACCACCCATTTATACTAATCCTACACTAATTCCATATTCCTACCACATCCGCACCTGTCCCTATATTTCCCTACCACCTACCTATACTAGGGGCAATTGCTAATAGCCAATTTATCTATCAACCTGCAAGTCTTTGGCATGTGGGAGGAAACCGGAGCACCCGGAGGAAACCCACGCAGACACAGGGAGAACTTGCAAACTCCACACAGGCAGTACCCAGAATTGAACCCGGGTCGCTGGAGCTGTGAGGCTGCGGTGCTAACCATTGCGCCACTGTGCCGCCCCAGGTTGAGACACTAAGAGTTTTAGCGGGAGCTTCTAGAGAGTCGGACCAAGGCGCATAAAAAAAATCTGTTACCCATGCTTAACATTAAACAAAGGATTACTAACTGTTGAGAAGTGGGGCCTGATTTTAACTCGCTCAAATCCCATTCACTTAAAGACTTAAAACTGAGCCCATGGAATTCATAGAGAAATTAACAGCACTGCTTCATTTCTTTTGTACCGGGGCTAGGGGAAGGAAGCTAATGTTAGTTAAAGCAGGAGATCACCAGGTGTTAGAAGAATAATGAGTATGGATTCTGAATGAAGTGGGGCTCAATTACCCTTGTGTTAAATTCCTCTTGTTTTTGTACTTGAGGAACAAGGAGATGAAACATCATATACTCGAGTAATACACAGCAATGCTGGATCCTGTTTTATAAAGGGCAACAACATTGCTGACAGTCTGTTTGCAGTGTATGTGGTTGACTGGCATGCAGGCTGTTGATCAAGTGATGTTTTATTATTGCAGGACGTGGTGGAATTGGCCATGAGGCAGCCAAAAAAAGGAAAGCTGAGGAAACGACAGAACGACGCAAACGAATGTCACAAGTGAAAAAACAAGCGGAGGAATTTGCCCTTAATCAATATAGGTACAGGGTACAGTTCTGAAGAAGGGTCACTGACCTGAAACATTAACTGCTTTTCTCTCCACAGATGCTGCCAGACCTGCTGAGTATTTCCAGCATTTCTTGTTTTTATTTCAGATTTCCAGCATCCACAGTATTTTGCTTTTATTTTAGGTACAGGGTATGGTTGTCTGAATCATATATATTTAATGAATTATATATATTAAATATTGGAAAGACTGAAGCTATTGTTTTTGGTCCCCGCTCCAAACTCTGTTCTCTAGCTATCCACTCCATTCCTCTCCCTGGCAACAGTCTGGGATTGTCAGTCTGTTCACAACCTTGGTGTCACATTTGATCCCGAGATGAGCTTCCGACCTCATCTTCGTGCCATCACTAAGACTGCCTATTTCTACCTCCATAACACCAACCGACTTCGCCTCTGTCTCAGCTCAAACCTGCTGAAACCCTTATTCATGCCTTTGTTAGCTCTAAACTTGACTATTCTAATACACTCGTGGCTGGTCTCCCACATTCTACTCTCCATAAACTTGAGGTCATCTAAAACTCTGCTGCCTGTGTCTTAACTTGCACCAAGTCCCATTCCCCCATCACCCCTGCACTCACTATCTTACATTGGCTCCTGGTCAATCAATGTCTTCATTTTAAAGTTCTCATCCTTGTTTTCAAAAGTAACAGTGAGTTTATGGCACCCACCATTATTGATGCATAAAAAACCTAGCAACTTGTGATACAGAAGCAATATGCTGAGAGTTGCAAATTGCCAAAAGTTATTGTTACTGCGCAAACAATAGGAGGTCGATATCAACCTCTCCATGAGTTTCAAGAAATTGCTGAATTTATGGCGTAACTACAAATGAATCTCATTGTAGATGGTTTGGGCTGGTATTTCATATCGTAAAGAACTTGTTAATGACCTGATTTATGGTCCTGATATGAAACTCTACCTTAGGAATAATTGAAACTCTGGAGTCTCATTCTGCAGGTAATCTGTTCCTAGAGGGTTTTTTCTTACTACTTTGTGTCTCTTTATCCCTCTCTCTCAATCCAATCTTTCTTTCCCTCTCTTTATTTCTCTTTCTGCATCTAATTTGACTTTAATTTAGCCACTGTCCTTCTCTGTCATTCCTCTGTTTCTTTCTCTAGCCTTGAATGTAATTGGTTAAGGAGATAAATTGTTTGCTCTTGTCACTCACCCAGGTCCCAGATGGCCCGGTGTCCCAGCACACCGTTATCAGCTCACATTTCCAGCACAAAAATAATACAGCCTGAAGGGTGAGGTGGAAAAAAACAAACTCCGGGCACTCACCCTGCTCCAGCAAATTTTGGGCCAATATATTTTCTCATACACAGAACTCCCTCACTACATAACCATTTGCATCTTTGTATGGATTCCAGTCACATCTGGCATGAACTTAATGGGCTAAAGGCTCTCCTTCTGTGCCGTAGATGACTGTATGACTCTATAATGCTCAGGGTTAACTCAACAATTTTGTGTAACAGTCATTATGGTGAGTTTTATTCCCCACACCCCCTTTTATATCTACCAGTTCTTCAAAGAACTGAAGCTAAAGTTCAAGAGCAGAAGAAAATGCAGTGTGAGCAAAGGTCATCTAACCCATCGACCCTGTTACGCCCAGAGACCAAGTCTGATTATTGTATCACGGACTCCCCGTCAATCCTTGGTTTTAGGGACACTGATTCTCTTCGCCGACGCCCCCTTCACTGAAATCATCCTCGTGTAATATTAAAGGTTTGTTGTGTCCACCTAAATGCTAGCAAATGTTGGGACAGTTCCTATCCTTGTTTCAGTTTGAGGTCAGAGGAATGAGCTGACACTCCCCTGATTTCACCACTTGAGCTGAGCCCAGCACTGAAGCAAAATTTGACTGTGTTATAATTTGTGCGAATACAAAATATTCCATAGAGTCCAGATGAAGGAACAGCACCTAATCACGTTCTTAGAAACTCTCATAGCACTTGGTATTTTAAAATAGAGTGCAGTGACTATTGTTACGACCAAGGCAGGAGTGATGCACTGTTAATTCAGTCCCACTACTGCACAGGTCACAGCGTATTAGTAAAGTTTCCCACCTATCGGAGAATAGCCAAATTAAGCACTCTGTTTGTCCCCCAGAGTAAAGCACACCAAACCAAGTTTCTTTGAACAACAACAAAATTAACTATTTATTAATAAACTAAGTCTTAAACAATAATGAGATAACTCTATATGTGAAAGGATTCTTCCTAACCCTCATGCACGCACACATACGTTCAAAGATAAATGGTTAACTGGGGAAAGAGGATGTTTTGGTTTACAGCTGTTTCTTAGGAATAAAAACAACAAAATAAAATGATTGAGTTTATTACTTTCTGATAGGATGTTTACGGTAAGGTGAGGTGTCTGAGTTGAATAGTCAGATGGCACTCAAAGTATCTCCAGACGAGTTTATTGAATAGTCTGTGATTGGTTGACTTTCAACGCAATTTGTCTGCAGCAGGCGTCACACGGGTTTTTCAGCAAATGGTGTAGCAATAGGTCTGCTTGTTTTGAAGTAGCAGTCTAGCAATAGAAGCTTTCTTGATTTTTCAGGATCTCCCAAAACACAACAGGCAACAGGAATCACTCTTGAGGCAGGGATTCTTCAGAGACTGGAGGCAATAGGAATCTACTACCTTTTAAAAATACAGGGCTTCCTCTCTGCAAAGCTGTCTTCCCCCACAGAGTGTAGCAACTATTTTCCAGGGTCTTTTCTCTCTCCAGGGGTCTTTTTCTCTCTCCAGGCAGACCACAGCCACACCTCAAATGTAGGATTTCTTTCCAAGACATGCAAGTCTTCCTTTACAGAGCCAGGTCTTTTCTCTGGTCTGCAAGCAAGTCCCAGCCAGATTTCACTGCTTCCTGCCTGTCCAGCTTACTGGTCTTTCACAATGCAGAAGTGAAACCAAAACTCTAACAATAAGTCATGTGACCTGTCATTTCCCTCTGCTGTTTGGAACAGATGTCTTGCAGTCTGTCCCACTCAGTTCAAACACCAAGTTTCAGCACTCAATGTTCAGAATTCTTAGCTTTAAATAAGAAAAAAACAAAACTCTTATAACACTATTTTATATATATATATAGGCAAACATGGTAACTATATTGCATACTTCAATATCCCACAAGTAATGGGATAAATGAATAGTTGGTCTGTTTGCAATGTTGCTTGAGCAATGAATGTTGGCCAGGACACTGAAAGAATTCCCTTGGTCCTCTTTGACTAGTATCGTGGGACACTGTTGCATTTTAATCTGATCAGACAGGCAGATCCTCAGATTCATGTCTTCCCTTTTCTAAATTCCAGTCCTCCTGTAACCATTGGTGGTTTACTTGTATTTGCATTTTTTCAATTTAAAACAGATAAAATTAAAATATTGGAAAGACCAAAGCCATTGTCTTCAGTCCCTGCCATAAACTCCGTTCCCGAGCCATTGACTCCATCCCTCTCCCTGAGGCTGAACCTGACCACTCACAAACTTGGTGGCTTATTTGACCCTGAGATGAGATTCTGACCCCACATCTGCTTCATCATCAAGACCGCTTACCTCCACCTCCATAACATTGCCCATCTCTGCCCCTGCTTCAGTTCATCTGCTGCTGAAACCTTCATCCATATCTTTGTTAACTCTAGAATCAACTATTCCAATGCTACCTCCTGGCCAAGCTTCCATCTTGCAATCTCCAAAACTCCACTGCCTGTATCCTAACCTACACCTAATTCCATTCACCCATCACCTCTGCACTCTCTGACCTATATTGGCTCCTGGTCGGCAGTGCCTCAACTTCAAAACTCTCATCTTTATTTTCAAATCCCTCTATTACTTTGTCCCTCCCTATCTCTGTAACCTCCTCCATTCCTAGAACCCTCCGAAATCTCTGCATTCCTCCAATTCTGGCCTCTTAAGCATCCCTGATTTTAACTGTTCCGCCATTGGTGGCCGTGACTCAGATGCTAAGCTCTGGAATTCCCTCCCTACACCTCTCTACCTTGCTTTCCTCTTTTAAGTCACTCCTTAAAAACACCTCTTTCACCAAGCTTTTGGTCACCTGTCCTAATATCTCCTTATGTGGCTTGGTTTAAATTTTGTTTGTTAACGCTCCTGTGACATGCCCTTGGGATGTTTGTCTATGTTAAAGGCATTATTTAAATGCGACTTGTTGTTCAACATTGTATTGTTCAGTCTTGGCTGTGCTTATAAAAATCATCCAGTGGTTTCAATTGGCTGTTTTTCCTTCTGACCTTCCAGGCTACATGTCAGACAAAAAAAGGATCAACATCAGATGGAAGGAGATCTAAGGAAGAGTCAGCTCGCCTGTCAACAGCTAGATACACAGAAGGTATCCCAACTAACTTTCTGCTTGATTGGAACATAGAACAAGAGTAGACCATTCAGCCCCTCAGGCCTACTCAGCCATTCAGTTAAATCACGGTTGATCTGTATCTTAATTCCATTTATCCTTCTGAGCTCCATATCCCTTCATAGCCCAAACCAACAAAAATCTATCGATCTCACTCTTGAAAACTCCAGTTGACTTCCAGCATTGCAACCTTTTGGGGGAGAGAGTTCTAGATTTCTGCTTCTCTTTGTGTGGAAAATGTCCTTCCTGATTTTCCTCTGAACGGCCTAGTTCTAATTTTAAAATTATATCCCTCAACCTTGATTCTCCACCGGAAGAAATAGTTTCTCTGTATCTATCCTATTGAACCCTTATAACATAAACACCTCAATCAGATCCTCCCTCAGTCTTGTCTACTGAATGGATTACAATCCAAGTTTATGCAACCTAGTCTTATAATTGAACCCCCTCTCTCCTTGTATCATTCTGATGACTGCGCTGTGTGCCCTCCAAGGCCAATATATCCTGTGTAGTGCCCATAATTGGGGGTGGGGAGGCAGTGGCGTAGTGGTATTGTCAGACACCCAGGATATTGCTCTGGCGACATGGGTTAGAATCCCACCGCGGCAGAAGGTGGAATTTGAATTCGATTAAGAAAACTGGAATTAAAAGCTAGCCTAATGATGGCCATGAAACCATTGTCAATTGTTGTAAAAACCTATCTGGTTCACTAATGTCCTTTAGGGAAGGAAATCTGCTGTCCTTACTTGGTCTGGCCTACATGTGACTCCAGACCCACAGCAATGTGGTTAACTCTTACATGTCCTCTGAAATGGCCTAGCAAGCCACTCAGTTGTATTAAACCACTAAAAAGTTGATCAGAAATGAACAGCACTGTGGGTGTACCTACCCCACATGGACTACAGTGGTTCAAGAAGGTAGAACGAAAACTCCTGATGGGGTCTGGCCAAGACTATTCAACTCAAGCACAACTTCCTTCCCTTTACAGTCCAGCTTCCCTAATCTAAAGGCCAACACATCATTAGCTTTTTCGATTTATTTTTGTACCTGACCACTAGTTTTTAATGATTGGAGTATTTGGACTCCCAAATCTCTTTACAGTTCCTAGTTTCTCAGCATTTAGAAAATACTCCAGTTTATCTTTCTTAGGTCCAAAATGGATAACCTCACACTAGCCCAAATGAAACTCTTTTCTGCCATGGATTTGCCCACTGACATAATCTAAGACATTTAAAATGAGCGCTGATTGACACTAATTCAATCCAGTCCTCAGACCACCAGGATTGAAAATTCGAACCAATAGGAGTCTAAGATTCGGATTTGTTTTTGTTGCCTTTTGAGTGGAGTCACTGTCACTTTCAAGATTGAGTGGGAAAAGCATCAAATGCCATCTTATTCTGGTGATTTATCTTTAAACTCTCCAGCATGGCTCCAGATTGAATTTGAAGAAAAAATAATTTTTTAATACCATTATGATGACTCATCTTTCAGGTGAGACGTTGACCAAGTCCTCCTGCCTTGTCTGCCTGCTTGGGTGGACATAAAAAATCCTACTGCACTATTTTGAAGAAGAGCATGGGAGTGCTTCCTGGTGTCTTGACAATATTGATGTGGTGTACATGGACTTTCGAAAGGGATTTGATACAGTGCCAGACAACAGACTTGTGATCAAAGTTATAGCTCATGGAATAAAAGGGATAGTAGCAACATGAATATGGAATTGCCTGAGTAACGGGAAACAAAGAGTAGTGGTTAATGGATGTTTTTTGGACACCCAGGAGGGTGTGTAGCGGAATTCCCAGGGGTCAGTCTTGGGACCCATGCCTTCCTGATATATATTAATGACCTCGACCTTGGTGTCCAGGGCATGCTTTCAAAATGTGTGGATGATACGAAACTTGGAAGCATTGTGAACTGTGAGGAGGATGGTATAGAACTGCAAAAGGACATAGACAAGTTGCTGGAATGGGCAATGCAGAGAAAAGTGAAGTGATTAATTTTGGTAGGAAGAACATGGAGAGACAATATAAAATAAAGGATACAATTCTAAAGGGGGTGCAAGAGCAGAGGGACCTGGGTGCATGGGTGTATAAGCCATTGAAGGTGGCAGGACAGGTTGAGAGAGCAGTTAATAAAGCATATAACACCCTGGGCTTTATTAATGAGGGCATAGAGTACAAGAGCAAGGAAGTTATGTTGAACATGTATAAGACACTAGTTTGGCCTCAGCTGGAGTATTGCGTCCAGTTTTGGGCGCCGCACTTTAGGAAAGACGTGAGGGCATTGGAGAGAGTACAGAAAAGATTCACGAGAATGGTTCCAGGGATGAGGAACTTGAGTTATGAAGATAGATTGGAGAGGTTAGGACTGTTTCCTTGGAGAAAAGAAGGCTGAGAGGTGATTTGGTAGAGGTATTCAAAATCATGAGGAGTCTGGACAGAGTAGATTGGGAGAAACTGTTCCCACTTGTGAAAGGATCGAGAACGAGATTTAAAGTATTTGGTAAGAGAAGCAATAGTGACATGAGGAAGAACTTTTTCTTGTAGTGAGTGGTTAGGGTCTGGAATACACTGCCTGAGAGTGTAATGGAGGCAGGTTCAATTGAAGCATTCACAAGGGAATTAGACAGTTAAAAGAAAAGGAAGAATGTGCAGTGTTATGGGGAGAAGGTATGGGAATGGAACTGAGTGAATTGCTCTTTCAGAGAACCGGTGCGGACACGATGGGCCGAATGGCTTCCTTCAGCGCTGTCGCAATTCTGTGATTTATCCCTCAACCAATGTCACTAAAAAAAGGATTTATCTGGTCATCATCACATTGCTGTTTATGGAGTCTTGCTGTGCACAACTTTGCTGCAGCCAAGTACGTTACAACAGTGGAAAAGTAACTAGTTGGCTCTAAAAGCTTTGGGACGTCCTTGGGTTGTGAAGGGTGCTACATAAATGTGACCTTTTTAATGCAGCAACCAACCATAGAACCACAGTTTGCCGTACCATTGTGCCAGTGCTGGTTTTTTGCAAAAACAATCCAACACTAATCCTACATACCTGCTCTTCCCATAGCCTTGTCTCTTCATCTGCTTCTTTCTCTCTCTTTTGGCCCGTATCCCTTTTTCTGTACTCAAGTTTCTCATGTTACAGCCTGCCTGATAGTGGGGTCTGCAAGTGTTAGTGCCCAAGGGAAAACACACTGCAGCTCTGGAGACAAGGCTGTAGATTTGATAGAGAACGTTCACTGTTGCCATGAATGTTGGGGATGAAGAATGAAGACCTCAAAAACGTGATAAATCAAACCTCTCCCCACTTCCACCTCCCCCTGCACCGGCTCCCAGACCCAACTGGCCCTTAGAGACCAAGATGTAACAAGCTCCCTGAGCCCTTTGATCTCCTCATTTGCTTCCAGTGCAAGCCTAGTTACACCAAAGAACATGGATATATCAACGCATTCCTCCCACGAACTCTGTGTAACCAAACTATACAATGCTGTCATGATGTAAATTTATGATTATGCAAGGACTTAAATTTGATCAGCTATTAAGTGCTTTACTAAATGTCCTCAATTACTGTCGTGCACAGGGTATAGATGTCCCACAGGAAACATGGTATTGGTTGTCCACTTCCGTTGATGATGAAAAAGAGGAGGAAGAAGATCAGAGTGAATGGGATTATAAAACGTTTCATTCAGTACGACAGTTTTTACTTTCAGTCTTCATTGTAAACTGTATTTATAGATCATGTGCAATAATTGGAACAAGCAGTGCCAAGAAATCACCTTTTCTGGTGAGTTAACTTTGCATATTTAATTTCCGGCAGAGACTTGCATGGTCCAGCCTGGAATGTGGATAAATAAGTTCTTTCTTCATATGTTTGTCCTATGAGTGGATGAGCCATATAAACCTGGAGGTTTCCCAGTTTGAACCCTGAGCTTGTAGGAGTGTTACAGATGTACTCAGTGTTGGCAAGATGCAGAGCAGAAAAGTACACATGATTCTTGCCCCCATGGCCATTTGAGCAGTGCAGAGTGTGTAGCCATTGGGGAGGACATGATGGGGTTCGGCTGTGGTTTCCCCCTCTGCAGTGGATAGGCCACTGGCACTCGCCCTCAAAGCCAATGTTTGCTGTGGTCACTGAGGTGGAACAGGATTCGGTGACAAGATAGTGCCTTCAAGAGAGAAGGAGCTAAACTGGAGAGGGGCAAAAGGTCCTGACAGTCATGTTATATTGCCATCACGCACATTGCTTGGAAAGTTCGGTGTATGAAACTCCTCAGTGCTTTCTTGGAATTACTCAGTTCTAGTTTTATGCCTTTTGTGTTTAAATCCTCATTGTTTGTGAATGATTGAAATTGTTGCTGGACCGGGGCCCACTAATTAATATTGAATTGAGGGTCACCATGTCCAGTAATGATTCGTTAAGAGAGCAACGCTGGCCAAAGTCACACCGAGGCTCATTTCAAACAAGCTGCCAGATCCAATATTCCCTTCAATCTTTCTTTGTTGTGCATGGCCTATTTGTTTTGCTCTGTGGTCCCTTTAAGATTGCTGTGCAGCCATGCATGCTATCATCTTAAGGGGAATTTTGGTTATGTGCAGCCAGTTAGTTGCACTGCATGGTGCATTCCAATTCCTGTGCGGTCGCGCAGCCTAGAGGGAACATTGACCACATCCCTCCTTCACTACCCCCTCCCAAAACAAACACAAATGCTTTCCTCACGTCACTTCATTGAACCCATCCACACTTCAGTTCGTAGCACTCTCAGCTCTGAGACGGAAGGTTGTGGGTTCAAGCCCCACTTCAAGGACTTAAGCACAGAATCCAGGCTGTCAGTCCAGTGCAACACTGAGGGAGTGCTACAGTGTCAAATTGCGCCTTTTGGATGAGATGTTGAACCCAGGCCCCGCCTGCCCTCTGAAGTGAGTGTAAAAGATCCTATGCCGCTATTTCGAGAATGGGCAGGAGAATTCTGCTGGTGACCTGGCCAATATTTATCCCTCAACCAACAACTAAAAACAGATTATCTGGAGCTGATTGTAGGATTTTGCTGTGTGAAACTGGGCTACAGCATACCAGGGGTCCTAATTACAACATTGCATTTCAAAAGTCTTTCACTGGCTGTGAAGTACTGTGGGGCATTCTGAGATCGTGAAAGGTGCTATCTAAATGCAATCACTATTTGCTTTAGTTGTTGCCATCATCACCCTGTGCATTTCACATTGCCTGAGGCTATCAGGTCAAGAATTACTCCCTTCACTTCACTGTGAGGCATAGGAATGCATTGCATAATCAGATCTGGATTAGGGGAAAGCAGTAAGGGAATACAGAGAGTTGCCACATCTGGAGTAGGGGAAAGCAGTGCATAATCATATCTGGAGTAGGGGAAGGCAGTGCATAATCACATCTGGAGTAGGGGAAGGCAGTGCATAATCACATCTGGAGTAGGGGAAGGCAGTGCATAATCACATCTGGAGTAGGAGAAGGCAGTGCATAATCATATCTGGAGTAGGAGAAGGCAGTGCATAATCACATCTGGAGTAGGGAAAGGCAGTACAGGAATGCAGTGAGTTACCACATCTGGAGTTGGGGAAGGCAGTGCATAATCATATCTGGAGTAGGGAAAGGCAGTGCTGGAATGCAGTGAGTTACCACATCTGGAGTTGGGAAAGGCAGTGCATAATCACATCTGGAGTAGGGAAAGGCAGTACAGGAATGCAGTGAGTTACCACATCTGGAGTTGGGGAAGGCAGTGCATAATCATATCTGGAGTAGGAGAAGGCAGTGCATAATCATATCTGGAGTAGGGAAAGGCAGTGCATAATCACATCTGGAGTAGGGAAAGGCAGTACAGGAATGCAGTGAGTTACCACATCTGGAGTTGGGGAAGGCAGTGCACAATCATATCTGAAGTAGGGGAAGGCAGTGCATAATCACATCTGGAGTAGGGAAAGGCAGTACAGGAATGCAGTGAGTTACCACATCTGGAGTTGGGGAAGGCAGTGCATAATCATATCTGGAGTAGGGGAAGGCAGTGCAGGAATGCAGTGAGTTACCACATCTGTAGTTGGGAAAGGCAGTGCATAATCATATCTGAAGTAGGAGAAGGCAGTGCATAATCATCTCTGGAGTAGGAGAAGGCCGTGCATAACCATATCTGGAGTAGGGGAAGGCAGTGCATAATCATATCTGGAGTAGGAGAAGGCAGTGCATAATCATCTCTGGAGTAGGAGAAGGCCGTGCATAACCATATCTGGAGTAGGGGAAGGCAGTGCATAATCATATCTGGAGTAGGAGAAGGCAGTGCATAACCATATCTGGAGTAGGGGAAGGCAGTGCATAATCATCTCTGGAGTAGGAGAAGGCCGTGCATAACCATATCTGGAGTAGGGGAAGGCAGTGCATAATCATATCTGAAGTAGGAGAAGGCAGTGCATAATCATCTCTGGAGTAGGAGAAGGCCGTGCATAACCATATCTGGAGTAGGGGAAGGCAGTGCATAATCATATCTGGAGTAGGAGAAGGCAGTGCATAATCATCTCTGGAGTAGGAGAAGGCCGTGCATAACCATATCTGGAGTAGGGGAAGGCAGTGCATAATCATATCTGGAGTAGGAGAAGGCAGTGCATAACCATATCTGGAGTAGGGGAAGGCAGTGCATAACCATATCTGGAGTAGGGGAAGGCAGTGCATAACCATATCTGGAGTAGGACAAGGCAGTGCATAATCATATCTGGAGTAGGGGAAGGCAGTGCATAACCATATCTGGAGTAGGGGAAGGCAGTGCATAACCATATCTGGAGTAGGACAAGGCAGTGCATAATCATCTCTGGAGCAGGAGAAGGCAGTGCATAATCATATCTGGAGAAGGGGAAGGCAGTGCAGAACCATATCTGGAGTAGGAGAAGGCAGTGCATAATCATATCTGGAGTAGGGGAAGGCAGTGCATAATCATATCTGGAGTAGGGGAAGGCAATGCATAACCATATCTGGAGTAGGAGAAGGCAGTGCAGAACCATATCTGGAGTAGGAGAAGGCAGTGCATAATCATATCTGGAGTAGGGGAAGGCAGTGCATAATCATATCTGGAGTAGGGGAAGGCAATGCATAACCATATCTGGAGTAGGAGAAGGCAGTGCAGAACCATATCTGGAGTAGGACAAGGCAGTGCAGAACCATATCTGGAGTAGGAGAAGGCAGTGCATAACCATATCTGGAGTAGGAGAAGGCAGTGCAGAACCATATCTGGAGTAGGAGAAGGCAGTGCATAATCATATCTGGAGTAGGGGAAGGCAGTGCATAACCATATCTGGAGTAGGAGAAGGCAGTGCATAATCATATCTGGAGTAGGGGAAGGCAGTGCATAACCATATCTGGAGTAGGAGAAGGCAGTGCATAATCATATCTGGAGTAGGGGAAGGCAGTGCATAATCACATCTGGAGTAGGAGAAGGCAGTGCATAACCATATCTGGAGTAGGGGAAGGCAGTGCATAATCACATCTGGAGTAGAAGGCAGTGCATAATCACATCTGGAGTAGGGGAAGGCAGTGCATAATCACATCTGGAGTAGGGAAAGGCAGTGCATAACCATATCTGGAGTAGGGGAAGGCAGTGATTTACCTCATCTGGAGTTGGGGAAGGCAGTGATTTACCTCATCTGGAGTTGGGGAAGGCAGTGCATAATCATATCTGGAGTAGGGGAAGGCAGTGCATAATCACATCTGGAGTAGGAGAAGGCAGTGCATAACCATATCTGGAGTAGGAGAAGGCAGTGATTTACCTCATCTGGAGTTGGGGAAGGCAGTGCATAATCATATCTGGAGTAGGAGAAGGCAGTGCATAATCATATCTGGAGTAGGGGAAGGCAGTGCATAATCATATCTGGAGTAGGGGAAGGCAGTGATTTACCTCATCTGGAGTTGGGGAAGGCAGTGCATAATCATATCTGGAGTAGGAGAAGGCAGTGCATAATCATATCTGGAGTAGGAGAAGGCAGTGCATAATCATATCTGGAGTTGCGGAAGGCAGTGATTTACCTCATCTGGAGTTGGGGAAGGCAGTGCATAATCATAGCTGGAGTAGGGGAAGGCAGTGCATAATCATATCTGGAGTAGGGGAAGGCAGTGCATAATCATATCTGGAGTAGGAGAAGGCAGTGCATAATCATATCTGGAGTAGGGGAAGGCAGTGCATAATCATATCTGGAGTAGGCGAAGGCAGTGCATAATCATATCTGGAGTAGGGGAAGGCAGTGCATAATCATATCTGGAGTAGGGGAAGGCAGTGCATAATCATATCTGGAGTAGGGGAAGGCTGTGCATAATCATATCTGGAGTAGGGGAAGGCAGTGCATACCCATATCTGGAGTAGGGGAAGGCAGTGCATAACCATATCTGGAGTAGGGGAAGGCAGTGATTTACCTCATCTGGAGTAGGGGAAGGCAGTGCATAATCATATCTGGAGTAGGGGAAGGCAGTGCATAATCATATCTGGAGTAGGAGAAGGCAGTGCATAATCATATCTGGAGTAGGAGAAGGCAGTGCATAATCACATCTGGAGTTGGGGAAGGCAGTGCATAATCATAGCTGGAGTAGGGGAAGGCAGTGCATAATCATATCTGGAGTAGGGGAAGGCAGTGCATAATCATATCTGGAGTTGGGGAAGGCAGTGCATAATCATAGCTGGAGTAGGGGAAGGCAGTGCATAATCATATCTGGAGTAGGGGAAGGCAGTGCATAATCATATCTGGAGTAGGAGAAGGCAGTGCATAATCATATCTGGAGTAGGGGAAGGCAGTGCATAATCATATCTGGAGTAGGCGAAGGCAGTGCATAATCATATCTGGAGTAGGGGAAGGCAGTGCATAATCATATCTGGAGTAGGGGAAGGCAGTGATTTACCTCATCTGGAGTTGGGGAAGGCAGTGCATAATCATATTTGGAGTAGGGGAAGGCAGTGCATAATCATATCTGGAGTAGGGGAAGGCAGTGCATAATCATCTCTGGAGTAGGGGAAGGCAGTGCATAATCATATCTGGAGTAGGGGAAGGCAGTGATTTACCTCATCTGGAGTAGGGGAAGGCAGTGCATAATCATATCTGGAGGAGGGGAAGGCAGTGCATAATCATATCTGGAGTAGGGGAAGGCAGTGCATAATCATATCTGGAGTAGGAGAAGGCAGTGCATAATCATATCTGGAGTAGAGGAAGGCAGTGATTTACCTCATCTGGAGTTGGGGAAGGCAGTGCATAACCATATCTGGAGTAGGGGAAGGCAGTGATTTACCTCATCTGGAGTTGGGGAAGGCAGTGCATAATCATATCTGGAGTAGGGGAAGGCAGTGCATAATCATATCTGGAGTAGGGGAAGGCAGTGCATAATCATATCTGGAGTAGGGGAAGGCAGTGCATAATCATATCTGGAGTAGGGGAAGGCAGTGCATAATCATATCTGGAGTAGGGGAAGGCAGTGCATAATCATATCTGGAGTAGGGGAAGGCAGTGCATAATCATATCTGGAGTAGGGGAAGGCAGTGCATAATCATATCTGGAGTAGGAGAAGGCAGTGCATAATCATATCTGGAGTAGGAGAAGGCAGTGCATAATCATATCTGGAGTAGGGGAAGGCAGTGCATAATCATATCTGGAGTTGGGGAAGGCAGTGCATAACCATATCTGGAGTAGGGGAAGGCAGTGATTTACCTCATCTGGAGTTGGGGAAGGCAGTGCATAATCATATCTGGAGTAGGAGAAGGCAGTGCATAATCATATCTGGAGTAGGAGAAGGCAGTGCATAATCATATCTGGAGTAGGGGAAGGCAGTGCATAATCATATCTGGAGTAGGGGAAGGCAGTGCATAACCATATCTGGAGTAGGGGAAGGCAGTGATTTACCTCATCTGGAGTTGGGGAAGGCAGTGCATAATCATATCTGGAGTAGGAGAAGGCAGTGCATAATCATATCTGGAGTAGGAGAAGGCAGTGCATAATCACATCTGGAGTAGGGGAAGGCAGTGATGTTCCTCATCTGGAGTTGGGGAAGGCAGTGCATAATCATATCTGGAGTAGGGGAAGGCAGTGCATAATCATATCTGGAGTAGGGGAAGGCAGTGCATAATCATCTCTGGAGTAGGGGAAGGCAGTGCATAATCATATCTGGAGTAGGAGAAGGCAGTGCATAACCATATCTGGAGTAGGGGAAGGCAGTGCATAATCATATCTGGAGTAGGGGAAGGCAGTGCATAATCATATCTGGAGTAGGAGAAGGCAGTGCATAACCATATCTGGAGTAGGGGAAGGCAGTGATTTACCTCATCTGGAGTTGGGGAAGGCAGTGCATAATCATATCTGGAGTCGGGGAAGGCAGTGCATAATCATATCTGGAGTAGGGGAAGGCAATGCATAACCATATCTGGAGTAGGAGAAGGCAGTGCATAACCATATCTGGAGTAGGAGAAGGCAGTGCATAATCATATCTGGAGTAGGGGAAGGCAGTGCATAATCATATCTGGAGTAGGGGAAGGCAGTGCATAATCATATCTGGAGTAGGGGAAGCCAGTGCATAATCACATCTGGAGTAGGAGAAGGCAGTGCATAACCATATCTGGAGTAGGGGAAGGCAGTGCATAATCATATCTGGAGTAGGGGAAGGCAGTGCATAATCATATCTGGAGTAGGCGAAGGCAGTGCATAATCATATCTGGAGTAGGGGAAGGCAGTGCATAATCATATCTGGAGTAGGGGAAGGCAGTGCATAATCATATCTGGAGTAGGGGAAGGCTGTGCATAATCATATCTGGAGTAGGGGAAGGCAGTGCATAACCATATCTGGAGTAGGGGAAGGCAGTGCATAACCATATCTGGAGTAGGGGAAGGCAGTGATTTACCTCATCTGGAGTAGGGGAAGGCAGTGCATAATCATATCTGGAGTAGGGGAAGGCAGTGCATAATCATATCTGGAGTAGGAGAAGGCAGTGCATAATCATATCTGGAGTAGGAGAAGGCAGTGCATAATCACATCTGGAGTTGGGGAAGGCAGTGCATAATCATAGCTGGAGTAGGGGAAGGCAGTGCATAATCATATCTGGAGTAGGGGAAGGCAGTGCATAATCATATCTGGAGTTGGGGAAGGCAGTGCATAATCATAGCTGGAGTAGGGGAAGGCAGTGCATAATCATATCTGGAGTAGGAGAAGGCAGTGCATAATCATATCTGGAGTAGGGGAAGGCAGTGCATAATCATATCTGGAGTAGGCGAAGGCAGTGCATAATCATATCTGGAGTAGGGGAAGGCAGTGCATAATCATATCTGGAGTAGGGGAAGGCAGTGATTTACCTCATCTGGAGTTGGGGAAGGCAGTGCATAATCATATTTGGAGTAGGGGAAGGCAGTGCATAATCATATCTGGAGTAGGGGAAGGCAGTGCATAATCATCTCTGGAGTAGGGGAAGGCAGTGCATAATCATATCTGGAGTAGGGGAAGGCAGTGATTTACCTCATCTGGAGTAGGGGAAGGCAGTGCATAATCATATCTGGAGGAGGGGAAGGCAGTGCATAATCATATCTGGAGTAGGGGAAGGCAGTGCATAATCATATCTGGAGTAGGAGAAGGCAGTGCATAATCATATCTGGAGTAGAGGAAGGCAGTGATTTACCTCATCTGGAGTTGGGGAAGGCAGTGCATAACCATATCTGGAGTAGGGGAAGGCAGTGATTTACCTCATCTGGAGTTGGGGAAGGCAGTGCATAATCATATCTGGAGTAGGAGAAGGCAGTGCATAATCATATCTGGAGTAGGAGAAGGCAGTGCATAATCATATCTGGAGTAGGGGAAGGCAGTGCATAATCATATCTGGAGTAGGGGAAGGCAGTGCATAACCATATCTGGAGTAGGGGAAGGCAGTGATTTACCTCATCTGGAGTTGGGGAAGGCAGTGCATAATCATATCTGGAGTAGGAGAAGGCAGTGCATAATCATATCTGGAGTAGGAGAAGGCAGTGCATAATCATATCTGGAGTAGGGGAAGGCAGTGCATAATCATCTCTGGAGTAGGGGAAGGCAGTGCATAATCATATCTGGAGTAGGAGAAGGCAGTGCATAACCATATCTGGAGTAGGAGAAGGCAGTGCATAACCATATCTGGAGTAGGGGAAGGCAGTGATGTTCCTCATCTGGAGTTGGGGAAGGCAGTGCATAATCATATCTGGAGTAGGGGAAGGCAGTGCATAATCATATCTGGAGTAGGGGAAGGCAGTGCATAATCATATCTGGAGTAGGGGAAGGCAGTGCATAATCATCTCTGGAGTAGGGGAAGGCAGTGCATAATCATATCTGGAGTAGGAGAAGGCAGTGCATAACCATATCTGGAGTAGGGGAAGGCAGTGCATAATCATATCTGGAGTAGGGGAAGGCAGTGCATAATCATATCTGGAGTAGGAGAAGGCAGTGCATAACCATATCTGGAGTAGGGGAAGGCAGTGATTTACCTCATCTGGAGTTGGGGAAGGCAGTGCATAATCATATCTGGAGTCGGGGAAGGCAGTGCATAATCATATCTGGAGTAGGGGAAGGCAATGCATAACCATATCTGGAGTAGGAGAAGGCAGTGCATAACCATATCTGGAGTAGGAGAAGGCAGTGCATAATCATATCTGGAGTAGGGGAAGGCAGTGCATAATCATATCTGGAGTAGGGGAAGGCAGTGCATAATCATATCTGGAGTAGGGGAAGCCAGTGCATAATCACATCTGGAGTAGGAGAAGGCAGTGCATAACCATATCTGGAGTAGGGGAAGGCAGTGCATAATCATATCTGGAGTAGGGGAAGGCAGTGCATAATCACATCTGGAGTAGAAGGCAGTGCATAATCACATCTGGAGTAGGGGAAGGCAGTGATTTACCTCATCTGGAGTTGGGGAAGGCAGTGATTTACCTCATCTGGAGTTGGGGAAGGCAGTGCATAATCATATCTGGAGTAGGGGAAGGCAGTGCATAATCATATCTGGAGTAGGAGAAGGCAGTGCATAATCATATCTGGAGTAGGAGAAGGCAGTGCATAATCATATCTGGAGTAGGGAAAGGCAGTGCATAATCACATCTGGAGTAGGAGAAGGCAGTGCATAACCATATCTGGAGTAGGAGAAGGCAGTGATTTATCTCATCTGGAGTTGGGGAAGGCAGTGCATAATCATATCTGGAGCAGGGGAAGGCAATGCATAATCATATCTGGAGTAGGAGAAGGCAGTGCATAATCATATCTGGAGTAGGAGAAGGCAGTGCATAATCATATCTGGAGTAGGGAAAGGCAGTGCATAACCATATCTGGAGTAGGGGAAGGCAGTGCATAATCATATCTGGAGTAGGGGAAGGCAGTGCATAATCATATCTGGAGTAGGAGAAGGCAGTGCATAATCATATCTGGAGTAGGAGAAGGCAGTGCATAATCACATCTGGAGTAGGGAAAGGCAGTGCATAACCATATCTGGAGTAGGGGAAGGCAGTGATTTACCTCATCTGGAGTTGGGGAAGGCAGTGCATAATCATATCTGGAGTAGGGGAAGGCAGTGCATAATCATATCTGGAGTAGGGGAAGGCAGTGCATAATCACATCTGGAGTAGGAGAAGGCAGTGCATAACCATATCTTGAGTAGGAGAAGGCAGTGATTTACCTCATCTGGAGTTGGGGAAGGCAGTGCATAATCATATCTGGAGTAGGAGAAGGCAGTGCATAATCATATCTGGAGTAGGAGAAGGCAGTGCATAATCATATCTGGAGTAGGGGAAGGCAGTGCATAATCATATCTGGAGTAGGGGAAGGCAGTGATTTACCTCATCTGGAGTTGGGGAAGGCAGTGCATCATCATATCTGGAGTAGGAGAAGGCAGTGCATAATCATATCTGGAGTTGCGGAAGGCAGTGATTTGCCTCATCTGGAGTTGCGGAAGGCAGTGCATAATCATAGCTGGAGTAGGGGAAGGCAGTGCATAATCATATCTGGAGTAGGAGAAGGCAGTGCATAATCATATCTGGAGTAGGGGAAGGCAGTGCATAATCATATCTGGAGTAGGGGAAGGCAGTGCATAATCATATCTGGAGTAGGAGAAGGCAGTGCATAATCATATCTGGAGTAGGGGAAGGCAGTGCATAACCATATCTGGAGTAGGAGAAGGCAGTGCATAACCATATCTGGAGTAGGAGAAGGCAGTGCATAATCATATCTGGAGTAGGAGAAGGCAGTGCATAACCATATCTGGAGTAGGAGAAGGCAGTGCATAATCATATCTGGAGTAGGGGAAGGCAGTGCATAATCCTATCTGGAGTAGGGGAAGGCAGTGCATAATCACATCTGGAGTAGGAGAAGGCAGTGCATAACCATATCTGGAGTAGGGGAAGGCAGTGCATAATCATATCTGGAGTAGGGGAAGGCAGTGCATAACCATATCTGGAGTAGGGGAAGGCAGTGCATAACCATATCTGGAGTAGGACAAGGCAGTGCATAATCATCTCTGGAGCAGGAGAAGGCAGTGCATAATCATATCTGGAGAAGGGGAAGGCAGTGCATAACCATATCTGGAGTAGGGGAAGGCAATGCATAATCATATCTGGAGTAGGGGAAGGCAGTGCATAATCATATCTGGAGTAGGGGAAGGCAATGCATAACCATATCTGGAGTAGGAGAAGGCAGTGCAGAACCATATCTGGAGTAGGAGAAGGCAGTGCATAATCATCTCTGGAGCAGGAGAAGGCAGTGCATAATCATATCTGGAGAAGGGGAAGGCAGTGCATAACCATATCTGGAGTAGGGGAAGGCAATGCATAATCATATCTGGAGTAGGGGAAGGCAGTGCATAATCATATCTGGAGTAGGGGAAGGCAGTGCATAATCATATCTGGAGTAGGAGAAGGCAGTGCATAATCATATCTGGAGTAGGGGAAGGCAGTGCATAATCATATCTGGAGTAGGCGAAGGCAGTGCATAATCATATCTGGAGTAGGGGAAGGCAGTGCATAATCATATCTGGAGTAGGGGAAGGCAATGCATAACCATATCTGGAGTAGGAGAAGGCAGTGCAGAACCATATCTGGAGTAGGAGAAGGCAGTGCATAATCATATCTGGAGTAGGGGAAGGCAGTGCATAATCATATCTGGAGTAGGGGAAGGCAGTGCATAACCATATCTGGAGTTGGAGAAGGCAGTGCATAATCATATCTGGAGTAGGGGAAGGCAGTGCATAATCACATCTGGAGTAGGAGAAGGCAGTGCATAACCATATCTGGAGTAGGGGAAGGCAGTGCATAATCACATCTGGAGTAGAAGGCAGTGCATAATCACATCTGGAGTAGGGGAAGGCAGTGCATAATCACATCTGGAGTAGGGAAAGGCAGTGCATAACCATATCTGGAGTAGGGGAAGGCAGTGATTTACCTCATCTGGAGTTGGGGAAGGCAGTGATTTACCTCATCTGGAGTTGGGGAAGGCAGTGCATAATCATATCTGGAGTAGGGGAAGGCAGTGCATAATCACATCTGGAGTAGGAGAAGGCAGTGCATAACCATATCTGGAGTAGGAGAAGGCAGTGATTTACCTCATCTGGAGTTGGGGAAGGCAGTGCATAATCATATCTGGAGTAGGAGAAGGCAGTGCATAATATCTGGAGTAGGGAAAGGCAGTGCATAATCATATCTGGAGTAGGGGAAGGCAGTGCATAACCATATCTGGAGTAGGGGAAGGCAGTGCATAATCATATCTGGAGTAGGAGAAGGCAGTGCATAATCATATCTGGAGTAGGAGAAGGCAGTGCATAATCACATCTGGAGTAGGGAAAGGCAGTGCATAACCATATCTGGAGTAGGGGAAGGCAGTGATTTACCTCATCTGGAGTTGGGGAAGGCAGTGCATAATCATTTCTGGAGTAGGGGAAGGCAGTGCATAATCATATCTGGAGTAGGGGAAGGCAGTGCATAATCACATCTGGAGTAGGAGAAGGCAGTGCATAACCATATCTTGAGTAGGAGAAGGCAGTGATTTACCTCATCTGGAGTTGGGGAAGGCAGTGCATAATCATATCTGGAGTAGGAGAAGGCAGTGCATAATCATATCTGGAGTAGGGGAAGGCAGTGATTTACCTCATCTGGAGTTGGGGAAGGCAGTGCATAATCATATCTGGAGTAGGAGAAGGCAGTGCATAATCATATCTGGAGTAGGAGAAGGCAGTGCATAATCATATCTGGAGTTGCGGAAGGCAGTGATTTACCTCATCTGGAGTTGGGGAAGGCAGTGCATAATCATAGCTGGAGTAGGGGAAGGCAGTGCATAATCATATCTGGAGTAGGGGAAGGCAGTGCATAATCATATCTGGAGTAGGGGAAGGCAGTGCATAATCATATCTGGAGTAGGGGAAGGCAGTGCATAATCATATCTGGAGTAGGGGAAGGCTGTGCATAATCATATCTGGAGTAGGGGAAGGCAGTGCATAACCATATCTGGAGTAGGGGAAGGCAGTGATTTACCTCATCTGGAGTTGGGGAAGGCAGTGCATAATCATATCTGGAGTAGGAGAAGGCAGTGCATAATCATATTTGGAGTAGGAGAAGGCAGTGCATAATCATATTTGGAGTAGGGGAAGGCAGTGCATAATCATATCTGGAGTAGGGGAAGGCAGTGCATAATCATCTCTGGAGTAGGGGAAGGCAGTGCATAATCATATCTGGAGAAGGGGAAGGCAGTGCATAATCATATTTGGAGTAGGAGAAGGCAGTGCATAATCATATTTGGAGTAGGGGAAGGCAGTGCATAATCATATCTGGAGTAGGGGAAGGCAGTGCATAATCATCTCTGGAGTAGGGGAAGGCAGTGCATAATCATATCTGGAGAAGGGGAAGGCAGTGCATAATCATCTCTGGAGTAGGGGAAGGCAGTGATTTACCTCATCTGGAGTAGGGGAAGGCAGTGCATAATCATATCTGGAGGAGGGGAAGGCAGTGCATAATCATATCTGGAGTAGGGGAAGGCAGTGCATAATCATATCTGGAGTAGGAGAAGGCAGTGCATAATCATATCTGGAGTAGAGGAAGGCAGTGATTTACCTCATCTGGAGTTGGGGAAGGCAGTGCATAACCATATCTGGAGTAGGGGAAGGCAGTGCATAATCATATCTGGAGTAGGGGAAGGCAGTGATTTACCTCATCTGGAGTTGGGGAAGGCAGTGCATAATCATATCTGGAGTCGGGGAAGGCAGTGCATAATCATATCTGGAGTAGGGAAAGGCAGTGCATAATCATATCTGGAGTAGGGGAAGGCAGTGCATAATCATATCTGGAGTATGAGAAGGCAGTGCATAATCATATCTGGAGTAGGGGAAGGCAGTGATTTACCTCATCTGGAGTTGGGGAAGGCAGTGCATAATCATATCTGGAGTCGGGGAAGGCAGTGCATAATCATATCTGGAGTAGGGAAAGGCAGTGCATAATCATATCTGGAGTAGGGGAAGGCAGTGCATAACCATATCTGGAGTAGGAGAAGGCAGTGCATAATCATATCTGGAGTATGAGAAGGCAGTGCATAACCATATCTGGAGTTGGGGAAGGCAGTGATTTACCTCATCTGGAGTTGGGGAAGGCAGTGCATAATCATATCTGGAGTCGGGGAAGGCAGTGCATAATCATATCTGGAGTAGGGAAAGGCAGTGCATAATCATATCTGGAGTAGGGGAAGGCAGTGCATAACCATATCTGGAGTAGGGGAAGGCAGTGCATAATCATATCTGGAGTAGGAGAAGGCAGTGCATAATCATATCTGGAGTAGGAGAAGGCAGTGCATAATCACATCTGGAGTAGGGAAAGGCAGTGCATAACCATATCTGGAGTAGGGGAAGGCAGTGATTTACCTCATCTGGAGTTGGGGAAGGCAGTGCATAATCATATCTGGAGTAGGGGAAGGCAGTGCATAATCATATCTGGAGTAGGGGAAGGCAGTGCATAATCACATCTGGAGTAGGAGAAGGCAGTGCATAACCATATCTTGAGTAGGAGAAGGCAGTGATTTACCTCATCTGGAGTTGGGGAAGGCAGTGCATAATCATATCTGGAGTAGGAGAAGGCAGTGCATAATCATATCTGGAGTAGGAGAAGGCAGTGCATAATCACATCTGGAGTAGGAGAAGGCAGTGCATAATCATATCTGGAGTTGCGGAAGGCAGTGATTTACCTCATCTGGAGTTGGGGAAGGCAGTGCATAATCATAGCTGGAGTAGGGGAAGGCAGTGCATAATCATATCTGGAGTAGGGGAAGGCAGTGCATAATCACATCTGGAGTAGAAGGCAGTGCATAATCACATCTGGAGTAGGGGAAGGCAGTGCATAATCACATCTGGAGTAGGGAAAGGCAGTGCATAACCATATCTGGAGTAGGGGAAGGCAGTGATTTACCTCATCTGGAGTTGGGGAAGGCAGTGATTTACCTCATCTGGAGTTGGGGAAGGCAGTGCATAATCATATCTGGAGTAGGAGAAGGCAGTGATTTACCTCATCTGGAGTTGGGGAAGGCAGTGCATAATCATATCTGGAGTAGGAGAAGGCAGTGCATAATATCTGGAGTAGGGAAAGGCAGTGCATAATCATATCTGGAGTAGGGGAAGGCAGTGCATAACCATATCTGGAGTAGGGGAAGGCAGTGCATAATCATATCTGGAGTAGGAGAAGGCAGTGCATAATCATATCTGGAGTAGGAGAAGGCAGTGCATAATCACATCTGGAGTAGGGAAAGGCAGTGCATAACCATATCTGGAGTAGGGGAAGGCAGTGATTTACCTCATCTGGAGTTGGGGAAGGCAGTGCATAATCATATCTGGAGTAGGGGAAGGCAGTGCATAATCATATCTGGAGTAGGGGAAGGCAGTGCATAATCACATCTGGAGTAGGAGAAGGCAGTGCATAACCATATCTTGAGTAGGAGAAGGCAGTGATTTACCTCATCTGGAGTTGGGGAAGGCAGTGCATAATCATATCTGGAGTAGGGGAAGGCAGTGCATAATCATATCTGGAGTAGGGGAAGGCAGTGCATAATCATATCTGGAGTAGGGGAAGGCAGTGCATAATCATATCTGGAGTAGGGGAAGGCAGTGATTTACCTCATCTGGAGTTGGGGAAGGCAGTGCATAATCATATCTGGAGTAGGAGAAGGCAGTGATTTACCTCATCTGGAGTTGGGGAAGGCAGTGCATAATCATATCTGGAGTAGGGGAAGGCAGTGCATAATCATATCTGGAGTAGGGGAAGGCAGTGCATAATCACATCTGGAGTAGGAGAAGGCAGTGCATAACCATATCTTGAGTAGGAGAAGGCAGTGATTTACCTCATCTGGAGTTGGGGAAGGCAGTGCATAATCATATCTGGAGTAGGGGAAGGCAGTGCATAATCATATCTGGAGTAGGGGAAGGCAGTGCATAATCATATCTGGAGTAGGGGAAGGCAGTGCATAATCATATCTGGAGTAGGGGAAGGCAGTGATTTACCTCATCTGGAGTTGGGGAAGGCAGTGCATAATCATATCTGGAGTAGGAGAAGGCAGTGCATAATCATATCTGGAGTAGGAGAAGGCAGTGCATAATCATATCTGGAGTTGCGGAAGGCAGTGATTTACCTCATCTGGAGTTGGGGAAGGCAGTGCATAATCATAGCTGGAGTAGGGGAAGGCAGTGCATAATCATATCTGGAGTAGGGGAAGGTAGTGCATAATCATATCTGGAGTAGGGGAAGGCAGTGCATAATCATATCTGGAGTAGGAGAAGGCAGTGCATAATCATATCTGGAGTAGGGGAAGGCAGTGCATAATCATATCTGGAGTAGGCGAAGGCAGTGCATAATCATATCTGGAGTAGGGGAAGGCAGTGCATAATCATATCTGGAGTAGGGGAAGGCAGTGCATAATCATATCTGGAGTAGGGGAAGGCAGTGATTTACCTCATCTGGAGTTGGGGAAGGCAGTGCATAATCATATCTGGAGTAGGAGAAGGCAGTGCATAATCATATCTGGAGTAGGAGAAGGCAGTGCATAATCATATCTGGAGTTGCGGAAGGCAGTGATTTACCTCATCTGGAGTTGGGGAAGGCAGTGCATAATCATAGCTGGAGTAGGGGAAGGCAGTGCATAATCATATCTGGAGTAGGGGAAGGTAGTGCATAATCATATCTGGAGTAGGGGAAGGCAGTGCATAATCATATCTGGAGTAGGAGAAGGCAGTGCATAATCATATCTGGAGTAGGGGAAGGCAGTGCATAATCATATCTGGAGTAGGCGAAGGCAGTGCATAATCATATCTGGAGTAGGGGAAGGCAGTGCATAATCATATCTGGAGTAGGGGAAGGCAGTGCATAATATCTGGAGTAGGGGAAGGCAGTGCATAATCATATCTGGAGTAGGGGAAGGCAGTGCATAACCATATCTGGAGTAGGAGAAGGCAGTGCATAATCATATCTGGAGTAGGGGAAGGCAGTGCATAATCATCTCTGGAGTAGGGGAAGGCAGTGCATAATCATATCTGGAGTAGGAGAAGGCAGTGCATAACCATATCTGGAGTAGGGGAAGGCAGTGATTTACCTCATCTGGAGTTGGGGAAGGCAGTGCATAATCATATTTGGAGTAGGGGAAGGCAGTGCATAATCATATCTGGAGTAGGGGAAGGCAGTGCATAATCATCTCTGGAGTAGGGGAAGGCAGTGCATAATCATATCTGGAGAAGGGGAAGGCAGTGCATAATCATCTCTGGAGTAGGGGAAGGCAGTGCATAATCATATCTGGAGTAGGGGAAGGCAGTGCATAATCATCTCTGGAGTAGGGGAAGGCAGTGCATAATCATCTCTGGAGTAGGAGAAGGCAGTGCATAATCATATCTGGAGTAGAGGAAGGCAGTGATTTACCTCATCTGGAGTTGGGGAAGGCAGTGCATAACCATATCTGGAGTAGGGGAAGGCAGTGATTTACCTCATCTGGAGTTGGGGAAGGCAGTGCATAATCATATCTGGAGTAGGAGAAGGCAGTGCATAATCATATCTGGAGTAGGAGAAGGCAGTGCATAATCATATCTGGAGTAGGGGAAGGCAGTGCATAATCATATCTGGAGTAGGGGAAGGCAGTGCATAATCATATCTGGAGTAGGGGAAGGCTGTGCATAATCATATCTGGAGTAGGGGAAGGCAGTGCATAACCATATCTGGAGTAGGGGAAGGCAGTGCATAATCATATCTGGAGTAGGGGAAGGCAGTGCATAATCATATCTGGAGTAGGAGAAGGCAGTGCATAATCATATCTGGAGTAGGGGAAGGCAGTGCATAATCATATCTGGAGTAGGGGAAGGCAGTGCATAACCATATCTGGAGTAGGGGAAGGCAGTGCATAATCATATCTGGAGTAGGGGAAGGCAGTGCATAATCATATCTGGAGTAGGAGAAGGCAGTGCATAATCATATCTGGAGTAGGGGAAGGCAGTGCATAATCATATCTGGAGTAGGCGAAGGCAGTGCATAATCATATCTGGAGTAGGGGAAGGCAGTGCATAATCATAGCTGGAGTAGGGGAAGGCAGTGCATAATCATATCTGGAGTAGGGGAAGGCAGTGCATAATCATATCTGGAGTAGGGGAAGGCAGTGCATAATCATATCTGGAGTAGGAGAAGGCAGTGCATAATCATATCTGGAGTAGGCGAAGGCAGTGCATAATCATATCTGGAGTAGGGGAAGGCAGTGCATAATCATATCTGGAGTAGGGGAAGGCAGTGCATAATCATATCTGGAGTAGGGGAAGGCTGTGCATAATCATATCTGGAGTAGGGGAAGGCAGTGCATAATCATATCTGGAGTAGGGGAAGGCAGTGATTTACCTCATCTGGAGTTGGGGAAGGCAGTGCATAATCATATCTGGAGTAGGAGAAGGCAGTGCATAATCATATCTGGAGTAGGAGAAGGCAGTGCATAATCATATCTGGAGTAGGGGAAGGCAGTGCATAATCATCTCTGGAGTAGGGGAAGGCAGTGCATAATCATATCTGGAGTAGGAGAAGGCAGTGCATAACCATATCTGGAGTAGGGGAAGGCAGTGATTTACCTCATCTGGAGTTGGGGAAGCCAGTGCATAATCATATTTGGAGTAGGGGAAGGCAGTGCATAATCATATCTGGAGTAGGGGAAGGCAGTGCATAATCATCTCTGGAGTAGGGGAAGGCAGTGCATAATCATATCTGGAGAAGGGGAAGGCAGTGCATAATCATCTCTGGAGTAGGGGAAGGCAGTGATTTACCTCATCTGGAGTAGGGGAAGGCAGTGCATAATCATCTCTGGAGTAGGGGAAGGCAGTGCATAATCATCTCTGGAGTAGGGGAAGGCAGTGATTTACCTCATCTGGAGTAGGGGAAGGCAGTGCATAATCATATCTGGAGGAGGGGAAGGCAGTGATTTACCTCATCTGGAGTAGGGGAAGGCAGTGCATAATCATCTCTGGAGTAGGGGAAGGCAGTGCATAATCATCTCTGGAGTAGGGGAAGGCAGTGATTTACCTCATCTGGAGTAGGGGAAGGCAGTGCATAATCATATCTGGAGGAGGGGAAGGCAGTGCATAATCATATCTGGAGTAGGAGAAGGCAGTGCATAATCATATCTGGAGTAGAGGAAGGCAGTGATTTACCTCATCTGGAGTTGGGGAAGGCAGTGCATAATCATATCTGGAGTAGGGGAAGGCAGTGCATAATCATATCTGGAGTAGGGGAAGGCAGTGCATAATCATATCTGGAGTAGGGGAAGGCAGTGCATAATCATATCTGGAGTAGGAGAAGGCAGTGCATAATCATATCTGGAGTAGAGGAAGGCAGTGATTTACCTCATCTGGAGTTGGGGAAGGCAGTGCATAATCATATCTGGAGTAGGGGAAGGCAGTGCATAATCATATCTGGAGTAGGGGAAGGCAGTGCATAATCATATCTGGAGTAGGGGAAGGCAGTGCATAATCATATCTGGAGTAGGGGAAGGCAGTGCATAATCATATCTGGAGAAGGGGAAGGCAGTGCATAATCATATCTGGAGTAGGGGAAGGCAGTGCATAATCATATCTGGAGTAGGAGAAGGCAGTGCATAATCGTATCTGGAGTAGGGGAAGGCAGTGCATAATCATATCTGGAGTAGGAGAAGGCAGTGCATAATCATATCTGGAGTAGGGGAAGGCAGTGCATAATCATATCTGGAGTAGGGGAAGGCAGTGATTTACCTCATCTGGAGTTGGGGAAGGCAGTGCATAATCATATCTGGAGTAGGAGAAGGCAGTGCATAATCATATCTGGAGTAGGGGAAGGCAGTGATTTACCTCATCTGGAGTTGGGGAAGGCAGTGCATAATCATATCTGGAGTAGGGGAAGGCAGTGATTTACCTCATCTGGAGTTGGGGAAGGCAGTGCATAATCATATCTGGAGTAGGAGAAGGCAGTGCATAATCATATCTGGAGTAGGAGAAGGCAGTGCATAATCATATCTGGAGTAGGGGAAGGCAGTGCATAATCATATCTGGAGTAGGAGAAGGCAGTGCATAATCATATCTGGAGTAGGAGAAGGCAGTGCATAATCATATCTGGAGTAGGGGAAGGCAGTGCATAATCATCTCTGGAGTAGGAGAAGGCAGTGCATAACCATATCTGGAGTAGGAGAAGGCAGTGCATAACCATATCTGGAGTAGGGGAAGGCAGTGCATAATCATATCTGGAGTAGGAGAAGGCAGTGCATAACCATATCTGGAGTAGGGGAAGGCAGTGCATAATCATCTCTGGAGTAGGGGAAGGCAGTGCATAATCATATCTGGAGTAGGAGAAGGCAGTGCATAACCATATCTGGAGTAGGGGAAGGCAGTGCATAACCATATCTGGAGTAGGGGAAGGCAGTGCATAATCATATCTGGAGTAGGGGAAGGCAGTGCATAATCATATCTGGAGTAGGGGAAGGCAGTGCATAATCATATCTGGAGTAGGAGAAGGCAGTGCATAACCATATCTGGAGTAGGGGAAGGCAGTGATTTACCTCATCTGGAGTTGGGGAAGGCAGTGCATAATCATATCTGGAGTCGGGGAAGGCAGTGCATAATCATATCTGGAGTAGGGGAAGGCAATGCATAACCATATCTGGAGTAGGAGAAGGCAGTGCATAATCATATCTGGAGTAGGGGAAGGCAGTGCATAATCATATCTGGAGTAGGAGAAGGCAGTGCATAACCATATCTGGAGTAGGGGAAGGCAGTGCATAACCATATCTGGAGTAGGGGAAGGCAGTGCATAATCATATCTGGAGTAGGGGAAGGCAGTGCATAATCATATCTGGAGTAGGAGAAGGCAGTGCATAACCATATCTGGAGTAGGGGAAGGCAGTGATTTACCTCATCTGGAGTTGGGGAAGGCAGTGCATAATCATATCTGGAGTCGGGGAAGGCAGTGCATAATCATATCTGGAGTAGGGGAAGGCAATGCATAACCATATCTGGAGTAGGGGAAGGCAGTGCATAACCATATCTGGAGTAGGAGAAGGCAGTGCATAATCATATCTGGAGTAGGGGAAGGCAGTGCATAATCATATCTGGAGTAGGGGAAGGCAGTGCATAATCATATCTGGAGTAGGGGAAGGCAATGCATAACCATATCTGGAGTAGGAGAAGGCAGTGCATAACCATATCTGGAGTAGGAGAAGGCAGTGCATAATCATATCTGGAGTAGGGGAAGGCAGTGCATAATCATATCTGGAGTAGGGGAAGCCAGTGCATAACCATATCTGGAGTAGGGGAAGGCAGTGCATAATCATATCTGGAGTAGGGGAAGGCAGTGCATAATCACATCTGGAGTAGAAGGCAGTGCATAATCACATCTGGAGTAGGGGAAGGCAGTGCATAATCATATCTGGAGTAGGGGAAGGCAGTGCATAATCACATCTGGAGTAGGGGAAGGCAGTGCATAATCATATCTGGAGTAGGAGAAGGCAGTGCATAATCACATCTGGAGTAGGGAAAGGCAGTGCATAACCATATCTGGAGTAGGGGAAGGCAGTGATTTACCTCATCTGGAGTTGGGGAAGGCAGTGATTTACCTCATCTGGAGTTGGGGAAGGCAGTGCATAATCATATCTGGAGTAGGAGAAGGCAGTGCATAATCATATCTGGAGTAGGAGAAGGCAGTGCATAATCATATCTGGAGTAGGGAAAGGCAGTGCATAATCACATCTGGAGTAGGAGAAGGCAGTGCATAACCATATCTGGAGTAGGAGAAGGCAGTGATTTATCTCATCTGGAGTTGGGGAAGGCAGTGCATAATCATATCTGGAGCAGGGGAAGGCAGTGCATAATCATATCTGGAGTAGGAGAAGGCAGTGCATAATCATATCTGGAGTAGGAGAAGGCAGTGCATAATCATATCTGGAGTAGGGGAAGGCAGTGCATAATCATATCTGGAGTAGGAGAAGGCAGTGCATAATCACATCTGGAGTAGGGAAAGGCAGTGCATAACCATATCTGGAGTAGGGGAAGGCAGTGATTTACCTCATCTGGAGTTGGGGAAGGCAGTGCATAATCATATCTGGAGTAGGGGAAGGCAGTGCATAATCATATCTGGAGTAGGGGAAGGCAGTGCATAATCACATCTGGAGTAGGAGAAGGCAGTGCATAACCATATCTTGAGTAGGAGAAGGCAGTGATTTACCTCATCTGGAGTTGGGGAAGGCAGTGCATAATCATATCTGGAGTAGGAGAAGGCAGTGCATAATCATATCTGGAGTAGGAGAAGGCAGTGCATAACCATATCTTGAGTAGGAGAAGGCAGTGATTTACCTCATCTGGAGTTGGGGAAGGCAGTGCATAATCATATCTGGAGTAGGGGAAGGCAGTGCATAATCATATCTGGAGTAGGGGAAGGCAGTGATTTACCTCATCTGGAGTTGGGGAAGGCAGTGCATCATCATATCTGGAGTAGGAGAAGGCAGTGCATAATCATATCTGGAGTAGGAGAAGGCAGTGCATAATCATATCTGGAGTTGCGGAAGGCAGTGATTTACCTCATCTGGAGTTGCGGAAGGCAGTGCATAATCATAGCTGGAGTAGGGGAAGGCAGTGCATAATCATATCTGGAGTAGGGGAAGGCAGTGCATAATCATATCTGGAGTAGGAGAAGGCAGTGCATAATCATATCTGGAGTAGGGGAAGGCAGTGCATAATCATATCTGGAGTAGGGGAAGGCAATGCATAACCATATCTGGAGTAGGAGAAGGCAGTGCATAACCATATCTGGAGTAGGAGAAGGCAGTGCATAATCATATCTGGAGTAGGGGAAGGCAGTGCATAATCATATCTGGAGTAGGGGAAGGCAGTGCATAATCACATCTGGAGTAGGAGAAGGCAGTGCATAACCATATCTGGAGTAGGGGAAGGCAGTGCATAATCATATCTGGAGTAGGGGAAGGCAGTGCATAATCACATCTGGAGTGGAAGGCAGTGCATAATCACATCTGGAGTAGGGGAAGGCAGTGCATAATCATATCTGGAGTAGGGGAAGGCAGTGCATAATCACATCTGGAGTAGGAGAAGGCAGTGCATAATCACATCTGGAGTAGGGAAAGGCAGTGCATAACCATATCTGGAGTAGGGGAAGGCAGTGATTTACCTCATCTGGAGTTGGGGAAGGCAGTGATTTACCTCATCTGGAGTTGGGGAAGGCAGTGCATAATCATATCTGGAGTAGGGGAAGGCAGTGCATAATCATATCTGGAGTAGGAGAAGGCAGTGCATAATCATATCTGGAGCAGGAGAAGGCAGTGCATAATCATATCTGGAGTAGGGAAAGGCAGTGCATAATCACATCTGGAGTAGGAGAAGGCAGTGCATAACCATATCTGGAGTAGGAGAAGGCAGTGATTTATCTCATCTGGAGTTGGGGAAGGCAGTGCATAATCATATCTGGAGCAGGGGAAGGCAGTGCATAATCATATCTGGAGTAGGAGAAGGCAGTGCATAATCATATCTGGAGTAGGAGAAGGCAGTGCATAATCATATCTGGAGTAGGGAAAGGCAGTGCATAATCATATCTGGAGTAGGGGAAGGCAGTGCATAATCATATCTGGAGTAGGGAAAGGCAGTGCATAATCATATCTGGAGTAGGAGAAGGCAGTGCATAATCATATCTGGAGTAGGAGAAGGCAGTGCATAATCATATCTGGAGTAGGGAAAGGCAGTGCATAATCATATCTGGAGTAGGGAAAGGCAGTGCATAATCATATCTGGAGTCGGAGAAGGCAGTGCATAACCATATCTGGAGTAGGGGAAGGCAGTGATTTACCTCATCTGGAGTTGGGGAAGGCAGTGCATAATCATATCTGGAGTAGGGGAAGGCAGTGCATAATCATATCTGGAGTAGGGAAAGGCAGTGCATAACCATATCTGGAGTAGGGGAAGGCAGTGATTTACCTCATCTGGAGTTGGGGAAGGCAGTGCATAATCATATCTGGAGTAGGGGAAGGCAGTGCATAATCATATCTGGAGTAGGGGAAGGCAGTGCATAATCACATCTGGAGTAGGAGAAGGCAGTGCATAACCATATCTTGAGTAGGAGAAGGCAGTGATTTACCTCATCTGGAGTTGGGGAAGGCAGTGCATAATCATATCTGGAGTAGGAGAAGGCAGTGCATAATCATATCTGGAGTAGGAGAAGGCAGTGCATAATCATATCTGGAGTAGGGGAAGGCAGTGCATAATCATATCTGGAGTAGGGGAAGGCAGTGATTTACCTCATCTGGAGTTGGGGAAGGCAGTGCATCATCATATCTGGAGTAGGAGAAGGCAGTGCATAATCATATCTGGAGTAGGAGAAGGCAGTGCATAATCATATCTGGAGTTGCGGAAGGCAGTGATTTACCTCATCTGGAGTTGGGGAAGGCAGTGCATAATCATAGCTGGAGTAGGGGAAGGCAGTGCATAATCATATCTGGAGTAGGGGAAGGCAGTGCATAATCATATCTGGAGTCGGAGAAGGCAGTGCATAATCATATCTGGAGTAGGGGAAGGCAGTGCATAATCATATCTGGAGTAGGGGAAGGCAGTGCATAATCATATCTGGAGTTGGGGAAGGCAGTGCATAATCATATCTGGAGTAGGGGAAGGCAGTGCATAATCATATCTGGAGTAGGGGAAGGCAGTGCATAATCATATCTGGAGTAGGGGAAGGCAGTGCATAATCATATCTGGAGTAGGGGAAGGCAGTGCATAATCATATCTGGAGTAGGAGAAGGCAGTGCATAATCATAACTGGAGTAGGGGAAGGCAGTGCATAATCATATCTGGAGTAGGGGAAGGCAGTGCATAATCATATCTGGAGTAGGGGAAGGCAGTGCATAATCATATCTGGAGTTGGGGAAGGCAGTGCATAATCATATCTGGAGTAGGAGAAGGCAGTGCATAATCATATCTGGAGTAGGAGAAGGCAGTGCATAATCATATCTGGAGTAGGGGAAGGCAGTGCATAATCATATCTGGAGTAGGGGAAGGCAGTGCATAATCATATCTGGAGTAGGGGAAGGCAGTGCGTAATCATATCTGGAGTAGGAGAAGGCAGTGCGTAATCATATCTGGAGTAGGAGAAGGCAGTGCGTAATCATATCTGGAGTAGGAGAAGGCAGTGCTTAATCATATCTGGAGTAGGAGAAGGCAGTGCATAATCATATCTGGAGTAGGAGAAGGCAGTGCATAATCATATCTGGAGTAGGAGAAGGCAGTGCATAATCATATCTGGAGTAGGGGAAGGCAGTGCATAATCATCTCTGGAGTAGGGGAAGGCAGTGCATAATCATATCTGGAGTAGGAGAAGGCAGTGCATAACCATATCTGGAGGAGGGGAAGGCAGTGATTTACCTCATCTGGAGTTGGGGAAGGCAGTGCATAATCATATTTGGAGTAGGGGAAGGCAGTGCATAATCATATCTGGAGTAGGAGAAGGCAGTGCATAACCATATCTGGAGGAGGGGAAGGCAGTGATTTACCTCATCTGGAGTTGGGGAAGGCAGTGCATAATCATATTTGGAGTAGGGGAAGGCAGTGCATAATCATATCTGGAGAAGGGGAAGGCAGTGATTTACCTCATCTGGAGTTGGGGAAGGCAGTGCATAATCATCTCTGGAGTAGGGGAAGGCAGTGATTTACCTCATCTGGAGTTGGGGAAGGCAGTGCATAATCATATCTGGAGTAGGGGAAGGCAGTGATTTACCTCATCTGGAGTTGGGGAAGGCAGTGCATAATCATCTCTGGAGTAGGGGAAGGCAGTGATTTACCTCATCTGGAGTTGGGGAAGGCAGTGCATAATCATATCTGGAGTAGGGGAAGGCAGTGCATAATCATATCTGGAGTAGGGGAAGGCAGTGCATAATCATATCTGGAGTAGGAGAAGGCAGTGCATAATCATATCTGGAGTAGGAGAAGGCAGTGCATAATCATATCTGGAGTAGAGGAAGGCAGTGATTTACCTCATCTGGAGTTGGGGAAGGCAGTGCATAATCATATCTGGAGTAGGGGAAGGCAGTGATTTACCTCATCTGGAGTTGGGGAAGGCAGTGCATAATCATATCTGGAGTAGGGGAAGGCAGTGCATAATCATCTGGAGTAGGGGAAGGCAGTGCATAATCACATCTGGAGTAGGGGAAGGCAGTGCATAATCATATCTGGAGTAGGGGAAGGCAGTGCATAATCATATCTGGAGTAGGGGAAGGCAGTGCATAATCATATCTGGAGTAGGGGAAGGCAGTGCATAATCATATCTGGAGTAGGGGAAGGCAGTGCATAATCATATCTGGAGTAGGAGAAGGCAGTGCATAATCGTATCTGGAGTAGGGGAAGGCAGTGCATAATCATATCTGGAGTAGGGGAAGGCAGTGCATAATCATATCTGGAGTAGGGGAAGGCAGTGCATAATCATATCTGGAGTAGGGGAAGGCAGTGCATAATCATATCTGGAGTAGGGGAAGGCAGTGCATAATCATATCTGGAGTAGGGGAAGGCAGTGCATAATCATATCTGGAGTAGGGGAAGGCAGTGCATAATCATATCTGGAGTAGGGGAAGGCAGTGCATAATCATATCTGGAGTAGGGAAAGGCAGTGCATAATCATATCTGGAGTAGGGGAAGGCAGTGCATAATCATATCTGGAGTAGGGGAAGGCAGTGCATAATCATATCTGGAGTAGGGGAAGGCAGTGCATAATCATATCTGGAGTAGGAGAAGGCAGTGCATAATCGTATCTGGAGTAGGGGAAGGCAGTGCATAATCATATCTGGAGTAGGAGAAGGCAGTGCATAATCATCTCTGGAGTAGGGGAAGGCAGTGCATAATCATATCTGGAGTAGGAGAAGGCAGTGCATAACCATATCTGGAGTAGGGGAAGGCAGTGATGTTCCTCATCTGGAGTTGGGGAAGGCAGTGCATAATCATATCTGGAGTAGGGGAAGGCAGTGCATAACCATATCTGGAGTAGGGGAAGGCAGTGATTTACCTCATCTGGAGTTGGGGAAGGCAGTGCATAATCATATCTGGAGTAGGAGAAGGCAGTGCATAATCATCTCTGGAGTAGGGGAAGGCAGTGCATAATCATCTCTGGAGTAGGGGAAGGCAGTGCATAATCATATCTGGAGTAGGAGAAGGCAGTGCATAACCATATCTGGAGTAGGGGAAGGCAGTGATGTTCCTCATCTGGAGTTGGGGAAGGCAGTGCATAATCAAATCTGGAGTAGGGGAAGGCAGTGCATAATCACATCTGGAGTAGGGGAAGGCAGTGCATAATCATATCTGGAGTAGGGGAAGGCAGTGCATAATCATCTCTGGAGTAGGGGAAGGCAGTGCATAATCATCTCTGGAGTAGGGGAAGGCAGTGCATAATCATATCTGGAGTAGGGGAAGGCAGTGCATAATCATATCTGGAGTAGGGGAAGGCAGTGCATAATCATCTCTGGAGTAGGGGAAGGCAGTGCATAATCATATCTGGAGTAGGAGAAGGCAGTGCATAACCATATCTGGAGTAGGGGAAGGCAGTGCATAATCATATCTGGAGTAGGAGAAGGCAGTGATTTACCTCATCTGGAGTTGGGGAAGGCAGTGCATAATCATATCTGGAGTAGGGGAAGGCAGTGCATAATCATATCTGGAGTAGGGGAAGGCAGTGCATAATCATATCTGGAGTTGGGGAAGGCAGTGCATAATCATATCTGGAGTTGGGGAAGGCAGTGCATAATCATATCTGGAGTAGGGGAAGGCAGTGCATAATCATATCTGGAGTAGGGGAAGGCAGTGCATAATCATATCTGGAGTAGGAGAAGGCAGTGCATAATCATATCTGGAGTTGGGGAAGGCAGTGCATAATCATATCTGGAGTAGGGGAAGGCAGTGCATAATCACATCTGGAGTAGGGGAAGGCAGTGCATAATCATATCTGGAGTAGGAGAAGGCAGTGCATAATCATATCTGGAGTAGGAGAAGGCAGTGCAAAATCATATCTGGAGTAGGGGAAGGCAGTGCATAATCATCTCTGGAGTAGGGGAAGGCAGTGCATAATCATATCTGGAGTAGGAGAAGGCAGTGCATAATCATATCTGGAGTAGGAGAAGGCAGTGCATAATCATATCTGGAGTTGGGGAAGGCAGTGCATAATCATATCTGGAGTAGGGGAAGGCAGTGCATAATCACATCTGGAGTAGGGGAAGGCAGTGCATAATCATATCTGGAGTAGGAGAAGGCAGTGCATAATCATATCTGGAGTAGGAGAAGGCAGTGCAAAATCATATCTGGAGTAGGGGAAGGCAGTGCATAACCATATCTGGAGTAGGGGAAGGCAGTGATTTACCTCATCTGGAGTTGGGGAAGGCAGTGCATAATCATATCTGGAGTAGGGGAAGGCAGTGCATAATCATATCTGGAGTAGGGGAAGGCAGTGCATAATCATATCTGGAGTTGGGGAAGGCAGTGCATAATCATATCTGGAGTAGGGGAAGGCAGTGCATAATCATATCTGGAGTGGGGGAAGGCAGTGCATAATCATCTCTGGAGTAGGGGAAGGCAGTGCATAATCATATCTGGAGTGGGGGAAGGCAGTGCATAATCATATCTGGAGTAGGGGAAGGCAGTGCATAATCATATCTGGAGTAGGGGAAGGCAGTGCATAATCATATCTGGAGTAGGGGAAGGCAGTGCATAATCATATCTGGAGTAGGGGAAGGCAGTGCATAATCATCTCTGGAGTAGGGGAAGGCAGTGCATAATCATATCTGGAGTGGGGGAAGGCAGTGCATAATCATATCTGGAGTAGGGGAAGGCAGTGCATAATCATATCTGGAGTAGGGGAAGGCAGTGCATAATCATATCTGGAGTAGGGGAAGGCAGTGCATAATCATATCTGGAGTGGGGGAAGGCAGTGCATAATCATATCTGGAGTAGGGGAAGGCAGTGCATAATCATATCTGGAGTAGGGGAAGGCAGTGCATAATCATATCTGGAGTAGGGGAAGGCAGTGCATAATCATATCTGGAGTAGGGGAAGGCAGTGCATAATCATCTCTGGAGTAGGGGAAGGCAGTGCATAATCATATCTGGAGTGGGGGAAGGCAGTGCATAATCATATCTGGAGTAGGGGAAGGCAGTGCATAATCATATCTGGAGTAGGGGAAGGCAGTGCATAATCATATCTGGAGTAGGGGAAGGCAGTGCATAATCATATCTGGAGTAGGGGAAGGCAGTGCATAATCATATCTGGAGTATGAGAAGGCAGTGCATAACCATATCTGGAGTTGGGGAAGGCAGTGATTTACCTCATCTGGAGTTGGGGAAGGCAGTGCATAATCATATCTGGAGTCGGGGAAGGCAGTGCATAATCATATCTGGAGTAGGGGAAGGCAGTGAATAATCATATCTGGAGTAGGGGAAGGCAGTGCATAATCATATCTGGAGTAGGAGAAGGCAGTGCATAATCATATCTGGAGTAGGGGAAGGCAGTGCATAATCATATCTGGAGTAGGAGAAGGCAGTGCATAATCATATCTGGAGTAGGGGAAGGCAGTGCATAATCATATCTGGAGTAGGGGAAGGCAGTGCGTAATCATATCTGGAGTAGGAGAAGGCAGTGCATAATCATATCTGGAGTTGGGGAAGGCAGTGCATAATCATATCTGGAGTAGGGGAAGGCAGTGCATAATCATATCTGGAGTAGGAGAAGGCAGTGCATAATCATATCTGGAGTTGGGGAAGGCAGTGCATAACCATATCTGGAGTAGGGGAAGGCAGTGATTTACCTCATCTGGAGTTGGGGAAGGCAGTGCATAATCATATCTGGAGTAGGGGAAGGCAGTGCATAATCATATCTGGAGTAGGAGAAGGCAGTGCATAATCATATCTGGAGTAGGAGAAGGCAGTGCATAATCATATCTGGAGTTGGGGAAGGCAGTGCATAATCATATCTGGAGTAGGGGAAGGCAGTGCATAATCATATCTGGAGTTGGGGAAGGCAGTGCATAATCATATCTGGAGTTGGGGAAGGCAGTGCATAATCATATCTGGAGTTGGGGAAGGCAGTGCATAATCATATCTGGAGTTGGGGAAGGCAGTGCATAATCATATCTGGAGTTGGGGAAGGCAGTGCATAATCATATCTGGAGTAGGGGAAGGCAGTGCATAATCACATCTGGAGTAGGGGAAGGCAGTGATTTACCTCATCTGGAGTAGGGGAAGGCAGTGCATAATCATATCTGGAGTAGGGGAAGGCAGTGCATAATCACATCTGGAGTAGGGGAAGGCAGTGATTTACCTCATCTGGAGTTGGGGAAGGCAGTGCATAATCATATCTGGAGTAGGGGAAGGCAGAACTGTAATGCAGTGTGTTATCACATCAGGTGTAGTGGGAAGCAATGCATAATCACATCTGGAGTAGGGGAAGGCAGTACAGGAATGCAGTGAGTTACCACATCTGGAGCAGAGGAACGCAGTGAGTTACCAGATCTGGAGTGCAGGAACGCAGTGAGTTATCACATCTGGTGTAGTGGGAAGCAGTGCATAATCACATCTGGAGTAGGGGAAGACGGTACAGGAATGCAGTGAGTTACCACATCTGGAGCTCAGGAAATCAGTGAGTTACCATATCTGGAGCAAAGGAATGTAATAAGCTATTGGTTTGCTATTTTCTTTAGAGAAAGTAAGCTTATTAATTGAAGCAATTTTTTTTTGTTTTCAGACTGAGGAAAAGCTTCTGATTTTGACCAGCTATCTCAGGAGGAAATACTTCTACTGTGTTTGGTGTGCAATTTCTTACCAAGGTAGAAACATACTGTGCATGCTTCCTCTGATTCCCATTCTGAAGGAGCAATTTGTTTTGCCCATACCGTTAATTAATATTGAGTTGATTTCCTATAAATTATGCTTTTAGTACGTTTTTTAAAAAAAACTTCTCAGTCACAAAAAGGATCCTCAGCCCATTAAAGGCCCAGTCACCAGGCTCTCTCTTTCAGTATTGAGCTGCATTTTTACTATCCCTCATGTCTGTATTTGGCAAATACTCCAAAGCAGTTGTCTTGCTTTAAGCTAAGTTCTTCCTATTATATGCTTTAAATCTACTCTATAGAAAAGGAACATTGTGCATTTATATAGCATCTTACACGACTCGGAATATCCTGAAGCACTTTGCAGCCAAATAATTGCTTTTTTTTTTTAAGTGTACGCACCATTGTTTTGTAGAGCTCGGGGTCTAAGCAGCTGAAGGCATGGCTGCCATTACTGGGGGAGAAGGAAGTGAGGGATGCACAGGAAACCAGGGTTGGAGGAAAACAGCAATCTCAGAGGGTTGTAGAGCAGACATTGTCAACAGGGCTCCCTCCCCCCATTTCCAATGCTTCTGCCCTCACCCTCTCTCCTCTTTCAACTGGCACAGAATATCTCAGTCCTTACCTTCCACCCCACTAGTCTTGGTATTTGCCCACATATCATCTGCCATTTCTATGATCCTATCACCAAACACATTGTTTCCTCACCTACACTCTATCCTGTCCAGAGGCACCATTCCCTCTATGACCCAACTTCACTCTTCCAACAAAACACTTGGGTTCATTTCTACAGGGATAAAATTGAAAAGTACAGAGGTTGTGTTAAATTTGTATAAAATCTTGGTTGGACCTTACTTGGATGACTGTGTGCAGCATACCACAAAAAAGAATCTAGAGGCATGGGACAAGGTGCAAAAAAGATTCATAAGGATGATAACAGGTTATAACTGTCAAGAAAGATTGAACAGGCTGGGCTGTTTTCTCTAGAAAAGAGAAGGCTGCGGGGTGACCTGATAGAGGTATTTAAGCAAGTGTTTGATAGGGTAGACGTAGAGAACATGTTTCCATTTGAGGGGAGGGGGTTTAAAACTAGGGGTCAAAAATATAAGATAGCCATTAGTAAATATAATAGGGAATTCAGGAGAAACCTCTTTACCCAAAGAGTGGTGAGAAGTGTGGAACTGGTTACCACAAGGAATAGTTGAGATGAGTAGCATAGATATATTTAAGGTGAAACTAGATAAATGCATGAGGGAGAAAGGAATAGAAAGATATGCTGATAAGGTGAGATGAAGTGGGTGTGGGAGGAGGCTTTTGTGGAGCATAAACACTGGCGTGGACTAGTTGGGCGAATTGCCTGTTTGTGTTGTAAATTCAATGTAACTTCCAGTTGCCATTCTCTCATACCTTGCCCAGGACAGATCAAACATTGATCAGCTGACCGGCTTGATGAACACCTCCATTCACATAGATGTAAAAGATCCCAGGACACTATTTGGGAGATGACAAAGAGAGTTCTTCCTGATGCCCTAGCCAATATTCGTCTCTAAACCGACAATACTAAAAACAGAAGATCTAGCCATCATCACATTGCTGTTTGTGGGAGCTTGCTGTGTCTAAACTGACTGCCGCATTTCCTACATTACAACAGTGACTATAATTCCAAAGTACTCCATTGGCTGTAAAATGCATTGGGACATTGAGTTTGTGAAAGGTGCTATATAAATGCAAGGCTTTCCTTTTTTCTGTTTTTTTTTTCTGTCTTTCTAATAATTATCAATTTGGTCTTGAAAATGTCACTTCTGTCTTGTTGCAGATGAGGAGGACCTATCTGATAACTGCCCTGGGGACTGTGTTGCTGACCACTGCTGACTGACTCAAGTGCAGTACAGAACAGTAATGGCATCGCTCGTACTCTCTCCGGAGCCAGTCTGCTGAAACTGGAACGGAGTGTTGTTCTGAATGCAAACAAACTTGCAAAGCACAATTGTGAATTCAAATCCAAATGTTATTGGAGGCAAAGGGTGCTCCATCTTGTATTTGCCATTTACATTTTGATACTGGGTGTCTCATCTTTATGAGCTTTTTGACAGACAGGCAACTGTACACATAAAATATTCTTGCTTCCGTTACTTTATTTTAAAAGTATCTCTGTATTTATTGATCTGTACTAATTGTGGCTTTATTTGCCTCAGAACAGTTCACCAGGAACACCTGCTTTGTCCTTTTAAAACAATACCTATGGTGTGGACCAAAAGCCTGTTCAGTTTGAATCCCAGCAAGGTGCAGTGAAAGATTTACTGGGTCTGAAGTAAAGACAGATGCAAATGTAAAGCTAATTGGATATGTGTAGGAAAAGTGGAAAGGCTAAAAAGAAAAAAGACATTTTTATTCGCGCTAGCAAATCTCCTGTGGAATTGCTTATCGACAGTCTGAGGTTTGGAAGGTAGTTATAATGTTCAGCTAACCTCGTCTGTGCCCAAGGTCACTATTCATTATTAAAGGATAAAACCTGGTATGTGATAGACAAATGCTGGACAAAAGCTTGGATATTTGTTCATTTGTGCTGTTCTTGACTCTACTGCAGATTTGTTTTGAGGCTTTATTCCTTACTCTTCTGCCGTTGTGTTTGTATATGTATTACAAATAAACCCCTTTTTTTTCTTTGTCATTTGCTGCCTGACTGTGAAATTGAATAGTAATACATGTAATAGCACAGTAAACTCCTATATTACAACAGTGACTATACTCTGAAAGTACTTCTTGGCTGTAAAACACTTTGGGATGCCCTGAGCTCGTGAAAGATACCATAGAAATTCAAGTTATTTCTTGCTTTATATATCACTGTTCATATCATTCACTTGCCCTTTATTATTGTTGCATTTTACAGTTACTAACTGAAACAAAGAAAGGACTTGCATTTCTGTAGCCTTTCACAACCTCAAGACGCCCTTTTGAAGTGTGATGACTCTTTTAATATAGGAACTGAATCCACACAGCGAGAATTTAGGAATGTTATTCACAAAATTATCCGAGGTGGAAGAAGACCCTTCAGCCCATTTGATCTGATGCTTTCAGAATACCAAACCCTACCATCTCTCTATTACAGCAGCCAGCTGTTTCCTCAACATTAACTATATCACATATGTTGCATTTTTTCATATTGCATCATATATCAATTTTTTTTTTTCCAAAATATACTTTATTCATAAAAATCTGTAAAAATTACATTGCCAAACAGTTTCCAAACAGCACCAAAAAATACAAACATTGCAAGGGAGATCAGTTTCCTTCAATACTGTCATGAGTTTCTTCCCAACCCTTCCGTTTCACAATTGTCATGTCAATTACAGTTTTGCATTTACAGCAATTCAGAATATTAATGATACAGTTCGAGGGGTTTCCCATAGATCCAGCCCCTCAGTCCAGCTTGGTGGGGGAACCTTACACTGTGGTCTTTCCCCATTGAGCCTTTGCTGCGGCTGCCCCAAGCTTTAGTGCGTCCCTCAGCACGTAGTCCTGGACCTTGGAATGTGCCAGTCTGCAACATTCGGTGGTGGACAACTCTTTGCGCTGGAAGACCAGCAAGTTTCGGGCAGACCAAAGGGCGTCTTTCACCGAATTGATAGTCCTCCAGCAGCAGTTGATGTTTGTCTCGGTGTGCGTCCCTGGGAACAGCCCGTAGAGCACAGACTCCTGTGTTACAGAGCTGCTTGGGATGAACCTTGACAAAAACCACTGCATCTCTTTCCACACCTGCTTTGCAAAGGCACATTCCAGGAGGAGGTGGGCGACCGTCTCTTCCCCACCACAGCCAACGCGGGGGCACTGTGCGGAGGGGGCGAGACTTCGGGTGTGCATGAAGGATCTGACGGGGAGGGCCCTTCTCACCACCAGCCAAGCTACGTCTTGGTGCTTGTTTGAAAGTTCTGGTGATGAGGCATTCCGCCAAATGACTTTGACGGTCTGCTCGGGGAACCATCCGACAGGATCCACCGTTTCCTTTTCCCGTAGGGCCTTGAGGACATTCCGTGCAGACCACTGCCTGATGGACCGGTAGTCAAAGGTGTTTTTCCGCAGAAACTGCTCCACGAAGGATAGGTGGTACGGCACGTCCCAACTGCACGGAGCGTTCCGCGGCAATGTGACCAGGCCCATCCTTCGCAACACCGGGGACAGATAGAACCTCAGCACGTAGTGACACTTGGAGTTTGCGTACTGGGGATCTACACATAGCTTGATGCAGCCGCACACGAAGGTGGTCATCAGGATGAGGGCCACGTTGGGTACATTTTTCCCGCCCATGTCCAGAGATTTGAACATCGTGTCCCTCCGGACCCGGTCCATTTTAGATCCCCAGACGAAGCGGAAAATGGCTCGGGTGACTGCATCATATATCAATTTAGTTTCCTTTAAATGTTTTTGTTAACCATTTACTGTGCTACCCTTAAATGACTGACTCTATATATGGTGAAGCTAACCCTCAACATGAACGTACAGCTTTTTTTTTTGTTCCTCCATGCTGGCTCCCACCTGCCAAGAATGAGGCACATTAATTTTGTCATGAACATTGATTTTAAACTGTTACTGGAGTGAGGGGAGCACTTGTTGAACAGATCAGCCATCGCTGGAAAAGACATTTGCATATTAACAGACGGTGTTTGGAAGGACAAAGCAGCCATTCCCTGACATTCCCACAATGGATTTTTGATCACCAGACATTGAAGTTGGGGGAGCTCGCATTCCAAGTTGACTGCTAAGATGGCCGAATACACAAATAGACATGGTCAAACCAGCTAGTCACATGACTAACCTGCTGGGCAATTTGAGTTTTTTGAATTTGTACAAACAGTTTGGGCAGAAAGCTGTTTGCTCCTGGACTGAGAAGTTCTCTCTCCTGTCTGCTCCCATCTCTTTCTCACAAGCCTCTGAATCCACTGAAGACACATGAACCCCAAGAGAGAAAAGTCTCCTACAGCGAACAAGGTTTAAGAAGAATACTGGGCTCCAATGAAAAGCAAGATCCACCTACAATCAAGGACTCTACAGTGAGGTCGAAGAACCGTAACAACTCTTCAAATATTGCCTCCAGCTTTTCCACTTAATTTCTTCTGCTCTGTTCTATCTTTATTTGCATGTGTGTATTGCGTATGCATGCTAGCGTAGGCGCGTCATGTATCCATAGGCATCAACCGAATTAGAGTTTAAGTTTAATAAATTTCTACTTTTCTTTTTTAAACCTAAGAAAGCCTGTTTGTGCTGGTTTATTTGCCTTATAATTGGAAAGCAGTGAACAAGGATTCACCAAGGGGGAGCTAAAAACACGGTGTGTTAAAAATTAAACCCTGTTACTGTAAGACCAGGTGAAAGCTGAAAGGGAACCCTAGATCTCTTTCTCACCTGGTCGTAACACAGTCCTTTACAGGAAAATGAGACCAAAAGCTTCAGAGTTCTGGGGAAATCAGAACTGGATGAATCAGGTAAAACAAACAAAGGTGTGATCAGAGACATGTGACTAGAGCTCAGATTACAGACTGCAGTGTTGAAGCAAGCAGCAAGCTTTTTTTTAAAAGACATGCTGTAATTGGAACCTTTTTTCTAAGTGCTGGCCCTTGGCAAATATATGTTGCTATAGTTTTTGGTGCCTTAAAGAGTCACTAGTGGAACCATGCCATCAAGGGGCGGCGCAGTGGTTAGCACCGCAGCCTCACAGCTCCAGCGACCCGGGTTCAATTCCGGGTACTGCCTGTGTGGAGTTTGCAAGTTCTCCCTGTGTCTGCGTGGGTTTCCTCCGGGTGCTCCGGTTTCCTCCCACATGCCAAAAGACTTGCAGGTCAATTGGCCATTATAAATTGCCCCTAGAATAGGTAGGTGGTAGGGAAATATAGGGACAGGTGGGGATGTGGTAGGAATATGGGATTTGTGTAGTATTAGTATAAATGGGTGGTTGATGGTCGGCACAGACTCGGTGGGCCAAAGGGCCTGTTTCAGTGCTGTATCTCTAAACTAAGACTCTAATGAGCAGGGCTGAGGTCATTCAAGAGGTAACAAGACCGAAACGTTGAAGAGAAGACTGCAATACTCGCTATCAATGAGCAGGCATCACATCTGTGTCTGCATTTTGGAAGATAAAATCTGGAGATTTACCGGAAAAGTTCAGAGATCTGATGAACTCTGCAGCGGTAAATGGTGTTATCTTCGCTGAGAGGACTGCCCAGTAACATCGTGAGATCTATCTTTGTTGTATCTGATAATTAACGTAATATTTAAGATATATATATTGACCGTGATTTAACTGTTAGTTCGTATTTAATTTATGTTAGTTTTGGTTTGAGTGTAAAGTAAAATTTAAAGGAGTGATATCTTGTCCTTTATTTTCTAAATGAGGGTCTGTCAGTGGATTAGATTCTTTTGGTTGTGATCTCCATGGGGATCATAACAAAGCCCATAAAAAGATGTTCCAAATCTTACTCAAAGAGTTTCCTGGATATAGTACACCCCTGGAAACTTAAATCTCACAGGCCTGCTCCTATACCAGGAGCCTGAGGCTCAATTTGCACTATTTGACTGGAAGTTTAAGAGCTGAGATGGGCTTTGTTACCCATTTTTACCTATGAATGCCTTGATTCTTGCCAATGTGGAGTATAACGTGCAGCTCTGGTCACCACATTACAGAAAGGGCATAATTGCTCTGGAGAGAGTAAAGAGGAGATTTACAAGAATGTTGCCAGGGCTTGCAAGTCTAACTATCAGCTTGAAATGATGGCTGGGTGCAGGGGTGGGGGGGCTGGAATCGGTGGGAAAGCTTCCACCGAATCTCCGCCCATTTTCAGGAGGAGGGGAATGTACACCTGAAATGGGTGGAGCTTCTTTTAAAGAGTTAGTCTACCATTGCCTCCCCACCACATATATAGGAACATAGGGACAAAATGGGCCATTTACCCCATGAGCCTGTTCCGCCATTCAATGAGATCATGGCTGATCTATGGCCTGACTCTATATACCTGCCTTTTCCCCATTCCCTTCATAACTTTGGTTAACAAAAACCTATCAATCTCAGATCTAAAATTAACAATTGACCCAGCACCAACTGCCGTTTGCAGAAGAGAATTCCAAACTTCTCCCACCCTTTGCCTGTCAAAGTGTTTCCTAATTTCACTCCTGAAAGGCCTGGCTCTAATTTTAGACTATGTCCCGTAGGCCTAGACTTACCAACCAGTGGAAATAGTTTCCCTCTATCTATCCTATCTGTTTCCCTTAATATTGTGAAAACTTTGATTAAATCAACCCTGAATTTTCTAAATTCCAGAGAATATAAACCTAGTTTGTGTAATATCTACTGTAATTTAAGCCTTGGAGTCCAGGTATCATTCTAGTAAATCTCCTCTGCATTCCGTCGAAGACCAATACATCCTTTTTAAGGTGTGGTGCCCAGAACTGTACACAATACTCCAAGTGTGGTCTAACCAGAGCTTTGTATAGCTGTACCATAACTATATAGCCAAACCATACATTACAACATCATTCCTACATTACAGCGGTGACTACACTTCAAAAGTATTTCAGTGGCTGTAAAGCGCTTTGAGACGTCCATAGACATGAAAAGCTCTATATAAATACAAGTCTTTTTTTTGTACCTGATGATGCACAGGCTAAGATTCACCAGGAAACTGTATCACAAGCAGTCCATCTCCAGCACAGACACAGTACTGCCAGTTGCTGAAGGCAGTGGAACTGGGCATTCTGATTTTGGATTGACCCATTGACGAAGGGAGCTGAGCATCAGGCCCACAAAGGTCAAACAGGACAAGCCAGCGAGTAGAAAAGAAACAGAAACACAAATAGGACTCAGTGACCTGGGCTTCGGTTTGGAATTGCCTGGTTTAACCACACGCACCAACCTGACAGGACAAACTTTCAGCTTGTGTCACACCTGGATGACTCAGCTAGCTCCTTCATTGAGTAGCTTACATGTACAAACCAGGGAGTTGCAGTCAGCTGGCTGTGCTAATTTAGCTGGACTTGGGGTTGACTGGAAACCTCGGGCAATTGTTCAGGCTGGAACATTTGAGGGTAGGTGAGTCCGCATTCTGTACTGCTGCTACCAGAGGGAAAGGCTCCATGCCTGCAACATAGATTTGTAAAATTCCTCCAACAGAATGTACTACCGTATTTAAATCTTACAGGGGATTGTATTCTGTTTGGATTCAGGGGTTTTGTGCTGACTTGTGGCTGCCCACAGGAACAGCAATAGGCCATTCAGCCCCTCGAGCCTACTCCGGCATTAAATTAGATCATGGCTGATCAGTGACATAACTCTATTTACTCACCTTGGTTCCAAATCCCTTGCTACCCTTACCCAACAAAAATCTATTCATCTCACTCACGAAAGCTCCAATTGACCCCAAGCACTCACAGCCTTGTGGGAAGTGAGTCCCAGGTTTCCACTACTCTTTGTGTGAAGGAGTGCTTCCTGCTTTCACTCCTAAATGACGTAGCTCTAATTTTAAAAGAATCCCCCTGTTGTTGTGGACTCCCCAACCACCAACCACTCCCACCCCCACAAGGAAATAGTTTTTCCCGACACTATTAAACCTCTTAGTTATTTTAAAGACAGCAATCAAATCACTACTCAACCTTCTGAACTCGAGGGAATACAAGGCCACGTTTATGCAATTGATTGTCATAAATTAACGATTAAAGTCCAGGTATCATTCTGGTGAATCTGTGTTGTATCCTGTCCAAGGCAAAAATATCAATCCTGAGGTGCGGTGTCCAGAACTGAATACAGTGCTCTAGATAGGATCTGACCAAGGCTCTGTACAAGTGGAACATAACTTACACTCCTTTGTATTCCAATGCCTTGAGATAGGGACTGACATTCCAACAGCCTTTTTGTACCTGTACACTAGCTTTCAGTGATTTGTGAACCTGAACACCCAAATCCTTTTTCTCCTCCACAGTTCCTAATGTCTCACTATTTAAAAAAAAGCTCCAAGATTTGTCTTTCTTAGATCCAAAGTAAATCAGCTCATACTTCCCCCCATTGAACTCCATCTGCCAAATTTTGCTCACTTACTTAGTCTGTGACTTCCTGTTCCCATCTACACAATTTACTGTTCCTCCTAACTTAGTTTTACATGAGTTAAAAATTGTGACAAATTACTGGAAATCTATGGGCCAGAATTTGCTGTCAAAATAACAGTGAGGGTAATGGCACTCACCATTATTTGTGTAAATGCAGCAACATGATGATTGTTAATTACACTCTGGTGTATCTCGTTAAAAGGGTACTCTGGCCCCAGATGCCCAGTTTCCCTCGCTGCGATATTATCAGTCCACACTTTCAGCAACTTACCACACAAAAAAATGAAAAACCTAAAGGTGCAAGAGCAAGTCTAACTATCAGATGCCATTAGATGGCCTGCTACAGCAAATTATGGCCAAATGTATTTGATGACATCATGTCCACATGCAGCATAACCTGGACAACATTCAGTCTTGGGCTGATAAGTGGCAAGTCGCATTCATGCCACATCAGTGTCAGGCAATGACTATTTCCAACTAGACAGAACCTAACATTCAATGGCACGACCACTGTTGAATCCCCCACCATCAACATTCTGGGGTTACCATTGACCAGAAACTTAACTGGATCAGAAACTCAACTGGATCAGCTATATAAATACCGTGGCTACAAGAGTAGGTCAGAGGCTGGGAATTCTGCAGTGGGTAACTCACCTACTGACTCCCCAAAGCCTGTCCACCATCTACAATGTACAAGTCAGGAGTGTGATGGAATACTCTCCACTTGCCTGGATGGGTGCAGCTCCTACAACACTCAAGAAGCTCGACACCATCCAGGACAAAGCAGCTGCTAGATTGGCACCCCATCTACAAACATTTACTCCCTCCAGTACCAATGCAATGTGACTGCAGGATGTACAATCTACACGATGCACTGCAGCAATTTGCCAAGACTTCTTTGACAGCACCTTCCAAACTCATGACCTCTACCACCTAGAAGGACAAGGGCAGCAAATGCATTGGAACACCACCACCTGCAAGTTCTCCTCCAAATCACACACTGTTCTGACGTGAAAAAATATTGTTTTTTTCATTGTCGCTGAGCCAAAATCTTGATCCAAGGATGGTGAAGGATCATCCAATATGGGTGCGTGTGCCTTGGAGGGAAACTTGGAGGTGATGGTGTTCCCATGCACTTGGGGCCCTCACCCTTCTAGCTGGTAAAGATCGAGGGTTTGGGAGGTGTTGTTGAGGAAATTACTGTTAGTTGCTGCAGAGTTTGATAAGACATTTGGCAAAGAAGTGAGGCTGTGTATTGTTTTGGGAATTCCAAACACCCTGCATAATGAAAATAAGGAAGACCAGTTCATAAGGGCAGGGCGCATTATACTTTAAGACCTTATGGCCGTACTTGTCGCTACCCCTGGGACCTGCACATGGCCACGTCAGTGGTGTGCAATGTCTTCTGCCTGTGTTTCACAAGGCAGCACTTCAAGGAGCTGTGCCAGCTGTTGCCCATTTATCTGTGCCCAACATCTGGATCAGGGATGGCTCTTCCTGTGTAACACCTTCATCACCACTCCTGTGGAGAGGAGGCATCAGCTGAACAGAATACAAAGTTTTCACTGGGTGACAGGGTTTCATCTATTGAAAAGAGATGCAATGGAACCCACGTGGGCACCAGGCCTCTTAATGCAAACTGCATGGCTTTCATCAAGAGAAAGGATTTATGACTGATTTTATCTGCAGGGGTTAGCAGATTACAGGTACATCATCATGTGTGTCGATGACCACTATCCAGGAAGCAGCTATGATGCTTCTGCTGTCCAAGATGCCCCACAATTTGAAGGGTGAGAAACGTTGAGGACAGATGGTTCTCAGGACACCAGGGCTGCTGATCCCACTAAAAAAGGCACTAACAGCAGACTTGGCAATGTATTCCTGCTCATTGGTGCCCCTTCAAATGTGTCACGAGTCAGCAGTGAAAAACACCTTCCCCACTATTAGCACTCACCCTGCATAGGTTTTGTTTTGGGTTGGGGGGGGGGGTTTGCTGGTTTTTTGGCTGGCACGGTCACGACGGACTGAATGGCCTCCTTCTGTTGCTGTAATTTTTCTATGGTTCTATGATATATATTATATTATATATTGTTATATATTATAATATTTTATTATACAAGGCCTAGGTGAGACCACATCTGGAGTATCGTGTGCAGTTTTGGTCTCCTTATCTGAGTAAGGATGTTCTTGCTATGGAGAGAGTGCAGCGAAGGTTCACCAGACTGATTCTTGGGATGGCAGGACTGACGTATGAAGAGAGATTGAGTTGATTAGGCTTGTATTCTCTGGAGTTTAGAAGAATGAGAGGGGATCTCATAGAAATCTACAAAATTCTAACAGGACTGGACAGACTAGATGCAGGAAGGATGTTCCTGATGGTGGGGGAGTCGAGGACCAGGAGTCACAGTCTAAGGATAAGGGGTAAACCATTTAGGACTGAGATGAGGAGAGATTTCTTCACCCAGAGAGTGGTGAACCTGTGGAATTCTGTACCACGGAAAGCAGTTGAGACCAAATCATTAAATATATTCAAGAAAGAGTTAGATATAGTTCTTAGGGCTAAAGGAATCAAGGGCAACAGGGGGAGAAAGCAGGAACAGGTTACTGAGTTGGATGATCTGCCATGATCAGAATGAATGGTGGTGCAGGCTCGAAGGGCCGAATGGCCTACTCCTGCTTCTATTTTCGATGTTTCTATGAGCACCCATTCTGCATCTCACCTCATTGACACACTCTCCTTTCATTAGCCCCGCCTTCCTTAACAGTTTCTCCCTGCAGTAACACTCTTTCTTTACATTAGCCCCTCTCCCTGCAGTAAACCTCTCTCTCCTTCTGCTTCCTGTCATTCACCCTGTTTGCAGTGATACAGTCATACAGCGACCTATCTCTGACAGGAACGCCGTAATACCTCATCGCCTGGCTCTCGGGAGCTGCGCCGGCCTCGAACCTCTGCCTCTGTGAATTGGAGGAAAGCGAAAGTAAAAGTCCCAGAGACCGAGAAACGAAACTCGACGTCCAGCTGAGCGAAGAGGGAAACAGCTTTCAGTTGGAGATGGACGGCTTCCAGTGAGGGAGATTGAGACTGCAAATACTGTGAGTTGGTATATTTTCTATTGAAAGATGTAGACTAATGTTACAGCTACATAATGAGTGCATACCGTATATGGTCATCTCAAAAGCTGTAAAGTGCTATGAGGACGTCCTGAGGTTATTAACGATAGGTACTATATGTGAGCAGTGTAACCTATACGAGGGTGCGGAAGAAAACTCACGTTGAACCTCAAAACCGTAGTACAGCTGCAGTAATAGGGAGACTTGAGCACAGAATTAAGGAGGTGCTGTCTTTCACATGAGACGTTAAATCTAGGCCTGGACTGCTCTCAGATAAACACAGAACTGGGGCACTTGCACATATAGTGCCTGGACGTCGCAAAGCACTTTGCAGCTTTTGAATTGTTGACACTGTTACATAAGAATAAGAGATGACCATTTAGCCCTTCGAGCCTTTTCTGCCGTTCATTGAGATTGTAGTTGATCTGTGATCTAACTCCATTTACCTGCATTTGTCCTGTAGCCCTTACTACTTTTGGTTAACAAAAACCTAGCAATCTTGTTTAAAATTAATAATTTCTGTTTGCAGAAGGACGTTCTGAACTTTTACTCCCCTTTGCATGTTGAAATGATTGCTCATTTCAATCCTGAAAGATCTGCTACCCCCAGACTTCTTATAATGTAGGAAACACAGCAGCAAATTTGTGCACAACAAGGTCCCCAAACAGGAATGTGATAAGACCAGATAATCTGTTTAATGATGTTTGAGGGATAAATATTGACCAGGACACTGGGGAGAATTTCCCTACTCTTCTACAAATAGTGACCATGGGATCTGTTAAGTACTCCTGAGAGATACATAGGTCCTTGGTTTAATAGCTCACCTAAGACAGCACCTTGGTACTGGATGTAACAGCCTGGATAATGTGTTCAATTCTCAAGGTGTGCATTGAACTTATGACCTCTGAAATCTTAACTCTGGCTTTAAGCAGCATGTTTAATGCCTGCTTTGCTCTGGAGTCAAGTAAAGTCAGGAAATTATTTGTACAGATGCTGCGTTTGTGGTGTAAAGGCATCTTTAGAGTATTGCACAAGAACTGTATCATGTTTCCAATTCAGGACCTCTCTAAATACTTGTGCCTAGCAGAAAGGGCCACTTGTACAAAAAAGATCAGGTTTCCCATGAGCTGTAATATGACTTTTTATAGGAAATAATCAGGAAAGTAGTGTGCCCAGTTTGCAATCTCTTGTTTGCCATCAATGGAGTGAGTGGGGAGGGGTGGGTGATTTTGACTTTGGATGGTAGTGTAGATCAGGCAATATCTGATCAGCAGCCTGATATATATACATCCTAGTTTTTGTTCCCCACTGAAGTCCTCGGAAGGTCTGATGTTGAGTTCAATCACTTGAAAGTTCTCCAAATATTTAAAAAAAAATAGTGTTTTGGAATCAGAGAAATCATCCCAAGTTTTCCTTATCCAAGAGGATGCTATGCTCATTTGTGGGAGCCTTGCTAAGTTCAGTTAGAAGCCAACGGGACAGATAACTGATAATCAACTGAGACTCTCCATCTTGTTTCTGGGAACATAAAATCCTGGGTCCCCATGGATGAGGGAATGTAATACACATTGTCAGATAGGAATGGACCAGAGCCGCAAGGTAACGGAGCCTCCACATCTACAATACGCTCTTCATGTCTTGCGGGCTGCGCCATCATGCAAGACCATTCTGACTCCCTTGCCCAGGCAGCAGCAATATCCTGCCTACAGCAGCTTCATATGTTTGCACCACGCCACGTCAATCTGTCCAGTCTAGTGCCCAGCCTCTGTGTAAGTAGAATTGAGCAAAAGCAGTGCGATTTGATGCAGGTGCATCATAGCTCAGTGGGCGTCACGCTCACCTCTGAGTCAGAAAGTGGTGAGTTTAAGTTCTGCTGCAGAGACTTGAGCACAAAAACTTTGCTAACACTCCCACTGCAGTACTGAGGGAGTACTGCACTGTCAGAGGTGCCATCTTTCGGATGAGAAATTAAACCAAGGCTCCATCTGTCCACTCGTGTTGGTGACAAAGATCCCACGGCACAATTAGCCGGGGCGGGGTGGGTGGGGGTTCTCCCTGGTATTCTGGCCAATATTTATCTCTCAATCAACATCACTAATACAAATGATCTGGTCAGCATCACATTATTGTTTGAGGGATTTGCTGTGAGCAATTGGCTGCCACGTTTCCCACATTAGAACAGTGGCTGCACTTCAGAAGTACTTCATTGGCTGTGAAGCGCTTTGGGGCGTCCTGAGGTCACGAAAGGCACTCTATAAATGCAAATCTTTTGTTTTTATTTGAAATTGCAGTCCAGCACAGAATAGATTTCTCTCATAAAACAACCTGACTATTAACTTCAGGCTGCCTTTGGGCCTAGTAGGACAGACAAGTAATATAAGATGCAATAGGCAATGACAGGTGTTCTCATAGTAGCTTATCACGCTACGTTCAATAATCCCAGCTACTGTCACTACTTTCTGAAGTGGTTTTCTTTTATTTTTAATAGTGGTCCAGGTGATGTGGTGAGATTTCTAATCTCCTGTCCTGTGACACAGAACCTAACCACATTGATGTTGGGCCTGCAGTGGTTGCTGGTGACAGCAATGCAGGAAATCATTGCTGGTGGAAGAAGTTGACCCACTGTCATGTCCCTTGTTACTTGGAGAGAACTCTCCTCAGCAGAATCCCTTTGCATCGGGGACAGTGATGGATCCGATAATGGTGGATGAATCCTGTGTCTGTCCTTGTACAGCAGCTACTACTTGGAGGGGTTGAGGTGAATAAATTAAATGCATTTAAGGGGAAGCTAGATAAACACATTTTGAAAGGGTTTGATAGGGTAGACGTAGAGAGAATGTTTCTACTGGTGGTGGAGACCAAGAGATCATAAATATAAGATGGTCATTAATAAATCCAACAAGGAATTCAAGAACAACTTTTTTCCCAGAGAGCAGTTAGAATGTGGAACTTGCTACCACATACAGTCATTGAGATGAATATCACCCCTGCATTTAAAAGGAAGCTAGATAAGCACATGAGTGAAAAAGGAATAGAAGGTGAGATGAAGAGGGCTGGGGGAAGGCTCATGTGGAACATAAACACTGGCATCGAACAGTTGGCCTGAATTGCCTGTTTCTGTGCTGTAAATACAATGAGTGTCATTTATTTCTAAATGTGCCTACTTTATTGCCCCGAAGGGATGGAGAGATGAGGAGATAAACACTGAAAGCTGTTCCCCCAACTAACCGCTTTCGGAAGAAGGCCCTTGGGCTTCCATTAATAGCACTCTTGTCGCTGAGTCCGAAGGTTTTAGGTCCAAGTCCAGGAGTTGAACACATAATCTAGGCAGACACATCAGTGCTGTAGTGAGGGGGTGCTCCATTGTTGGATCTTGCTATGCACAGATTGGCTGCCTTTTTGTCTATGTAATAACAGTATGTGCATCTCATTGGTTGTGAATTGCTCCGGGCCATTCTGGGAATATGACGGGCAACTGCCATAAATGCTCGTTCTTCCTTCTTTGAATCTACACTTGATGTGATAGCTAGATTGAAAAGATAGGAACTGGAGGAACCTACTCAGGCCTTTGACTGATCTATATCTTAACTCCATTTATCCATCTTGGTTCCCTAACCTTAATACTTTTACCTAACAAAAATCTATCAATCTCCATTTTGAAAATTTTAATTGACCCCCAGCCTCAGTAGGATTTTTTGTAGCGAGCTCTAGGTTTCCACTACTCTTTGTGTGAAAATGTGCTTCCTGACAGCCTAGTTCTAATTTTAAGGTTATGCCCCCTGTTCTGCACTGCCCCCACCAGAAGAAATAGTTTCCCTCTACCCTATCAACTCTTTTAATCATCTTAAACACCTCAATTAAGATCATTCCTTAATCTTCTAAACTCAACGGAATACAAACCTAGTCTATGCAACCAGTCCTTGTAATTTAATACTTTTCACGGTATCATACAGGTGAATCTGTGCTGTTTTGTTAATTAATAGATTGTTTATTACTTCATGATATCCTGTTTTCTTTGAATTGAGAATTTTATATTTTGCAGCCAGTGGAAGAAATGGCGACTCAAGTATCACCAGAATCTGCTTCACACACATATGTGGAGAAACTCGCGTTGTATGCTGGCAAAATTGGAAAGTCCTTGACTTGGGAATCGAAAGTATGCGGGCCCGCTCACAACATTGAGTAAGCAATTTAGGAATATATTTCTTTGACCTTGTCATCCACAACTGCAACACTCCATGGCCTTACTCCTCCCCATATCTGTAATCTCCTGCAGTTCTACAACCTGCCAAGATCACTCTGCGCCAATTCTGGCCTCTTATGTATTTCCCATTTTCATCACTCCAGCATTGGCGGCCGTGCCTTCAGCTGCTGAAGCCCTAAGCTTTGGAATTCTCTCCCTAAAGCTCTGAGCCTCTCTACCTCTCTCTTGTCTTTTAAGACACTCCTTCAAACCTATCCCTTTGGACAAGATTTTGGCCACCTGTCCTAATATCTCGTTATGTGGCTTTATGTCAAATTTTGTCTGATAACATTCCAGTGAAGCATCGTGGAATATTTTACTACATTAAAGGCACTACATAAATGCAAGTTATTATTGAGTGCGTCTTGTAATTTCAGTGCCAGTCAATTTTGAGCTTTCAGTTAGCCAGGAATATTAGCCATGCTATTGTTGGAATTTCGGCGTTTTGACTGTGACCAATTTTTGAGTGCCAGAAAGGAACCTTGCTTGCCAGTTGTGCTGGGTTTGTTAGTATGTGGGTTGTGTTACTGGCCTATTAATCCAGCAAATGTAGTTCAAACCCCACCCATGGGCAATTTGAGAACTTGGAATTCAGTTTTTAGAAAGCCGGTGTCAGTAAATGTGACTATGAAGATGTTGGATTGTTGTAAAAATCCAGCCCATTAACTGATGTCCGTCAGGGAAGGAAACGTGATGTCCTTACCCAGTTTGGCTTATAAGTGATTCCAGCCGCACACCATAGAGAGAGTCATAGAGAGATACAGCACTGAATCAGACCCTTCGGTCCACCGAGTCCATGCTGACCATCAACCACCCATTTATACTAATCCTACATTAACCACGCTCTGGAAGTGGTTCAAGAGTTCACCTACCTAGGCTCAACTATCACCAGTAACCTGTCTCTAGATGCAGAAATCAACAAGCGCATGGGTAAGGCTTCCACTGCTATGTTCAGACTGGCCAAGAGAGTGTGGGAAAATGGCGCACTGACACGGAACACAAAAGTCCGAGTGTATCAGGCCTGTGTCCTCAGTACCTTGCTCTACGGCAGCGAGGCCTGGACAACGTATGCCAGCCAAGAGCAACGTCTCAATTCATTCCATCTTCGCTGCCTTCGGAGAATACTTGGCATCAGGTGGCAGGACTATATCTCCAACACAGAAGTCCTTGAAGCGGCCAACATCCCCAGCTTATACACACTACTGAGTCAGCGGCGCTTGAGATGGCTTGGCCATGTGAGCCGCATGGAAGATGGCAGGATCCCCAAAGACACATTGTACAGCGAGCTCGCCACTGGTATCAGACCCACCGGCCGTCCATGTCTCCGTTATAAAGACGTCTGCAAACGCGACATGAAATCGTGTGACATTGATCACAAGTCGTGGGAGTCAGTTGCCAGCATTCGCCAGAGCTAGCGGGCAGCCATAAAGACAGGGCTAAATTGTGGCGAGTCGAAGAGACTTAGTAGTTGGCAGGAAAAAAGACAGAGGCGCAAGGGGAGAGCCAACTGTGCAACAGCCCCAACAAACAAATTTCTCTGCAGCACCTGTGGAAGAGCCTGTCACTCCAGAATTGGCCTTTATAGCCACTCCAGGCGCTGTTTCACAAACCACTGACCACCTCCAGGCGCGTATCCATTGTCTCTCGAGATAAGGAGGCCCAAAAGAAAGAACATTAACCCCATATTCCCTACTACATCCCCACCTTCCCTCAATTCTCCTACCACCTACCTATACTCGGGGCAATTTACAACGGCCAATTTACCTATCAACCTGCAAGTCTTTGGCTGTGGGAGGAAACCGGAGCACCCGGCGGAAACCCACGCGGTCACAGGGAGAACACCAATGTGACTGAATCTTAACTACCCCTGAAGTGGTATGGCAAGAGACTCTGTTGTATCAAAATTGTGACAAAGAATCCTCAGGGTACCATGGGAGCACTTTCACAGTGCGGACTGCAGCAGTTCAAGAAGACAACCCATCAACACCTTCTCAAGGGCAACTAGGGATCAGCAAGAGATGCCAGCCTTGCCAAAGATGCCAATATTCCAAGAATGAATACATGAAATGAAGGAACTCAACCCTTATTTACTAATGCTCATAGCAACAAACCAGTTTCCATGGTCTACGCATGCCTCCAGTGAAAGGGTTAGTGTGTCACAAGAATAACAATTACTCTTTTCTCAAGGTTTAGGATACTCATCATATTCTGGTCCCATAGGTGGACAAAACATCGCAGAGCAAGACTATATTTCAGGTTGACATCAGAATTGCTAGATGAAAATAGGTCCATCTAGTTCACCTTCTAACATCCTGGTAGTCGCACAATATGTAGAACAATTATACCAATCAACCTCTATCAAGTAGGCTACAACAGACCAAGGCATGAGGATAGGAAATCCTCAATGGTGGAAAGTTTTAGGAACTAGAGGTTCAAAGTCACCTTGTTCTCCCAAGCATGGACCACACGTCATGTCTCAAATTACTCATATACTGTATCCCAAAAAGTCAAATGAAAAATAATAAATCATAAACTGCATTAATTACAAGGTGTAAATTTATACAGAACCAAAATAAATCAGTAGCTATGATATGGCCACTTATCTCCTCTGTATATTGTCAAGCAAGGCTCCATGCTGAGAGCCCATGATCCCTTATATTTCCATGGATCTTGGCAACCTCAATCACTGGTTGGAGAAATGGAAGGTGCAGTTTAATACTCGGAAATGTAAGGCTATGAGATTTTAGAAAGGGAAGATTGATGTGAGTTATGTGCTTATTCTTTCTTGAAATTTTTTTCCTCACCATGTTTTATAATACATAAAATGTACAGTACAAAACCAACTATTCAGCTCAACAACCTTTTATTCCTTTCTCCCTCATGTGTCACCCTTAAATGCATCTATGTTATTCACTTCAATTACTCCTTGTGGTGACGAATTCTGCATTCTCACCACTCTCTGGGTAAAGAAGCATCTCCTGAATTCACTATTGAATTTATTAGTAACTATCATATATTTATGGCCCCTAGTTTTGTCTTGTCTTACAAGTAGAAATAACTTCTCTACATCTACCCTATCAAATCCTTTCATAATTTTAAAGACCTCTGGCAGTCTTCTCTTTTGTTTTGAGAGAAAGGTACCTCAGCCTATTCAGTCTTTCTGCAGACTGGTCTTTGCTCCAACGCACTTGAACCGCGGAGCAAAACAAAGCAGGTCTGCATGAATCTCGAGACCCTCAGCTAATTTTTTCAGCTGTCTTATGTATCAATAAAATTCGAGACAGGAAATAAGAAATGTGTACTGGTTGCTCTTAGCCCATTGCTCCTTTTGCTTTACTTTAGCTTCACATTCTGTGCAAAAATTGGTGAACAAACATTCCCCGAAGCCCAGGGCAAAACCAAGAAGGATGCTAAGTACAGTGCAGCTAAAATTGCTTTTGAGCATTTGAATCTTCCGGATGATATGGTGAGTAGTATTTGTTGCACTTTATTCCTTAAAAAAATAGTTATGGTTTTATTTTTCAATCTTTTTAGTGTTTGTCTTCAATGAGGCAACACTGAATTGTCTTTCAGATGAGACGTTATACCCTGTCTGCCTGCTCGGGTGGCATGAAAGATCCCAGTGGCCACTACACATAGAAGAGTGTGGGAGTTTTCCAGGTGTCCAGACCAACGTTCACCCCCTTGGCCAACATTCCCTCTTCAACCCAATGAGCAAAAACCAAAATAATTACCTGCTCACCTCATTTGCTCACTTTCCACATTTGTCTACCCAGCAACAGTGGTTACTCTTCAAAACAAATTTGACAGTTCTAAAGCATTGTGAGACATCCTGAAGGCACAGCAAGGGGCTACATAAATGCAAGCTACTTCTTTCTATAAAGGGTTGCCAAGATAACATTCCTCGTATCCCAAGACACAAGCAACCCTTTGACTAGATGTGGTACCATGCAGTTCTAAATGAGTTGCAGGAAATCTATGTACTAGGTGATCCAGTTCCTTTTCAAATTGTTCAGACCAATGGCTCATCCTCTAACTCTTGTTTTTTTAACCTTTCTAGGGCTGTGTTTTTTCTTCCACTGGCCTCTCCACCCTTGCCCCTTCCCTCACCCGCCCCGGATTCTTCTTCAATCAATGACCTCTTCCTATCATGGCCCAACCCAATCCACTCTTGATCACCCTCCATCTGTATCCATCTCCTTCAGATTGTACATCCTCATTGCTCACAGTCCCAATCCCGATCCCAGTGAAATTGCTGAACCGCCACCCTTTAATGCCTCCTCTTCTAGCAAACTCTATTTCCTTCATTTTCACTTGCCTGTCAAATTATACTCAGTAACTGCCCATAAAGCCCAAATACGTGCATTTAGATCCAGAAACTCCCCTCGTCAGACTCTGATGCAGTGGAATGTGGCCAATTGTCCTTTCAACACGGAGATCCTTTGCTCCAGAGACACGATTATTTGATCCTTGGGTCAAATAAGTAGAAAGAAAGACTTGCATTTAGACTTGCTCCCTTCAAAACCGTGGGATATCCCAAGGCACTTTACAGCCAAAGAACAACAAAGTACTTTTGAAGTGTAGTCACTGTTGTAATATAGCAAATGCGGCAACCAATTTGCTCACAGCAAACTCCCACAAACAGCAGCATGATAACAACAAGATCACCTTTTTTTGATTTTTAGTGATGTTGGCTGAGGGATAAATATTGGCCCAGGACAAATGTTCTGATTCTACATACACTGAGGCTCCATGATGGCCCACATATCCTTCTCCACACACATCACAAGGGTTCCCAGCACTGTCATCTTTCTGGTTGTTCCTGGCTAAGGGACACCCCCATACAATGTGCCATTCTTGGCTAACTTAAAAATATGGTTACTGTTAGCCTGAACTCCCACGTTCAAACCCATGGGAGTCAAACTCTGCCTATTCACTGCACACGAATATTAACCTGACCTTGTGGCTTCAGGCTAAAAGTCTGTTTAGTCCTGATTTGAGCAACATTTCCTTCCTATATCTGATACCTTTGTCCTTCATCAAAGCTGTTTTATTGATTGGTTGAGAGAGAACAATCCAGTGTTGGGTTATTGGGCCTTAGTAAAAGGCAAAATGGGTCACTGATCTGCCCTCACCTCCTGCTCAGAGTCCAACTTGGTACATTGACCAGGAGAGGGTTTAAGGTCACAGAAACCAGTTGTGGTTGGCCAACATGCGCTAGTATTTCCGCACATGTCTCTGATTTGTGATTTGCATCAAATTCTGCTCTTCCCTAAGTGCAGGAAGATCTTCTGTTCCCAACAGGTTATGCAATCGTTAAAGGGATAGACTCATGAAGTGACATTTCCCAATAGAATGATGGCAGTATCCTATTAATCTTTGGAGCTTAAAGCTTTCTCAAAGAATGACCTTCAATTGGTAATTAAACATGTCTAATACTTCTTGTACACAGATGAGAACTTTTTAAACACTTTCAGTGTGAGTTGGTGTATGGTTGTATAAACCGAGGCAGTGCCTTCTGATTTGTCTGTGATGTAGTCTTTTTATAGTACTTCACGAACAGTATCCCCAGCCGGCATAGGAAACTACATCAGCAAGATCAATGAGTACGGGCAGAAGAGAAACATTCATATTGATTACAAGTCTATACAGAAAGATACAGGGTTGGAACACGTACAACAGTAAGTTAACCTTTTAAAAATAAATTATGATGCTGTTCTTTCTCTTTCTCAGCCACCCCACACAACACAGAATTCTTGTTTAAGCGACCACCCTATACAAAAAACCATGCCAGGTTAATGGGTCTCCCCATGCCACTGGTTAATGGAACCTTCCCATGTACTGTCCCTGGTTAATGAGCATGCCCATGCTGTGTACCATTCCTGGTTACTGGGTCTCCTCATATAACACACCATCCTTTACTAAGAGGTCTCAGCATACAACAAACCATCCCTGGCTGATGGGTCTACCTCTCCCATTTACCATCCCTGGCTAATGAGTCTCCCTTTCCCATTTGTCATCCCTGGCTAATGGGTGTCCCTCTCCCATTTACCATCCCTGGCTAATGAGTCTCCCTTTCCCATTTGCCATCCCTGGCTAATGAGTCTCCCTTTCCCATTTGCCATCCATGGCTAATGAGTCTCCCTTTCCCATTTGCCATCCATGGCTAATGAGTCTCCCTTTCCCATTTGCCATCCCTGGCTAATGGGTGTCCCTCTCCCATTTACCATCCCTGGCTAATGAGTCTCCCTTTCCCATTTGCCATCCCTGGCTAATGAGTCTCCCTTTCCCATTTGCCATCCATGGCTAATGAGTCTCCCTTTCCCATTTGCCATCCATGGCTAATGAGTCTCCCTTTCCCATTTGCCATCCCTGGCTAATGGGTGTCCCTCTCCCATTTACCATCCCTGGCTAATGAGTCTCCCTTTCCCATTTGCCATCCCTGGCTAATGAGTCTCCCTTTCCCATTTGCCATCCCTGGCTAATGAGTCTCCCTTTCCCATTTGCCATCCCTGGCTAATGAGTCTCCCTTTCCCATTTGCCATCCCTGGCTAATGGGTGTCCCTCTCCCATTTACCATCCCTGGCTAATGAGTCTCCCTTTCCCATTTGCCATCCCTGGCTAATGGGTGTCCCTCTCCCATTTACCATCCCTGGCTAATGGGTGTCCCTCTCCCATTTACCATCCCTGGCTAATGAGTCTCCCTTTCCCATTTGCCATCCCTGGCTAATGAGTCTCCCTTTCCCATTTGCCATCCATGGCTAATGAGTCTCCCTTTCCCATTTGCCATCCATGGCTAATGAGTCTCCCTTTCCCATTTGCCATCCCTGGCTAATGGGTCTACCTCTCCCATTTACCATTCTTGGTTAATGGGACCTTCCCATGCCGCAACTGTCCCTGGTTTGTGGTTCTCCCCATACTATGTACCAGCCCTGGATAGGGGAACAGGCAACAAATTGCCTATAAGTTGTTCTGAGATTTATTGGGGATGACTCTTAGATTTATTTATTTATTGCTCCATTCACTGCAAGGAAATAGCTAGTTTCTGCTGGTCTTCTTGCTGTAGCCGAAGACTTAGCACATCAGGGATTGAAAGCAAGAAGCCACACATTTCTACTTTATGACCAAGCAGTGCAAGATGGTACCATTTCAGTTGTTGTTTTCATGGACTTGCTGTGGACCTATTGATGTAGGGTTCCTATTTTTGACTAGAAAAATAGTTTGATGTTCAAATGTGTAGCGCAATAACTGAAGAGGTCCCTTGTTTCTCAATATATTTTCATTCCTTTCATCTGTGCTCGCTGACCTATACTGGCTCCCAGTGCAGCAATGCCTCGATCTAAAAATTCTTATCCTTGTTTTCTAATCCCTTCATAACCTGACCCCTCCTCGTCTCTGTAATCTCCTCCAGCCCTGCAACCCTCTGAGATCTCTGTGCTGCTCCAATTCTAACCGCTTGCATATCCCCAATTTCCATCACTCCACCGCTTCAGCTCTCTGGGCCCTAAGCTCCAGAATTCCCTATCTTAACCTCTCCACTTTGCCACCTCTCTCTTCTCCTTTAAGATGCTCATCTTAAGATACTTCTTTGATCGAGCTTTTGGTCACCTGCTCTAATATGCCCTTATGTGGCTCATTGTCAAATTTTGCTTGATAATCGCTCCACTGAAGCCCTTTGGGATGTTAAAGCACCATATAAATGCAAGTTATTTTTGTAGTATGCAAAGTCCTCTGTTGAACAACGAGCGGGATGGCGCATATTGTTATTTTGAAGTGTTCCATCTATTAGCCCAGACTAATACTAACCAGACGTGTGATAAAGATGGTTAAAGCTGGAGCTTGAATTTGATGCCCTGGGAATATCAGCCCCATTCGAGGACTGAGTTGTCCTGGTGTCCCTCTTCTGTCTTGGCTCTTAATCTCCCAATGCCTCAGCTTTAACTTTCTCCTTCTGTGTTAAAATCCCTCCATGACATCATCCCCTCTATCTCTGTAGCTTCCTGCAACCCACACCCCCTTACTGCCCCCGTCTCGCTGTCAAACTTTCCATTCTTCTGACTTGGCATTCCCTGACCGTTAGCAGCCAAGCCTTCAGCCATTCAGGCCCCATATTCTGAAAATCTCTCTCTAAATACTTCCCATCTCTCCACTTTCCTCTCGTCCTTTAAGATGCTTTTCCCAAGTTCTTGCTTGCCTATCCTAACAGTGTCAGCTGCGGCCAAGTTAATGCACTCTCGTCTCTGAGTCAGATGATTGTGGATTAAACCAAGGCCCTGTCTATCCTCTTAGGTGGATGTAAGAGAACCTCTGGCATTATTTGAAGAAGAGCAGGGGAGTTACTGCAGTACCGTGACCAATATTTATCTCTGAACTAACATCATGCAAACACATGATCTGGTGATTATCACATTGCTGTTTGTGGGATCTTGCTGTGCACAAATTAGCTGCTGCATTTCCTACATTACAACAATGACTACACTTCAAAAGTACTTTTTGGCTGTAAAGTGGGATGTTTTGCAATTGTGAAAAACATTATATAAATGCAAGTCTTTCTTACTTTCTCTTTGACGTGTCATCCATTTTTTCTTGATGGTCTGTGTGTGAAATACTTTGGGACTTTTAATGTTAAAGGGGGTATGTAAATGTCAGGTTTTTTGCATGGGGTTAATGTGGCAATAGGTAAAGCACCTGTCATTGTGTTACAGGTTCTCCTGTAGAGTTTTCATGGATAATAAAGAATATCCAATAGGCTTGGGTAGAAACAAACAAGAAGCCAAACGTGAAGCAGCAAGACTCGCCTATGAGATAATTTTCCCAAATCAGTCACTTTCCGAGGTACGTGTAATTACTCAGTGAAAGTGTGCAAGCACTATTGGACTACGGCAGCAACAGGGCCAGAGAGTCTGGAGAACCGTGGAAAATAAGATAGGAAATCTTCACTGGACTCCTGTCACAACTAGCCCACAGGGCCATTGGGCTTGTACTGTGACCAGGTTGCTTGTTCTCTCTGTCCATTCAACTACAAGAACTGTGTGATAGATAATAAAGGAAAATGGGGAGGGACAAATTATATTGGCAAAAACAATCTTTGAAACCTAGTGGTCATAATGTGTCACTGAGTGAATTTTCCACTAATGTATTCTACTTCTCACACTTTCGAAACATCTTCAGCTCAGGATTTTGACTGCAGCTTGTATTTCTCATTCCAGCTTTAAGAAGGGCAATTCAATTTGACAGTGAAACGCAATGAGAAAATACAGTCCCTGCTTTCTAATAGTGAACACTATTCATCCACTGTAAACAATGGCCTGTATAATGGGATAACGCCATTACAACATTTGACTATATAGCAAAAATGGATTTTCTGTGTAGTATGAGTTTGCTCAGTTGTTTCCAGCTCCACTCTAACCTGAGGAATTATTTAGACTGAAGTCCATGCTTAGTACTTACTAGCCCATACACCACTTAGAGGGGATTAAAAGGCTTTAAGTCACAAAAAGTAATTGCACATTAACAAGTTGTTAAAAAACAGAAAATGATGGAAACACTCAGCAGGCCAGGCAGCATCTGTGGAGAGAGAACAGGGTTAACATTCAGGTCATATCTTTTTCCACAGATGCTGTCAGAGCTGCTGAGTATTTCCTGCATTTTCTGTTTTCATTTCAGATTTCCAGCATCTACAGTATTTTACTTTTGTGTTAACAAGGTGTTATTTGTTTAATTATGTTTGTGCATTCAGTGCACCTTAACAAGGTGCAAACTAGTGGGGAAGCTCAGTTATTCCTGCCCAAAATAAATGGCACATTTAAGAAACATACGAACATATAAATTAGGAGCAGAAGTAGGCCATTCGGCCCCTCGAGCCTGCTCTTACGTTCAATAAGATCATGATTGATCTGTTTGTGACTCGAATTCCACACTCCCATCTACCCCCGATAACCTTTGATTCCCTTGCCTAATAAGAATCTATCTACCTCCGCCTTAAAAATAATAAATGACCCTGCCTTCTGAGGCTGAGAGTTCCAAAGTCGCACAACCCTCTGAGAGAAAAAATTTCTCCTCATCGCTGTCCTAAAAGGGCGACCCCTAATTTTAAAACAGTGCCCCCTAGTTCTGGACTCACCCACAAGAGGAAACATCCTTTCCACATCCACCTTGTCAAGACCATTCAGGATCTTATAAACTTCAATCAAGTCCCCCCTCATTCATCTAAACTCCAGTGAAAATAAGCCCAGTCTGTCCAACCTTTCCTCATAAGACAACCTGCTCATTCCAGGTATCAATCTAGTAAACCTCCTCTGAACTGCCTTCAAGGCATTTACATCCTTCCTTAAATAAAGAGACCAAAACTGCACACAGTATTCCAGATGTGCTCTCACAAATACCCTGCATAACTGAAGCATAAAATCCTTTCTTTTATTTTCAATTCCTCTCGTAATAAAGGAAAGCATTCCATTAGCCTTCTTTACAACTTGCTGGACCTCTATACTAACTTTTGTGACTCATGCACCAGAACACCTAGATCCCTCTGCAGCCTGGATTTCTGCAGTCATTCTCCATTTAAATAATACTCTGCTTTTTTTATTCTTCCTGCCAAAGTGAACAACTTCACATTTTCCCACATTATACTCCATCTTCCAGATTTTTTCCCACTCACTCAACCTATCTATATCGGTCTGCAACCTCCTTATGTCCTCTTCAGAACATACTTTCCTACCTATCTTTGTGTCATCTACAAATTTGGCTACCAAGCCATCGCTCCCCTCATCTAAGTCACTGATATAAATTGTAAAAAGTTAAGGCCCCAGCACAGACCCCTGCAGGACTCCACTCATCACATTCTGCCAGTCAGAAATTGACCCATTTATGCATACCCTCTGTATTCTGCCAGCCAGCCAATCTTCTGTCCATGCTAATATGTTGCCCCCTACACCAGGAGCTTCTACTTTGCGCAATAACCTTTTATGTGGCACCTTGTCAAATACCTTCTGTAAATCCAAGTACAGTACATCAACGAGCTTCTGTTTATCCACAGCATGTGTTACTCCTTCAAAGAACTCCAATAAATTGGTTAAACATGATTTCCCTTTCACAAAACCATGCTGACTGTTCCCGATTACCTTGAGTTTTTCTATGTGCCCAGATATAACCTCCTTCATGATTGATTCTAACACCTTCCCCACGACAGATCTCAAGCTAACTGGCCAATAGTTACCTGCTTTCTGTCTCCTCACCCGCCGCCCCCCCCCCCCCCCACCAACTTCTTGAATAGAGGGGTTATATTTGCTACTTTCCAGTCTGATGGAACCTTTCCAGAATCCATCGAATTTTGAAAAATTAACACCAGTGCATCTACTACCTCAGTAGCCACCTCTTTTAAGACCCTAAGATGAAGCTCATCAGGACCCGGGGACTTGTCAGTCTGCAACTCCATCAGTTTGCTCAGTACCATTTCCCTGGTGGTTGTAATTTCACCAAGTTCCTCTCTTCCTCTGCCTCCTGATTTACAGCTATTACTGGAATGTTTTTGTATCCTCTATAGTGGAGACAAGCAAAATATTTCGGATGCTGGAAATCTGAAATAAAAACAAGAAACGCTGGAACCACTCAGCAGGTCTGGCAGCATCTGTGAAAAGAGAAGCAGAGTTAACATTTCGGGTCAGTGACTCTGCTTCTCTTTTCACAGATGTTTTTATTACAAGTGAAATATTTGTTCATTTCATCTACCATTTCCTTATTATCTACTATTAACTCCTCATTCTCACTCTCTAGAGGACCAACACTCACTTTACACTTTACTTACTCTTTTCCTTTTTAAATACCTGTAGACACTCTTGCTATCCGTTTTTACATTTCCAGCTAGCTTCCTCTCATACGCTAATTTCTTTCTCCTGATTAACCTTTTAGTCATTCTTTGCAGTTCTTTATATTCTGACCTGCCACTCAACTTTGAGCAATTATATGTTTTTTTCCTTAAGTTTGATGTTTTCCTTAACTTCTTTAGTTAACCACGGATGTTGGGTCCTCCCCTTAGAATTTTTCTTTATAGTAGGAATATACTTATTCTGAGTATTCTGAAATATCCCCTTAAATGTCTGCCACTGCTTCTCTGTTGATCTGTCTCCGAGTCTAGTAACCCAGTTCACTTCAGCTAGCTCAGCTTCATGCCCACATAGTTGCCCTATCTATGTTTAAGATACTAGTTTTCGACCCACTCTTCTCTCTTTCAAACCGGATGTAAAATTCAATCATATTATGGTCGCTGCTACCTGGAGGTGCCTTTACTCTGAGGTCATTAATTAATCCTGTCATATTACACAAAACCAAGTCTAATATAATAAAAGCAAAATACTGCGGATGCTGGAAATCTGAAACAAAAACAAGAAATGCTGGATTCACTCAGCAGGTCTGGCAGCATCTGTGGAAAGAGAAGCAGAGTTAACGTTTCGGGTCAGTGACCCTTCTTCGGAACTGACAAATATTAGAAAAGTCACAGATTATAAACAAGTGAGGTGGGGGTTGGGCAAGAGATAACAAAGGAGAAGGTGCAGATTGGACCAGGCCACATAGCTGACCAAAAGGTCACGGAGCAAAGGCAAACAATATGTTAATGGTGTGTTGAAAGACAAAGCATTAGTACAGATTAGGTGTGAATATACTGAATATTGAACATCAGCAAGTGCAAACCTGAAGAAAAACAACCTGAAAAAAACAGTGGGTAAGCAAACTGAACAAACTAAGATGAAATGAAATAAATGCAAAAAAAGATTGTAAAAAATGTAAAAAGGAATGCAAAAAAAAAGGAAGAAAAAATAACTAAAAATGAAAGTAAAGTGGGGGGCTGTCATGCTCTGAAATTATTGAATTCAATGTTCAGTCCGGCAGGCTGTAGCGCTCCTTTCAGGTGAAGCAGCGATCTACTTGTACTTCTTTCAATGTAGTATACTGTATTCGCTGCTCACAGTGTAGTCTCCTCTACATTGGGGAGACCAAGCGCAGACTGGGTGACCGCTTTGCGGAACATCTCCGCTCAGTCCGCAAGCAGGACCCTGAGCTTCCGGTTGCTTGCCATTTCAACACTCCCCCCTGCTCTCATGCTCACATCTCTGTCCTGGGATTGCTGCAGTGTTCCAGTGAACATCAACGCAAGCTCGAGGAACAGTATCTCATCTACCGATTAGGCACACTACAGCCTGCCGGACTGAACATTGAGTTCAATAATTTCAGAGCATGACAGCCCCCCACTTTACTTTCATTTTTAGTCATTTTTAGTTATTTTTTCTTCCTTTTTTTTGCATTCCTTTTTACATTTTTTACAATCTTTTTTTGCATTTATTTCATTTCATCTTACTTTGTTCAGTTTGCTTACCCACTGTTTTTTTCAGGTTGTTTTTCTTCAGGTTTGCACTTGCTGATGTTCAATATTCAGTATATTCACACCTAATCTGTACTAATGCTTTGTCTTTCAACACACCATTAACATATTGTTTGCCTTTGCTCCGTGACCTTTTGGTCAGCTATGTGGCCTGGTCCAATCTGCACCTTCTCCTTTGCTATCTCTTGCCCAACCCCCACCTCACTTGTTTATAATCTGTGACTTTTCTAATATTTGTCAGTTCCGAAGAAGGGTCACTGACCCGAAACGTTAACTCTGCTTCTCTTTCCACGGATGCTGCCAGACCTGCTGAGTGAATCCAGCATTTCTTGTTTTTGTTTCAAGTCTAATATAACCTGCTCTCTGGTTGGTTCCAGATAATGCTGCTCTAAGAAACTATCTCAAAAGCATTCTATGAACTCATCATCCAGGCTACTATTGCCAATCTGATTTTTCCAGTTTATATGTAGATTAAAATCACCCATGATTGTTGCCATCCTTTATCACAAGCACCCAATATTTCTTCTTGTATACTTGTCCTACATTGTGATTACTGTTGGGGAGCTTGTGGACCACTCCTACTAGTGACTTCTTTCCCCAGTATCCCTCACTTCCACCCAAACAGATTCTACATCCTGATTTCCTGAACCAACGTGTTGGAGAAATCCAGATTATGCCAAATTATTCAACAAATTCTCCGGACGCAGACGTTGAGAATAAACACTTTATTCATGATATCATGGGGAGCACACCTTACCTAAAAGCAGTCCAGTGCTACTCCACCGGACAAAGGAAATCCACAACGGATATACAGTTACTCAGCCCATCCCGGCTGGACACAATCCAATCAGAACGGTTATTGATTACATACATTACACATATTACCAATTAGATTACTGATTAGGCATCATGTGGCTACGTGATCAGCTCATGCAAGCCCCTGATCACCAATTGATGAGCTCAGGCCCTATCAATTATCCTTGAGTCTTCCAACTGTCACGTTTAATTGGGCCTGCATTCCTGAGGGTTTTGCGCAGTCTGCAGTTACACTGATAAGAGGGGCCCCCTTTTGGTATCTGTGCCATGCTGTACCAAGCTCCAACTGTGAGCTAACTAATCTGTCCCACAATGCCTCGGTCAAATACTCCATTTTGTACCAATATGTAGCTATTCTTTCAACTCATGTATGAAAGAATATATGTATACGTATTCACTAGGATTATATTAATCTACTTACTCAAATAACAGTTATAGAAGCAAAAGCTCAGCAAACTTCTCCCACACAACGTCATCTCTAACTATTGCACCAATGCCATCCTTGATTAATGCTACCCCTCCACCGTTACCTAGCTTCCTATTCTTCTTGAATATCATATACCCCTCAATATTCAGGAACCCAATCCTTGTCATCCTCCACCCACGTCTCCGTAATGGCTATCAGATCATATTTATTTACTTCAATGTGCGCTATCAGTTTGTCTACTTTGTTATGAATGCTACGTGCATTCATATACAGAGCCTTTAGTTTTGTCTTTGTTATCCTTTTAACATCTAGTCTTCACTGTTGGTGTGGTCTTCGTTTTTTTTTCTCTCTGTCCCTTTTTGCCATTCTCTGACCTTAATTTCCCATATTACTATTCTGCTGTCAGAGTCATAGAGTCGTACAGCATAGAAACAGGCCCTTCGGCCCACCGCGTCCATGCCGATCATAATGCCTATCTATACTAATCCCACCTGCCTGCATTAATTCCATATCCCTCTATGCCTTGCTCATTCAAGTACCTGTCCAGATGCCTCTTAAATGTTGCTACTGTTCCTGCCTCCACCACCTCCTCTGGCAGCTCATTCCAGATACCCACTATTCTTTGCGTGAAAAATTTACCCCTTTGATCCCATTAAACCTCCTCCCTCTCACCTTAAATCTATACCCTCTAGTTTTAGTCACCCCTACCATGGAAAACTTTACTGCCTTAACTCTACCCCTTGATTTGCTACCTCTGATCCCTCTCCAAACCTTGTTTAGTTTAAAGCCCTCTCTACTTCTCTAGTTATACGATTTGCTAGAACACTGGTCCCAGCACAGTTCAGGTGCAGACCGCCCCAACGGTACAGTCCCCACATTCCCCAGTACTGGCGCCAGTGCCCGACGAACCGAAATCCACTTCTCCCACACCAGTCTTTGAGCCACGTAATCATTTCACTAATCTTCTGTACCCTCTGCCAGTTGACACGGCTCAGGTAATCCAGAGATTATTACCCTTGAGGTATCTGCTATTCAATTTGGTGCCTAGCTCCTCATACTGACTAAGCAGAACCTCTTTCCTAGTCCTATCTATGTCATTGGTACCTACATGGATCACGACAACTGGATCCTCCCCCTCCCTCTCCAAGTTCCTGTCCAGCCCAGACGTCCCAAACCCTCACCCCGGGTAGGCAACACAACCTTCTGGATTCACGCTCTCGGCTGCACAGAACAGTGTCAGTCCCCCTCACTATACTATCCCCTACTGCCACTACATTCCTCTTTGCTCCCCCCACTTGAATGGTTTCCAGTACCACAGTGCCATGGCCAGTCTGCTCATACACCCTCGCTTTCGTCCACACAGGTTGAGAGCACATCAAACCTGTTTGACAATTGCAAAGTCTGAGGCTCCTCCACTACTGTCTGTTTGGACCCTTTACCTGCCTCACTCACGGTCACATACTCTTGTCCCTCACTGCTGACCACAACAGGTGACCCTGTTCTAAGAGGTGTGACCATCTTCTGGAACAAAGAGTCCAGGTATTTCTCCCCCTCTCTGTTGCACAGTTCAGCTTCCAGATCAATAATCCTGATCTGGAATTCCTCCAGCTGCTTACGCTTTCTGCAGATGTGTTTGTCCTGGATCACCTTGGCATCCAAAAGCTCCCACATACCACAGCTGCAACATAACACCTGTCCTGCCATTGTTACTTATGCTATTAGTTAAATTTAATTACTTTCTTCATTAACTTTGAATAATTCCTATGTATAGTAGAATTTACTGTGTTTATTATATGCTAGTAACACCTACAGCTAAAGTTATACTTTTCCTGAATACACAGATGTGTAAACCTTTCTACTGGTAATGACCTTACCAATGCTAATAAAGCTTTGCAAATACTAATAAACCTTACTACTATTAGTAAACCTTATGAATACTGATAAACCCTAAAGATACTTTATACAGTTTATGTATTAAGTTGTCCTAATTTGAACTAATACACTCCCTGCTGGTCTCTCTCTCACTCTGTTATAAATTATAAAATCCACCTTAGTTTCTGGTTTATATACTAATAAATTGATCAAGTCTTATTTGATATTTGATTGCTTTAGATGAAATTAAAAGCTCACTCAGCCTGGCCGGCTTTCTGTTTCCCTGCTCGCTCTTGATGATGACATCACTCTGTCACACACACATGCACGCCTATAAAGTGCATTGATAGGAAAGAGGAGATGGCTAAATGGTGGAATTGATAGCATAAGATAACAGGAGGCACAAAGGGAAAAAAATTAAAGATATTTCTGGTACATGGCAAACACTTGAGTAGCTGAGGAGGTGGGTGGAGGGCAGAAAGAAAAGAAAGGACAGAAAATCTGTGAGAAGAGAAAGCCGGTCAACACCAAGGGTGCAGACTCTCCCTGCCAGCACGGTGTTCTGATAGAAGGTCCCCACCATGGAACACCAATAGACTCATCCACATGACCAGCAGTCCCTGCCAAAGAGATACTGGGCACAGTCGTCGAGCTCTGCTGTTTAACTAAAGTCAGTGTTAAGACCAGAGAATGGCAGAGTGCCTAATACACAAATAAGGTTCCTTGAAAATGTGTTGGGTTCAATGTTTTCTTGTCATTCAAAATCGTCAGTTAGGCACTAAGGTCTTCTTGTTTTCTTCCTTTATGAATAATATTGCAAAACAGTCACTAGATACAGGAGATGAGGAAGAGCACAAAAGCATTGCAGAAGACTCCTTTGGCCAGAATCCCAAAAGGTAGGGTCAGATTTTTTTTAAATGGTATCTTTTTCTTGTGTCCTATTCTAAGTGAAGTGATGCTATATCCAAAAACCTGATTCACTGCAGCTTAATTTTTTATGTTTTTTTCAAAACAACTTGCGAAATAATGTGTTCTCTCTGTCTCGTGTGATCTCTCTCTCTCCCTCCACCCACTCTCCTTCCTCCCTTCCTCTCTGTTTGTCTCTTTTTTCTCTCTCTGCTCCCCTCTTCAGACCTCTCCCTCTCCTTCCCTTCTTTCTCTCTCTCTCCCCACCTTTCCCTCCCTCCTCTCTCTCTTTCTCTCAGTAGGCTTTAAGTGTCTTTTGAACCTGCGCTTGATAATACTGGTTTATAAGTCTGTACTTGTGTCCATCATGCGTTGTTATGCCAACCAATCACTTTGGGTGATGAACTATCAAGTTAATTGCCCACTAATCAGCTATTCAGATGTGCTGGATTCATCAATGGTCCAATTTCCTGCCAGCAGTTTCCTGGGGGAGTGAAAATCTGGAGGGAGCGTTGCTGTCATTTCACAGCAGGAGCTATCAGTGGCTGAAGCTCTGTGGAGGGAGTGTGCATATGAAAAGTGTGGTCTGAGCAGTTATTGCGCACCAGCATAATGGAATGAGTCTTCGAAGGGGAGATTTCCATCTGTGGGTACCTGTGGGGAGGAACGTCTTGCCTCAGGCCGCTTGCTTTAATCAGGATGCGCTCCCACCTCCTGGCTGGAGGAGAGAAGAACAGCAGCGCAGCTTTGAGAGGCCCGCAGCTCTGAGAGGCCCGCAGCTGTGCTCCTGGTTGCCGTCTCTGACACTTCTTGGCGGTTGCTTCCTGTTCTCCTGGGGGGAAAGAGTTGGAGGTAGATGTGAATAGCCTGTCCCCATGACCCTCACATGTCCTATGGTCTGTGGAGGGGGGGTGGGTGGAGTTGGTGGTGGTTCTGGGACTAGGCTCTTATTTGCATCTCTTCAGGCCCTTCTCTGTTACAGTCCTTGGATAATAAAGCAAAAGGCTGGATGTGGCCCCCTGCATCATAATAGCTAATAGATAGCTTGCAGATTTCATGTGGGAGCGGACCAAGTAAGTTTTCAGTGTAAGATGGCATGAGTAGGTGATGTGGCACGTTGATGTGACAAATGATGTAACAAGTGTCTGCCTTTTTTTTTTGCTCTTTTCCTGCACCAAGTTGATTGCCCCAAGAGCAAAAACTACCTTTGTGTGTCAATAGATGCGAAACATGATTACTTGACTGTCAACTTTAGATTTGAATTTACTTAAGCACATAATCCAGGCTGACATACCCAGTACGGTACCAAGGGGGTGCCGCAGTGTTAAGGGTGCCATCTTTTCAATGAGATGTTAAACCGAGGTTCCGTCTGCCCTCTCAGGTGGGCGTAAAAGCGCTCATGACACCATTTTGAAGAAAGCATGGGAATTCTCCCTGGTGTCCTAGCCAATATTTATCCCTCAACTAATATCACTAAACCAGATGATCTGGTCATTTATCACATTGCTGCTTATGGGAGCTTGCTTTCGCAAATTGGCTGCTGCGTTTCCTACATTACAGCACTTCAGAAGTACTCCATTAGTTGTAGAGTGCATTTGGACATCCTGAAATTGTGAAAGATGGTGCAATATAAATGCAAGTTTTTTTCTTTTTTAGTTTAACAGATGATCTCACTGGTGAGAGTAAGGAAAGGGATGAAGATTGTACACCCACAACGAGTACGGATGGCAGTACATCAGATTTCAATTCCAGCATGGTAACGTCGTTTTCAAGATGTTCCACTTTCTTAGGGATAAATGTTTATAATTCTGTTGCCTTTCCTGAGAGATATCCATTATCATTGCAATCCAAACTGAGCTGGGTCACCCAGTTGCTGAGGAAATGAGGGTGGGATTCAGTTTCCCAAATGAGAAACTTCCAGTGTAAACAACAATCTTCTGATACAAGCTGCCTGATTTTTCCTCTTATGGTTGGGAATTTCCTTACGGGTTCTCCTTAACTGCCACCCCATACCTTCAACAGCTGCCCTATATACATTGTGTGACTGAGGTTCTCAAAAACGACAATTTTCATCCTTGATTTCAAATCCCTCCATGGCCTCCATAAAGCCAATGAGCTGAAGGCCCAGATAGACACATGGCAACATGATGTCATTGCTAGAACGGAAACTTGACTTAAAGAGGGGCAAGAATGGCAGATCAACATCCCTTGATATAGAGTTTTCAAACGGGATAGAGAGGGGAATAAAAAAGGAGGAGGTGTAGCATTATTGGTTAAGGATTCAATAACAGCTATGAGAAGGGATGATGTGCTAAATGAATCATCAAATGAGGCGATATGGGTTGAGCTCAAGAAATAAAAAAGGGGTAGCCACACTACTTGGCGTGTGCTTTAGACCCCCCCCCCCCCAAATGTGGGAGGGAGATAGAAGAACAAATATGTAGGCAAATTTTTGAGTGCAAAAACTATAGGGCAATAATAGTTGGGGATTTCAACGACCCTAATATCAACTGGGATACAAACAGTGTTAAGGGCACAGAGGGGACGAAATTCTTGAACTGCGTTCCAGAGAACCTTTTTAGCCAGCATGTAACAAGCCCAACGAGAGGGGGCACAATTCTAGATTTAGTCTTCGGTAGTGAAGCTGGGCAAGTGGATGAAGTAACAGTGGGTGACCATTTTGGAGATAGTGACCATAATACAGTTAGTTTTATCATAATCATGGAACAGGACAAAGATAAAACAGGAGCAATGGTTCTAAATTGGGGGAAGGCAAATTTTATTAAACTGAGAGATGATCTGGCAAAAGGACTGGATACAGCTACTTGAAGGAATATCAGTGGCCAACCAGTGGGAGGTATTCAAAAGCGAGATTCTCCAGGCACAGTGTAGGCATGTCCCCACAGAGATAAAGGGTGGTACTGCCAAATCTAGAGCTCCCTGGTTATTTAGCAGCTTTGAAGGGTGAGTTAAAGCAGAAAAAGAAAGCTTATGAAATTCACAAAAAACTTAATACTTTAGAAAGCCTAGAGGAGTTTAGAAAGCGCAGGGTGAAGTAAAAAAAGAAATTAGGATAGCAAAGCGAGGACATGAAAAATTATTGGCAGGTAAAATCAAGAAAAACCAAAAGATGTTTTATCAGTACTTTAAGAGCAAGAGGATAACTAAGGAAAGGGTACAGCCTATCAGAGATGTACAGGGGAACTTATCTGTGGATGCAGAAGATGTGGGCAGGGTTCTTAATGAGCTTTTTGTCTCTGTCTTCACAAAGGAGAGGGTTGATGTAGACATTGTAGTTAAAAAGGAGAAGTGTGAAATATTAGATACGATAAGCATAATGAGAGAGGAAGTACTAGAGGGGCTGACATTCTTGAAGGTGGATAAATTGCCAGGGCCGGATGGATTGTATCCCAGGTTGTTAAAGGAAACCAGGGGGGAAATAGATGCACTAAGGATCATCTTCAAATCCTCACTGGATACGGGCGAGGTGCCAGAGGACTGGTGGTCTGCAAATGTTATACCATTGTTTAAAAAGGGTATGAGGGATAGGCCAAATAATTATAGGCTGGTCAGTCTGACCTCAGTGGTGGGTAAATTATCTGAAGGACAGGATAAACTGCCACTTAGAAAGGCACAGATTAATCAGGAATAGTCAGCATGGATTTGTTAAGGGAAGGTCATGTCTTATTAACTGGATTGAATTTTTTGAGGAAGTAACAAAGAGGATTGATGAGGGTAGTGCAGTGGATCTGGTTTACATGGATTTTAGTAAGGCATTTGACAAGGTCCCACATGGCAGACTGGTCAGTAAAATGAAAGCCCATGGGATACAGGGGAATGTGGCAGGTTGGATCCAAAATTGACTCGGGGCCAGGAAACAAAGGGGTAGAAGTCGACTGATGTTTTTGAGAATAGAAAGCTGTTTCCAGTGGCGTTCCACAGGGCTCAGTGTTGGGTCCCTTGCTGTTTGTGGTATATATTAATGATTTGGACTTAAATGTGGGAGGCAGGATTGGGAAATTTGCTGATGACAGAAAAATTGGCCATATAGTTAATAGCGAAGAGGATAGCTGTAGACTCCAGAATGATATCAATGGTTTGGTTGAGTGGGTGGAAAAGTGGCAAATGGAATTCAATCCAGAGAAGTTTGAGATTATGGATTTGGGGGGGGCAAATAAAGCAAGGGAATACAGAATAAACGGGAGGATATCGAGAGGGGTAGAAGGAGTGAGAGACCTTGGAGTGCATGTCCACAAGTCCCTGAGGTGGCAGGACAGGTAGATAAAGTGGTGAAGAAGGCATATGGAATGCTTTCCTTTATTGGCCGAGGTATAGAATACAAAAGCAGGGATGTAATGCTGGAACTGTATAAAACACTGGTTAGGCCACAGCTGGAGTATTGTGTACAGTTCTGGTCACCACATTACAGGAAGGATATAATTGCTCTGGAGAGAGTGCAGAGGAGATTTACAAGAATGTTGCCAGGGCTTGAAAGTTGCAGATATGAGGAAAGATTGGATCGGCTAGGGTTGTTTTCCTTAGAACAGAGGAGGCTGAGGGATGACTTAATTGAGGTATACAAAATTATGAGGGGCCTAGACAGAGTAGACAGGAAGGACCTGTTTCCCCGAGCGGAGAGGTCAATTCCCAGGGGCCACAGGTTTAAGGTGATTGGTAGAAGAATTAGAGGGGACATGAGAAAAAACATTTTCACCCAGAGGGTGGAGGGTGTCTGGAAGTCACTGCCCGGTGGTGGAGGCAGAAACCCTCCACTCATTTAAAAGGTACCTGGACATGCACCTGAAGTGCTGTAACCTGCAAGGCTATGGACCAGGTGCTGGAAGGTGGGATTAGATTGGGGGGCTAGTTTTTTCAGCTGGCGCAGAGACGATGGGCTGAATGGCCTCTTCTGTGCTGTAATTTTTCTCTGGCTCTTTGGCCTTTCCCCTCCCGATGTCTGTAAATCCTCCAACCCTACAATCCTCTGAGATATCTGGACTCTGCCAATTCTTGCACACCCTTGATTTTAATTGCTTCACCATTGGTGGCCGTGCCATCAGCTGCCGAGGCCCTAAGCTCTGAAATTTCCTTCAGAAACCTCTCCACTTCTCTCGTCCTTTAAGACGCTTCTTTAAAACCTACCTCTTTGACCAAACTAATATCTAATGCCCCAATATCTCCACATGCGGCACGGTGTTAAAATTTTGTCAGGCAATGCTTCTGTGAAGCACCTTGGAATATTTAATTATGTTAGGGCACTATATGGATGCAAGTTGTTGCTGAATATTCCATATTTCACTCAGCCAAGTGATGTTCACCAGACAACAGACCCAGACATGAGGTGAGGAAATGCTGCGTGGCGGAGAGTTTTAGGAGCCAATGGTCCAGTGTCACCTGTTCTGCCCAGTCATGTTGCACTTACAATGCGTCATGTTATAATCACTCATAACTGACTCACTCCTTCTCCCTGGCCGAGACTTGGCTGAAGGCAGGAGCACACATGTGCAAAATTCACCTTATTTGAAAGATAAAGTAGAAACAAACTCCACTTTTTAAATGATCTGTTCTTTAAACAACTGCAGCAGAACTATGGTACAAGAAATGTAATCGGAAAATTGAACGAATATTGCCAAAAAAACACTCTGACCTGCGAGACTGTGGAAGTGGACAAGCGTGGACCTTCTCATTCTCCAGAGTAAGTAAACAAGTGTGCATTCCAGATCACAGCAACTTGCTGCATAAAAAGAAAGATGTGTGTTTTTTTTTTAAACAGCTCCTGTGCAGTTTCCTGCTCTCATCTGAAGTGAAATGTTATGATCTGGAAAGCATTGCCTGAAAATGTGGTGCAAACAGATTCAATAATAACTTTGAAAAAGGGAATTGGATAGATACTCGAAAAGGAAAACATTTGCGATGCTATCTTTCAAAATAGTTGACACAGGCACAATGGGCCGAAAGGCCTCCTTCTGTACTAGACAGTTCTATGATTTATGATGTATGTAGGTGTGTGTGTATTTAAGTCCTGGTCAGCATTTTGTTTTGAAGGTTCTTGACTAATCGTGCTGTTCTCTTTTCCAGATTTATCATAAAATTTGTAATAAATGGCAAATCTTTTCCAAGTGCTTCTGGAAAAAACAAACAGGAGGCCAAACGGAATGCTGCCCACCTTGCTTTGGAGGAACTTCAGGTACTGCTCGAGCTGTTTTTCACTCCTCCCAGTTGTTTAACGTTTATCCCAAGTAAATATTTTGGGCTTCAGTAGGAGTGTCCATCTTGAGGATAAAGGGTCTTCCTCACTGTTACTTTATTTAAGTCGCCCAATCCTACAAGAGGGTGGAAGTTTTTAACATGATTTATCTCGGAGTGGATTCCGCTTTGCAGATAAATTGTGATACCGTCATAATTTCAACACAGTTCGGAGGCCATTTGGCCCGTTGTGCATGTGCCAGGGCTGGCTCCACATCAGCACTATTGGGTATGTAGTTGAGTGGAATACTGGTTGTGGTACTGAATTTGTAATCCAGAGGTTTTGAGTTCAATCCCCCTTCTCTCAATGGCAAGCTACAAAATTTGGTTAATTGTTCACTGGCTCCACCCCATCAATCTGTTTGCAAAGCCCCCTTTCTGTTGTAAAACCCCCAATCAGTTCCTTAATGTCTTTCAGGGGAAGGAACCTGCCACCACATGATTGCAGCTCCACATTAGGTGGTTGACTCCTAATGCCCTCTGGGAATGTGGCTAAGTTGGACAATCAGGTCCATTTTAATCCTACCCAGTACCACTTGTGACTCAGTGGGTAGCACTCTTGTCTCTGAGTTAGAAGATTGTCGGTTCAAGTTGCATCCCAGTGATGTCAGCACAGATTCCAGGCTGACACTCCCAGTGCAGAGCTGAGGGAGCTCCTCCATTTCAAGCAGTACATTCCAGATCATCATAACTTGCTGCATAAAAAAATTAATTCTCCTCAGCTCTGGTTCTTCTGCCAATTATCATAAATCTGTGTCCTCTGATTACTGACATTCCTGCCAGTTTTTCCCTATCCACTCGATCAAAACTATTCATGATTTTGAATACTTCTATTAAATCCCCTCTTAACCTGTTCTGCTTTAAGAAGAACAACCCCACCTTCTCCAGCCTCTCCACATAACTGAAGTCTTTCATCCCTGGTATCATTCCAGTAAATCTCCTCTGCATTCTCTCTAAGGCCTTCATTAACTATACATTCAAACATATTTGGGCTTTATCTCTTCAGTGGGACTATGATCTAGCCCACTAAACCTCTCTTGGTTCATGGTCTATGGATCATTTCAATCCTTTTATCATTGAATATTATGGTCCTAAAGTTCCACAAGGTCTCTCCTGGTCTCCTGGGCTATCTCTAATGGTGGAATCTCCAAATAAAACCAGCAGAAGCTTACCATAATGGTTGTGCTGGTTTCTGACTCTTCTTTTGGGTTCTATGGTCTCCTGCTGGTGATTCAGTGGAAGTCTGGGGAGTGGGGGCGGGGGGGGGGGAGGAAATCCTATAGAATTTCATGGCTTCTGAGTGGATTTGGCACCATCTCAAGCTCCAGCTCCACCTACGCACTGAGCACTTTCATGAAGTTAAGAGGTTCCCTAATCGAGGTTTTCAATAAGATGAGAGCTTTTGATAAAGTTGATAGAGAAAAACTATTCCCACTGGCAAATGGTTCATTAACTGGAGATCATAGATTTTAATATCATTGATAAAGGATCCAGTGGGAAGATGAGGAGAAATATTTTCGCCCAGAGAGTTGTCAGGATCTGGAACGTTCTACTGGAAAAGGTGGTGGAAGCTGATTTCATAAATAATATTAGAAGGGAGTTGGATAGGATCGGGAACGTGCGGGTTATGGACAAAAAGCGGGAGTGTGGGACTAAGAACAACAGTGCTCTCATAGAGCTAGCACAGGTATGATGGGCTGAATGGCCTCCTTTTGTGCTGCATGTTTCTATGATTCTACGATAAGGACTTCGAGACATTTCTCTACCCCGAGAATGGTTAGTATGTGGAACTCACTACTGCAAGGAGTGATTGAGGGGAATAGAATAGATACATTTCAGGGGAAGCCAGATAAGCACATGAGGGAGAAAGGAATAGAAGGATATGGTGATAGAGGGATGAGAGGAGACCCATGTGGAGTATAAACACTGGCATAGACCAGTTGGTCCAAATGGCCTGTTTCTGTGCTGTAAATGCAATATAATGTAATTACATCAGTGGTTGAAAGAACTTCACAAATGCCTGTTGCGGTGGTTGTTGCTCATATTGCACAGTGAGATTTTACACTCTAAGAGAAAGGTGGAAGGTCTGAAGATATCCAGACAAACCATGAACCAAGAGGGGTACAATAGGCTAGAAAAGCTTCCCTTTGATGAACAAATGCCTTGGAAAGGAAAGCCCAAAGACGCCTGAAGATACATTTAACACAGAAGTCTGTAATGGGTTAATTACCGCAGTATTATCATTTAGCTAATTTGTGAATTGGCAAGTCTGTTACTAAGTATACAAAGTTCACAATGTAAATAAAGTGAATTCAATTTAGGACATCAGGTTTTGGGTATGATTAGTTGGTTTTCTTGAACTCTAATTCATGTTTTTGTTCCCCCGATTCTGTTTTATGAACTTTGTAAACTAAGAACTCTGGTATATCAAGGGAGTCACAGAACCAATCGGGCAGTGTTTCACAAGATGGATTTTCCTTGCAGTAAGTATGTGAAAAATACCCTTGGTAACTGCACTTTAATCTTAGCAGCAAGTGAAATTCCAAATCACATGCAAAATCTGTTCCAAACAATTTAGAACTTCAGTTTTCAGCCTTGATTTTTTTCAAAGATAAAATTTGAATGAAACCACCTCTGCAAGTTGTTTTGGGTAGGTCATGGTCATTGTTTTTATTAGTACGACATATTCTGATCAGTGATTCTCTTATGTCAGCTATTCCTTTTGGATATTCAGCCCTCAAGAAGAAGTGCATGGCCTGATAATTAACAGTTACTCTGCCTCTGATTAGCCATGCTGCTGAACAGAATCTTCCTCCAATTAAATATTGGAAGACTGAAACCATTGTCTTCAGTCCATGTTACAAACCCTGGTCCCTTGCTACTGACTCCATCTCTCTCTGGTCAATGTCTGAGGCTGAATCAGATCGTTTGCAAACTTGCCTTCCTATTTGACTCTAAGATGGGTTTCTGACCCCATATCCTCTCCACCACCAAGACTGCCGACTTCCACCTCCATAACACTGCCTGACTCCACCCTTGCCTTAGCCATGAGCTGCTGAAGCCCTCACCTATGCTGTTGTTACCTCTAGACTTGACTATTCTAGTGCTGTCTTGCACCCCGCAAAACTCAAGCTCATCCAAAACTCTGCTGCCCGTATCCTAACTGGCCTCAAGTCCCATTCACCTATCATCCCTGTATTTGCTGATACATATTGGCTCCCAGTCAATTTTCAAAATTCTCTCCCTTGTTTTCAAATCGTTCCATAGCCTGACCTTCCCTATCTCTGTAACCTCCTCCAGCCCTGCAATTCTTCACGATCTTTATGTTCCTTCAGTTCTGGTCTCTTTGCGCATCCCTGATTTTCCTTTACTTGACCTTTTGTGGCCATGCCTTCAGCTTATAGGACCTGTCCTAATACCTCCTGAATAGTAACAGAAAATGCTGGAAATACGCAGCAAGTCACCCAGCATCTGTGGAGAGAGAAATAGAATTAAAGTTTCAGACTGATGAGCTTTGGAAAGGTTCATCCTACTTTTCTCTGTCCACTGACCTGTTGAGTATTTCAGCATTTTCTGTTTTTATTTCAGATTTCCAGACTCCACAGTATTAGTCCTCTACAAGTAAACATACAAATGTATAGAATCTGATTCCACCACCCTTTCAGATAGTGTATTCCAAATCTTAACAAACCCCTGTGCAAAATAATTTTTCTTCTTTCCCCCTCTAGAGCTTTTGCTAATTATTTTAAATCTATGATCTCTAGTTAATGACTCACTTGCCAGAGGAACTAGTTTCTTCCTACTTGCTCTATCAAAACTCCTCATAGTTTACAATACCGCTATTAGGTCTCCCTTAGCCTTCTCTGCTCCAAGGAGACAAAACGCAGCATCTCCTGTCTCTAACTGAAGTCCCTCTTCCCTGATATCACCCTAATAAATCTCCTCTGTATCTTTTCTAAAGCTTTGACGTCCTTCCTAAAGTGTGGTGCCCAGAATTCTATGAAATACTCCAGCTGAGGCCTAACCAGAGATTTGTAAAGGTTTAGCATGACTTTCATGTTTTTCTATTCAGTGTCCCTGTTTACAAAGCCAAGTATCTCATACACTTTCTTAACTGCCTTATCAACTTGCCCTGCCACCAAGGTCCCTCTGCTCTTGCAATCCCCTCAAAATAGTCTGCTTTTAAATTATACTGACTCTGCAAGTTGTTTCTCCCAACTTACCCACATTAAATTGCATCTGCCATGTTCCTGCCTATTTCATCTGTCTGTCCACCTGAAGTCTCCTACTACCCTTTTCACTATTGACTATATTGGCAAGTTTTGTACCATATGCAAACTTCAAAGTTGTACTCCTTATACTCAAGATCAGGCTGTTTACATACAACAAGAAAAGCAATGGTCCTCATACCAACCTCTGGGGGACCCTACTGTTATACTCCAGAAAGCATTTATTTACCTAGACACACATTACAAGCACCTCCGAACCCAAAAATCGGCTTCAGTGTGTCCCTAGGTAGAGGGTCACAATTGAATCTCCAGTTAATAAAATTAACAGATTCCCTTCTCTCTCTTTAAATAAAAATTAGAGTGCATATATACAACCAAAATCTCAAAACAAATCAAAGACCTCCATATTCCATACAAAGCATTACATTGCATGGTACCCCTACTCTAGACCCCAAACAGTTTCTTTGTATGTGAATTTCCTTTGTAAAACAATCAGACAGATGATGACTTACATCCACCAATTTAATTTGAGATATTTCCTTTCTGTCCAGCATTTGTTTCAGGCCAGCAAGGTCAATCCATAACCTTTTCTCACTCATACTTTTCGTAAAGTGTACATTATCCCATAAGGAATGATTATCTATTTAACATTCAATGGGTATATTGTCTTCTGTACATCCATAGTACAGAATCTCACTTCAAATATATGACAAATAGAATGCCATATCCACTGAGAGAGCCAGTGTTTCAGCAGCTAAAGTACTTGCAACAACTCTTTTAATTTTCTTAGCTTCCCAAACCAAAGGACATTTCCCATTTTCACCCATCAGAAATATTATGAAACCAATTGCACTATAATATCCATCTGAAAGATTAGCATGTGAAGCATCACTAAAAATGACTAGCTTCATGTTCTTTGGGTGACCTAAGGATGGCAACTTAAGTACACACTTCTCCAGGTTTAATTTTCTTAAATAAAAACAAGAAATGCTGGAAATACTCAGCAGGTCTGGCAGCATCTGTGGAGAGAGAAACAGAGTTAACGTTTCAGGTCAGTGACCATCAGAACTGACAAATATTAGAAATGTAAAAGGTTTTAAGCAAGTAAAGCGGGGGTGGGGCAAGAGATAAAAAAAGAGAAGGTGTTGATAGGACAAGGTCACCGAGAATAACTTACCATGGAACAAAGGCAAATGGTATGTTAATGGTGTGCTGAAAGACAAAGCGTTAGTACAGAGTGGGAGTGAATAGACTGTAAAATGAACAGCCCTGGCTACAAGCACAAGCATAAAAAAAAGTGGGTAGGCACAGTAGAAACAAACTAAAATAAAATAAACAAATAAAAAAAGAAAAAAATAACTAAAAATAAAAAAGGGGGCCCGTCATGCTCTGAAATTAGTGTTCAATGTTCAGTCCGGCAGGCTGTAGCCTGTCTGATCGGTAAATGAGATGCTGTTCCTCGAGCTGATGTTCACTGGAACACTGCAGCAATCCCAGGACAGAGATGTGAGCATGAGAGGAGGGGGGAGTGTTGAAATGGCAAGCAACTGGAAGCTCGGGGTTGTGCTTACGAACTGAGTGGAGGTGTTCCACAAAGCGGTCACCCAGTCTGCGTTTGGTCTCCCCAATGTAGAGGAGACCATGTTGTGAGCAGTGAATACAGTATACTACATTGAAAGAAGTACAAGTAAATCATTGTTTCACCTGAAAGGAGTATTTGGGGCCTGGGATAGTGAGGGGAGAGGAGGTAAAAGGGCAGGTATTACACCTCCTGTGATTGCAGGGGAAGGTGCTGTGGGAAGGGGACAAGGTGGTGGGGGTAATGGAGGAGTGGACCAGGGTGTTGCAGAGAACGATCCCTTCAGAATGCTGACAGGGGTAGGGAGGGGAAGATGCGTTTGGTAGTGGCATCACGCTGGATGTGGCGGAAGTGGGGGAGGATGATCCTTTGGATATGGAGGCTGATGGGGTGGAAAGTGAGGACAAGGGGAACCCTGTCGCGGTTCTGGGAGGGAGGGGAAGGGGTGAGGGTAGAGGTGTGAGAAATGGACCGGACACAGTTGAGGGCCCTGTCAACCACAGTGGGGGGGAATCCTCGGTTGAGAAAAAAGGAAGACATATCAGAAGCACTGTTATGGAAGGCAGCATCATCAGAGCTTCTGCGTCGGAGACGGAGAAATTGGGAGAATGGAATGGAGTCCTGACAGGAGGCAGGGTGTGAGGAAGTGTAGTCAAGGTAGCTGTGGGAGTCGGTGGGCTTATAATGGATATTAGTAGACAGCCTATCCCCAGAGATGGAGACAGAGCAGTCGAGGAAGGGAAAGGAAGTGTCGGAGATGAACCATGTAAAGGTGAGAGAAGGGCGGAAATTAGAAGCAAAGTTGATAAAGTTTTCTAGTTCGGGGCGGGAGCAGGAAATGGCACCGATAGAGTCATCAATGTACTGGAAAAAGAGTTGGGGGAGGGGGCCTGAGTAGGACTGGAACAAGAAATGTTCGACATATCCCACAAAAAGACAGACATTTCTAGGACCCATGCAGGTACCCATAGCAACACCTTTTACTTGAAGGAAGAGCGTGGAGTTAAAGGAGAAGTTGTTCAATGTGAGAACAAGTTCAGCCAGGCGGAGGAGGGTGGTGGTGGATGGGGACTGGTTGGGCCTCTGTTCAAGGAAGAAGCGGAGAGACCTTAAACCGTCCTGGTGGGGAATGGAGGTGTAGAGAGATTGGACGTCCATAGTGAAGAGGCAGTTGGGACCAGGAAACTGGAAATTGTCAGAAGAGTCACGGATGTAGGTGACTGGACCAGGGGAGAAAAGATAGAGTCAAGATAGGAAGAAATAAGTTCAGTGGGGCAAGAGCAGGCTGACACAATGGGTCTGCCGGGACAGTCCCGTTTGTGGATTTGGGAAGGAGGTAGAAGCGGGCTGTCCGGGGTTTATTTCCTTAATGTTTGATCTGCTAAAGGTGCTTTCATCTTCACTCTACCTCTCTTTAGTCCTTCCATTTTATTGACACCTGTGTCCCTGTATATGGACTATTTTGAAATCTGGCAATCGTTGAGTCTTCGATTCTTTGTCACTGCGGAATGTTTCATTTGTTCCATGAAGGCTAAAGGAAATGACTGTTTTCCCAGGATTTTTTAAGGTAGCAGACATCTGATCTAGCAGGATCTCCTCCAAGAACCGAACACCAGCTCGAACTAGTTGCCTGTCCATGAGAGATACCTTTGCACAATCCAGTAATTTAAATGCTAGTCCTGGTCTAGGGATCCCCGTCAATCCTATATTCAGTTTGATAAAGTCCATGATATATTCATCCATGGAGTAATCATCTGTTTTCTGAAATCTATCAAATTCTGACCATGCCTCGTAAGTATTTAATGGATCACCTTTCTTGTAGATTTCATCCAAGAACTCTAATAGAAGGTCCAAATCATCATCACTGATGAGCATCCATTTCACAGAACACTTTACTTCTGATTTTACTTCTTGTAGAAAGTAACAAGGGAAAAGCAATATCTTGTTTCCTATTTGGTGGAGACATAACCCGTGTCCATATATTCATATCATTCTTCCACTGGTCATATGGTTCAGACTCCGAGAACATCGGAGGGTAATCATACCCTGACAGTTTTCACTTGCTTTCTGCCATTTTCCACAATGGCCACTAGGATTTTAGTTTTCTGACTGAATGTTCTTTCTTAATTTTCAACCCTCACATTTAGGCAACCATCCTCTGCTACCATGTTATATTCCAGAAAGTCAAGTGATGAAGAATAGAACTGGAGCCAATCTTTATACACTTGTTTAAGTATTTATTTACAGAGCTGCACATTACAAGCATGTACTTCCTAACACAACAACCACAGTTTCAGTCAGTTCCTATTTATAGGGTCACAAAGTGAATCCCCAGTTAATGCCCATCACCTGGATAGAATTATATAGAAACATAGAAAATAGGATCAGGAGTAGGCCATTGGGCCCTTCGAGCCTGCTCCACCATTCATTATGATCATGGCTGATCATCCAACTCAGTAACCTGTTCCCGCTTTTGCCCCATACCCTTTGATCCCTTTAGACCCAAGACCTATATCTAGCTCCTTCTTGAAAACATACAATGTTTTTTGCCTCAACTGCTTTCTGTGGTATCAAATTCCACAGGCTCACCACTCTCTGGGTGAAGAAATTTCTCCTTATCTCAGTCCTGAATGGTTTACCCCGTATCGTTAGACTATGACCCCTGGTTCTGAACTCCCCCACCATCGGGAACATCCTTCCTGCATCTACCCTGTCAAGTCCTGTTAGAATTTTATAGGTTTCTATGAGATCTCCCCTCACTCTTCTGAACTCCAGCAAATATAATCCTAACCGACTCAATCTCTCCTCATACATCAGTCCCGCTATCCCAGTAATCAGTCTAGTAAACCTTCACTGCACGCCCTCGATAGCAAGAACATCCTTCCTCAGATAAGGAGACCAAAACTGCACACAATATTCCAGGTGTGGCCTCACCAAGGCCCTGTATAATTGCAGCAAGACATCCCTGCTCGAATCTTCTCGCTATGAAGGCCAACATACTATTTGCCTCTTTTACCGCCTGTTGCACCTGCATGCTTACCTTCAGCGACTGGTGTACATATTTCCCTCTCTCAGTTTATAGCCGTTCAGATAATAATCTGCCTTCCTGTTTTTGCTACCAAAGTGGATAACCTCACATTTATCCACATTAGCCCACTCACCCAACTTGTTCAAATCACCCTGAAGCCTCTCTGCATTCTCCTCACAACTCACCCTCCCACCCAGTTTTGTTGTATCTGCAAATTTGGAGTTATTTCATTTAGTTCCCTCATCTAAATCATTATTGTATATTGTGAATAGCTGGGGTCCTAGCACCGATCCCTGCGGTAGCCCACTAGTCACTGCCTGCCATTCGGAAAAAGACCCATTTATCCCTACCCTTTGTTTCCTGTCTGCCAACCAATTTTCTACCCACCGAAATACACTACCCCCAATCCCATGCGCTTTAATTTTACACGCTAATCTTTTATGTGGGACTTTGTCGAAAGCCTTCTGAAAGTCCAAATAAACCACATCCACTGACTCCCCCTCATCAACTCGACTAGTTACATCCTCGAAGAATTCTACTAGATTTGTCAAGCATGATTTACCTTTCGTAAATCCATGCTGACTCTGCCCAATTCTACCACTGTTCTCCAAGTGCTCTGCTATAAAATCTTTGATAATGGACTCTAGAATTTTCCCCACTACTGATGTCAGGCTGACTGTTCTATAATTCCCTGCTTTCTCTCCACCTCCTTTTTTAAATAGTGGGGTTACATTAGCTACCCTCCAATCTGTAGGAACTGTTCCAGAGTCTATAGAATCTTGGAAGATGACCACCAATGCAGCCACTATTTCTAGGGCCACTTCCTTAAGTACTCTGGGAGGCAGATCATCAGGTCCTGGGGATTTATTGACCTTCAATCCCATTAATTTCCCCAATACCATTTCTCTACTAATACTGATTTCTTTCAGTTCCTCTCTCTCTTTAAGCCCTGTGTTCCCCAACATTTTTGGTATGATATTTGTGTCCTCCTTTTTGAAGACAGAACCAAAGTATGTATTTAGTTGGTCAGCCATTTCTTTGTTCCCCATAATAAATTCCCCTGTTTCTGACTGTAAGGGACCTACATTTGACTTCACCAATCTTCTTCTCTTCACATACTTATAGAAACTTTTACAGTCAGTTTTTATGTTCCCCGCAAGCTTGCTCTCGTACTCTATTTTCCCCTTCTTATTCAATCCCTTGGTCCTCCTTTGCTGAATTCTAAACTGCTCTCAATCCTCAGGTCTGTTGTTTTTTCTGGTGAATTTATATGCCTCTTCTTTGGATCTAATGCTATCTCTAATTTCCCCTGTAAGCCATGGTTTGGCTACCTTTCCCGTTTTACTTTTCTGCCAGACAGGGATAAACAATTGTTCATCCATGCACTCTTTAAATGTTTGCCATTGCCTATCTACCGTCATCCCTTTAAGTAATGTTTCCCAATCCGTCATAGCCAGCTCGCGCCTCATACCTTCACAGTTTCCTTTACTAAGATTCAGGACCCTAGTCTCAGAATCAACTACGTCACTCTCCATTTTGATGAAGAATTCTCTCATATTATGGTCGCTCATCCCCAAGGGGTCTCGCACCACTAGATTCTTCCTCGCTCATTACACAATACCCAGTCTAGGATGGCCTGTTCTCTAGTTGGTTCCTCAATGTATTGGTCCAGAAAACCATCCTGTATACACTCCAAGAATTCCTCCTCTACGGTATTGTGACTAATTTGATTTGCCCAATCTATATGCAGATTAAGGTCACCCATAATTACAGATGTTCCTTTATCGCATGCGGCTCTAATTTCCTGTTAATTAATATACAATTACAATATTAAGATACAATTAACACCCACTGTATACTTCTCTACCGTCAGGAAAACAATTGTTCATCAGTACTCTTTGTGTCCACCCCTTAGCCAATTATATACCCAAGTTGCCACTGTCCTTTTAATACTACATGCTTCTATTTTTGAATAAGCCTGTTATGAGGTGCTTTATGAAATGCCTTTTGAAAGTCCATATATGCAACATCTACTACACTACTTTCATCAATTCCCAATTCATCAAAGGACTCCAATATCGCCCCTATATGGCTTAATGTTAAATATTATCTGATTACGCTCCTGTGAAGTGTCTTGGGATGTTTTACTACATTAGAGGTGCTATATATATGTAAGTTGATATTGCCCGTTTATTGGATTCAAATGGCTGAATGAAATCCATCATGCGACTTGTTTGGAAAAGTATTTGATATTCCTTGCAGAGCTATAGTTAGTTTTAATAACACTTCTCAGGTATGCTCTGTGAAATGTATTTGTGTATTGCCACGGAATGAGTTAAAATGTGTAAGTCTGAATGGCCCCTTACACATTTCTGGTTCCCTTAGGGAGAATTCTAAACATTCAGATGGTTCCAGCTTCATCGTGTTCCAGAACACTTCAACAGCATCTTCTACTCCCAGAGTGGTACGGTACTATTTTTAAGGCAGAATACTGGACCCTTTGTCTGTGTTGGTGTGCTAGCTTAGCTTTGCTTTCTCATCTGTCAGATGAAACATTAAACTGAGGCTCTGTCTGCCCTCACAGCTGGATCCCACAGCAGTACTAGAAGAAGGGCAGAGGAATTCTCCCCAGTGCCCTGGTTGATATCTGTTCTTCAACCAACATCACTATTACCTGGTCCTTATCACAGTGCTGCTTGTGGGAGCTTGTGCATAAATTGTCTGATGCATTTCCTACATGACAACAGTAACAATACTTCAAAAGTACTTCACTGGATTGTAAATCACTTTGAAGTCCTGAGGTTGTGCAAGGCACGATATAAATGCAAGTCAGTCTTTCTCTATTTCTGAATTTAAGTCACAACCTCAGAAGGTCCCATACAGATGGCACAGTGGCGCAGTGGTTAGCACCGCAGCCTCACAGCTCCAGCGACCCGGGTTCAATTCTGGGTACTGCCTGTGTGGAGTTTGCAAGTTCTCCCTGTGTCTGCGTGGGTTTCCTCCGGGTGCTCCGGTTTCCTCCCACAAGCCAAAAGACTTGCAGGTTGGTAGGTTAATTGGCCATTATAAATTGCCCTTAGTATAGGTAGGTGGTAGGGAAATATAGGGACAGGTGGGGATGTGGTAGGAATATGGAATTAGTGTAGGATTAGTATAAATGGGTGGTTGATGGTCGGCACAGACTCGGTGGGCCGAAGGGCCTGTTTCAGTGCTGTATCTCTAAACTAAACAGACGCAGCACATCTCTGGAGCTAGCGCGGCTTGGCTCCATTGTGGGAGTAAGGTCCTGCTCTGTCCTCTCGCTCCGTCCCCATCAGTCATCAGAACTGCAGAAACTCAAATTAGATATACTTTAGATATTATAATACCAAAATAGCAAAATGCTGCCAGGTTCCTGGTATATTGCAGAGTGCTGAGAACTTCCTGCTAACAGACAAGCTTTGTCTATGAGGCCTTTTGGTTATAACGTGCCAATTCGCTCCAGTGTTTTATATTACCTTGTATTAGGAATTAGTTATTAATGTGTTTTTGTTTTGTAGGACATTACTGGCGGAACCAGATCAAAAAGGTATAACTATTCATCACTCAATTTTTATAGCCTGCCTGTGTTTTTCATGCATTTTATAAGTACTTATTTCCTAATCTATAGTGTCAGTTGTGGCTCAGTGGGTAGCACCCTCATCTATGAGTTAGAAGGTTATGAGTTCAAGTCCTGCTCCACAGACTTGAGTCTGTAATGTACATTATCACTCTCAGTGTAGTACTGAGGGAGTGCTGCACTGTTGGAAGTGCTATCTTTTGGATGAGACTTTCAACTGAGGCCTCTTTTGCCCTCTCAGGTAGATGTGATACTATTTCAAAGAAGAGCAGTGGAGTTCTCCCCGGTGACCTGGCCAATATTTATTTTTCAACCAGCTTCACTAAAACCGATTATCTGGTCATTATCATGTTGTTTGTGAGATCGTGCTGTGCACAAATTGGCTGCCATGTTTCGTACATTACAACTGTGACTACATTTCAAAAGTACTTGATTGGCTGTAAAGTACTTTTGAATATCTTGAGTCTGTGAAAGGCAAAATGCAAGTTTTTCTTCCAGATATCTTTTAAGCCCTTGCAATCTGAACTGCCTAAAATGTATTTATTTAGAGATACAGCACTGAAACAGGCCCTTCGGCCCACCGAATCTGTGCCGACCAACAACCACCCATTTATACTAACCCTGCAGTAATCCCATATTCCCTACCTACACTAGGGGCAATTTACAATGGCAAATTTACCTATCAACCTGCAAGTCTTTGGCTGTGGGAGGAAACCAGAACACCCGGCGAAAACCCACGCAGTCACAGGGAGAACTTGCAAACTCCGCACAGGCAGTACTCAGAACTGAACCCGGGTCACTGGAGCTGTGAGGCTGCGGTACTAACCACTGCGCCACCTTAAAATGTTGACAAGGATTGTACCACCTGCTTTTACTGTAATATTCTATCTCCTTGACTTGAAGCTTCCTTAATTCCATCCCTTTGTGAGTTACAAGTTCTTTTCTGGCTGTTGCTGACTGATGTTTGATTATTTTGAAAGTCAGAATTACCAGCTTTTATTCTGATTGATTGATAATCATTTCTTGTTATAACATTAGGCGATTAGCACCAACCTTTAACAGACTGGACGGGGAAAGTGATTCCACATCTTCTCAGGTACAATAGTTTATTTGTCAAGAGACGAATCATTTGACGCATCGCTGGTTGAACTTGATGCTTTCTCCATTCATAGAATGACCAGAATTACTGTACAGAAGAGGCCATTCAGCCCAACATGTCTATGATAGCTCTTCAACGGCAGCCGTGCAACTAATCCCGTGCAACTGCAACTAATCCCATTTCTCTGTATCCTTTTCTATTCTTCCCTTTCAAATCCTTATCCAGACCCTTTGGCCTCTGATGCAATATCCACTTACGATGGATATTCCATATTTTAATAACCCTCTTTATGCGAACCTTTCATATAAATTCCCATTAATTCTTCTGATGAGAATAGTTGGGCCATGTCTTGAGTTTAGCTCAATTGGCAGCTTTGTTGCTTCTGAGTTGTATGTCATGGGTTCAAGTTTCCCTCCAGGGACTTGACCTCATAATCCAGGCTGATACTGCCAGTGCAGTATGGAGGGGATGCTGTCTTTTGGATTGGATGTTAAAACAAGGCCCTGTCAGCCCCCTCAGATAGCTAAGAAGGGCAGTCAGGTCCCTAATATCCTGATTAGTATTGCTCTGTGTCAACCAAAATCACCAGCAAAAGAACAGGTTGTTCTTCATTTACCTCATATGCTGTGTGAGAGAGGTACTATTTACAAATTGGCCGTTGTCTTTACCTACATTGCAACAGTGACTGCATTCTGCAAAACACCTAATTCATTGGTTGTACAGTGCTGTCATTTTTATTTATGCCCTCTTGTTACTGATTGAGTCAGAAGGTGATGGGTCCGAGCTCCACTCCAGACACCTGAGGCACGTAATCCAAGCTGGCACTTCAGTGCAGTGCTGAGGGAGTGCTGAACTGTTAGTGGTGCTGTCTATTGGATGAGACCTTAAACTGGGACCCTGTCTGTCCTCGTGGGTGGACGCCAAACAATCCTGCTGCAAGAATGCTACACTGAGCCCAGGTGGACACCAGCAGAGGGCAGTAAGAGCCCAAGTTGTGTTACACAGTCAGTGTAATTGAGAGGTTTTGCTGGCATTGTCAAACTTCACAGTGAATTTATGAGCACTGGAAAACATTGAAACCAGCTGCAAGGACTAGTAACCCATTGTGATTTATCCAAACCATTCTGTCCCAAACATTTGTCCTTTTCCCCTGGCTGCTTACAGTCTAAATCTCTACCCTCAACATTCCTGCCACAGAGTTTCAGGTCTTGGGAATGCATAACAGGAATTCAGGCATGTGCCCTCAAACATCATGGAAAAGTTGTGTGCCTGAATTCCTTATGCACGCCTAAGGAAATGTCTCCTCAATAGGAATAGAGAATGCTGGAAATATTCAGTAGGTCGGGCAGCATCTGTTGGAGAAAGAAACAAAGTTAACATTTCAGATCGATGACCTTTTCAGAACTGGAAAAGTTACAGATGTAACAGGTTTTTAGCAAGTACGGAGGCTGGGAATGGATGGGTGGGGTGGGGTGGGGGAGTGGTGGGGTTGCTGGGGAAAGAACAAAAGGGAAGGTCTGTGCTAGGGTGAAAGGTAGGAGATGGAATGGAAGAGATGATGGTGTAAGGCAAAAGGAGATGGTAATGGGACAAGTAAAGAAACAAAACATGGATCTGGAGGAGGTGTAAGTGGGAAAAGCAGAATCATCACCTTCAGCTGCCTTCCAAAAAACAAATGGGGGCAGATGTTATGATCCAAAATGATTGAATTCAGTGTTGAGTCCAGAAGGCTGTCAAGTGCCAGATTGCAAGATGAGTTACTGTTCCTCGAGATTACATTGAACTTTATAGGAGAGCGAGGTCAGAATGTGAATTGGTGGAGAAATAAAATGACAAGCAACAGGAGGCTCAGGGTCATGCTTGCAGACTAATTTGTGTTTGGTCTCCCTAAAGTAGAGGAGACCATGAGCAGTAAATACAGCATAATTGACGAAACGAAGTACAAGTAAATTGATATTTCACCTGGAAAGAGTGTTTGGGGTTTTGGCTGGTGAGAAGGAATGAGGTAAAAAAGCAGGTGTTGCATCTCTGTGCTTGCGTGGAAAGGTGCCATGTGAAGGGGACGGGGTATTGGAGACGATTGAGGACTGGGCCAGGGTGTTAGCAAGGGAACGGTCCCTTTAGAATGCTGAAAGATGTGTTTGGTGGTGGCATCACGCCAGAGGTGGCAGAAATGGTGGAGGATGATCATTGAATGTGGAGAACAAAGGGAACCCTATCATGATTTTGAGGGGGAAGAGCAGAAATGTGGGAAATAGCATAGGCACAGTTGAGGGCCCTGTCAACACAGTGAAGGAGAATCGTTGGTTGAGGAGAGAGGAAGACATATTGGAAGCACTGGTATGGAAGAAGGCATTGTCTGAACAGGTGAGAAGGCTCATGATGCTGCCTGCATTTTTAAAGTTTTTGTTTATTTTTCCTGTTTTCGGACGGCAGCTGTTGGTGATGATTCTGCTTTTCTCATTTACACCTACAAAAGCAAAATACTGCGGATGCTGGAAATCTGAAATATAAACAGAATATGCTGGAAATACAAAGCATCTGTGGAGAGAGAAACAGAGTTAACTTTTCAGATCAATAACCAGTTCTGATGAAAGGTCACAGACCTGAAACCTTGGTCAGAATTTAATGGTGAGGCAGTGATCCCGCCCACTGGCTTGAAAGTTGGAGGCGAGCCCGCCTCTGACGGGCCTGAAAGTCGCGCTCTATTTTTGTTGGCCCAGGCCTTTAATTGGCTTCAGTCGGGGCTTCCACCCCTATGAGGTAGGATATCCCGCCTCCAAGAGCTGCTAGCCAATCAGAGGGCCGGCAGCTCTTCAGTCCCAGCAGCGTCACCAGGAGCGGTGGCCGCTGCTGGGACTGCACCCATCCAGGACCAGCAACAATGTTGGGGACCTAGAAAAGGTAAGTGGGTGTTGGACCTCGCCGGGGAAAATCAGCTAAGCCGTGGCGAGGTGGGGGGAGTTGTCGAACTCTATGGCATGGGGGATTGTTTAGGAGGTGGGTGGCCTGTGACGCTGCCCGCCCTCCATAGGGCACAGGGTGCCCAATCAGGTGGCACCCCACAGCCTGCAAGGAGGCCACCAGGTATTACTAGGCAGCCTCCTCAGGCGCTGAAGTGCCCATCAGCCGCAGTTAATGGAAGGCAACGGACACAGCACCACCCAACTCCCACCCTATTTTTACATCTTCTCCCTGCTACCTAGCCTGCTTCTGATGGCGAAGGCATTAAATTCCAGCTGTTCACTCTGTTTTTCTCTCCACAGATGCTGTCAGACCTGCTGAGTATTTCCAGCATTTTCTGTTCTTATTTCTTTTGTTTCTTTACTTGTCCCTTGCCATCTCCTTGTACTACCATCCCTTTTGTCATTTAATCTCTCCTGCCCTATCACAGACCTTTCCTTTTATTCACTTCCTTCTTTCCCAGCCTCTGTACTTGTTTAAAGCCAGTTACATCTCTAACTTATTCCAATTCTTACTTTTTAATGAAAATCTCCTTAATGTCCAAAACAAAACAGAAAATTAATCACCTCTACACCTTGTATATTACAGACCAACGGAAACAGCAAACCAAATCCAAGCCAGCAAGTGAAGTAAGAGACAATTCAAACACCAAATGCTCTTTATCTATATCGGGGTGACACTCACTACAATGTGTGGAAAGCTGGTTAGGGCTGGTCACCTGAAACTTCCATTAAACCAGATGATGCTCCCCATGGTTTGAACACAGAAGAAGAGGAACAGCATCAGCCATGGCTCAGAAGGTTCAAATCCCACACTGGGACGCCTGAGCACACTTCAGTGCTGCACTGTCATAGGTGCCATCTTTCGGGTGAAATGTTAAACCCCCCTGCCCCGTTTTGCCCCCTTAGGTGGCTGTAAGAGATCTCACAGCACTATTTCAAATTAGTCTGGCCAATGTTGATCCCTCAGTTGGAGCAAGACTGGAGTCACATATAGGCCGGACTAAGGACAGCAGGTTTCATTCCCCGCAGGACATTGGTGAAACAGTTGGGTTTTCACGACAATCTGACCACTTCATGGTCACTTTTACTGTGAACACCTTTTTATTTCTGGATTTTATTTTTAAGCTGAACTCAAATTCTCAAACTCACACAGTGGTAATGGGAAGTTAGTCTCAGTAATCGTGCCAGGAAACGATCATGGATTGTCATTTTAAAAACCCATCTGGTTCACTAATGTCCTTTTAGGGAAGGAAATCTGCTGTCCTTACCTGGTCTGGCCTACATGTGATTCCAGACCCACAGCAATGTGGTTGACTCTTAACTGCCCTCTGAAATGGCCTAGCAAGCTACTCAGTTCAAGGGCAATTCGGGATGGGCAACAAATACTGGCCTTGCCAACGATGCCCACACCCCATGAAGGAATAAAAAAAACTCACCTTCAACTGGATTACTAGTCCAGTAACATAACCACTACACAACCGTGCCTGCCTAGAATGACAAAGCAATGATTCTCTTACAGTTCCTTTGCCTCTGCTTGTGGCTGCACCCAGCCAATATTCAATTCAGTTGGAGAATGTGGTGCGGGCGACAATGGGGTAAATTCCCCACAGCTTTCTCTCCCTACAGAGCAGAATGGGAGTTAAAGCCTTCCCTAGATTAGTAGGCCCATGATTTTTTGTTCATTATTTAAATGGCCGGGAAATCAGTAAGAATGGAAATTGAGCACACTCAGGATTATTGGAATAAAAACAAGAAATGCTGGAACCACTCAGCAGGTCTGGCAGCATCTGTGGAAAGAGAAGCAAAGTTAACATTTCGGGTCAGTGACCCTTCTTCGGAACTCAGGATTATTGGATTTGGGAGTCAGAATCCCATGCATGCTGCCCCCTTCCTCTGATTCTCTGTCCGTTAAAAATTAAACAAAAATGGAAAATGTACTTGTATCTCTGTCCCTGTGGTGTCACAGGCCCTGCAACCTGAAAACTCAGTCTGTAACTCAACTATTTCAATGCTTTTCTGGCCAGCCTCCCATCTTTCACCCTCTATAAACTTGAGCTCTTCCAAACCTCTGCTGTCCGTGTTCTATCTCGCACCAAGTCCTGCTCACCCATTACCCTCTGCGCACTGCCTTACATTGGCTCCCAGTTTAACAATGCCTCGATTTTAAAATTCTTATCCTAGTTTTCAAATCCCTTCATGGCTTCACCCCTCCATATCTCTGTAATCTTCTCCAGCCCTACAACCCTCCATATCTCTGTAACCTTCCCCAGCCCTACAACCCTCCATATCTCTGTAACCTTCCCCAGCCCTACAACCCTCCATATCTCTGTAACCTTCCCCAGCCCTACAACCCTCCATATCTCTGTAACCTTCCCCAGCCCTACAACCCTCCATATCTCTGTAACCTTCCCCAGCCCTACAACCCTCCATATCTCTGTAACCTTCCCCAGCCCTACAACCCTCCATATCTCTGTAACCTTCCCCGGCCCTACAACCCTCCATATCTCTGTAACCTTCCCCAGCCCTACAACCCTCCAAGATCTCTGTGCTCCTCCAATTCTGGCCTGTCGTGCATCCCTGATTTTAATCGCTGTACCATTGGGGGTCGCGCCTTCAGCTGTCTGGGCCCCAAGCTCTGGAATTTCCTTATCTCTCCCTCAGTATCTCTCACTCCTCCTTTAAGATGCTCCTTAAAACCTACCCCTTTGACTAAGCTTTTGGTCACCTCTGCCAATATCTCCTTAAATCTCCACTCGGTGTCAAACCTTGTCTGATTATGTCCCTGTGAAATTTCCTGGGATGCTTACTATGTTAAAGGCTTTATATAAATATAAGTTGTTATTGTAAATTAATTGGTGAAATAGATGGGATGTTACAAAAGTCTTATGTTCTCCTAATGTTTGTGTTTCTTTTTAATTGCCCTGATGAAATGAACATTCCCAGAATTGAAGGATTTTCAAACATCGAAACAATCGGTAATGGTTCCTTTGGCCATGTTTACAAAGCAAAGAAGAATCTTGACAAAAAGTCCTACGCTATCAAGGAAGTCTTATTGAAGAATGAGTGAGTCAATTTTTAATTTTCCTCGTATTTTTGTTATTGTAAAGGAAGGGAGGGCAAATCTCCGAGAACCCCCTTCCTCCTTCCTGTACACCCCCTCCTCTACCCCTGGCAGCACCCACCCCCCCCCGCCAACCCCAATACACACCACCACTCAGCCTCACAGGCAACCGCCTGGATCTGGGGAATCAGGGGTCAGACTATCCCCTCACTTTCCATCCATTGTTAGTTAGGTGACAGTGGGAGTATTGTGTGGGATTTTGGGCACTCTATTATAGAAAGGAACTAAAAGCAATTGGAAATGGTGCAGAGAATGTGGGACTTCAGTTATTGTTGGGAGACTGGAAAAGTTGGGATTGTTCTCTCTGGAGCAGAGAAAGTTTAGGAAAGATTTAATCGAAGTGTTCAGAATCATGAGGGGCTTTGATAGAGCAAATAAAGAGAAACTATTTTTAAGTGGCAGGATGGTTGGGAACCAGTGGACACAGATTTAAGCTGATTGCCAAAAGAGCCAGAGGGGAGAGGAGGAGAATTTTTTCTGCATAGTTGTTGTGACCTGGAAGGCACTGCCCAAAAGCATGGCAGAAGCAGATTTAATAGAACCTTTCACAGGGGAATTGGATAAATAAACAATTGCTGAGTATCAGGAAAGAACCGGCACAGGCGTGATGGGTGAATGGTGGTCTCCTGTGCGGTATGTTTTTTTTTGTTTATTCATTTATGGGAAGTGAACGTCACTGGCTAGACTGGCATTTATTGCCCATCCCTAATTGCCCTTGAGAAGTATCATTCCAGTAGGCCCGCCAAGATATTATTGGAGCTGGGCTGGGCTGAGTGAGGTAATTGTTAAGCACGTTTAGTTTACTCTCCTTGGAAAAGGGAATTCGTCCATTCACACACTGAAAATAGGATCTGTACTGGAATGCAGAAGCTTCAAGCAATGAGTGTTTAATTGCTTATAAGAATTTCAAATTACATCAATAATTTCAGATAACATTACAGTAAGATTTTTGTGTGTTTAGGTGGGTTGTTGACTAGCTTTTGACCCACAAGGTACAAACTCTGGCTTCTTAATCAAGATAGTTTATTAAGTACAGCGAGAACATACAAGCAATACTTAACCAATGGTAGTAATTATACAGCAGGATATCGGGTGTCCTCGATCCTTGCCTTCCGAGCTGCTGTGACACTGTCTTCTTTCTTGAGGTATTCTGTTAACTGTAGGTTGGTTTCTCCTTGAATCGGTGCACCCCGAGTTGTCCCAGCACCTGCCATTTATAGCCCCCTCCGAGGGTTCCTTCCTTCCATATTAGGTTATAGTCACCTTTACCCTTTGATTGGTCAGCTTTAACCTCACCTTCTGTACATTGTCCTTTCTTGACTAGATTATAGTAATCAGATTACAGCAGATATGACCCTACCCTTGATACACTGTCTCTGCAGACAGCTTGATGGCCCAGTCATTGTCACACAATGGGGAATGTTTGCTGTCAGTTCAAGTCTTGAATGGTCTCTGAATATCTTTATTTGCATTATCATCCTTCGTGAAGCATACAAATCTATCCCTTATTGTGACTGAGTCTGTCTTAGTTTGAAATACAGAATGGCCATCTGGTCTCATAGCAATGGTACTTCTGTTATGGTTGTGAAAATAAACACCGTCTCTCACCAGCTCCCCACTACAGTGTACCCATATACATTTCATATTTAACAACATGATTCTAAACACAAAATCCACAATTTAGTTCTAATCTAATACAGTGAGATTATAAAGTATAACTATTCCCGAGCATAACCGCAACATCATTGGAAATCATTCTAACTTAAAACATAGCATCTCATGAGTTTTATCAGACCATAACTAATATATTCACCCATCAGATAAAACATGGCAGAGGTTAACCCTTTAATTCCTACAACAGCGACAATGAAAAGTTAAGACTTTTTCACAGCAGCTGAGAAGGTTCAGGATTTGACAGAGATCTTCAAGATTATGAAGAGTTCTAATCAGTCGATAATGATGGATTGTTTCATCTGCTCAGTGAGATGGTAATGAGGGTGCACATGTTTAAGATTATCACAAAAAAAATTGAGGAGGGGAGGTTTGAAAAACCTCTGTATACAGAGGGTGTTCAGATGGGGAATTCTTGGCCACAAACCGTTGTAGCAGAGTCCATGAATTCTTCTCAAAGACAATTGATAGTTGTTTGTAGAATAGTGGATGGGGAATGGGATTGAACTAGGTGGTTCACTTGATCTCTGACACAGACTTGATGGGCCGAATAGCCTGTTTTATAATGATTTCATGATTCTTACATTTTGCTTTCTTAATCAAATTAGGAAAACGGTACGTGAGGTTGAATCCTTGGCTGAGATGGATCATCGCAACATTGTTCGATACTACAATTCCTGGATAGGGTCAAGGTGACTAGACACAGGGGTTAAGATCCATTGGTTCTGTTATTGTCTAAAGCACTTCTAAGCTTCTTAAGAGAAATATGTTTCAAAGCTTCAATTCAGCGGGTAGCACTGTGAGTCGGAGGTCATGAATTCAAGTCAAACTCCAGAGACTTGAGCACAAAATCTCAGTTGACACTCCATTGCACGACTGAGGGAGTGCTGCACTGCTGGTGGTACCATCTTTCAGATGAGACATTAAGTCGAGGCCCTGTCTGCTCTCTCAGGTGGATGTAAAATAAATCCCATGGCCGCTATTAGGGCGGCACAGTGGCGCAGTGGTTAGCACCGCAGCCTCACAGCTCCAGCAACCCGGGTTCAATTCTGGGTACTGCCTGTGCGGAGTTTGCAAGTTCTCCCTGTGTCTGCGTGGGTTTCCTCTGGGTGCTCCGGTTTCCTCCCACCTCCAAAGACTTGCAGGTTGATAGGTAAATTGGCTATTATAAATTGCCCCTATTGTAGGTAGGTGGTAGGAGAATGGTGGGGATGATGTAGAGAATATGGGGTTAATGTAGGATTAGTATGGATGGGTGGTTGTTGGTCGGCACAGACTCGGTGGGCCGAAGGGCCTGTTTCAGTGCTGTATCTCTAAATAAAGAAGAGCAGGGGAGTTCTCCCTGTTGTCCTGGTAATATTTATCCCTCAATCAACATCACAAAAGCAGATTATCTGGTCATCATCACATTGCTGTTTGTGGGAGCTTGAAAGGTGCTGTGCAAATGCAAGTTCTTTATTTCCTTCTAAAGGGATATAACTCTTGCATTCCTTTTTTTGGATGTATTTTCCCTGGCAGTGAGTCTAGGTGGGCTCCTTTACTGATACCATCCTCAACACTCACCACCGATGAATGAGGCAAGACTCACTCTCCTCTGAGGAAAATATGTGGGCTGCACTCATTGCTTCCCTCAGTCTAATAAATTTGTAGAAAGCTCCACATAGAATGAGGCCATTTGGGCCATTGCACCTGTGCAGTTACTTCATCCCTTACCAGTTCTACTCTAACCCAGCTCCCCTGCTCTTTTATGGATCCTATGGCACTGTTTGAGGCAGAGGACTTCTCCCTGGTGTCCTGACCAAAATTCATCCCTTAACCAACATCACTAAAGCAGATTATCTTGTCATTATCACATTGCTGTGAAACTTTGCTGTATGCAAATTGTCTGCCATGTTTCCTACATTACAACAGTGACTGCACTTCAAAAAATACTTCTTTGGCTCTAAGGCACTCTAAGATGTCCTGAGGTCAAAAAAGACACTATGTAAATGCTGGATCATTGAATTCATCCTGCAAATATGACACCATCCTGATTATCACAAACAGTTGTGAGTAAGACACCAGGAGCAGGGATGCCTTGCCTCTGATATCCCATCACTTTCAGGTTCAGTGTTACAGATCCCGACAATGTTGAGTGAAAAAACTTCTCCACATCGCCTCTCTTGATCTTTTGGCAATGATTTTAAATCTGGTGATTGACTCACTCTCAGTGAGAATAGTTTTTCTCCCTCTAATCTACCAAACCCGCTCATCATCTTGAAAACCCCCATTAGGTCAGTTCTTAACCTTCTCTGTTCCAGGGAGAACAGTCCGAACTTTTCCAACCACTCCTCATAACTGAAGTGAACTCTTGAAGTACAGTCAACATTGATTCGGAATATTTTAGCATAGAAGGAGAGCTATTCACCAGTGTCTACTCTCTGAAAGAGCTCTCAATAATCTATCCCCTGTTGCTCCCCTGTACTCTTTAAATGTTTACCCTTTTCAAATATTTATCCAGTCCCCTTTCAAAGTTTAATCATGGATTCTGTACTCCACCCCCTTCCCATTTCTGGTAGGACATTCTATGTCGCAACTGCCCTCTGTATAAGGAAATTCTATCTCTTCCTTTTTTCTTTTAGAGATAGTCTTAATTTTATTCCCTCTGGCGACTCTCTGAGCAGTGGAAATAGTTTTCCCTGATTTACCTTATCAAAATGCCCCATAATTTTGAACTCCTCCATCAGATCTTTTTAACCTTCTTTGTTCCAATGACAAGAGCCCTAGTTTTTTTACATCTCTCCTCATAGCTAAAACCTCGAATCCCTAGCGTTATCTCCTACGCCCCCTCTCCAATGCCTTGACATTCTTTCTAAGTAAGGCACCCAAGACTGGACGCAATTGGCTGAAATAATAATGTTGTGTTAATGATATATGCCGTTATTAATATGCAAATTAGCCAGCATATTCAGGGGATTAAGAAATATGCCGTAGGTTGTGAATCCAGAATTTGCTGGCCAGTTTACAGTGCTCTAACATTTGCCTTGCACAAATGCCATCGCACTCTTGGCCTCCCCAATATTTTAAAGAAGTTGTTGGATTTGCACCTTAATTGTTCATTAACTTCACCGCCAAAGGTTGGGGCATGGAATTTAACAGCACAAGTGCCCTTTTAACAACTGTTGATGCAATGCCAGCAAGGGAACAACTTAAAGTGTTAATTGTCATTCCTACAGGTAATAAATGGTTAATTGACATTAAAAACGTCAAATTTAATGTTTTACATTTTGTTGTACTGTTCCTTTCAATTTTTTCTCTCTTAAGCCAATCTTTCTTTCCCTCTCTATTTCTCTTTCTGTATCTGATTTGACTGTAATACACCCTGTTTCCTTTACTGCCCTTCCTCTGTTTCTTTCTCAATCCTTAAATCTCATTGGTTAAGGAGATCGACTGATGATGCCAAGTGCACTAATGTCCTAGATGTTCATTACCCTCACCTCACTGTCAACAACTCACACTTTGAGCAAGGTACAGCACAAAAACGTTTAGAGCTGATGCATACAGGCAAAGGTCTAACTAACTAACGAGGCATGCCACGAGATACTGCACTCCAGTAAGATCCAGCCCATTAGTCTAACTGCGCTTGATATGTTGATTTAGATGTAGTATTAGCTCTTTGCTTTTAGATTCTTCATCCCTATTGATAAATTGGCCTATTTTTACATTTTGATCAATTTCTCTGTTCTCCCAACCACTTTTTTAAAAACCTGTTTGTCTGAACTGTTACAGGGTTAGATTTCCACAAGAGGAGATTCTTTCCTACTCGTCTGACAAAAACTCCCTTGGGAGAGGAAAAAATGGTATAAGCGTTGATGCTGTCCCATTGCCAGGGTTTCTCCAGCTCTGCCAGTTACGCTATGATGAACAATGGATAGAAACCCCTCCTGCCCAAACTATCTCCCCTAACCATCCTCACCCAAGCCACTCTGCAACTTTTTTATTTATTTATAGGTACAGCACTGAAACAGGCCCTTCAGCCCACCGAGTCTATGCCAACCAACAACCACCCATTTATACTAACCTACATTAACCCCATATTCCCTACCACATCCCTACCATTCGCCTACCTACACTAGGGGCAATTTACAATGGCCAATTTACCTATCAACCTGCAAGTCTTCAGCTGTGGGAGGAAACCGGAGCACCCGGCGGAAACCCACACGGTCACAGGGAGAACTTGCAAACTCCGCACAGGCGGTACCCCGAACTGAACCCAGGTCACTGGAGCTGTGAGGCTGCGGTGCTAACCACTGTGCGGCCCAACTTCTAACATTTCTTGGCATTTGGGAGAGCTATCATGGTGTAAAGATTAGTCGGGTGTTCAGAGATTTGCCTTTAGACAGCTTTACTTTTTGTAAATGGGCCGCCCATTTCCCTATATGATATATGCTCTTCTGACCTCTTTTCCATCCTCCATTTCCTTTGCCTATCCCTTAGTGATTATGCCTTCAGTCGTCTGGAATTTCTTCCCACAACCTCTCTATTTCTCACTCCTCCTTTAAGATGCTTCTTAAAACCTACCTCTTTGGCCAAACTTTTGGTCATCTGATCTAATATCTCCTTTTGTGGCTCAGTATCAAATGTTCTTTGGTAATTGTTTCTGTGAAGTGCCTTGGGACATTTTACTAGCTTAAAGCTGCTATATAAATGTTTTAGTTTGAACTGGACTTCAAACATCATGGCATTGGCACATGATGAAGCACCTTACAAATGCATATTCTTAATGCAACCACTTTGGAATGTGAACAATGTTTATTAATAATAATGTAAAAAATCTGATGTATTAAATTTTACTTTTGCATTTCAGCTTCTTTTGCACAGGCAGGAAAGCCCTTTTTATTCAAATGGATTTGTATGAGAAGAACTTGAGAGAATGGATAGAGAATGCTGAAAATAATCAACCTGCGCAGGAGAAAGTTGCTTTGACAATATTCCTTCAATTGTTGGATGGAGTCATTTACATTCATCAGAAAAAGATGGTTCATCGGGACCTGAAGGTCAGACCATTGAGATTGTGGCCCTCATGCACTCAAACACAAGTTCACTTTCTATCAAATAGTTTTTGGTCACACCTCCCCACACGTATACATGCCCATCTAATGATGCCCATTCCCCAATTCCTTCATACACTATTAGTAGCAGTCCCTACAGTCATCTAGGCCCTAAACACTTGAATTCCCTTCATAAATCTTTCCACCTCTCTTTCCTCCCCACATCTCCCTCCTTTAAGACTCTTCTAAAACCTACCTCTTTCACCAAGTATTTGGCCACCTGTCTCATGTCTCCCTATCTCTATCTCCCTCCTCCATCCAGCCTTACACCCTCCGAGACCTCTGCACTCCTCCTATTTGTCCTATTCTTCCTTCTCCTATGTCTCTTTCACATCTTTAATTTTCTTCACCCCACCTTTGGGGTGATCATGCTTTCAGCTGCCTAGGCCCTTGGCTTTAAAATTCCCTCCCTGAGAGTGGTAGCACAGAGTCATAAAAGGAGTGCAGCATTAAAAGAGTGCTAAAGTCAGGAATTTGTTGCAAGTGGGAATTCAGTGCAGAGGGGGAAGGAGATGCTGCTTTTGCCTCCAATACTTATAGTGGTTTGCGTAAACATGAGACAGTATTTAAATTTTTGGTTCACTGCTTAGTGCAAGTTAATATACAGAAAAAGGAAAAAATTATTACAAACTAAAAATTAGATATAAATATGATAAATAACATAGACTAAGAAATGGCAGAGCAGGTTGTATGTCTGGACTGCAGTATGTGGACATTTGTGGACAGGGAGACTGTAGCGAGCGAACGCAGCTGCAGTAAATGGCTCCATCTCTGTTCCAACCAGGTGAGAAAGGGGTCTAGGTGTTCCCTCTCAGCCTTTTCTTGGTTTAACTGTAACAGGGTTTAATTTTTTTAAAACACCATGTTTTTAGCTCCCCCTCAGTGAATCTTTGTTCACTGCTTTCCAACTGTAAAGCAAAGAAATCAATCAGACAGGTTTTCTTAGATTTAAACAAGAAAAGTGGAAGTTTATTAACCTTAAACTCTAATTCGGTTAACGACTACGAGTACGCGACGTGACCAAGCTAGCATGCAAACGCGATAAACACACATGCAGGTAGAGACAGAAAAAATAGAAAGAATAAAGGGGAAAAGTTTGAGGCAATAGCTGGGTTGTAATTACAGTCCTTTGAGTTCTCTGTGGAATCTTTAGTTGCTGGTAAGTCTTGCCATTCGTTGGGGCCCAGTGCACACTTTAACTTGTTTTGATGTTGGAGTCTTTTCTCTCTTGAAGTTTAAGCGACTTCAGTGGGTCTGGAGGTTTGTGAGAAAGCAAGAGAGAGCCAGCCAGGAGAGAGGCTCTCTTGTTGCAGGTTCAGTTGCAATCTGCAGTCTGTCTTCAAACAGTCCTGTGAGCACAATTCAAAACTCCAAGTTGGCCAGCAGGTTAGTCATGTGGTTTAACCACTGCTGCGTTTGTGGATTCTCCATCTTAGCAGACACTGGAATGCAAGCTTTCTTACACCTTCAGTATCTGGTGATCAAAATCCATTTGGGTTAATTGGACCAGGGAGTAGTTTAGTTTAGTTTAGTTTAGAGATACAGCACTGAAACAGGCCCTTCGGCCCACCGAGTCTGTGCCAACCATCAACCACCCATTTATACTAATCCTACACTAATTCCATATTCCACATCACCACCTATCCTTATATTTCCCTACCACCTACCTATACTAGGGGCAATTTACAATGGCCAATTTACCTATCAACCTGCAAGTCTTTGGCATGTGGGAGGAAACCGGAGCACCCGGAGGAAACCCACGCAGACACAGGGACAACTTGCAAACTCCACACAGGCAGTACCCAGAATTGAACCCGGGTCGCTGGAGCTGTGAGGCTGCGGTGCTAACCACTGCGCCACTGTGCCGCCCTGTAGTTGCTTTGTGTCTCCGAGCACTGTCTCTTAGCATGCAAATGTCCTGCAGCCAGATGTCTGCTGATCTCTTTAAACAAGTCATTTCTTGACTCCAGCAACAGTTTAAAATTAATGTTCATATGACATGCCTCATTCTTGGCAGGTGGGGGTCTTCATGATACCTTCACACCCAGCGGAACTCGTTGGGGATTCAATAATTAAGGTGACAGATGGCATCCTTTTAAAGCAACATTGAAAGTCCTGCATGGTTTGTTGCCTCCCTGCTACCGGAATGAGGGACATCTCAAATTGGCTTAAAAGGATATTGGAGAGGGAGTGGGAGAATCCAGTTGTTGTGGTCCATGTTGGGACCAAAAACATAGCAAAGTGTAGGCAGGAGGTCTTGTTTGGAGAGTACCAGGAACTAGGAGCTAAATTAAATAACAGGATGTCAAGGGTTATAAATCTCTGGATTATTACCTGTATCGCATGCAAATTGGCATAGAGGTAAGCAGATTAGGGAGGTGAACATGAGACTAAAGGAGTGGTGTGGGAAAGAGGGGTTCCATTTTATGGGACACAGGCACCAGTACTGGGGCAGGAAGGAAGTGTACCACTGTGATGGGCTCTACCTGAACCAGGGTCTTAGCAGAAAGGATAACTAGGATGGTCACAAGGATTTTAAACTGGTAAATGGGGGGAGAACTCCGGTGGAACAGGTAGTGTTGATAATAGTTCAAAAACAAGCAAAAGGGAAGACGGCAAAGTAACATTCCGAAATTGTGCTTTAGACTGCACAGGTACAGGGAAAACGAAAAGATGTAAAGTAATTAAACCTGGAGACAGAAATAGGAAACATGCAAGTAAAGTGTTAGACCAGAAGGACAGTTTAGGGTGTGTGGCCCAAATAAACTTTCTTTATAACAAATGCATGGGGAACAAATTGAATGAAATGCAGGTACAGATTCTACTTGGAAATTATGACATGGTAGCCATTGTGGCGACATGGCTGCAGGACGGTCAGCAATGGGAACTATATATACCTGGTTATAAGATTTACAAGAAACATAGGGAAAATGGTAGAGGGGAAGGAGTAGCATTAATGATTAAAGATGGCAACAGCATAAAAGAATTAAATGACCTTTCCAAGCATTTTCCCAAAACATTCCTGCCCTTTTCCCCCTGGAATTCCTATATTGAGAATTTGACCTTTTTCTCCCCCCCCCCACCCTACCCCCTCCCACGAAGTTCAGCACCTTTGTCCTTTATCCCCTCCCATCACCCCCACCCCCGGACCAATCTGCAGTGACGTCACCACCACCCCCCCCCCCCCCACCGCCCTCCTGCCCCCGCACCGAGAGAAAAACCTCCTCCCCCTTCCCCACAGGTGTCATGCCAAGTTTCCCCGAAAGGGGATTCGAAGGCAGGGCATTATCAGCCGCCCAAATGAAGATCAATGCAGTGATTAAGGAGGCAATGGGACCCTCATTAAATCAGGTATGTAAGTTAGTTTACATATTGAAATGGGGGTCCTGTCACGGAGTGGCAGGGCAGCTGCCAAGAGGCCTCGCCACCATCGCAGAGATTGGCGTCTCTGCCTTACTAATCTTCATTGACCCCCTGCCATCTTTCCCGATGACGGAGGGGCTTTAAGATCCAGTCCAGGGTGACTGAAAACCTTGGAAACTTTCAGCTGATCAGAGAGAGCCAGCATGGATTTGTAAAGGGCAGGTCATGCTGAGGAATTTGATAGAATTCTTTGAAGAGGCAACTAAGATAGTGGACAGGGGAATGTCTTTGAATGATATTTATATAAACTTCCAGACGGCATTTGATAAAGTCCCTCATAAGAGTCTGTTCGCTAAACTCGAAGCTCATGGAATTGAAGGCAAATTATTGACCTGGTTAGGAAATTAGCTGAGTGGAAAGAGACAGAGAGTCGGGAGAATGGGCAGGTACTCTAAATGGCAAAATGTCACTAGTGGTGTCCCTAAAGGATCAGTGTTTGGTTCACCATATTTATTAACAACATAGATAATGGGACAGAAAGCCTCATATCCAAATTTGCCGAAGACCACAAAGTTAGACGGCATTGTAAGCAGTGTGGATGGAAGCATAAAATTACAAAGAGATATTGAATGATTAAGTGAATGGGCAAAACTGTGGCAAATGGATTTCAATGTAGGCAAATGTGAGGTCAGCCACTTTGGACCTAAAAAGGATCGAACAGGGTACTTTCTAAATGGTGAAAAGCTAGAAACAATGGAGGTTCAAAGAGACTTGGGGGTCCACATACATAGATCATTAAAATGTCATGAGCAAATACAGCAAATAATGAAAAAGGCTAATGAAGAATACAAGGGGGTAGAAGTCATGCTTCAGTTATATAAAGCCCTGGTTAGACCACACCTGGAGTACTGTGAGCAGTTCTGGGCAACACATCTTAGAAAGAAAATATTGGCCTCGGTGGGAGTACAGGATAGATTTACTAGAATGATACTTGGAATCTAGGGCTTAGCTACAAAGAGAGATTAAGCAAACTACAATTGCATTCCCTTGAATTTAGACAGTGAAGGGGTGATTTGGTCCAAGTTTTCAAGATATTAAGGGAGATAGAAGCTAGTTCTGCTAGTCTCGGACTAGGAGGCATAGTCTAAAAATTAGAGCCAGACCTTTCAGGAGTGAAGTTAGGAAACACTTATTTACAGAAAGGGTGAAAGATGTTTGGAACTCTCTACTGCAAATTGCAATTGATACCAGATCAATTATTAAACTTCAAAACTGAGATTGATAGATTTTTCTTAGCCAAAGGTATTAAGGGATATGGGGCATAGGCAGATCTATGGAGTTATGGTGCAGAGCAGCCATGATCTCATTGAATGGCAGAGCAGGCTTGACGGGCTAAATGGCCTCCTCCTGTTCCTGTGTTCCTAAATTTCTTCACCTCTCACCCTTTTACGATGCTTCTTAAAGGCTACCTTTTTGACCAAGCAACCTGTCCTAATATCTCCTTATGTGCTTTGAGGTCAAATTCTTAATGTTCCTGTGAAGTGCCATGGGACGTTTTACTGAGTTAGAGGCGCTCTGCAAATGCAGATTGTTGTTGTTGCTGTTATGTGGCAGAGCATCCTGGTTCTTGTCTGGATCGGACTGCTCTGTCCATTCAGATATTAGATTGAAAGTTTCTATGAGAGTCGAGTGGTCAAAGTCCCAGCTCCATGACAGATAAACTCTGCTCGATTCCATCACTGACCCAGGCTGGCTGGTCAATGACCAATGAGGTCCTGATGCACCTGCTTCAAGAGATCAACCATAGACTACCTTCCATCACCAGACATGTCATCTTGACAAAAAAAAAACCTTTACTTCGCACACCCCCTCCAAAAAAAAAAGACAGAAGTTGTCAATGCTCGGGTTTGTTCCTTCACTAGCAGAACCCATTGAGCAGTGATCCTACCTATTGGCTATGTGCAGCTTCAGCATCAGTTATCTGTCTCTCCACAAGCAGCTTAAGACAAGCATTGGGCCCACTGTGCCTGTGGTTTTATTGTCAGCTGTAGCTCTGACCTCTGAGTCAGAAGATCATGGATTCAAGTCACAATCCAGAGACTTGAGTGCAAAATCCAGGCTGACACTCGCAGTGTAGTACTGAGGGAATGCTGTACTCTCAGAGATGCCATCTTTCAAATGACATGTTAAACTGTGGTCCCATTTGCCCTATTCAGGTGGTTGTACAGGATCCCAAGGCACTATTTTGAAGAAGAGATGAGGAGTTCTCCCCGGTGTCCTGGTCAACAATTATCCCTCAACTAGCATCAATAAAAACTAATTATCTGGCCATTGTTACATTGCTGTTTGTGGGATCTTGCTGTATGCAAATTGGCTGCTGTGTTTCCCATATTACAACAGTGACTACACTTCAAAAAAAAACACTTCACTAGCGGCAATGGACTTTGAGATGCCCTGAGATTCTTCCTTTCTTTCTTTGTTTCCTTCTCATAAAAAAAACTCTGTTGATCTCTGTCATAAAATGGTTACCGTGTTCAGTTTTGGACACCATACCTCAGGAGGGGTATAATGGCCTTGGAGGAGTGCAGCGCATGTTGCTAGGGCTTAAAGAAAGTAAAGGTAAGAAAGACTTGCACTTATATAGCACCTTTACCGACCACTGGATGTCCCAAAATGCTTTACAGCCAATTAAGTACTTTTTTGAAGTGCAATCACTGTTGTAATGTAGGAATGTGTTAAATGGTTAAGATTATGAGGACAGATTGCATCAACTTAGCTTGTATTTCCTTGAACATTAAGGTGTGATCTAATTGAAGAGTTTAAAATGATAAAGGGGTTCGATATGGTAGAAAAAGCGAAACTATTCCCTCTGGTGGGAGAATTCAGAACAAGAGGGCATTACCTTAAAATTAGAGCTAAAATCACAGCTGGTTTGAATTTTTCTATTGTTTTAATGTTTCCAAATGCAGTAAAGTAACTATTTTTTATTTTTTTTTAAAAAGCCAGATAATATCTTCCTTACAGACAAAACAGAGGTAAAGGTAGGCGACTTTGGCCTTGTTGTAACAATGGACGATCAAAAATCACTCACCAAGAACATCGGAACACCTAGGTACATGAGTCCGGAGCAGGTGAGAAAACAGGCTGAGCTCTGAGTAACCAGTTACTATTGAAGCTGCTTCCAACTTCTTTTCAGGCACCGCATTCCAGATCACAACAAGTCACTGCATGAAACAATCCCTATCTCACCGCTGGTCTTTTGTCAATTATCTTAAATATGTGTCCTCTGGTTACCAACTCTTCTACCACTGGGAACAGATTCTCCTTATTTACTCTATCAAAACCCTTGCTAATTTTGAATTCCTCTGTTGGATTTCCCCTTAACCTTCTCTGCTCTAAGGAGAACAACCCTAGCTTTTCTAGTCTCTCTAAGTAACCGAAGCCCCTCATCCCTGCAAGCATTCTAGTAAATCTGTTCTGCACCCTCTCCAACACCTTGACATCCGTCCTAAAATGTAGTGCCCAGAATTGGACACAATAGTTCAGGTACTAGAAGCTTTACTGCTGTTACTTTGCTTTTTGTGAATAACTCAGCCCCAAAGGTGCAAGACTGGTTCTGGCAGAGTCTTGATTGATGGGAAAGAAGGTCAGCAGAGAGGGCTTGCTTTAGAGCACCCTATTTACTCACTTTTCCCAAATCCTCTAAGGCCAGAAAGTCATTCGGGTCACAGACTGAGTGTAAAGTATTCTATGCCTCAGAACCTCATAAACCCCCTGCACCACCACCCCTCCAACCCCCCAATCCCCATTGCAAGGAAGCTCCACAACTCCTTTAACTCCTAAATTTACCCTGTAGCAACAAGCTGCAATTATATAACGTTGCTGAAGTGCAGGGCTTTACTCCAGGGCATTTCAAGCTATTCTCACATTGACTGTTTCCCACTGGTTCCTGCACTCTACATCTCCCAGCTGTACTCTTCCCACTGGTTCCTGCACTCTACATCTCCCAGCTGTACTCTTCCCACTGGTTCCTGCACTCTACATCTCCCAGCTGTACTCTTCCCACTGGTTCCTGCACTCTACATCTCCCAGCTGTACTCTTCCCACTGGTTCCTGCACTCTACATCTCCCAGTTGTACTCTTCCCACTGGTTCCTGCACTCTACATCTCCCAGCTGTACTCTTCCCACTGGTTCCTGCACTCTACATCTCCCAGCTGTACTCTTGAGTCAGAAGGTTGTGAGTTCAAGCCCCTTCTCCAGAGACTTGTACACAAAATCTAGGCTGATATTCCCAGTGCAGTGTTGAGGAATAGCTGCACTGTCGGAGGTGCCATTTTTCGGATGAGATGTTAAACCGAGGCCTTGTCTATCCTTTCAGGAAGATGGAAAAGATATTATGGCATTATTTTAAAGAAGAGAAATTCTCCCCAGTGTCCTGGCCGACATTTATCCCTCAGCCAACATCACTGAAAACAGATTTTCTGGTCATTTATCTCATTGCTATTTGTGGGAGCTTGCTGTGCACAAACTGGCTGCCATGTTTCCTTTATTACGATAGTAACTACACTTCAGAAGTATTTTCTTGGCTTTAAAATGCTTTAGGACACACTGAGGGACACCCTTTTCCCCAGTGGCTGCCTGACAGATAAATACAACTTGCCAGCCATTGTACAACCAGCTTCAAGGAAGGTGCGCTAATCCCCCGGATAGTAACACCTGGTTACAGGTCTGATCGGGGACTGTAAAAGTGGTTCCCATGTCTAATGAACACACCTATGGCATGGATCTGAGCAGAGCTGGAGGAAGCTCAGGAGATAGAGTTCATGGTGTCAGGCCGCTGCCCCAAACCCCAGCCAATAATACCAAAGGCCCTTAAATGTCTACTAGGTGCATGGACTAGATCCACCATAGGTGTTGCCAACATTCCAGGATTGTCCTGGAGTCTCCAGGAATTAAAGATTAATCTCCAGGATACTGCTGCAAGCAAAATACCAGGGGAGAAAAATCATGGTAATGTTCAAAATAATGGTGTTTTTAAAAAAAAAAAATACTTTGAACACATTTGTTTGTTTAGTTATAAGATATTACGTTTATCTGTCAGGCAGCCACTGGGGAAAAGAAAAACTTGCAGTTCTCTCGTGTATCTCAGGATGCACTGAAGCATTTTACAGTCAATGTAATACTTTTGAAGTTTAGTTACTGTTGTAGCAAAATATTGGAAATGGGAATAAAGGTTGTTTGACTGACAGCGAAGTATCATCAGTATCCAATTGGCCGTGGAAAGGCAGGCACCGCGAAGATAGACATGTTAAGTGACCAGTGGCGGGATTTTGGGCTAGGGTGGGCCACTGTGTTTGGAGCTTGGGTGTTGTGATCAAGAAATTGTATAGGACCCTGATTAGGCTGCACTGAGAGCACTGTGCAGTTTGGACTCCATACTATAAAAAGGACATAGAAGCACTGGAGAAAGTGCAAAAAAGATTTACAAGGATGGTACCAGAACTGAGAGATTACAGCTATTGGTCAAGATTGGAGGTGATTAGAGGTTATGAATGGGTTGGACAGAGTAGATGTGGAGCGGATGTTTCCACTTGTAGGCGAATGAAAAACTAGGGCCATCAATGCAAGCTAGTTACTAATAAATCCAATAGGGAAATAAAGAGAAATTTCTTTACTAAGAGTGGTTAGAATGTGGAACATGCTACCACAGGAAGTGGTTGAATCAAATAGCTTAAATGCTTTTAACAGGAAACTAGACCAGTACATGAGAGCACTTCCTTTAAGACTCTAGGATGCGGGCCATCAGGTCCAGGGGACTTGTCAGCCTATAGTCCCATTAGTTTTCCTAGTACCTTTTCTCTAGTGATAGTGATTGTTTGAAGTTCCTCCCTTCCTTTTGCCTCCTGGTTTTCTACTATTCTTGGGATTTTTTTTGTGTCTTCTACAGTGAAGACAAATACAAAATACATGTTCAAAGTCTCTGCCATTTCCTCCTTTCCCATTATTAATTCCTCAGTCTCCCCCTCTAAGGGACCAATGTTTACTTTAGATACTCTTTTCCTTTTTATATATTTATAGATGCTTTTACTGTCTGTTTTTATATTTTTTGCTAGTTTTCTCACGTTCTCCAATTTCTCCCTCTTTATTTTTAGTCATCCTTTGCTGCTTTCTAAAATTTTCCCAATCTTCTGGCCTTCCACTAATCTTTGCAGTATTGTATGCTTTTTCTTTCAATTTGATACCATCCTTAACTTCCTTAGTTAGTCACGGATGGTGCATCCTTCTGGTCGTCTTTCTTCCTCAATGGAATATATCTTTGGTGAGAGTTATGAAATATCTCCTTAAATGTCTGCCACTGCTTCTCTACTGTCTTACCTTTTAATGAGAGGTGATTTCATTGAAACCTACAAAATACTTAAAGGGATAGACAAGATTGATGCAGGTAAGATGTTTTCCCTGGTTGGGGAGTCTCGAACCAGGGGGACATAATTTCAAAATAAGGGGGAAGGCACTTAGGACCGAGATGAGAAGAAATTTCTTTACTCAGAGGGTTGTGAATCTTTGGAATTCTCTACCCCAGAGGGCTGTGTAAGCTCAGTCATTGAGTATGTTTAAAGCAGAGATTGACAGATTTATTTATTTAGTGATACAGCACTGAAACAGGCCCTTCGGCCCACCGAGTCTGTGCCGACCATCAACCACCCATTTGTACTAATCCCACATTCCTACCACATCTCCTCAATTCCCCTACCACCTACCTATACTAGGGGCAATTTATAATGACCAATTTACCTATCAACCTGCAAGTCTTTGGCTGTGGGAGGAAACCAGAGCACCCGGCGAAAACCCACACAGTCACAGGGAGAACTTGCAAACTCCGCACATGCAGTACCCAGAATTGAACCCGGGTCACTGGAGCTGTGAGGCTGCGATGCTAACCACTGCGCCACTAAATACAAATGACATAAAGGGATATGGGGATAGTGTGGGAAAAAGGCATTGAAGCGGACAATCATCCATGATCATATTGAATGCTGGGGCACGCTCAGTGGGCTGAATGGCCTACTCCTGCTCCTATTTTCCCAGTCCACTTTAGCCAACTGTGTCTTCATACCCTTGTAATTGCCTTTATTTAAATTTAAGACACCATTGATGAACCCACATTCCTCACCCTCAACTGTCTGTGAAATTCTATCATGTTATGATCACTCCTGCCTAGAGGATCCTTTCCAATGAGGTCTTTAATTAATCCTGTTTCATTACACATTACCAGATCCAAAATAGCCTAGTGCCTGGTAGGTTGTAGAATGTATTGTTCAAAGAAACTATCCTGAATACAATCTATGAACTCATCTTCCAGGCTACCTTTGCCAATTTGATTTGTCCAGTCGATGTGAAGATTAAAATCACCCACGATTATTGCAGTACCTTTCTTGTACGAGTCTCCTTCTGGTTCAAAGGCAGGAAGCAAACTGTATTGGTTGATGGGTGTTTTTATCATTGGAAGACTGCTTCCAGTGGGGTTCCAGGGGGCTCATTACTAGGACCCTTGCTTTTTGTGGTATATATTAATGATTTGGACTTACATGTAGGGGCATGATAAAGAAGTTTGCAGATGATGCAGAAATTGGCTGTGTGGTTGATAGTGAGGAAGAAAGCTGTAGACTACAGGAAGATATCATTGGACTAGTCAGGTGGGCAGAAAAGTGGCAAATAGAGTTCAGTCTGGAGAAATGTGAGGTGATGCATTTAGAGAAGGTTAACAAGGCAAGGGAATACGCAATAAATAGTGAGATACTGAAAAGTGCAGGGGAATAGAGGGACCTTGGAGTGCATGTCCACAGATTCCTGAAGATAGCACGACAAATAGATAAACTCTTTAAGAAGGCATACAGGATACTTTCCTGTATTAGCTGAGGCATAGAATATAAAAGCAGGAGATTTGTGTCTTATAGAGTTCTGGCATAGTTAGCCCACAGCCGAGTACTGCGTACAGTTCTGATCACCACATTACAGGAAGGATGTGATCACACCAGAGAGGGTACAAAGGAGATTTATGAGGAAGTTGCCAGGAATGGAGAATTTTAGCTATGACGAAAGAGTGGACAGACTGGGTTGTTTTCTTCAGAACAGAGGAGGCTGAGGGGAGTTTTAATTGAAGTGTTTAAAATTAAGAGGGACCTAAACAAAGTGGGTAGGAAGGACCTATTTGCCTTAGCAGAGAGGTTAATAACCAGGAGCGATAGATTGAAAATAATTGGTGGAAGGATTAGCAGAGAAATTGTTTTCACCCAGAGGGTGGTGGGGGTCTGTAACACACGGCCTGAAAGGGTGGTAGAGGCAGAAACCCTCAACACATATAAAAAGCACTTGGATATGCACTTGAAGTACCGTAACCTACAAGACTATGATGGGCCAAATGGTCTCCTTCTGTGCCATAAATTTCTATGATTCCAAGAGAGGTAGAGTGACTTAGAAAGGGAATTCCAGAGTTGTTGTGGCCAATTTTCAGCCTTCTTGTCCTCTCTCTGCAGCGTAATGATGAAGAATACAACCACAAAGTCGACATCTATGCACTGGGACTGATTTTCTTTCAGCTTCGTTGGATACGTTGTGGGACCGTAACGGAAAGTTGCAAGGCATGTCAGTCACTTATACCTAGTGGGGTGGTTGATAATTGGCGGCACTTCCCTTTGAAGGCCACCAGTGAAAGAGAAGCCTAGTTAGAGTCCTAGGGCTCCATGGGCCAGAGAGTTCCTATATCCCCAGCTTAGGAACGGAGCAGGTGGAGCATATGTGGTGACTTAAATATGGTTGGGCAGTGTGTGTCCAGGCCAGAGGCTCACCTCAAACCCGCTCTCCCAATGACACCTGCACAATACACTGAGAGCAGAAAGTCCAGAGAGGTAACAATATGGCCACTCGTCCAGCGCTATCATCGTGAGCCATGCCTTCTGTCCTGAAACCAAGATTCCAGTGCTTGGATTGGAGATGTTTGTAGCTGAGCCATGACTTATAAACTTGCCTGTAGCAACTGTGACCCCTAACTTTCTGTGGCCAAGGTCCAATCCTTGGCCTAAGCCAAGGTAACAGTAGGAGTGGCTGCAATCAGCATCAGCTTCCTGGGGTGAGGGACAGGGACATGGTTCATGCTCTTTATTACCACCTAGCAACCTGGACTCCCTCTACCATCCCTATAGTCAAGACTCACTTAATGAACGTCCCTTAGCTAAGGTGCCTGTGGGGTGGGGATACTGGAGTATCAACAGGTTCACAGGCTGAGGGGAGATAAAATAGAAGAATGATCAGTTGGTGCTATTGATGTTTATTTTTGGTTTATGTAGAACTGGAAAGAGATTCGAATGGGCAGGCTGCCTCAGTCCTTTATTGAGATGTGTCCCTGCGAGGTAACAGTACAACATTTCAGTGCGATATGGGAGTGGATTTTATGTTGCTTGATCTGTTGGCAGTGGGTGTTAAAACTCTTTTGTGTCTCTCATCCTTAGTGTCTCTTAATCCGAAAAATGCTCTCTCGAGCTGCGAGTGAAAGACCAGAAGCAGACGAGGTAAAGCGATATCTCGAATCTGATGGTGCACCGGAATTAAAAACCATTTAAAGAAATCCGAACTGAGGAGACACCTCCCAGATAACAAACTAGGATTGAGAAGTCAATCACTTAAAGAAAAAAATCCTGTCATGGAATCTTTGAAATTCATTTTTAATACTGTCATAACCTACGCATTGTTACTTTGTTATGTATAATCCTACCATTGCAAAGCAATCTAGTCTTTGAACTAATATGGTGAGTGCCAGATCAGATACACTAGAATCTGATGTTTATGTGCACAGGCCCTACAATTTTGCAATCATTCTCCCAGTCTCCAACTATAGCACATTACACAACCTCAGGACACCTCAAAGAGCTTTTACAATCAATGAAGTACATTTCAAAGTGTTGCTGCTGTTGTAATGTAGGAAACGTGGCAGTCAATTTACACACAGCAAGCTCCCATAAACAGCAATGAGTTCATGAGCAGATCATGTGTTTTTAGTGCAGTAGATTGCAGGATAAATACTGTCCAGGGGGAACTCCTCTGCTCTTCTTTCAGATAATGGCCATGTGTCCAACCGACCTTTCACCGTTTGTTAATTGAGGGATAAATATCAATCAGTGCCATTTTGCCACTGGCAACTTTGAATATGTTCTCTCAGACTTTAAAAATACAGCAGTTCCTATCCAGGGGATGAGTGAAGAAATGAGCGCGGTTGGTCAGTGTTTTGGTGTGAATTTGAAATATGCACACAGGCCCTGAATAGTTAGTTTCTGTTGTACATTTATGTATGTGCTAGTCATGGTGCAGTGGCTAGCACTAACTCCTCTCAGTCAAAAGGGCAGGGTTCAAACCCCATTCTAGAGATTTGAACAGAATATCCCGGGCGGGCATTCCTAGTACAGTGCTGAGGGAGTGCTGCACTGTTGGAGGTGCTGAGGCCCTTTCTGCCCTCTCAGGTGGGTCTAAAACATCCCCTGTGATTATTTTTAAAAAAGAGCAGGGGAGTTCTGCCTGGTGTCCTGGCCAATATTTACCCCTCAACCAACATTATCAGTACAGATGATGTGTTCATTATAACATTGCTGTTTGTGGGATCTTGTGTACAATTTGGTTGCCATGTTTCCAACATTACAACAGTTAACTACACCTCAAAAATACTTCATTGACTGTAAAGAGCATTGATGCGTATTGAGGATGTGAAAGGCACTATGTAAATGTGCATTCTTTAACAGTGGGTTCTCTATAGACTTGTGAGAAAAGTGGCCGCCTGGGTAGGTTCAGTAACCACCCACTCGCAGTGTCCAGCTTCGCTACATGGAAGGGCAGCTTGGAATATCAGGCTTCATCATCATCAGATAGGTGGTCTATAATCTGCACTCCCATCCAACAAGGCTCCATCCAGGACTGGGGTTCCTCCTGTTCACTCAGAGAGTTGTGAATCTTTGGAATTCTCTGCCCCAGAGGGTAGTGGATGTTGCATCGTTGAATATATTTAAGACTGGGATAGAGAGATTTTTGGTCTTTCAGGGAATCAAGGGATATAGGGAGCTGGTGGGAAAATGGAATTGAAGGAATGGGCGGCACAGTGGCGCAGTGGTTAGCACCGCAGCCTCACAGCTCCAGCGACCCGGGTTCAATTCTGGGTACTGCCTGTGTGGAGTTTGCAAATTCTCCCTGTGTCTGCGTGGGTTTTCTCCGGGTGCTCCGGTTTCCTCCCACATGCCAAAGACTTGCAGGTTGGTAGGTAAATTGGCCATTATAAATTGCCCCTAGTATAGGTAGGTGGTAGGGAATTATAGGGACAGGTGGGGATGAGGTAGGAATATGGAATTAGTGTAGGATTAGTATAAATGGGTGGTTGATGGTCGGCACAGACTCGGTGGGCCGAAGGGCCTGTTTCAGTGCTGTATCTCTAACTAAACTAAAGCCCAACATCAGCTGTGATTATGTTCTGATGTACAGTGTTGGAATACAGCTTTGTAATTTTACAACTTGGGACTCTTCTTAATCTGGTTTTCCGCACCAACCTGGCTTGTAACTGAACCACGCAGGCTGAGGGCTTGGAGTGGAATCGCTCCAGGAAACTGAATAATACTGGTAACCAATGTCCTCTCTGAGCTATGCAGTCAGGCAGCTATCCACAATGTACCAGACAGTGAAGCAACAAGCTGTGGATAACTAACGTTCCTTTGAACGTGCGTGTAAGCACAGCTGCACATCAATCTTAAAGGGACTGTGCAGTGCAACAAACAGACTGCGCATAGCGAAGAAAAATTCAAAGAAACATTGCCAGTGATTAGTGAATTTGAGCTAATCTTGCATCAGTATGAAAGCTTGAGGTTCTAAAGAATAGGGCTCCCATGAAATTAAGATTCATGGAGCAAGCCTGGAATTTAAAATTCTCATCCTGGTTTTCAAATCACTTCATGTCCCCTCAACTATCCCTATCTCTATAACCACCTCTAGCCCCACAACCCTCTGATATCTCTGCACTCCTCTACTTCTGGCCTCTTGATTTTAATCACTCCACTATTGGTGATCATGCCTTCAGCTGCATAGGCCCCAAGCTCTTGAATTCCCTCCCTAAGCCTCTCTGTGCCTCTCCTGTTAAGATGCACCTTAAAACCCACCTTTTGACCAAGCTTTTGGTCATCTGTCCTAACATCTCTTTATGTGACTCGGTGTCATATTCTATCTGATAAAACTATTGCAAAGCAATTCGGGACATTTTATGTTAAAGGCACTAGATAAATGCAAGTTGTTGGTGTATGCCAACAGTAAAGGAAGAGGGGGTAGAAAAATAGGATATGATAAAATTAGATAAAGAGGAGGTGCTTAAAAGGTTAGCAGCATTCAAAGCAGAAAAGTCACTTGGTCTGTATGGGATGCATTCTAGGTTACTGAGGGAAGTAAGGATGGAAATTGTGGAGGCTTCAGCCACAACCTTCCAATCCTCCTTGGATATGGGGCTGGAGCATTGCAAGCATTAGACCCTGTTCAAAAAAGAGAGGATAAACCAGGCAATTATAAGCCTGTCAGCCTAACGTCAGTGGTGGGGAAACTTGAAGAGACAATAAGCCAGGACAAAATTAATTGGCACTTGGAAAAGTATGGGCTAAAAATGAAAGTCAGCATGGATTTGTTAAAATCATATTTGACTAAATAATGGAGAAGGCTAATGTAGGGTGCTGGAACAGACTTCAGGAAGCCATAGAGAGTCTGCAATGGGCAGACACATGACAGATGAGATTTAATACAGAGAATTGTGAAGTGATGCATTTGAGAAGGAAGAATGAGGTCAGGCAGTATGAATTAAATGGTGTGATTTTCTAAGTGGGTGCAGAATCTGAGAGATTTGAGGGTTCACATACAGAAATCTTCGAAAGATGATAAGGCTGTTAAAAAAAAAACATGGTATCATTAGCTTTATAAATAGAAGCATAGAGTACAAAAACAAGGAAATCATCCTAAACCTCATAAAACATTAAATAAAAACAAGAAGTGCTGGAACCACTCAGCAGGTCTGGCAGCATCTGTGGAAAGAGAAGCAGAGTTAACGTTTCGGGTCAGAACCGAAGAAGGGTCACTGACCCGAAACGTTAACTCTGCTTCTCTCTCCACAGATGCTGCCAGACCTGCTGAGTGCTTCCAGCACTTCTTGTTTTTATTTCAGATTTCCAGCATCTGCAGTATTTTGCTTTTATCTCATAAAACATTAGTCAGGCCCCATCTGGAGTACTGTGTTCAATTCTGTGCACCACACTTTAAGAAGGATGTCAAGGACTTAAGAGAGGGTACAGGGAAATTTACTAAAATGATACCAGGCATGAGGTACTTCAGGTGAAATTTCAGAAAGACTTGAATTTGCATATAGCATTTCACAAACTCAGTACCAACATTCCTTGGAGGTCAGTGTTAATGAAAATTGGGCAGTGTAAAACCGACTGGAGGCTCACTATTGCCAAACACAAATTTCAACCCCAGTTTCTCCATGTCTATCCTATCAAATCTCTTCATAATGTTAAAGATGTCCATCAGGTCTCCTCTGAGTCTTCTCCTATCCAGAGAGAAGAGCCCTGTGCTTGCTCAACCTTTCCTGACAGTTGCATCGTCTCAATTCTGTTACTGTCCTTGTGAATCTGTTCTTCGCCTACCTTGCACTATCTCTGAAATCCCTTCTCTTTGGTCAGGCCTTTGCTTCTTCAAGCCCTGCAAAATTATCATTTGACTGTTCATCTTTCAGTTCCCGACATCCCCCCCCCCCAACCCCACAGTCGCTCCTTGTTGAGTGAAATATTTGTTTTATTGTAGGGGCTGGGGGGTAAGAAGTTGTATTGTAAGCAGGTGCTACAGGTGCAGGGCCTTGTCCCCCTCACCAGCTCCTCCCTATCCGTTCCCTGCTCCACTCTCCACCCCCACTTCCACACCCCAATCTCTCCATAATATAAAAAGGATGGCAAAGCACTGGAGAAATAGAAGAAAAAGATTTACCAGGATGATACCAGAACTGAAAGGTTATAACTATCAGGAAAGATTGAACAGGCTGGGGGCTTTTTGCTCAGAGAAGAATGAGGGGCGACCTGATGGAGGTCTTTAAAATTATTAAAGAGTTGGATAAGATAGATATAGAGGAGATATTTCCACTTGTGGGGAGACCAAAATTAAAGGTCATAAATAAAAGGGTGTCACTAATCAATCCAATAGGGAATTTAGGAGAAACTTCTTTACCGAGACAGTGATGAAAATATGGAAGTCACTATCACAAGGAGTAATTGAGGCAAATAGGAAAAAATGCATGTAAGCTGGATAAGTATCACAATCACAGAATTGTTACAGCGCAGAAGGAGGCCATTCGGCCCATCATGTCCTCACTGTCTCTCAGAAAGAGAAATTCCCTCAGTTCCATTCCCCTGCCTTCTCCCCATAACCCTGTATATTCTTCCTTTTCATAAAACTGTCGAATTCCCTTTTGAATGCTTCAATTGAACCTGCCTCCACCACGTTCTCAGGCAGTCCATCCCAGACCTTAACCATTTGCTGCGTGAAAAAGTTTTTCCTCATGTCACTTTTGCTTCTTTTACCAAATACTTTAAATCTGTGCCCTCTTGTTCTCGATCCTTTCACGAGTGGGAACAGTTTCTCTCTATCTACTCTGTCCAGACCCCTCATGATTTTGAATACCTCTATCAAATCACCTCTCAGCCTTCTCTTCTCCAAGGAAAACAGTCCTAACTTCTCCAATCGATCTTCAGAACTGAAATTCCTCATCCTTGGAACCATTCTCATGAATCTTTTCTGTACTCTCTCCAGTGCCCTCACGTATTTCCTCAAGTGTGGTGCCCAGAATTGGACGCAATACCCCAGCTGATGCTGAACTAGTGTCTTTTACAAGTTCAACATAACCTCCTTGCTCTTGTACTCTGTGCCCCTATTAATAAAGCCCAGGATACTGTATGCTTTATTAACTGCTTTGTCAACCTCTCCTGACACCTTTAATGACTTATGCACATATACCCCAAGGTCCCTCTGCTCCTGCACCCCCTTTAGAATTGTACCCTTTATTCTATATTGTCTCTCCATGTTCTTCCTACCAAAATGAATCACTTCACATTTCTCTGCATTGAACTTCATCTGCCACCTGTCTGCCCATTCCACTAACTTGTCTATGTCCTTTTGCAGTTTTACATCCTCCTCACAGTTCACAATGCTTCCAAGTTTCCTATCATCTGCAAATTTTATGCTGTCTCTCCATGTTCTTCGTACCAAAGTACATGAGGGAGAAAGAAATAGAAGGATATGCTGATAGAGTGAGATGAATTAAGTTAAGAGGAAGCTCGTGTGGAGCATAAACACTGCATGAACCAGATAGGCTGAAGAGCCTGTTTCTGTGCTGTTAACTCAGACAAACACATGTTGCTGATAATGTTAGCTAGACTGCACTGAAGGCATTAAAGGGATGGTTGAATGGTGTGGTGATGGGACCACAGGTTTCTTGGTAAGATGGGTCGAGCTGTCTGTCTCTGTCGTGTCTGTGCTCTAAGCTGTGGAGTGAGTTTGTTGGGTATTTGCAGGAGTTTTGAAAGAACTGCAGTAGCTGAATAAACTAATTCTGCCCAGTAAGTCGTCTTCTACATTGGCTGTGGTTCAGGGAACTTAGAAGCAAGAATTTGTCCATGTGAGTTGTAGCTGTAACACACACGCAGAATGAATTCCATACTCCATGAGTAAATTTATGGTGATGCAATTGTATGTTTTTCGATTCTTAAACAATTTTTTATTACTTTTAAATAAATAGTTTTACAGAGAGTTGCCCCTGTGCAAGGAATGATACATTTTATTGAACAGGAAGACTTGTAATAAAAGGGAACAATAATCTCCAGTCCAAATGGAGCCAATACTACCACAATGGGAGATGTTATATTTTTGAAAAATATGTAATAGATGAGTGTGAATGTTGGTGTCACTTGGAGTCAAGTCCACCAGGTGCTTGATGTAACTCACTGTTAAAAATAAACATTGCTGCCTGTGTGATATCGGGTCCAATTGATATGTTCAATTATTTGGTGCCAACTGTGGTTCAGTGGGCGTCACTGTCACTTCCTGGTTCCTGGTCTGTGTTCTGTTAACTTGTCTCAGTTATGGCTGTTGCCTTGTCCTGTAGACTCAGGAGGGGAAAGAAATCAGATAGGTTTTTGAACAGCGGTTGACCAAGATGTAGTGAATGTTCATCTGTGGCCATAATGAGAAAAACCTTTTTCACCCAGAGGGTGGTTGCAATCTCGGACACACTGCCTGAAGAGGTGGTGGAGGCAGGAACCCTCACAACATTTAAGAAGTATTTAGATGAGCAGTTGAAACGCCATAGCATACAAGGCTACGGGCCAAGTGCTGGAAAATGGGATTAGAATAGTTAGGTGCTTGATGGCCGGCACGGACACAATGGGCCGAAGGGCCTGTTTCTGTGCTGTATAACTGTATGTATGTATGACTTCAGAGTCCGGAGGTTCTAGGTTCAAGCTCCACTGCTGACAACAGAACAGAAAATCTAGGCTGACAGACGCAGTGCCAGTACTGAGGGAGTGCTGCTTTGTTCGGGATGCTGTCTTTCAGATGAAACATTAAACTGAGGCCCCGTCTGCTCTCTCAAGTGTACATAGAACATCATTTGACACTATTTCCAAGATGAATGGAGGAGTTTGGTTCCAGAATTGGATGGTAGGTGGCACAGGAGTTAGGGTCTGGGGAGTCAGTGGACAAGATTGGCAAGGGGTTTGCCTAGTTTGAGGTCCAGGGAGCCACAGCAACAAAGTAGCGAGTGGAAGCAGCATGGGGGCAAGTGGGAGAGACGCTGCGAAAGGAGGAGCCAGTAAAGCGGTGAGAGAGAGACAGAGGAGTATCCAGTAAAGGGGTGAGAGAGAGACAGAGGAGTATCCAGTAAAGGGGTGAGAGAGAGACAGAGGAGTATCCAGTAAAGGGGTGAGAGAGAGACAGCTGGGAGGTCAGTTTCAGTGTAAGTTAAAAGTTAATTCCCTTTTGTTTTCGGAGGACCAGGGGACTGCTGGGTAAATAAAAACTATATATTTGGGCGGTGGCTGTACCCGAGACACTACACGTGTAGTGTCTCCCACCCATCCTCCTCCTCTAACCAAAAAAAAGGACTCTGGTGTGTTGATAAGGTAAGCTTTTTATTTAAAAAGTTCTGTCCGTCGGATTGCTAAGCTAACAAGTTTTGACTTTTTTTTTTGGTTTTTCAGTAGATTTGTTGGGAATTTAGAATAGTGGGAATGGAGGTTAAGGCAGTTGTATGTTCCTCCTGCAGAATGTGGGAGGTAAGGGTCGCCAAGAGTGTCCCTGCTGACTGCATCTGCGGGAAGTGCACCCAACTCCAGCTCCTCGAGAACCGCGTTAGGGAACTGGAGCTGGATGAACTTCGGATCATTCGGGAGGCGGAGGGGGTTATTGAGAGGAGTTATGGGGAGGTAGTCACACCTCAGGTAAAAGAAGTAGGTAGATGGGTTACCGTCAGGGGAAGGAGAGGGAACCAGCAGGCAGTGCAGGGATCCCCTGTGGCCGTTTCCCTCAACAACAGGTATACCGTTTTGGATACTGTTGCGGGGGACGACTTACCAGGGGTAAGCAATGGGGTACAGGTATCTGTCCCTGTTGCTCAGAAGGGAAGGGGGAAGAGGAGCAGAGCATTAGTCATTGGGGACTCCATAGTTAGGGGAACAGATAGGAGGTTCTGTGGGAACGAGAGAGACTCACGGTTGGTGTGTTGCCTCCCAGGTGCCAGGGTTCGTGATGTCTCGGATCGTGTTTTTGGGATCCTTAAGGGGGAGGGGGAGCAGCCCCAAGTCGTGGTCCACATAGGCACCAACGACATAGGTAGGAAGAGAGATGGGGATTTAAGGCAGAAATTCAGGGAGCTAGGGTGGAAGCTTAGAGCGAGAACAAACAGAGTTGTTATCTCTGGGTTGTTGCCCGTGCCACGTGATAGCGAACCGAGGAATAGGGAGAGAGAGGAGTTGAACACATGGCTGCGGGGATGGTGTAGGAGGGAGGGTTTTGGTTTCCTGGATAATTGGGGCTCTTTCTGGGGTAGGTGGGACCTCTACAAACAGGATGGTCTTCACCTGAACCAGAGGGGTACCAATATCCTGGGGGGGAGATTTGCTAGTGCTCTTCGGGGGGGTTTAAACTAATTCAGCAGGGGAATGGGACCCTAAATTGTAGTTCCAGTGTACAGGATGTTGAGAGTAGTGAGGTCAGGGATAAGGTTACAATGACGCAAGAGGACACTGGCAAGCAAGAACTTGGTTTAAAGTGTGTCTACTTCAACGCCAGGAGCATCCGGAATAAGGTGGGTGAGCTTGCAGTATGGGTTGGTACCTGGGATCTCGATGTAGTGGCCATTTCGGAGACATGGGTAGAGCAGGGGCAGGAATGGATGTTGCAGGTTCCGGGATTTAGATGTTTCAGTAAGAACAGAGAAGATGGTAAAAGAGGGGGGGGGGGGGGGGTGTGTGGCATTGTTAATCAAGGAGAGTATTACAGCGGCAGAAAGGACGTTTGAGGACTCGTCTACTGAGGTAGTATGGGCCGAGGTTAGAAACAGGAGAGGAAAGGTCACCCTGTTGGGAGTTTTCTATAGACCTCCGAATAGTTCCAGAGATGTAGAGGAAAGGATAGCGAAGATGATTCTCGACAGGAGCGAGAGTAACAGGGTAGTTGTTATGGGGGACTTTAACTTTCCAAATATTGACTGGAAATACTATAGTTCGAGTACTTTAGATGGGTCAGTTTTTGTCCAGTGTGTGCAGGAGGGTTTTCTGACAGTATGTAGACAGGCCAACCAGGGACGATGCCACATTGGATTTGGTACTGGGTAATGAACCCGGCCATGTGTTAGATTTAGATGTAGGTGAGCACTTTGGTGATAGTGATCACAATTCGGTTAGGTTTACCTTAGCGATGGGCAGGGACAGGTATATACCGCAGGGCAAGAATTATAGCTGGGGGAAAGGAAATTATGATGTGATTAGGCAAGATTTAGGATGGGGAAGGAAACTGCAGGGGATGGGAACAATCGAAATCTGGAGCTTATTCAAGGAGCAGCTACTGCGTGTCCTTGATAAGTATGTACCTGTGAGGCAGGGAGGAAGTTGTCGAGCGAGGGAGCCGTGGTTTACTAAAGAAGTTGAAGCGCTTGTCGAGGAAGAAGAAGGCTTATGTTAGGATGAGACGTGAAGGCTCAGTTAGGGCGCTTGAGAGTTACAAGCTAGCCAGGAAGGATCTAAAGGGAGAGCTAAGAAGAGTGAGGAGAGGACACGAGAAGTCATTGGCGGATAGGATCAAGGAAAACCCCAAGACTTTCTATAGGTATATCAGGAATAAAAGAATGACTAGAGTTAGATTAGGGCCAATCAAGGATAGTAGTGGGAAGTTGTGTGTGGAATCAGAGAAGATAGGGGAAGCGTTAAATGAATATTTTTCGTCAGTATTTACAGTAGAGAAAGAAAATGTTGTCGAGGAGAATACTGAGATTCAGACTACTAGGCTAGATGGGATTGAGGTTCACAAGGAGGAGGTGTTAGCAATTTTGGAAAGTGTGAAAATAGATAAGTCCCCTGGGCCAGATGGGATTTATCCTAGGATTCTCTGGGAAGCCAGGGAGGAGATTGCAGAGCCTTTGTCCTTGATCTTTATGTCGTCATTGTCGACAGGAATAGTGCCGGAAGACTGGAGGATAGCAAATGTTGTCCCCTTGTTCAAGAAGGGGAGTAGAGACAGCCCTGGTAATTATAGACCTGTGAGCCTTACTTCGGTTGTGGGTAAAATGTTGGAAAAGGTTATAAGAGACAGGATTTATAATCATCTTGAAAAGAATAAGTTCATTAGCGATAGTCAGCACGGTTTTGTGACGGGTAGGTCGTGCCTCACAAACCTTATTGAGTTTTTCGAGAAGGTGACCAAACAGGTGGATGAGGGTAAAGCAGTGGATGTGGTGTATATGGATTTCAGTAAGGCGTTTGATAAGGTTCCCCACGGTAGGCTATTGCAGAAAATACGGAAGTATGGGGTTGAAGGTGATTTAGAGCTTTGGATCAGAAATTGGCTAGCTGAAAGAAGACAGAGGGTGGTGGTTGATGGCAAATGTTCATCCTGAAGTTTAGTTACTAGTGGTGTACCGCAAGGATCTGTTTTGGGGCCACTGCTGTTTGTCATTTTTATAAATGACCTGGAAGAGGGTGTAGAAGGGTGGGTTAGTAAATTTGCGGATGACACCAAGGTCGGTGGAGTTGTGGGTAGTGCCGAAGGATGTTGTAGGGTACAGAGGGACATAGATAGGCTGCAGAGCTGGGCTGAGAGATGGCAAATGGAGTTTAATGCGGAAAAGTGCAAGGTCATTCACTTTGGAAGGAGTAACAGGAATGCAGAGTACTGGGCTAATGGGAAGATTCTTGGTAGTGTAGATGAACAGAGAAATCTTGGTGTCCAGGTACATAAATCCCTGAAAGTTGCTACCCAGGTTAATAGGGCTGTTAAGAAGGCATATCGTGTGTTAGCTTTTACTAGTAGGGGGATCAAGTTTCGGAGCCACGAGGTCATGCTGCAGCTGTACAAAATTCTGGTGAGGCCGCACCTGGAGTACTGCGTGCAGTTCAGGTCACCGCATTATAGGAAGGATGTGGAAGCTTTGGAAAGGGTGCAGAGGAGATTTACTAGGATGCTGCCTGGTTTGGAGGGAAGGTCTTACGAGGAAAGGCTGAGGGACTTGAGGTTGTTTTCGTTGGAGAGAAGGAGGAGGAGAGGTGACTTAATAGAGACATATAAGATAATCAGAGGGTTAGATAGGGTGGATAGTGAGAGTCTTTTTCCTCGGATGGTGATGGCAAACACGAGGGGACATAGCTTTAAGTTGAGGGGTGATAGATATAGGACAGATGTTAGAGGTAGTTTCTTTACTCAGAGAGTAGTAGGGGTGTGGAACGCCCTGCCTGCAACAGTAGTAGACTCGCCAACTTTAAGGGCATTTAAGTGGTCATTGGATAGACATATGGATGAAAATGGAATAGTGCAGGTCAGATGGTTTCACAGGTCGGCGCAACATCGAGGGCCGAAGGGCCTGTACTGCGCTGTAATTTTCTATGTTCTAGGAGTATCCAGTAAAGAGGTGAGAGAGAGACAGAGGAGTATCCAGTAAAGGGGAGAGAGAGACAGAGGAGTATCCAGTAAAGGGGTGAGAGAGACAGAGGAGTATCGAGTAAAGGGGTGAGAGAGAGACGGAGGAGTATCCAGTAAAGGGGTGTGAGAGACAGAGAAGTATAAAGTAAAGGGGTGAGAGAGAGACAGAGCAGTATCCAGTAAAAGGGTGAGACAGAGGAGTATCCAGTAAAGGGGTGAGAGAGACAGAGGAGTATCGAGTAAAGGGGTGAGAGAGACAGAGGAGTATCGAGTAAAGGGGTGAGAGAGACAGAGGAGTATCGAGTAAAGGGGTGAGAGACAGAGGAGTATCGAGTAAAGGGGTGAGAGAGAGACAGAGGAGTATCCAGTAAAGGGGTGAGAGAGACAGAGGAGTATCCAGTAAAGGGCTGTGAGAGACAGAGGAGTATCCAGTAAAGGGGTGAGACAGAGGGGTATCCAGTAAAGGGGTGAGAGAGACAGAGGAGTATCCAGTAAAGGGGTGTGAAAGACAGAGGAGTATAAAGTAAAGGGGTGAGAGAGAGACAGAGCAGTATCCAGTAAAAGGGTGAGACAGAGGAGCATCCAGTAAAGGGGTGAGAGAGAGAGACAGAGGAGTATCCAGTAAAGGGGTGAGAGAGACAGAGGACTAACCAATAAAGGGCTGTGAGAGACAGAGGAGTATCCAGTAAAGGGGTGAGAGAGACAGAGGAGTATCGAGTAAAGGGGTGAGAGAGACAGAGGAGTATCAAGTAAAGGGGTGAGAGACAGAGGAGTATCGAGTAAAGGGGTGAGAGAGAGACAGAGGAGTATCGAGTAAAGGGGTGAGAGAGAGACAGAGGAGTATCGAGTAAAGGGGTGAGAGAGAGACAGAGGAGTATCGAGTAAAGGGGTGAGAGAGAGACAGAGGAGTATCGAGTAAAGGGGTGAGAGAGACAGAGGAGTATCCAGTAAAGGGCTGTGAGAGACAGAGGAGTATCCAGTAAAGGGCTGTGAGAGACAGAGGAGTATCCAGTAAAGGGGTGAGACAGAGGGGTATCCAGAAAAGGGGTGAGAGAGACAGAGGAGTATAAAGTAAAGGGGTGAGAGAGAGACAGAGCAGTATCCAGTAAAAGGTTGAGACAGAGGAGTATCCAGTAAAGGGGTGTGAGAGAGAGACAGAGGAGTATCCAGTAAAGGGGTGAGAGAGACAGAGGAGTATCGAGTAAAGGGGTGAGAGAGAGACGGAGGAGTATCCAGTAAAGGGGTGAGACAGAGGGGTATCCAGTAAAGGGGTGAGAGAGACAGAGGAGTATCCAGTAAAGGAGTGTGAGAGACAGAGGAGTATAAAGTAAAGGGGTGAGAGAGAGACAGAGCAGTATCCAGTAAAAGGGTGAGACAGAGGAGTATCCAGTAAAGGGGTGAGAGAGAGAGACGGAGGAGTATCCAGTAAAGGGCTGTGAGAGACAGAGGACTAACCAATAAAGGGCTGTGAGAGACAGAGGAGTATCCAGTAAAGGGGTGAGACAGAGGGGTATCCAGTAAAGGGGTGAGAGAGACAGAGGAGTATCCAGTAAAGGGGTGAGAGAGACAGAGGAGTATCGAGTAAAGGGGTGAGAGACAGAGGAGTATCCAGTAAAGGGCTGTGAGAGACAGAGGAGTATCCAGTAAAGGGGTGAGACAGAGGGGTATCCAGTAAAGGGGTGAGAGAGACAGAGGAGTATCCAGTAAAGGGGTGTGAAAGACAGAGGAGTATAAAGTAAAGGGGTGAGAGAGAGACAGAGCAGTATCCAGTAAAAGGGTGAGACAGAGGAGTATCCAGTAAAGGGGTGTGAGAGAGAGACAGAGGAGTATCCAGTAAAGGGTTGAGAGAGACAGAGGTGGATCCAGTAAAGGGTTGAGAGAGACAGAGGAGTATCCAGTAAAGTGGTGAGAGAGAGACAGAGGAGTATCCAGTAAAGAGGTGAGAGAGAGACAGAGGAGTATCGAGTAAAGGGGTGAGAGAGACAGAGGAGTATCCAGTAAAGGGCTGTGAGAGACAGAGGAGTATCCAGTAAAGGGCTGTGAGAGACAGAGGAGTATCCAGTAAAGGGGTGAGACAGAGGGGTATCCAGAAAAGGGGTGAGAGAGACAGAGGAGTATAAAGTAAAGGGGTGAGAGAGAGACAGAGCAGTATCCAGTAAAAGGGTGAGACAGAGGAGTATCCAGTAAAGGGGTGTGAGAGAGAGACAGAGGAGTATCCAGTAAAGGGGTGAGAGAGACAGAGGAGTATCGAGTAAAGGGGTGAGAGAGAGACGGAGGAGTATCCAGTAAAGGGGTGAGACAGAGGGGTATCCAGTAAAGGGGTGAGAGAGACAGAGGAGTATCCAGTAAAGGAGTGTGAGAGACAGAGGAGTATAAAGTAAAGGGGTGAGAGAGAGACAGAGCAGTATCCAGTAAAAGGGTGAGACAGAGGAGTATCCAGTAAAGGGGTGAGAGAGAGAGACGAAGGAGTATCCAGTAAAGGGCTGTGAGAGACAGAGGACTAACCAATAAAGGGCTGTGAGAGACAGAGGAGTATCCAGTAAAGGGGTGAGACAGAGGGGTATCCAGTAAAGGGGTGAGAGAGACAGAGGGGTATCCAGTAAAGGGGTGAGAGACAGAGGAGTATCGAGTAAAGGGGTGAGAGAGACAGAGGAGTATCGAGTAAAGGGGTGAGAGAGACAGAGGAGTATCGAGTAAAGGGGTGAGAGAGAGACAGAGGAGTAGAAAGTAAAGGGGTGAGAGAGAGACAGAGCAGTATCCAGTAAAAGGGTGAGACAGAGGAGTATCCAGAAAAGGGGTGTGAGAGACAGAGGAGTATCCAGAAAAGGGGTGTGAGAGACAGAGGAGTATCCAGTAAAGGGGTGAGAGAGAGACAGAGGAGTATCCAGTAAAGGGGTGAGAGAGAGACAGAGGAGTATCCAGTAATGTGGTGAGAGAGAGACAGAGGAGTATCCAGTAAAGGGTTGAGAGAGACAGAGGAGTGTCCAGTAAAGGGGTGGGAGAGAGAGACTAGTATCCAGTAAAGGGATGTGAGAGACAGAGGAGTATCCAGGAAAAGGGTGAGAGAGAGGAGTATCCAGTAAAGGGGTGGGAGAGAGAGACTAGTATCCAGTAAAGGGGTGTGAGATACAGAGGAGTATCCAGTAAAGGGGTGTGAGAGACAGAGGAGTATCCAGTAAAGGGGTGAGACAGAGGAGTATCCAGTAAAAGGGTGAGACAGAGGAGTATCCAGTAAAGGGGTGAGACAGAGGAGTATCCAGTAAAGGGGTGAGAAAGAGACAGAGGAGTATCCAGTAAAGGGGTGAGAGAGAGACAGAGGAGTATCCAGGAAAGTGGTGAGAGAGAGACAGAGGAGTATCCAGAAAAGGGGTGAGAGACAGAGGAGTATCCAGTAAAAGGGTGAGACAGAGGAGTATCCAGTAAAGGAGTGTGAGAGACAGAGGAGTATAAAGTAAAGGGGTGAGAGAGAGACAGAGCAGTATCCAGTAAAAGGGTGAGACAGAGGAGTATCCAGTAAAGGGGTGAGAGAGAGAGACGGAGGAGTATCCAGTAAAGGGCTGTGAGAGACAGAGGACTAACCAATAAAGGGCTGTGAGAGACAGAGGAGTATCCAGTAAAGGGGTGAGACAGAGGGGTATCCAGTAAAGGGGTGAGAGAGACAGAGGAGTATCGAGTAAAGGGGTGAGAGAGACAGAGGAGTATCGAGTAAAGGGGTGAGAGACAGAGGAGTATCCAGTAAAGGGCTGTGAGAGACAGAGGAGTATCCAGTAAAGGGGTGAGACAGAGGGGTATCCAGTAAAGGGGTGAGAGAGACAGAGGAGTATCCAGTAAAGGGGTGTGAAAGACAGAGGAGTATAAAGTAAAGGGGTGAGAGAGAGACAGAGCAGTATCCAGTAAAAGGGTGAGACAGAGGAGTATCCAGTAAAGGGGTGTGAGAGAGAGACAGAGGAGTATCCAGTAAAGGGTTGAGAGAGACAGAGGTGGATCCAGTAAAGGGTTGAGAGAGACAGAGGAGTATCCAGTAAAGTGGTGAGAGAGAGACAGAGGAGTATCCAGTAAAGTGGTGAGAGAGAGACAGAGGAGTATCCAGTAAAGGGTTGAGCGAGACAGAGGAGTATCCAGTAAAGGGGTGGGAGAGAGAGACTAGTATCCAGTAAAGGGGTGTGAGAGACAGAGCAGTATCCAGTAAAAGGGTGAGAGAGAGGAGTATCCAGTAAAGGGGTGGGAGAGAGACAGAGGAGTATCCAGTAAAGGGGTGAGAGAGAGACTGAGGAGTATCCAGTGAAGGGGTGAGAGAGAGACTGAGGAGTATCCAGTGAAGGGGTGAGAGAGAGACTGAGGAGTATCCAGGAAAAGGGGTGAGAGAGAGACTGAGGATTATCCAGTAAAGGGGTGAGAGAGAGACTGAGGATTATCCAGTAAAGTGGTGAGAGAGAGCCTGAGGATTATCCAGTAAAGGGGTGAGAGAGAGACTGAGGATTATCCAGTAAAGGGGTGAGAGAGAGACTGAGGATTATCCAGTAAAGGGGTGAGAGAGAGACTGAGGAGTATCCAGTAAAGGAGTGAGAGAGAGACTGTGGATTATCCAGTAAAGGAGTGAGAGAGAGACTGAGGAGTATCCAGTAAAGGGGTGAGAGAGAGACTGAGGATTATCCAGTAAAGGAGTGAGAGAGAGACTGAGGATTATCCAGGAAAGGAGTGAGAGAGAGACGGAGGAGTATCCAGTAAAGGAGTGAGATAGAGACTGAGGATTATCCAGTAAAGGGGTGAGAGAGAGAGTGAGGAGTATCGAGTAAAGGGGTGAGAGAGAGACGGAGGAGTATCCAGTAAAGGGGTGAGAGAGACGGAGGAGTATCCAGTAAAGGGCCGTGAGAGACAGAGGAGTATCCAGTAAAGGGGTGAGACAGAGGGGTATCCAGTAAAGGGGTGAGAGAGACAGAGGAGTATCCAGTGAAGGGGTGTGAGAGACAGAGGAGTATCCAGTAAAAGGGTGAGACAGAGGAGTATCGAGTAAAGGGGTGAGAGAGAGACAGAGGAGTATCGAGTAAAGGGGTGAGAGAGAGACAGAGGAGTATCGAGTAAAGGGGTGAGAGAGAGACAGAGGAGTATCGAGTAAAGGGGTGAGAGAGAGACAGAGGAGTATCCAGTAAAGGGGTGAGAGAGAGACAGAGGAGTAGAAAGTAAAGGGGTGAGAGAGAGACAGAGCAGTATCCAGTAAAAGGGTGAGACAGAGGAGTATCCAGAAAAGGGGTGTGAGAGACAGAGGAGTATCCAGAAAAGGGGTGTGAGAGACAGAGGAGTATCCAGTAAAGGGGTGAGAGAGAGACAGAGGAGTATCCAGTAAAGGGGTGAGAGAGAGACAGAGGAGTATCCAGTAATGTGGTGAGAGAGAGACAGAGGAGTATCCAGTAAAGGGTTGAGAGAGACAGAGGAGTGTCCAGTAAAGGGGTGGGAGAGAGAGACTAGTATCCAGTAAAGGGATGTGAGAGACAGAGGAGTATCCAGGAAAAGGGTGAGAGAGAGGAGTATCCAGTAAAGGGGTGGGAGAGAGAGACTAGTATCCAGTAAAGGGGTGTGAGATACAGAGGAGTATCCAGTAAAGGGGTGTGAGAGACAGAGGAGTATCCAGTAAAGGGGTGAGACAGAGGAGTATCCAGTAAAAGGGTGAGACAGAGGAGTATCCAGTAAAGGGGTGAGACAGAGGAGTATCCAGTAAAGGGGTGAGAGAGAGACAGAGGAGTATCCAGTAAAGGGGTGAGAGAGAGACAGAGGAGTATCCAGGAAAGTGGTGAGAGAGAGACAGAGGAGTATCCAGAAAAGGGGTGAGAGACAGAGGAGTATCCAGTAAAAGGGTGAGACAGAGGAGTATCCAGTAAAGGAGTGTGAGAGACAGAGGAGTATAAAGTAAAGGGGTGAGAGAGAGACAGAGCAGTATCCAGTAAAAGGGTGAGACAGAGGAGTATCCAGTAAAGGGGTGAGAGAGAGAGACGGAGGAGTATCCAGTAAAGGGCTGTGAGAGACAGAGGACTAACCAATAAAGGGCTGTGAGAGACAGAGGAGTATCCAGTAAAGGGGTGAGACAGAGGGGTATCCAGTAAAGGGGTGAGAGAGACAGAGGAGTATCGAGTAAAGGGGTGAGAGAGACAGAGGAGTATCGAGTAAAGGGGTGAGAGACAGAGGAGTATCCAGTAAAGGGCTGTGAGAGACAGAGGAGTATCCAGTAAAGGGGTGAGACAGAGGGGTATCCAGTAAAGGGGTGAGAGAGACAGAGGAGTATCCAGTAAAGGGGTGTGAAAGACAGAGGAGTATAAAGTAAAGGGGTGAGAGAGAGACAGAGCAGTATCCAGTAAAAGGGTGAGACAGAGGAGTATCCAGTAAAGGGGTGTGAGAGAGAGACAGAGGAGTATCCAGTAAAGGGTTGAGAGAGACAGAGGTGGATCCAGTAAAGGGTTGAGAGAGACAGAGGAGTATCCAGTAAAGTGGTGAGAGAGAGACAGAGGAGTATCCAGTAAAGTGGTGAGAGAGAGACAGAGGAGTATCCAGTAAAGGGTTGAGCGAGACAGAGGAGTATCCAGTAAAGGGGTGGGAGAGAGAGACTAGTATCCAGTAAAGGGGTGTGAGAGACAGAGCAGTATCCAGTAAAAGGGTGAGAGAGAGGAGTATCCAGTAAAGGGGTGGGAGAGAGACAGAGGAGTATCCAGTAAAGGGGTGAGAGAGAGACTGAGGAGTATCCAGTGAAGGGGTGAGAGAGAGACTGAGGAGTATCCAGTGAAGGGGTGAGAGAGAGACTGAGGAGTATCCAGGAAAAGGGGTGAGAGAGAGACTGAGGATTATCCAGTAAAGGGGTGAGAGAGAGACTGAGGATTATCCAGTAAAGGGGTGAGAGAGAGACTGAGGATTATCCAGTAAAGGGGTGAGAGAGAGACTGAGGATTATCCAGTAAAGGGGTGAGAGAGAGACTGAGGATTATCCAGTAAAGGGGTGAGAGAGAGACTGAGGAGTATCCAGTAAAGGAGTGAGAGAGAGACTGTGGATTATCCAGTAAAGGAGTGAGAGAGAGACTGAGGAGTATCCAGTAAAGGGGTGAGAGAGAGACTGAGGATTATCCAGTAAAGGAGTGAGAGAGAGACTGAGGATTATCCAGGAAAGGAGTGAGAGAGAGACGGAGGAGTATCCAGTAAAGGAGTGAGATAGAGACTGAGGATTATCCAGTAAAGGGGTGAGAGAGAGAGTGAGGAGTATCGAGTTAAGGGGTGAGAGAGAGACGGAGGAGTATCCAGTAAAGGGGTGAGAGAGACGGAGGAGTATCCAGTAAAGGGCCGTGAGAGACAGAGGAGTATCCAGTAAAGGGGTGAGACAGAGGGGTATCCAGTAAAGGGGTGAGAGAGACAGAGGAGTATCCAGTGAAGGGGTGTGAGAGACAGAGGAGTATCCAGTAAAAGGGTGAGACAGAGGAGTATCGAGTAAAGGGGTGAGAGAGAGACAGAGGAGTATCGAGTAAAGGGGTGAGAGAGAGACAGAGGAGTATCGAGTAAAGGGGTGAGAGAGAGACAGAGGAGTATCGAGTAAAGGGGTGAGAGAGAGACAGAGGAGTATCCAGTAAAGGGGTGAGAGAGAGACAGAGGAGTATCCAGTAAAGGGCTGTGAGAGACAGAGGAGTATCCAGTAAAGGGGTGAGACAGAGGGGTATCCAGTAAAGCGGTGAGAGAGACAGAGGGGTATCCAGTAAAGGGGTGAGAGACAGAGGAGTATCGAGTAAAGGGGTGAGAGAGACAGAGGAGTTTCGAGTAAAGGGGTGAGAGAGACAGAGGAGTATCGAGTAAAGGGGTGAGAGAGACAGAGGAGTATCGAGTAAAGGGGTGAGAGAGACAGAGGAGTATCGAGTAAAGGGGTGAGAGAGAGACAGAGGAGTAGAAAGTAAAGGGGTGAGAGAGAGACAGAGCAGTATCCAGTAAAAGGGTGAGACAGAGGAGTATCCAGAAAAGGGGTGTGAGAGACAGAGGAGTATCCAGAAAAGGGGTGTGAGAGACAGAGGAGTATCCAGTAAAGGGGTGAGAGAGAGACAGAGGAGTATCCAGTAAAGGGGTGAGAGAGAGAAAGAGGAGTATCCAGTAATGTGGTGAGAGAGAGACAGAGGAGTATCCAGTAAAGGGTTGAGAGAGACAGAGGAGTGTCCAGTAAAGGGGTGGGAGAGAGAGACTAGTATCCAGTAAAGGGATGTGAGAGACAGAGGAGTATCCAGGAAAAGGGTGAGAGAGAGGAGTATCCAGTAAAGGGGTGGGAGAGAGAGACTAGTATCCAGTAAAGGGGTGTGAGATACAGAGGAGTATCCAGTAAAGGGGTGTGAGAGACAGAGGAGTATCCAGTAAAGGGGTGAGACAGAGGAGTATCCAGTAAAAGGGTGAGACAGAGGAGTATCCAGTAAAGGGGTGAGACAGAGGAGTATCCAGTAAAGGGGTGAGAGAGAGACAGAGGAGTATCCAGTAAAGGGGTGAGAGAGAGACAGAGGAGTATCCAGTAAAGGGGTGAGAGAGAGACAGAGGAGTATCCAGGAAAGTGGTGAGAGAGAGACTGTGGATTATCCAGTAAAGGGGTGAGAGAGAGACTGAGGATTATCCAGTAAAGGTGTGAGAGAGAGAAAGTGGATTATCCAGTAAAGGAGTGAGAGATTGAGGATGATCCAGTAAAGGAGTGAGAGAGAGACTGAGGATTATCTAGTAAAGGAGTGAGAGAGAGACTGAGGAGTATCCAGTAAAGGGGTGAGAGAGAGACTGAGAATTATCCGGTAAAGGGGTGAGAGAGAGACTGAGGATTATCCAGTAAAGGAGTGAGAGAGAGACTGAGGATTATCCAGTAAAGGAGTGAGAGAGAGACTGAGGATTATCCAGTAAAGGGGTGAGAGAGAGACGGAGGAGTATCCAGTAAAGGAGTGAGATAGAGACTGAGGATTATCCAGTAAAGGGGTGAGAGAGAGTGAGGAGTATCGAGTAAAGGGGTGAGAGAGAGACGGAGGAGTATCCAGTAAAGGGGTGAGAGAGACAGAGGAGTATCCAGTAAAGGGCTGTGAGAGACAGAGGAGTATCCAGTAAAGGGGTGAGACAGAGGAGTATCCAGTAAAGGGGTGAGACAGAGGGGTATCCAGTAAAGGGGTGAGAGAGAGACAGAGGGGTATCCAGTAAAGGGGTGAGAGAGAGACAGAGGGGTATCCAGTAAAGGGGTGAGAGAGAGACAGAGGAGTATCCAGGAAAGTGGTGAGAGAGAGACAGAGGAGTATCCAGAAAAGGGGTGAGAGACAGAGGAGTATCCAGTAAAAGGGTGAGACAGAGGAGTATCCAGTAAAGGGGTGAGAGAGAGACAGAGGAGTATCCAGGAAAGTGGTGAGAGAGAGACTGAGGATTATCCAGTAAAGGGGTGAGAGAGAGACTGAGGATTATCCAGTAAAGGTGTGAGAGAGAGAAAGTGGATTATCCAGTAAAGGAGTGAGAGACTGAGGATGATCCAGTAAAGGAGTGAGAGCGAGACTGAGGATTATCTAGTAAAGGAGTGAGAGAGAGACTGAGGAGTATCCAGTAAAGGGGTGAGAGAGAGACTGAGGATTATCCAGTAAAGGGGTGAGAGAGAGATTGAGGATTATCCAGTAAAGGAGTGAGAGAGAGACTGAGGATTATCCAGTAAAGGAGTGAGAGAGAGACTGAGGATTATCCAGTAAAGGGGTGAGAGAGAGACGGAGGAGTATCCAGTAAAGGAGTGAGATAGAGACTGAGGATTATCCAGTAAAGGGGTGAGAGAGAGTGAGGAGTATCGAGTAAAGGGGTGAGAGAGAGACGGAGGAGTATCCAGTAAAGGGGTGAGAGAGACAGAGGAGTATCCAGTAAAGGGCTGTGAGAGACAGAGGAGTATCCAGTAAAGGGGTGAGACAGAGGGGTATCCAGTAAAGGGGTGAGAGAGACAGAGGAGTATCCAGTAAAGGGGTGTGAGAGACAGAGGAGTATAAAGTAAAGGGGTGAGAGAGAGACAGAGCAGTATCCAGGAAAAGGGTGAGACGGAGGAGTATCCAGTAAAGGGGTGAGAGAGAGAGACAGAGGAGTATCCAGTGAAGGGGTGAGAGAGACAGAGGACCAACCAATAAAGGGCTGTGAGAGACAGAGGAGTATCGAGTAAAGGGCTGTGAGAGACAGAGGAGTATCGAGTAAAGGGGTGAGAGAGACAGAGGAGTATCGAGTAAAGGGGTGTGAGAGACAGAGGAGTATCGAGTAAAGGGGTGAGAGAGACAGAGGAGTATCGAGTAAAGGGGTGAGAGAGAGACAGAGGAGTATCGAGTAAAGGGGTGAGAGAGAGACAGAGGAGTATCCAGTAAAGGGGTGAGAGAGACAGAGGAGTATCCAGTAAAGGGCTGTGAGAGACAGAGGAGTATCCAGTAAAGGGGTGAGACAGAGGGGTATCCAGTAAAGGGGTGAGAGAGACAGAGGGGTATCCAGTAAAGGGGTGAGAGAGACAGAAGAGTATCGAGTAAAGGGGTGAGAGAGACAGAGGAGTATCGAGTAAAGGGGTGAGAGAGACAGAGGAGTAGAAAGTAAAGGGGTGAGAGAGAAACAGAGCAGTATCCAGTAAAAGGGTGAGACAGAGGAGTATCCAGAAAAGGGGTGTGAGAGACAGAGGAGTATCCAGAAAAGGGATGTGAGAGACAGAGGAGTATCCAGTAAAGGGGTGAGAGAGAGACAGAGGAGTATCCAGTAATGTGGTGAGAGAGAGACAGAGGAGTATCCAGTAAAGGGTTGAGAGAGACAGAGGAGTGTCCAGTGAAGGGGTGGGAGAGAGTGACTAGTATCCAGTAAAGGGATGTGAGAGACAGAGGAGTATCCAGTAAAAGGGTGAGAGAGAGGAGTATCCAGTAAAGGGGTGAGAGAGACAGAGGAGTATCGAGTAAAGGGGTGAGAGAGACAGAGGAGTATCGAGTAAAGTGGTGAGAGACAGAGGAGTATCCAGTAAAGGGCTGTGAGAGACAGAGGAGTATCCAGTAAAGGGGAGAGACAGAGGAGTATCCAGTAAAGTGGTGAGAGAGAGACAGAGGAGTATCCAGTAAAGGGTTGAGAGAGACAGAGGAGTATCCAGTAAAGGGGTGGGAGAGAGAGACTAGTATCCAGTAAAGGGGTGTGAGAGACAGAGCAGTATCCAGTAAAAGGGTGAGAGAGAGGAGTATCCAGTAAAGGGGTGGGAGAGAGACAGAGGAGTATCCAGTAAAGGGGTGAGAGAGAGACTGAGGAGTATCCAGTGAAGGGGTGAGAGAGAGACTGAGGAGTATCCAGGAAAAGGGGTGAGAGAGAGACTGAGGATTATCCAGTAAAGGGGTGAGAGAGAGACTGAGGATTATCCAGTAAAGGGGTGAGAGAGAGACTGAGGAGTATCCAGTAAAGGAGTGAGAGAGAGACTGTGGATTATCCAGTAAAGGAGTGAGAGAGAGACTGAGGATTATCCAGTAAAGGAGTGAGAGAGAGACTGAGGATTATCCAGTAAAGGAGTGAGAGAGAGACTGAGGATTATCTAGTAAAGGAGTGAGAGAGAGACTGAGGAGTATCCAGTAAAGGGGTGAGAGAGAGACTGAGGATTATCCAGTAAAGGAGTGAGAGAGAGACTGAGGATTACCAGGAAAGGAGTGAGAGAGAGACGGAGGAGTATCCAGTAAAGGAGTGAGATAGAGACTGAGGATTATCCAGTAAAGGGGTGAGAGAGAGAGTGAGGAGTATCGAGTAAAGGGGTGAGAGAGAGACGGAGGAGTATCCAGTAAAGGGGTGAGAGAGACGGAGGAGTATCCAGTAAAGGGCTGTGAGAGACAGAGGAGTATCCAGTAAAGGGGTGAGACAGAGGGGTATCCAGTAAAGGGGTGAGAGAGACAGAGGAGTATCCAGTGAAGGGGTGTGAGAGACAGAGGAGTATCCAGTAAAAGGGTGAGACAGAGGAGTATCCAGTAAAGGGGTGAGAGAGACAGAGGAGTATCGAGTAAAGGGGTGAGAGAGAGACAGAGGAGTATCGAGTAAAGGGGTGAGAGAGAGACAGAGGAGTATCGAGTAAAGGGGTGAGAGAGAGACAGAGGAGTATCCAGTAAAGGGGTGAGAGAGACAGAGGAGTATCCAGTAAAGGGCTGTGAGAGACAGAGGAGTATCCAGTAAAGGGGTGAGACAGAGGGGTATCCAGTAAAGGGGTGAGAGAGACAGAGGGGTATCCAGTAAAGGGGTGAGAGACAGAGGAGTATCGAGTAAAGGGGTGAGAGAGACAGAGGAGTTTCGAGTAAAGGGGTGAGAGAGACAGAGGAGTATCGAGTAAAGGGGTGAGAGAGACAGAGGAGTATCGAGTAAAGGGGTGAGAGAGACAGAGGAGTATCGAGTAAAGGGGTGAGAGAGAGACAGAGGAGTAGAAAGTAAAGGGGTGAGAGAGAGACAGAGCAGTATCCAGTAAAAGGGTGAGACAGAGGAGTATCCAGAAAAGGGGTGTGAGAGACAGAGGAGTATCCAGAAAAGGGGTGTGAGAGACAGAGGAGTATCCAGTAAAGGGGTGAGAGAGAGACAGAGGAGTATCCAGTAAAGGGGTGAGAGAGAGACAGAGGAGTATCCAGTAATGTGGTGAGAGAGAGACAGAGGAGTATCCAGTAAAGGGTTGAGAGAGACAGAGGAGTGTCCAGTAAAGGGGTGGGAGAGAGAGACTATTATCCAGTAAAGGGATGTGAGAGACAGAGGAGTATCCAGGAAAAGGGTGAGAGAGAGGAGTATCCAGTAAAGGGGTGGGAGAGAGAGACTAGTATCCAGTAAAGGGGTCTGAGATACAGAGGAGTATCCATTAAAGGGGTGTGAGAGACAGAGGAGTATCGAGTAAAGGGGTGAGAGAGACAGAGGAGTATCGAGTAAAGGGGTGAGAGAGAGACAGAGGAGTAGAAAGTAAAGGGGTGAGAGAGAGACAGAGCAGTATCCAGTAAAAGGGTGAGACAGAGGAGTATCCAGAAAAGGGGTGTGAGAGACAGAGGAGTATCCAGAAAAGGGGTGTGAGAGACAGAGGAGTATCCAGTAAAGGGGTGAGAGAGAGACAGAGGAGTATCCAGTAAAGGGGTGAGAGAGAGACAGAGGAGTATCCAGGAAAGTGGTGAGAGAGAGACAGAGGAGTATCCAGAAAAGGGGTGAGAGACAGGAGGAGTATCCTGTAAAAGGGTGAGACAGAGGAGTATCCAGTAAAGGGGTGAGAGAGAGACAGAGGAGTATCCAGGAAAGTGGTGAGAGAGAGACTGTGGATTATCCAGTAAAGGGGTGAGAGAGAGACTGAGGATTATCCAGTAAAGGTGTGAGAGAGAGAAAGTGGATTATCCAGTCAAGGAGTGAGAGACTGAGGATGATCCAGTAAAGGAGTGAGAGAGAGACTGAGGATGATCCAGTAAAGGAGTGAGAGCGAGACTGAGGATTATCTAGTAAAGGAGTGAGAGAGAGACTGAGGAGTATCCAGTAAAGGGGTGAGAGAGAGACTGAGGATTATCCAGTAAAGGGGTGAGAGAGAGACTGAGGATTATCCAGTAAAGGAGTGAGAGAGAGACTGAGGATTATCCAGTAAAGGGGTGAGAGAGAGACGGAGGAGTATCCAGTAAAGGAGTGAGATAGAGACTGAGGATTATCCAGTAAAGGGGTGAGAGAGAGTGAGGAGTATCGAGTAAAGGGGTGAGAGAGAGACAGAGGAGTATCCAGTAAAGGGGTGAGAGAGACAGAGGAGTATCCAGTAAAGGGCTGTGAGAGACAGAGGAGTATCCAGTAAAGGGGTGAGACAGAGGGGTATCCAGTAAAGGGGTGAGAGAGACAGAGGGGTATCCAGTAAAGGGGTGAGAGAGACAGAAGAGTATCGAGTAAAGGGGTGAGAGAGACAGAGGAGTATCGAGTAAAGGGGTGAGAGAGACAGAGGAGTAGAAAGTAAAGGGGTGAGAGAGAAACAGAGCAGTATCCAGTAAAAGGGTGAGACAGAGGAGTATCCAGAAAAGGGGTGTGAGAGACAGAGGAGTATCCAGAAAAGGGGTGTGAGAGACAGAGGAGTATCCAGTAAAGGGGTGACAGAGAGACAGAGGAGTATCCAGTAATGTGGTGAGAGAGAGACAGAGGAGTATCCAGTAAAGGGTTGAGAGAGACAGAGGAGTGTCCAGTAAAGGGGTGGGAGAGAGTGACTAGTATCCAGTAAAGGGATGTGAGAGACAGAGGAGTATCCAGTAAAAGGGTGAGAGAGAGGAGTATCCAGTAAAGGGGTGGGAGAGAGAGACTAGTATCCAGTAAAGGGGTGTGAGATACAGAGGAGTATCCAGTAAAGGGGTGTGAGAGACAGAGGAGTATCCAGTAAAGGGGTGAGACAGAGGAGTATCCAGTAAAAGGGTGAGACAGAGGAGTATCCAGTAAAGGGGTGAGACAGAGGAGTATCCAGTAAAGGGGTGAGAGAGAGACAGAGGAGTATCCAGTAAAGGGGTGAGAGAGAGACAGAGGAGTATCCAGGAAAGTGGTGAGAGAGAGACAGAGGAGTATCCAGAAAAGGGGTGAGAGACAGAGGAGTATCCAGTAAAAGGGTGAGACAGAGGATTATCCAGTAAAGGGGTGAGAGAGAGACAGAGGAGTATCCAGGAAAGTGGTGAGAGAGAGACAGAGGAGTATCCAGGAAAGTGGTGAGAGAGAGACTGTGGATTATCCAGTAAAGGGGTGAGAGAGAGACTGAGGATTATCCAGTAAAGGTGTGAGAGAGAGAAAGTGGATTATCCAGTAAAGGAGTGAGAGACTGAGGATGATCCAGTAAAGGAGTGAGAGAGAGACTGAGGATGATCCAGTAAAGGAGTGAGAGCGAGACTGAGGATTATCTAGTAAAGGAGTGAGAGAGAGACTGAGGAGTATCCAGTAAAGGGGTGAGAGAGAGACTGAGGATTATCCAGTAAAGGGGTGAGAGAGAGACTGAGGATTATCCAGTAAAGGAGTGAGAGAGAGACGGAGGAGTATCCAGTAAAGGAGTGAGATAGAGACTGAGGATTATCCAGTAAAGGGGTGAGAGAGAGTGAGGAGTATCGAGTAAAGGGGTGAGAGAGAGACGGAGGAGTATCCAGTAAAGGGGTGAGAGAGACAGAGGAGTATCCAGTAAAGGGCTGTGAGAGACAGGGGAGTATCCAGTAAAGGGGTGAGACAGAGGGGTATCCAGTAAAGGGGTGAGAGAGACAGAGGAGTATCCAGTAAAGGGGTGTGAGAGACAGAGGAGTATAAAGTAAAGGGGTGAGAGAGAGACAGAGCAGTATCCAGGAAAAGGGTGAGACGGAGGAGTATCCAGTAAAGGGGTGAGAGAGAGAGACAGAGGACTATCCAGTGAAGGGGTGAGAGAGACAGAGGACCAACCAATAAAGGGCTGTGAGAGACAGAGGAGTATCGAGTAAAGGGCTGTGAGAGACAGAGGAGTATCGAGTAAAGGGGTGAGAGAGACAGAGGAGTATCGAGTAAAGGGGTGAGAGAGACAGAGGAGTATCGAGTAAAGGGGTGAGAGAGACAGAGGAGTATCAAGTAAAGGGGTGAGAGAGAGACAGAGGAGTATCGAGTAAAGGGGTGAGAGAGAGACAGAGGAGTATCCAGTAAAGGGGTGAGAGAGACAGAGGAGTATCCAGTAAAGGGCTGTGAGAGAGACAGAGGAGTATCCAGTAAAGGGCTGTGAGAGACAGAGGAGTATCCAGTAAAGGGGTGAGACAGAGGGGTATCCAGTAAAGGGGTGAGAGAGACAGAGGGGTATCCAGTAAAGGGGTGAGAGAGACAGAAGAGTATCGAGTAAAGGGGTGAGAGAGACAGAGGAGTATCGAGTAAAGGGGTGAGAGAGACAGAGGAGTAGAAAGTAAAGTGGTGAGAGAGAAACAGAGCAGTATCCAGTAAAAGGGTGAGACAGAGGAGTATCCAGAAAAGGGGTGTGAGAGACAGAGGAGTATCCAGAAAAGGGGTGTGAGAGACAGAGGAGTATCCAGTAAAGGGGTGAGAGAGAGACAGAGGAGTATCCAGTAATGTGTTGAGAGAGAGACAGAGGAGTATCCAGTAAAGGGTTGAGAGAGACAGAGGAGTGTCCAGTAAAGGGGTGGGAGAGAGAGACTAGTATCCAGTAAAGGGATGTGAGAGACAGAGGAGTATCCAGTAAAAGGGTGAGAGAGAGGAGTATCCAGTAAAGGGGTGGGAGAGAGAGACTAGTATCCAGTAAAGGGGTGTGAGATACAGAGGAGTATCCAGTAAAGGGGTGTGAGAGACAAAGGAGTATCCAGTAAAGGGGTGAGACAGAGGAGTATCCAGTAAAAGGGTGAGACAGAGGAGTATCCAGTAAAGGGGTGAGACAGAGGAGTATCCAGTAAAGGGGTGAGAGAGAGACAGAGGAGTATCCAGTAAAGGGGTGAGAGAGAGACAGAGGAGTATCCAGGAAAGTGGTGAGAGAGAGACAGAGGAGTATCCAGAAAAGGGGTGAGAGACAGAGGAGTATCCAGTAAAAGGGTGAGACAGAGGATTATCCAGTAAAGGGGTGAGAGAGAGACAGAGGAGTATCCAGGAAAGTGGTGAGAGAGAGACAGAGGAGTATCCAGTAAAGTGGTGAGAGAGAGACTGAGGAGTCTCCAGTAAAGTGGTGAGAGAGAGACTGTGGATTATCCAGTAAAGGACTGAGAGGGAGACTGAGGATTATCCAGTAAAGGGGTGAGAGAGAGACTGAGGAGTATCCACTAAAGGGGTGAGAGAGACGGAGGAGTATCCAGTAAAGGAGTGAGAGAGAGACTGAGGATTATCCAGTAAAGGGGTGAGAGGGAGTGAGGAGTATCGAGTAAAGGGGTGAGAGAGAGACGGAGGAGTATCCAGTAAAGGGGTGAGAGAGACAGAGGAGTATCCAGTAAAGGGCTGTGAGAGACAGAGGAGTATCCAGTAAAGGGGTGAGACAGAGGGGTATCCAGTAATGGGGTGAGAGAGACAGAGGAGTATCCAGTAAAGGGGTGTGAGAGACAGAGGAGTATAAAGTAAAGGGGTGAGAGAGAGACAGAGCAGTATCCAGGAAAAGGGTGAGACGGAGGAGTATCCAGTAAAGGGGTGAGAGAGAGAGACAGAGGAGTATCCAGTGAAGGGGTGAGAGAGACAGAGGACCAACCAATAAAGGGCTGTGAGAGACAGAGGAGTATCGAGTAAAGGGCTGTGTGAGACAGAGGAGTATCGAGTAAAGGGGTGAGAGAGACAGAGGAGTATCGAGTAAAGGGGTGTGAGAGACAGAGGAGTATCGAGTAAAGGGGTGAGAGAGACAGAGGAGTATCGAGTAAAGGGGTGAGAGAGAGACAGAGGAGTATCGAGTAAAGGGGTGAGAGAGAGACAGAGGAGTATCCAGTAAAGGGGTGAGAGAGACAGAGGAGTATCCAGTAAAGGGCTGTGAGAGACAGAGGAGTATCCAGTAAAGGGGTGAGACAGAGGGGTATCCAGTAAAGGGGTGAGAGAGACAGAGGGGTATCCAGTAAAGGGGTGAGAGAGACAGAAGAGTATCGAGTAAAGGGGTGAGAGAGACAGAGGAGTATCGAGTAAAGGGGTGAGAGAGACAGAGGAGTGGAAAGTAAAGGGGTGAGAGAGAAACAGAGCAGTATCCAGTAAAAGGGTGAGAGAGAGAAAGTGGATTATCCAGTAAAGGAGTGAGAGACTGAGGATGATCCAGTAAAGGAGTGAGAGAGAGACTGAGGATGATCCAGTAAAGGAGTGAGAGCGAGACTGAGGATTATCTAGTAAAGGAGTGAGAGAGAGACTGAGGAGTATCCAGTCAAGGGGTGAGAGAGAGACTGAGGATTATCCAGTAAAGGGGTGAGAGAGAGACTGAGGATTATCCAGTAAAGGAGTGAGAGAGAGACTGAGGATTATCCAGTAAAGGAGTGAGAGAGAGACTGAGGAGTATCGAGTAAAGGGGTGAGAGAGACAGAGGAGTAGAAAGTAAAGGGGTGAGAGAGAAACAGAGCAGTATCCAGTAAAAGGGTGAGACAGAGGAGTATCCAGAAAAGGGGTGTGAGAGACAGAGTCGTATCCAGAAAAGGGGTGTGAGAGACAGAGGAGTATCCAGTAAAGGGGTGAGTCAGAGACAGAGGAGTATACAGTAATGTGGTGAGAGAGACAGAGGAGTATCCAGTAAAGGGTTGAGAGAGACAGAGGAGTGTCCAGTAAAGGGGTGGGAGAGAGAGACTAGTATCCAGTAAAGGGATGTGAGAGACAGAGGAGTATCCAGTAAAAGGGTGAGAGAGAGGAGTATCCAGTAAAGGGGTGGGAGAGAGAGACTAGTATCCAGTAAAGGGGTGTGAGATACAGAGGAGTATCCAGTAAAGGGGTGTGAGAGACAGAGGAGTATCCAGTAAAGGGGTGAGACAGAGGAGTATCCAGTAAAAGGGTGAGACAGAGGAGTATCCAGTAAAGGGGTGAGACAGAGGAGTATCCAGTAAAGGGGTGAGAGAGAGACAGAGGAGTATCCAGTAAAGGGGTGAGAGAGAGACAGAGGAGTATCCAGGAAAGTGGTGAGAGAGAGACAGAGGAGTATCCAGAAAAGGGGTGAGAGACAGAGGAGTATCCAGTAAAAGGGTGAGACAGAGGATTATCCAGTAAAGGGGTGAGAGAGAGACAGAGGAGTATCCAGGAAAGTGGTGAGAGAGAGACAGAGGAGTATCCAGTAAAGTGGTGAGAGAGAGACTGAGGAGTCTCCAGTAAAGTGGTGAGAGAGAGACTGTGGATTATCCAGTAAAGGACTGAGAGGGAGACTGAGGATTATCCAGTAAAGGGGTGAGAGAGAGACTGAGGAGTATCCACTAAAGGGGTGAGAGAGACGGAGGAATATCCAGTAAAGGAGTGAGAGAGAGACTGAGGATTATCCAGTAAAGGGGTGAGAGAGAGACGGAGGAGTATCCAGTAAAGGGGTGAGAGAGACAGAGGAGTATCCAGTAAAGGGCTGTGAGAGACAGAGGACCAACCAATAAAGGGCTGTGAGAGACAGAGGAGTATCGAGTAAAGGGGTGAGAGAGACAGAGGAGTATCGAGTAAAGGGGTGAGAGAGAGACAGAGGAGTATCCAGTAAAGGGGTGAGAGAGAGACTGAGGAGTATCCAGTAAAGGGGTGAGAGAGAGACTGAGGATTATCCAGTAAAGGAGTGAGAGAGAGACTGAGGATTATCTAGTAAAGGAGTGAGAGAGAGACTGAGGAGTATCCAGTAAAGGGGTGAGAGAGAGACAGAGGAGTATCCAGTAAAGGGGTGAGAGAGAGACAGAGGAGTATCCAGTAAAGGGGTGAGAGAGAGACAGAGGAGTATCCAGTAAAGGGGTGAGAGAGAGACAGAGGAGTATCCAGCAAACGGGTGAGAGAGACAGAGGAGTATCCAGTCAAGGGGTGAGAGAGACAGAGGAGTATCCAGTAATGGGGTGAGTGAGAGAGACGGAGGACAATCCAGTAAAGGGCTGTGAGAGACAGAGGAGTATCCAGTCAAGGGGGGAGAGAGACAGAGGAGTATCCAGTCAAGGGGTTAGAGAGACAGAGGAGTATCCAGTCAAGGGGTTAGAGAGACAGAGGAGTATCCAGTCAAGGGGTGAGTGAGAGACAGAGGACAATCCAGTAAAGGGGTGAGAGAGAGACGGAGGAGTATCCAGTAAAGGAGTGAGACAGAGGAGTATCCAGTAAAGGGTTGAGAGAGAGACAGAGGAGTATCCAGTAAAGGGGTCAGACAGAGGGGTATCCAGTAAAGGGGTCAGACAGAGGGGTATCCAGTAAAGGGGTGAGAGAGACCGAGTAGTATCCAGTAAACGGGTGAGACAGAGGAGTATCCAGTCAAGGGGTGAGACAGAGGAGTATCCAGTAAAGGGGTGAGAGAGAGACAAAGCAGTATCCTGTAAAAGGGTGAGACAGAGGAGTATCCAGTCAAGGGGTGAGACAGAGGAGTATCCAGTAAAGGGGTGAGAGAGAGACAGAGGAGTATCCAGTAAAGGGGTGTGAGAGACAGAGGAGTATCCAGTAAAGGGGTGTGAGAGAGACAGAGGAGTATCCAGTAAAGGGTTGAGAGAGACAGAGGAGTATCCAGTAAAGGGGTGGGAGAGAGAGACTAGTATCCAGTAAAGGGGTGTGAGAGACAGAGGAGTATCCAGTAAAGGGGTGTGAGAGACAGAGGAGTATCCAGTAAAGGGGTGTGAGAGACAGAGGAGTATCCAGTAAAGGGGTGTGAGAGACAGAGGAGTATCCAGTAAAGGGATGTGAGAGACAGAGGAGTATCCAGTAAAGGGGTGAGACAGAGGAGTATCCAGTAAAAGGGTGAGACAGAGGAGTATCCAGTAAAAGGGTGAGACAGAGGAGTGTCCAGGAAAGTGGTGAGAGAGAGACAGAGGAGTATCCAATAAAGGGGTGAGAGAGAGACTGAGGAGTATCCAGTAAAGTGGTGATAGAGAGACTGTAGATGATCCAGTAAAGGGGTGAGAGAGAGACTGAGGAGGATCCAGTAAAGGGGTGAGAGAGAGACTGAGGATTATCCAGTAAAGGGGTGAGAGAGAGACTGAGGTGTATCCAGTAAAGGAGTGAGAGAGAGACTGTGGATTATCAAGTAAAGGAGTGATAGAGAGACTGAGGATTATCCAGTAAAGGAGTGAGAGAGAGACTGAGGATTATCCAGTAAAGGAGTGAGAGAGAGACTGAGGATTATCTAGTGAAGGAGTGAGTGAGAGACTGAGGAGTATCCAGTAAAGGGGTGAGAGAGAGACTGAGGAGTATCCAGTAAAGGGGTGAGAGAGAGACTGAGGATTATCCTGTAAAAGGGTGAGAGAGAGACTGAAGATTATCCAGTAAAGGAGTGAGAGAGAGACTGAGGATTATCCAGTAAAGGAGTGAGAGAGAGACTGAGGATTATCCAGTAAAGGAGTGAGAGTGAGACTGAGGATTATCCAGTAAAGGAGTGAGAGAGAGACTGAGGATTATCCAGTAAAGGAGTGAGAGAGAGACTGAGGAGTATCCAGTAAAGGGGTGAGAGAGAGACTGAGGATTATCCAGTAAAAGGGTGAGAGAGAGACTGAGGAGTATCCAGTAAAGGGGTGAGAGAGAGTGAGGAGTATCCAGTAAAGGGGTGAGAAAGAGACGGAGGAGTATCCAGTAAAGGGGTGAGAGAGAGACATAGGAGTATCCAGTGAAGGGGTGAGAGAGAGACGGATGTCTATCCAGTAAAGGGGTGAGAGAGAGACGGAGGTCTATCCAGTAAAGGGGTGAGAGAGAGACGGAGGAGTATCCAGTAAAGGGGTGAGAGAGAGACGGAGGTCTATCCAGTAAAGGGGTGAGAGAGAGACGGAGGTCTATCCAGTAAAGGGGTGAGAGAGAGACGGAGGAGTATCCAGTGAAGGGGTCAGAGAGAGACGGAGGAGTATCCAGTGAAGGGGTCAGAGAGAGACGGAGGAGTATCCAGTAAAGGGGTGAGAGAGAGACGGAGGTCTATCCAGTAAAGGGGTGAGAGAGAGACGGAGGTCTATCCAGTAAAGGGGTGAGAGAGAGACGGAGGTCTATCCAGTAAAGGGGTGAGAGAGAGACGGAGGAGTATCCAGTAAAGGGGTGACACAGAGACTGAGGAGTATCCAGTAAAGGGGTGAGAGAGAGACATAGGAATATCCAGTAAAGGGGTGAGAGAGAGACTGAGGATTATCCAGTAAAGGGGTGAGAGAGAGACTGAGGATTATCCAGTAAAGGGGTGAGAGAGAGACGGAGGAGTATCCAGTAAAGGGGTGAGAGAGAGACGGAGGAGTATCCAGTAAAGGGGTGAGAGAGAGACTGAGGATTATCCAGTAAAGGGGTGAGAGAGAGACTGAGGAGTATCCAGTAAAGGGGTGAGAGAGAGAATGAGGATTATCCAGTAAAGGAGTGAGAGAGAGACTGAGGATTATCCAGTAAAGGAGTGAGAGAGAGACTGAGGAGTATCCAGTAAAGGGGTGAGAGAGAGACAGAGGAGTATCCAGTAAATGGGTGAGAGAGACTGAGGAGTATCCAGTCAAGGGGTGAGATGGAGACAGAGGAGTATCGAGTAAAGGGGCGAGTGAGAGACTGAGGAGTATCCAGTAATGGGGTGAGTGAGAGAGACGGAGGACAATCCAGTAAAGGGGTGTGAGAGACAGAGGAGTATCCAGTCAAGGGGGGAGAGAGACAGAGGAGTATCCAGTCAAGGGGGGAGAGAGACAGAGGAGTATCCAGTCAAGGGGTTAGAGAGACAGAGGAGTATCCAGTAAACGGGTGAGTGAGAGACAGAGGACAATCCAGTAAAGGGGTGTGAGAGACAGAGGAGTATCCAGTAAAGGGGTGAGAGAGAGACGGAGGAGTATCCAGTAAAGGAGTGAGACAGAGGGGTATCCAGCAAAGGGGTGAGAGAGACCGAGTAGTATCCAGTAAACGGGTGAGACAGAGGAGTATCCAGTGAAGGGGTGAGACAGAGGGGTATCCAGAAAAGGGGCGAGAGAGAGACAGAGGAGTATCCAGTCAAGGGGTGAGACAGAGGAGTATCCAGTAAAGGGGTGAGAGAGAGACAGAGGAGTATCCTGTAAAAGGGTGAGACAGAGGAGTATCCAGTCAAGGGGTGAGACAGAGGAGTATCCAGTAAAGGGGTGAGAGAGAGGAGTATCCATTAAAGGGGTGTGAGAGACAGAGGAGTATCCAGTGAAGGGGTCAGAGAGGGACTGAGGATTATCCAGTAAAGGGGTGAGACAGAGACTGAGGATTATCCAGTAAAGGGTTGAGAGAGACAGAGGAATATCGAGTAAAGGAGTGAGAGAGAGAGACTGTGGATTATCCAGTGAAGGGGTGAGAGAGAGACAGAGGAGTATCCAGTCAAGGGGTGAGAGAGAGACATAGGAGTATCCATTAAAGGGGTGAGAGAGAGACTGAGGAGTATCCAGTAAAGGGGTGAGAGAGAGACTGAGGAGTATCCAGTCAAGGGGTGAGACAGAGGAGTATCCAGTAAAGGGGTGAGAGAGAGACAGAGGAGTATCCAGTCAAGGGGTGAGACAGAGGAGTATCCAGTACAGGGGTGAGAGAGAGACAGAGGAGTATCCTGTAGAAGGGTGAGACAGAGGAGTATCCAGTCAAGGGGTGAGACAGAGGAGTATCCAGTAAAGGGGTGAGAGAGAGACAGAGGAGTATCCAGTCAAGGGGTGAGACAGAGGAGTATCCAGTACAGGGGTGAGAGAGAGACAGAGGAGTATCCTGTAGAAGGGTGAGAGAGAGACTGAGCAGTCTCCAGCAAAGGGGTGAGAGAGAGACTGAGGAGTCTCCAGTAAAGGAGTGAGAGAGAGACTGAGGATTATCCAGTAAAGGGTTGAGAGAGACAGAGGAATATCGAGTAAAGGAGTGAGAGGGAGAGACTGTGGATTATCCAGTAAAGGGGTGAGAGAGAGACATAGGAGTATCCAGTAAAGGGGTGAGAGAGAGACGGAGGAGTATCCAGTAAAGGAGTGAAAGAGAGACTGAGGATTATCCAGTGAAGGGGTGAGAGAGAGACTGTGGATTATCCAGTGAAGGGGTGAGAGAGAGACTGTGGATTATCCAGTAAAGGGGTGAGAGAGAGACGGAGGAGTATCCAGTAAAGGAGTGAGAGAGAGACATAGGAGTATCCAGTAAAGGGGTGAGAGAGAGACGGAGGAGTATCCAGTAAAGGAGTGAGAGAGAGACTGAGGATTATCCAGTAATGGAGTGAGAGAGAGACTGAGGATTATCTAGTAAAGGAGTGAGAGAGAGACTGAGGAGTATCCAGTAAAGGGGTGAGAGAGAGACAGAGGAGTATCCAGTAAAGGGGTGAGAGAGAGACAGAGGAGTATCCAGTAAAGGGGTGAGACAGAGGAGTATCCAGTAAAGGGGTGAGAGAGAGACTGAGGATTATCTAGTAAAGGAGTGAGAGAGAGACTGAGGAGTATCCAGTAAAGGGGTGAGAGAGAGACAGAGGAGTATCCAGTAAACGGGTGAGACAGAGGAGTATCCAGTCAAGGGGTGAGACAGAGGAGTATCCAGTAAAGGGGTGAGAGAGAGACAAAGCAGTATCCTGTAAAAGGGTGAGACAGAGGAGTATCCAGTCAAGGGGTGAGACAGAGGAGTATCCAGTAAAGGGGTGAGAGAGAGACAGAGGAGTATCCAGTAAAGGGGTGTGAGAGACAGAGGAGTATCCAGTAAAGGGGTGTGAGAGAGACAGAGGAGTATCCAGTAAAGGGTTGAGAGAGACAGAGGAGTATCCAGTAAAGGGGTGGGAGAGAGAGACTAGTATCCAGTAAAGGGGTGTGAGAGACAGAGGAGTATCCAGTAAAGGGGTGTGAGAGACAGAGGAGTATCCAGTAAAGGGGTGTGAGAGACAGAGGAGTATCCAGTAAAGGGATGTGAGAGACAGAGGAGTATCCAGTAAAGGGGTGAGACAGAGGAGTATCCAGTAAAAGGGTGAGACAGAGGAGTATCCAGTAAAAGGGTGAGACAGAGGAGTGTCCAGGAAAGTGGTGAGAGAGAGACAGAGGAGTATCCAATAAAGGGGTGAGAGAGAGACTGAGGAGTATCCAGTAAAGTGGTGATAGAGAGACTGTAGATGATCCAGTAAAGGGGTGAGAGAGAGACTGAGGAGGATCCAGTAAAGGGGTGAGAGAGAGACTGAGGATTATCCAGTAAAGGGGTGAGAGAGAGACTGAGGTGTATCCAGTAAAGGAGTGAGAGAGAGACTGTGGATTATCAAGTAAAGGAGTGATAGAGAGACTGAGGATTATCCAGTAAAGGAGTGAGAGAGAGACTGAGGATTATCCAGTAAAGGAGTGAGAGAGAGACTGAGGATTATCTAGTGAAGGAGTGAGTGAGAGACTGAGGAGTATCCAGTAAAGGGGTGAGAGAGAGACTGAGGAGTATCCAGTAAAGGGGTGAGAGAGAGACTGAGGATTATCCAGTAAAAGGGTGAGAGAGAGACTGAAGATTATCCAGTAAAGGAGTGAGAGAGAGACTGAGGATTATCCAGTAAAGGAGTGAGAGAGAGACTGAGGATTATCCAGTAAAGGAGTGAGAGTGAGACTGAGGATTATCCAGTAAAGGAGTGAGAGAGAGACTGAGGATTATCCAGTAAAGGAGTGAGAGAGAGACTGAGGAGTATCCAGTAAAGGGGTGAGAGAGAGACTGAGGATTATCCAGTAAAAGGGTGAGAGAGAGACTGAGGATTATCCAGTAAAGGGGTGAGAGAGAGTGAGGAGTATCCAGTAAAGGGGTGAGAAAGAGACGGAGGAGTATCCAGTAAAGGGGTGAGAGAGAGACATAGGAGTATCCAGTGAAGGGGTGAGAGAGAGACGGATGTCTATCCAGTAAAGGGGTGAGAGAGAGACGGAGGTCTATCCAGTAAAGGGGTGAGAGAGAGACGGAGGAGTATCCAGTAAAGGGGTGAGAGAGAGACGGAGGTCTATCCAGTAAAGGGGTGAGAGAGAGACGGAGGTCTTTCCAGTAAAGGGGTGAGAGAGAGACGGAGGAGTATCCAGTGAAGGGGTCAGAGAGAGACGGAGGAGTATCCAGTGAAGGGGTCAGAGAGAGATGGAGGAGTATCCAGTAAAGGGGTGAGAGAGAGACGGAGGTCTATCCAGTAAAGGGGTGAGAGAGAGACGGAGGTCTATCCAGTAAAGGGGTGAGAGAGAGACGGAGGTCTATCCAGTAAAGGGGTGAGAGAGAGACGGAGGAGTATCCAGTAAAGGGGTGACACAGAGACTGAGGAGTATCCAGTAAAGGGGTGAGAGAGAGACATAGGAATATCCAGTAAAGGGGTGAGAGAGAGACTGAGGATTATCCAGTAAAGGGGTGAGAGAGAGACTGAGGATTATCCAGTAAAGGGGTGAGAGAGAGACGGAGGAGTATCCAGTAAAGGGGTGAGAGAGAGACGGAGGAGTATCCAGTAAAGGGGTGAGAGAGAGACTGAGGATTATCCAGTAAAGGGGTGAGAGAGAGACTGAGGAGTATCCAGTAAAGGGGTGAGAGAGAGAATGAGGATTATCCAGTAAAGGAGTGAGAGAGAGACTGAGGATTATCCAGTAAAGGAGTGAGAGAGAGACTGAGGAGTATCCAGTAAAGGGGTGAGAGAGAGACAGAGGAGTATCCAGTAAATGGGTGAGAGAGACTGAGGAGTATCCAGTCAAGGGGTGAGATGGAGACAGAGGAGTATCGAGTAAAGGGGCGAGTGAGAGACTGAGGAGTATCCAGTAATGGGGTGAGTGAGAGAGACGGAGGACAATCCAGTAAAGGGGTGTGAGAGACAGAGGAGTATCCAGTCAAGGGGGGAGAGAGACAGAGGAGTATCCAGTCAAGGGGTTAGAGAGACAGAGGAGTATCCAGTAAACGGGTGAGTGAGAGACAGAGGACAATCCAGTAAAGGGGTGTGAGAGACAGAGGAGTATCCAGTAAAGGGGTGAGAGAGAGACGGAGGAGTATCCAGTAAAGGAGTGAGACAGAGGGGTATCCAGTAAAGGGGTGAGAGAGACCGAGTAGTATCCAGTAAACGGGTGAGACAGAGGAGTATCCAGTGAAGGGGTGAGACAGAGGGGTATCCAGAAAAGGGGCGAGAGAGAGACAGAGGAGTATCCAGTCAAGGGGTGAGACAGAGGAGTATCCAGTAAAGGGGTGAGAGAGAGACAGAGGAGTATCCAGTAAAGGGGTGAGAGAGAGGAGTATCCATTAAAGGGGTGTGAGAGACAGAGGAGTATCCAGTGAAGGGGTCAGAGAGGGACTGAGGATTATCCAGTAAAGGGGTGAGACAGAGACTGAGGATTATCCAGTAAAGGGTTGAGAGAGACAGAGGAATATCGAGTAAAGGAGTGAGAGAGAGAGACTGTGGATTATCCAGTGAAGGGGTGAGAGAGAGACAGAGGAGTATCCAGTCAAGGGGTGAGAGAGAGACATAGGAGTATCCATTAAAGGGGTGAGAGAGAGACTGAGGAGTATCCAGTAAAGGGGTGAGAGAGAGACTGAGGAGTATCCAGTCAAGGGGTGAGACAGAGGAGTATCCAGTAAAGGGGTGAGAGAGAGACAGAGGAGTATCCAGTCAAGGGGTGAGACAGAGGAGTATCCAGTACAGGGGTGAGAGAGAGACAGAGGAGTATCCTGTAGAAGGGTGAGACAGAGGAGTATCCAGTCAAGGGGTGAGACAGAGGAGTATCCAGTAAAGGGGTGAGAGAGAGACAGAGGAGTATCCAGTCAAGGGGTGAGACAGAGGAGTATCCAGTACAGGGGTGAGAGAGAGACAGAGGAGTATCCTGTAGAAGGGTGAGAGAGAGACTGAGCAGTCTCCAGCAAAGGGGTGAGAGAGAGACTGAGGAGTCTCCAGTAAAGGAGTGAGAGAGAGACTGAGGATTATCCAGTAAAGGGTTGAGAGAGACAGAGGAATATCGAGTAAAGGAGTGAGAGGGAGAGACTGTGGATTATCCAGTAAAGGGGTGAGAGAGAGACATAGGAGTATCCAGTAAAGGGGTGAGAGAGAGACGGAGGAGTATCCAGTAAAGGAGTGAAAGAGAGACTGAGGATTATCCAGTGAAGGGGTGAGAGAGAGACTGTGGATTATCCAGTGAAGGGGTGAGAGAGAGACTGTGGATTATCCAGTAAAGGGGTGAGAGAGAGACGGAGGAGTATCCAGTAAAGGAGTGAGAGAGAGACATAGGAGTATCCAGTAAAGGGGTGAGAGAGAGACGGAGGAGTATCCAGTAAAGGAGTGAGAGAGAGACTGAGGATTATCCAGTAAAGGGGTGAGAGAGAGACTGTGGATTATCCAGTGAAGGGGTCAGAGAGGGACTGAGGATTATCCAGTAAAGGGGTGAGACAGAGACTGAGGATTATCCAGTAAAGGGTTGAGAGAGACAGAGGAATATCGAGTAAAGGAGTGAGAGAGAGAGACTGTGGATTATCCAGTGAAGGGGTGAGAGAGAGACGGAGGAGTATCCAGCAAAGGAGTGAGAGAGAGAGACTGAGGATTATCCATTAAAGGGGTGAGAGAGAGACAGAGGAGTATCCAGTCAAGGGGTGATCGAGACAGAGGAGTATCCAGTCAAGGGGTGATCGAGACAGAGGAGTATCCAGTCAAGGTGTGAGAGAGACAGAGGAGTATCCAGTAAAGGGGTGAGAGAGAGACAGAGGACAATCCAGTAAAGGGGTGTGAGAGACAGAGGAGTATCCAGTAAAGGGGTGAGAGAGAGACGGAGGACGATTCAGTAAAGGGGTGTGAGAGACAGAGGAGTATCCAGTCAAGGGGTGAGACAGAGGTGTATCCAGAAAAGGGGCGAGAGAGAGACAGAGGAGTATCCAGTCAAGGGGTGAGACAGAGGAGTATCCAGTAAAGGGGTGAGAGAGAGACAGAGGAGTATCCATTAAAGGGGTGTGAGAGACAGAGGAGTATCCAGTAAAGGGGTGAGAGAGAGACAGAGGAGTATCCAGTAAAGGGGTGTGAGAGAGAGAGTAGTATCCAGTGAAGGGGTGTGAGAGACAGAGGAGTATAAAGTAAAGGGGTGAGAGAGAGACAGAGCAGTATCCAGTAAAAGGGTGAGACAGAGGAGTATGCAGTAAAGGGGTGAGAGAGAGAGACAGAGGAGTATCCAGTAAAGGGGTGAGAGAGACAGAGGACCAACCAATAAAGGGCTGTGAGAGACAGAGGAGTATCCAGTAAAGGGGTGGGAGAGACAGAGGAGTATCGAGTAAAGGGGTGAGAGAGACAGAGGAGTATCGAGTAAAGGGGTGAGAGAGAGACAGAGGAGTATCCAGTAAAGGGGTGAGAGAGAGACTGAGGAGTATCCAGTAAAGGGGTGAGAGAGAGACTGAGGATTATCCAGTAAAGGAGTGAGAGAGAGACTGAGGATTATCTAGTAAAGGGGTGAGAGAGAGACAGAGGAGTATCCAGTAAAGGGGTGAGAGAGAGACAGAGGAGTATCCAGTAAACGGGTGAGAGAGACAGAGGAGTATCCAGTCAAGGGGTGAGAGAGACAGAGGAGTATCCAGTCAAGGGGTGAGTGAGAGAGACGGAGGACAATCCAGTAAAGAGGTGTGAGAGACAGAAGAGTATCCAGTCAAGGTGGGAGAGAGACAGAGGAGTATCCAGTCAAGGGGTTAGAGAGACAGAGGAGTATCCAGTAAACGGGTGAGTGAGAGACAGAGGACAATCCAGTAAAGGGGGGTGAGAGACAGAGGAGTATCCAGTAAAGGGGTGAGAGAGAGACGGAGGAGTATCCAGTAAAGGAGTGAGACAGAGGAGTATCCAGTAAAGGGTTGAGAGAGAGACAGAGGAGTATCCAGTAAAGGGGTCAGACAGAGGGGTATCCAGTAAAGGTGGTGAGAGAGACCGAGTAGTATCCAGTAAACGGGTGAGACAGAGGAGTATCCAGTGAAGGGGTGAGACTGAGGGGTATCCAGAAAAGGGGCGAGAGAGAGACAGAGGATTATCCAGTAAAGGGGTGAGAGAGAGACTGTGGATTATCCAGTGAAGGGGTCAGAGAGGGACTGAGGATTATCCAGTAAAGGGGTGAGACAGAGACTGAGGATTATCCAGTAAAGGGTTGAGAGAGACAGAGGAATATCGAGTAAAGGAGTGAGAGAGAGAGACTGTGGATTATCCAGTGAAGGGGTGAGAGAGAGACGGAGGAGTATCCAGCAAAGGAGTGAGAGAGAGAGACTGAGGATTATCCATTAAAGGGGTGAGAGAGAGACAGAGGAGTATCCAGTCAAGGGGTGATCGAGACAGAGGAGTATCCAGTCAAGGGGTGATCGAGACAGAGGAGTATCCAGTCAAGGTGTGAGAGAGACAGAGGAGTATCCAGTAAAGGGGTGAGAGAGAGACAGAGGACAATCCAGTAAAGGGGTGTGAGAGACAGAGGAGTATCCAGTAAAGGGGTGAGAGAGAGACGGAGGACGATTCAGTAAAGGGGTGTGAGAGACAGAGGAGTATCCAGTCAAGGGGTGAGACAGAGGTGTATCCAGAAAAGGGGCGAGAGAGAGACAGAGGAGTATCCAGTCAAGGGGTGAGACAGAGGAGTATCCAGTAAAGGGGTGAGAGAGAGACAGAGGAGTATCCATTAAAGGGGTGTGAGAGACAGAGGAGTATCCAGTAAAGGGGTGAGAGAGAGACAGAGGAGTATCCAGTAAAGGGGTGTGAGAGAGAGAGTAGTATCCAGTGAAGGGGTGTGAGAGACAGAGGAGTATAAAGTAAAGGGGTGAGAGAGAGACAGAGCAGTATCCAGTAAAAGGGTGAGACAGAGGAGTATGCAGTAAAGGGGTGAGAGAGAGAGACAGAGGAGTATCCAGTAAAGGGGTGAGAGAGACAGAGGACCAACCAATAAAGGGCTGTGAGAGACAGAGGAGTATCCAGTAAAGGGGTGGGAGAGACAGAGGAGTATCGAGTAAAGGGGTGAGAGAGACAGAGGAGTATCGAGTAAAGGGGTGAGAGAGAGACAGAGGAGTATCCAGTAAAGGGGTGAGAGAGAGACTGAGGAGTATCCAGTAAAGGGGTGAGAGAGAGACTGAGGATTATCCAGTAAAGGAGTGAGAGAGAGACTGAGGATTATCTAGTAAAGGGGTGAGAGAGAGACAGAGGAGTATCCAGTAAAGGGGTGAGAGAGAGACAGAGGAGTATCCAGTAAACGGGTGAGAGAGACAGAGGAGTATCCAGTCAAGGGGTGAGAGAGACAGAGGAGTATCCAGTCAAGGGGTGAGTGAGAGAGACGGAGGACAATCCAGTAAAGAGGTGTGAGAGACAGAAGAGTATCCAGTCAAGGTGGGAGAGAGACAGAGGAGTATCCAGTCAAGGGGTTAGAGAGACAGAGGAGTATCCAGTAAACGGGTGAGTGAGAGACAGAGGACAATCCAGTAAAGGGGGGTGAGAGACAGAGGAGTATCCAGTAAAGGGGTGAGAGAGAGACGGAGGAGTATCCAGTAAAGGAGTGAGACAGAGGAGTATCCAGTAAAGGGTTGAGAGAGAGACAGAGGAGTATCCAGTAAAGGGGTCAGACAGAGGGGTATCCAGTAAAGGTGGTGAGAGAGACCGAGTAGTATCCAGTAAACGGGTGAGACAGAGGAGTATCCAGTGAAGGGGTGAGACTGAGGGGTATCCAGAAAAGGGGCGAGAGAGAGACAGAGGAGTATCCAGTCAAGGGGTGAGACAAAGGAGTATCCAGTAAAGGGGTGAGAGAGAGACAGAGGAGTATCCTGTAAAAGGGTGAGACAGAGGAGTATCCAGTCAAGGGGTGAGACAGAGGGGTATCCAGAAAAGGGGTGAGAGAGAGACAGAGGAGTATCCAGTAAAGGGGTGTGAGAGACAGAGGAGTATCCAGTAAAGGGGTGGGAGAGAGAGACTAGTATCCAGTAAAGGGGTGTGAGAGACAGAGGAGTATCCAGTAAAGGGGTGTGCGAGACAGAGGAGCATCCAGTAAAAGGGTGAGAGAGACGAGTATCCAGTAAAGGGGTGGGAGAGAGAGACTAGTATCCAGTAAAGGGGTGTGAGAGACAGAGGAGTATCCAGTAAAGGGGTGTGAGAGACAGAGGAGTATCCAGTAAAGGGATGTGAGAGACAGAGGAGTATCCAGTAAAGGGGTGAGACGGAGGAGTATCCAGTAAAAGGGTGAGACAGAGGAGTATCCAGTAAAGGGGTGAGACAGAGGAGTATCCTGTAAAGGGGTGAGAGAGAGACAGAGGAGTATCCAGTAAAGGGGTGAGAGAGAGACAGAGGAGTATCCTGTAAAGGGGTGAGAGAGACAGAGGAGTATTCAGTAAAGGGGTGAGAGAGAGACAGAGGAGTATCCAGAAATGGGGTGAGAGACAGAGGAGTATCCAGTAAAAGGGTGAGACAGAGGAGTATCCAGGAAAGTGGTGAGAGAGAGACAGAGGAGTATCCAGTAAAGGGGTGAGAGAGAGACAGAGGAGTATCCTGTAAATGGGTGAGAGAGACAGAGGAGTATTCAGTAAAGGGGTGAGAGAGAGACAGAGGAGTATCCAGAAATGGGGTGAGAGACAGAGGAGTATCCAGTAAAAGGGTGAGACAGAGGAGTATCCAGAAAAGTGGTGAGAGAGAGACTGTGGATTATCCAATAAAGGGGTGAGAGAGAGACTGAGGAGTATCCAGTAAAGTGGTGAGAGAGAGACTGTGGATTATCCAGTAAAGGGGTGTGAGAGACAGAGGAGTATCCAGTCAAGGGGTGAGACAGAGGTGTATCCAGAAAAGGGGCGAGAGAGAGACAGAGGAGTATCCAGTCAAGGGGTGAGACAGAGGAGTATCCAGTAAAGGGGTGAGAGAGAGACAGAGGAGTATCCATTAAAGGGGTGTGAGAGACAGAGGAGTATCCAGTAAAGGGGTGAGAGAGAGACAGAGGAGTATCCAGTAAAGGGGTGTGAGAGAGAGAGTAGTATCCAGTGAAGGGGTGTGAGAGACAGAGGAGTATAAAGTAAAGGGGTGAGAGAGAGACAGAGCAGTATCCAGTAAAAGGGTGAGACAGAGGAGTATGCAGTAAAGGGGTGAGAGAGAGAGACAGAGGAGTATCCAGTAAAGGGGTGAGAGAGACAGAGGACCAACCAATAAAGGGCTGTGAGAGACAGAGGAGTATCCAGTAAAGGGGTGGGAGAGACAGAGGAGTATCGAGTAAAGGGGTGAGAGAGACAGAGGAGTATCGAGTAAAGGGGTGAGAGAGAGACAGAGGAGTATCCAGTAAAGGGGTGAGAGAGAGACTGAGGAGTATCCAGTAAAGGGGTGAGAGAGAGACTGAGGATTATCCAGTAAAGGAGTGAGAGAGAGACTGAGGATTATCTAGTAAAGGGGTGAGAGAGAGACAGAGGAGTATCCAGTAAAGGGGTGAGAGAGAGACAGAGGAGTATCCAGTAAACGGGTGAGAGAGACAGAGGAGTATCCAGTCAAGGGGTGAGAGAGACAGAGGAGTATCCAGTCAAGGGGTGAGTGAGAGAGACGGAGGACAATCCAGTAAAGAGGTGTGAGAGACAGAAGAGTATCCAGTCAAGGTGGGAGAGAGACAGAGGAGTATCCAGTCAAGGGGTTAGAGAGACAGAGGAGTATCCAGTAAACGGGTGAGTGAGAGACAGAGGACAATCCAGTAAAGGGGGGTGAGAGACAGAGGAGTATCCAGTAAAGGGGTGAGAGAGAGACGGAGGAGTATCCAGTAAAGGAGTGAGACAGAGGAGTATCCAGTAAAGGGTTGAGAGAGAGACAGAGGAGTATCCAGTAAAGGGGTCAGACAGAGGGGTATCCAGTAAAGGTGGTGAGAGAGACCGAGTAGTATCCAGTAAACGGGTGAGACAGAGGAGTATCCAGTGAAGGGGTGAGACTGAGGGGTATCCAGAAAAGGGGCGAGAGAGAGACAGAGGAGTATCCAGTCAAGGGGTGAGACAAAGGAGTATCCAGTAAAGGGGTGAGAGAGAGACAGAGGAGTATCCTGTAAAAGGGTGAGACAGAGGAGTATCCAGTCAAGGGGTGAGACAGAGGGGTATCCAGAAAAGGGGTGAGAGAGAGACAGAGGAGTATCCAGTAAAGGGGTGTGAGAGACAGAGGAGTATCCAGTAAAGGGGTGGGAGAGAGAGACTAGTATCCAGTAAAGGGGTGTGAGAGACAGAGGAGTATCCAGTAAAGGGGTGTGCGAGACAGAGGAGCATCCAGTAAAAGGGTGAGAGAGACGAGTATCCAGTAAAGGGGTGGGAGAGAGAGACTAGTATCCAGTAAAGGGGTGTGAGAGACAGAGGAGTATCCAGTAAAGGGGTGTGAGAGACAGAGGAGTATCCAGTAAAGGGATGTGAGAGACAGAGGAGTATCCAGTAAAGGGGTGAGACGGAGGAGTATCCAGTAAAAGGGTGAGACAGAGGAGTATCCAGTAAAGGGGTGAGACAGAGGAGTATCCTGTAAAGGGGTGAGAGAGAGACAGAGGAGTATCCAGTAAAGGGGTGAGAGAGAGACAGAGGAGTATCCTGTAAAGGGGTGAGAGAGACAGAGGAGTATTCAGTAAAGGGGTGAGAGAGAGACAGAGGAGTATCCAGAAATGGGGTGAGAGACAGAGGAGTATCCAGTAAAAGGGTGAGACAGAGGAGTATCCAGGAAAGTGGTGAGAGAGAGACAGAGGAGTATCCAGTAAAGGGGTGAGAGAGAGACAGAGGAGTATCCTGTAAATGGGTGAGAGAGACAGAGGAGTATTCAGTAAAGGGGTGAGAGAGAGACAGAGGAGTATCCAGAAATGGGGTGAGAGACAGAGGAGTATCCAGTAAAAGGGTGAGACAGAGGAGTATCCAGAAAAGTGGTGAGAGAGAGACTGTGGATTATCCAATAAAGGGGTGAGAGAGAGACTGAGGAGTATCCAGTAAAGTGGTGAGAGAGAGACTGTGGATTATCCAGTAAAGGGGTGAGAGAGAGACTGAGGAGTATCCAGTAAAGGGGTGAGAGAGAGACTGAGGATTATCCAGTAAAGGAGTGAGAGAGAGACTGAGGATTATCCAGCAAAGGGGTGAGAGAGAGACTGAGGATTATCCAGTAAAGGAGTAAGAGAGTGACTGAGGATTATCCAGTAAAGGAGTGAGAGAGAGACGGAGGAGTATCCAGTAAAGGGGTCAGAGAGAGACGGAGGAGTATCCAGTAAAGGAGTGAGAGAGAGACATAGGAGTATCCAGTGAAGGGGTGAGAGAGAGACAGAGGATTATCCAGTAAAGGGGTGAGAGAGAGTGAGGAGTATCCAGTGAAGGGGTGAGAGAGAGACGGAGGAGTATCCAGTAAAGGGGTGAGAGAGAGACATAGGAGTATCCATTAAAGGGGTGAGAGAGAGACTGAGGAGTATCCAGTAAAGGGGTGAGAGAGAGACTGAGGAGTATCCAGTAAAGGGGTGAGACAAGGGGTATCCAGAAAAGGGGTGAGAGAGAGACGGAGGAGTCTCCAGTAAAGGGGTGAGAGAGAGACTGAGGAGTCTCCAGTAAAGGGGTGAGAGAGAGACTGAGCAGTCTCCAGCAAAGGGGTGAGAGAGAGACTGAGGAGTCTCCAGTAAAGGAGTGAGAGAGAGACTGAGGATTATCCAGTAAAGGGTTGAGAGAGACAGAGGAATATCGAGTAAAGGAGTGAGAGGGAGAGACTGTGGATTATCCAGTAAAGGGGTGAGAGAGAGACATAGGAGTATCCAGTAAAGGGGTGAGAGAGAGACGGAGGAGTATCCAGTAAAGGGATGTGAGAGACAGAGGAGTATCCAGTAAAGGGGTGAGACGGAGGAGTATCCAGTAAAAGGGTGAGACAGAGGAGTATCCAGTAAAGGGGTGAGACAGAGGAGTATCCTGTAAAGGGGTGAGAGAGAGACAGAGGAGTATCCAGTAAAGGGGTGAGAGAGAGACAGAGGAGTATCCTGTAAAGGGGTGAGAGAGACAGAGGAGTATTCAGTAAAGGGGTGAGAGAGAGACAGAGGAGTATCCAGAAATGGGCTGAGAGACAGAGGAGTATCCAGTAAAAGGGTGAGACAGAGGAGTATCCAGGAAAGTGGTGAGAGAGAGACAGAGGAGTATCCAGTAAAGGGGTGAGAGAGAGACAGAGGAGTATCCTGTAAATGGGTGAGAGAGACAGAGGAGTATTCAGTAAAGGGGTGAGAGAGAGACAGAGGAGTATCCAGAAATGGGGTGAGAGACAGAGGAGTATCCAGTAAAAGGGTGAGACAGAGGAGTATCCAGAAAAGTGGTGAGAGAGAGACAGAGGAGTATCCAATAAAGGGGTGAGAGAGAGACTGAGGAGTATCCAGTAAAGTGGTGAGAGAGAGACTGTGGATTATCCAGTAAAGGGGTGAGAGAGAGACTGAGGAGTATCCAGTAAAGGGGTGAGAGAGAGACTGAGGATTATCCAGTAAAGGAGTGAGAGAGAGACTGAGGATTATCCAGTAAAGGGGTGAGAGAGAGACTGAGGATTATCCAGTAAAGGAGTAAGAGAGTGACTGAGGATTATCCAGTAAAGGAGTGAGAGAGAGACGGAGGAGTATCCAGTAAAGGGGTCAGAGAGAGACGGAGGAGTATCCAGTAAAGGAGTGAGAGAGAGACATAGGAGTATCCAGTGAAGGGGTGAGAGAGAGACAGAGGATTATCCAGTAAAGGGGTGAGAGAGAGTGAGGAGTATCCAGTGAAGGGGTGAGAGAGAGACGGAGGAGTATCCAGTAAAGGGGTGAGAGAGAGACATAGGAGTATCCATTAAAGGGGTGAGAGAGAGACTGAGGAGTATCCAGTAAAGGGGTGAGAGAGAGACTGAGGAGTATCCAGTAAAGGGGTGAGACAAGGGGTATCCAGAAAAGGGGTGAGAGAGAGACGGAGGAGTCTCCAGTAAAGGGGTGAGAGAGAGACTGAGGAGTCTCCAGTAAAGGGGTGAGAGAGAGACTGAGCAGTCTCCAGCAAAGGGGTGAGAGAGAGACTGAGGAGTCTCCAGTAAAGGAGTGAGAGAGAGACTGAGGATTATCCAGTAAAGGGTTGAGAGAGACAGAGGAATATCGAGTAAAGGAGTGAGAGGGAGAGACTGTGGATTATCCAGTAAAGGGGTGAGAGAGAGACATAGGAGTATCCAGTAAAGGGGTGAGAGAGAGACGGAGGAGTATCCAGTAAAGGAGTGAAAGAGAGACTGAGGATTATCCAGTAAAGGGGTGAGAGAGAGACTGTGGATTATCCAGTAAAGGGGTCAGAGAGAGACTGTGGATTATCCAGTAAAGGGGTGAGAGAGAGACGGAGGAGTATCCAGTAAAGGAGTGAGAGAGAGACATAGGAGTATCCAGTAAAGGGGTGAGAGAGAGACGGAGGAGTATCCAGTAAAGGAGTGAGAGAGAGACTGAGGATTATCCAGTAAAGGGGTGAGAGAGAGACTGTGGATTATCCAGTGAAGGGGTCAGAGAGGGACTGAGGATTATCCAGTAAAGGGGTGAGACAGAGACTGAGGATTATCCAGTAAAGGGTTGAGAGAGACAGAGGAATATCGAGTAAAGGAGTGAGAGAGAGAGACTGTGGATTATCCAGTAAAGGGGTGAGAGAGAGACGGAGGAGTATCCGGTAAAGGAGTGAGAGAGCGAGACTGAGGATTATCCATTAAAGGGGTGAGAGAGAGACAGAGGAGTATCCAGTCAAGGGGTGATCGAGACAGAGGAGTATCCAGTCAAGGTGTGAGAGAGACAGAGGAGTATCCAGTAAAGGGGTGAGAGAGAGACAGAGGACAATCCAGTAAAGGGGTGTGAGAGACAGAGGAGTATCCAGTAAAGGGGTGAGTGAGAGAGACGGAGGACAATCCAGTAAAGAGGTGTGAGAGACAGAAGAGTATCCAGTCAAGGGGGGAGAGAGACAGAGGAGTATCCAGTCAAGGGGTTAGAGAGACAGAGGAGTATCCAGTAAACGGGTGAGTGAGAGACAGAGGACAATCCAGTAAAGGGGGGTGAGAGACAGAGGAGTATCCAGTAAAGGGGTGAGAGAGAGACGGAGGAGTATCCAGTAAAGGAGTGAGACAGAGGAGTATCCAGTAAAGGGTTGAGAGAGAGACAGAGGAGTATCCAGTAAAGGGGTCAGACAGAGGGGTATCCAGTAAAGGTGGTGAGAGAGACCGAGTAGTATCCAGTAAACGGGTGAGACAGAGGAGTATCCAGTGAAGGGGTGAGACAGAGGGGTATCCAGAAAAGGGGCGAGAGAGAGACAGAGGAGTATCCAGTCAAGGGGTGAGACAAAGGAGTATCCAGTAAAGGGGTGAGAGAGAGACAGAGGAGTATCCTGTAAAAGGGTGAGACAGAGGAGTATCCAGTCAAGGGGTGAGACAGAGGGGTATCCAGAAAAGGGGTGAGAGAGAGACAGAGGAGTATCCAGTAAAGGGGTGTGAGAGACAGAGGAGTATCCAGTAAAGGGGTGGGAGAGAGAGACTAGTATCCAGTAAAGGGGTGTGAGAGACAGAGGAGTATCCAGTAAAGGGGTGTGCGAGACAGAGGAGCATCCAGTAAAAGGGTGAGAGAGACGAGTATCCAGTAAAGGGGTGGGAGAGAGAGACTAGTATCCAGTAAAGGGGTGTGAGAGACAGAAGAGTATCCAGTAAAGGGGTGTGAGAGACAGAGGAGTATCCAGTAAAGGGATGTGAGAGACAGAGGAGTATCCAGTAAAGGGGTGAGACGGAGGAGTATCCAGTAAAAGGGTGAGACAGAGGAGTATCCAGTAAAGGGGTGAGACAGAGGAGTATCCTGTAAAGGGGTGAGAGAGAGACAGAGGAGTATCCAGTAAAGGGGTGAGAGAGAGACAGAGGAGTATCCTGTAAAGGGGTGAGAGAGAGACAGAGGAGTATCCAGAAATGGGGTGAGAGACAGAGGAGTATCCAGTAAAAGGGTGAGACAGAGGAGTATCCAGGAAAGTGGTGAGAGAGAGACAGAGGAGTATTCAGTAAAGGGGTGAGAGAGAGACAGAGGAGTATCCAGAAATGGGGTGAGAGACAGAGGAGTATCCAGTAAAAGGGTGAGACAGAGGAGTATCCAGGAAAGGGGTGAGAGAGAGACAGAGGAGTATCCAGTAAAGGGGTGAGAGAGAGACAGAGGAGTATCCTGTAAATGGGTGAGAGAGACAGAGGAGTATTCAGTAAAGGGGTGAGAGAGAGACAGAGGAGTATCCAGAAATGGGGTGAGAGACAGAGGAGTATCCAGTAAAAGGGTGAGACAGAGGAGTATCCAGGAAAGTGGTGAGAGAGAGACAGAGGATTATCCAATAAAGGGGTGAGAGAGAGACTGAGGAGTATCCAGTAAAGTGGTGAGAGAGAGACTGTGGATTATCCAGTAAAGGGGTGAGAGAGAGACTGAGGAGTATCCAGTAAAGGGGTGAGAGAGAGACTGAGGATTATCCAGTAAAGGAGTGAGAGAGAGACTGAGGATTATCCAGTAAAGGGGTGAGAGAGAGACTGAGATTATCCAGTAAAGGAGTAAGAGAGAGACTGAGGATTATCCAGTAAAGGAGTGAGAGAGAGACGGAGGAGTATCCAGTAAAGGGGTGAGAGAGAGACGGAGGAGTATCCAGTAAAGGAGTGAGAGAGAGACATAGGAGTATCCAGTGAAGGGGTGAGAGAGAGACTGAGGATTATCCAGTCAAGGGGTGAGAGAGAGTGAGGAGTATCCAGTAAAGGGGTGAGAAAGAGACGGAGGAGTATCCAGTAAAGGGGTGAGAGAGAGACATAGGAGTATCCAGTGAAGGGGTGAGAGAGAGACGGAGGAGTATCCAGTAAAGGGGTGAGAGAGAGACGGAGGTCTATCCAGTAAAGGGGTGAGATAGAGACGGAGGTCTATCCAGTAAAGGGGTGAGAGAGAGACGGAGGAGTATCCAGTAAAGGGGTGAGAGAGAGACGGAGGTCTATCCAGTAAAGGGGTGAGAGAGAGACAGAGGTCTATCCAGTAAAGGGGTGAGAGAGAGACGGAGGAGTATGCAGTGAAGGGGTGAGAGAGAGACGGAGGAGTATCCAGTAAAGGGGTGAGAGAGAGACGGAGGTCTATCCAGTAAAGGGGTGGGAGAGAGACGGAGGAGTATCCAGTAAAGGAGTGAGAGAGAGACTGAGGATTATCCAGTAAAGGGGTGAGAGAGAGACTGAGGAGTATCCAGTAAAGGGGTGACAGAGAGACTGAGGAGTATCCAGTAAAGGGGTGAGAGAGAGACATAGGAATATCCAGTAAAGGGGTGAGAGAGAGACTGAGGAGTATCCAGTAAAGGGGTGAGAGAGAGACTGTGGATTATCCAGTAAAGGGGTGAGGGAGAGACTGAGGATTATCCAGTAAAGGAGTGAGAGAGAGACTGAGGATTATCCAGTAAAGGGGTGAGAGAGAGACGGAGGAATATCCAGTAAAGGGGTGAGAGAGAGACTGAGGAGTATCCAGTAAAGGGGTGAGAGAGAGACTGAGGATTATCCAGGAAAGTGGTGAGAGAGAGACGGAGGAATATCCAGTAAAGGGGTGAGAGAGAGACTGAGGAGTATCCAGTAAAGGGGTGAGAGAGAGACTGAGGAGTATCCAGTAAAGGGGTGAGAGAGAGACTGAGGATTATCCAGTAAAGGGGTGAGAGAGAGACTGAGGAGTATCCAGTAAAGTGGTGAGAGAGAGACGGAGGAATATCCAGTAAAGGGGTGAGAGAGAGACTGAGGAGTATCCAGTAAATGGGTGAGAGAGAGACTGAGGATTATCCAGTAAAGGTGTGAGAGAGAGACTGAGGAGTATCCAGTAAAGGGGTGAGAGAGAGAATGAGGATTATCCAGTAAAGGAGTAAGAGAGAGACTGAGGATTATCTGGTAAAGGAGTGAGAGAGAGACTGAGGAGTATCCAGTAAAGGGGTGAGAGAGAGACAGAGGAGTATCCAGTAAATGGGTGAGAGAGACAGAGGAGTATCCAGTCAAGGGGTGAGATGGAGACAGAGGAGTATCGAGTAAAGGGGCGAGTGAGAGACTGAGGAGTATCCAGTAATGGGGTGAGTGAGAGAGACGGAGGACAATCCAGTAAAGGGGTGTGAGAGACAGAGGAGTATCCAGTCAAGGGGTTAGAGAGACAGAGGAGTATCCAGTAAACGGGTGAGTGAGAGACAGAGGACAATCCAGTAAAGGGGTGTGAGAGACAGAGGAGTATCCAGTAAAGGGGTGAGAGAGAGACGGAGGAGTATCCAATAAAGGAGTGAGAGAGAGAGACTGAGGATTATCCAGTAAAGGAGTGAGAGAGAGACTGAGGATTATCCAGTAAAGGAGTGAGAGAGAGACTGAGGATTATCCAGTAAAGGAGTGAGAGAGAGACGGAGGAGTATCCAGTAAAGGGGTCAGAGAGAGACGGAGGAGTATCCAGTAAAGGAGTGAGAGAGAGACATAGGAGTATCCAGTGAAGGGGTGAGAGAGAGACAGAGGATTATCCAGTAAAGGGGTGAGAGAGAGTGAGGAGTATCCAGTGAAGGGGTGAGAGAGAGACGGAGGAGTATCCAGTAAAGGGGTGCGAGAGACAGAGGAGTATTCAGTAAAGGGGTGAGAGAGAGACAGAGGAGTATCCAGAAATGGGGTGAGAGAGAGACTGAGGAGTATCCAGTAAAGGGGTGAGAGAGAGACTGAGGATTATCCAGTAAAGGAGTGAGAGAGAGACTGAGGATTATCCAGTAAAGGGGTGAGAGAGAGACTGAGGATTATCCAGTAATGGAGTGAGAGAGAGACGGAGGAGTATCCAGTAAAGGGGTGAGAGAGAGACGGAGGAGTATCCAGTAAAGGAGTGAGAGAGAGACATAGGAGTATCCAGTGAAGGGGTGAGAGAGAGACTGAGGATTATCCAGTCAAGTGGTGAGAGAGAGTGAGGAGTATCCAGTAAAGGGGTGAGAAAGAGACGGAGGAGTATCCAGTAAAGGGGTGAGAGAGAGACATAGGAGTATCCAGTAAAGGGGTGAGAGAGAGACGGAGGTCTATCCAGTAAAGGGGTGAGAGAGAGACAGAGGTCTATCCAGTAAAGGGGTGAGAGAGAGACGGAGGAGTATGCAGTGAAGGGGTGAGAGAGAGACGGAGGAGTATCCAGTAAAGGGGTGAGAGAGAGACGGAGGTCTATCCAGTAAAGGGGTGGGAGAGAGACGGAGGAGTATCCAGTAAAGGAGTGAGAGAGAGACTGAGGATTATCCAGTAAAGGGGTGAGAGAGAGACGGAGGAGTATCCAGTAAAGGGGTGAGAGAGAGACGGAGGTCTATCCAGTAAAGGGGTGAGATAGAGACGGAGGTCTATCCAGTAAAGGGGTGAGAGAGAGACGGAGGAGTATCCAGTAAAGGGGTGAGAGAGAGACGGAGGTCTATCCAGTAAAGGGGTGAGAGAGAGACAGAGGTCTATCCAGTAAAGGGGTGAGAGAGAGACGGAGGAGTATGCAGTGAAGGGGTGAGAGAGAGACGGAGGAGTATCCAGTAAAGGGGTGAGAGAGAGACGGAGGTCTATCCAGTAAAGGGGTGGGAGAGAGACGGAGGAGTATCCAGTAAAGGAGTGAGAGAGAGACTGAGGATTATCCAGTAAAGGGGTGAGAGAGAGACTGAGGAGTATCCAGTAAAGGGGTGAGAGAGACAGAGGACCAACCAATAAAGGGCTGTGAGAGACAGAGGAGTATCCAGTAAAGGGGTGGGAGAGACAGAGGAGTATCGAGTAAAGGGGTGAGAGAGACAGAGGAGTATCGAGTAAAGGGGTGAGAGAGAGACAGAGGAGTATCCAGTAAAGGGGTGAGAGAGAGACTGAGGAGTATCCAGTAAAGGGGTGAGAGAGAGACTGAGGATTATCCAGTAAAGGAGTGAGAGAGAGACTGAGGATTATCTAGTAAAGGGGTGAGAGAGAGACAGAGGAGTATCCAGTAAAGGGGTGAGAGAGAGACAGAGGAGTATCCAGTAAACGGGTGAGAGAGACAGAGGAGTATCCAGTCAAGGGGTGAGAGAGACAGAGGAGTATCCAGTCAAGGGGTGAGTGAGAGAGACGGAGGACAATCCAGTAAAGAGGTGTGAGAGACAGAAGAGTATCCAGTCAAGGGGGGAGAGAGACAGAGGAGTATCCAGTCAAGGGGTTAGAGAGACAGAGGAGTATCCAGTAAACGGGTGAGTGAGAGACAGAGGACAATCCAGTAAAGGGGGGTGAGAGACAGAGGAGTATCCAGTAAAGGGGTGAGAGAGAGACGGAGGAGTATCCAGTAAAGGAGTGAGACAGAGGAGTATCCAGTAAAGGGTTGAGAGAGAGACAGAGGAGTATCCAGTAAAGGGGTCAGACAGAGGGGTATCCAGTAAAGGTGGTGAGAGAGACCGAGTAGTATCCAGTAAACGGGTGAGACAGAGGAGTATCCAGTGAAGGGGTGAGACAGAGGGGTATCCAGAAAAGGGGCGAGAGAGAGACAGAGGAGTATCCAGTCAAGGGGTGAGACAAAGGAGTATCCAGTAAAGGGGTGAGAGAGAGACAGAGGAGTATCCTGTAAAAGGGTGAGACAGAGGAGTATCCAGTCAAGGGGTGAGACAGAGGGGTATCCAGAAAAGGGGTGAGAGAGAGACAGAGGAGTATCCAGTAAAGGGGTGTGAGAGACAGAGGAGTATCCAGTAAAGGGGTGGGAGAGAGAGACTAGTATCCAGTAAAGGGGTGTGAGAGACAGAGGAGTATCCAGTAAAGGGGTGTGCGAGACAGAGGAGCATCCAGTAAAAGGGTGAGAGAGACGAGTATCCAGTAAAGGGGTGGGAGAGAGAGACTAGTATCCAGTAAAGGGGTGTGAGAGACAGAGGAGTATCCAGTAAAGGGGTGTGAGAGACAGAGGAGTATCCAGTAAAGGGATGTGAGAGACAGAGGAGTATCCAGTAAAGGGGTGAGACGGAGGAGTATCCAGTAAAAGGGTGAGACAGTGGAGTATCCAGTAAAGGGGTGAGACAGAGGAGTATCCTGTAAAGGGGTGAGAGAGAGACAGAGGAGTATCCAGTAAAGGGGTGAGAGAGAGACAGAGGAGTATCCTGTAAAGGGGTGAGAGAGACAGAGGAGTATTCAGTAAAGGGGTGAGAGAGAGACAGAGGAGTATCCAGAAATGGGGTGAGAGACAGAGGAGTATCCAGTAAAAGGGTGAGACAGAGGAGTATCCAGGAAAGTGGTGAGAGAGAGACAGAGGAGTATCCAGTAAAGGGGTGAGAGAGAGACAGAGGAGTATCCTGTAAATGGGTGAGAGAGACAGAGGAGTATTCAGTAAAGGGGTGAGAGAGAGACAGAGGAGTATCCAGAAATGGGGTGAGAGACAGAGGAGTATCCAGTAAAAGGGTGAGACAGAGGAGTATCCAGAAAAGTGGTGAGAGAGAGACAGAGGAGTATCCAATAAAGGGGTGAGAGAGAGACTGAGGAGTATCCAGTAAAGTGGTGAGAGAGAGACTGTGGATTATCCAGTAAAGGGGTGAGAGAGAGACTGAGGAGTATCCAGTAAAGGGGTGAGAGAGAGACTGAGGATTATCCAGTAAAGGAGTGAGAGACTGAGGATTATCCAGTAAAGGGGTGAGAGAGAGACTGAGGATTATCCAGTAAAGGAGTAAGAGAGTGACTGAGGATTATCCAGTAAAGGAGTGAGAGAGAGACGGAGGAGTATCCAGTAAAGGGGTCAGAGAGAGACGGAGGAGTATCCAGTAAAGGAGTGAGAGAGAGACATAGGAGTATCCAGTGAAGGGGTGAGAGAGAGACAGAGGATTATCCAGTAAAGGGGTGAGAGAGAGTGAGGAGTATCCAGTGAAGGGGTGAGAGAGAGACGGAGGAGTATCCAGTAAAGGGGTGAGAGAGAGACATAGGAGTATCCATTAAAGGGGTGAGAGAGAGACTGAGGAGTATCCAGTAAAGGGGTGAGAGAGAGACTGAGGTCTATCCAGTAAAGGGGTGAGACAAGGGGTATCCAGAAAAGGGGTGAGAGAGAGACGGAGGAGTCTCCAGTAAAGGGGTGAGAGAGAGACTGAGGAGTCTCCAGTAAAGGGGTGAGAGAGAGACTGAGCAGTCTCCAGCAAAGGGGTGAGAGAGAGACTGAGGAGTCTCCAGTAAAGGAGTGAGAGAGAGACTGAGGATTATCCAGTAAAGGGTTGAGAGAGACAGAGGAATATCGAGTAAAGGAGTGAGAGGGAGTGACTGTGGATTATCCAGTAAAGGGGTGAGAGAGAGACATAGGAGTATCCAGTAAAGGGGTGAGAGAGAGACTGTGGATTATCCAGTAAAGGGGTCAGAGAGAGACTGTGGATTATCCAGTAAAGGGGTGAGAGAGAGACGGAGGAGTATCCAGTAAAGGAGTGAGAGAGAGACATAGGAGTATCCAGTAAAGGGGTGAGAGAGAGACGGAGGAGTATCCAGTAAAGGAGTGAGAGAGAGACTGAGGATTATCCAGTAAAGGGGTGAGAGAGAGACTGTGGATTATCCAGTGAAGGGGTCAGAGAGGGACTGAGGATTATCCAGTAAAGGGGTGAGACAGAGACTGAGGATTATCCAGTAAAGGGTTGAGAGAGACAGAGGAATATCGAGTAAAGGAGTGAGAGAGAGAGACTGTGGATTATCCAGTAAAGGGGTGAGAGAGAGACGGAGGAGTATCCGCTAAAGGAGTGAGAGAGCGAGACTGAGGATTATCCATTAAAGGGGTGAGAGAGAGACAGAGGAGTATCCAGTCAAGGGGTGATCGAGACAGAGGAGTATCCAGTCAAGGTGTGAGAGAGACAGAGGAGTATCCAGTAAAGGGGTGAGAGAGAGACAGAGGACAATCCAGTAAAGGGGTGTGAGAGACAGAGGAGTATCCAGTAAAGGGGTGAGAGAGAGACGGAGGACAATCCAGTAAAGGGGTGTGAGAGACAGAGGAGTATCCAGTCAAGGGGTGAGTGAGAGAGACGGAGGACAATCCAGTAAAGAGGTGTGAGAGACAGAAGAGTATCCAGTCAAGGGGGGAGAGAGACAGAGGAGTATCCAGTCAAGGGGTTAGAGAGACAGAGGAGTATCCAGTAAACGGGTGAGTGAGAGACAGAGGACAATCCAGTAAAGGGGGGTGAGAGACAGAGGAGTATCCAGTAAAGGGGTTTAGATTAGATTAGAGATACAGCACTGAAACAGGCCCTTCGGCCCACCGAGTCTGTGCCGACCATCAACCACCCATTTATACTAATCCTACACTAATCCCATATTCCTACCAAACATCCCCATCTGTCCCTATATTTCCCTACCAGACGGAGAGAGACGGAGGAGTATCCAGTAAAGGAGTGAGACAGAGGAGTATCCAGTAAAGGGTTGAGAGAGAGACAGAGGAGTATCCAGTAAAGGGGTCAGACAGAGGGGTATCCAGTAAAGGTGGTGAGAGAGACCGAGTAGTATCCAGTAAACGGGTGAGACAGAGGAGTATCCAGTGAAGGGGTGAGACAGAGGGGTATCCAGAAAAGGGGCGAGAGAGAGACAGAGGAGTATCCAGTCAAGGGGTGAGACAAAGGAGTATCCAGTAAAGGGGTGAGAGAGAGACAGAGGAGTATCCTGTAAAAGGGTGAGACAGAGGAGTATCCAGTCAAGGGGTGAGACAGAGGGGTATCCAGAAAAGGGGTGAGAGAGAGACAGAGGAGTATCCAGTAAAGGGGTGTGAGAGACAGAGGAGTATCCAGTAAAGGGGTGCGAGAGAGGGACTAGTATCCAGTAAAGGGGTGTGAGAGACAGAGGAGTATCCAGTAAAGGGGTGTGCGAGACAGAGGAGCATCCAGTAAAAGGGTGAGAGAGACGAGTATCCAGTAAAGGGGTGGGAGAGAGAGACTAGTATCCAGTAAAGGGGTGTGAGAGACAGAGGAGTATCCAGTAAAGGGGTGTGAGAGACAGAGGAGTATCCAGTAAAGGGATGTGAGAGACAGAGGAGTATCCAGTAAAGGGGTGAGACGGAGGAGTATCCAGTAAAAGGGTGAGACAGAGGAGTATCCAGTAAAGGGGTGAGACAGAGGAGTATCCTGTAAAGGGGTGAGAGAGAGACAGAGGAGTATCCAGTAAAGGGGTGAGAGAGAGACAGAGGAGTATCCTGTAAAGGGGTGAGAGAGACAGAGGAGTATTCAGTAAAGGGGTGAGAGAGAGACAGAGGAGTATCCAGAAATGGGGTGAGAGACAGAGGAGTATCCAGTAAAAGGGTGAGACAGAGGAGTATCCAGGAAAGTGGTGAGAGAGAGACAGAGGAGTATCCAGTAAAGGGGTGAGAGAGAGACAGAGGAGTATCCAGTAAAGGGGTGAGAGAGAGACGGAGGAGTATTCAGTAAAGGGGTGAGAGAGAGACTGAGGAGTATCCAGTAAAGGGGTGAGAGAGAGACTGAGGAGTATCCAGTAAAGGGGTGAGAGACAGACTGAGGATTATCCAGTAAAGGAGTGAGAGAGAGACTGAGGATTATCCAGTAAAGGGGTGAGAGAGAGACTGAGGATTATCCAGTAAAGGAGTAAGAGAGTGACTGAGGATTATCCAGTAAAGGAGTGAGAGAGAGACGGAGGAGTATCCAGTAAAGGGGTCAGAGAGAGACGGAGGAGTATCCAGTAAAGGAGTGAGAGAGAGACATAGGAGTATCCAGTGAAGGGGTGAGAGAGAGACAGAGGATTATCCAGTAAAGGGGTGAGAGAGAGTGAGGAGTATCCAGTGAAGGGGTGAGAGAGAGACGGAGGAGTATCCAGTAAAGGGGTGAGAGAGAGACATAGGAGTATCCATTAAAGGGGTGAGAGAGAGACTGAGGAGTATCCAGTAAAGGGGTGAGAGAGAGACTGAGGTCTATCCAGTAAAGGGGTGAGACAAGGGGTATCCAGAAAAGGGGTGAGAGAGAGACGGAGGAGTCTCCAGTAAAGGGGTGAGAGAGAGACTGAGGAGTCTCCAGTAAAGGGGTGAGAGAGAGACTGAGCAGTCTCCAGCAAAGGGGTGAGAGAGAGACTGAGGAGTCTCCAGTAAAGGAGTGAGAGAGAGACTGAGGATTATCCAGTAAAGGGTTGAGAGAGACAGAGGAATATCGAGTAAAGGAGTGAGAGGGAGAGACTGTGGATTATCCAGTAAAGGGGTGAGAGAGAGACATAGGAGTATCCAGTAAAGGGGTGAGAGAGAGACGGAGGAGTATCCAGTAAAGGAGTGAGAGAGAGACATAGGAGTATCCAGTAAAGGGGTGAGAGAGAGACGGAGGAGTATCCAGTAAAGGAGTGAGAGAGAGACTGAGGATTATCCAGTAAAGGGGTGAGAGAGAGACTGTGGATTATCCAGTGAAGGGGTCAGAGAGGGACTGAGGATTATCCAGTAAAGGGGTGAGACAGAGACTGAGGATTATCCAGTAAAGGGTTGAGAGAGACAGAGGAATATCGAGTAAAGGAGTGAGAGAGAGAGACTGTGGATTATCCAGTAAAGGGGTGAGAGAGAGACGGAGGAGTATCCGGTAAAGGAGTGAGAGAGCGAGACTGAGGATTATCCATTAAAGGGGTGAGAGAGAGACAGAGGAGTATCCAGTCAAGGGGTGATCGAGACAGAGGAGTATCCAGTCAAGGTGTGAGAGAGACAGAGGAGTATCCAGTAAAGGGGTGAGGGAGAGACAGAGGACAATCCAGTAAAGGGGTGTGAGAGACAGAGGAGTATCCAGTAAAGGGGTGAGAGAGAGACGGAGGACAATCCAGTAAAGGGGTGTGAGAGACAGAGGAGTATCCAGTCAAGGGGTGAGTGAGAGAGACGGAGGACAATCCAGTAAAGAGGTGTGAGAGACAGAAGAGTATCCAGTCAAGGGGGGAGAGAGTCAGAGGAGTATCCAGTCAAGGGGTTAGAGAGACAGAGGAGTATCCAGTAAACGGGTGAGTGAGAGACAGAGGACAATCCAGTAAAGGGGGGTGAGAGACAGAGGAGTATCCAGTAAAGGGGTTTAGATTAGATTAGAGATACAGCACTGAAACAGGCCCTTCGGCCCACCGAGTCTGTGCCGACCATCAACCACCCATTTATACTAATCCTACACTAATCCCATATTCCTACCAAACATCCCCATCTGTCCCTATATTTCCCTACCAGACGGAGAGAGACGGAGGAGTATCCAGTAAAGGAGTGAGACAGAGGAGTATCCAGTAAAGGGTTGAGAGAGAGACAGAGGAGTATCCAGTAAAGGGGTCAGACAGAGGGGTATCCAGTAAAGGTGGTGAGAGAGACCGAGTAGTATCCAGTAAACGGGTGAGACAGAGGAGTATCCAGTGAAGGGGTGAGACAGAGGGGTATCCAGAAAAGGGGCGAGAGAGAGACAGAGGAGTATCCAGTCAAGGGGTGAGACAAAGGAGTATCCAGTAAAGGGGTGAGAGAGAGACAGAGGAGTATCCTGTAAAAGGGTGAGACAGAGGAGTATCCAGTCAAGGGGTGAGACAGAGGGGTATCCAGAAAAGGGGTGAGAGAGAGACAGAGGAGTATCCAGTAAAGGGGTGTGAGAGACAGAGGAGTATCCAGTAAAGGGGTGGGAGAGAGAGACTAGTATCCAGTAAAGGGGTGTGAGAGACAGAGGAGTATCCAGTAAAGGGGTGTGCGAGACAGAGGAGCATCCAGTAAAAGGGTGAGAGAGACGAGTATCCAGTAAAGGGGTGGGAGAGAGAGACTAGTATCCATTAAAGGGGTGTGAGAGACAGAGGAGTATCCAGTAAAGGGGTGTGAGAGACAGAGGAGTATCCAGTAAAGGGATGTGAGAGACAGAGGAGTATCCAGTAAAGGGGTGAGACGGAGGAGTATCCAGTAAAAGGGGTGAGACAGAGGAGTATCCAGTAAAGGGGTGAGACAGAGGAGTATCCTGTAAAGGGGTGAGAGAGAGACAGAGGAGTATCCAGTAAAGGGGTGAGAGAGAGACAGAGGAGTATCCTGTAAAGGGGTGAGAGAGACAGAGGAGTATTCAGTAAAGGGGTGAGAGAGAGACAGAGGAGTATCCAGAAATGGGGTGAGAGACAGAGGAGTATCCAGTAAAAGGGTGAGACAGAGGAGTATCCAGGAAAGTGGTGAGAGAGAGACAGAGGAGTATCCAGTAAAGGGGTGAGAGAGAGACAGAGGAGTATCCAGTAAAGGGGTGAGAGAGAGACGGAGGAGTATTCAGTAAAGGGGTGAGAGAGAGACTGAGGAGTATCCAGTAAAGGGGTGAGAGAGAGACTGAGGAGTATCCAGTAAAGGGGTGAGAGACAGACTGAGGATTATCCAGTAAAGGAGTGAGAGAGAGAGTGAGGATTATCCAGTAAAGGGGTGAGAGAGAGACTGAGGATTATCCAGTAAAGGAGTAAGAGAGTGACTGAGGATTATCCAGTAAAGGAGTGAGAGAGAGACGGAGGAGTATCCAGTAAAGGGGTCAGAGAGAGACGGAGGAGTATCCAGTAAAGGAGTGAGAGAGAGACATAGGAGTATCCAGTGAAGGGGTGAGAGAGAGACAGAGGATTATCCAGTAAAGGGGTGAGAGAGAGTGAGGAGTATCCAGTGAAGGGGTGAGAGAGAGACGGAGGAGTATCCAGTAAAGGGGTGAGAGAGAGACATAGGAGTATCCATTAAAGGGGTGAGAGAGAGACTGAGGAGTATCCAGTAAAGGGGTGAGAGAGAGACTGAGGTCTATCCAGTAAAGGGGTGAGACAAGGGGTATCCAGAAAAGGGGTGAGAGAGAGACGGAGGAGTCTCCAGTAAAGGGGTGAGAGAGAGACTGAGGAGTCTCCAGTAAAGGGGTGAGAGAGAGACTGAGCAGTCTCCAGCAAAGGGGTGAGAGAGAGACTGAGGAGTCTCCAGTAAAGGAGTGAGAGAGAGACTGAGGATTATCCAGTAAAGGGTTGAGAGAGACAGAGGAATATCGAGTAAAGGAGTGAGAGGGAGAGACTGTGGATTATCCAGTAAAGGGGTGAGAGAGAGACATAGGAGTATCCAGTAAAGGGGTGAGAGAGAGACGGAGGAGTATCCAGTAAAGGAGTGAAAGAGAGACTGAGGATTATCCAGTAAAGGGGTGAGAGAGAGACTGTGGATTATCCAGTAAAGGGGTCAGATAGAGACTGTGGATTATCCAGTAAAGGGGTGAGAGAGAGACGGAGGAGTATCCAGTAAAGGAGTGAGAGAGAGACATAGGAGTATCCAGTAAAGGGGTGAGAGAGAGACGGAGGAGTATCCAGTAAAGGAGTGAGAGAGAGACTGAGGATTATCCAGTAAAGGGGTGAGAGAGAGACTGTGGATTATCCAGTGAAGGGGTCAGAGAGGGACTGAGGATTATCCAGTAAAGGGGTGAGACAGAGACTGAGGATTATCCAGTAAAGGGTTGAGAGAGACAGAGGAATATCGAGTAAAGGAGTGAGAGAGAGAGACTGTGGATTATCCAGTAAAGGGGTGAGAGAGAGACGGAGGAGTATCCGGTAAAGGAGTGAGAGAGCGAGACTGAGGATTATCCATTAAAGGGGTGAGAGAGAGACAGAGGAGTATCCAGTCAAGGGGTGATCGAGACAGAGGAGTATCCAGTCAAGGTGTGAGAGAGACAGAGGAGTATCCAGTAAAGGGGTGAGAGAGAGACAGAGGACAATCCAGTAAAGGGGTGTGAGAGACAGAGGAGTATCCAGTAAAGGGGTGAGAGAGAGACGGAGGACAATCCAGTAAAGGGGTGTGAGAGACAGAGGAGTATCCAGTCAAGGGGTGAGTGAGAGAGACGGAGGACAATCCAGTAAAGAGGTGTGAGAGACAGAAGAGTATCCAGTCAAGGGGGGAGAGAGTCAGAGGAGTATCCAGTCAAGGGGTTAGAGAGACAGAGGAGTATCCAGTAAACGGGTGAGTGAGAGACAGAGGACAATCCAGTAAAGGGGGGTGAGAGACAGAGGAGTATCCAGTAAAGGGGTTTAGATTAGATTAGAGATACAGCACTGAAACAGGCCCTTCGGCCCACCGAGTCTGTGCCGACCATCAACCACCCATTTATACTAATCCTACACTAATCCCATATTCCTACCAAACATCCCCATCTGTCCCTATATTTCCCTACCAGACGGAGAGAGACGGAGGAGTATCCAGTAAAGGAGTGAGACAGAGGAGTATCCAGTAAAGGGTTGAGAGAGAGACAGAGGAGTATCCAGTAAAGGGGTCAGACAGAGGGGTATCCAGTAAAGGTGGTGAGAGAGACCGAGTAGTATCCAGTAAACGGGTGAGACAGAGGAGTATCCAGTGAAGGGGTGAGACAGAGGGGTATCCAGAAAAGGGGCGAGAGAGAGACAGAGGAGTATCCAGTCAAGGGGTGAGACAAAGGAGTATCCAGTAAAGGGGTGAGAGAGAGACAGAGGAGTATCCTGTAAAAGGGTGAGACAGAGGAGTATCCAGTCAAGGGGTGAGACAGAGGGGTATCCAGAAAAGGGGTGAGAGAGAGACAGAGGAGTATCCAGTAAAGGGGTGTGAGAGACAGAGGAGTATCCAGTAAAGGGGTGGGAGAGAGAGACTAGTATCCAGTAAAGGGGTGTGAGAGACAGAGGAGTATCCAGTAAAGGGGTGTGCGAGACAGAGGAGCATCCAGTAAAAGGGTGAGAGAGACGAGTATCCAGTAAAGGGGTGGGAGAGAGAGACTAGTATCCAGTAAAGGGGTGTGAGAGACAGAGGAGTATCCAGTAAAGGGGTGTGAGAGACAGAGGAGTATCCAGTAAAGGGATGTGAGAGACAGAGGAGTATCCAGTAAAGGGGTGAGACGGAGGAGTATCCAGTAAAAGGGGTGAGACAGAGGAGTATCCAGTAAAGGGGTGAGACAGAGGAGTATCCTGTAAAGGGGTGAGAGAGAGACAGAGGAGTATCCAGTAAAGGGGTGAGAGAGAGACAGAGGAGTATCCTGTAAAGGGGTGAGAGAGACAGAGGAGTATTCAGTAAAGGGGTGAGAGAGAGACAGAGGAGTATCCAGAAATGGGGTGAGAGACAGAGGAGTATCCAGTAAAAGGGTGAGACAGAGGAGTATCCAGGAAAGTGGTGAGAGAGAGACAGAGGAGTATCCAGTAAAGGGGTGAGAGAGAGACAGAGGAGTATCCTGTAAATGGGTGAGAGAGACAGAGGAGTATTCAGTAAAGGGGTGAGAGAGAGACAGAGGAGTATCCAGAAATGGGGTGAGAGACAGAGGAGTATCCAGTAAAAGGGTGAGACAGAGGAGTATCCAGGAAAGTGGTGAGAGAGAGACAGAGGAGTATCCAATAAAGGGGTTAGAGAGAGACTGAGGAGTATCCAGTAAAGTGGTGAGAGAGAGACTGTGGATTATCCAGTAAAGGGGTGAGAGAGAGACTGAGGAGTATCCAGTAAAGGGGTGAGAGAGAGACTGAGGATTATCCAGTAAAGGAGTGAGAGAGAGACTGAGGATTATCCAGTAAAGGGGTGAGAGAGAGACTGAGGATTATCCAGTAAAGGAGTAAGAGAGAGACTGAGGATTATCCAGTAAAGGAGTGAGAGAGAGACGGAGGAGTATCCAGTAAAGGGGTGAGAGAGAGACGGAGGAGTATCCAGTAAAGGAGTGAGAGAGAGACATAGGAGTATCCAGTGAAGGGGTGAGAGAGAGACTGAGGATTATCCAGTCAAGGGGTGAGAGAGAGTGAGGAGTATCCAGTAAAGGGGTGAGAAAGAGACGGAGGAGTATCCAGTAAAGGGGTGAGAGAGAGACATAGGAGTATCCAGTGAAGGGGTGAGAGAGAGACTGAGGAGTATCCAGTAAAGGGGTGAGAGAGAGACGGAGGTCTATCCAGTAAAGGGGTGAGATAGAGACGGAGGTCTATCCAGTAAAGGGGTGAGAGAGAGACGGAGGAGTATCCAGTAAAGGGGTGAGAGAGAGACGGAGGTCTATCCAGTAAAGGGGTGAGAGAGAGACAGAGGTCTATCCAGTAAAGGGGTGAGAGAGAGACGGAGGAGTATGCAGTGAAGGGGTGAGAGAGAGACGGAGGAGTATCCAGTAAAGGGGTGAGAGAGAGACGGAGGTCTATCCAGTAAAGGGGTGGAGAGAGACGGAGGAGTATCTAGTAAAGGAGTGAGAGAGAGACTGAGGATTATCCAGTAAAGGGGTGAGAGAGAGACTGAGGAGTATCCAGTAAAGGGGTGACAGAGAGACTGAGGAGTATCCAGTAAAGGGGTGAGAGAGAGACATAGGAATATCCAGTAAAGGGGTGAGAGAGAGACTGAGGAGTATCCAGTAAAGGGGTGAGAGAGAGACTGTGGATTATCCAGTAAAGGGGTGAGGGAGAGACTGAGGATTATCCAGTAAAGGAGTGAGAGAGAGACTGAGGATTATCCAGTAAAGGGGTGAGAGAGAGACGGAGGAATATCCAGTAAAGGGGTGAGAGAGAGACTGAGGAGTATCCAGTAAAGGGGTGAGAGAGAGACTGAGGATTATCCAGGAAAGTGGTGAGAGAGAGACGGAGGAATATCCAGTAAAGGGGTGAGAGAGAGACTGAGGAGTATCCAGTAAAGGGGTGAGAGAGAGACTGAGGAGTATCCAGTAAAGGGGTGAGAGAGAGACTGAGGAGTATCCAGTAAAGGGGTGAGAGAGAGACTGAGGATTATCCAGTAAAGGGGTGAGAGAGAGACTGAGGAGTATCCAGTAAAGTGGTGAGAGAGAGACGGAGGAATATCCAGTAAAGGGGTGAGAGAGAGACTGAGGAGTATCCAGTAAAGGGGTGAGAGAGAGACTGAGGAGTATTCAGTAAATGGGTGAGAGAGAGACTGAGGATTATCCAGTAAAGGGGTGAGACAGAGACTGAGGATTATCCAGTAAAGGGTTGAGAGAGACAGAGGAATATCGAGTAAAGGAGTGAGAGAGAGAGACTGTGGATTATCCAGTAAAGGGGTGAGAGAGAGACGGAGGAGTATCCGGTAAAGGAGTGAGAGAGCGAGACTGAGGATTATCCATTAAAGGGGTGAGAGAGAGACAGAGGAGTATCCAGTCAAGGGGTGATCGAGACAGAGGAGTATCCAGTCAAGGTGTGAGAGAGACAGAGGAGTATCCAGTAAAGGGGTGAGAGAGAGACAGAGGACAATCCAGTAAAGGGGTGTGAGAGACAGAGGAGTATCCAGTAAAGGGGTGAGAGAGAGACGGAGGACAATCCAGTAAAGGGGTGTGAGAGACAGAGGAGTATCCAGTCAAGGGGTGAGTGAGAGAGACGGAGGACAATCCAGTAAAGAGGTGTGAGAGACAGAAGAGTATCCAGTCAAGGGGGGAGAGAGACAGAGGAGTATCCAGTCAAGGGGTTAGAGAGACAGAGGAGTATCCAGTAAACGGGTGAGTGAGAGACAGAGGACAATCCAGTAAAGGGGGGTGAGAGACAGAGGAGTATCCAGTAAAGGGGTTTAGATTAGATTAGAGATACAGCACTGAAACAGGCCCTTCGGCCCACCGAGTCTGTGCCGACCATCAACCACCCATTTATACTAATCCTACACTAATCCCATATTCCTACCAAACATCCCCATCTGTCCCTATATTTCCCTACCAGACGGAGAGAGACGGAGGAGTATCCAGTAAAGGAGTGAGACAGAGGAGTATCCAGTAAAGGGTTGAGAGAGAGACAGAGGAGTATCCAGTAAAGGGGTCAGACAGAGGGGTATCCAGTAAAGGTGGTGAGAGAGACCGAGTAGTATCCAGTAAACGGGTGAGACAGAGGAGTATCCAGTGAAGGGGTGAGACAGAGGGGTATCCAGAAAAGGGGCGAGAGAGAGACAGAGGAGTATCCAGTCAAGGGGTGAGACAAAGGAGTATCCAGTAAAGGGGTGAGAGAGAGACAGAGGAGTATCCTGTAAAAGGGTGAGACAGAGGAGTATCCAGTCAAGGGGTGAGACAGAGGGGTATCCAGAAAAGGGGTGAGAGAGAGACAGAGGAGTATCCAGTAAAGGGGTGTGAGAGACAGAGGAGTATCCAGTAAAGGGGTGGGAGAGAGAGACTAGTATCCAGTAAAGGGGTGTGAGAGACAGAGGAGTATCCAGTAAAGGGGTGTGCGAGACAGAGGAGCATCCAGTAAAAGGGTGAGAGAGACGAGTATCCAGTAAAGGGGTGGGAGAGAGAGACTAGTATCCAGTAAAGGGGTGTGAGAGACAGAGGAGTATCCAGTAAAGGGGTGTGAGAGACAGAGGAGTATCCAGTAAAGGGATGTGAGAGACAGAGGAGTATCCAGTAAAGGGGTGAGACGGAGGAGTATCCAGTAAAAGGGTGAGACAGAGGAGTATCCAGTAAAGGGGTGAGACAGAGGAGTATCCTGTAAAGGGGTGAGAGAGAGACAGAGGAGTATCCAGTAAAGGGGTGAGAGAGAGACAGAGGAGTATCCTGTAAAGGGGTGAGAGAGACAGAGGAGTATTCAGTAAAGGGGTGAGAGAGAGACAGAGGAGTATCCAGAAATGGGGTGAGAGACAGAGGAGTATCCAGTAAAAGGGTGAGACAGAGGAGTATCCAGGAAAGTGGTGAGAGAGAGACAGAGGAGTATCCAGTAAAGGGGTGAGAGAGAGACAGAGGAGTATCCTGTAAATGGGTGAGAGAGACAGAGGAGTATCCAGTAAAGGGGTGAGAGAGAGACAGAGGAGTATCCAGTAAAGGGGTGAGAGAGAGACGGAGGAGTATTCAGTAAAGGGGTGAGAGAGAGACTGAGGAGTATCCAGTAAAGGGGTGAGAGAGAGACTGAGGAGTATCCAGTAAAGGGGTGAGAGACAGACTGAGGATTATCCAGTAAAGGAGTGAGAGAGAGACTGAGGATTATCCAGTAAAGGGGTGAGAGAGAGACTGAGGATTATCCAGTAAAGGAGTAAGAGAGTGACTGAGGATTATCCAGTAAAGGAGTGAGAGAGAGACGGAGGAGTATCCAGTAAAGGGGTCAGAGAGAGACGGAGGAGTATCCAGTAAAGGAGTGAGAGAGAGACATAGGAGTATCCAGTGAAGGGGTGAGAGAGAGACAGAGGATTATCCAGTAAAGGGGTGAGAGAGAGTGAGGAGTATCCAGTGAAGGGGTGAGAGAGAGACGGAGGAGTATCCAGTAAAGGGGTGAGAGAGAGACATAGGAGTATCCATTAAAGGGGTGAGAGAGAGACTGAGGAGTATCCAGTAAAGGGGTGAGAGAGAGACTGAGGTCTATCCAGTAAAGGGGTGAGACAAGGGGTATCCAGAAAAGGGGTGAGAGAGAGACGGAGGAGTCTCCAGTAAAGGGGTGAGAGAGAGACTGAGGAGTCTCCAGTAAAGGGGTGAGAGAGAGACTGAGCAGTCTCCAGCAAAGGGGTGAGAGAGAGACTGAGGAGTCTCCAGTAAAGGAGTGAGAGAGAGACTGAGGATTATCCAGTAAAGGGTTGAGAGAGACAGAGGAATATCGAGTAAAGGAGTGAGAGGGAGAGACTGTGGATTATCCAGTAAAGGGGTGAGAGAGAGACATAGGAGTATCCAGTAAAGGGGTGAGAGAGAGACGGAGGAGTATCCAGTAAAGGAGTGAAAGAGAGACTGAGGATTATCCAGTAAAGGGGTGAGAGAGAGACTGTGGATTATCCAGTAAAGGGGTCAGAGAGAGACTGTGGATTATCCAGTAAAGGGGTGAGAGAGAGACGGAGGAGTATCCAGTAAAGGAGTGAGAGAGAGACATAGGAGTATCCAGTAAAGGGGTGAGAGAGAGACGGAGGAGTATCCAGTAAAGGAGTGAGAGAGAGACTGAGGATTATCCAGTAAAGGGGTGAGAGAGAGACTGTGGATTATCCAGTGAAGGGGTCAGAGAGGGACTGAGGATTATCCAGTAAAGGGGTGAGACAGAGACTGAGGATTATCCAGTAAAGGGTTGAGAGAGACAGAGGAATATCGAGTAAAGGAGTGAGAGAGAGAGACTGTGGATTATCCAGTAAAGGGGTGAGAGAGAGACGGAGGAGTATCCGGTAAAGGAGTGAGAGAGCGAGACTGAGGATTATCCATTAAAGGGGTGAGAGAGAGACAGAGGAGTATCCAGTCAAGGGGTGATCGAGACAGAGGAGTATCCAGTCAAGGTGTGAGAGAGACAGAGGAGTATCCAGTAAAGGGGTGAGAGAGAGACAGAGGACAATCCAGTAAAGGGGTGTGAGAGACAGAGGAGTATCCAGTAAAGGGGTGAGAGAGAGACGGAGGACAATCCAGTAAAGGGGTGTGAGAGACAGAGGAGTATCCAGTCAAGGGGTGAGTGAGAGAGACGGAGGACAATCCAGTAAAGAGGTGTGAGAGACAGAAGAGTATCCAGTCAAGGGGGGAGAGAGTCAGAGGAGTATCCAGTCAAGGGGTTAGAGAGACAGAGGAGTATCCAGTAAACGGGTGAGTGAGAGACAGAGGACAATCCAGTAAAGGGGGGTGAGAGACAGAGGAGTATCCAGTAAAGGGGTTTAGATTAGATTAGAGATACAGCACTGAAACAGGCCCTTCGGCCCACCGAGTCTGTGCCGACCATCAACCACCCATTTATACTAATCCTACACTAATCCCATATTCCTACCAAACATCCCCATCTGTCCCTATATTTCCCTACCAGACGGAGAGAGACGGAGGAGTATCCAGTAAAGGAGTGAGACAGAGGAGTATCCAGTAAAGGGTTGAGAGAGAGACAGAGGAGTATCCAGTAAAGGGGTCAGACAGAGGGGTATCCAGTAAAGGTGGTGAGAGAGACCGAGTAGTATCCAGTAAACGGGTGAGACAGAGGAGTATCCAGTGAAGGGGTGAGACAGAGGGGTATCCAGAAAAGGGGCGAGAGAGAGACAGAGGAGTATCCAGTCAAGGGGTGAGACAAAGGAGTATCCAGTAAAGGGGTGAGAGAGAGACAGAGGAGTATCCTGTAAAAGGGTGAGACAGAGGAGTATCCAGTCAAGGGGTGAGACAGAGGGGTATCCAGAAAAGGGGTGAGAGAGAGACAGAGGAGTATCCAGTAAAGGGGTGTGAGAGACAGAGGAGTATCCAGTAAAGGGGTGCGAGAGAGGGACTAGTATCCAGTAAAGGGGTGTGAGAGACAGAGGAGTATCCAGTAAAGGGGTGTGCGAGACAGAGGAGCATCCAGTAAAAGGGTGAGAGAGACGAGTATCCAGTAAAGGGGTGGGAGAGAGAGACTAGTATCCAGTAAAGGGGTGTGAGAGACAGAGGAGTATCCAGTAAAGGGGTGTGAGAGACAGAGGAGTATCCAGTAAAGGGATGTGAGAGACAGAGGAGTATCCAGTAAAGGGGTGAGACGGAGGAGTATCCAGTAAAAGGGGTGAGACAGAGGAGTATCCAGTAAAGGGGTGAGACTGAGGAGTATCCTGTAAAGGGGTGAGAGAGAGACAGAGGAGTATCCAGTAAAGGGGTGAGAGAGAGACAGAGGAGTATCCTGTAAAGGGGTGAGAGAGACAGAGGAGTATTCAGTAAAGGGGTGAGAGAGAGACAGAGGAGTATCCAGAAATGGGGTGAGAGACAGAGGAGTATCCAGTAAAAGGGTGAGACAGAGGAGTATCCAGGAAAGTGGTGAGAGAGAGACAGAGGAGTATCCAGTAAAGGGGTGAGAGAGAGACAGAGGAGTATCCTGTAAATGGGTGAGAGAGACAGAGGAGTATTCAGTAAAGGGGTGAGAGAGAGACAGAGGAGTATCCAGAAATGGGGTGAGAGACAGAGGAGTATCCAGTAAAAGGGTGAGACAGAGGAGTATCCAGGAAAGTGGTGAGAGAGAGACAGAGGAGTATCCAATAAAGGGGTGAGAGAGAGACTGAGGAGTATCCAGTAAAGTGGTGAGAGAGAGACTGTGGATTATCCAGTAAAGGGGTGAGAGAGAGACTGAGGAGTATCCAGTAAAGGGGTGAGAGAGAGACTGAGGATTATCCAGTAAAGGAGTGAGAGAGAGACTGAGGATTATCCAGTAAAGGAGTGAGAGAGAGACTGAGGATTATCCAGTAAAGGGGTGAGAGAGAGACGGAGGAGTATGCAGTGAAGGGGTGAGAGAGAGACGGAGGAGTATCCAGTAAAGGGGTGAGAGAGAGACGGAGGAGTATCCAGTAAAGGGGTGGAGAGAGACGGAGGAGTATCTAGTAAAGGAGTGAGAGAGAGACTGAGGATTATCCAGTCAAGGGGTGAGAGAGAGTGAGGAGTATCCAGTAAAGGGGTGAGAAAGAGACGGAGGAGTATCCAGTAAAGGGGTGAGAGAGAGACATAGGAGTATCCAGTGAAGGGGTGAGAGAGAGACGGAGGAGTATCCAGTAAAGGGGTGAGAGAGAGACGGAGGTCTATCCAGTAAAGGGGTGAGATAGAGACGGAGGTCTATCCAGTAAAGGGGTGAGAGAGAGACGGAGGAGTATCCAGTAAAGGGGTGAGAGAGAGACGGAGGTCTATCCAGTAAAGGGGTGAGAGAGAGACAGAGGTCTATCCAGTAAAGGGGTGAGAGAGAGACGGAGGAGTATGCAGTGAAGGGGTGAGAGAGAGACGGAGGAGTATCCAGTAAAGGGGTGAGAGAGAGACGGAGGTCTATCCAGTAAAGGGGTGGAGAGAGACGGAGGAGTATCTAGTAAAGGAGTGAGAGAGAGACTGAGGATTATCCAGTAAAGGGGTGAGAGAGAGACTGAGGAGTATCCAGTAAAGGGGTGACAGAGAGACTGAGGAGTATCCAGTAAAGGGGTGAGAGAGAGACATAGGAATATCCAGTAAAGGGGTGAGAGAGAGACTGAGGAGTATCCAGTAAAGGGGTGAGAGAGAGACTGAGGATTATCCAGTAAAGGAGTGAGAGAGAGACTGAGGATTATCCAGTAAAGGGGTGAGAGAGAGACGGAGGAATATCCAGTAAAGGGGTGAGAGAGAGACTGAGGAGTATCCAGTAAAGGGGTGAGAGAGAGACTGAGGATTATCCAGGAAAGTGGTGAGAGAGAGACGGAGGAATATCCAGTAAAGCGGTGAGAGAGAGACTGAGGAGTATCCAGTAAAGGGGTGAGAGAGAGACTGAGGAGTATCCAGTAAAGGGGTGAGAGAGAGACTGAGGAGTATCCAGTAAAGGGGTGAGAGAGAGACTGAGGATTATCCAGTAAAGGGGTGAGAGAGAGACTGAGGAGTATCCAGTAAAGTGGTGAGAGAGAGACGGAGGAATATCCAGTAAAGGGGTGAGAGAGAGACTGAGGAGTATCCAGTAAAGGGGTGAGAGAGAGACTGAGGAGTATTCAGTAAATGGGTGAGAGAGAGACTGAGGATTATCCAGTAAAGGGGTGAGACAGAGACTGAGGATTATCCAGTAAAGGGTTGAGAGAGACAGAGGAATATCGAGTAAAGGAGTGAGAGAGAGAGACTGTGGATTATCCAGTAAAGGGGTGAGAGAGAGACGGAGGAGTATCCGGTAAAGGAGTGAGAGAGCGAGACTGAGGATTATCCATTAAAGGGGTGAGAGAGAGACAGAGGAGTATCCAGTCAAGGGGTGATCGAGACAGAGGAGTATCCAGTCAAGGTGTGAGAGAGACAGAGGAGTATCCAGTAAAGGGGTGAGAGAGAGACAGAGGACAATCCAGTAAAGGGGTGTGAGAGACAGAGGAGTATCCAGTAAAGGGGTGAGAGAGAGACGGAGGACAATCCAGTAAAGGGGTGTGAGAGACAGAGGAGTATCCAGTCAAGGGGTGAGTGAGAGAGACGGAGGACAATCCAGTAAAGAGGTGTGAGAGACAGAAGAGTATCCAGTCAAGGGGGGAGAGAGACAGAGGAGTATCCAGTCAAGGGGTTAGAGAGACAGAGGAGTATCCAGTAAACGGGTGAGTGAGAGACAGAGGACAATCCAGTAAAGGGGGGTGAGAGACAGAGGAGTATCCAGTAAAGGGGTTTAGATTAGATTAGAGATACAGCACTGAAACAGGCCCTTCGGCCCACCGAGTCTGTGCCGACCATCAACCACCCATTTATACTAATCCTACACTAATCCCATATTCCTACCAAACATCCCCATCTGTCCCTATATTTCCCTACCAGACGGAGAGAGACGGAGGAGTATCCAGTAAAGGAGTGAGACAGAGGAGTATCCAGTAAAGGGTTGAGAGAGAGACAGAGGAGTATCCAGTAAAGGGGTCAGACAGAGGGGTATCCAGTAAAGGTGGTGAGAGAGACCGAGTAGTATCCAGTAAACGGGTGAGACAGAGGAGTATCCAGTGAAGGGGTGAGACAGAGGGGTATCCAGAAAAGGGGCGAGAGAGAGACAGAGGAGTATCCAGTCAAGGGGTGAGACAAAGGAGTATCCAGTAAAGGGGTGAGAGAGAGACAGAGGAGTATCCTGTAAAAGGGTGAGACAGAGGAGTATCCAGTCAAGGGGTGAGACAGAGGGGTATCCAGAAAAGGGGTGAGAGAGAGACAGAGGAGTATCCAGTAAAGGGGTGTGAGAGACAGAGGAGTATCCAGTAAAGGGGTGGGAGAGAGAGACTAGTATCCAGTAAAGGGGTGTGAGAGACAGAGGAGTATCCAGTAAAGGGGTGTGCGAGACAGAGGAGCATCCAGTAAAAGGGTGAGAGAGACGAGTATCCAGTAAAGGGGTGGGAGAGAGAGACTAGTATCCAGTAAAGGGGTGTGAGAGACAGAGGAGTATCCAGTAAAGGGGTGTGAGAGACAGAGGAGTATCCAGTAAAGGGATGTGAGAGACAGAGGAGTATCCAGTAAAGGGGTGAGACGGAGGAGTATCCAGTAAAAGGGTGAGACAGAGGAGTATCCAGTAAAGGGGTGAGACAGAGGAGTATCCTGTAAAGGGGTGAGAGAGAGACAGAGGAGTATCCAGTAAAGGGGTGAGAGAGAGACAGAGGAGTATCCTGTAAAGGGGTGAGAGAGACAGAGGAGTATTCAGTAAAGGGGTGAGAGAGAGACAGAGGAGTATCCAGAAATGGGGTGAGAGACAGAGGAGTATCCAGTAAAAGGGTGAGACAGAGGAGTATCCAGGAAAGTAGTGAGAGAGAGACAGAGGAGTATCCAGTAAAGGGGTGAGAGAGAGACAGAGGAGTATCCTGTAAATGGGTGAGAGAGACAGAGGAGTATTCAGTAAAGGGGTGAGAGAGAGACAGAGGAGTATCCAGAAATGGGGTGAGAGACAGAGGAGTATCCAGTAAAAGGGTGAGACAGAGGAGTATCCAGGAAAGTGGTGAGAGAGAGACAGAGGAGTATCCAATAAAGGGGTGAGAGAGAGACTGAGGAGTATCCAGTAAAGTGGTGAGAGAGAGACTGTGGATTATCCAGTAAAGGGGTGAGAGAGAGACTGAGGAGTATCCAGTAAAGGGGTGAGAGAGAGACTGAGGATTATCCAGTAAAGGAGTGAGAGAGAGACTGAGGATTATCCAGTAAAGGGGTGAGAGAGAGACTGAGGATTATCCAGTAAAGGAGTAAGAGAGAGACTGAGGATTATCCAGTAACGGAGTGAGAGAGAGACGGAGGAGTATCCAGTAAAGGGGTGAGAGAGAGACGGAGGAGTATCCAGTAAAGGAGTGAGAGAGAGACATAGGAGTATCCAGTGAAGGGGTGAGAGAGAGACTGAGGATTATCCAGTCAAGGGGTGAGAGAGAGTGAGGAGTATCCAGTAAAGGGGTGAGAAAGAGACGGAGGAGTATCCAGTAAAGGGGTGAGAGAGAGACATAGGAGTATCCAGTGAAGGGGTGAGAGAGAGACGGAGGAGTATCCAGTAAAGGGGTGAGAGAGAGACGGAGGTCTATCGAGTAAAGGGGTGAGATAGAGACGGAGGTCTATCCAGTAAAGGGGTGAGAGAGAGACGGAGGAGTATCCAGTAAAGGGGTGAGAGAGAGACGGAGGTCTATCCAGTAAAGGGGTGAGAGAGAGACAGAGGTCTATCCAGTAAAGGGGTGAGAGAGAGACGGAGGAGTATGCAGTGAAGGGGTGAGAGGGAGACGGAGGAGTATCCAGTAAAGGGGTGAGAGAGAGACGGAGGTCTATCCAGTAAAGGGGTGGGAGAGAGACGGAGGAGTATCCAGTAAAGGAGTGAGAGAGAGACTGAGGATTATCCAGTAAAGGGGTGAGAGAGAGACTGAGGAGTATCCAGTAAAGGGGTGACAGAGAGACTGAGGAGTATCCAGTAAAGGGGTGAGAGAGAGACATAGGAATATCCAGTAAAGGGGTGAGAGAGAGACTGAGGAGTATCCAGTAAAGGGGTGAGAGAGAGACTGTGGATTATCCAGTAAAGGGGTGAGGGAGAGACTGAGGATTATCCAGTAAAGGAGTGAGAGAGAGACTGAGGATTATCCAGTAAAGGGGTGAGAGAGAGACGGAGGAATATCCAGTAAAGGGGTGAGAGAGAGACTGAGGAGTATCCAGTAAAGGGGTGAGAGAGAGACTGAGGATTATCCAGGAAAGTGGTGAGAGAGAGACGGAGGAATATCCAGTAAAGGGGTGAGAGAGAGACTGAGGAGTATCCAGTAAAGGGGTGAGAGAGAGACTGAGGAGTATCCAGTAAAGGGGTGAGAGAGAGACTGAGGATTATCCAGTAAAGGGGTGAGAGAGAGACTGAGGAGTATCCAGTAAAGTGGTGAGAGAGAGACGGAGGAATATCCAGTAAAGGGGTGAGAGAGAGACTGAGGAGTATCCAGTAAAGGGGTGAGAGAGAGACTGAGGAGTATTCAGTAAATGGGTGAGAGAGAGACTGAGGATTATCCAGTAAAGGGGTGAGACAGAGACTGAGGATTATCCAGTAAAGGGTTGAGAGAGACAGAGGAATATCGAGTAAAGGAGTGAGAGAGAGAGACTGTGGATTATCCAGTAAAGGGGTGAGAGAGAGACGGAGGAGTATCCGGTAAAGGAGTGAGAGAGCGGGACTGAGGATTATCCATTAAAGGGGTGAGAGAGAGACAGAGGAGTATCCAGTCAAGGGGTGATCGAGACAGAGGAGTATCCAGTCAAGGTGTGAGAGAGACAGAGGAGTATCCAGTAAAGGGGTGAGAGAGAGACAGAGGACAATCCAGTAAAGGGGTGTGAGAGACAGAGGAGTATCCAGTAAAGGGGTGAGAGAGAGACGGAGGACAATCCAGTAAAGGGGTGTGAGAGACAGAGGAGTATCCAGTCAAGGGGTGAGTGAGAGAGACGGAGGACAATCCAGTAAAGAGATGTGAGAGACAGAAGAGTATCCAGTCAAGGGGGGAGAGAGACAGAGGAGTATCCAGTCAAGGGGTTAGAGAGACAGAGGAGTATCCAGTAAACGGGTGAGTGAGAGACAGAGGACAATCCAGTAAAGGGGGGTGAGAGACAGAGGAGTATCCAGTAAAGGGGTTTAGATTAGATTAGAGATACAGCACTGAAACAGGCCCTTCGGCCCACCGAGTCTGTGCCGACCATCAACCACCCATTTATACTAATCCTACACTAATCCCATATTCCTACCAAACATCCCCATCTGTCCCTATATTTCCCTACCAGACGGAGAGAGACGGAGGAGTACCCAGTAAAGGAGTGAGACAGAGGAGTATCCAGTAAAGGGTTGAGAGAGAGACAGAGGAGTATCCAGTAAAGGGGTCAGACAGAGGGGTATCCAGTAAAGGTGGTGAGAGAGACCGAGTAGTATCCAGTAAACGGGTGAGACAGAGGAGTATCCAGTGAAGGGGTGAGACAGAGGGGTATCCAGAAAAGGGGCGAGAGAGAGACAGAGGAGTATCCAGTCAAGGGGTGAGACAAAGGAGTATCCAGTAAAGGGGTGAGAGAGAGACAGAGGAGTATCCTGTAAAAGGGTGAGACAGAGGAGTATCCAGTCAAGGGGTGAGACAGAGGGGTATCCAGAAAAGGGGTGAGAGAGAGACAGAGGAGTATCCAGTAAAGGGGTGTGAGAGACAGAGGAGTATCCAGTAAAGGGGTGGGAGAGAGAGACTAGTATCCAGTAAAGGGGTGTGAGAGACAGAGGAGTATCCAGTAAAGGGGTGTGCGAGACAGAGGAGCATCCAGTAAAAGGGTGAGAGAGACGAGTATCCAGTAAAGGGGTGGGAGAGAGAGACTAGTATCCAGTAAAGGGGTGTGAGAGACAGAGGAGTATCCAGTAAAGGGATGTGAGAGACAGAGGAGTATCCAGTAAAGGGGTGAGACGGAGGAGTATCCAGTAAAAGGGTGAGACAGAGGAGTATCCAGTAAAGGGGTGAGAGAGAGACAGAGGAGTATCCTGTAAAAGGGTGAGACAGAGGAGTATCCAGTCAAGGGGTGAGACAGAGGGGTATCCAGAAAAGGGGTGAGAGAGAGACAGAGGAGTATCCAGTAAAGGGGTGTGAGAGACAGAGGAGTATCCAGTAAAGGGGTGGGAGAGAGAGACTAGTATCCAGTAAAGGGGTGTGAGAGACAGAGGAGTATCCAGTAAAGGGGTGACAGAGAGACTGAGGAGTATCCAGTAAAGGGGTGAGAGAGAGACATAGGAATATCCAGTAAAGGGGTGAGAGAGAGACTGAGGAGTATCCAGTAAAGGGGTGAGAGAGAGACTGTGGATTATCCAGTAAAGGGGTGAGAGAGAGACTGAGGAGTATCCAGTAAAGGGGTGAGAGAGAGACTGAGGAGTATCCAGTAAAGGGGTGACAGAGAGACTGAGGAGTATCCAGTAAAGGGGTGAGAGAGAGACATAGGAATATCCAGTAAAGGGGTGAGAGAGAGACTGAGGAGTATCCAGTAAAGGAGTGAGAGAGAGACTGTGGATTATCCAGTAAAGGGGTGAGGGAGAGACTGAGGATTATCCAGTAAAGGAGTGAGAGAGAGACTGAGGATTATCCAGTAAAGGGGTGAGAGAGAGACGGAGGAATATCCAGTAAAGGGGTGAGAGAGAGACTGAGGAGTATCCAGTAAAGGGGTGAGAGAGAGACTGAGGATTATCCAGGAAAGTGGTGAGAGAGAGACGGAGGAATATCCAGTAAAGGGGTGAGAGAGAGACTGAGGAGTATCCAGTAAAGGGGTGAGAGAGAGACTGAGGAGTATCCAGTAAAGGGGTGAGAGAGAGACTGAGGATTATCCAGTAAAGGGGTGAGAGAGAGACTGAGGATTATCCAGTAAAGTGGTGAGAGAGAGACGGAGGAATATCCAGTAAAGGGGTGAGAGAGAGACTGAGGAGTATCCAGTAAAGGGGTGAGAGAGAGACTGAGGAGTATTCAGTAAATGGGTGAGAGAGAGACTGAGGATTATCCAGTAAAGGGGTGAGACAGAGACTGAGGATTATCCAGTAAAGGGTTGAGAGAGACAGAGGAATATCGAGTAAAGGAGTGAGTGAGAGAGACTGTGGATTATCCAGTAAAGGGGTGAGAGAGAGACGGAGGAGTATCCGGTAAAGGAGTGAGAAAGCGAGACTGAGGATTATCCATTAAAGGGGTGAGAGAGAGACAGAGGAGTATCCAGTCAAGGGGTGATCGAGACAGAGGAGTATCCAGTCAAGGTGTGAGAGAGACAGAGGAGTATCCAGTAAAGGGGTGAGAGAGAGACAGAGGACAATCCAGTAAAGGGGTGTGAGAGACAGAGGAGTATCCAGTAAAGGGGTGAGAGAGAGACGGAGGACAATCCAGTAAAGGGGTGTGAGAGACAGAGGAGTATCCAGTCAAGGGGTGAGTGAGAGAGACGGAGGACAATCCAGTAAAGAGATGTGAGAGACAGAAGAGTATCCAGTCAAGGGGGGAGAGAGACAGAGGAGTATCCAGTCAAGGGGTTAGAGAGACAGAGGAGTATCCAGTAAACGGGTGAGTGAGAGACAGAGGACAATCCAGTAAAGGGGGGTGAGAGACAGAGGAGTATCCAGTAAAGGGGTTTAGATTAGATTAGAGATACAGCACTGAAACAGGCCCTTCGGCCCACCGAGTCTGTGCCGACCATCAACCACCCATTTATACTAATCCTACACTAATCCCATATTCCTACCAAACATCCCCATCTGTCCCTATATTTCCCTACCAGACGGAGAGAGACGGAGGAGTATCCAGTAAAGGAGTGAGACAGAGGAGTATCCAGTAAAGGGTTGAGAGAGAGACAGAGGAGTATCCAGTAAAGGGGTCAGACAGAGGGGTATCCAGTAAAGGTGGTGAGAGAGACCGAGTAGTATCCAGTAAACGGGTGAGACAGAGGAGTATCCAGTGAAGGGGTGAGACAGAGGGGTATCCAGAAAAGGGGCGAGAGAGAGACAGAGGAGTATCCAGTCAAGGGGTGAGACAAAGGAGTATCCAGTAAAGGGGTGAGAGACAGACAGAGGAGTATCCTGTAAAAGGGTGAGACAGAGGAGTATCCAGTCAAGGGGTGAGACAGAGGGGTATCCAGAAAAGGGGTGAGAGAGAGACAGAGGAGTATCCAGTAAAGGGGTGTGAGAGACAGAGGAGTATCCAGTAAAGGGGTGGGAGAGAGAGACTAGTATCCAGTAAAGGGGTGTGAGAGACAGAGGAGTATCCAGTAAAGGGGTGTGCGAGACAGAGGAGCATCCAGTAAAAGGGTGAGAGAGACGAGTATCCAGTAAAGGGGTGGGAGAGAGAGACTAGTATCCAGTAAAGGGGTGTGAGAGACAGAGGAGTATCCAGTAAAGGGATGTGAGAGACAGAGGAGTATCCAGTAAAGGGGTGAGACGGAGGAGTATCCAGTAAAAGGGTGAGACAGAGGAGTATCCAGTAAAGGGGTGAGACAGAGGAGTATCCTGTAAAGGGGTGAGAGAGAGACAGAGGAGTATCCAGTAAAGGGGTGAGAGAGAGACAGAGGAGTATCCTGTAAAGGGGTGAGAGAGACAGAGGAGTATTCAGTAAAGGGGTGAGAGAGAGACAGAGGAGTATCCAGAAATGGGGTGAGAGACAGAGGAGTATCCAGTAAAAGGGTGAGACAGAGGAGTATCCAGGAAAGTGGTGAGAGAGAGACAGAGGAGTATCCAGTAAAGGGGTGAGAGAGAGACAGAGGAGTATCCTGTAAATGGGTGAGAGAGACAGAGGAGTATTCAGTAAAGGGGTGAGAGAGAGACAGAGGAGTATCCAATAAAGGGGTGAGAGAGAGACTGAGGAGTATCCAGTAAAGTGGTGAGAGAGAGACTGTGGATTATCCAGTAAAGGGGTGAGAGAGAGACTGAGGAGTATCCAGTAAAGGGGTGAGAGAGAGACTGAGGATTATCCAGTAAAGGAGTGAGAGAGAGACTGAGGATTATCCAGTAAAGGGGTGAGAGAGAGACTGAGGATTATCCAGTAAAGGAGTAAGAGAGAGACTGAGGATTATCCAGTAAAGGAGTGAGAGAGAGACGGAGGAGTATCCAGTAAAGGGGTGAGAGAGAGACGGAGGAGTATCCAGTAAAGGAGTGAGAGAGAGACATAGGAGTATCCAGTGAAGGGGTGAGAGAGAGACTGAGGATTATCCAGTCAAGGGGTGAGAGAGAGTGAGGAGTATCCAGTAAAGGGGTGAGAAAGAGACGGAGGATTATCCAGTAAAGGGGTGAGAGAGAGACATAGGAGTATCCAGTGAAGGGGTGAGAGAGAGACGGAGGAGTATCCAGTAAAGGGGTGAGAGAGAGACGGAGGTCTATCCAGTAAAGGGGTGAGATAGAGACGGAGGTCTATCCAGTAAAGGGGTGAGAGAGAGACGGAGGAGTATCCAGTAAAGGGGTGAGAGAGAGACGGAGGTCTATCCAGTAAAGGGGTGAGAGAGAGACAGAGGTCTATCCAGTAAAGGGGTGAGAGAGAGACGGAGGAGTATGCAGTGAAGGGGTGAGAGAGAGACGGAGGAGTATCCAGTAAAGGGGTGAGAGAGAGACGGAGGTCTATCCAGTAAAGGGGTGGGAGAGAGACGGAGGAGTATCCAGTAAAGGAGTGAGAGAGAGACTGAGGATTATCCAGTAAAGGGGTGAGAGAGAGACTGAGGAGTATCCAGTAAAGGGGTGACAGAGAGACTGAGGAGTATCCAGTAAAGGGGTGAGAGAGAGACATAGGAATATCCAGTAAAGGGGTGAGAGAGAGACTGAGGAGTATCCAGTAAAGGGGTGAGAGAGAGACTGTGGATTATCCAGTAAAGGGGTGAGGGAGAGACTGAGGATTATCCAGTAAAGGAGTGAGAGAGAGACTGAGGATTATCCAGTAAAGGGGTGAGAGAGAGACGGAGGAATATCCAGTAAAGGGGTGAGAGAGAGACTGAGGAGTATCCAGTAAAGGGGTGAGAGAGAGACTGAGGATTATCCAGGAAAGTGGTGAGAGAGAGACGGAGGAATATCCAGTAAAGGGGTGAGAGAGAGACTGAGGAGTATCCAGTAAAGGGGTGAGAGAGAGACTGAGGAGTATCCAGTAAAGGGGTGAGAGAGAGACTGAGGATTATCCAGTAAAGGGGTGAGAGAGAGACTGAGGAGTATCCAGTAAAGTGGTGAGAGAGAGACGGAGGAATATCCAGTAAAGGGGTGAGAGAGAGACTGAGGAGTATCCAGTAAATGGGTGAGAGAGAGATTGAGGATTATCCAGTAAAGGGGTGAGAGAGAGACTGAGGAGTATCCAGTAAAGGGGTGAGAGAGAGAATGAGGATTATCCAGTAAAGGAGTGAGAGAGAGACTGAGGATTATCTAGTAAAGGAGTGAGAGAGAGACTGAGGAGTATCCAGTAAAGGGGTGAGAGAGAGACAGAGGAGTATCCAGTAAATGGGTGAGAGAGACAGAGGAGTATCCAGTCAAGGGGTGAGATGGAGACAGAGGAGTATCGAGTAAAGGGGCGAGTGAGAGACTGAGGAGTATCCAGTAATGGGGTGAGTGAGAGAGACGGAGGACAATCCAGTAAAGGGGTGTGAGAGACAGAGGAGTATCCAGTCAAGGGGTTAGAGAGACAGAGGAGTATCCAGTAAACGGGTGAGTGAGAGACAGAGGACAATCCAGTAAAGGGGTGTGAGAGACAGAGGAGTATCCAGTAAAGGGGTGAGAGAGAGACGGAGGAGTATCCAGTAAAGGAGTGAGAGAGAGACTGAGGATTATCCAGTAAAGGAGTGAGAGAGAGACTGAGGATTATCCAGTAAAGGAGTGAGAGAGAGACTGAGGATTATCCAGTAAAGGAGTGAGAGAGAGACGGAGGAGTATCCAGTAAAGGGGTCAGAGAGAGACGGAGGAGTATCCAGTAAAGGAGTGAGAGAGAGACATAGGAGTATCCAGTGAAGGGGTGAGAGAGAGACAGAGGATTATCCAGTAAAGGGGTGAGAGAGAGTGAGGAGCATCCAGTGAAGGGGTGAGAGAGAGACGGAGGAGTATCCAGTAAAGGGGTGAGAGAGAGACATAGGAGTATCCATTAAAGGGGTGAGAGAGAGACTGAGGAGTATCCAGTAAAGGGGTGAGACAAGGGGTATCCAGAAAAGGGGTGCGAGAGAGACGGAGGAGTCTCCAGTAAAGGGGTGAGAGAGAGACTGAGGAGTCTCCAGTAAAGGGGTGAGAGAGAGACTGAGCAGTCTCCAGCAAAGGGGTGAGAGAGAGACTGAGGAGTCTCCAGTAAAGGAGTGAGAGAGAGACTGAGGATTATCCAGTAAAGGGTTGAGAGAGACAGAGGAATATCGAGTAAAGGAGTGAGAGGGAGAGACTGTGGATTATCCAGTAAAGGGGTGAGAGAGAGACATAGGAGCATCCAGTAAAGGGGTCAGAGAGAGACTGTGGATTATCCAGTAAAGGGGTGAGAGAACGACGGAGGAGTATCCAGTAAAGGAGTGAGAGAGAGACATAGGAGTATCCAGTAAAGGGGTGAGAGAGAGACGGAGGAGTATCCAGTAAAGGAGTGAGAGAGAGACTGAGGATTATCCAGTAAAGGGGTGAGAGAGAGACTGTGGATTATCCAGTGAAGGGGTCAGAGAGGGACTGAGGATTATCCAGTAAAGGGGTGAGACAGAGACTGAGGATGATCCAGTAAAGGGTTGAGAGAGACAGAGGAATATCGAGTAAAGGAGTGAGAGAGAGAGACTGTGGATTATCCAGTAAAGGGGTGAGAGAGAGACAGAGGAGTATCCAGTCAAGGGGTGATCGAGACAGAGGAGTATCCAGTCAAGGTGTGAGAGAGACAGAGGAGTATCCAGTAAAGGGGTGAGAGAGAGACAGAGGACAATCCAGTAAAGGGGTGTGAGAGACAGAGGAGTATCCAGTAAAGGGGTGAGAGAGAGACGGAGGACAATCCAGTAAAGGGGTGTGAGAGACAGAGGAGTATCCAGTCAAGGGGTGAGTGAGAGAGACGGAGGACAATCCAGTAAAGAGATGTGAGAGACAGAAGAGTATCCAGTCAAGGGGGGAGAGAGACAGAGGAGTATCCAGTCAAGGGGTTAGAGAGACAGAGGAGTATCCAGTAAACGGGTGAGTGAGAGACAGAGGACAATCCAGTAAAGGGGGGTGAGAGACAGAGGAGTATCCAGTAAAGGGGTTTAGATTAGATTAGAGATACAGCACTGAAACAGGCCCTTCGGCCCACCGAGTCTGTGCCGACCATCAACCACCCATTTATACTAATCCTACACTAATCCCATATTCCTACCAAACATCCCCATCTGTCCCTATATTTCCCTACCAGACGGAGAGAGACGGAGGAGTATCCAGTAAAGGAGTGAGACAGAGGAGTATCCAGTAAAGGGTTGAGAGAGAGACAGAGGAGTATCCAGTAAAGGGGTCAGACAGAGGGGTATCCAGTAAAGGTGGTGAGAGAGACCGAGTAGTATCCAGTAAACGGGTGAGACAGAGGAGTATCCAGTGAAGGGGTGAGACAGAGGGGTATCCAGAAAAGGGGCGAGAGAGAGACAGAGGAGTATCCAGTCAAGGGGTGAGACAAAGGAGTATCCAGTAAAGGGGTGAGAGAGAGACAGAGGAGTATCCTGTAAAAGGGTGAGACAGAGGAGTATCCAGTCAAGGGGTGAGACAGAGGGGTATCCAGAAAAGGGGTGAGAGAGAGACAGAGGAGTATCCAGTAAAGGGGTGTGAGAGACAGAGGAGTATCCAGTAAAGGGGTGGGAGAGAGAGACTAGTATCCAGTAAAGGGGTGTGAGAGACAGAGGAGTATCCAGTAAAGGGGTGTGCGAGACAGAGGAGCATCCAGTAAAAGGGTGAGAGAGACGAGTATCCAGTAAAGGGGTGGGAGAGAGAGACTAGTATCCAGTAAAGGGGTGTGAGAGACAGAGGAGTATCCAGTAAAGGGGTGTGAGAGACAGAGGAGTATCCAGTAAAGGGATGTGAGAGACAGAGGAGTATCCAGTAAAGGGGTGAGACGGAGGAGTATCCAGTAAAAGGGTGAGACAGAGGAGTATCCAGTAAAGGGGTGAGACAGAGGAGTATCCTGTAAAGGGGTGAGAGAGAGACAGAGGAGTATCCAGTAAAGGGGTGAGAGAGAGACAGAGGAGTATCCTGTAAAGGGGTGAGAGAGACAGAGGAGTATTCAGTAAAGGGGTGAGAGAGAGACAGAGGAGTATCCAGAAATGGGGTGAGAGACAGAGGAGTATCCAGTAAAAGGGTGAGACAGAGGAGTATCCAGGAAAGTGGTGAGAGAGAGACAGAGGAGTATCCAGTAAAGGGGTGAGAGAGAGACAGAGGAGTATCCTGTAAATGGGTGAGAGAGACAGAGGAGTATTCAGTAAAGGGGTGAGAGAGAGACAGAGGAGTATCCAATAAAGGGGTGAGAGAGAGACTGAGGAGTATCCAGTAAAGTGGTGAGAGAGAGACTGTGGATTATCCAGTAAAGGGGTGAGAGAGAGACTGAGGAGTATCCAGTAAAGGGGTGAGAGAGAGACTGAGGATTATCCAGTAAAGGAGTGAGAGAGAGACTGAGGATTATCCAGTAAAGGGGTGAGAGAGAGACTGAGGATTATCCAGTAAAGGAGTAAGAGAGAGACTGAGGATTATCCAGTAAAGGAGTGAGAGAGAGACGGAGGTGTATCCAGTAAAGGGGTGAGAGAGAGACGGAGGAGTATCCAGTAAAGGAGTGAGAGAGAGACATAGGAGTATCCAGTGAAGGGGTGAGAGAGAGACTGAGGATTATCCAGTCAAGGGGTGAGAGAGAGTGAGGAGTATCCAGTAAAGGGGTGAGAAAGAGACGGAGGAGTATCCAGTAAAGGGGTGAGAGAGAGACATAGGAGTATCCAGTGAAGGGGTGAGAGAGAGACGGAGGAGTATCCAGTAAAGGGGTGAGAGAGAGACGGAGGTCTATCCAGTAAAGGGGTGAGATAGAGACGGAGGTCTATCCAGTAAAGGGGTGAGAGAGAGACGGAGGAGTATCCAGTAAAGGGGTGAGAGAGAGACGGAGGTCTATCCAGTAAAGGGGTGAGAGAGAGACAGAGGTCTATCCAGTAAAGGGGTGAGAGAGAGACGGAGGAGTATGCAGTGAAGGGGTGAGAGAGAGACGGAGGAGTATCCAGTAAAGGGGTGAGAGAGAGACGGAGGTCTATCCAGTAAAGGGGTGGGAGAGAGACGGAGGAGTATCCAGTAAAGGAGTGAGAGAGAGACTGAGGATTATCCAGTAAAGGGGTGAGAGAGAGACTGAGGAGTATCCAGTAAAGGGGTGACAGAGAGACTGAGGAGTATCCAGTAAAGGGGTGAGAGAGAGACATAGGAATATCCAGTAAAGGGGTGAGAGAGAGACTGAGGAGTATCCAGTAAAGGGGTGAGAGAGAGACTGTGGATTATCCAGTAAAGGGGTGAGGGAGAGACTGAGGATTATCCAGTAAAGGAGTGAGAGAGAGACTGAGGATTATCCAGTAAAGGGGTGAGAGAGAGACGGAGGAATATCCAGTAAAGGGGTGAGAGAGAGACTGAGGAGTATCCAGTAAAGGGGTGAGAGAGAGACTGAGGATTATCCAGGAAAGTGGTGAGAGAGAGACGGAGGAATATCCAGTAAAGGGGTGAGAGAGAGACTGAGGAGTATCCAGTAAAGGGGTGAGAGAGAGACTGAGGAGTATCCAGTAAAGGGGTGAGAGAGAGACTGAGGATTATCCAGTAAAGGGGTGAGAGAGAGACTGAGGAGTATCCAGTAAAGTGGTGAGAGAGAGACGGAGGAATATCCAGTAAAGGGGTGAGAGAGAGACTGAGGAGTATCCAGTAAATGGGTGAGAGAGAGATTGAGGATTATCCAGTAAAGGGGTGAGAGAGAGACTGAGGAGTATCCAGTAAAGGGGTGAGAGAGAGAATGAGGATTATCCAGTAAAGGAGTGAGAGAGAGACTGAGGATTATCTAGTAAAGGAGTGAGAGAGAGACTGAGGAGTATCCAGTAAAGGGGTGAGAGAGAGACAGAGGAGTATCCAGTAAATGGGTGAGAGAGACAGAGGAGTATCCAGTCAAGGGGTGAGATGGAGACAGAGGAGTATCGAGTAAAGGGGCGAGTGAGAGACTGAGGAGTATCCAGTAATGGGGTGAGTGAGAGAGACGGAGGACAATCCAGTAAAGGGGTGTGAGAGACAGAGGAGTATCCAGTCAAGGGGTTAGAGAGACAGAGGAGTATCCAGTAAACGGGTGAGTGAGAGACAGAGGACAATCCAGTAAAGGGGTGTGAGAGACAGAGGAGTATCCAGTAAAGGGGTGAGAGAGAGACGGAGGAGTATCCAGTAAAGGAGTGAGAGAGAGACTGAGGATTATCCAGTAAAGGAGTGAGAGAGAGACTGAGGATTATCCAGTAAAGGAGTGAGAGAGAGACTGAGGATTATCCAGTAAAGGAGTGAGAGAGAGACGGAGGAGTATCCAGTAAAGGGGTCAGAGAGAGACGGAGGAGTATCCAGTAAAGGAGTGAGAGAGAGACTGAGGATTATCCAGTAAAGGGGTGAGAGAGAGACTGTGGATTATCCAGTGAAGGGGTCAGAGAGGGACTGAGGATTATCCAGTAAAGGGGTGAGACAGAGACTGAGGATGATCCAGTAAAGGGTTGAGAGAGACAGAGGAATATCGAGTAAAGGAGTGAGAGAGAGAGACTGTGGATTATCCAGTAAAGGGGTGAGAGAGAGACAGAGGAGTATCCAGTCAAGGGGTGATCGAGACAGAGGAGTATCCAGTCAAGGTGTGAGAGAGACAGAGGAGTATCCAGTAAAGGGGTGAGAGAGAGACAGAGGACAATCCAGTAAAGGGGTGTGAGAGACAGAGGAGTATCCAGTAAAGGGGTGAGAGAGAGACGGAGGACAATCCAGTAAAGGGGTGTGAGAGACAGAGGAGTATCCAGTCAAGGGGTGAGTGAGAGAGACGGAGGACAATCCAGTAAAGAGATGTGAGAGACAGAAGAGTATCCAGTCAAGGGGGGAGAGAGACAGAGGAGTATCCAGTCAAGGGGTTAGAGAGACAGAGGAGTATCCAGTAAACGGGTGAGTGAGAGACAGAGGACAATCCAGTAAAGGGGGGTGAGAGACAGAGGAGTATCCAGTAAAGGGGTTTAGATTAGATTAGAGATACAGCACTGAAACAGGCCCTTCGGCCCACCGAGTCTGTGCCGACCATCAACCACCCATTTATACTAATCCTACACTAATCCCATATTCCTACCAAACATCCCCATCTGTCCCTATATTTCCCTACCAGACGGAGAGAGACGGAGGAGTATCCAGTAAAGGAGTGAGACAGAGGAGTATCCAGTAAAGGGTTGAGAGAGAGACAGAGGAGTATCCAGTAAAGGGGTCAGACAGAGGGGTATCCAGTAAAGGTGGTGAGAGAGACCGAGTAGTATCCAGTAAACGGGTGAGACAGAGGAGTATCCAGTGAAGGGGTGAGACAGAGGGGTATCCAGAAAAGGGGCGAGAGAGAGACAGAGGAGTATCCAGTCAAGGGGTGAGACAAAGGAGTATCCAGTAAAGGGGTGAGAGAGAGACAGAGGAGTATCCTGTAAAAGGGTGAGACAGAGGAGTATCCAGTCAAGGGGTGAGACAGAGGGGTATCCAGAAAAGGGGTGAGAGAGAGACAGAGGAGTATCCAGTAAAGGGGTGTGAGAGACAGAGGAGTATCCAGTAAAGGGGTGGGAGAGAGAGACTAGTATCCAGTAAAGGGGTGTGAGAGACAGAGGAGTATCCAGTAAAGGGGTGTGCGAGACAGAGGAGCATCCAGTAAAAGGGTGAGAGAGACGAGTATCCAGTAAAGGGGTGGGAGAGAGAGACTAGTATCCAGTAAAGGGGTGTGAGAGACAGAGGAGTATCCAGTAAAGGGGTGTGAGAGACAGAGGAGTATCCAGTAAAGGGATGTGAGAGACAGAGGAGTATCCAGTAAAGGGGTGAGACGGAGGAGTATCCAGTAAAAGGGTGAGACAGAGGAGTATCCAGTAAAGGGGTGAGACAGAGGAGTATCCTGTAAAGGGGTGAGAGAGAGACAGAGGAGTATCCAGTAAAGGGGTGAGAGAGAGACAGAGGAGTATCCTGTAAAGGGGTGAGAGAGACAGAGGAGTATTCAGTAAAGGGGTGAGAGAGAGACAGAGGAGTATCCAGAAATGGGGTGAGAGACAGAGGAGTATCCAGTAAAAGGGTGAGACAGAGGAGTATCCAGGAAAGTGGTGAGAGAGAGACAGAGGAGTATCCAGTAAAGGGGTGAGAGAGAGACAGAGGAGTATCCTGTAAATGGGTGAGAGAGACAGAGGAGTATTCAGTAAAGGGGTGAGAGAGAGACAGAGGAGTATCCAATAAAGGGGTGAGAGAGAGACTGAGGAGTATCCAGTAAAGTGGTGAGAGAGAGACTGTGGATTATCCAGTAAAGGGGTGAGAGAGAGACTGAGGAGTATCCAGTAAAGGGGTGAGAGAGAGACTGAGGATTATCCAGTAAAGGAGTGAGAGAGAGACTGAGGATTATCCAGTAAAGGGGTGAGAGAGAGACTGAGGATTATCCAGTAAAGGAGTAAGAGAGAGACTGAGGATTATCCAGTAAAGGAGTGAGAGAGAGACGGAGGAGTATCCAGTAAAGGGGTGAGAGAGAGACGGAGGAGTATCCAGTAAAGGAGTGAGAGAGAGACATAGGAGTATCCAGTGAAGGGGTGAGAGAGAGACTGAGGATTATCCAGTCAAGGGGTGAGAGAGAGTGAGGAGTATCCAGTAAAGGGGTGAGAAAGAGACGGAGGAGTATCCAGTAAAGGGGTGAGAGAGAGACATAGGAGTATCCAGTGAAGGGGTGAGAGAGAGACGGAGGAGTATCCAGTAAAGGGGTGAGAGAGAGACGGAGGTCTATCCAGTAAAGGGGTGAGATAGAGACGGAGGTCTATCCAGTAAAGGGGTGAGAGAGAGACGGAGGAGTATCCAGTAAAGGGGTGAGAGGGAGACGGAGGTCTATCCAGTAAAGGGGTGAGAGAGAGACAGAGGTCTATCCAGTAAAGGGGTGAGAGAGAGACGGAGGAGTATGCAGTGAAGGGGTGAGAGAGAGACGGAGGAGTATCCAGTAAAGGGGTGAGAGAGAGACGGAGGTCTATCCAGTAAAGGGGTGGGAGAGAGACGGAGGAGTATCCAGTAAAGGAGTGAGAGAGAGACTGAGGATTATCCAGTAAAGGGGTGAGAGAGAGACTGAGGAGTATCCAGTAAAGGGGTGACAGAGAGACTGAGGAGTATCCAGTAAAGGGGTGAGAGAGAGACATAGGAATATCCAGTAAAGGGGTGAGAGAGAGACTGAGGAGTATCCAGTAAAGGGGTGAGAGAGAGACTGTGGATTATCCAGTAAAGGGGTGAGGGAGAGACTGAGGATTATCCAGTAAAGGAGTGAGAGAGAGACTGAGGATTATCCAGTAAAGGGGTGAGAGAGAGACGGAGGAATATCCAGTAAAGGGGTGAGAGAGAGACTGAGGAGTATCCAGTAAAGGGGTGAGAGAGAGACTGAGGATTATCGAGGAAAGTGGTGAGAGAGAGACGGAGGAATATCCAGTAAAGGGGTGAGAGAGAGACTGAGGAGTATCCAGTAAAGGGGTGAGAGAGAGACTGAGGAGTATCCAGTAAAGGGGTGAGAGAGAGACTGAGGATTATCCAGTAAAGGGGTGAGAGAGAGACTGAGGAGTATCCAGTAAAGTGGTGAGAGAGAGACGGAGGAATATCCAGTAAAGGGGTGAGAGAGAGACTGAGGAGTATCCAGTAAATGGGTGAGAGAGAGATTGAGGATTATCCAGTAAAGGGGTGAGAGAGAGACTGAGGAGTATCCAGTAAAGGGGTGAGAGAGAGAATGAGGATTATCCAGTAAAGGAGTGAGAGAGAGACTGAGGATTATCTAGTAAAGGAGTGAGAGAGAGACTGAGGAGTATCCAGTAAAGGGGTGAGAGAGAGACAGAGGAGTATCCAGTAAATGGGTGAGAGAGACAGAGGAGTATCCAGTCAAGGGGTGAGATGGAGACAGAGGAGTATCGAGTAAAGGGGCGAGTGAGAGACTGAGGAGTATCCAGTAATGGGGTGAGTGAGAGAGACGGAGGACAATCCAGTAAAGGGGTGTGAGAGACAGAGGAGTATCCAGTCAAGGGGTTAGAGAGACAGAGGAGTATCCAGTAAACGGGTGAGTGAGAGACAGAGGACAATCCAGTAAAGGGGTGTGAGAGACAGAGGAGTATCCAGTAAAGGGGTGAGAGAGAGACGGAGGAGTATCCAGTAAAGGAGTGAGAGAGAGACTGAGGATTATCCAGTAAAGGAGTGAGAGAGAGACTGAGGATTATCCAGTAAAGGAGTGAGAGAGAGACTGAGGATTATCCAGTAAAGGAGTGAGAGAGAGACGGAGGAGTATCCAGTAAAGGGGTCAGAGAGAGACGGAGGAGTATCCAGTAAAGGAGTGAGAGAGAGACATAGGAGTATCCAGTGAAGGGGTGAGAGAGAGACAGAGGATTATCCAGTAAAGGGGTGAGAGAGAGTGAGGAGCATCCAGTGAAGGGGTGAGAGAGAGACGGAGGAGTATCCAGTAAAGGGGTGAGAGAGAGACATAGGAGTATCCATTAAAGGGGTGAGAGAGAGACTGAGGAGTATCCAGTAAAGGGGTGAGACAAGGGGTATCCAGAAAAGGGGTGCGAGAGAGACGGAGGAGTCTCCAGTAAAGGGGTGAGAGAGAGACTGAGGAGTCTCCAGTAAAGGGGTGAGAGAGAGACTGAGCAGTCTCCAGCAAAGGGGTGAGAGAGAGACTGAGGAGTCTCCAGTAAAGGAGTGAGAGAGAGACTGAGGATTATCCAGTAAAGGGTTGAGAGAGACAGAGGAATATCGAGTAAAGGAGTGAGAGGGAGAGACTGTGGATTATCCAGTAAAGGGGTGAGAGAGAGACATAGGAGCATCCAGTAAAGGGGTCAGAGAGAGACTGTGGATTATCCAGTAAAGGGGTGAGAGAACGACGGAGGAGTATCCAGTAAAGGAGTGAGAGAGAGACATAGGAGTATTCAGTAAAGGGGTGAGAGAGAGACGGAGGAGTATCCAGTAAAGGAGTGAGAGAGAGACTGAGGATTATCCAGTAAAGGGGTGAGAGAGAGACTGTGGATTATCCAGTGAAGGGGTCAGAGAGGGACTGAGGATTATCCAGTAAAGGGGTGAGACAGAGACTGAGGATTATCCAGTAAAGGGTTGAGAGAGACAGAGGAATATCGAGTAAAGGAGTGAGAGAGAGAGACTGTGGATTATCCAGTAAAGGGGTGAGAGAGAGACAGAGGAGTATCCAGTCAAGGGGTGATCGAGACAGAGGAGTATCCAGTCAAGGTGTGAGAGAGACAGAGGAGTATCCAGTAAAGGGGTGAGAGAGAGACAGAGGACAATCCAGTAAAGGGGTGTGAGAGACAGAGGAGTATCCAGTAAAGGGGTGAGAGAGAGACGGAGGACAATCCAGTAAAGGGGTGTGAGAGACAGAGGAGTATCCAGTCAAGGGGTGAGACAGAGGTGTATCCAGGAAAGGGGCGAGAGAGAGACAGAGGAGTATCCAGTCAAGGGGTGAGACAGAGGAGTATCCAGTAAAGGGGTGAGAGAGAGACAGAGGAGTATCCATTAAAGGGGTGTGAGAGACAGAGGAGTATCCAGTAAAGGGGTGGGAGAGAGAGAGTAGTATCCAGTAAAGGGGTGAGAGAGACAGAGGAGTATCCAGTAAAGGGGTGTGAGAGACAGAGGAGTATAAAGTAAAGGGGTGAGAGAGAGACAGAGCAGTATCCAGTAAAAGGGTGAGACAGAGGAGTATGCAGTAAAGGGGTGAGAGAGAGAGACAGAGGAGTATCCAGTAAAGGGGTGGGAGAGAGAGACTAGTATCCAGTAAAGGGGTGTGAGAGACAGAGGAGTATCCAGTAAAGGGGTGTGAGAGACAGAGGAGTATCCAGTAAAGGGATGTGAGAGACAGAGGAGTATCCAGAAATGGGGTGAGAGACAGAGGAGTATCCAGTAAAAGGGTGAGACAGAGGAGTATCCAGGAAAGTGGTGAGAGAGAGACAGAGGAGTATCCAGTAAAGGGGTGAGAGAGAGACAGAGGAGTATCCTGTAAAAGGGTGAGAGAGACAGAGGAGTATTCAGTAAAGGGGTGAGAGAGAGACAGAGGAGTATCCAGAAATGGGGTGAGAGACAGAGGAGTATCCAGGAAAGTGGTGAGAGAGAGACAGAGGAGTATCCAATAAAGGGGTGAGAGAGAGACTGAGGAGTATCCAGTAAAGTGGTGAGAGAGAGACTGTGGATTATCCAGTAAAGGGGTGAGAGAGAGACTGAGGAGTATCCAGTAAAGGTGTGAGAGAGAGACTGAGGATTATCCAGTAAAGGTGTGAGAGAGAGACTGAGGAGTATCCAGTAAAGGAGTGAGAGAGAGACTGAGGATTATCCAGTAAAGGAGTGAGAGAGAGACTGAGGATTATCCAGTAAAGGAGTGAGAGAGAGACTGAGGATTATCTAGTAAAGGAGTGAGTGAGAGACGGAGGAGTATCCAGTAAAGGGGTGAGAGAGAGACTGAGGAGTATCCAGTAAAGGGGTGAGAGAGAGACTGAGGATTATCCAGTAAAAGGGTGAGAGAGAGACTGAGGATTATCCAGTAAAGGAGTGAGAGAGAGACTGAGGATTATCCAGTAAAGGAGTGAGAGAGAGACTGAGGATTATCCAGTAAAGGAGTGAGAGAGAGACTGAGGATTATCCAGTAAAGGAGTGAGAGAGAGACGGAGGAGTATCCAGTAAACATGTGAGAGAGAGACGGAGGAGTATCCAGTAAAGGAGTGAGAGAGAGACATAGGAGTATCCAGTGAAGGGGTGAGAGAGAGACGGAGGAGTATCCAGTAAAGGGGTGAGAGAGAGACGGAGGAGTATCCAGTAAAGGCGTGAGAGAGAGACGGAGGTCTATCCAGTAAAGGGGTGAGAGAGAGACAGAGGTCTATCCAGTAAAGGGGTGAGAGAGAGACGGAGGAGTATGCAGTGAAGGGGTGAGAGAGAGACATAGGAGTATCCAGTAAAGGGGTGAGAGAGAGACGGAGGAGTATCCAGTAAAGGGGTGAGATAGAGACGGAGGTCTATCCAGTAAAGGGGTGAGATAGAGACGGAGGTCTATCCAGTAAAGGGGTGAGATAGAGACGGAGGTCTATCTAGTAAAGGGGTGAGAGAGAGACGGAGGAGTATCCAGTAAAGGGGTGAGAGAGAGACGGAGGAGTATCCAGTAAAGGAGTGAGAGAGAGACATAGGAGTATCCAGTGAAGGGGTGAGAGAGAGACAGAGGATTATCCAGTAAAGGGGTGAGAGAGAGTGAGGAGTATCCAGTGAAGGGGTGAGAGAGAGACGGAGGAGTATCCAGTAAAGGGGTGAGAGAGAGACATAGGAGTATCCATTAAAGGGGTGAGAGAGAGACTGAGGAGTATCCAGTAAAGGGGTGAGACAGAGGAGTATCCAGTAAAGGGGTGAGAGAGAGACAGAGGAGTATCCATTAAAGGGGTGTGACAGAGGAGTATCCAGTAAAGGGGTGGGAGAGAGAGAGTAGTATCCAGTAAAGGGGTGTGAGAGAGAGAGTAGTATCCAGTAAAGGGGTGAGAGAGACAGAGGAGTATCCAGTAAAGGGGTGTGAGAGACAGAGGAGTATAAAGTAAAGGGGTGAGAGAGAGACAGAGCAGTATCCAGTAAAAGGGTGAGACAGAGGAGTATGCAGTAAAGGGGTGAGAGAGAGAGACAGAGGAGTATCCAGTAAAGGGGTGAGAGAGAGGAGTATGCAGTAAAGGGGTGGGAGAGAGAGACTAGTATCCAGTAAAGGGGTGTGAGAGACAGAGGAGTATCCAGTAAAAGGGTGTGAGAGACAGAGGAGTATCCAGTAAAAGGGATGTGAGAGACAGAGGAGTATCCAGTAAAGGGATGTGAGAGACAGAGGAGTATCCAGTAAAAGGGTGAGACAGAGGAGTATCCAGTAAAGGGGTGAGACAGAGGAGTATCCTGTAAAGGGGTGAGAGAGAGACAGAGGAGTATCCAGTAAAGGGGTGAGAGAGAGACAGAGGAGTATCCTGTAAAGGGGTGAGAGAGACAGAGGAGTATTCAGTAAAGGGGTGAGAGAGAGACAGAGGAGTATCCAGAAATGGGGTGAGAGACAGAGGAGTATCCAGTAAAGGGGTGAGAGAGAGACGGAGGACAATCCAGTAAAGGGGTGTGAGAGACAGAGGAGTATCCAGTCAAGGGGTGAGAGAGAGACAGAGGAGTATCCAGAAATGGGGTGAGAGACAGAGGAGTATCCAGTAAAAGGGTGAGACAGAGGAGTATCCAGGAAAGTGGTGAGAGAGAGACAGAGGAGTATCCAGTAAAGGGGTGAGAGAGAGACAGAGGAGTATCCTGTAAAAGGGTGAGAGAGACAGAGGAGTATTCAGTAAAGGGGTGAGAGAGAGACAGAGGAGTATCCAGAAATGGGGTGAGAGACAGAGGAGTATCCAGGAAAGTGGTGAGAGAGAGACAGAGGAGTATCCAATAAAGGGGTGAGAGAGAGACTGAGGAGTATCCAGTAAAGTGGTGAGAGAGAGACTGTGGATTATCCAGTAAAGGGGTGAGAGAGAGACTGAGGAGTATCCAGTAAAGGTGTGAGAGAGAGACTGAGGATTATCCAGTAAAGGTGTGAGAGAGAGACTGAGGAGTATCCAGTAAAGGAGTGAGAGAGAGAGTGTGGATTATCCAGTAAAGGAGTGATAGAGAGACTGAGGATTATCCAGTAAAGGAGTGAGAGAGAGACTGAGGATTATCCAGTAAAGGAGTGAGAGAGAGACTGAGGATTATCTAGTAAAGGAGTGAGTGAGAGACGGAGGAGTATCCAGTAAAGGGGTGAGAGAGAGACTGAGGAGTATCCAGTAAAGGGGTGAGAGAGAGACTGAGGATTATCCAGTAAAAGGGTGAGAGAGAGACTGAGGATTATCCAGTAAAGGAGTGAGAGAGAGACTGAGGATTATCCAGTAAAGGAGTGAGAGAGAGACTGAGGATTATCCAGTAAAGGAGTGAGAGAGAGACTGAGGATTATCCAGTAAAGGAGTGAGAGAGAGATGGAGGAGTATCCAGTAAACATGTGAGAGAGAGACGGAGGAGTATCCAGTAAAGGAGTGAGAGAGAGACATAGGAGTATCCAGTGAAGGGGTGAGAGAGAGACGGAGGAGTATCCAGTAAAGGGGTGAGAGAGAGACGGAGGAGTATCCAGTAAAGGCGTGAGAGAGAGACGGAGGTCTATCCAGTAAAGGGGTGAGAGAGAGACAGAGGTCTATCCAGTAAAGGGGTGAGAGAGAGACGGAGGAGTATGCAGTGAAGGGGTGAGAGAGAGACATAGGAGTATCCAGTAAAGGGGTGAGAGAGAGACGGAGGAGTATCCAGTAAAGGGGTGAGAGAGAGACGGAGGTCTATCCAGTAAAGGGGTGAGATAGAGACGGAGGTCTATCCAGTAAAGGGGTGAGATAGAGACGGAGGTCTATCTAGTAAAGGGGTGAGAGAGAGACGGAGGAGTATCCAGTAAAGGGGTGAGAGAGAGACGGAGGAGTATCCAGTAAAGGAGTGAGAGAGAGACATAGGAGTATCCAGTGAAGGGGTGAGAGAGAGAGAGAGGATTATCCAGTAAAGGGGTGAGAGAGAGTGAGGAGTATCCAGTGAAGGGGTGAGAGAGAGACGGAGGAGTATCCAGTAAAGGGGTGAGAGAGAGACATAGGAGTATCCATTAAAGGGGTGAGAGAGAGACTGAGGAGTATCCAGTAAAGGGGTGAGACAGAGGAGTATCCAGTAAAGGGGTGAGAGAGAGACAGAGGAGTATACATTAAAGGGGTGTGACAGAGGAGTATCCAGTAAAGGGGTGGGAGAGAGAGAGTAGGATCCAGTAAAGGGGTGTGAGAGAGAGAGTAGTATCCAGTAAAGGGGAGAGAGAGAGACAGAGGAGTATCCAGTAAAGGGGTGTGAGAGACAGAGGAGTATAAAGTAAAGGGGTGAGAGAGAGACAGAGCAGTATCCAGTAAAAGGGTGAGACAGAGGAGTATGCAGTAAAGGGGTGAGAGATAGAGACAGAGGAGTATCCAGTAAAGGGGTGAGAGAGAGGAGTATGCAGTAAAGGGGTGGGAGAGAGAGACTAGTATCCAGTAAAGGGGTGTGAGAGACAGAGGAGTATCCAGTAAAAGGGTGTGAGAGACAGAGGAGTATCCAGTAAAAGGGATGTGAGAGACAGAGGAGTATCCAGTAAAGGGATGTGAGAGACAGAGGAGTATCCAGTAAAAGGGTGAGACAGAGGAGTATCCAGTAAAGGGGTGAGACAGAGGAGTATCCTGTAAAGGGGTGAGAGAGAGACAGAGGAGTATCCAGTAAAGGGGTGAGAGAGAGACAGAGGAGTATCCTGTAAAGGGGTGAGAGAGACAGAGGAGTATCCTGTAAAGGGGTGAGAGAGACAGAGGAGTATTCAGTAAAGGGGTGAGAGAGAGACAGAGGAGTATCCAGAAATGGGGTGAGAGACAGAGGAGTATCCAGTAAAAGGGTGAGACAGAGGAGTATCCAGGAAAATGGTGAGAGAGAGACAGAGGAGTATCCAGTAAAGGGGTGAGAGAGAGACAGAGGAGTATCCTGTAAAAGGGTGAGAGAGACAGAGGAGTATTCAGTAAAGGGGTGAGAGAGAGACAGAGGAGTATCCAGAAATGGGGTGCGAGACAGAGGAGTATCCAGGAAAGTGGTGAGAGAGAGACAGAGGAGTATCCAATAAAGGGGTGAGAGAGAGACTGAGGAGTATCCAGTAAAGTGGTGAGAGAGAGACTGTGGATTATCCAGTAAAGGGGTGAGAGAGAGACTGAGGAGTATGCAGTAAAGATGTGAGAGAGAGACTGAGGATTATCCAGTAAAGGTGTGAGAGAGAGACTGAGGAGTATCCAGTAAAGGAGTGAGAGAGAGAGTGTGGATTATCCAGTAAAGGAGTGATAGAGAGACTGAGGATTATCCAGTAAAGGAGTGAGAGAGAGACTGAGGATTAACCAGTAAAGGAGTGAGAGAGAGACTGAGGATTATCTAGTAAAGGAGTGAGTGAGAGACGGAGGAGTATCCAGTAAAGGGGTGAGAGAGAGACTGAGGAGTATCCAGTAAAGTGGTGAGAGAGAGACTGTGGATTATCCAGTAAAGGGGTGAGAGAGAGACTGAGGAGTATCCAGTAAAGGTGTGAGAGAGAGACTGAGGATTATCCAGTAAAGGTGTGAGAGAGAGACTGAGGAGTATCCAGTAAAGGAGTGAGAGAGAGAGTGTGGATTATCCAGTAAAGGAGTGATAGAGAGACTGAGGATTATCCAGTAAAGGAGTGAGAGAGAGACTGAGGATTATCCAGTAAAGGAGTGAGAGAGAGACTGAGGATTATCTAGTAAAGGAGTGAGTGAGAGACGGAGGAGTATCCAGTAAAGGGGTGAGAGAGAGACTGAGGAGTATCCAGTAAAGGGGTGAGAGAGAGACTGAGGATTATCCAGTAAAAGGGTGAGAGAGAGACTGAGGATTATCCAGTAAAGGAGTGAGAGAGAGACTGAGGATTATCCAGTAAAGGAGTGAGAGAGAGACTGAGGATTATCCAGTAAAGGAGTGAGAGAGAGACTGAGGATTATCCAGTAAAGGAGTGAGAGAGAGACGGAGGAGTATCCAGTAAACATGTGAGAGAGAGACGGAGGAGTATCCAGTAAAGGAGTGAGAGAGAGACATAGGAGTATCCAGTGAAGGGGTGAGAGAGAGACGGAGGAGTATCCAGTAAAGGGGTGAGAGAGAGACGGAGGAGTATCCAGTAAAGGCGTGAGAGAGAGACGGAGGTCTATCCAGTAAAGGGGTGAGAGAGAGACAGAGGTCTATCCAGTAAAGGGGTGAGAGAGAGACGGAGGAGTATGCAGTGAAGGGGTGAGAGAGAGACATAGGAGTATCCAGTAAAGGGGTGAGAGAGAGACGGAGGAGTATCCAGTAAAGGGGTGAGAGAGAGACGGAGGTCTATCCAGTAAAGGGGTGAGATAGAGACGGAGGTCTATCCAGTAAAGGGGTGAGATAGAGACGGAGGTCTATCTAGTAAAGGGGTGAGAGAGAGACGGAGGAGTATCCAGTAAAGGGGTGAGAGAGAGACGGAGGAGTATCCAGTAAAGGAGTGAGAGAGAGACATAGGAGTATCCAGTGAAGGGGTGAGAGAGAGAGAGAGGATTATCCAGTAAAGGGGTGAGAGAGAGTGAGGAGTATCCAGTGAAGGGGTGAGAGAGAGACGGAGGAGTATCCAGTAAAGGGGTGAGAGAGAGACATAGGAGTATCCATTAAAGGGGTGAGAGAGAGACTGAGGAGTATCCAGTAAAGGGGTGAGACAGAGGAGTATCCAGTAAAGGGGTGAGAGAGAGACAGAGGAGTATACATTAAAGGGGTGTGACAGAGGAGTATCCAGTAAAGGGGTGGGAGAGAGAGAGTAGGATCCAGTAAAGGGGTGTGAGAGAGAGAGTAGTATCCAGTAAAGGGGAGAGAGAGACAGAGGAGTATCCAGTAAAGGGGTGTGAGAGACAGAGGAGTATAAAGTAAAGGGGTGAGAGAGAGACAGAGCAGTATCCAGTAAAAGGGTGAGACAGAGGAGTATGCAGTAAAGGGGTGAGAGATAGAGACAGAGGAGTATCCAGTAAAGGGGTGAGAGAGAGGAGTATGCAGTAAAGGGGTGGGAGAGAGAGACTAGTATCCAGTAAAGGGGTGTGAGAGACAGAGGAGTATCCAGTAAAAGGGTGTGAGAGACAGAGGAGTATCCAGTAAAAGGGATGTGAGAGACAGAGGAGTATCCAGTAAAGGGATGTGAGAGACAGAGGAGTATCCAGTAAAAGGGTGAGACAGAGGAGTATCCAGTAAAGGGGTGAGACAGAGGAGTATCCTGTAAAGGGGTGAGAGAGAGACAGAGGAGTATCCAGTAAAGGGGTGAGAGAGAGACAGAGGAGTATCCTGTAAAGGGGTGAGAGAGACAGAGGAGTATCCTGTAAAGGGGTGAGAGAGAGACAGAGGAGTATCCAGTAAAGGGGTGAGAGAGAGACAGAGGAGTATCCTGTAAAGGGGTGAGAGAGACAGAGGAGTATCCTGTAAAGGGGTGAGAGAGACAGAGGAGTATTCAGTAAAGGGGTGAGAGAGAGACAGAGGAGTATCCAGAAATGGGGTGAGAGACAGAGGAGTATCCAGTAAAAGGGTGAGACAGAGGAGTATCCAGGAAAATGGTGAGAGAGAGACAGAGGAGTATCCAGTAAAGGGGTGAGAGAGAGACAGAGGAGTATCCTGTAAAAGGGTGAGAGAGACAGAGGAGTATTCAGTAAAGGGGTGAGAGAGAGACAGAGGAGTATCCAGAAATGGGGTGCGAGACAGAGGAGTATCCAGGAAAGTGGTGAGAGAGAGACAGAGGAGTATCCAATAAAGGGGTGAGAGAGAGACTGAGGAGTATCCAGTAAAGTGGTGAGAGAGAGACTGTGGATTATCCAGTAAAGGGGTGAGAGAGAGACTGAGGAGTATGCAGTAAAGATGTGAGAGAGAGACTGAGGATTATCCAGTAAAGGTGTGAGAGAGAGACTGAGGAGTATCCAGTAAAGGAGTGAGAGAGAGAGTGTGGATTATCCAGTAAAGGAGTGATAGAGAGACTGAGGATTATCCAGTAAAGGAGTGAGAGAGAGACTGAGGATTATCCAGTAAAGGAGTGAGAGAGAGACTGAGGATTATCTAGTAAAGGAGTGAGTGAGAGACGGAGGAGTATCCAGTAAAGGGGTGAGAGAGAGACTGAGGAGTATCCAGTAAAGTGGTGAGAGAGAGACTGTGGATTATCCAGTAAAGGGGTGAGAGAGAGACTGAGGAGTATCCAGTAAAGGTGTGAGAGAGAGACTGAGGATTATCCAGTAAAGGTGTGAGAGAGAGACTGAGGAGTATCCAGTAAAGGAGTGAGAGAGAGAGTGTGGATTATCCAGTAAAGGAGTGATAGAGAGACTGAGGATTATCCAGTAAAGGAGTGAGAGAGAGACTGAGGATTATCCAGTAAAGGAGTGAGAGAGAGACTGAGGATTATCTAGTAAAGGAGTGAGTGAGAGACGGAGGAGTATCCAGTAAAGGGGTGAGAGAGAGACTGAGGAGTATCCAGTAAAGGGGTGAGAGAGAGACTGAGGATTATCCAGTAAAAGGGTGAGAGAGAGACTGAGGATTATCCAGTAAAGGAGTGAGAGAGAGACTGAGGATTATCCAGTAAAGGAGTGAGAGAGAGACTGAGGATTATCCAGTAAAGGAGTGAGAGAGAGACTGAGGATTATCCAGTAAAGGAGTGAGAGAGAGACGGAGGAGTATCCAGTAAACATGTGAGAGAGAGACGGAGGAGTATCCAGTAAAGGAGTGAGAGAGAGACATAGGAGTATCCAGTGAAGGGGTGAGAGAGAGACGGAGGAGTATCCAGTAAAGGGGTGAGAGAGAGACGGAGGAGTATCCAGTAAAGGCGTGAGAGAGAGACGGAGGTCTATCCAGTAAAGGGGTGAGAGAGAGACAGAGGTCTATCCAGTAAAGGGGTGAGAGAGAGACGGAGGAGTATGCAGTGAAGGGGTGAGAGAGAGACATAGGAGTATCCAGTAAAGGGGTGAGAGAGAGACGGAGGAGTATCCAGTAAAGGGGTGAGAGAGAGACGGAGGTCTATCCAGTAAAGGGGTGAGATAGAGACGGAGGTCTATCCAGTAAAGGGGTGAGATAGAGACGGAGGTCTATCTAGTAAAGGGGTGAGAGAGAGACGGAGGAGTATCCAGTAAAGGGGTGAGAGAGAGACGGAGGAGTATCCAGTAAAGGAGTGAGAGAGAGACATAGGAGTATCCAGTGAAGGGGTGAGAGAGAGAGAGAGGATTATCCAGTAAAGGGGTGAGAGAGAGTGAGGAGTATCCAGTGAAGGGGTGAGAGAGAGACGGAGGAGTATCCAGTAAAGGGGTGAGAGAGAGACATAGGAGTATCCATTAAAGGGGTGAGAGAGAGACTGAGGAGTATCCAGTAAAGGGGTGAGACAGAGGAGTATCCAGTAAAGGGGTGAGAGAGAGACAGAGGAGTATCCATTAAAGGGGTGTGACAGAGGAGTATCCAGTAAAGGGGTGGGAGAGAGAGAGTAGTATCCAGTAAAGGGGTGTGAGAGAGAGAGTAGTATCCAGTAAAGGGGAGAGAGAGACAGAGGAGTATCCAGTAAAGGGGTGTGAGAGACAGAGGAGTATAAAGTAAAGGGGTGAGAGAGAGACAGAGCAGTATCCAGTAAAAGGGTGAGACAGAGGAGTATGCAGTAAAGGGGTGAGAGATAGAGACAGAGGAATATCCAGTAAAGGGGTGAGAGAGAGGAGTATGCAGTAAAGGGGTGGGAGAGAGAGACTAGTATCCAGTAAAGGGGTGTGAGGGACAGAGGAGTATCCAGTAAAAGGGTGTGAGAGACAGAGGAGTATCCAGTAAAAGGGATGTGAGAGACAGAGGAGTATCCAGTAAAGGGATGTGAGAGACAGAGGAGTATCCAGTAAAAGGGTGAGACAGAGGAGTATCCAGTAAAGGGGTGAGACAGAGGAGTATCCTGTAAAGGGGTGAGAGAGAGACAGAGGAGTATCCAGTAAAGGGGTGAGAGAGAGACAGAGGAGTATCCTGTAAAGGGGTGAGAGAGACAGAGGAGTATTCAGTAAAGGGGTGAGAGAGAGACAGAGGAGTATCCAGAAATGGGGTGAGAGACAGAGGAGTATCCAGTAAAAGGGTGAGACAGAGGAGTATCCAGGAAAATGGTGAGAGAGAGACAGAGGAGTATCCAGTAAAGGGGTGAGAGAGAGACAGAGGAGTATCCTGTAAAAGGGTGAGAGAGACAGAGGAGTATTCAGTAAAGGGGTGAGAGAGAGACAGAGGAGTATCCAGAAATGGGGTGCGAGACAGAGGAGTATCCAGGAAAGTGGTGAGAGAGAGACAGAGGAGTATCCAATAAAGGGGTGAGAGAGAGACTGAGGAGTATCCAGTAAAGTGGTGAGAGAGAGACTGTGGATTATCCAGTAAAGGGGTGAGAGAGAGACTGAGGAGTATGCAGTAAAGATGTGAGAGAGAGACTGAGGATTATCCAGTAAAGGTGTGAGAGAGAGACTGAGGAGTATCCAGTAAAGGAGTGAGAGAGAGAGTGTGGATTATCCAGTAAAGGAGTGATAGAGAGACTGAGGATTATCCAGTAAAGGAGTGAGAGAGAGACTGAGGATTATCCAGTAAAGGAGTGAGAGAGAGACTGAGGATTATCTAGTAAAGGAGTGAGTGAGAGACGGAGGAGTATCCAGTAAAGGGGTGAGAGAGAGACTGAGGAGTATCCAGTAAAGGGGTGAGAGAGAGATTGAGGATTATCCAGTAAAAGGGTGAGAGAGAGAATGAGGATTATCCAGTAAAGGAGTGAGAGAGAGACTGAGGATTATCCAGTAAAGGAGTGAGAGAGAGACTGAGGATTATCCAGTAAAGGAGTGAGAGAGAGACTGAGGAGTATCCAGTAAAGGGGTGAGAGAGAGACGGAGGAGTATCCAGTAAAGGAGTGAGAGAGAGACATAGGAGTATCCAGTGAAGGGGTGAGAGAGAGACGGAGGAGTATCCAGTAAAGGGGTGAGAGAGAGTGAGGAGTATCCAGTGAAGGGGTGAGAGAGAGACGGAGGAGTATCCAGTAAAGGGGTGAGAGAGAGACATAGGAGTATCCATTAAAGGGGTGAGAGAGAGACTGAGGAGTATCCAGTAAAGGGGTGAGACAGAGGAGTATCCAGTAAAGGGGTGAGAGAGAGACAGAGGAGTATCCATTAAAGGGGTGTGACAGAGGAGTATCCAGTAAAGGGGTGGGAGAGAGAGAGTAGTATCCAGTAAAGGGGTGTGAGAGAGAGAGTAGTATCCAGTAAAGGGGTGAGAGAGACAGAGGAGTATCCAGTAAAGGGGTGTGAGAGACAGAGGAGTATAAAGTAAAGGGGTGAGAGAGAGACAGAGCAGTATCCAGTAAAAGGGTGAGACAGAGGAGTATGCAGTAAAGGGGTGAGAGAGAGAGACAGAGGAGTATCCAGTAAAGGGGTGAGAGAGAGGAGTATGCAGTAAAGGGGTGGGAGAGAGAGACTAGTATCCAGTAAAGGGGTGTGAGAGACTGAGGAGTATCCAGTAAAAGGGTGTGAGAGACAGAGGAGTATCCAGTAAAAGGGATGTGAGAGACAGAGGAGTATCCAGTAAAGGGATGTGAGAGACAGAGGAGTATCCAGTAAAAGGGTGAGACAGAGGAGTATCCAGTAAAGGGGTGAGACAGAGGAGTATCCTGTAAAGGGGTGAGAGAGAGACAGAGGAGTATCCAGTAAAGGGGTGAGAGAGAGACAGAGGAGTATCCTGTAAAGGGGTGAGAGAGACAGAGGAGTATTCAGTAAAGGGGTGAGAGAGAGACAGAGGAGTATCCAGAAATGGGGTGAGAGACAGAGGAGTATCCAGTAAAGGGGTGAGAGAGAGACGGAGGACAATCCAGTAAAGGGGTGTGAGAGACAGAGGAGTATCCAGTCAAGGGGTGAGACAGAGGTGTATCCAGAAAAGGGGCGAGAGAGAGACAGAGGAGTATCCAGTCAAGGGGTGAGACAGAGGAGTATCCAGTAAAGGGGTGAGAGAGAGACAGAGGAGTATCCATTAAAGGGGTGTGAGAGACAGAGGAGTATCCAGTAAAGGGGTGGGAGAGAGAGAGTAGTATCCAGTAAAGGGGTGTGAGAGAGAGAGTAGTATCCAGTAAAGGGGTGAGAGAGACAGAGGAGTATCCAGTAAAGGGGTGTGAGAGACAGAGGAGTATAAAGTAAAGGGGTGAGAGAGAGACAGAGCAGTATCCAGTAAAAGGGTGAGACAGAGGAGTATGCAGTAAAGGGGTGAGAGAGAGAGAGACAGAGGAGTATCCAGTAAAGGGGTGGGAGAGAGAGACTAGTATCCAGTGAAGGGGTGTGAGAGACAGAGGAGTATCCAGTAAAGGGGTGTGAGAGACAGAGGAGTATCCAGTAAAGGGATGTGAGAGACAGAGGAGTATCCAGTAAAGGGATGTGAGAGACAGAGGAGTATCCAGTAAAGGGGTGAGACAGAGGAGTATCCTGTAAAGGGGTGAGAGAGAGACAGAGGAGTATCCAGTAAAGGGGTGAGAGAGAGACAGAGGAGTATCCTGTAAAGGGGTGAGAGAGACAGAGGAGTATTCAGTAAAGGGGTGAGAGAGAGACAGAGGAGTATCCAGAAATGGGGTGAGAGACAGAGGAGTATCCAGTAAAAGGGTGAGACAGAGGAGTATCCAGGAAAGTGGTGAGAGAGAGACAGAGGAGTATCCAGTAAAGGGGTGAGAGAGAGACAGAGGAGTATCCTGTAAAAGGGTGAGAGAGACAGAGGAGTATTCAGTAAAGGGGTGAGAGAGAGACAGAGGAGTATCCAGAAATGGGGTGAGAGACAGAGGAGTATCCAGGAAAGTGGTGAGAGAGAGACAGAGGAGTATCCAATAAAGGGGTGAGAGAGAGACTGAGGAGTATCCAGTAAAGTGGTGAGAGAGAGACTGTGGATTATCCAGTAAAGGGGTGAGAGAGAGACTGAGGAGTATCCAGTAAAGGTGTGAGAGAGAGACTGAGGATTATCCAGTAAAGGTGTGAGAGAGAGACTGAGGAGTATCCAGTAAAGGGGTGAGACAGAGGAGTATCCAGTAAAGGGGTGAGAGAGAGACAGAGGAGTATCCATTAAAGGGGTGTGACAGAGGAGTATCCAGTAAAGGGGTGGGAGAGAGAGAGTAGTATCCAGTAAAGGGGTGTGAGAGAGAGAGTAGTATCCAGTAAAGGGGAGAGAGAGACAGAGGAGTATCCAGTAAAGGGGTGTGAGAGACAGAGGAGTATAAAGTAAAGGGGTGAGAGAGAGACAGAGCAGTATCCAGTAAAAGGGTGAGACAGAGGAGTATGCAGTAAAGGGGTGAGAGATAGAGACAGAGGAATATCCAGTAAAGGGGTGAGAGAGAGGAGTATGCAGTAAAGGGGTGGGAGAGAGAGACTAGTATCCAGTAAAGGGGTGTGAGGGACAGAGGAGTATCCAGTAAAAGGGTGTGAGAGACAGAGGAGTATCCAGTAAAAGGGATGTGAGAGACAGAGGAGTATCCAGTAAAGGGATGTGAGAGACAGAGGAGTATCCAGTAAAAGGGTGAGACAGAGGAGTATCCAGTAAAGGGGTGAGACAGAGGAGTATCCTGTAAAGGGGTGAGAGAGAGACAGAGGAGTATCCAGTAAAGGGGTGAGAGAGAGACAGAGGAGTATCCTGTAAAGGGGTGAGAGAGACAGAGGAGTATTCAGTAAAGGGGTGAGAGAGAGACAGAGGAGTATCCAGAAATGGGGTGAGAGACAGAGGAGTATCCAGTAAAAGGGTGAGACAGAGGAGTATCCAGGAAAATGGTGAGAGAGAGACAGAGGAGTATCCAGTAAAGGGGTGAGAGAGAGACAGAGGAGTATCCTGTAAAAGGGTGAGAGAGACAGAGGAGTATTCAGTAAAGGGGTGAGAGAGAGACAGAGGAGTATCCAGAAATGGGGTGCGAGACAGAGGAGTATCCAGGAAAGTGGTGAGAGAGAGACAGAGGAGTATCCAATAAAGGGGTGAGAGAGAGACTGAGGAGTATCCAGTAAAGTGGTGAGAGAGAGACTGTGGATTATCCAGTAAAGGGGTGAGAGAGAGACTGAGGAGTATGCAGTAAAGATGTGAGAGAGAGACTGAGGATTATCCAGTAAAGGTGTGAGAGAGAGACTGAGGAGTATCCAGTAAAGGAGTGAGAGAGAGAGTGTGGATTATCCAGTAAAGGAGTGATAGAGAGACTGAGGATTATCCAGTAAAGGAGTGAGAGAGAGACTGAGGATTATCCAGTAAAGGAGTGAGAGAGAGACTGAGGATTATCTAGTAAAGGAGTGAGTGAGAGACGGAGGAGTATCCAGTAAAGGGGTGAGAGAGAGACTGAGGAGTATCCAGTAAAGGGGTGAGAGAGAGATTGAGGATTATCCAGTAAAAGGGTGAGAGAGAGAATGAGGATTATCCAGTAAAGGAGTGAGAGAGAGACTGAGGATTATCCAGTAAAGGAGTGAGAGAGAGACTGAGGATTATCCAGTAAAGGAGTGAGAGAGAGACTGAGGAGTATCCAGTAAAGGGGTGAGAGAGAGACGGAGGAGTATCCAGTAAAGGAGTGAGAGAGAGACATAGGAGTATCCAGTGAAGGGGTGAGAGAGAGACGGAGGAGTATCCAGTAAAGGGGTGAGAGAGAGTGAGGAGTATCCAGTGAAGGGGTGAGAGAGAGACGGAGGAGTATCCAGTAAAGGGGTGAGAGAGAGACATAGGAGTATCCATTAAAGGGGTGAGAGAGAGACTGAGGAGTATCCAGTAAAGGGGTGAGACAGAGGAGTATCCAGTAAAGGGGTGAGAGAGAGACAGAGGAGTATCCATTAAAGGGGTGTGACAGAGGAGTATCCAGTAAAGGGGTGGGAGAGAGAGAGTAGTATCCAGTAAAGGGGTGTGAGAGAGAGAGTAGTATCCAGTAAAGGGGTGAGAGAGACAGAGGAGTATCCAGTAAAGGGGTGTGAGAGACAGAGGAGTATAAAGTAAAGGGGTGAGAGAGAGACAGAGCAGTATCCAGTAAAAGGGTGAGACAGAGGAGTATGCAGTAAAGGGGTGAGAGAGAGAGACAGAGGAGTATCCAGTAAAGGGGTGAGAGAGAGGAGTATGCAGTAAAGGGGTGGGAGAGAGAGACTAGTATCCAGTAAAGGGGTGTGAGAGACTGAGGAGTATCCAGTAAAAGGGTGTGAGAGACAGAGGAGTATCCAGTAAAAGGGATGTGAGAGACAGAGGAGTATCCAGTAAAGGGATGTGAGAGACAGAGGAGTATCCAGTAAAAGGGTGAGACAGAGGAGTATCCAGTAAAGGGGTGAGACAGAGGAGTATCCTGTAAAGGGGTGAGAGAGAGACAGAGGAGTATCCAGTAAAGGGGTGAGAGAGAGACAGAGGAGTATCCTGTAAAGGGGTGAGAGAGACAGAGGAGTATTCAGTAAAGGGGTGAGAGAGAGACAGAGGAGTATCCAGAAATGGGGTGAGAGACAGAGGAGTATCCAGTAAAGGGGTGAGAGAGAGACGGAGGACAATCCAGTAAAGGGGTGTGAGAGACAGAGGAGTATCCAGTCAAGGGGTGAGACAGAGGTGTATCCAGAAAAGGGGCGAGAGAGAGACAGAGGAGTATCCAGTCAAGGGGTGAGACAGAGGAGTATCCAGTAAAGGGGTGAGAGAGAGACAGAGGAGTATCCATTAAAGGGGTGTGAGAGACAGAGGAGTATCCAGTAAAGGGGTGGGAGAGAGAGAGTAGTATCCAGTAAAGGGGTGTGAGAGAGAGAGTAGTATCCAGTAAAGGGGTGAGAGAGACAGAGGAGTATCCAGTAAAGGGGTGTGAGAGACAGAGGAGTATAAAGTAAAGGGGTGAGAGAGAGACAGAGCAGTATCCAGTAAAAGGGTGAGACAGAGGAGTATGCAGTAAAGGGGTGAGAGAGAGAGAGACAGAGGAGTATCCAGTAAAGGGGTGGGAGAGAGAGACTAGTATCCAGTGAAGGGGTGTGAGAGACAGAGGAGTATCCAGTAAAGGGGTGTGAGAGACAGAGGAGTATCCAGTAAAGGGATGTGAGAGACAGAGGAGTATCCAGTAAAGGGATGTGAGAGACAGAGGAGTATCCAGTAAAGGGGTGAGACAGAGGAGTATCCTGTAAAGGGGTGAGAGAGAGACAGAGGAGTATCCAGTAAAGGGGTGAGAGAGAGACAGAGGAGTATCCTGTAAAGGGGTGAGAGAGACAGAGGAGTATTCAGTAAAGGGGTGAGAGAGAGACAGAGGAGTATCCAGAAATGGGGTGAGAGACAGAGGAGTATCCAGTAAAAGGGTGAGACAGAGGAGTATCCAGGAAAGTGGTGAGAGAGAGACAGAGGAGTATCCAGTAAAGGGGTGAGAGAGAGACAGAGGAGTATCCTGTAAAAGGGTGAGAGAGACAGAGGAGTATTCAGTAAAGGGGTGAGAGAGAGACAGAGGAGTATCCAGAAATGGGGTGAGAGACAGAGGAGTATCCAGGAAAGTGGTGAGAGAGAGACAGAGGAGTATCCAATAAAGGGGTGAGAGAGAGACTGAGGAGTATCCAGTAAAGTGGTGAGAGAGAGACTGTGGATTATCCAGTAAAGGGGTGAGAGAGAGACTGAGGAGTATCCAGTAAAGGTGTGAGAGAGAGACTGAGGATTATCCAGTAAAGGTGTGAGAGAGAGACTGAGGAGTATCCAGTAAAGGAGTGAGAGAGAGAGTGTGGATTATCCAGTAAAGGAGTGATAGAGAGACTGAGGATTATCCAGTAAAGGAGTGAGAGAGAGACTGAGGATTATCCAGTAAAGGAGTGAGAGAGAGACTGAGGATTATCTAGTAAAGGAGTGAGTGAGAGACGGAGGAGTATCCAGTAAAGGGGTGAGAGAGAGACTGAGGAGTATCCAGTAAAGGGGTGAGAGAGAGACTGAGGATTATCATGTAAAAGGGTGAGAGAGAGACTGAGGATTATCCAGTAAAGGAGTGATAGAGAGACTGAGGATTATCCAGTAAAGGAGTGAGAGAGAGACTGAGGATTATCCAGTAAAGGAGTGAGAGAGAGACTGAGGAGTATCCAGTAAAGGGGTGAGAGAGAGACGGAGGAGTATCCAGTAAAGGAGTGAGAGAGAGACATAGGAGTATCCAGTGAAGGGGTGAGAGAGAGACGGAGGAGTATCCAGTAAAGGGGTGAGAGAGAGACGGAGGAGTATCCAGTAAAGGGGTGAGAGAGAGACGGAGGTCTATCCAGCAAAGGGGTGAGATAGAGACGGAGGTCTATCTAGTAAAGGGGTGAGAGAGAGACGGAGGAGTATCCAGTAAAGGGGTGAGAGAGAGACGGAGGTCTATCCAGTAAAGGGGTGAGAGAGAGAGACGGAGGAGTATGCAGTGAAGGGGTGAGAGAGAGACATAGGAGTATCCAGTAAAGGGGTGAGAGAGAGACGGAGGAGTATCCTGTAAAGGGGTGAGATAGAGACGGAGGTCTATCTAGTAAAGGGGTGAGAGGGAGACGGAGGAGTATCCAGTAAAGGAGTGAGAGAGAGACGGAGGTCTATCCAGTAAAGGGGTGAGAGAGAGACAGAGGTCTATCCAGTAAAGGGGTGAGAGAGAGACGGAGGAGTATGCAGTGAAGGGGTGAGAGAGAGACGGAGGAGTATCCAGTAAAGGGGTGAGAGAGAGACGGAGGTCTATCCAGTAAAGGGGTGGGAGAGAGACGGAGGAGTATCCAGTAAAGGAGTGAGAGAGAGACTGAGGATTATCCAGTAAAGGGGTGAGAGAGAGTCTGAGGAGTATCCAGTAAAGGGGTGACAGAGAGACTGAGGAGTATCCAGTAAAGGGGTGAGAGAGAGACATAGGAATATCCAGTAAAGGGGTGAGAGAGAGACTGAGGAGTACCAGTAAAGGGGTGAGAGAGAGTCTGTGGATTATCCAGTAAAGGGGTGAGAGAGAGTCTGAGGATTATCCAGTAAAGGAGTGAGAGAGAGACTGAGGATTATCCAGTAAAGGGGTGAGACAGAGGAGTATCCAGTAAAAGGGTGAGACAGAGGAGTATCCAGTAAAGGGGTGAGACAGAGGAGTATCCTGTAAAGGGGTGAGAGAGAGACAGAGGAGTATCCAGTAAAGGGGTGAGAGAGAGACAGAGGAGTATCCTGTAAAGGGGTGAGATAGACAGAGGAGTATTCAGTAAAGGGGTGAGAGAGAGACAGAGGAGTATCCAGAAATGGGGTGAGAGACAGAGGAGTATCCAGTAAAGGGGTGAGAGAGAGACGGAGGACAATCCAGTAAAGGGGTGTGAGAGACAGAGGAGTATCCAGTCAAGGGGTGAGACAGAGGTGTATCCAGAAAAGGGGCGAGAGAGAGACAGAGGAGTATCCAGTCAAGGGGTGAGACAGAGGAGTATCCAGTAAAGGGGTGAGAGAGAGACAGAGGAGTATCCATTAAAGGGGTGTGAGAGACAGAGGAGTATCCAGTAAAGGGGTGGGAGAGAGAGAGTAGTATCCAGTAAAGGGGTGTGAGAGAGAGAGTAGTATCCAGTAAAGGGGTGAGAGAGACAGAGGAGTATCCAGTAAAGGGGTGTGAGAGACAGAGGAGTATAAAGTAAAGGGGTGAGAGAGAGACAGAGCAGTATCCAGTAAAAGGGTGAGACAGAGGAGTATGCAGTAAAGGGGTGAGAGAGAGAGAGACAGAGGAGTATCCAGTAAAGGGGTGGGAGAGAGAGACTAGTATCCAGTGAAGGGGTGTGAGAGACAGAGGAGTATCCAGTAAAGGGGTGTGAGAGACAGAGGAGTATCCAGTAAAGGGATGTGAGAGACAGAGGAGTATCCAGTAAAGGGATGTGAGAGACAGAGGAGTATCCAGTAAAGGGGTGAGACAGAGGAGTATCCTGTAAAGGGGTGAGAGAGAGACAGAGGAGTATCCAGTAAAGGGGTGAGAGAGAGACAGAGGAGTATCCTGTAAAGGGGTGAGAGAGACAGAGGAGTATTCAGTAAAGGGGTGAGAGAGAGACAGAGGAGTATCCAGAAATGGGGTGAGAGACAGAGGAGTATCCAGTAAAAGGGTGAGACAGAGGAGTATCCAGGAAAGTGGTGAGAGAGAGACAGAGGAGTATCCAGTAAAGGGGTGAGAGAGAGACAGAGGAGTATCCTGTAAAAGGGTGAGAGAGACAGAGGAGTATTCAGTAAAGGGGTGAGAGAGAGACAGAGGAGTATCCAGAAATGGGGTGAGAGACAGAGGAGTATCCAGGAAAGTGGTGAGAGAGAGACAGAGGAGTATCCAATAAAGGGGTGAGAGAGAGACTGAGGAGTATCCAGTAAAGTGGTGAGAGAGAGACTGTGGATTATCCAGTAAAGGGGTGAGAGAGAGACTGAGGAGTATCCAGTAAAGGTGTGAGAGAGAGACTGAGGATTATCCAGTAAAGGTGTGAGAGAGAGACTGAGGAGTATCCAGTAAAGGAGTGAGAGAGAGAGTGTGGATTATCCAGTAAAGGAGTGATAGAGAGACTGAGGATTATCCAGTAAAGGAGTGAGAGAGAGACTGAGGATTATCCAGTAAAGGAGTGAGAGAGAGACTGAGGATTATCTAGTAAAGGAGTGAGTGAGAGACGGAGGAGTATCCAGTAAAGGGGTGAGAGAGAGACTGAGGAGTATCCAGTAAAGGGGTGAGAGAGAGACTGAGGATTATCCAGTAAAAGGGTGAGAGAGAGACTGAGGATTATCCAGTAAAGGAGTGATAGAGAGACTGAGGATTATCCAGTAAAGGAGTGAGAGAGAGACTGAGGATTATCCAGTAAAGGAGTGAGAGAGAGACTGAGGAGTATCCAGTAAAGGGGTGAGAGAGAGACGGAGGAGTATCCAGTAAAGGAGTGAGAGAGAGACATAGGAGTATCCAGTGAAGGGGTGAGAGAGAGACGGAGGAGTATCCAGTAAAGGGGTGAGAGAGAGACGGAGGAGTATCCAGTAAAGGGGTGAGAGAGAGACGGAGGTCTATCCAGCAAAGGGGTGAGATAGAGACGGAGGTCTATCTAGTAAAGGGGTGAGAGAGAGACGGAGGAGTATCCTGTAAAGGGGTGAGAGAGAGACGGAGGTCTATCCAGTAAAGGGGTGAGAGAGAGACAGAGGTCTATCCAGTAAAGGGGTGAGAGAGAGAGACGGAGGAGTATGCAGTGAAGGGGTGAGAGAGAGACATAGGAGTATCCAGTAAAGGGGTGAGAGAGAGACGGAGGAGTATCCAGTAAAGGGGTGAGATAGAGACGGAGGTCTATCTAGTAAAGGGGTGAGAGGGAGACGGAGGAGTATCCAGTAAAGGGGTGAGAGAGAGACGGAGGTCTATCCAGTAAAGGGGTGAGAGAGAGACAGAGGTCTATCCAGTAAAGGGGTGAGAGAGAGACGGAGGAGTATGCAGTGAAGGGGTGAGAGAGAGACGGAGGAGTATCCAGTAAAGGGGTGAGAGATAGACGGAGGTCTATCCAGTAAAGGGGTGGGAGAGAGACGGAGGAGTATCCAGTAAAGGAGTGAGAGAGAGACTGAGGATTATCCAGTAAAGGGGTGAGAGAGAGTCTGAGGAGTATCCAGTAAAGGGGTGACAGAGAGACTGAGGAGTATCCAGTAAAGGGGTGAGAGAGAGACATAGGAATATCCAGTAAAGGGGTGAGAGAGAGACTGAGGAGTATCCAGTAAAGGGGTGAGAGAGAGTCTGTGGATTATCCAGTAAAGGGGTGAGAGAGAGTCTGAGGATTATCCAGTAAAGGAGTGAGAGAGAGACTGAGGATTATCCAGTAAAGGGGTGAGAGAGAGACGGAGGAGTATCCAGTAAAGGGGTGAGAGAGAGACTGAGGAGTATCCAGTAAAGGGGTGAGAGAGAGACTGAGGATTATCCAGTAAAGGGGTGAGAGAGAGACTGAGGAGTATCCAGTAAAGGGTTGAGAGAGAGAATGAGGATTATCCAGTAAAGGAGTGAGAGAGAGACTGAGGATTATCTAGTAAAGGAGTGAGAGAGAGACTGAGGAGTATCCAGTAAAGGGGTGAGAGAGAGACAGAGGAGTATCCAGTAAATGGGTGAGAGAGACAGAGGAGTATCCAGTCAAGGGGTGAGATGGAGACAGAGGAGTATCGAGTAAAGGGGCGAGTGAGAGACTGAGGAGTATCCAGTAATGGGGTGAGTGAGAGAGACGGAGGACAATCCAGTAAAGGGTATGAGAGACAGAGGAGTATCCAGTCAAGGGGTTAGAGAGACAGAGGAGTATCCAGTAAACGGGTGAGTGAGAGACAGAGGACAATCCAGTAAAGGGGTGTGAGAGACAGAGGAGTATCCAGTAAAGGGGTGAGAGAGAGACGGAGGAGTATCCAGTAAAGGAATGAGAGAGAGACTGAGGATTATCCAGTAAAGGAGTGAGAGAGAGACTGAGGATTATCCAGTAAAGGAGTGAGAGAGAGACGGAGGAGTATCCAGTAAAGGGGTGAGAGAGAGAGACGGAGGAGTATCCAGTAAAGGAGTGAGAGAGAGACATAGGAGTATCCAGTGAAGGGGTGAGAGAGAGACTGAGGATTATCCAGTAAAGGGGTGAGAGAGAGTGAGGAGTATCCAGTAAAGGGGTGAGAAAGAGACGGAGGAGTATCCAGTAAAGGGGTGAGAGAGAGACATAGGAGTATCCAGTGAAGAGGTGAGAGAGAGACGGAGGAGTATCCAGAAAAGGGGTGAGAGAGAGACGGAGGAGTCTCCAGTAAAGGGGTGAGAGAGAGACTGAGGAGTCTCCAGTAAAGGGGTGAGAGAGAGACTGAGCAGTCTCCAGCAAAGGGGTGAGAGAGAGACTGAGGAGTCTCCAGTAAAGGAGTGAGAGAGAGACTGAGGATTATCCAGTAAAGGGTTGAGAGAGACAGAGGAATATCGAGTAAAGGAGTGAGAGGGAGAGACTGTGGATTATCCAGTGAAGGGGTGAGAGAGAGACTGTGGATTATCCAGTAAAGGGGTGAGAGAGAGACGGAGGAGTATCCAGTAAAGGAGTGAGAGAGAGACATAGGAGTATCCAGTAAAGGGGTGAGAGAGAGACGGAGGAGTATCCAGTAAAGGAGTGAGAGAGAGACTGAGGATTATCCAGTAAAGGGGTGAGAGAGAGACAGAGGATTATCCAGTAAAGGGGTCAGAGAGAGACTGTGGATTATCCAGTAAAGGGGTGAGAGAGAGACGGAGGAGTATCCAGTAAAGGAGTGAGAGAGAGACATAGGAGTATCCAATAAAGGGGTGAGAGAGAGACGGAGGAGTATCCAGTAAAGGAGTGAGAGAGAGACTGAGGATTATCCAGTAAAGGGGTGAGAGAGAGACTGTGTATTATCCAGTGAAGGGGTGAGAGAGAGACTGAGGATTATCCAGTAAAGGAGTGAGAGAGAGACTGAGGATTATCCAGTAAAGGGGTCAGAGAGGGACTGAGGATTATCCAGTAAAGGGCTGAGACAGAGACTGAGGATTATCCAGTAAAGGGTTGAGAGAGACAGAGGAATATCGAGTAAAGGAGTGAGAGAGAGAGACTGTGGATTATCCAGTAAAGGGGTGAGAGAGAGACGGAGGAGTATCCAGTAAAGGAGTGAGAGAGAGAGACTGAGGATTATCCATTAAAGGGGTGAGAGAGAGACAGAGGAGTATCCAGTCAAGGGGTGAGCGAGACAGAGCACTATCCAGTCAAGGTGTGAGAGAGACAGAGGAGTATCCAGTAAAGGGGTGAGAGAGAGACAGAGGACAATCCAGTAAAGGGGTGTGAGAGACAGAGGAGTATCCAGTAAAGGGGTGAGAGAGAGACGGAGGACAATCCAGTAAAGGGGTGTGAGAGACAGAGGAGTATCCAGTCAAGGGGTGAGACAGAGGTGTATCCAGAAAAGGGGCGAGAGAGAGACAGAGGAGTATCCAGTCAAGGGGTGAGACAGAGGAGTATCCGGTAAAGGGGTGAGAGAGAGACAGAGGAGTATCCATTAAAGGGGTGTGAGAGACAGAGGAGTATCCAGTAAAGGGGTGGGAGAGAGAGAGTAGTATCCAGTAAAGGGGTGAGAGAGACAGAGGAGTATCCAGTAAAGGGGTGTGAGAGACAGAGGAGTATAAAGTAAAGGGGTGAGAGAGAGACAGAGCAGTATCCAGTAAAAGGGTGAGACAGAGGAGTATGCAGTAAAGGTGTGAGAGAGAGAGAGACAGAGGAGTATCCAGTAAAGGGGTGAGAGAGACAGAGGAGTATCGAGTAAAGGGGTGAGAGAGAGACAGAGGAGTAACCAGTAAAGGGGTGAGAGAGAGACTGAGGAGTATCCACTAAAGGGGTGAGAGAGAGACTGAGGATTATCCAGTAAAGGAGTGAGAGAGAGACTGAGGATTATCTAGTAAAGGGGTGAGAGAGAGACAGAGGAGTCTCCAGTAAAGGGGTGAGAGAGAGACAGAGGAGTATCCAGTAAACGGGTGAGAGAGACAGAGGAGTATCCAGTCAAGGGGTGAGAGAGACAGAGGAGTATCCAATCAAGGGGTGAGTGAGAGAGACGGAGGACAATCCAGTAAAGAGGTGTGAGAGACAGAAGAGTATCCAGTCAAGGGGGGAGAGAGACAGAGGAGTATCCAGTCAAGGGGTTAGAGAGATAGAGGAGTATCCAGTAAACGGGTGAGTGAGAGACAGAGGACATTCCAGTAAAGGGGGGTGAGAGACAGAGGAGTATCCAGTAAAGGGGTGAGGGAGAGACGGAGGAGTATCCAGTAAAGGAGTGAGCCAGAGGAGTATCCAGTAAAGGGGTGAGAGAGACCGAGTAGTATCCAGTAAACGGGTGAGACAGAGGAGTATCCAGTGAAGGGGTGAGACAGAGGGGTATCCAGAAAAGGGGCGAGAGAGAGACAGAGGAGTATCCAGTCAAGGGGTGAGACAAAGGAGTATCCAGTAAAGGGGTGAGAGAGAGACAGAGGAGTATCCTGTAAAAGGGTGAGACAGAGGAGTATCCATTAAAGGGGTGGGAGAGAGAGAGTAGTATCCAGTGAAGGGGTGTGAGAGAGACAGAGGAGTATCCAGTAAAGGGTTGAGAGAGACAGAGGAGTATCCAGTAAAGGGGTGGGAGAGAGAGACTAGTATCCAGTAAAGGGGTGTGCGAGACAGAGGAGCATCCAGTAAAAGGGTGAGAGAGAGGAGTATCCAGTAAAGGGGTGTGTGACACAGAGGAGTATCCAGTAAAGGGGTGTGAGAGACAGAGGAGTATCCAGTAAAGGGATGTGAGAGACAGAGGAGTATCCAGTAAAGGGGTGAGACAGAGGAGTATCCAGTAAAAGGGTGAGACAGAGGAGTATCCAGTAAAGGGGTGAGACAGAGGAGTATCCAGTAAAGGGGTGAGACAGAGGAGTATCCTGTAAAGGGGTGAGAGAGAGACAGAGGAGTATCCAGTAAAGGGGTGAGAGAGAGACAGAGGAGTATCCTGTAAAGGGGTGAGAGAGACAGAGGAGTATTCAGTAAAGGGGTGAGAGAGAGACAGAGGAGTATCCAGAAATGGGGTGAGAGACAGAGGAGTATCCAGTAAAAGGGTGAGACAGAGGAGTATCCAGGAAAGTGGTGAGAGAGAGACAGAGGAGTATCCAGTAAAGGGGTGAGAGAGAGACACAGGAGTATCCTGTAAAAGGGTGAGAGAGAGACTGAGGAGTATCCAGTAAAGGAGTGAGAGAGAGACTGAGGAGTATCCAGTAAAGGAGTGAGAGAGAGAGTGTGGATTATCCAGTAAAGGAGTGATAGAGAGACTGAGGATTATCCAGTAAAGGAGTGAGAGAGAGACTGAGGATTATCCAGTAAAGGAGTGAGAGAGAGACTGAGGATTATTATTTTTTTTTTTTTTAGAGATACAGCACTGAAACAGGCCCTTCGGCCCACCGAGTCTGTGCCGACCATCAACCACCCACTTATACTAATCCTACCCTAATTCCATATTCCTACCACATCCCCACCTGTTCCTATATTTCCCTACCACCTACCTATACTAGGGGCAATTTATAATGGCCAATTAACCTATCACCCTGCAAGTCTTTGGCATGTGGGAGGAAACCGGAGCACCCGGAGGAAACCCACGCAGACACAGGGAGAACTTGCAAACTCCACACAGGCAGTACCCAGATTTGAACCCGGGTCGCTGGAGCTGTGAGGCTGATCTAGTAAAGGAGTGAGTGAGAGACGGAGGAGTATCCAGTAAAGGGGTGAGAGAGAGACTGAGGAGTATCCAGTAAAGGGGTGAGAGAGAGACTAAGGATTATCCAGTAAAAGGATGAGAGAGAGACTGAGGATTATCCAGTAAAGGAGTGAGAGAGAGACTGAGGATTATCCAGTAAAGGAGTGATAGAGAGACTGAGGATTATCCAGTAAAGGGGTGAGAGAGAGACGGAGGAGTATCCAGTAAAGGGGTGAGAGAGAGACTGAGGATTATCCAGTAAAGGGGTGAGAGAGAGTGAGGAGTATCCAGTAAAGGGGTGAGAGAGAGACGGAGGAGTGTCCAGTAAAGGAGTGAGAGAGAGACATAGGAGTGTCCAGTGAAGGGGTGAGAGAGAGACTGAGGATTATCCAGTAAAGGGGTGAGAGAGAGTGAGGAGTATCCAGTAAAGGGGTGAGAAAGAGACGGAGGAGTATCCAGTAAAGGGGTGAGAGAGAGACATAGGAGTATCCAGTGAAGGGGTGAGAGAGAGACGGAGGAGTATCCAGTAAAGGGGTGAGAGAGAGACGGAGGTCTATCCAGTAAAGGGGTGAGATAGAGACGGAGGTCTATCCAGTAAAGGGTTGAGAGAGAGACGGAGGAGTATCCAGTAAAGGGGTGAGAGAGAGACGGAGGTCTATCCAGTAAAGGGGTGAGAGAGAGACAGAGGTCTATCCAGTAAAGGGGTGAGAGAGAGACGGAGGAGTATGCAGTGAAGGGGTGAGAGAGAGACGGAGGAGTATCCAATAAAGGGGTGAGAGAGAGACGGAGGTCTATCCAGTAAAGGGGTGGGAGAGAGACGGAGGAGTATCCGGTAAAGGAGTGAGAGACAGACTGAGGATTATCCAGTAAAGGGGTGAGAGAGAGACTGAGGAGTAACCAGTAAAGGGGTGACAGAGAGACTGAGGAGTATCCAGTAAAGGGGTGAGAGAGAGACATAGGAATATCCAGTAAAGGGGTGAGAGAGAGACTGTGGATTATCCAGTAAAGGGGTGAGAGAGAGACTGAGGATTATCCAGTAAAGGAGTGAGAGAGAGACTGAGGATTATCCAGTAAAGGGGTGAGAGAGAGATGGAGGAGTATCCAGTAAAGGGGTGAGAGAGAGACTGAGGAGTATCCAGTAAAGGGGTGAGAGAGAGACTGAGGATTATCCAGTAAAGGGGTGAGAGAGAGACTGAGGAGTATCCAGTAAAGGGGTGAGAGAGAGAATGAGGATTATCCAGTAAAGGAGTGAGAGAGAGACTGAGGATTATCTAGTAAAGGAGTGAGAGAGAGACTGAGGAGTATCCAGTAAAGGGGTGAGAGAGAGACAGAGGAGTATCCAGTAAATGGGTGAGAGAGACAGAGGAGTATCCAGTCAAGGGGTGAGATGGAGACAGAGGAGGATCGAGGAAAGGGGCGAGTGAGAGACTGAGGAGTATCCAGTAATGGGGTGAGTGAGAGAGACGGAGGACAATCCAGTAAAGGGGTGTGAGAGACAGAGGAGTATCCAGTCAAGGGGTTAGAGAGACAGAGGAGTATCCAGTAAACGGGTGAGTGAGAGACAGAGGACAATCCAGTAAAGGGGTGTGAGAGACAGAGGAGTATCCAGTAAAGAGGTGAGAGAGAGACGGAGGAGTATCCAGTAAAGGAGTGAGAGAGAGACTGAGGATTATCCAGTAAAGGAGTGAGAGAGAGACGGAGGAGTATCCAGTAAAGGGGTGAGAGAGAGACGGAGGAGTATCCAGTAAAGGAGTGAGAGAGAGACATAGGAGTATCCAGTGAAGGGGTGAGAGAGAGACTGAGGATTATCCAGTAAAGGGGTGAGAGAGAGTGAGGAGTATCCAGTAAAGGGGTGAGAAAGAGACGGAGGAGTATCCAGTAAAGGGGTGAGAGAGAGACATAGGAGTATCCAGTGAAGGGGTGAGAGAGAGACGGAGGAGTATCCAGTAAAGGGGTGAGAGAGAGACATAGGAGTATCCATTAAAGGGGTGAGAGAGACACTGAGGAGTATCCAGTAAAGGGGTGAGAGAGAGTCTGAGGAGTATCCAGTAAAGGGGTGAGACAAGGGGTATCCAGAAAAGGGGTGAGAGAGAGACGGAGGAGTCTCCAGTAAAGGGGTGAGAGAGAGACTGAGGAGTCTCCAGTAAAGGGGTGAGAGAGAGACTGAGCAGTCTCCAGCAAAGGGGTGAGAGAGAGACTGAGGAGTCTCCAGTAAAGGAGTGAGAGAGAGACTGAGGATTATCCAGTAAAGGGTTGAGAGAGACAGAGGAATATCGAGTAAAGGAGTGAGAGGTAGAGACTGTGGATTATCCAGTAAAGGGGTGAGAGAGAGACATAGGAGTATCCAGTAAAGGGGTGAGAGAGAGATGGGAAGGAGTATCCAGTAAAGGAGTGAAAGAGAGACTGAGGATTATCCAGTGAAGGGGTGAGAGAGAGACTGTGGATTATCCAGTGAAGGGGTGAGAGAGAGACTGTGGATTATCCAGTAAAGGGGTGAGAGAGAGACGGAGGAGTATCCAGTAAAGGAGTGAGAGAGAGACATAGGAGTATCCAGTAAAGGGGTGAGAGAGAGACGGAGGAGTATCCAGTAAAGGAGTGAGAGAGAGACTGAGGATTATCCAGTAAAGGGGTGAGAGAGAGACTGTGGATTATCCAGTAAAGGGGTCAGAGAGAGACTGTGGATTATCCAGTAAAGGGGTGAGAGAGAGACGGAGGAGTATCCAGTAAAGGAGTGAGAGAGAGACATAGGAGTATCCAGTAAAGGGGTGAGAGAGAGACGGAGGAGTATCCAGTAAAGGAGTGAGAGAGAGACTGAGGATTATCCAGTAAAGGGGTGAGAGAGAGACTGTGGATTATCCAGTGAAGGGGTCAGAGAGGGACTGAGGATTATCCAGTTAAGGGGTGAGACAGAGACTGAGGATTATCCAGTAAAGGGTTGAGAGAGACAGAGTAATATCGAGTAAAGGAGTGAGAGAGAGAGACTGTGGATTATCCAGTAAAGGGGTGAGAGAGAGACGGAGGAGTATCCAGTAAAGGAGTGAGAGAGAGAGACTGAGGATTATCCATTAAAGGGGTGAGAGAGAGACAGAGGAGTATCCAGTCAAGGGGTGATCGAGACAGAGGAGTATCCAGTCAAGGTGTGAGAGAGACAGAGGAGTATCCAGTAAAGGGGTGAGAGAGAGACAGAGGACAATCCAGTAAAGGGGTGTGAGAGACAGAGGAGTATCCAGTAAAGGGGTGAGAGAGAGACGGAGGACAATCCAGTAAAGGGGTGTGAGAGACAGAGGAGTATCCAGTTAAGGGGTGAGACAGAGGTGTATCCAGAAAAGGGGCGAGAGAGAGACAGAGGAGTATCCAGTCAAGGGGTGAGAGAGAGACAGAGGAGTATCCAGTAAACGGGTGAGAGAGACAGAGGAGTATCCAGTCAAGGGGTGAGAGAGACAGAGGAGTATCCAATCAAGGGGTGAGTGAGAGAGACGGAGGACAATCCAGTAAAGAGGTGTGAGAGACAGAAGAGTATCCAGTCAAGGGGGGAGAGAGACAGAGGAGTATCCAGTCAAGGGGTTAGAGAGATAGAGGAGTATCCAGTAAACGGGTGAGTGAGAGACAGAGGACATTCCAGTAAAGGGGGGTGAGAGACAGAGGAGTATCCAGTAAAGGGGTGAGGGAGAGACGGAGGAGTATCCAGTAAAGGAGTGAGCCAGAGGAGTATCCAGTAAAGGGTTGAGAGAGAGACAGAGGAGTATCCAGTAAAGGGGTCAGCCAGAGGAGTATCCAGTAAAGGGTTGAGAGAGAGACAGAGGAGTATCCAGTGAAGGGGTGAGACAGAGGGGTATCCAGAAAAGGGGCGAGAGAGAGACAGAGGAGTATCCAGTCAAGGGGTGAGACAAAGGAGTATCCAGTAAAGGGGTGAGAGAGAGACAGAGGAGTATCCTGTAAAAGGGTGAGACTGAGGATGATCCATTAAAGGGGTGAGAGAGAGACAGAGGAGTATCCAGTCAAGGGGTGAGCGAGACAGAGGAGTATCCAGTCAAGGTGTGAGAGAGACAGAGGAGTATCCAGTAAAGGGGTGAGAGAGAGACAGAGGACAATCCAGTAAAGGGGTGTGAGAGACAGAGGAGTATCCAGTAAAGGGGTGAGAAAGAGACGGAGGACAATCCAGTAAAGGGGTGTGAGAGACAGAGGAGTATCCAGTCAAGGGGTGAGACAGAGGTGTATCCAGAAAAGGGGCGAGAGAGAGACAGAGGAGTATCCAGTCAAGGGGTGAGACAGATCAGTATCCAGTAAAGGGGTGAGAGAGAGACAGAGGAGTATCCATTAAAGGGGTGTGAGAGACAGAGGAGTATCCAGTAAAGGGGTGGGAGAGAGAGAGGAGTATCCAGTAAAGGGGTGGGAGAGACAGAGGAGTATAAAGTCAAGGGGTGAGAGAGAGACAGAGCAGTATCCAGTAAAAGGGTGAGACAGAGGAGTATGCAGTAAAGGGGTGAGAGAGAGAGACAGAGGAGTATCCAGTCAAGGGGTGAGAGAGACAGAGGACCATCCAATAAAGGGCTGTGAGAGACAGAGGAGTATCCAGTAAAGGGGTGGGAGAGACAGAGGAGTATCGAGTAAAGGGGTGAGAGAGACAGAGGAGTATCGAGTAAAGGGGTGAGAGAGAGACAGAGGAGTAACCAGTAAAGGGGTGAGAGAGAGACTGAGGAGTATCCAGTAAAGGGGTGAGAGAGAGACTGAGGATTATCCAGTAAAGGAGTGAGAGAGAGACTGAGGATTATCTAGTAAAGGGGTGAGAGAGAGACAGAGGAGTATCCAGTAAAGGGGTGAGAGAGAGACAGAGGAGTATCCAGTAAACGGGTGAGAGAGACAGAGGAGTATCCAGTCAAGGGGTGAGAGAGACAGAGGAGTATCCAATCAAGGGGTGAGTGAGAGAGACGGAGGACAATCCAGTAAAGAGGTGTGAGAGACAGAAGAGTATCCAGTCAAGGGGGGAGAGAGACAGAGGAGTATCCAGTCAAGGGGTTAGAGAGATAGAGGAGTATCCAGTAAACGGGTGAGTGAGAGACAGAGGACATTCCAGTAAAGGGGGGTGAGAGACAGAGGAGTATCCAGTAAAGGGGTGAGAGAGAGACGGAGGAGTATCCAGTAAATGAGTGAGACAGAGGAGTATCCAGTAAAGGGTTGAGAGAGAGACAGAGGAGTATCCAGTAAAGGGGTCAGACAGAGGGGTATCCAGTAAAGGGGTGAGAGAGACCGAGTAGTATCCAGTAAACGGGTGAGACAGAGGAGTATCCAGTGAAGGGGTGAGACAGAGGGGTATCCAGAAAAGGGGCGAGAGAGAGACAGAGGAGTATCCAGTCAAGGGGTGAGACAAAGGAGTATCCAGTAAAGGGGTGAGAGAGAGACAGAGGAGTATCCTGTAAAAGGGTGAGACAGAGGAGTATCCAGTCAAGGGGTGAGACAGAGGGGTATCCAGAAAAGGGGTGAGAGAGAGACAGAGGAGTATCCAGTAAAGGGGTGTGAGAGACAGAGGAGTATCCATTAAAGGGGTGGGAGAGAGAGAGTAGTATCCAGTGAAGGGGTGTGAGAGAGACAGAGGAGTATCCAGTAAAGGGTTGAGAGAGACAGAGGAGTATCCAGTAAAGGGGTGGGAGAGAGAGACTAGTATCCAGTAAAGGGGTGTGCGAGACAGAGGAGCATCCAGTAAAAGGGTGAGAGAGAGGAGTATCCAGTAAAGGGGTGTGAGAGACAGAGGAGTATCCAGTAAAGGGGTGTGTGACACAGAGGAGTATCCAGTAAAGGGGTGTGAGAGACAGAGGAGTATCCAGTAAAGGGATGTGAGAGACAGAGGAGTATCCAGTAAAGGGGTGAGACAGAGGAGTATCCAGTAAAAGGGTGAGACAGAGGAGTATCCAGTAAAGGGGTGAGACAGAGGAGTATCCAGTAAAGGGGTGAGACAGAGGAGTATCCTGTAAAGGGGTGAGAGAGACAGAGGAGTATTCAGTAAAGGGGTGAGAGAGACAGAGGAGTATCCAGAAATGGGGTGAGAGACAGAGGAGTATCCAGTAAAAGGGTGAGACAGAGGAGTATCCAGTAAAGGGGTGAGAGAGAGACTGAGGATTATCCAGTAAAGGTGTGAGAGAGAGACTGAGGAGTATCCAGTAAAGGAGTGAGAGAGAGACTGAGGAGTATCCAGTAAAGGAGTGAGAGAGAGAGTGTGGATTATCCAGTAAAGGAGTGATAGAGAGACTGAGGATTATCCAGTAAAGGAGTGAGAGAGAGACTGAGGATTATCCAGTAAAGGAGTGAGAGAGAGACTGAGGATTATTATTTTTTTTTAGAGATACAGCACTGAAACAGGCCCTTCGGCCCACCGAGTCTGTGCCGACCATCAACCACCCACTTATACTAATCCTACCCTAATTCCATATTCCTACCACATCCCCACCTGTTCCTATATTTCCCTACCACCTACCTATACTAGGGGCAATTTATAATGGCCAATTAACCTATCACCCTGCAAGTCTTTGGCATGTGGGAGGAAACCGGAGCACCCGGAGGAAACCCACGCAGACACAGGGAGAACTTGCAAACTCCACACAGGCAGTACCCAGATTTGAACCCGGGTCGCTGGAGCTGTGAGGCTGATCTAGTAAAGGAGTGAGTGAGAGACGGAGGAGTATCCAGTAAAGGGGTGAGAGAGAGACTGAGGATTATCCAGTAAAAGGATGAGAGAGAGACTGAGGATTATCCAGTAAAGGAGTGAGAGAGAGACTGAGGATTATCCAGTAAAGGAGTGATAGAGAGACTGAGGATTATCCAGTAAAGGGGTGAGAGAGAGACGGAGGAGTATCCAGTAAAGGGGTGAGAGAGAGACTGAGGATTATCCAGTAAAGGGGTGAGAGAGAGTGAGGAGTATCCAGTAAAGGGGTGAGAGAGAGACGGAGGAGTGTCCAGTAAAGGAGTGAGAGAGAGAGACAGAGGAGTGTCCAGTGAAGGGGTGAGAGAGAGACTGAGGATTATCCAGTAAAGGGGTGAGAGAGAGTGAGGAGTATCCAGTAAAGGGGTGAGAAAGAGACGGAGGAGTATCCAGTAAAGGGGTGAGAGAGAGACATAGGAGTATCCAGTGAAGGGGTGAGAGAGAGACGGAGGAGTATCCAATAAAGGGGTGAGAGAGAGACGGAGGTCTATCCAGTAAAGGGGTGGGAGAGAGACGGAGGAGTATCCAGTAAAGGAGTGAGAGACAGACTGAGGATTATCCAGTAAAGGGGTGAGAGAGAGACTGAGGAGTAACCAGTAAAGGGGTGACAGAGAGACTGAGGAGTATCCAGTAAAGGGGTGAGAGAGAGACATAGGAATATCCAGTAAAGGGGTGAGAGAGAGACTGTGGATTATCCAGTAAAGGGGTGAGAGAGAGACTGAGGATTATCCAGTAAAGGAGTGAGAGAGAGACTGAGGATTATCCAGTAAAGGGGTGAGAGAGAGATGGAGGAGTATCCAGTAAAGGGGTGAGAGAGAGACTGAGGAGTATCCAGTAAAGGGGTGAGAGAGAGACTGAGGATTATCCAGTAAAGGGGTGAGAGAGAGACTGAGGAGTATCCAGTAAATGGGTGAGAGAGAGAATGAGGATTATCTAGTAAAGGAGTGAGAGAGAGACTGAGGAGTATCCAGTAAAGGGGTGAGAGAGAGACAGAGGAGTATCCAGTAAATGGGTGAGAGAGACAGAGGAGTATCCAGTCAAGGGGTGAGATGGAGACAGAGGAGGATCGAGTAAAGGCGCGAGTGAGAGACTGAGGAGTATCCAGTAAAGGGGTGAGAGAGAGACATAGGAGTATCCATTAAAGGGGTGAGAGAGACACTGAGGAGTACCCAGTAAAGGGGTGAGAGAGAGTCTGAGGAGTATCCAGTAAAGGGGTGAGACAAGGGGTATCCAGAAAAGGGGTGAGAGAGAGACGGAGGAGTCTCCAGTAAAGGGGTGAGAGAGAGACTGAGGAGTCTCCAGTAAAGGGGTGAGAGAGAGACTGAGCAGTCTCCAGCAAAGGGGTGAGAGAGAGACTGAGGAGTCTCCAGTAAAGGAGTGAGAGAGAGACTGAGGATTATCCAGTAAAGGGTTGAGAGAGACAGAGGAATATCGAGTAAAGGAGTGAGAGGTAGAGACTGTGGATTATCCAGTAAAGGGGTGAGAGAGAGACATAGGAGTATCCAGTAAAGGGGTGAGAGAGAGACGGGAAGGAGTATCCAGTAAAGGAGTGAAATAGAGACTGAGGATTATCCAGTGAAGGGGTGAGAGAGAGACTGTGGATTATCCAGTGAAGGGGTGAGAGAGAGACTGTGGATTATCCAGTAAAGGGGTGAGAGAGAGACGGAGGAGTATCCAGTAAAGGAGTGAGAGAGAGACTGAGGATTATCCAGTGAAGGGGTGAGAGAGAGACTGTGGATTATCCAGTGAAGGGGTGAGAGAGAGACTGTGGATTATCCAGTAAAGGGGTGAGAGAGAGACGGAGGAGTATCCAGTAAAGGAGTGAGAGAGAGACTGAGGATTATCCAGTAAAGGGGTGAGAGAGAGACTGTGGATTATCCAGTAAAGGGGTCAGAGAGAGACTGTGGATTATCCAGTAAAGGGGTGAGAGAGAGACGGAGGAGTATCCAGTAAAGGAGTGAGAGAGAGACATAGGAGTATCCAGTAAAGGGGTGAGAGAGAGACGGAGGAGTATCCAGTAAAGGAGTGAGAGAGAGACTGAGGATTATCCAGTAAAGGGGTGAGAGAGAGACTGTGGATTATCCAGTGAAGGGGTCAGAGAGGGACTGAGGATTATCCAGTTAAGGGGTGAGACAGAGACTGAGGATTATCCAGTAAAGGGTTGAGAGAGACAGAGGAATATCGAGTAAAGGAGTGAGAGAGAGAGACTGTGGATTATCCAGTAAAGGGGTGAGAGAGAGACGGAGGAGTATCCAGTAAAGGAGTGAGAGAGAGAGACTGAGGATTATCCATTAAAGGGGTGAGAGAGAGACAGAGGAGTATCCAGTCAAGGGGTGATCGAGACAGAGGAGTATCCAGTCAAGGTGTGAGAGAGACAGAGGAGTATCCAGTCAAGGGGTGAGTGAGAGAGACGGAGGACAATCCAGTAAAGAGGTGTGAGAGACAGAAGAGTATCCAGTCAAGGGGGGAGAGAGACAGAGGAGTATCCAGTCAAGGGGTTAGAGAGACAGAGGAGTATCCAGTAAACGGGTGAGTGAGAGACAGAGGACAATCCAGTAAAGGGGGGTGAGAGACAGAGGAGTATCCAGTAAAGGGGTGAGAGAGAGACATAGGAGTATCCAGTGAAGGGGTGAGAGAGAGACGGAGGAGTATCCAGTAAAGGGGTGAGAGAGAGACGGAGGTCTATCCAGTAAAGGGGTGAGATAGAGACGGAGGTCTATCCAGTAAAGGGGTGAGAGAGAGACGGAGGAGTATCCAGTAAAGGGGTGAGAGAGAGACGGAGGTCTATCCAGTAAAGGGGTGAGAGAGAGACGGAGGTCTATCCAGTAAAGGGGTGAGAGAGAGACGGAGGTCTATCCAGTAAAGGGGTGGGAACGAGACGGAGGAGTATCCAGTAAAGGAGTGAGAGACAGACTGAGGATTATCCAGTAAAGGGGTGAGAGAGAGACTGAGGAGTAACCAGTAAAGGGGTGATAGAGAGACTGAGGAGTATCCAGTAAAGGGGTGAGAGAGAGACTGAGGAATATCCAGTAAAGGGGTGAGAGAGAGACTGTGGATTATCCAGTAAAGGGGTGAGAGAGAGACTGAGGATTATCCAGTAAAGGAGTGAGAGAGAGACTGAGGATTATCCAGTAAAGGGGTGAGAGAGAGATGGAGGAGTATCCAGTAAAGGGGTGAGAGAGAGACTGAGGATTATCCAGTAAAGGGGTGAGAGAGAGAATGAGGATTATCTAGTAAAGGAGTGAGAGAGAGAATGAGGAGTATCCAGTAAAGGGGTGAGAGAGAGACAGAGGAGTATCCAGTAAATGGGTGAGAGAGACAGAGGAGTATCCAGTCAAGGGGTGAGATGGAGACAGAGGAGGATCGAGTAAAGGCGCGAGTGAGAGACTGAGGAGTATCCAGTAAAGGGGTGAGAGAGAGACATAGGAGTATCCATTAAAGGGGTGAGAGAGACACTGAGGAGTACCCAGTAAAGGGGTGAGAGAGAGTCTGAGGAGTATCCAGTAAAGGGGTGAGACAAGGGGTATCCAGAAAAGGGGTGAGAGAGAGACGGAGGAGTCTCCAGTAAAGGGGTGAGAGAGAGACTGAGGAGTCTCCAGTAAAGGGGTGAGAGAGAGACTGAGCAGTCTCCAGCAAAGGGGTGAGAGAGAGACTGAGGAGTCTCCAGTAAAGGAGTGAGAGAGAGACTGAGGATTATCCAGTAAAGGGTTGAGAGAGACAGAGGAATATCGAGTAAAGGAGTGAGAGGTAGAGACTGTGGATTATCCAGTAAAGGGGTGAGAGAGAGACATAGGAGTATCCAGTAAAGGGGTGAGAGAGAGACGGGAAGGAGTATCCAGTAAAGGAGTGAAATAGAGACTGAGGATTATCCAGTGAAGGGGTGAGAGAGAGACTGTGGATTATCCAGTGAAGGGGTGAGAGAGAGACTGTGGATTATCCAGTAAAGGGGTGAGAGAGAGACGGAGGAGTATCCAGTAAAGGAGTGAGAGAGAGACTGAGGATTATCCAGTAAAGGGGTGAGAGAGAGACTGTGGATTATCCAGTAAAGGGGTCAGAGAGAGACTGTGGATTATCCAGTAAAGGGGTGAGAGAGAGACGGAGGAGTATCCAGTAAAGGAGTGAGAGAGAGACATAGGAGTATCCAGTAAAGGGGTGAGAGAGAGACGGAGGAGTATCCAGTAAAGGAGTGAGAGAGAGACTGAGGATTATCCAGTAAAGGGGTGAGAGAGAGACTGTGGATTATCCAGTGAAGGGGTCAGAGAGGGACTGAGGATTATCCAGTTAAGGGGTGAGACAGAGACTGAGGATTATCCAGTAAAGGGTTGAGAGAGACAGAGGAATATCGAGTAAAGGAGTGAGAGAGAGAGACTGTGGATTATCCAGTAAAGGGGTGAGAGAGAGACGGAGGAGTATCCAGTAAAGGAGTGAGAGAGAGAGACTGAGGATTATCCATTAAAGGGGTGAGAGAGAGACAGAGGAGTATCCAGTCAAGGGGTGATCGAGACAGAGGAGTATCCAGTCAAGGTGTGAGAGAGACAGAGGAGTATCCAGTCAAGGGGTGAGTGAGAGAGACGGAGGACAATCCAGTAAAGAGGTGTGAGAGACAGAAGAGTATCCAGTCAAGGGGGGAGAGAGACAGAGGAGTATCCAGTCAAGGGGTTAGAGAGACAGAGGATTATCCAGTAAACGGGTGAGTGAGAGACAGAGGACAATCCAGTAAAGGGGGGTGAGAGACAGAGGAGTATCCAGTAAAGGGGTGAGAGAGAGACATAGGAGTATCCAGTGAAGGGGTGAGAGAGAGACGGAGGAGTATCCAGTAAAGGGGTGAGAGAGAGACGGAGGTCTATCCAGTAAAGGGGTGAGATAGAGACGGAGGTCTATCCAGTAAAGGGGTGAGAGAGAGACGGAGGAGTATCCAGTAAAGGGGTGAGAGAGAGACGGAGGTCTATCCAGTAAAGGGGTGAGAGAGAGACGGAGGTCTATCCAGTAAAGGGGTGAGAGAGAGACGGAGGAGTATGCAGTGAAGGGGTGAGAGAGAGACAGAGGAGTATCCAATAAAGGGGTGAGAGAGAGACGGAGGTCTATCCAGTAAAGGGGTGGGAACGAGACGGAGGAGTATCCAGTAAAGGAGTGAGAGACAGACTGAGGATTATCCAGTAAAGGGGTGAGAGAGAGACTGAGGAGTAACCAGTAAAGGGGTGACAGAGAGACTGAGGAGTATCCAGTAAAGGGGTGAGAGAGAGACATAGGAATATCCAGTAAAGGGGTGAGAGAGAGACTGTGGATTATCCAGTAAAGGGGTGAGAGAGAGACTGAGGATTATCCAGTAAAGGAGTGAGAGAGAGACTGAGGATTATCCAGTAAAGGGGTGAGAGAGAGATGGAGGAGTATCCAGTAAAGGGGTGAGAGAGAGACTGAGGAGTATCCAGTAAAGGGGTGAGAGAGAGAATGAGGATTATCTAGTAAAGGAGTGAGAGAGAGAATGAGGAGTATCCAGTAAAGGGGTGAGAGAGAGACAGAGGAGTATCCAGTAAATGGGTGAGAGAGACAGAGGAGTATCCAGTCAAGGGGTGAGATGGAGACAGAGGAGGATCGAGTAAAGGCGCGAGTGAGAGACTGAGGAGTATCCAGTAAAGGGGTGAGAGAGAGACATAGGAGTATCCATTAAAGGGGTGAGAGAGACACTGAGGAGTACCCAGTAAAGGGGTGAGAGAGAGTCTGAGGAGTATCCAGTAAAGGGGTGAGACAAGGGGTATCCAGAAAAGGGGTGAGAGAGAGACGGAGGAGTCTCCAGTAAAGGGGTGAGAGAGAGACTGAGGAGTCTCCAGTAAAGGGGTGAGAGAGAGACTGAGCAGTCTCCAGCAAAAGGGTGAGAGAGAGACTGAGGAGTCTCCAGTAAAGGAGTGAGAGAGAGACTGAGGATTATCCAGTAAAGGGGTGAGAGAGAGACTGAGGAGTAACCAGTAAAGGGGTGACAGAGAGACTGAGGAGTATCCAGTAAAGGGGTGAGAGAGAGACATAGGAATATCCAGTAAAGGGGTGAGAGAGAGACTGTGGATTATCCAGTAAAGGGGTGAGAGAGAGACTGAGGATTATCCAGTAAAGGAGTGAGAGAGAGACTGAGGATTATCCAGTAAAGGGGTGAGAGAGAGATGGAGGAGTATCCAGTAAAGGGGTGAGAGAGAGACTGAGGAGTATCCAGTAAAGGGGTGAGAGAGAGACTGAGGATTATCCAGTAAAGGGGTGAGAGAGAGACTGAGGAGTATCCAGTAAATGGGTGAGAGAGAGAATGAGGATTATCTAGTAAAGGAGTGAGAGAGAGACTGAGGAGTATCCAGTAAAGGGGTGAGAGAGAGACAGAGGAGTATCCAGTAAATGGGTGAGAGAGACAGAGGAGTATCCAGTCAAGGGGTGAGATGGAGACAGAGGAGGATCGAGTAAAGGCGCGAGTGAGAGACTGAGGAGTATCCAGTAAAGGGGTGAGAGAGAGACATAGGAGTATCCATTAAAGGGGTGAGAGAGACACTGAGGAGTACCCAGTAAAGGGGTGAGAGAGAGTCTGAGGAGTATCCAGTAAAGGGGTGAGACAAGGGGTATCCAGAAAAGGGGTGAGAGAGAGACGGAGGAGTCTCCAGTAAAGGGGTGAGAGAGAGACTGAGGAGTCTCCAGTAAAGGGGTGAGAGAGAGACTGAGCAGTCTCCAGCAAAGGGGTGAGAGAGAGACTGAGGAGTCTCCAGTAAAGGAGTGAGAGAGAGACTGAGGATTATCCAGTAAAGGGTTGAGAGAGACAGAGGAATATCGAGTAAAGGAGTGAGAGGTAGAGACTGTGGATTATCCAGTAAAGGGGTGAGAGAGAGACATAGGAGTATCCAGTAAAGGGGTGAGAGAGAGACGGGAAGGAGTATCCAGTAAAGGAGTGAAAGAGAGACTGAGGATTATCCAGTGAAGGGGTGAGAGAGAGACTGTGGATTATCCAGTGAAGGGGTGAGAGAGAGACTGTGGATTATCCAGTAAAGGGGTGAGAGAGAGACGGAGGAGTATCCAGTAAAGGAGTGAGAGAGAGACTGAGGATTATCCAGTAAAGGGGTGAGAGAGAGACTGTGGATTATCCAGTAAAGGGGTCAGAGAGAGACTGTGGATTATCCAGTAAAGGGGTGAGAGAGAGACGGAGGAGTATCCAGTAAAGGAGTGAGAGAGAGACATAGGAGTATCCAGTAAAGGGGTGAGAGAGAGACGGAGGAGTATCCAGTAAAGGAGTGAGAGAGAGACTGAGGATTATCCAGTAAAGGGGTGAGAGAGAGACTGTGGATTATCCAGTGAAGGGGTCAGAGAGGGACTGAGGATTATCCAGTTAAGGGGTGAGACAGAGACTGAGGATTATCCAGTAAAGGGTTGAGAGAGACAGAGGAATATCGAGTAAAGGAGTGAGAGAGAGAGACTGTGGATTATCCAGTAAAGGGGTGAGAGAGAGACGGAGGAGTATCCAGTAAAGGAGTGAGAGAGAGAGACTGAGGATTATCCATTAAAGGGGTGAGAGAGAGACAGAGGAGTATCCAGTCAAGGGGTGATCGAGACAGAGGAGTATCCAGTCAAGGTGTGAGAGAGACAGAGGAGTATCCAGTCAAGGGGTGAGTGAGAGAGACGGAGGACAATCCAGTAAAGAGGTGTGAGAGACAGAAGAGTATCCAGTCAAGGGGGGAGAGAGACAGAGGAGTATCCAGTCAAGGGGTTAGAGAGACAGAGGAGTATCCAGTAAACGGGTGAGTGAGAGACAGAGGACAATCCAGTAAAGGGGGGTGAGAGACAGAGGAGTATCCAGTAAAGGGGTGAGAGAGAGACATAGGAGTATCCAGTGAAGGGGTGAGAGAGAGACGGAGGAGTATCCAGTAAAGGGGTGAGAGAGAGACGGAGGTCTATCCAGTAAAGGGGTGAGATAGAGACGGAGGTCTATCCAGTAAAGGGGTGAGAGAGAGACGGAGGAGTATCCAGTAAAGGGGTGAGAGAGAGACGGAGGTCTATCCAGTAAAGGGGTGAGAGAGAGACGGAGGTCTATCCAGTAAAGGGGTGAGAGAGAGACGGAGGAGTATGCAGTGAAGGGGTGAGAGAGAGACAGAGGAGTATCCAATAAAGGGGTGAGAGAGAGACGGAGGTCTATCCAGTAAAGGGGTGGGAACGAGACGGAGGAGTATCCAGTAAAGGAGTGAGAGACAGACTGAGGATTATCCAGTAAAGGGGTGAGAGAGAGACTGAGGAGTAACCAGTAAAGGGGTGACAGAGAGACTGAGGAGTATCCAGTAAAGGGGTGAGAGAGAGACATAGGAATATCCAGTAAAGGGGTGAGAGAGAGACTGTGGATTATCCAGTAAAGGGGTGAGAGAGAGACTGAGGATTATCCAGTAAAGGAGTGAGAGAGAGACTGAGGATTATCCAGTAAAGGGGTGAGAGAGAGATGGAGGAGTATCCAGTAAAGGGGTGAGAGAGAGACTGAGGATTATCCAGTAAAGGGGTGAGAGAGAGAATGAGGATTATCTAGTAAAGGAGTGAGAGAGAGAATGAGGAGTATCCAGTAAAGGGGTGAGAGAGAGACAGAGGAGTATCCAGTAAATGGGTGAGAGAGACAGAGGAGTATCCAGTCAAGGGGTGAGATGGAGACAGAGGAGGATCGAGTAAAGGCGCGAGTGAGAGACTGAGGAGTATCCAGTAAAGGGGTGAGAGAGAGACATAGGAGTATCCATTAAAGGGGTGAGAGAGACACTGAGGAGTACCCAGTAAAGGGGTGAGAGAGAGTCTGAGGAGTATCCAGTAAAGGGGTGAGACAAGGGGTATCCAGAAAAGGGGTGAGAGAGAGACGGAGGAGTCTCCAGTAAAGGGGTGAGAGAGAGACTGAGGAGTCTCCAGTAAAGGGGTGAGAGAGAGACTGAGCAGTCTCCAGCAAAGGGGTGAGAGAGAGACTGAGGAGTCTCCAGTAAAGGAGTGAGAGAGAGACTGAGGATTATCCAGTAAAGGGTTGAGAGAGACAGAGGAATATCGAGTAAAGGAGTGAGAGGTAGAGACTGTGGATTATCCAGTAAAGGGGTGAGAGAGAGACATAGGAGTATCCAGTAAAGGGGTGAGAGAGAGACGGGAAGGAGTATCCAGTAAAGGAGTGAAATAGAGACTGAGGATTATCCAGTGAAGGGGTGAGAGAGAGACTGTGGATTATCCAGTGAAGGGGTGAGAGAGAGACTGTGGATTATCCAGTAAAGGGGTGAGAGAGAGACGGAGGAGTATCCAGTAAAGGAGTGAGAGAGAGACTGAGGATTATCCAGTAAAGGGGTGAGAGAGAGACTGTGGATTATCCAGTAAAGGGGTCAGAGAGAGACTGTGGATTATCCAGTAAAGGGGTGAGAGAGAGACGGAGGAGTATCCAGTAAAGGAGTGAGAGAGAGACATAGGAGTATCCAGTAAAGGGGTGAGAGAGAGACGGAGGAGTATCCAGTAAAGGAGTGAGAGAGAGACTGAGGATTATCCAGTAAAGGGGTGAGAGAGAGACTGTGGATTATCCAGTGAAGGGGTCAGAGAGGGACTGAGGATTATCCAGTTAAGGGGTGAGACAGAGACTGAGGATTATCCAGTAAAGGGTTGAGAGAGACAGAGGAATATCGAGTAAAGGAGTGAGAGAGAGAGACTGTGGATTATCCAGTAAAGGGGTGAGAGAGAGACGGAGGAGTATCCAGTAAAGGAGTGAGAGAGAGAGACTGAGGATTATCCATTAAAGGGGTGAGAGAGAGACAGAGGAGTATCCAGTCAAGGGGTGATCGAGACAGAGGAGTATCCAGTCAAGGTGTGAGAGAGACAGAGGAGTATCCAGTCAAGGGGTGAGTGAGAGAGACGGAGGACAATCCAGTAAAGAGGTGTGAGAGACAGAAGAGTATCCAGTCAAGGGGGGAGAGAGACAGAGGAGTATCCAGTCAAGGGGTTAGAGAGACAGAGGATTATCCAGTAAACGGGTGAGTGAGAGACAGAGGACAATCCAGTAAAGGGGGGTGAGAGACAGAGGAGTATCCAGTAAAGGGGTGAGAGAGAGACATAGGAGTATCCAGTGAAGGGGTGAGAGAGAGACGGAGGAGTATCCAGTAAAGGGGTGAGAGAGAGACGGAGGTCTATCCAGTAAAGGGGTGAGATAGAGACGGAGGTCTATCCAGTAAAGGGGTGAGAGAGAGACGGAGGAGTATCCAGTAAAGGGGTGAGAGAGAGACGGAGGTCTATCCAGTAAAGGGGTGAGAGAGAGACGGAGGTCTATCCAGTAAAGGGGTGAGAGAGAGACGGAGGAGTATGCAGTGAAGGGGTGAGAGAGAGACAGAGGAGTATCCAATAAAGGGGTGAGAGAGAGACGGAGGTCTATCCAGTAAAGGGGTGGGAACGAGACGGAGGAGTATCCAGTAAAGGAGTGAGAGACAGACTGAGGATTATCCAGTAAAGGGGTGAGAGAGAGACTGAGGAGTAACCAGTAAAGGGGTGACAGAGAGACTGAGGAGTATCCAGTAAAGGGGTGAGAGAGAGACATAGGAATATCCAGTAAAGGGGTGAGAGAGAGACTGTGGATTATCCAGTAAAGGGGTGAGAGAGAGACTGAGGATTATCCAGTAAAGGAGTGAGAGAGAGACTGAGGATTATCCAGTAAAGGGGTGAGAGAGAGATGGAGGAGTATCCAGTAAAGGGGTGAGAGAGAGACTGAGGAGTATCCAGTAAAGGGGTGAGAGAGAGAATGAGGATTATCTAGTAAAGGAGTGAGAGAGAGAATGAGGAGTATCCAGTAAAGGGGTGAGAGAGAGACAGAGGAGTATCCAGTAAATGGGTGAGAGAGACAGAGGAGTATCCAGTCAAGGGGTGAGATGGAGACAGAGGAGGATCGAGTAAAGGCGCGAGTGAGAGACTGAGGAGTATCCAGTAAAGGGGTGAGAGAGAGACATAGGAGTATCCATTAAAGGGGTGAGAGAGACACTGAGGAGTACCCAGTAAAGGGGTGAGAGAGAGTCTGAGGAGTATCCAGTAAAGGGGTGAGACAAGGGGTATCCAGAAAAGGGGTGAGAGAGAGACGGAGGAGTCTCCAGTAAAGGGGTGAGAGAGAGACTGAGGAGTCTCCAGTAAAGGGGTGAGAGAGAGACTGAGCAGTCTCCAGCAAAAGGGTGAGAGAGAGACTGAGGAGTCTCCAGTAAAGGAGTGAGAGAGAGACTGAGGATTATCCAGTAAAGGGTTGAGAGAGACAGAGGAATATCGAGTAAAGGAGTGAGAGGTAGAGACTGTGGATTATCCAGTAAAGGGGTGAGAGAGAGACATAGGAGTATCCAGTAAAGGGGTGAGAGAGAGACGGGAAGGAGTATCCAGTAAAGGAGTGAAATAGAGACTGAGGATTATCCAGTGAAGGGGTGAGAGTGAGACTGTGGATTATCCAGTGAAGGGGTGAGAGAGAGACTGTGGATTATCCAGTAAAGGGGTGAGAGAGAGACGGAGGAGTATCCAGTAAAGGAGTGAGAGAGAGACTGAGGATTATCCAGTAAAGGGGTGAGAGAGAGACTGTGGATTATCCAGTAAAGGGGTCAGAGAGAGACTGTGGATTATCCAGTAAAGGGGTGAGAGAGAGACGGAGGAGTATCCAGTAAAGGAGTGAGAGAGAGACATAGGAGTATCCAGTAAAGGGGTGAGAGAGAGACGGAGGAGTATCCAGTAAAGGAGTGAGAGAGAGACTGAGGATTATCCAGTAAAGGGGTGAGAGAGAGACTGTGGATTATCCAGTGAAGGGGTCAGAGAGGGACTGAGGATTATCCAGTTAAGGTGTGAGACAGAGACTGAGGATTATCCAGTAAAGGGTTGAGAGAGACAGAGGAATATCGAGTAAAGTAGTGAGAGAGAGAGACTGTGGATTATCCAGTAAAGGGGTGAGAGAGAGACGGAGGAGTATCCAGTAAAGGAGTGAGAGAGAGAGACTGAGGATTATCCATTAATGGGGTGAGAGAGAGACAGAGGAGTATCCAGTCAAGGGGTGATCGAGACAGAGGAGTATCCAGTAAAGGGGTGAGAGAGAGACAGAGGACAATCCAGTAAAGGGGTGTGAGAGACAGAGGAGTATCCAGTAAAGGGGTGAGAGAGAGACGGAGGACAATCCAGTAAAGGGGTGTGAGAGACAGAGGAGTATCCAGTCAAGGGGTGAGACAGAGGTGTATCCAGAAAAGGGGCGAGAGAGAGACAGAGGAGTATCCAGTCAAGGGGTGAGACAGAGGAGCATCCAGTAAAGGGGTGAGAGAGAGACAGAGGAGTATCCATTAAAGGGTTGTGAGAGACAGAGGAGTATCCAGTAAAGGGGTGGGAGAGAGAGAGTAGTATCCAGTAAAGGGGTGTGAGAGAGAGAGTAGTATCCAGTAAAGGGGTGAGAGAGACAGAGGAGTATCCAATAAAGGGGTGTGAGAGACAGAGTAGTATAAAGTAAAGGGGTGAGAGAGAGACAGAGCAGCATCCAGTAAAACGGTGAGACAGAGGAGTATGCAGTAAAGGGGTGAGAGAGAGAGACAGAGGAGTATCCAGTAAAGGGGTGAGAGAGACAGAGGACCAACCAATAAAGGGCTGTGAGAGACAGAGCAGTATCCAGTAAAGGGGTGGGAGAGACAGAGGAGTATCGAGTTAAGGGGTGAGAGAGACAGAGGAGTATCGAGTAAAGGGGTGAGAGAGAGACAGAGGAGTATCCAGTAAAGGGGTGAGAGAGAGACTGAGGAGTATCCAGTAAAGGGGTGAGAGAGAGACTGAGGATTATCCAGTAAAGGAGTGAGAGAGAGACAGAGGATTATCTAGTAAAGGGGTGAGAGAGAGACAGAGGAGTATCCAGTAAAGAGGTGAGAGAGAGACAGAGGAGTATCCAGTCAAGGGGTGAGTGAGAGAGACGGAGGACAATCCAGTAAAGAGGTGTGAGAGACAGAAGAGTATCCAGTCAAGGGGGGAGAGAGACAGAGGAGTATCCAGTCAAGGGGTTAGAGAGACAGAGGAGTATCCAGTAAACGGGTGAGTGAGAGACAGAGGACAATCCAGTAAAGGGGGGTGAGAGACAGAGGAGTATCCAGTAAAGGGGTGAGAGAGAGAGACGGAGGAGTATCCAGTAAAGGAGTGAGACAGAGGAGTATCCAGTAAAGGGTTGAGAGAGAGACAGAGGAGTATCCAGTAAAGGGGTCAGACAGAGGGGTATCCAGTAAAGGGGTGAGAGAGACCGAGTAGTATCCAGTAAAGGGGTGAGAGAGACCGAGTAGTATCCAGTAAAGGGGTGAGAGAGACCGAGTAGTATCCAGTAAACGGGTGAGACAGAGGAGTATCCAGTGAAGGGGTGAGACAGAGGGGTATCCAGAAAAGGGGCGAGAGAGAGACAGAGGAGTATCCAGTCAAGGGGTGAGACAGAGGAGTATCCAGTAAAGGGGTGAGAGAGAGACAGAGGAGTATCCTGTAAAAGGGTGAGACAGAGGAGTATCCAGTCAAGGGTTGAGACAGAGGAGTATCCAGTAAAGGGGTGAGAGAGAGACAGAGGAGTATCCAGTAAAGGGGTCGGAGAGAGAGAGTAGTATCCAGTAAAGGGGTGAGAGAGAGACAGAGGAGTATCCAGTAAAGGGTTGAGAGAGACAGAGGAATATCGAGTAAAGGAGTGAGAGGTAGAGACTGTGGATTATCCAGTAAAGGGGTGAGAGAGAGACATAGGAGTATCCAGTAAAGGGGTGAGAGAGAGACGGGAAGGAGTATCCAGTAAAGGAGTGAAAGAGAGACTGAGGATTATCCAGTGAAGGGGTGAGAGAGAGACTGTGGATTATCCAGTGAAGGGGTGAGAGAGAGACTGTGGATTATCCAGTAAAGGGGTGAGAGAGAGACGGAGGAGTATCCAGTAAAGGAGTGAGAGAGAGACTGAGGATTATCCAGTAAAGGGGTGAGAGAGCGACTGTGGATTATCCAGTAAAGGGGTCAGAGAGAGACTGTGGATTATCCAGTAAAGGGGTGAGAGAGAGACGGAGGAGTATCCAGTAAAGGAGTGAGAGAGAGACATAGGAGTATCCAGTAAAGGGGTGAGAGAGAGATGGAGGAGTATCCAGTAAAGGAGTGAGAGAGAGACTGAGGATTATCCAGTAAAGGGGTGAGAGAGAGACTGTGGATTATCCAGTGAAGGGGTCAGAGAGGGACTGAGGATTATCCAGTTAAGGGGTGAGACAGAGACTGAGGATTATCCAGTAAAGGGTTGAGAGAGACAGAGGAATATCGAGTAAAGGAGTGAGAGAGAGAGACTGTGGATTATCCAGTAAAGGGGTGAGAGAGAGACGGAGGAGTATCCAGTAAAGGAGTGAGAGAGAGAGACTGAGGATTATCCATTAAAGGGGTGAGAGAGAGACAGAGGAGTATCCAGTCAAGGGGTGATCGAGACAGAGGAGTATCCAGTCAAGGTGTGAGAGAGACAGAGGAGTATCCAGTAAAGGGGTGAGAGAGAGACAGAGGACAATCCAGTAAAGGGGTGTGAGAGACAGAGGAGTATCCAGTAAAGGGGTGAGAGAGAGACGGAGGACAATCCAGTAAAGGGGTGTGAGAGACAGAGGAGTATCCAGTCAAGGGGTGAGACAGAGGTGTATCCAGAAAAGGTGCGAGAGAGAGACAGAGGAGTATCCAGTCAAGGGGTGAGACAGAGGAGCATCCAGTAAAGGGGTGAGAGAGAGACAGAGGAGTATCCATTAAAGGGTTGTGAGAGACAGAGGAGTATCCAGTAAAGGGGTGGGAGAGAGAGAGTAGTATCCAGTAAAGGGGTGTGAGAGAGAGAGTAGTATCCAGTAAAGGGGTGAGTGAGACAGAGGAGTATCCAATAAAGGGGTGTGAGAGACAGAGGAGTATAAAGTAAAGGGGTGAGAGAGAGACAGAGCAGTATCCAGTAAAACGGTGAGACAGAGGAGTATGCAGTAAAGGGGTGAGAGAGAGAGACAGAGGAGTATCCAGTAAAGGGGTGAGAGAGACAGAGGACCAACCAATAAAGGGCTGTGAGAGACAGAGCAGTATCCAGTAAAGGGGTGGGAGAGACAGAGGAGTATCGAGTTAAGGGGTGAGAGAGACAGAGGAGTATCGAGTAAAGGGGTGAGAGAGAGACAGAGGAGTATCCAGTAAAGGGGTGAGAGAGAGACTGAGGAGTATCCAGTAAAGGGGTGAGAGAGAGACTGAGGATTATCCAGTAAAGGAGTGAGAGAGAGACAGAGGATTATCTAGTAAAGGGGTGAGAGAGAGACAGAGGAGTATCCAGTAAAGGGGTGAGAGAGAGACAGAGGAGTATCCAGTCAAGGGGTGAGTGAGAGAGACGGAGGACAATCCAGTAAAGAGGTGTGAGAGACAGAAGAGTATCCAGTCAAGGGGGGAGAGAGACAGAGGAGTATCCAGTCAAGGGGTTAGAGAGACAGAGGAGTATCCAGTAAACGGGTGAGTGAGAGACAGAGGACAATCCAGTAAAGGGGGGTGAGAGACAGAGGAGTATCCAGTAAAGGGGTGAGAGAGAGACGGAGGAGTATCCAGTAAAGGAGTGAGACAGAGGAGTATCCAGTAAAGGGTTGAGAGAGAGACAGAGGAGTATCCAGTAAAGGGGTCAGACAGAGGGGTATCCAGTAAAGGGGTGAGAGAGACCGAGTAGTATCCAGTAAACGGGTGAGACAGAGGAGTATCCAGTGAAGGGGTGAGACAGAGGGGTATCCAGAAAAGGGGCGAGAGAGAGACAGAGGAGTATCCAGTCAAGGGGTGAGACAGAGGAGTATCCAGTAAAGGGGTGAGAGAGAGACAGAGGAGTATCCAGTAAAGGGGTGGGAGAGAGAGACTAGGATCCAGTAAAGGGGTGTGAGCGAGACAGAGGAGTATCCAGTAAAGGGTTGAGAGAGACACAGGAGTATCCAGTAAAGGGGTGGGAGAGAGAGACTAGGATCCAGTAATGGGGTGTGAGAGACAGAGGAGTATCCAGTAAATGGGTGAGAGAGAGGAGTATCCAGTAAAGGGGTGGGAGAGAGAGACTAGTATCCAGTAAAGGGGTGTGAGAGACAGAGGAGTATCCAGTAAAGGGGTGTGAGAGACGGAGGAGTATCCAGTAAAGGAGTGAGAGAGAGATATAGGAGTTTCCAGTGAAGGGGTGAGAGAGAGACAGAGGATTATCCAGTAAAGGGGTGAGAGAGAGTGAGGAGTATCCAGTGAAGGGGTGAGAGAGAGACGGAGGAGTATCCAGTAAAGGGGTGAGAGAGAGACATAGGAGTATCCATTAAAGGGGTGAGAGAGAGACTGAGGAGTATCCAGTAAAGGGGTGAGAGAGAGACTGAGGAGTATCCAGTAAAGGGGTGAGACAAGGGGTATCCAGAAAAGGGGTGAGAGAGAGACGGAGGAGTCTCCAGTAAAGGGGTGTGAGAGACAGAAGAGTATCCAGTCAAGGGGGGAGAGAGACAGAGGAGTATCCAGTCAAGGGGTTAGAGAGACAGAGGAGTATCCAGTAAAAGGGTGAGACAGAGGAGTATCCAGTAAAGGGGTGAGAGAGAGACTGAGGATTATCCAGTAAAGGAGTGAGAGAGAGACTGAGGAGTATCCAGTAAAGGAGTGAGAGAGAGAGTGTGGATTATCCAGTAAAGGAGTGATAGAGAGACTGAGGATTATCCAGTAAAGGAGTGAGAGAGAGACTGAGGATTATCCAGTAAAGGAGTGAGAGAGAGACTGAGGATTATTATTATTTTTTTTAGAGATACAGCACTGAAACAGGCCCTTCGGCCCACCGAGTCTGTGCCGACCATCAACCACCCACTTATACTAATCCTACCCTAATTCCATATTCCTACCACATCCCCACCTGTTCCTATATTTCCCTACCACCTACCTATACTAGGGGCAATTTATAATGGCCAATTAACCTATCACCCTGCAAGTCTTTGGCATGTGGGAGGAAACCGGAGCACCCGGAGGAAACCCACGCAGACACAGGGAGAACTTGCAAACTCCACACAGGCAGTACCCAGATTTGAACCCGGGTCGCTGGAGCTGTGAGGCTGATCTAGTAAAGGAGTGAGTGAGAGACGGAGGAGTATCCAGTAAAGGGGTGAGAGAGAGACGGAGGAGTATCCAGTAAAGGGGTGAGAGAGAGACTGAGGATTATCCAGTAAAGGGGTGAGAGAGAGTGAGGAGTATCCAGTAAAGGGGTGAGAGAGAGACGGAGGAGTGTCCAGTAAAGGAGTGAGAGAGAGAGACATAGGAGTGTCCAGTGAAGGGGTGAGAGAGAGACTGAGGATTATCCAGTAAAGGGGTGAGAGAGAGTGAGGAGTATCCAGTAAAGGGGTGAGAAAGAGACGGAGGAGTATCCAGTAAAGGGGTGAGAGAGAGACATAGGAGTATCCAGTGAAGGGGTGAGAGAGAGACGGAGGAGTATCCAGTAAAGGGGTGAGAGAGAGACGGAGGTCTATCCAGTAAAGGGGTGAGATAGAGACGGAGGTCTATCCAGTAAAGGGGTGAGAGAGAGACGGAGGAGTATCCAGTAAAGGGGTGAGAGAGAGACGGAGGTCTATCCAGTAAAGGGGTGAGAGAGAGACGGAGGTCTATCCAGTAAAGGGGTGAGAGAGAGACGGAGGAGTATGCAGTGAAGGGGTGAGAGAGAGACAGAGGAGTATCCAATAAAGGGGTGTGAGAGACAGAGGAGTATAAAGTAAAGGGGTGAGAGAGAGACAGAGCAGTATCCAGTAAAACGGTGAGACAGAGGAGTATGCAGTAAAGGGGTGAGAGAGAGAGACAGAGGAGTATCCAGTAAAGGGGTGAGAGAGACAGAGGACCAACCAATAAAGGGCTGTGAGAGACAGAGCAGTATCCAGTAAAGGGGTGGGAGAGACAGAGGAGTATCGAGTTAAGGGGTGAGAGAGACAGAGGAGTATCGAGTAAAGGGGTGAGAGAGAGACAGAGGAGTATCCAGTAAAGGGGTGAGAGAGAGACTGAGGAGTATCCAGTAAAGGGGTGAGAGAGAGACTGAGGATTATCCAGTAAAGGAGTGAGAGAGAGACAGAGGATTATCTAGTAAAGGGGTGAGAGAGAGACAGAGGAGTATCCAGTAAAGGGGTGAGAGAGAGACAGAGGAGTATCCAGTCAAGGGGTGAGTGAGAGAGACGGAGGACAATCCAGTAAAGAGGTGTGAGAGACAGAAGAGTATCCAGTCAAGGGGGGAGAGAGACAGAGGAGTATCCAGTCAAGGGGTTAGAGAGACAGAGGAGTATCCAGTAAACGGGTGAGTGAGAGACAGAGGACAATCCAGTAAAGGGGGGTGAGAGACAGAGGAGTATCCAGTAAAGGGGTGAGAGAGAGACGGAGGAGTATCCAGTAAAGGAGTGAGACAGAGGAGTATCCAGTAAAGGGTTGAGAGAGAGACAGAGGAGTATCCAGTAAAGGGGTCAGACAGAGGGGTATCCAGTAAAGGGGTGAGAGAGACCGAGTAGTATCCAGTAAACGGGTGAGACAGAGGAGTATCCAGTGAAGGGGTGAGACAGAGGGGTATCCAGAAAAGGGGCGAGAGAGAGACAGAGGAGTATCCAGTCAAGGGGTGAGACAGAGGAGTATCCAGTAAAGGGGTGAGAGAGAGACAGAGGAGTATCCAGTAAAGGGGTGGGAGAGAGAGACTAGGATCCAGTAAAGGGGTGTGAGCGAGACAGAGGAGTATCCAGTAAAGGGTTGAGAGAGACACAGGAGTATCCAGTAAAGGGGTGGGAGAGAGAGACTAGGATCCAGTAATGGGGTGTGAGAGACAGAGGAGTATCCAGTAAATGGGTGAGAGAGAGGAGTATCCAGTAAAGGGGTGGGAGAGAGAGACTAGTATCCAGTAAAGGGGTGTGAGAGACAGAGGAGTATCCAGTAAAGGGGTGTGAGAGACGGAGGAGTATCCAGTAAAGGAGTGAGAGAGAGATATAGGAGTTTCCAGTGAAGGGGTGAGAGAGAGACAGAGGATTATCCAGTAAAGGGGTGAGAGAGAGTGAGGAGTATCCAGTGAAGGGGTGAGAGAGAGACGGAGGAGTATCCAGTAAAGGGGTGAGAGAGAGACATAGGAGTATCCATTAAAGGGGTGAGAGAGAGACTGAGGAGTATCCAGTAAAGGGGTGAGAGAGAGACTGAGGAGTATCCAGTAAAGGGGTGAGACAAGGGGTATCCAGAAAAGGGGTGAGAGAGAGACGGAGGAGTCTCCAGTAAAGGGGTGTGAGAGACAGAAGAGTATCCAGTCAAGGGGGGAGAGAGACAGAGGAGTATCCAGTCAAGGGGTTAGAGAGACAGAGGAGTATCCAGTAAAAGGGTGAGACAGAGGAGTATCCAGTAAAGGGGTGAGAGAGAGACTGAGGATTATCCAGTAAAGGAGTGAGAGAGAGACTGAGGAGTATCCAGTAAAGGAGTGAGAGAGAGAGTGTGGATTATCCAGTAAAGGAGTGATAGAGAGACTGAGGATTATCCAGTAAAGGAGTGAGAGAGAGACTGAGGATTATCCAGTAAAGGAGTGAGAGAGAGACTGAGGATTATTATTATTTTTTTTAGAGATACAGCACTGAAACAGGCCCTTCGGCCCACCGAGTCTGTGCCGACCATCAACCACCCACTTATACTAATCCTACCCTAATTCCATATTCCTACCACATCCCCACCTGTTCCTATATTTCCCTACCACCTACCTATACTAGGGGCAATTTATAATGGCCAATTAACCTATCACCCTGCAAGTCTTTGGCATGTGGGAGGAAACCGGAGCACCCGGAGGAAACCCACGCAGACACAGGGAGAACTTGCAAACTCCACACAGGCAGTACCCAGATTTGAACCCGGGTCGCTGGAGCTGTGAGGCTGATCTAGTAAAGGAGTGAGTGAGAGACGGAGGAGTATCCAGTAAAGGGGTGAGAGAGAGACGGAGGAGTATCCAGTAAAGGGGTGAGAGAGAGACTGAGGATTATCCAGTAAAGGGGTGAGAGAGAGTGAGGAGTATCCAGTAAAGGGGTGAGAGAGAGACGGAGGAGTGTCCAGTAAAGGAGTGAGAGAGAGAGACATAGGAGTGTCCAGTGAAGGGGTGAGAGAGAGACTGAGGATTATCCAGTAAAGGGGTGAGAGAGAGTGAGGAGTATCCAGTAAAGGGGTGAGAAAGAGACGGAGGAGTATCCAGTAAAGGGGTGAGAGAGAGACATAGGAGTATCCAGTGAAGGGGTGAGAGAGAGACGGAGGAGTATCCAGTAAAGGGGTGAGAGAGAGACGGAGGTCTATCCAGTAAAGGGGTGAGATAGAGACGGAGGTCTATCCAGTAAAGGGGTGAGAGAGAGACGGAGGAGTATCCAGTAAAGGGGTGAGAGAGAGACGGAGGTCTATCCAGTAAAGGGGTGAGAGAGAGACGGAGGTCTATCCAGTAAAGGGGTGAGAGAGAGACGGAGGAGTATGCAGTGAAGGGGTGAGAGAGAGACAGAGGAGTATCCAATAAAGGGGTGAGAGAGAGACGGAGGTCTATCCAGTAAAGGGGTGGGAGAGAGACGGAGGAGTATCCAGTAAAGGAGTGAGAGACAGACTGAGGATTATCCAGTAAAGGGGTGAGAGAGAGACTGAGGAGTAACCAGTAAAGGGGTGACAGAGAGACTGAGGAGTATCCAGTAAAGGGGTGAGAGAGAGACATAGGAATATCCAGTAAAGGGGTGAGAGAGAGACTGTGGATTATCCAGTAAAGGGGTGAGAGAGAGACTGAGGATTATCCAGTAAAGGAGTGAGAGAGAGACTGAGGATTATCCAGTAAAGGGGTGAGAGAGAGATGGAGGAGTATCCAGTAAAGGGGTGAGAGAGAGACTGAGGAGTATCCAGTAAAGGGGTGAGAGAGAGACTGAGGATTATCCAGTAAAGGGGTGAGAGAGAGACTGAGGAGTATCCAGTAAAGGGGTGAGAGAGAGAATGAGGATTATCTAGTAAAGGAGTGAGAGAGAGACTGAGGAGTATCCAGTAAATGGGTGAGAGAGACAGAGGAGTATCCAGTCAAGGGGTGAGATGGAGACAGAGGAGGATCGAGTAAAGGCGCGAGTGAGAGACTGAGGAGTATCCAGTAAAGGGGTGAGAGAGAGACATAGGAGTATCCATTAAAGGGGTGAGAGAGACACTGAGGAGTACCCAGTAAAGGGGTGAGAGAGAGTCTGAGGAGTATCCAGTAAAGGGGTGAGACAAGGGGTATCCAGAAAAGGGGTGAGAGAGAGACGGAGGAGTCTCCAGTAAAGGGGTGAGAGAGAGACTGAGGAGTCTCCAGTAAAGGGGTGAGAGAGAGACTGAGCAGTCTCCAGCAAAGGGGTGAGAGAGAGACTGAGGAGTCTCCAGTAAAGGAGTGAGAGAGAGACTATGGATTATCCAGTAAAGGGTTGAGAGAGACAGAGGAATATCGAGTAAAGGAGTGAGAGGTAGAGACTGTGGATTATCCAGTAAAGGGGTGAGAGAGAGACATAGGAGTATCCAGTAAAGGGGTGAGAGAGAGACGGGAAGGAGTATCCAGTAAAGGAGTGAAAGAGAGATTGAGGATTATCCAGTGAAGGGGTGAGAGAGAGACTGTGGATTATCCAGTGAAGGGGTGAGAGAGAGACTGTGGATTATCCAGTAAAGGGGTGAGAGAGAGACGGAGGAGTATCCAGTAAAGGAGTGAGAGAGAGACTGAGGATTATCCAGTAAAGGGGTGAGAGAGAGACTGTGGATTATCCAGTAAAGGGGTCAGAGAGAGACTGTGGATTATCCAGTAAAGGGGTGAGAGAGAGACGGAGGAGTATCCAGTAAAGGAGTGAGAGAGAGACATAGGAGTATCCAGTAAAGGGGTGAGAGAGAGACGGAGGAGTATCCAGTAAAGGAGTGAGAGAGAGACTGAGGATTATCCAGTAAAGGGGTGAGAGAGAGACTGTGGATTATCCAGTGAAGGGGTCAGAGAGGGACTGAGGATTATCCAGTTAAGGGGTGAGACAGAGACTGAGGATTATCCAGTAAAGGGTTGAGAGAGACAGAGGAATATCGAGTAAAGGAGTGAGAGAGAGAGACTGTGGATTATCCAGTAAAGGGGTGAGAGAGAGACGGAGGAGTATCCAGTAAAGGAGTGAGAGAGAGAGACTGAGGATTATCCATTAAAGGGGTGAGAGAGAGACAGAGGAGTATCCAGTCAAGGGGTGATCGAGACAGAGGAGTATCCAGTCAAGGTGTGAGAGAGACAGAGGAGTATCCAGTCAAGGGGTGAGTGAGAGAGACGGAGGACAATCCAGTAAAGAGGTGTGAGAGACAGAAGAGTATCCAGTCAAGGGGGGAGAGAGACAGAGGAGTATCCAGTCAAGGGGTTAGAGAGACAGAGGAGTATCCAGTAAACGGGTGAGTGAGAGACAGAGGACAATCCAGTAAAGGGGGGTGAGAGACAGAGGAGTATCCAGGAAAGGGGTGAGAGAGAGACATAGGAGTATCCAGTGAAGGGGTGAGAGAGAGACGGAGGAGTATCCAGTAAAGGGGTGAGAGAGAGACGGAGGTCTATCCAGTAAAGGGGTGAGATAGAGACGGAGGTCTATCCAGTAAAGGGGTGAGAGAGAGACGGAGGAGTATCCAGTAAAGGGGTGAGATAGAGACGGAGGTCTATCCAGTAAAGGGGTGAGAGAGAGACGGAGGTCTATCCAGTAAAGGGGTGAGAGAGAGACGGAGGAGTATGCAGTGAAGGGGTGAGAGAGAGACAGAGGAGTATCCAATAAAGGGGTGAGAGAGAGACGGAGGTCTATCCAGTAAAGGGGTGGGAGAGAGACGGAGGAGTATCCAGTAAAGGAGTGAGAGACAGACTGAGGATTATCCAGTAAAGGGGTGAGAGAGAGACTGAGGAGTAACCAGTAAAGGGGTGACAGAGAGACTGAGGAGTATCCAGTAAAGGGGTGAGAGAGAGACATAGGAATATCCAGTAAAAGGGTGAGAGAGAGACTGTGGATTATCCAGTAAAGGGGTGAGAGAGAGACTGAGGATTATCCAGTAAAGGAGTGAGAGAGAGACTGAGGATTATCCAGTAAAGGGGTGAGAGAGAGATGGAGGAGTATCCAGTAAAGGGGTGAGAGAGAGACTGAGGAGTATCCAGTAAAGGGGTGAGAGAGAGACTGAGGATTATCCAGTAAAGGGGTGAGAGAGAGACTGAGGAGTATCCAGTAAAGGGGTGAGAGAGAGAATGAGGATTATCTAGTAAAGGAGTGAGAGAGAGACTGAGGAGTATCCAGTAAAGGGGTGAGAGAGAGACAGAGGAGTATCCAGTAAATGGGTGAGAGAGACAGAGGAGTATCCAGTCAAGGGGTGAGATGGAGACAGAGGAGGATCGAGTAAAGGCGCGAGTGAGAGACTGAGGAGTATCCAGTAAAGGGGTGAGAGAGAGACATAGGAGTATCCATTAAAGGGGTGAGAGAGACACTGAGGAGTACCCAGTAAAGGGGTGAGAGAGAGTCTGAGGAGTATCCAGTAAAGGGGTGAGACAAGGGGTATCCAGAAAAGGGGTGAGAGAGAGACGGAGGAGTCTCCAGTAAAGGGGTGAGAGAGAGACTGAGGAGTCTCCAGTAAAGGGGTGAGAGAGAGACTGAGCAGTCTCCAGCAAAGGGGTGAGAGAGAGACTGAGGAGTCTCCAGTAAAGGAGTGAGAGAGAGACTGAGGATTATCCAGTAAAGGGTTGAGAGAGACAGAGGAATATCGAGTAAAGGAGTGAGAGGTAGAGACTGTGGATTATCCAGTAAAGGGGTGAGAGAGAGACATAGGAGTATCCAGTAAAGGGGTGAGAGAGAGACGGGAAGGAGTATCCAGTAAAGGAGTGAAAGAGAGACTGAGGATTATCCAGTGAAGGGGTGAGAGAGAGACTGTGGATTATCCAGTGAAGGGGTGAGAGAGAGACTGTGGATTATCCAGTAAAGGGGTGAGAGAGAGACGGAGGAGTATCCAGTAAAGGAGTGAGAGAGAGACTGAGGATTATCCAGTAAAGGGGTGAGAGAGAGACTGTGGATTATCAAGTAAAGGGGTGAGAGAGAGACGGAGGAGTATCCAGTAATGGAGTGAGAGAGAGACATAGGAGTATCCAGTAAAGGGGTGAGAGAGAGACGGAGGAGTATCCAGTAAAGGAGTGAGAGAGAGACTGAGGATTATCCAGTAAAGGGGTGAGAGAGAGACTGTGGATTATCCAGTGAAGGGGTCAGAGAGGGACTGAGGATTATCCAGTTAAGGGGTGAGACAGAGACTGAGGATTATCCAGTAAAGGGTTGAGAGAGACAGAGGAATATCAAGTAAAGGAGTGAGAGAGAGAGACTGTGGATTATCCAGTAAAGGGGTGAGAGAGAGACGGAGGAGTATCCAGTAAAGGAGTGAGAGAGAGAGACTGAGGATTATCCATTAAAGGGGTGAGAGAGAGACAGAGGAGTATCCAGTCAAGGTGTGAGAGAGACAGAGGAGTATCCAGTAAAGGGGTGAGAGAGAGACAGAGGACAATCCAGTAAAGGGGTGTGAGAGACAGAGGAGTATCCAGTAAAGGGGTGAGAGAGAGACGGAGGACAATCCAGTAAAGGGGTGTGAGAGACAGAGGAGTATCCAGTCAAGGGGTGAGACAGAGGTGTATCCAGATAAGGGGCGAGAGAGAGACAGAGGAGTATCCAGTCAAGGGGTGAGACAGAGGAGCATCCAGTAAAGGGGTGAGAGAGAGACAGAGGAGTATCCATTAAAGGGTTGTGAGAGACAGAGGAGTATCCAGTAAAGGGGTGGGAGAGAGAGAGTAGTATCCAGTAAAGGGGTGTGAGAGAGAGAGTAGTATCCAGTAAAGGGGTGAGAGAGACAGAGGAGTATCCAATAAAGGGGTGTGAGAGACAGAGTAGTATAAAGTAAAGGGGTGAGAGAGAGACAGAGCAGTATCCAGTAAAACGGTGAGACAGAGGAGTATGCAGTAAAGGGGTGAGAGAGAGAGACAGAGGAGTATCCAGTAAAGGGGTGAGAGAGACAGAGGAGCAACCAATAAAGGGCTGTGAGAGACAGAGCAGTATCCAGTAAAGGGGTGGGAGAGACAGAGGAGTATCGAGTTAAGGGGTGAGAGAGACAGAGGAGTATCGAGTAAAGGGGTGAGAGAGAGACAGAGGAGTATCCAGTAAAGGGGTGAGAGAGAGACTGAGGAGTATCCAGTAAAGGGGTGAGAGAGAGACTGAGGATTATCCAGTAAAGGAGTGAGAGAGAGACAGAGGATTATCTAGTAAAGGGGTGAGAGAGAGACAGAGGAGTATCCAGTAAAGGGGTGAGAGAGAGACAGAGGAGTATCCAGTCAAGGGGTGAGTGAGAGAGACGGAGGACAATCCAGTAAAGAGGTGTGAGAGACAGAAGAGTATCCAGTCAAGGGGGGAGAGAGACAGAGGAGTATCCAGTCAAGGGGTTAGAGAGACAGAGGAGTATCCAGTAAACGGGTGAGTGAGAGACAGAGGACAATCCAGTAAAGGGGGGTGAGAGACAGAGGAGTATCCAGTAAAGGGGTGAGAGAGAGACGGAGGAGTATCCAGTAAAGGAGTGAGACAGAGGAGTATCCAGTAAAGGGTTGAGAGAGAGACAGAGGAGTATCCAGTAAAGGGGTCAGACAGAGGGGTATCCAGTAAAGGGGTGAGAGAGACCGAGTAGTATCCAGTAAAGGGGTGAGAGAGACCGAGTAGTATCCAGTAAACGGGTGAGACAGAGGAGTATCCAGTGAAGGGGTGAGACAGAGGGGTATCCAGAAAAGGGGCGAGAGAGAGACAGAGGAGTATCCAGTCAAGGGGTGAGACAGAGGAGTATCCAGTAAAGGGGTGAGAGAGAGACAGAGGAGTATCCTGTAAAAGGGTGAGACAGAGGAGTATCCAGTCAAGGGTTGAGACAGAGGAGTATCCAGTAAAGGGGTGAGAGAGAGACAGAGGAGTATCCAGTAAAGGGGTCGGAGAGAGAGAGTAGTATCCAGTAAAGGGGTGTGAGAGAGACAGAGGAGTATCCAGTAAAGGGTTGAGAGAGACAGAGGAATATCGAGTAAAGGAGTGAGAGGTAGAGACTGTGGATTATCCAGTAAAGGGGTGAGAGAGAGACATAGGAGTATCCAGTAAAGGGGTGAGAGAGAGACGGGAAGGAGTATCCAGTAAAGGAGTGAAAGAGAGACTGAGGATTATCCAGTGAAGGGGTGAGAGAGAGACTGTGGATTATCCAGTGAAGGGGTGAGAGAGAGACTGTGGATTATCCAGTAAAGGGGTGAGAGAGAGACGGAGGAGTATCCAGTAAAGGAGTGAGAGAGAGACTGAGGATTATCCAGTAAAGGGGTGAGAGAGCGACTGTGGATTATCCAGTAAAGGGGTCAGAGAGAGACTGTGGATTATCCAGTAAAGGGGTGAGAGAGAGACGGAGGAGTATCCAGTAAAGGAGTGAGAGAGAGACATAGGAGTATCCAGTAAAGGGGTGAGAGAGAGATGGAGGAGTATCCAGTAAAGGAGTGAGAGAGAGACTGAGGATTATCCAGTAAAGGGGTGAGAGAGAGACTGTGGATTATCCAGTGAAGGGGTCAGAGAGGGACTGAGGATTATCCAGTTAAGGGGTGAGACAGAGACTGAGGATTATCCAGTAAAGGGTTGAGAGAGACAGAGGAATATCGAGTAAAGGAGTGAGAGAGAGAGACTGTGGATTATCCAGTAAAGGGGTGAGAGAGAGACGGAGGAGTATCCAGTAAAGGAGTGAGAGAGAGAGACTGAGGATTATCCATTAAAGGGGTGAGAGAGAGACAGAGGAGTATCCAGTCAAGGGGTGATCGAGACAGAGGAGTATCCAGTCAAGGTGTGAGAGAGACAGAGGAGTATCCAGTAAAGGGGTGAGAGAGAGACAGAGGACAATCCAGTAAAGGGGTGTGAGAGACAGAGGAGTATCCAGTAAAGGGGTGAGAGAGAGACGGAGGACAATCCAGTAAAGGGGTGTGAGAGACAGAGGAGTATCCAGTCAAGGGGTGAGACAGAGGTGTATCCAGAAAAGGGGCGAGAGAGAGACAGAGGAGTATCCTGTCAAGGGGTGAGACAGAGGAGCATCCAGTAAAGGGGTGAGAGAGAGACAGAGGAGTATCCATTAAAGGGTTGTGAGAGACAGAGGAGTATCCAGTAAAGGGGTGGGAGAGAGAGAGTAGTATCCAGTAAAGGGGTGTGAGAGAGAGAGTAGTATCCAGTAAAGGGGTGAGAGAGACAGAGGAGTATCCAATAAAGGGGTGTGAGAGACAGAGGAGTATAAAGTAAAGGGGTGAGAGAGAGACAGAGCAGTATCCAGTAAAACGGTGAGACAGAGGAGTATGCAGTAAAGGGGTGAGAGAGAGAGACAGAGGAGTATCCAGTAAAGGGGTGAGAGAGACAGAGGACCAACCAATAAAGGGCTGTGAGAGACAGAGCAGTATCCAGTAAAGGGGTGGGAGAGACAGAGGAGTATCGAGTTAAGGGGTGAGAGAGACAGAGGAGTATCGAGTAAAGGGGTGAGAGAGAGACAGAGGAGTATCCAGTAAAGGGGTGAGAGAGAGACTGAGGAGTATCCAGTAAAGGGGTGAGAGAGAGACTGAGGATTATCCAGTAAAGGAGTGAGAGAGAGACAGAGGATTATCTAGTAAAGGGGTGAGAGAGAGACAGAGGAGTATCCAGTAAAGGGGTGAGAGAGAGACAGAGGAGTATCCATTCAAGGGGTGAGTGAGAGAGACGGAGGACAATCCAGTAAAGAGGTGTGAGAGACAGAAGAGTATCCAGTCAAGGGGGGAGAGAGACAGAGGAGTATCCAGTCAAGGGGTTAGAGAGACAGAGGAGTATCCAGTAAACGGGTGAGTGAGAGACAGAGGACAATCCAGTAAAGGGGGGTGAGAGACAGAGGAGTATCCAGTAAAGGGGTGAGAGAGAGACGGAGGAGTATCCAGTAAAGGAGTGAGACAGAGGAGTATCCAGTAAAGGGTTGAGAGAGAGACAGAGGAGTATCCAGTAAAGGGGTCAGACAGAGGGGTATCCAGTAAAGGGGTGAGAGAGACCGAGTAGTATCCAGTAAACGGGTGAGACAGAGGAGTATCCAGTGAAGGGGTGAGACAGAGGGGTATCCAGAAAAGGGGCGAGAGAGAGACAGAGGAGTATCCAGTCAAGGGGTGAGACAGAGGAGTATCCAGTAAAGGGGTGAGAGAGAGACAGAGGAGTATCCAGTAAAGGGGTGGGAGAGAGAGACTAGGATCCAGTAAAGGGGTGTGAGCGAGACAGAGGAGTATCCAGTAAAGGGTTGAGAGAGACACAGGAGTATCCAGTAAAGGGGTGGGAGAGAGAGACTAGGATCCAGTAATGGGGTGTGAGAGACAGAGGAGTATCCAGTAAATGGGTGAGAGAGAGGAGTATCCAGTAAAGGGGTGGGAGAGAGAGACTAGTATCCAGTAAAGGGGTGTGAGAGACAGAGGAGTATCCAGTAAAGGGGTGTGAGAGACAGAGGAGTATCCAGTAAAGGGGTGTGAGAGACAGAGGAGTATCCAGTGAAGGGATGTGAGAGACAGAGGAGTATCCAGTAAAGGGGTGAGACAGAGGAGTATCCAGTAAAAGGGTGAGACAGAGGAGTATCCAGTAAAAGGGTGAGACAGAGGAGTATCCAGTAAAAGGGTGAGACAGAGAAGTATCCAGTAAAGGGGTGAGAGAGAGACAGAGGAGTATCCAGTAAAGGGGTGAGAGCGAGACTGAGGATTATCCAGTAAAGGGGTGAGAGAGAGACTGTGGATTATCCAGTGAAGGGGTCAGAGAGGGACTGAGGATTATCCAGTTAAGGGGTGAGAGAGACAGAGGACCAACCAATAAAGGGCTGTGAGAGACAGAGCAGTATCCAGTAAAGGGGTGGGAGAGACAGAGGAGTATCGAGTTAAGGGGTGAGAGAGACAGAGGAGTATCGAGTAAAGGGGTGAGAGAGAGACAGAGGAGTATCCAGTAAAGGGGTGAGAGAGAGACTGAGGAGTATCCAGTAAAGGGGTGAGAGAGAGACTGAGGATTATCCAGTAAAGGAGTGAGAGAGAGACAGAGGATTATCTAGTAAAGGGGTGAGAGAGAGACAGAGGAGTATCCAGTAAAGGGGTGAGAGAGAGACAGAGGAGTATCCAGTCAAGGGGTGAGTGAGAGAGACGGAGGACAATCCAGTAAAGAGGTGTGAGAGACAGAAGAGTATCCAGTCAAGGGGGGAGAGAGACAGAGGAGTATCCAGTCAAGGGGTTAGAGAGACAGAGGAGTATCCAGTAAACGGGTGAGTGAGAGACAGAGGACAATCCAGTAAAGGGGGGTGAGAGACAGAGGAGTATCCAGTAAAGGGGTGAGAGAGAGACGGAGGAGTATCCAGTAAAGGAGTGAGACAGAGGAGTATCCAGTAAAGGGTTGAGAGAGAGACAGAGGAGTATCCAGTAAAGGGGTGAGAGACCGAGTAGTATCCAGTAAACGGGTGAGACAGAGGAGTATCCAGTGAAGGGGTGAGACAGAGGGGTATCCAGAAAAGGGGCGAGAGAGAGACAGAGGAGTATCCAGTCAAGGGGTGAGACAGAGGAGTATCCAGTAAAGGGGTGAGAGAGAGACAGAGGAGTATCCTGTAAAAGGGTGAGACAGAGGAGTATCCAGTCAAGGGTTGAGACAGAGGAGTATCCAGTAAAGGGGTGAGAGAGAGACAGAGGAGTATCCAGTAAAGGGGTCGGAGAGAGAGAGTAGTATCCAGTAAAGGGGTGTGAGAGAGACAGAGGAGTATCCAGTAAAGGGTTGAGAGAGACAGAGGAATATCGAGTAAAGGAGTGAGAGGTAGAGACTGTGGATTATCCAGTAAAGGGGTGAGAGAGAGACATAGGAGTATCCAGTAAAGGGGTGAGAGAGAGACGGGAAGGAGTATCCAGTAAAGGAGTGAAAGAGAGACTGAGGATTATCCAGTGAAGGGGTGAGAGAGAGACTGTGGATTATCCAGTGAAGGGGTGAGAGAGAGACTGTGGATTATCCAGTAAAGGGGTGAGAGAGAGACGGAGGAGTATCCAGTAAAGGAGTGAGAGAGAGACTGAGGATTATCCAGTAAAGGGGTGAGAGAGCGACTGTGGATTATCCAGTAAAGGGGTCAGAGAGAGACTGTGGATTATCCAGTAAAGGGGTGAGAGAGAGACGGAGGAGTATCCAGTAAAGGAGTGAGAGAGAGACATAGGAGTATCCAGTAAAGGGGTGAGAGAGAGATGGAGGAGTATCCAGTAAAGGAGTGAGAGAGAGACTGAGGATTATCCAGTAAAGGGGTGAGAGAGAGACTGTGGATTATCCAGTGAAGGGGTCAGAGAGGGACTGAGGATTATCCAGTTAAGGGGTGAGACAGAGACTGAGGATTATCCAGTAAAGGGTTGAGAGAGACAGAGGAATATCGAGTAAAGGAGTGAGAGAGAGAGACTGTGGATTATCCAGTAAAGGGGTGAGAGAGAGACGGAGGAGTATCCAGTAAAGGAGTGAGAGAGAGAGACTGAGGATTATCCATTAAAGGGGTGAGAGAGAGACAGAGGAGTATCCAGTCAAGGGGTGATCGAGACAGAGGAGTATCCAGTCAAGGTGTGAGAGAGACAGAGGAGTATCCAGTAAAGGGGTGAGAGAGAGACAGAGGACAATCCAGTAAAGGGGTGTGAGAGACAGAGGAGTATCCAGTAAAGGGGTGAGAGAGAGACGGAGGACAATCCAGTAAAGGGGTGTGAGAGACAGAGGAGTATCCAGTCAAGGGGTGAGACAGAGGTGTATCCAGAAAAGGGGCGAGAGAGAGAGACAGAGGAGTATCCAGTCAAGGGGTGAGACAGAGGAGCATCCAGTAAAGGGGTGAGAGAGAGACAGAGGAGTATCCATTAAAGGGTTGTGAGAGACAGAGGAGTATCCAGTAAAGGGGTGGGAGAGAGAGAGTAGTATCCAGTAAAGGGGTGTGAGAGAGAGAGTAGTATCCAGTAAAGGTGTGAGAGAGACAGAGGAGTATCCAATAAAGGGGTGTGAGAGACAGAGGAGTATAAAGTAAAGGGGTGAGAGAGAGACAGAGCAGTATCCAGTAAAACGGTGAGACAGAGGAGTATGCAGTAAAGGGGTGAGAGAGAGAGACAGAGGAGTATCCAGTAAAGGGGTGAGAGAGACAGAGGACCAACCAATAAAGGGCTGTGAGAGACAGAGCAGTATCCAGTAAAGGGGTGGGAGAGACAGAGGAGTATCCAGTAAAGGGGTGAGAGAGACAGAGGAGTATCCAATAAAGGGGTGTGAGAGACAGAGGAGTATAAAGTAAAGGGGTGAGAGAGAGACAGAGCAGTATCCAGTAAAACGGTGAGACAGAGGAGTATGCAGTAAAGGGGTGAGAGAGAGAGACAGAGGAGTATCCAGTAAAGGGGTGAGAGAGACAGAGGACCAACCAATAAAGGGCTGTGAGAGACAGAGCAGTATCCAGTAAAGGGGTGGGAGAGACAGAGGAGTATCGAGTTAAGGGGTGAGAGAGACAGAGGAGTATCGAGTAAAGGGGTGAGAGAGAGACAGAGGAGTATCCAGTAAAGGGGTGAGAGAGAGACTGAGGAGTATCCAGTAAAGGGGTGAGAGAGAGACTGAGGATTATCCAGTAAAGGAGTGAGAGAGAGACAGAGGATTATCTAGTAAAGGGGTGAGAGAGAGACAGAGGAGTATCCAGTAAAGGGGTGAGAGAGAGACAGAGGAGTATCCAGTCAAGGGGTGAGTGAGAGAGACGGAGGACAATCCAGTAAAGAGGTGTGAGAGACAGAAGAGTATCCAGTCAAGGGGGGAGAGAGACAGAGGAGTATCCAGTCAAGGGGTTAGAGAGACAGAGGAGTATCCAGTAAACGGGTGAGTGAGAGACAGAGGACAATCCAGTAAAGGGGGGTGAGAGACAGAGGAGTATCCAGTAAAGGGGTGAGAGAGAGACGGAGGAGTATCCAGTAAAGGAGTGAGACAGAGGAGTATCCAGTAAAGGGTTGAGAGAGAGACAGAGGAGTATCCAGTAAAGGGGTCAGACAGAGGGGTATCCAGTAAAGGGGTGAGAGAGACCGAGTAGTATCCAGTAAACGGGTGAGACAGAGGAGTATCCAGTGAAGGGGTGAGACAGAGGGGTATCCAGAAAAGGGGCGAGAGAGAGACAGAGGAGTATCCAGTCAAGGGGTGAGACAGAGGAGTATCCAGTAAAGGGGTGAGAGAGAGACAGAGGAGTATCCAGTAAAGGGGTGGGAGAGAGAGACTAGGATCCAGTAAAGGGGTGTGAGCGAGACAGAGGAGTATCCAGTAAAGGGTTGAGAGAGACACAGGAGTATCCAGTAAAGGGGTGGGAGAGAGAGACTAGGATCCAGTAATGGGGTGTGAGAGACAGAGGAGTATCCAGTAAATGGGTGAGAGAGAGGAGTATCCAGTAAAGGGGTGGGAGAGAGAGACTAGTATCCAGTAAAGGGGTGTGAGAGACAGAGGAGTATCCAGTAAAGGGGTGTGAGAGACAGAGGAGTATCCAGGAAAGGGGTGTGAGAGACAGAGGAGTATCCAGTGAAGGGATGTGAGAGACAGAGGAGTATCCAGTAAAGGGGTGAGACAGAGGAGTATCCAGTAAAAGGGTGAGACAGAGGAGTATCCAGTAAAAGGGTGAGACAGAGGAGTATCCAGTAAAAGGGTGAGACAGAGAAGTATCCAGTAAAGGGGTGAGAGAGAGACAGAGGAGTATCCAGTAAAGGGGTGAGAGCGAGACTGAGGATTATCCAGTAAAGGGGTGAGAGAGAGACTGTGGATTATCCAGTGAAGGGGTCAGAGAGGGACTGAGGATTATCCAGTTAAGGGGTGAGAGAGACAGAGGACCAACCAATAAAGGGCTGTGAGAGACAGAGCAGTATCCAGTAAAGGGGTGGGAGAGACAGAGGAGTATCGAGTTAAGGGGTGAGAGAGACAGAGGAGTATCGAGTAAAGGGGTGAGAGAGAGACAGAGGAGTATCCAGTAAAGGGGTGAGAGAGAGACTGAGGAGTATCCAGTAAAGGGGTGAGAGAGAGACTGAGGATTATCCAGTAAAGGAGTGAGAGAGAGACAGAGGATTATCTAGTAAAGGGGTGAGAGAGAGACAGAGGAGTATCCAGTAAAGGGGTGAGAGAGAGACAGAGGAGTATCCAGTCAAGGGGTGAGTGAGAGAGACGGAGGACAATCCAGTAAAGAGGTGTGAGAGACAGAAGAGTATCCAGTCAAGGGGGGAGAGAGACAGAGGAGTATCCAGTCAAGGGGTTAGAGAGACAGAGGAGTATCCAGTAAACGGGTGAGTGAGAGACAGAGGACAATCCAGTAAAGGGGGGTGAGAGACAGAGGAGTATCCAGTAAAGGGGTGAGAGAGAGACGGAGGAGTATCCAGTAAAGGAGTGAGACAGAGGAGTATCCAGTAAAGGGTTGAGAGAGAGACAGAGGAGTATCCAGTAAAGGGGTCAGACAGAGGGGTATCCAGTAAAGGGGTGAGAGAGACCGAGTAGTATCCAGTAAAGGGGTGAGAGACCGAGTAGTATCCAGTAAACGGGTGAGACAGAGGAGTATCCAGTGAAGGGGTGAGACAGAGGGGTATCCAGAAAAGGGGCGAGAGAGAGACAGAGGAGTATCCAGTCAAGGGGTGAGACAGAGGAGTATCCAGTAAAGGGGTGAGAGAGAGACAGAGGAGTATCCTGTAAAAGGGTGAGACAGAGGAGTATCCAGTCAAGGGTTGAGACAGAGGAGTATCCAGTAAAGGGGTGAGAGAGAGACAGAGGAGTATCCAGTAAAGGGGTCGGAGAGAGAGAGTAGTATCCAGTAAAGGGGTGTGAGAGAGACAGAGGAGTATCCAGTAAAGGGTTGAGAGAGACAGAGGAATATCGAGTAAAGGAGTGAGAGGTAGAGACTGTGGATTATCCAGTAAAGGGGTGAGAGAGAGACATAGGAGTATCCAGTAAAGGGGTGAGAGAGAGACGGGAAGGAGTATCCAGTAAAGGAGTGAAAGAGAGACTGAGGATTATCCAGTGAAGGGGTGAGAGAGAGACTGTGGATTATCCAGTGAAGGGGTGAGAGAGAGACTGTGGATTATCCAGTAAAGGGGTGAGAGAGAGACGGAGGAGTATCCAGTAAAGGAGTGAGAGAGAGACTGAGGATTATCCAGTAAAGGGGTGAGAGAGCGACTGTGGATTATCCAGTAAAGGGGTCAGAGAGAGACTGTGGATTATCCAGTAAAGGGGTGAGAGAGAGACGGAGGAGTATCCAGTAAAGGAGTGAGAGAGAGACATAGGAGTATCCAGTAAAGGGGTGAGAGAGAGATGGAGGAGTATCCAGTAAAGGAGTGAGAGAGAGACTGAGGATTATCCAGTAAAGGGGTGAGAGAGAGACTGTGGATTATCCAGTGAAGGGGTCAGAGAGGGACTGAGGATTATCCAGTTAAGGGGTGAGACAGAGACTGAGGATTATCCAGTAAAGGGTTGAGAGAGACAGAGGAATATCGAGTAAAGGAGTGAGAGAGAGAGACTGTGGATTATCCAGTAAAGGGGTGAGAGAGAGACGGAGGAGTATCCAGTAAAGGAGTGAGAGAGAGAGACTGAGGATTATCCATTAAAGGGGTGAGAGAGAGACAGAGGAGTATCCAGTCAAGGGGTGATCGAGACAGAGGAGTATCCAGTCAAGGTGTGAGAGAGACAGAGGAGTATCCAGTAAAGGGGTGAGAGAGAGACAGAGGACAATCCAGTAAAGGGGTGTGAGAGACAGAGGAGTATCCAGTAAAGGGGTGAGAGAGAGACGGAGGACAATCCAGTAAAGGGGTGTGAGAGACAGAGGAGTATCCAGTCAAGGGGTGAGACAGAGGTGTATCCAGAAAAGGGGCGAGAGAGAGAGACAGAGGAGTATCCAGTCAAGGGGTGAGACAGAGGAGCATCCAGTAAAGGGGTGAGAGAGAGACAGAGGAGTATCCATTAAAGGGTTGTGAGAGACAGAGGAGTATCCAGTAAAGGGGTGGGAGAGAGAGAGTAGTATCCAGTAAAGGGGTGTGAGAGAGAGAGTAGTATCCAGTAAAGGGGTGAGAGAGACAGAGGAGTATCCAATAAAGGGGTGTGAGAGACAGAGGAGTATAAAGTAAAGGGGTGAGAGAGAGACAGAGCAGTATCCAGTAAAACGGTGAGACAGAGGAGTATGCAGTAAAGGGGTGAGAGAGAGAGACAGAGGAGTATCCAGTAAAGGGGTGAGAGAGACAGAGGACCAACCAATAAAGGGCTGTGAGAGACAGAGCAGTATCCAGTAAAGGGGTGGGAGAGACAGAGGAGTATCGAGTTAAGGGGTGAGAGAGACAGAGGAGTATCGAGTAAAGGGGTGAGAGAGAGACAGAGGAGTATCCAGTAAAGGGGTGAGAGAGAGACTGAGGAGTATCCAGTAAAGGGGTGAGAGAGAGACTGAGGATTATCCAGTAAAGGAGTGAGAGAGAGACAGAGGATTATCTAGTAAAGGGGTGAGAGAGAGACAGAGGAGTATCCAGTAAAGGGGTGAGAGAGAGACAGAGGAGTATCCAGTCAAGGGGTGAGTGAGAGAGACGGAGGACAATCCAGTAAAGAGGTGTGAGAGACAGAAGAGTATCCAGTCAAGGGGGGAGAGAGACAGAGGAGTATCCAGTCAAGGGGTTAGAGAGACAGAGGAGTATCCAGTAAACGGGTGAGTGAGAGACAGAGGACAATCCAGTAAAGGGGGGTGAGAGACAGAGGAGTATCCAGTAAAGTGGTGAGAGAGAGACGGAGGAGTATCCAGTAAAGGAGTGAGACAGAGGAGTATCCAGTAAAGGGTTGAGAGAGAGACAGAGGAGTATCCAGTAAAGGGGTCAGACAGAGGGGTATCCAGTAAAGGGGTGAGAGAGACCGAGTAGTATCCAGTAAACGGGTGAGACAGAGGAGTATCCAGTGAAGGGGTGAGACAGAGGGGTATCCAGAAAAGGGGCGAGAGAGAGACAGAGGAGTATCCAGTCAAGGGGTGAGACAGAGGAGTATCCAGTAAAGGGGTGAGAGAGAGACAGAGGAGTATCCAGTAAAGGGGTGGGAGAGAGAGACTAGGATCCAGTAAAGGGGTGTGAGCGAGACAGAGGAGTATCCAGTAAAGGGTTGAGAGAGACACAGGAGTATCCAGTAAAGGGGTGGGAGAGAGAGACTAGGATCCAGTAATGGGGTGTGAGAGACAGAGGAATATCCAGTAAATGGGTGAGAGAGAGGAGTATCCAGTAAAGGGGTGGGAGAGAGAGACTAGTATCCAGTAAAGGGGTGTGAGAGACAGAGGAGTATCCAGTAAAGGGGTGTGAGAGACAGAGGAGTATCCAGTAAAGGGGTGTGAGAGACAGAGGAGTATCCAGTGAAGGGATGTGAGAGACAGAGGAGTATCCAGTAAAGGGGTGAGACAGAGGAGTATCCAGTAAAAGGGTGAGACAGAGGAGTATCCAGTAAAAGGGTGAGACAGAGAAGTATCCAGTAAATGGGTGAGAGAGAGACAGAGGAGTATCCAGTAAAGGGGTGAGAGCGAGACTGAGGATTATCCAGTAAAGGGGTGAGAGAGAGACTGTGGATTATCCAGTGAAGGGGTCAGAGAGGGACTGAGGATTATCCAGTTAAGGGGTGAGACAGAGACTGAGGATTATCCAGTAAAGGGTTGAGAGAGACAGAGGAATATCGAGTAAAGGAGTGAGAGAGAGAGACTGTGGATTATCCAGTAAAGGGGTGAGAGAGAGACGGAGGAGTATCCAGTAAAGGAGTGAGAGAGAGAGACTGAGGATTATCCATTAAAGGGGTGAGAGAGAGACAGAGGAGTATCCAGTCAAGGGGTGATCGAGACAGAGGAGTATCCAGTCAAGGTGTGAGAGAGACAGAGGAGTATCCAGTAAAGGGGTGAGAGAGAGACAGAGGACAATCCAGTAAAGGGGTGTGAGAGACAGAGGAGTATCCAGTAAAGAGGTGAGAGAGAGACGGAGGAGTATCCAGTAAAGGAGTGAGAGAGAGACTGAGGATTATCCAGTAAAGGGGTGAGAGAGAGACTGAGGAGTATCCAGTAAAGGGGTGGGAGAGAGACAGAGTCGTATCCAGTAAAGGGGTGAGAGAGAGACGGAGGAGTATCCAGTAAAGGAGTGAGAGAGAGATATAGGAGTATCCAGTGAAGGGGTGAGAGAGAGACAGAGGATTATCCAGTAAAGGGGTGAGAGAGAGTGAGGAGTATCCAGTGAAGGGGTGAGAGAGAGACGGAGGAGTATCCAGTAAAGGGGTGAGAGAGAGACATAGGAGTATCCATTAAAGGGGTGAGAGAGAGACTGAGGAGTATCCAGTAAAGGGGTGAGAGAGAGACTGAGGAGTATCCAGTAAAGGGGTGAGACATGGGGTATCCAGAAAAGGGGTGAGAGAGAGACGGAGGAGTCTCCAGTAAAGGGGTGTGAGAGACAGAAGAGTATCCAGTCAAGGCGGGAGAGAGACAGAGGAGTATCCAGTCAAGGGGTTAGAGAGACAGAGGAGTATCCAGTAAACGGGTGAGTGAGAGACAGAGGACAATCCAGTAAAGGGGGGTGAGGGACAGAGGAGTATCCAGTAAAGGGGTGAGAGAGAGACGGAGGAGTATCCAGTAAAGGGGTCAGACAGAGGGGTATCCAGTAAAGGGGTGAGAGAGACCGAGTAGTATCCAGTGAAGGGGTGAGACAGAGGAGTATCCAGTGAAGGGGTGAGACAGAGGTGTATCCAGAAAAGGGGCGAGAGAGAGACAGAGGAGTATCCTGTAAAAGGGTTGAGACAGAGGAGTATCCAGTCAAGGGTTGAGACAGAGGAGTATCCAGTAAAGGGGTGAGAGAGAGACAGAGGAGTATCCAGTAAAGGGGTGTGAGAGACAGAGGAGTATCCAGTAAAGGGGTGGGAGAGAGAGAGTAGTATCCAGTAAAGGGGTGTGAGCGAGACAGAGGAGTATCCAGTAAAGGGTTGAGAGAGACACAGGAGTATCCAGTAAAGGGGTGGGAGAGAGAGACTAGGATCCAGTAATGGGGTGTGAGAGACAGAGGAGTATCCAGTAAATGGGTGAGAGAGAGGAGTATCCAGTAAAGGGGTGGGAGAGAGAGACTAGTATCCAGTAAAGGGGTGTGAGAGACAGAGGAGTATCCAGTAAAGGGGTGTGAGAGACAGAGGAGTATCCAGTAAAGGGGTGTGAGAGACAGAGGAGTATCCAGTGAAGGGATGTGAGAGACAGAGGAGTATCCAGTAAAGGGGTGAGACAGAGGAGTATCCAGTAAAAGGGTGAGACAGAGGAGTATCCAGTAAAAGGGTGAGACAGAGGAGTATCCAGTAAAGGGGTGAGAGAGAGACAGAGGAGTATCCAGTAAAGGGGTGAGAGAGAGACTGAGGATTATCCAGTAAAGGGGTGAGAGAGAGACTGTGGATTATCCAGTGAAGGGGTCAGAGAGGGACTGAGGATTATCCAGTTAAGGGGTGAGACAGAGACTGAGGATTATCCAGTAAAGGGTTGAGAGAGACAGAGGAATATCGAGTAAAGGAGTGAGAGAGAGAGACTGTGGATTATCCAGTAAAGGGGTGAGAGAGAGACGGAGGAGTATCCAGTAAAGGAGTGAGAGAGAGAGACTGAGGATTATCCATTAAAGGGGTGAGAGAGAGACAGAGGAGTATCCAGTCAAGGGGAGATCGAGACAGAGGAGTATCCAGTCAAGGTGTGAGAGAGACAGAGGAGTATCCAGTAAAGGGGTGAGAGAGAGACAGAGGACAATCCAGTAAAGGGGTGTGAGAGACAGAGGAGTATCCAGTAAAGGAGTGAGAGAGAGACTGAGGATTATCCAGTAAAGGAGTGAGAGAGAGACTGAGGATTATCCAGTAAAGGAGTGAGAGAGAGACTGAGGATTATCCAGTAAAGGAGTGAGAGAGAGACTGAGGATTATCCAGTAAAGGAGTGAGAGAGAGACTGAGGATTATCCAGTAAAGGAGTGAGAGAGAGACTGAGGATTATCCAGTAAAGGAGTGAGAGAGTGACGGAGGAGTATCCAGTGAAGGGGTGAGAGAGAGACGGAGGAGTATCCAGTAAAGGAGTGAGAGAGAGACGGAGGAGTATCCAGTGAAGGGGTGAGAGAGAGACTGAGGATTATCCAGTAAAGGGGTGAGAGAGAGTGAGGAGTATCCAGTAAAGGGGTGAGAAAGAGACGGAGGAGTATCCAGTAAAGGGGTGAGAGAGAGACATAGGAGTATCCAGTGAAGGGGTGAGAGAGAGACGGAGGAGTATCCAGTAAAGGGGTGAGAGAGAGACGGAGGTCTATCCAGTAAAGGGGTGAGAGAGAGACGGAGGTCTATCCAGTAAAGGGGTGAGAGAGAGACAGAGGTCTATCCAGTAAAGGGGTGAGAGAGAGACGGAGGAGTATGCAGTGAAGGGGTGAGAGAGAGACGGAGGAGTATCCAGTAAAGGGGTGAGAGAGAGACGGAGGTCTATCCAGTAAAGGGGTGGGAGAGAGACGGAGGAGTATCCAGTAAAGGAGTGAGAGAGAGACTGAGGATTATCCAGTAAAGGGGTGAGAGAGAGACTGAGGAGTATCCAGTAAAGGGGTGACAGAGAGACTGAGGAGTATCCAGTAAAGGGGTGAGAGAGAGACATAGGAATATCCAGTAAAGGGGTGAGAGAGAGACTGAGGTGTATCCAGTAAAGGGGTGAGAGAGAGACTGTGGATTATCCAGTAAAGGGGTGAGAGAGAGACTGAGGATTTTCCAGTAAAGGAGTGAGAGAGAGACTGAGGATTATCCAGTAAAGGGGTGAGAGAGAGACGGAGGAGTATCCAGTAAAGGGGTGAGAGAGAGACTGAGGAGTATCCAGTAAAGGGGTGAGAGAGAGACTGAGGATTATCCAGTAAAGGGATGAGAGAGAGACTGAGGAGTATCCAGTAAAGGGGTGAGAGAGAGAATGAGGATTATCCAGTAAAGGAGTGAGAGAGAGACTGAGGATTATCTAGTAAAGGAGTGAGAGAGAGACTGAGGAGTATCCAGTAAAGGGGAGAGAGAGAGACAGAGGAGTATCCAGTAAATGGGTGAGAGAGACAGAGGAGTATCCAGTCAAGGGGTGAGATGGAGACAGAGGAGTATCGAGTAAAGGGGCGAGTGAGAGACTGAGGAGTATCCAGTAATGGGGTGAGTGAGAGAGACTGAGGACAATCCAGTAAAGGGGTGTGAGAGACAGAGGAGTATCCAGTCAAGGGGTTAGAGAGACAGAGGAGTATCCAGTAAACGGGTGAGTGAGAGACAGAGGACAATCCAGTAAAGGGGTGTGAGAGACAGAGGAGTATCCAGTAAAGGGGTGAGAGAGAGACGGAGGAGTATCCAGTAAAGGAGTGAGAGAGAGACTGAGGATTATCCAGTAAAGGAGTGAGAGAGAGACTGAGGATTATCCAGTAAAGGAGTGAGAGAGAGACGGAGGAGTATCCAGTAAAGGGGTGAGAGAGAGACGGAGGAGTATCCAGTAAAGGAGTGAGAGAGAGACATAGGAGTATCCAGTGAAGGGGTGAGAGAGAGACTGAGGATTATCCAGTAAAGGGGTGAGAGAGAGAGAGTGAGGAGTATCCAGTAAAGGGGTGAGAAAGAGACGGAGGAGTATCCAGTAAAGGGGTGAGAGAGAGACATAGGAGTATCCAGTAAAGGGGTGAGACAGAGGAGTATCCAGTAAAGGGGTGAGAGAGGGACAGAGGAGTATCCAGTAAAGGGGTGTGAGAGAGACAGAGGAGTATCCAGTCAAGGGGTGAGAGAGAGACAGAGGAGTATCCAGTAAAGGGGTGTGAGAGACAGAGGGGTATCCAGAAAAGGGTTGAGAGAGACCGAGTTGCATCCAGTAAAGGGATGAGAGAGACAGAGGAGTATCCAGTAAAGGGGTGAGAGAGAGACATAGGAGTATCCAGTAAAGGGGTGAGAGAGAGACGGAGGAGTATCCAGTAAAGGGGTGAGAGAGAGACAGAGGAGTATCCAGTAAAGGCGTGAGAGAGAGACTGAGGAGTATCCAGCAAAGGGGTGAGAGAGAGACGGAGGATTATCCAGTAAAGGGGTGAGAGAGAGACAGAGGAGTATCCAGTAAAGGGATGAGTGAGAGACTGAGGAGTATCCAGTAAAGGGGTGAGAGAGAGACTGAGGAGTATCCAGTAAAGGGGTGAGAGAGAGACTGAGGAGTATCCAGTAAAGGGGTGAGAGAGAGACTGAGGAGTATCCAGTAAAGGGGTGGGAGAGAGTCAGAGTCGTATCCAGTAAAGGGGTGAGAGAGAGACAGAGGAGTATCCAGTAAAGGGGTGTGAGAGAGACAGAGGAGTATCCAGTAAAGGCGTGAGAGAGAGACAGAGGAGTATCCAGTAAAGGGTTGTGAGAGACAGAGGGGTATCCAGAAAAGGGTTGAGAGAGACCGAGTTGTATCCAGTAAAGTGGTGAGAGAGACAGAGGAGTATCCAGTAAAGGGGTGAGAGAGAGACTGAGGAGTATCCAGTAAAGGGGTGAGAGAGATGGAGGAGTATCCAGTAAAGGGGTGAGAGAGACAGAGGAGTATCCAGTAAAGGGGTGAGAGAGAGACATAGGAGTATCCAGTAAAGGGGTGTGAGAGACAGAAGCGTATCCAGTCAAGGCGGGAGAGAGACAGAGGAGTATCCAGTCAAGGGGTTAGAGAGACAGAGGAGTATCCAGTAAACGGGTGAGTGAGAGACAGAGGACAATCCAGTAAAGGGGGGTGAGAGACAGAGGAGCATCCAGTAAAGGGGTGAGAGAGAGACGGAGGAGTATCCAGTAAAGGAGTGAGACAGAGGAGTATCCAGTAAAGGATTGAGAGAGAGACAGAGGAGTATCCAGTAAAGGGGTCAGACAGAGGGGTATCCAGTAAAGGAGTGAGAGAGACCGAGTAGTATCCAGTGAAGGGGTGAGACAGAGGAGTATCCAGTGAAGGGGTGAGACAGAGGGGTATCAAGAAAAGGGGCGAGAGAGAGACAGAGGAGTATCCTGTAAAAGGGTTGAGACAGAGGAGTATCCAGTCAAGGGTTGAGACAGAGGAGTATCCAGTAAAGGGGTGAGTGAGAGACAGAGGAGTATCCAGTAAAGGGGTGTGAGAGACAGAGGAGTATCCAGTAAAGGGGTGGGAGAGAGAGAGTAGTATCCAGTAAAGGGGTGTGAGAGAGACAGAGGAGTATCCAGTAAAGGGTTGAGAGAGACACAGGAGTATCCAGTAAAGGGGTGGGAGAGAGAGACTAGGATCCAGTAATGGGGTGTGAGAGACAGAGGAGTATCCAGTAAATGGGTGAGAGAGAGGAGTATCCAGTAAAGGGGTGGGAGAGAGAGACTAGTATCCAGTAAAGGGGTGTGAGAGACAGAGGAGTATCCAGTAAAGGGGTGTGAGAGAAAGAGGAGTATCCAGTAAAGGGGTGTGAGAGACAGAGGAGTATCCAGTGAAGGGATGTGAGAGACAGAGGAGTATCCAGTAAAGGGGTGAGACAGAGGAGTATCCAGTAAAAGGGTGAGACAGAGGAGTATCCAGTAAAAGGGTGAGACAGAGGAGTATCCAGTAAAGGGGTGAGAGAGAGACAGAGGAGTATCCAGTAAAGGGGTGAGAGAGAGACAGAGGAGTATCCAGAAAAGGGGTGAGAGAGAGACAGAGGAGTATCCTGTAAAGGGGTGAGAGAGACCGAGGAGTATTCAGTAAAGGGGTGAGAGAGAGACAGAGGAGTATCCAGAAATGGGGTGAGGGACAGAGGAGTATCCAGTAAAAGGGTGAGACAGAGGAGTATCCAGGAAAGTGGTGAGAGAGAGACAGAGGAGTATCCAATAAAGGGGTGAGAGAGAGACTGAGGAGTATCCAGTAAAGTGGTGAGAGAGAGACTGTGGATTATCCAGTAAAGGGGTGAGAGAGTGACTGAGGAGTATCCAGTAAAGGGGTGAGAGAGAGACTGAGGATTATCCAGTAAAGGATTGAGAGAGAGACAGAGGAGTATCCAGTAAAGGGGTCAGACAGAGGGGTATCCAGTAAAGGGGTGAGAGAGACCGAGTAGTATCCAGTGAAGGGGTGAGACAGAGGAGTATCCAGTGAAGGGGTGAGACAGAGGGGTATCCAGAAAAGGGGCGAGAGAGAGACAGAGGAGTATCCTGTAAAAGGGTGAGACAGAGGAGTATCCAGTCAAGGGTTGAGACAGAGGAGTATCCAGTAAAGGGGTGAGAGAGAGACAGAGGAGTATCCAGTAAAGGGGTGTGAGAGACAGAGGAGTATCCAGTAAAGGGGTAGGAGAGCGAGAGTAGTATCCAGTAAAGGGGTGTGAGAGAGACAGAGGAGTATCCAGTAAAGGGTTGAGAGAGACAGAGGAGTATCCAGTAAAGGGGTGGGAGAGAGAGACTAGGATCCAGTAAAGGGGTGTGAGAGACAGAGGAGTATCCAGTAAAAGGGTGAGAGAGAGGAGTATCCAGTAAAGGGGTGGGTGAGAGAGACTAGTATCCAGTAAAGGGGTGTGAGAGACAGAGGAGTATCCAGTAAAGGGGTGTGAGAGACAGAGGAGTATCCAGTAAAGGGATGTGAGAGACAGAGGAGTATCCAGTAAAGGGGTGAGACAGAGGAGTATCCAGTAAAAGGGTGAGACAGAGGAGTATCCAGTAAAAGGGTGAGACAGAGGAGTATCCAGTAAAAGGGTGAGACAGAGGAGTATCCAGTAAAGGGGTGAGACAGAGGAGTATCCAGTAAAGGGGTGAGACAGAGGAGTATCCAGTAAAGGGGTGAGACAGAGGAGTATCCAGTAAAGGGGTGAGAGAGTGACAGAGGAGTATCCAGTAAAGGGGTGAGAGAGAGACAGAGGAGTATCCTGTAAAGGGGTGAGAGAGACAGAGGAGTATTCAGTAAAGGGGTGAGAGAGAGACAGAGGAGTATCCAGAAATGGGGTGAGAGACAGAGGAGTATCCAGTAAAAGGGTGAGTCAGAGGAGTATCCAGGAAAGTGGTGAGAGAGAGACAGAGGAGTATCCAATAAAGGGGTGAGAGAGAGACTGAGGAGTATCCAGTAAAGTGGTGAGAGAGAGACTGTGGATTATCCAGTAAAGGGGTGAGAGAGAGACTGAGGAGTATCCAGTAAAGGGGTGAGAGAGAGACTGAGGATTATCCAGTAAAGGAGTGAGAGAGAGACTGTGGATTATCCAGTAAAGGAGTGATAGAGAGACTGAGGATTATCCAGTAAAGGAGTGAGAGAGAGACTGAGGATTATCCAGTAAAGGAGTGAGAAAGAGACTGAATATTATCTAGTAAAGGAGTGAGTGAGAGACTGAGGAGTATCCAGTAAAGGGGTGAGAGAGAGACTGAGGAGTATCCAGTAAAGGGGTGAGAGAGAGACTGAGGATTATCCAGTAAAGGAGTGAGAGAGAGACTGAGGATTATCCAGTAAAGGAGTGAGAGAGAGACGGAGGAGTATCCAGTAAAGGGGTGAGAGAGAGACGGAGGAGTTTCCAGTAAAGGAGTGAGAGAGAGACTGAGGTTTATCCAGTAAAGGGGTGAGAGAGAGACTGAGGATTATCCACTAAAGGGGTGAGAGAGAGACGGAGGAGTATCCAGTGAAGGGGTGAGAGAGAGTGAGGAGTATCCAGTAAAGGGGTGAGAAAGAGACGGAGGAGTATCCAGTTAAGTGGTGAGAGAGAGACATAGGAGTATCCAGTGAAGGGGTGAGAGAGAGACGGAGGAGTATCCAGTAATGGGGTGAGAGGGAGACGGAGGTCTATCCAGTAAAGGGGTGAGATAGAGACGGAGGTCTATCCAGTAAAGGGGTGAGAGAGAGACGGAGGAGTATCCAGTGAACGGGTGAGAGAGAGACGGAGGAGTATCCAGTAAAGGGGTGAGAGAGAGACGGAGGTCTATCCAGTGAAGGGGTGGGAGAGAGACGGAGGAGTATCCAGTAAAGGAGTGAGAGAGAGACTGAGGATTATCCAGCAAAGGGGTGAGAGAGAGACTGAGGAGTATTCAGTAAAGGGGTGACAGAGAGACTGAGGAGTATCCAGTAAAGGGGTGAGAGAGAGATGTAGGAATATCCAGTAAAGGGGTGAGGGAGAGACTGAGGAGTATCCAGTAAAGGGGTGAGAGAGAGACTGAGGATTATCCAGTAAAGGGGTGAGAGAGAGACTGAGGATTATCCAGTAAAGGGGTGAGAGAGAGACTGAGAATTATCCAGTAAAGGGGTGAGAGAGAGACGGAGGAGTATCCAGTAAAGGGGTGAGAGAGAGACTGAGGAGTATCCAGTAAAGGGGTGAGAGAGAGAGACTGAGGATTATCTAGTAAAGGAGTGAGAGAGGGACGGAGGACAATCCAGTAAAGGGGTGTGAGAGACAGAGGAGTATCCAGTCAAGGGGTTAGAGAGACAGAGGAGTATCCAGTAAACGGGTGAGTGAGAGACAGAGGACAATCCAGTAAAGGGGTGTGAGAGACAGAGGAGTATCCAGTAAAGGGGTGAGAGAGAGACGGAGGAGTATCCAGTAAACGGGTGAGACAGAGGAGTATCCAGTGAAGGGGTGAGACAGAGGGGTATCCAGAAAAGGGGCGAGAGAGAGACAGAGGAGTATCCAGTCAAGGGGTGAGACAGAGGAGTATCCAGTAAAGGGGTGAGACAGAGACAGAGGAGTATCCTGTAAAAGGGTGAGACAGAGGAGTATCCAGTCAAGGGGTGAGACAGAGGAGTATCCAGTAAAGGGGTTAGAGAGAGACAGAGGAGTATCCAGTAAAGGGCTGTGAGAGACAGAGGAGTATCCAGTAAAGGGGTGGGAGAGAGAGAGTAGTATCCAGTAAAGGGGTGTGAGAGAGACAGAGGAGTATCCAGTCAAGGGGTGAGAGAGAGACAGAGGAGTATCCAGTAAAGGGGTGTGAGAGACAGAGGGGTATCCAGAAAAGGGTTGAGAGAGACCGAGTTGTATCCAGTAAAGGGGTGAGAGAGACAGAGGGGTATCCAGTAAAGGGGTGAGAGAGAGACTGAGGAGTATCCAGTAAAGGGGTGAGAGAGATGGAGGAGTATCCAGTAAAGGGGTGAGAGAGACAGAGGAGTATCCAGTAAAGGGGTGAGAGAGAGACATAGGAGTATCCAGTAAAGGGGTGAGAGAGAGACGGAGGAGTATCCAGTAAAGGCGTGAGAGAGAGACAGAGGAGTATCCAGTAAAGGCGTGAGAGAGAGACAGAGGAGTATCCAGTAAAGGGGTGAGACAGAGACTGAGGAGTATCCAGTAAAGGGGTGAGAGAGAGACGGAGGATTATCCAGTAAAGGGGTGAGAGAGAGACAGAGGAGTATCCAGTAAAGGGGTGGGAGAGAGACAGAGTCGTATCCAGTAAAGGGGTGAGAGAGAGACAGAGGAGTATCCAGTAAAGGGGTGTGAGAGAGACAGAGGAGTATCCAGTAAAGGGGTGTGAGAGAGACAGAGGAGTATCCAGTAAAGGCGTGAGAGAGAGACAGAGGAGTATCCAGTAAAGGGGTGTGAGAGACAGAGGGGTATGCAGAAAAGGGTTGAGAGAGACCGAGTTGTATCCAGTAAAGGGGTGAGAGAGACAGAGGAGTATCCAGTAAAGGGGTGAGAGAGAGACTGAGGAGTATCCAGTAAAGGGGTGAGAGAGATGGAGGTGTATCCAGTAAAGGGGTGAGAGAGAGACAGAGGAGTATCCAGTAAAGGGGTGAGAGAGAGACGGAGGAGTATCCAGTAAAGGGGTGAGAGAGAGAAGGAGGAGTATCCAGTAAAGGGGTGAGAGAGAGACAGAGGAGTATCCAGTAAAGGCGTGAGAGAGAGACAGAGGAGTATCCAGTAAAGGGGTGAGAGAGAGACTGAGGAGTATCCAGTGAAGGGGTGAGAGAGAGACGGAGGAGTATCCAGTAAAGGGGTGAGTGAGAGACTGAGGAGTATCCAGTAAAGGGGTGAGTGAGAGACTGAGGAGTATCCAGTAAAGGGGTGAGAGAGAGACTGAGGAGTATCCAGGAAAGGGGTGAGAGAGAGACAGAGGATTATCCAGTAAAAGGGTGTGAGAGAGACAGAGGAGTATCCAGTAAAGGCGTGAGAGAGAGACAGAGGAGTATCCAGTAAAGGGGTGAGAGAGTGACAGAGGAGTATCCAGTAAAGGGTTGAGAGAGACAGAGGAGTATCCAGTAAAGAGGTGAGAGAGACAGAGGAGTATCCAGTAAAGCGGTGAGAGAGAGACAGAGGAGTATCCAGTAAAGATGTGCGAGAGACAGTGGAGTATCGAATAAATGGGTGAGAGAGAGACAGAGGAGTATCCAGTAAAGGGGTGTGAGAGTCACAGAGGAGTATCCAGTAAAGGGGTGAGAGAGAGACAGAGGAGTATCGAGTGAAGGGGTGTGAGAGACAGAGGAGTATCCAGTAAAGGGGTGAGAGAGAGACAGAGGAGTATCCAGTAAAGGGATGAGAGAGAGACAGAGGAGTGTCCAGTAAAGGGGTGAGAGAGAGACAGAGGAGTATCCAGTAAAGGGGTGAGAGAGAGACAGAGGAGTATCCAGTAAAGGGGTGAGAGAGAGACAGAGGAGTATCCAGTAAAGGGGTGAGAGAGAGACAGAGGAGTATCCAGTAAAGGGGTGAGAGAGAGACAGAGGAGTGTCCAGTAAAGGGGTGAGAGAGAGACTGAGGAGTATCCAGTTAAGGGGTGAGAGAGAGACTGAGGATTATCCAGTAAAGGGGTGAGAGAGAGACTGAGGAGTATCCAGTAAAGGGGTGAGAGAGAGAATGAGGATTATCCAGTCAAGGGGTGAGATGGAGACAGAGGAGTATCGAGTAAAGGGGCGAGTGAGAGACTGAGGAGTATCCAGTAATGGGGTGAGTGAGAGAGACCGAGGACAATCCAGTAAAGGGGTGTGAGAGACAGAGGAGTATCCAGTCAAGGGGTTAGAGAGACAGAGGAGTATCCAGTAAACGGGTGAGTGAGAGACAGAGGACAATCCAGTAAAGGGGTGTGAGAGACAGAGGAGTATCCAGTAAAGAGGTGAGAGAGAGACGGAGGAGTATCCAGTAAAGGAGTGAGACAGAGGGGTATCCAGTAAAGGGGTGAGAGAGACCTAGTAGTATCCAGTAAACGGGTGAGACAGAGGAGTATCCAGTGAAGGGGTGAGACAGAGGGGTATCCAGACAAGGGGCGAGAGAGAGACAGAGGAGTATCCAGTCAAGGGGTGAGACAGAGGAGTATCCAGTAAAGGGGTGAGAGAGAGACAGAGGAGTATCCTGTAAAAGGGTGAGACAGAGGAGTATCCAGTCAAGGGGTGAGACAGAGGAGTATCCAGTAAAGGGGTGAGAGAGAGACAGAGGAGTATCCAGTAAAGGGGTGTGAGAGACAGAGGAGTATCCAGTAAAGGGGTGGGAGAGAGAGAGTAGTATCCAGTAAAGGGGTGTGAGAGAGACAGAGGAGTATCCAGTCAAGGGGTGAGAGAGAGACAGAGGAGTATCCAGTAAAGGGGTGTGAGAGACAGAGGGGTATCCAGAAAAGGGTTGAGAGTGACCGAGTTGTACCCAGTAAAGGGGTGAGAGAGACAGAGGAGTATCCAGTAAAGGGGTGAGAGAGAGACTGAGGAGTATCCAGTAAAGGGGTGAGAGAGATGGAGGAGTATCCAGTAAAGGGGTGAGAGAGACAGAGGAGTATCCAGTAAAGGGGTGAGAGAGAGACATAGGAGTATCCAGTAAAGGGGTGAGAGAGAGACGTAGGAGTATCCAGTAAAGGGGTGAGAGAGAGACAGAGGAGTATCCAGTAAAGGCGTGAGAGAGAGACAGAGGAGTATCCAGTAAAGGGGTGAGAGAGAGACTGAGGAGTATCCAGTAAAGGGGTGAGAGAGAGACGGCGGATTATCCAGTAAAGGGGTGAGAGAGAGACAGAGGAGTATCCAGTAAAGGGGTGAGTGAGAGACTGAGGAGTATCCAGTAAAGGGGTGAGAGAGAGACTGAGGAGTATCCAGTAAAGGCGTGAGAGAGAGACAGAGGAGTATCCAGTAAAGGGGTGTGAGAGACAGAGGGGTATGCAGAAAAGGGTTGAGAGAGACCGAGTTGTATCCAGTAAAGGGGTGAGAGAGACAGAGGAGTATCCAGTAAAGGGGTGAGCGAGAGACTGAGGAGTATCCAGGAAAGGGGTGAGAGAGCGTTAGAGGATTATCCAGTAAAAGGGTGTGAGAGAGACAGAGGAGTATCCAGTAAAGGCGTGAGAGAGAGACAGAGGAGTATCCAGTAAAGGGGTGGGAGAGACAGAGGAGTATCCAGTAAAGGGGTGAGAGAGTGACAGAGGAGTATCCAGTAAAGGGTTGAGAGAGACAGAGGAGTATCCACTAAAGAGGTGAGAGAGGCAGAGGAGTATCCAGTAAAGCGGTGAGAGAGAGACAGAGGAGTATCCAGTAAAGATGTGCGAGAGACAGTGGAGCATCGAATAAATGGGTGAGAGAGAGACAGAGGAGTATCCAGTAAAGGGGTGTGAGAGTCACAGAGGAGTATCCAGTAAAGGGGTGAGAGAGAGACAGAGGAGTATCGAGTGAAGGGGTGTGAGAGACAGAGGAGTATCCAGTAAAGGGGTGAGAGAGAGACAGAGGAGTATCCAGTAAAGGGGTGAGAGAGAGACAGAGGAGTGTCCAGTAAAGGGGTGAGAGAGAGACAGAGGAGTATCCAGTAAAGGGGTGAGAGAGAGACAGAGGAGTATCCAGTAAAGGGGTGAGAGAGAGACAGAGGAGTATCCAGTAAAGGGGTGAGAGAGAGACAGAGGAGTGTCCAGTAAAGGGGTGAGAGAGAGACTGAGGGGTATCCTGTTAAGGGGTGAGAGAGAGACTGAGGATTATCCAGTAAAGGGGTGAGAGAGAGACTGAGGAGTATCCAGTAAAGGGGTGAGAGAGAGAATGAGGATTATCCAGTCAAGGGGTGAGATGGAGACAGAGGAGTATCGAGTAAAGGGGCGAGTGAGAGACTGAGGAGTATCCAGTAATGGGGTGAGTGAGAGAGACCGAGGACAATCCAGTAAAGGGGTGTGAGAGACAGAGGAGTATCCAGTCAAGGGGTTAGAGAGACAGAGGAGTATCCAGTAAACGGGTGAGTGAGAGACAGAGGACAATCCAGTAAAGGGGTGTGAGAGACAGAGGAGTATCCAGTAAAGAGGTGAGAGAGAGACGGAGGAGTATCCAGTAAAGGAGTGAGACAGAGGGGTATCCAGTAAAGGGGTGAGAGAGACCGAGTAGTATCCAGTGAAGGGGTGAGACAGAGGGGTATCCAGACAAGGGGCGAGAGAGAGACAGAGGAGTATCCAGTCAAGGGGTGAGACAGAGGAGTATCCAGTAAAGGGGTGAGAGAGAGACAGAGGAGTATCCTGTAAAAGGGTGAGACAGAGGAGTATCCAGTCAAGGGGTGAGACAGAGGAGTATCCAGTGAAGGGGTGAGAGAGAGACAGAGGAGTATCCAGTAAAGGGGTGTGAGAGACAGAGGAGTATCCAGTAAAGGGGTGGGAGAGAGAGAGTAGTATCCAGTAAAGGGGTGTGAGAGAGACAGAGGAGTATCCAGTCAAGGGGTGAGAGAGAGACAGAGGAGTATCCAGTAAAGGGGTGTGAGAGACAGAGGGGAATCCAGAAAAGGGTTGAGAGAGACCGAGTTGTATCCAGTAAAGGGGTGAGAGAGACAGAGGAGTATCCAGTAAAGGGGTGAGAGAGAGACTGAGGAGTATCCAGTAAAGGGGTGAGAGAGATGGAGGAGTATCCAGTAAAGGGGTGAGAGAGACAGAGGAGTATCCAGTAAAGGGGTGAGAGAGAGACATAGGAGTATCCAGTAAAGGGGTGAGAGAGAGACGTAGGAGTATCCAGTAAAGGGGTGAGAGAGAGACAGAGGAGTATCCAGTCAAGGCGTGAGAGAGAGACAGAGGAGTATCCAGTAAAGGGGTGAGAGAGAGACTGAGGAGTATCCAGTAAAGGGGTGAGAGAGAGACGGAGGATTATCCATTAAAGGGGTGAGAGAGAGACAGAGGAGTATCCAGTCAAGGGTGATCGAGACAGAGGAGTATCCAGTCAAGGTGTGAGAGAGACAGAGGAGTATCCAGTAAAGGGGTGAGAGAGAGACAGAGGACAATCCAGTAAAGGGGTGTGAGAGACAGAGGAGTATCCAGTAAAGGAGTGAGAGAGAGACTGAGGATTATCCAGTAAAGGAGTGAGAGAGAGACTGAGGATTATCCAGTAAAGGAGTGAGAGAGAGACTGAGGATTATCCAGTAAAGGAGTGAGAGAGAGACTGAGGATTATCCAGTAAAGGAGTGAGGGAGAGACTGAGGATTATCCAGTAAAGGAGTGAGAGAGAGACTGAGGATTATCCAGTAAAGGAGTGAGAGAGTGACGGAGGAGTATCCAGTGAAGGGGTGAGAGAGAGACGGAGGAGTATCCAGTAAAGGAGTGAGAGAGAGACGGAGGAGTATCCAGTGAAGGGGTGAGAGAGAGACTGAGGATTATCCAGTAAAGGGGTGAGAGAGAGTGAGGAGTATCCAGTAAAGGGGTGAGAAAGAGACGGAGGAGTATCCAGTAAAGGGGTGAGAGAGAGACATAGGAGTATCCAGTGAAGGGGTGAGAGAGAGACGGAGGAGTATCCAGTAAAGGGGTGAGAGAGAGACGGAGGTCTATCCAGTAAAGGGGTGAGATAGAGACGGAGCTCTATCCAGTAAAGGGGTGAGAGAGAGATGGAGGAGTATCCAGTAAAGGGGTGAGAGAGAGACGGAGGTCTATCCAGTAAAGGGGTGAGAGAGAGACGGAGGTCTATCCAGTAAAGGGGTGAGAGAGAGACAGAGGTCTATCCAGTAAAGGGGTGAGAGAGAGACGGAGGAGTATGCAGTGAAGGGGTGAGAGAGAGACGGAGGAGTATCCAGTAAAGGGGTGAGAGAGAGACGGAGGTCTATCCAGTAAAGGGGTGGGAGAGAGACGGAGGAGTATCCAGTAAAGGAGTGAGAGAGAGACTGAGGATTATCCAGTAAAGGGGTGAGAGAGAGACTGAGGAGTATCCAGTAAAGGGGTGACAGAGAGACTGAGGAGTATCCAGTAAAGGGGTGAGAGAGAGACATAGGAATATCCAGTAAAGGGGTGAGAGAGAGACTGAGGTGTATCCAGTAAAGAGGTGAGAGAGAGACTGTGGATTATCCAGTAAAGGGGTGAGAGAGAGACTGAGGATTTTCCAGTAAAGGAGTGAGAGAGAGACTGAGGATTATCCAGTAAAGGGGTGAGAGAGAGACGGAGGAGTATCCAGTAAAGGGGTGAGAGAGAGACTGAGGAGTATCCAGTAAAGGGGTGAGAGAGAGACTGAGGATTATCCAGTAAAGGGGTGAGAGAGAGACTGAGGAGTATCCAGTAAAGGGGTGAGAGAGAGAATGAGGATTATCCAGTAAAGGAGTGAGAGAGAGACTGAGGATTATCTAGTAAAGGAGTGAGAGAGAGACTGAGGAGTATCCAGTAAAGGGGTGAGAGAGAGACAGAGGAGTATCCAGTAAATGGGTGAGAGAGACAGAGGAGTATCCAGTCAAGGGGTGAGATGGAGACAGAGGAGTATCGAGTAAAGGGGCGAGTGAGAGACTGAGGAGTATCCAGTAATGGGGTGAGTGAGAGAGACTGAGGACAATCCAGTAAAGGGGTGTGAGAGACAGAGGAGTATCCAGTCAAGGGGTTAGAGAGACAGAGGAGTATCCAGTAAACGGGTGAGTGAGAGACAGAGGACAATCCAGTAAAGGGGTGTGAGAGACAGAGGAGTATCCAGTAAAGGGGTGAGAGAGAGACGGAGGAGTATCCAGTAAAGGAGTGAGAGAGAGACTGAGGATTATCCAGTAAAGGAGTGAGAGAGAGACTGAGGATTATCCAGTAAAGGAGTGAGAGAGAGACGGAGGAGTATCCAGTAAAGGGGTGAGAGAGAGACGGAGGAGTATCCAGTAAAGGAGTGAGAGAGAGACATAGGAGTATCCAGTGAAGGGGTGAGAGAGAGACTGAGGATTATCCAGTAAAGGGGTGAGAGAGAGTGAGGAGTATCCAGTAAAGGGGTGAGAAAGAGACGGAGGAGTATCCAGTAAAGGGGTGAGAGAGAGACATAGGAGTATCCAGTAAAGGGGTGAGACAGAGGAGTATCCAGTAAAGGGGTGAGAGAGGGACAGAGGAGTATCCAGTAAAGGGGTGTGAGAGAGACAGAGGAGTATCCAGTCAAGGGGTGAGAGAGAGACAGAGGAGTATCCAGTAAAGGGGTGTGAGAGACAGAGGGGTATCCAGAAAAGGGTTGAGAGAGACCGAGTTGCATCCAGTAAAGGGATGAGAGAGACAGAGGAGTATCCAGTAAAGGGGTGAGAGAGAGACATAGGAGTATCCAGTAAAGGGGTGAGAGAGAGACGGAGGAGTATCCAGTAAAGGGGTGAGAGAGAGACAGAGGAGTATCCAGTAAAGGCGTGAGAGAGAGACTGAGGAGTATCCAGCAAAGGGGTGAGAGAGAGACGGAGGATTATCCAGTAAAGGGGTGAGAGAGAGACAGAGGAGTATCCAGTAAAGGGGTGAGAGAGAGACTGAGGAGTATCCAGTAAAGGGGTGAGAGAGAGACTGAGGAGTATCCAGTAAAGGGGTGAGAGAGAGACTGAGGAGTATCCAGTAAAGGGGTGGGAGAGAGTCAGAGTCGTATCCAGTAAAGGGGTGAGAGAGAGACAGAGGAGTATCCAGTAAAGGGGTGTGAGAGAGACAGAGGAGTATCCAGTAAAGGCGTGAGAGAGAGACAGAGGAGTATCCAGTAAAGGGTTGTGAGAGACAGAGGGGTATCCAGAAAAGGGTTGAGAGAGACCGAGTTGTATCCAGTAAAGTGGTGAGAGAGACAGAGGAGTATCCAGTAAAGGGGTGTGAGAGACAGAAGAGTATCCAGTCAAGGGGGGAGAGAGACAGAGGAGTATCCAGTCAAGGGGTTAGAGAGACAGAGGAGTATCCAGTAAACGGGTGAGTGAGAGACAGAGGACAATCCAGTAAAGGGGGGTGAGAGACAGAGGAGCATCCAGTAAAGGGGTGAGAGAGAGACGGAGGAGTATCCAGTAAAGGAGTGAGACAGAGGAGTATCCAGTAAAGGATTGAGAGAGAGACAGAGGAGTATCCAGTAAAGGGGTCAGACAGAGGGGTATCCAGTAAAGGGGTGAGAGAGACCGAGTAGTATCCAGTGAAGGGGTGAGACAGAGGAGTATCCAGTGAAGGGGTGAGACAGAGGGGTATCCAGAAAAGGGGCGAGAGAGAGACAGAGGAGTATCCTGTAAAAGGGTTGAGACAGAGGAGTATCCAGTCAAGGGTTGAGACAGAGGAGTATCCAGTAAAGGGGTGAGTGAGAGACAGAGGAGTATCCAGTAAAGGGGTGTGAGAGACAGAGGAGTATCCAGTAAAGGGGTGGGAGAGAGAGAGTAGTATCCAGTAAAGGGGTGTGAGAGAGACAGAGGAGTATCCAGTAAAGGGTTGAGAGAGACACAGGAGTATCCAGTAAAGGGGTGGGAGAGAGAGACTATGATCCAGTAATGGGGTGTGAGAGACAGAGGAGTATCCAGTAAATGGGTGAGAGAGAGGAGTATCCAGTAAAGGGGTGGGAGAGAGAGACTAGTATCCAGTAAAGGGGTGTGAGAGACAGAGGAGTATCCAGTAAAGGGGTGTGAGAGAAAGAGGAGTATCCAGTAAAGGGGTGTGAGAGACAGAGGAGTATCCAGTGAAGGGATGTGAGAGACAGAGGAGTATCCAGTAAAGGGGTGAGACAGAGGAGTATCCAGTAAAAGGGTGAGACAGAGGAGTATCCAGTAAAAGGGTGAGACAGAGGAGTATCCAGTAAAGGGGTGAGAGAGAGACAGAGGAGTATCCAGTAAAGGGGTGAGAGAGAGACAGAGGAGTATCCAGAAAAGGGGTGAGAGAGAGACAGAGGAGTATCCTGTAAAGGGGTGAGAGAGACCGAGGAGTATTCAGTAAAGGGGTGAGAGAGAGACAGAGGAGTATCCAGAAATGGGGTGAGAGACAGAGGAGTATCCAGTAAAAGGGTGAGACAGAGGAGTATCCAGGAAAGTGGTGAGAGAGAGACAGAGGAGTATCCAATAAAGGGGTGAGAGAGAGACTGAGGAGTATCCAGTAAAGTGGTGAGAGAGAGACTGTGGATTATCCAGTAAAGGGGTGAGAGAGTGACTGAGGAGTATCCAGTAAAGGGGTGAGAGAGAGACTGAGGATTATCCAGTAAAGGATTGAGAGAGAGACAGAGGAGTATCCAGTAAAGGGGTCAGACAGAGGGGTATCCAGTAAAGGGGTGAGAGAGACCGAGTAGTATCCAGTGAAGGGGTGAGACAGAGGAGTATCCAGTGAAGGGGTGAGACAGAGGGGTATCCAGAAAAGGGGCGAGAGAGAGACAGAGGAGTATCCTGTAAAAGGGTGAGACAGAGGAGTATCCAGTCAAGGGTTGAGACAGAGGAGTATCCAGTAAAGGGGTGAGAGAGAGACATGGAGTATCCAGTAAAGGGGTGTGAGAGACAGAGGAGTATCCAGTAAAGGGGTAGGAGAGCGAGAGTAGTATCCAGTAAAGGGGTGTGAGAGAGACAGAGGAGTATCCAGTAAAGGGTTGAGAGAGACAGAGGAGTATCCAGTAAAGGGGTGGGAGAGAGAGACTAGGATCCAGTAAAGGGGTGTGAGAGACAGAGGAGTATCCAGTAAAAGGGTGAGAGAGAGGAGTATCCAGTAAAGGGGTGGGTGAGAGAGACTAGTATCCAGTAAAGGGGTGTGAGAGACAGAGGAGTATCCAGTAAAGGGGTGAGAGAGAGACTGAGGAGTATCCAGTAAAGGGGTGAGAGAGAGACTGAGGATTATCCAGTAAAGGGGTGAGAGAGAGACTGAGGAGTATCCAGTAAAGGGGTGAGAGAGAGAATGAGGATTATCCAGTAAAGGAGTGAGAGAGAGACTGAGGATTATCTAGTAAAGGAGTGAGAGAGAGACTGAGGAGTATCCAGTAATGGGGTGAGTGAGAGAGACTGAGGACAATCCAGTAAAGGGGTGTGAGAGACAGAGGAGTATCCAGTCAAGGGGTTAGAGAGACAGAGGAGTATCCAGTAAACGGGTGAGTGAGAGACAGAGGACAATCCAGTAAAGGGGTGTGAGAGACAGAGGAGTATCCAGTAAAGGGGTGAGAGAGAGACGGAGGAGTATCCAGTAAAGGAGTGAGAGAGAGACTGAGGATTATCCAGTAAAGGAGTGAGAGAGAGACTGAGGATTATCCAGTAAAGGAGTGAGAGAGAGACGGAGGAGTATCCAGTAAAGGGGTGAGAGAGAGACGGAGGAGTATCCAGTAAAGGAGTGAGAGAGAGACATAGGAGTATCCAGTGAAGGGGTGAGAGAGAGACTGAGGATTATCCAGTAAAGGGGTGAGAGAGAGTGAGGAGTATCCAGTAAAGGGGTGAGAAAGAGACGGAGGAGTATCCAGTAAAGGGGTGAGACAGAGACATAGGAGTATCCAGTAAAGGGGTGAGACAGAGGAGTATCCAGTAAAGGGGTGAGAGAGGGACAGAGGAGTATCCAGTAAAGGGGTGTGAGAGAGACAGAGGAGTATCCAGTCAAGGGGTGAGAGAGAGACAGAGGAGTATCCAGTAAAGGGGTGTGAGAGACAGAGGGGTATCCAGAAAAGGGTTGAGAGAGACCGAGTTGCATCCAGTAAAGGGATGAGAGAGACAGAGGAGTATCCAGTAAAGGGGTGAGAGAGAGACATAGGAGTATCCAGTAAAGGGGTGAGAGAGAGACGGAGGAGTATCCAGTAAAGGGGTGAGAGAGAGACAGAGGAGTATCCAGTAAAGGCGTGAGAGAGAGACTGAGGAGTATCCAGCAAAGGGGTGAGAGAGAGACGGAGGATTATCCAGTAAAGGGGTGAGAGAGAGACAGAGGAGTATCCAGTAAAGGGGTGAGAGAGAGACTGAGGAATATCCAGTAAAGGGGTGAGAGAGAGACTGAGGAGTATCCAGTAAAGGGGTGAGAGAGAGACTGAGGAGTATCCAGTAAAGGGGTGGGAGAGAGTCAGAGTCGTATCCAATAAAGGGGTGAGAGAGAGACAGAGGAGTATCCAGTAAAGGGGTGTGAGAGAGACAGAGGAGTATCCAGTAAAGGCGTGAGAGAGAGACAGAGGAGTATCCAGTAAAGGGTTGTGAGAGACAGAGGGGTATCCAGAAAAGGGTTGAGAGAGACCGAGTTGTATCCAGTAAAGTGGTGAGAGAGACAGAGGAGTATCCAGTAAAGGGGTGAGAGAGATGGAGGAGTATCCAGTAAAGGGGTGAGAGAGAGACATAGGAGTATCCAGTAAAGGGGTGTGAGAGACAGAAGAGTATCCAGTCAAGGGGGGAGAGAGACAGAGGAGTATCCAGTCAAGGGGTTAGAGAGACAGAGGAGTATCCAGTAAAGGGGTGAGAGAGAGACTGAGGAGTATCCAGTAAAGGGGTGAGAGAGAGACTGAGGAGTATCCAGTAAAGGGGTGAGAGAGAGACTGAGGAGTATCCAGTAAAGGGGTGGGAGAGAGTCAGAGTCGTATCCAATAAAGGGGTGAGAGAGAGACAGAGGAGTATCCAGTAAAGGGGTGTGAGAGAGACAGAGGAGTATCCAGTAAAGGCGTGAGAGAGAGACAGAGGAGTATCCAGTAAAGGGTTGTGAGAGACAGAGGGGTATCCAGAAAAGGGTTGAGAGAGACCGAGTTGTATCCAGTAAAGTGGTGAGAGAGACAGAGGAGTATCCAGTAAAGGGGTGAGAGAGATGGAGGAGTATCCAGTAAAGGGGTGAGAGAGAGACATAGGAGTATCCAGTAAAGGGGTGTGAGAGACAGAAGAGTATCCAGTCAAGGGGGGAGAGAGACAGAGGAGTATCCAGTCAAGGGGTTAGAGAGACAGAGGAGTATCCAGTAAACGGGTGAGTGAGAGACAGAGGAGTATCCAGCAAAGGGGTGAGAGAGAGACGGAGGATTATCCAGTAAAGGGGTGAGAGAGAGACAGAGGAGTATCCAGTAAAGGGGTGAGAGAGAGACTGAGGAGTATCCAGTAAAGGGGTGAGAGAGAGACTGAGGAGTATCCAGTAAAGGGGTGAGAGAGAGACTGAGGAGTATCCAGTAAAGGGGTGGGAGAGAGTCAGAGTCGTATCCAATAAAGGGGTGAGAGAGAGACAGAGGAGTATCCAGTAAAGGGGTGTGAGAGAGACAGAGGAGTATCCAGTAAAGGCGTGAGAGAGAGACAGAGGAGTATCCAGTAAAGGGTTGTGAGAGACAGAGGGGTATCCAGAAAAGGGTTGAGAGAGACCGAGTTGTATCCAGTAAAGTGGTGAGAGAGACAGAGGAGTATCCAGTAAAGGGGTGAGAGAGATGGAGGAGTATCCAGTAAAGGGGTGAGAGAGAGACATAGGAGTATCCAGTAAAGGGGTGTGAGAGACAGAAGAGTATCCAGTCAAGGGGGGAGAGAGACAGAGGAGTATCCAGTCAAGGGGTTAGAGAGACAGAGGAGTATCCAGTAAACGGGTGAGTGAGAGACAGAGCACAATCCAGTAAAGGGGGGTGAGAGACAGAGGAGCATCCAGTAAAGGGGTGAGAGAGAGACGGAGGAGTATCCAGTAAAGGAGTGAGACAGAGGAGTATCCAGTAAAGGATTGAGAGAGAGACAGAGGAGTATCCAGTAAACGGGTCAGACAGAGGGGTATCCAGTAAAGGGGTGAGAGAGACCGAGTAGTATCCAGTGAAGGGGTGAGACAGAGGAGTATCCAGTGAAGGGGTGAGACAGAGGGGTATCCAGAAAAGGGGCGAGAGAGAGACAGAGGAGTATCCTGTAAACGGGTTGAGACAGAGGAGTATCCAGTCAAGGGTTGAGACAGAGGAGTATCCAGTAAAGGGGTGAGTGAGAGACAGAGGAGTATCCAGTAAAGGGGTGTGAGAGACAGTGGAGTATCCAGTAAAGGGGTGGGAGAGAGAGAGTAGTATCCAGTAAAGGGGTGTGAGAGAGACAGAGGAGTATCCAGTAAAGGGTTGAGAGAGACACAGGAGTATCCAGTAAAGGGGTGGGAGAGAGAGACTAGGATCCAGTAATGGGGTGTGAGAGACAGAGGAGTATCCAGTAAATGGGTGAGAGAGAGGAGTATCCAGTAAAGGGGTGGGAGAGAGAGACTAGTATCCAGTAAAGGGGTGTGAGAGACAGAGGAGTATCCAGTAAAGGGGTGTGAGAGAAAGAGGAGTATCCAGTAAAGGGGTGTGAGAGACAGAGGAGTATCCAGTAAAGGGGTGAGAGAGAGACGGAGGAGTATCCAGTAAAGGAGTGAGAGAGAGACTGAGGATTATCCAGTAAAGGAGTGAGAGAGAGACTGAGGATTATCCAGTAAAGGAGTGAGAGAGAGACGGAGGAGTATCCAGTAAAGGGGTGAGAGAGAGACGGAGGAGTATCCAGTAAAAGGGTGAGACAGAGGAGTATCCAGTAAAGGGGTGAGAGAGAGACAGAGGAGTATCCAGTAAAGGGGTGAGAGAGAGACAGAGGAGTATCCAGAAAAGGGGTGAGAGAGAGACAGAGGAGTATCCTGTAAAGGGGTGAGAGAGACCGAGGAGTATTCAGTAAAGGGGTGAGAGAGAGACAGAGGAGTATCCAGAAATGGGGTGAGAGACAGAGGAGTATCCAGTAAAAGGGTGAGACAGAGGAGTATCCAGGAAAGTGGTGAGAGAGAGACAGAGGAGTATCCAATAAAGGGGTGAGAGAGAGACTGAGGAGTATCCAGTAAAGTGGTGAGAGAGAGACTGTGGATTATCCAGTAAAGGGGTGAGAGAGTGACTGAGGAGTATCCAGTAAAGGGGTGAGAGAGAGACTGAGGATTATCCAGTAAAGGATTGAGAGAGAGACAGAGGAGTATCCAGTAAAGGGGTCAGACAGAGGGGTATCCAGTAAAGGGGTGAGAGAGACCGAGTAGTATCCAGTGAAGGGGTGAGACAGAGGAGTATCCAGTGAAGGGGTGAGACAGAGGGGTATCCAGAAAAGGGGCGAGAGAGAGACAGAGGAGTATCCTGTAAAAGGGTGAGACAGAGGAGTATCCAGTCAAGGGTTGAGACAGAGGAGTATCCAGTAAAGGGGTGAGAGAGAGACAGAGGAGTATCCAGTAAAGGGGTGTGAGAGACAGAGGAGTATCCAGTAAAGGGGTAGGAGAGCGAGAGTAGTATCCAGTAAAGGGGTGTGAGAGAGACAGAGGAGTATCCAGTAAAGGGTTGAGAGAGACAGAGGAGTATCCAGTAAAGGGGTGGGAGAGAGAGACGAGGATCCAGTAAAGGGGTGTGAGAGACAGAGGAGTATCCAGTAAAAGGGTGAGAGAGAGGAGTATCCAGTAAAGGGGTGGGTGAGAGAGACTAGTATCCAGTAAAGGGGTGTGAGAGACAGAGGAGTATCCAGTAAAGGGGTGTGAGAGACAGAGGAGTATCCAGTAAAGGGATGTGAGAGACAGAGGAGTATCCAGTAAAGGGGTGAGACAGAGGAGTATCCAGTAAAAGGGTGAGACAGAGGAGTATCCAGTAAAAGGGTGAGACAGAGGAGTATCCAGTAAAGGGGTGAGACAGAGGAGTATCCAGTAAAGGGGTGAGACAGAGGAGTATCCAGTAAAGGGGTGAGAGAGTGACAGAGGAGTATCCAGTAAAGGGGTGAGAGAGAGACAGAGGAGTATCCTGTAAAGGGGTGAGAGAGACAGAGGAGTATTCAGTAAAGGGGTGAGAGAGAGACAGAGGAGTATCCAGAAATGGGGTGAGAGACAGAGGAGTATCCAGTAAAAGGGTGAGTCAGAGGAGTATCCAGGAAAGTGGTGAGAGAGAGACAGAGGAGTATCCAATAAAGGGGTGAGAGAGAGACTGAGGAGTATCCAGTAAAGTGGTGAGAGAGAGACTGTGGATTATCCAGTAAAGGGGTGAGAGAGAGACTGAGGAGTATCCAGTAAAGGGGTGAGAGAGAGACTGAGGATTATCCAGTAAAGGAGTGAGAGAGAGACTGTGGATTATCCAGTAAAGGAGTGATAGAGAGACTGAGGATTATCCAGTAAAGGAGTGAGAGAGAGACTGAGGATTATCCAGTAAAGGAGTGAGAAAGAGACTGAATATTATCTAGTAAAGGAGTGAGTGAGAGACTGAGGAGTATCCAGTAAAGGGGTGAGAGAGAGACTGAGGAGTATCCAGTAAAGGGGTGAGAGAGAGACTGAGGATTATCCAGTAAAGGAGTGAGAGAGAGACTGAGGATTATCCAGTAAAGGAGTGAGAGAGAGACGGAGGAGTATCCAGTAAAGGGGTGAGAGAGAGACGGAGGAGTTTCCAGTAAAGGAGTGAGAGAGAGACTGAGGATTATCCAGTAAAGGGGTGAGAGAGAGACTGAGGATTATCCAGTAAAGGGGTGAGAGAGAGACGGAGGAGTATCCAGTGAAGGGGTGAGAGAGAGTGAGGAGTATCCAGTAAAGGGGTGAGAAAGAGACGGAGGAGTATCCAGTTAAGGGGTGAGAGAGAGACATAGGAGTATCCAGTGAAGGGGTGAGAGAGAGACGGAGGAGTATCCAGTAATGGGGTGAGAGGGAGACGGAGGTCTATCCAGTAAAGGGGTGAGATAGAGACGGAGGTCTATCCAGTAAAGGGGTGAGAGAGAGACGGAGGAGTATTCAGTAAAGGGGTGAGAGAGAGACGGAGGTCTATCCAGTAAAGGGGTGAGAGAGAGACGAAGGTCTATCCAGTAAAGGGGTGAGAGAGAGACGGATGTCTATCCAGTAAAGGGGTGAGAGAGAGACGGAGGAGTATCCAGTGAAGGGGTGAGAGAGAGACGGAGGAGTATCCAGTAAAGGGGTGAGAGAGAGACGGAGGTCTATCCAGTGAAGGGGTGGGAGAGAGACGGAGGAGTATCCAGTAAAGGAGTGAGAGAGAGACTGAGGATTATCCAGCAAAGGGGTGAGAGAGAGACTGAGGAGTATTCAGTAAAGGGGTGACAGAGAGACTGAGGAGTATCCAGTAAAGGGGTGAGAGAGAGACGTAGGAATATCCAGTAAAGGGGTGAGGGAGAGACTGAGGAGTATCCAGTAAAGGGGTGAGAGAGAGACTGAGGATTATCCAGTAAAGGGGTGAGAGAGAGACTGAGGATTATCCAGTAAAGGGGTGAGAGAGAGACTGAGAATTATCCAGTAAAGGGGTGAGAGAGAGACGGAGGAGTATCCAGTAAAGGGGTGAGAGAGAGACTGAGGAGTATCCAGTAAAGGGGTGAGAGAGAGAGACTGAGGATTATCTAGTAAAGGAGTGAGAGAGGGACGGAGGACAATCCAGTAAAGGGGTGTGAGAGACAGAGGAGTATCCAGTCAATGGGTTAGAGAGACAGAGGCGTATCCAGTAAACGGGTGAGTGAGAGACAGAGGACAATCCAGTAAAGGGGTGTGAGAGACGGAGGAGTATCCAGTAAACGGGTGAGACAGAGGAGTATCCAGTGAAGGGGTGAGACAGAGGGGTATCCAGAAAAGGGGCGAGAGAGAGACAGAGGAGTATCCAGTCAAGGGGTGAGACAGAGGAGTATCCAGTAAAGGGGTGAGACAGAGACAGAGGAGTATCCTGTAAAAGGGTGAGACAGAGGGGTATCCAGTCAAGGGGTGAGACAGAGGAGTATCCAGTAAAGATGTGCGAGAGACAGTGGAGTATCGAATAAATGGGTGAGAGAGAGACAGAGGAGTATCCAGTAAAGGGGTGTGAGAGTCACAGAGGAGTATCCAGTAAAGGGGTGAGAGAGAGACAAAGGAGTATCGAGTGAAGGGGTGTGAGAGACAGAGGAGTATCCAGTAAAGGGGTGAGAGAGAGACAGAGGAGTATCCAGTAAAGGGGTGTGAGAGACAGAGGAGTATCCAGTAAAGGGGTGGGAGAGAGAGAGTAGTATCCAGTAAAGGGGTGTGAGAGAGACAGAGGAGTATCCAGTCAAGGGGTGAGAGAGAGACAGAGGAGTATCCAGTAAAGGGGTGTGAGAGACAGAGGGGTATCCAGAAAAGGGTTGAGAGTGACCGAGTTGTACCCAGTAAAGGGGTGAGAGAGACAGAGGAGTATCCAGTAAAGGGGTGAGAGAGAGACTGAGGAGTATCCAGTAAAGGGGTGAGAGAGATGGAGGAGTATCCAGTAAAGGGGTGAGAGAGACAGAGGAGTATCCAGTAAAGGGGTGAGAGAGAGACATAGGAGTATCCAGTAAAGGGGTGAGAGAGAGACGGAGGAGTATCCAGTAAAGGCGTGAGAGAGAGACAGAGGAGTATCCAGTAAAGGCGTGAGAGAGAGACAGAGGAGTATCCAGTAAAGGGGTGAGACAGAGACTGAGGAGTATCCAGTAAAGGGGTGAGAGAGAGACGGAGGATTATCCAGTAAAGGGGTGAGAGAGAGACAGAGGAGTATCCAGTAAAGGGGTGGGAGAGAGACAGAGTCGTATCCAGTAAAGGGGTGAGAGAGAGACAGAGGAGTATCCAGTAAAGGGGTGTGAGAGAGACAGAGGAGTATCCAGTAAAGGCGTGAGAGAGAGACAGAGGAGTATCCAGTAAAGGGGTGTGAGAGACAGAGGGGTATGCAGAAAAGGGTTGAGAGAGACCGAGTTGTATCCAGTAAAGGGGTGAGAGAGACAGAGGAGTATCCAGTAAAGGGGTGAGAGAGAGACTGAGGAGTATCCAGTAAAGGGGTGAGAGAGATGGAGGTGTATCCAGTAAAGGGGTGAGAGAGACAGAGGAGTATCCAGTAAAGGGGTGAGAGAGAGACGGAGGAGTATCCAGTAAAGGGGTGAGAGAGAGACGGAGGAGTATCCAGTAAAGGGGTGAGAGAGAGACAGAGGAGTATCCAGTAAAGGCGTGAGAGAGAGACAGAGGAGTATCCAGTAAAGGGGTGAGAGAGAGACTGAGGAGTATCCAGTGAAGGGGTGAGAGAGAGACGGAGGAGTATCCAGTAAAGGGGTGAGTGAGAGACTGAGGAGTATCCAGTAAAGGGGTGAGTGAGAGACTGAGGAGTATCCAGTAAAGGGGTGAGAGAGAGACTGAGGAGTATCCAGGAAAGGGGTGAGAGAGAGACAGAGGAGTATCCAGTGAAGGGGTGAGAGAGAGACGGAGGAGTATCCAGTAATGGGGTGAGAGGGAGACGGAGGTCTATCCAGTAAAGGGGTGAGATAGAGACGGAGGTCTATCCAGTAAAGGGGTGAGAGAGAGACGGAGGAGTATTCAGTAAAGGGGTGAGAGAGAGACGGAGGTCTATCCAGTAAAGGGGTGAGAGAGAGACGAAGGTCTATCCAGTAAAGGGGTGAGAGAGAGACGGATGTCTATCCAGTAAAGGGGTGAGAGAGAGACGGAGGAGTATCCAGTGAAGGGGTGAGAGAGAGACGGAGGAGTATCCAGTAAAGGGGTGAGAGAGAGACGGAGGTCTATCCAGTGAAGGGGTGGGAGAGAGACGGAGGAGTATCCAGTAAAGGAGTGAGAGAGAGACTGAGGATTATCCAGCAAAGGGGTGAGAGTGAGACTGAGGAGTATTCAGTAAAGGGGTGACAGAGAGACTGAGGAGTATCCAGTAAAGGGGTGAGAGAGAGACGTAGGAATATCCAGTAAAGGGGTGAGGGAGAGACTGAGGAGTATCCAGTAAAGGGGTGAGAGAGAGACTGAGGATTATCCAGTAAAGGGGTGAGAGAGAGACTGAGGATTATCCAGTAAAGGGGTGAGAGAGAGACTGAGAATTATCCAGTAAAGGGGTGAGAGAGAGACGGAGGAGTATCCAGTAAAGGGGTGAGAGAGAGACTGAGGAGTATCCAGTAAAGGGGTGAGAGAGAGAGACTGAGGATTATCTAGTAAAGGAGTGAGAGAGGGACGGAGGACAATCCAGTAAAGGGGTGTGAGAGACAGAGGAGTATCCAGTCAATGGGTTAGAGAGACAGAGGCGTATCCAGTAAACGGGTGAGTGAGAGACAGAGGACAATCCAGTAAAGGGGTGTGAGAGACGGAGGAGTATCCAGTAAACGGGTGAGACAGAGGAGTATCCAGTGAAGGGGTGAGACAGAGGGGTATCCAGAAAAGGGGCGAGAGAGAGACAGAGGAGTATCCAGTCAAGGGGTGAGACAGAGGAGTATCCAGTAAAGGGGTGAGACAGAGACAGAGGAGTATCCTGTAAAAGGGTGAGACAGAGGGGTATCCAGTCAAGGGGTGAGACAGAGGAGTATCCAGTAAAGATGTGCGAGAGACAGTGGAGTATCGAATAAATGGGTGAGAGAGAGACGGAGGAGTATCCAGTAAAGGGGTGTGAGAGTCACAGAGGAGTATCCAGTAAAGGGGTGAGAGAGAGACAGAGGAGTATCGAGTGAAGGGGTGTGAGAGACAGAGGAGTATCCAGTAAAGGGGTGAGAGAGAGACAGAGGAGTATCCAGTAAAGGGGTGTGAGAGACAGAGGAGTATCCAGTAAAGGGGTGGGAGAGAGAGAGTAGTATCCAGTAAAGGGGTGTGAGAGAGACAGAGGAGTATCCAGTCAAGGGGTGAGAGAGAGACAGAGGAGTATCCAGTAAAGGGGTGTGAGAGACAGAGGGGTATCCAGAAAAGGGTTGAGAGTGACCGAGTTGTACCCAGTAAAGGGGTGAGAGAGACAGAGGAGTATCCAGTAAAGGGGTGAGAGAGAGACTGAGGAGTATCCAGTAAAGGGGTGAGAGAGATGGAGGAGTATCCAGTAAAGGGGTGAGAGAGACAGAGGAGTATCCAGTAAAGGGGTGAGAGAGAGACATAGGAGTATCCAGTAAAGGGGTGAGAGAGAGACGGAGGAGTATCCAGTAAAGGCGTGAGAGAGAGACAGAGGAGTATCCAGTAAAGGCGTGAGAGAGAGACAGAGGAGTATCCAGTAAAGGGGTGAGACAGAGACTGAGGAGTATCCAGTAAAGGGGTGAGAGAGAGACGGAGGATTATCCAGTAAAGGGGTGAGAGAGAGACAGAGGAGTATCCAGTAAAGGGGTGGGAGAGAGACAGAGTCGTATCCAGTAAAGGGGTGAGAGAGAGACAGAGGAGTATCCAGTAAAGGGGTGTGAGAGAGACAGAGGAGTATCCAGTAAAGGCGTGAGAGAGAGACAGAGGAGTATCCAGTAAAGGGGTGTGAGAGACAGAGGGGTATGCAGAAAAGGGTTGAGAGAGACCGAGTTGTATCCAGTAAAGGGGTGAGAGAGACAGAGGAGTATCCAGTAAAGGGGTGAGAGAGAGACTGAGGAGTATCCAGTAAAGGGGTGAGAGAGATGGAGGTGTATCCAGTAAAGGGGTGAGAGAGACAGAGGAGTATCCAGTAAAGGGGTGAGAGAGAGACGGAGGAGTATCCAGTAAAGGGGTGAGAGAGAGACGGAGGAGTATCCAGTAAAGGGGTGAGAGAGAGACAGAGGAGTATCCAGTAAAGGCGTGAGAGAGAGACAGAGGAGTATCCAGTAAAGGGGTGAGAGAGAGACTGAGGAGTATCCAGTGAAGGGGTGAGAGAGAGACGGAGGAGTATCCAGTAAAGGGGTGAGTGAGAGACTGAGGAGTATCCAGTAAAGGGGTGAGTGAGAGACTGAGGAGTATCCAGTAAAGGGGTGAGAGAGAGACTGAGGAGTATCCAGGAAAGGGGTGAGAGAGAGACAGAGGATTATCCAGTAAAAGGGTGTGAGAGAGACAGAGGAGTATCCAGTAAAGGCGTGAGAGAGAGACAGAGGAGTATCCAGTAAAGGGGTGAGAGAGTGACAGAGGAGTATCCAGTAAAGGGTTGAGAGAGACAGAGGAGTATCCAGTAAAGAGGTGAGAGAGACAGAGGAGTATCCAGTAAAGCGGTGAGAGAGAGACAGAGGAGTATCCAGTAAAGATGTGCGAGAGACAGTGGAGTATCGAATAAATGGGTGAGAGAGAGACAGAGGAGTATCCAGTAAAGGGGTGTGAGAGTCACAGAGGAGTATCCAGTAAAGGGGTGAGAGAGAGACAGAGGAGTATCGAGTGAAGGGGTGTGAGAGACAGAGGAGTATCCAGTAAAGGGGTGAGAGAGAGACAGAGGAGTATCCAGTAAAGGGATGAGAGAGAGACAGAGGAGTGTCCAGTAAAGGGGTGAGAGAGAGACAGAGGAGTATCCAGTAAAGGGGTGAGAGAGAGACAGAGGAGTATCCAGTAAAGGGGTGAGAGAGAGACAGAGGAGTATCCAGTAAAGGGGTGAGAGAGAGACAGAGGAGTATCCAGTAAAGGGGTGAGAGAGAGACAGAGGAGTGTCCAGTAAAGGGGTGAGAGAGAGACTGAGGAGTATCCAGTTAAGGGGTGAGAGAGAGACTGAGGATTATCCAGTAAAGGGGTGAGAGAGAGACTGAGGAGTATCCAGTAAAGGGGTGAGAGAGAGAATGAGGATTATCCAGTCAAGGGGTGAGATGGAGACAGAGGAGTATCGAGTAAAGGGGCGAGTGAGAGACTGAGGAGTATCCAGTAATGGGGTGAGTGAGAGAGACCGAGGACAATCCAGTAAAGGGGTGTGAGAGACAGAGGAGTATCCAGTCAAGGGGTTAGAGAGACAGAGGAGTATCCAGTAAACGGGTGAGTGAGAGACAGAGGACAATCCAGTAAAGGGGTGTGAGAGACAGAGGAGTATCCAGTAAAGAGGTGAGAGAGAGACGGAGGAGTATCCAGTAAAGGAGTGAGACAGAGGGGTATCCAGTAAAGGGGTGAGAGAGACCTAGTAGTATCCAGTAAACGGGTGAGACAGAGGAGTATCCAGTGAAGGGGTGAGACAGAGGGGTATCCAGACAAGGGGCGAGAGAGAGACAGAGGAGTATCCAGTCAAGGGGTGAGACAGAGGAGTATCCAGTAAAGGGGTGAGAGAGAGACAGAGGAGTATCCTGTAAAAGGGTGAGACAGAGGAGTATCCAGTCAAGGGGTGAGACAGAGGAGTATCCAGTAAAGGGGTGAGAGAGAGACAGAGGAGTATCCAGTAAAGGGGTGTGAGAGACAGAGGAGTATCCAGTAAAGGGGTGGGAGAGAGAGAGTAGTATCCAGTAAAGGGGTGTGAGAGAGACAGAGGAGTATCCAGTCAAGGGGTGAGAGAGAGACAGAGGAGTATCCAGTAAAGGGGTGTGAGAGACAGAGGGGTATCCAGAAAAGGGTTGAGAGTGACCGAGTTGTACCCAGTAAAGGGGTGAGAGAGACAGAGGAGTATCCAGTAAAGGGGTGAGAGAGAGAATGAGGAGTATCCAGTAAAGGGGTGAGAGAGATGGAGGAGTATCCAGTAAAGGGGTGAGAGAGACAGAGGAGTATCCAGTAAAGGGGTGAGAGAGAGACATAGGAGTATCCAGTAAAGGGGTGAGAGAGAGACGTAGGAGTATCCAGTAAAGGGGTGAGAGAGAGACAGAGGAGTATCCAGTAAAGGCGTGAGAGAGAGACAGAGGAGTATCCAGTAAAGGGGTGAGAGAGAGACTGAGGAGTATCCAGTAAAGGGGTGAGAGAGAGACGGCGGATTATCCAGTAAAGGGGTGAGAGAGAGACGGCGGATTATCCAGTAAAGGGGTGAGAGAGAGACTGAGGAGTATCCAGTAAAGGGGTGAGAGAGAGACTGAGGAGTATCCAGTAAAGGCGTGAGAGAGAGACAGAGGAGTATCCAGTAAAGGGGTGTGAGAGACAGAGGGGTATGCAGAAAAGGGTTGAGAGAGACCGAGTTGTATCCAGTAAAGGGGTGAGAGAGACAGAGGAGTATCCAGTAAAGGGGTGAGAGAGAGACTGAGGAGTATCCAGGAAAGGGGTGAGAGAGAGTTAGAGGATTATCCAGTAAAAGGGTGTGAGAGAGACAGAGGAGTATCCAGTAAAGGCGTGAGAGAGAGACAGAGGAGTATCCAGTAAAGGGGTGGGAGAGAGACAGAGGAGTATCCAGTAAAGGGGTGAGAGAGTGACAGAGGAGTATCCAGTAAAGGGTTGAGAGAGACAGAGGAGTATCCACTAAAGAGGTGAGAGAGGCAGTGGAGTATCCAGTAAAGCGGTGAGAGAGAGACAGAGGAGTATCCAGTAAAGATGTGCGAGAGACAGTGGAGTATCGAATAAATGGGTGAGAGAGAGACAGAGGAGTATCCAGTAAAGGGGTGTGAGAGTCACAGAGGAGTATCCAGTAAAGGGGTGAGAGAGAGACAGAGGAGTATCGAGTGAAGGGGTGTGAGAGACAGAGGAGTATCCAGTAAAGGGGTGAGAGAGAGACAGAGGAGTATCCAGTAAAGGGGTGAGAGAGAGACAGAGGAGTGTCCAGTAAAGGGGTGAGAGAGAGACAGAGGAGTATCCAGTAAAGGGGTGAGAGAGAGACAGAGGAGTATCCAGTAAAGGGGTGAGAGAGAGACAGAGGAGTATCCAGTAAAGGGGTGAGAGAGAGACAGAGGAGTGTCCAGTAAAGGGGTGAGAGAGAGACTGAGGGGTATCCTGTTAAGGGGTGAGAGACTGAGGATTATCCAGTAAAGGGGTGAGAGAGAGACTGAGGAGTATCCAGTAAAGGGGTGAGAGAGAGAATGAGGATTATCCAGTCAAGGGGTGAGATGGAGACAGAGGAGTATCGAGTAAAGGGGCGAGTGAGAGACTGAGGAGTATCCAGTAATGGGGTGAGTGAGAGAGACCGAGGACAATCCAGTAAAGGGGTGTGAGAGACAGAGGAGTATCCAGTCAAGGGGTTAGAGAGACAGAGGAGTATCCAGTAAACGGGTGAGTGAGAGACAGAGGACAATCCAGTAAAGGGGTGTGAGAGACAGAGGAGTATCCAGTAAAGAGGTGAGAGAGAGACGGAGGAGTATCCAGTAAAGGAGTGAGACAGAGGGGTATCCAGTAAAGGGGTGAGAGAGACCGAGTAGTATCCAGTGAAGGGGTGAGACAGAGGGGTATCCAGACAAGGGGCGAGAGAGAGACAGAGGAGTATCCAGTCAAGGGGTGAGACAGAGGAGTATCCAGTAAAGGGGTGAGAGAGAGACAGAGGAGTATCCTGTAAAAGGGTGAGACAGAGGAGTATCCAGTCAAGGGGTGAGACAGAGGAGTATCCAGTGAAGGGGTGAGAGAGAGACAGAGGAGTATCCAGTAAAGGGGTGTGAGAGACAGAGGAGTATCCAGTAAAGGGGTGGGAGAGAGAGAGTAGTATCCAGTAAAGGGGTGTGAGAGAGACAGAGGAGTATCCAGTCAAGGGGTGAGAGAGAGACAGAGGAGTATCCAGTAAAGGGGTGTGAGAGACAGAGGGGTATCCAGAAAAGGGTTGAGAGAGACCGAGTTGTATCCAGTAAAGGGGTGAGAGAGACAGAGGAGTATCCAGTAAAGGGGTGAGAGAGAGACTGAGGAGTATCCAGTAAAGGGGTGAGAGAGATGGAGGAGTATCCAGTAAAGGGGTGAGAGAGACAGAGGAGTATCCAGTAAAGGGGTGAGAGAGAGACATAGGAGTATCCAGTAAAGGGGTGAGAGAGAGACGTAGGAGTATCCAGTAAAGGGGTGAGAGAGAGACAGAGGAGTATCCAGTAAAGGCGTGAGAGAGAGACAGAGGAGTATCCAGTAAAGGGGTGAGAGAGAGACTGAGGAGTATCCAGTAAAGGGGTGAGAGAGAGACTGAGGAGTATCCAGTAAAGGGGTGAGAGAGAGACAGAGGATTATCCAGTAAAGGGGTGAGAGAGAGACTGAGGAGTATCCAGTAAAGGGGTGAGAGAGAGACAGAGGAGTATCCAGTAAAGGGGTGAGAGAGAGACAGAGGAGTATCCAGTAAAGGGGTGAGAGAGAGACAGAGGAGTGTCCAGTAAAGGGGTGAGAGAGAGACTGAGGGGTATCCAGTTAAGGGGTGAGAGAGAGACTGAGGATTATCCAGTAAAGGGGTGAGAGAGAGACTGAGGAGTATCCAGTAAAGGGGTGAGAGAGAGAATGAGGATTATCCAGTCAAGGGGTGAGATGGAGACAGGGGAGTATCGAGTAAAGGGGCGAGTGAGAGACTGAGGAGTATCCAGTAATGGGGTGAGTGAGAGAGACCGAGGACAATCCAGTAAAGGGGTGTGAGAGACAGAGGAGTATCCAGTCAAGGGGTTAGAGAGACAGAGGAGTATCCAGTAAACGGGTGAGTGAGAGACAGAGGACAATCCAGTAAAGGGGTGTGAGAGACAGAGGAGTATCCAGTAAAGGGGTGGGAGAGAGAGAGTAGTATCCAGTAAAGGGGTGTGAGAGAGACAGAGGAGTATCCAGTCAAGGGGTGAGAGAGAGACAGAGGAGTATCCAGTAAAGGGGTGTGAGAGACAGAGGGGTATCCAGAAAAGGGTTGAGAGAGACCGAGTTGTATCCAGTAAAGGGGTGAGAGAGACAGAGGAGTATCCAGTAAAGGGGTGAGAGAGAGACTGAGGAGTATCCAGTAAAGGGGTGAGAGAGATGGAGGAGTATCCAGTAAAGGGGTGAGAGAGACAGAGGAGTATCCAGTAAAGGGGTGAGAGAGAGACATAGGAGTATCCAGTAAAGGGGTGAGAGAGAGACGTAGGAGTATCCAGTAAAGGGGTGAGAGAGAGACAGAGGAGTATCCAGTAAAGGCGTGAGAGAGAGACAGAGGAGTATCCAGTAAAGGGGTGAGAGAGAGACTGAGGAGTATCCAGTAAAGGGGTGAGAGAGAGACGGAGGATTATCCAGTAAAGGGGTGAGAGAGAGACAGAGGAGTATCCAGTAAAGGGGTGAGTGAGAGACTGAGGAGTATCCAGTAAAGGGGTGAGAGAGAGACTGAGGAGTATCCAGTAAAGGGGTGAGAGAGAGACAGAGGATTATCCAGTAAAGGGGTGAGAGAGAGACTGAGGAGTATCCAGTAAAGGGGTGGGAGATAGACAGAGTCGTATCCAGTAAAGGGGTGAGAGAGAGACAGAGGAGTATCCAGTAAAGGGGTGTGAGAGAGACAGAGGAGTATCCAGTCAAGGCGTGAGAGAGAGACAGAGGAGTATCCAGTAAAGGGGTGTGAGAGACAGAGGGGTATCCAGAAAAGGGTTGAGAGAGACCGAGTTGTATCCAGTAAAGGGGTGAGAGAGACAGAGGAGTATCCAGTAAAGGGGTGAGAGAGAGACTGAGGAGTATCCAGTAAACGGGTGAGAGAGATGGAGGAGTATCCAGTAAAGGGGTGAGAGAGACAGAGGAGTATCCAGTAAAGGGGTGAGAGAGAGACATAGGAGTATCCAGTAAAGGGGTGAGAGAGAGACGGAGGAGTATCCAGTAAAGGGGTGAGAGAGAGACAGAGGAGTATCCAGTAAAGGCGTGAGAGAGAGACAGAGGAGTATCCAGTAAAGGGGTAAGAGAGAGACTGAGGAGTATCCAGTAAAGGGGTGAGAGAGAGACGTAGGATTATCCAGTAAAGGGGTGAGAGAGAGACAGAGGAGTATCCAGTAAAGGGGTGAGAGAGAGACTGAGGAGTATCCAGTAAAGTGGTGAGAGAGAGACAGAGGATTATCCAGTAAAGGGGTGAGAGAGAGACTGAGGAGTATCCAGTAAAGGGGTGGGAGAGAGACAGAGTCGTATCCAGTAAAGGGGTGAGAGAGAGACGGAGGAGTATCCAGTAAAGGCGTGAGAGAGAGACAGAGGAGTATCCAGTAAAGGGGTGGGAGAGAGACAGAGGAGTATCCAGTAAAGGGGTGAGAGAGAGACAGAGGAGTATCCAGTAAAGTGTTCAGAGAGACAGAGGAGTATCCTATAAAGGGCTGAGAGAGAGACAGAGGAGTATCCAGTAAAGAGGTGAGAGAGACAGAGGAGTATCCAGTAAAGGGGTGAGAGAGAGACAGAGGAGTATCCAGTAAAGTTGTGCGAGAGACAGTGGAGTATCGAATAAATGGGTGAGAGAGAGACAGAGGAGTATCCAGTAAAGGGGTGTGAGAGTGACAGAGGAGTATCCACTAAAGGGGTGAGAGAGAGACAGAGGAGTATCCAGTAAAGGGGTGAGAGAGAGACTGAGGAGTATCCAGTAAAGGGGTGAGAGAGATGGAGGAGTATCCAGTAAAGGGGTGAGAGAGACAGAGGAGTATCCAGTAAAGGGGTGAGAGAGAGACATAGGAGTATCCAGTAAAGGGGTGAGAGAGAGACGGAGGAGTATCCAGTAAAGGGGTGAGAGAGAGACAGAGGAGTATCCAGTAAAGGCGTGAGAGAAAGACAGAGGAGTATCCAGTAAAGGGGTGAGAGAGAGACTGAGGAGTATCCAGTAAAGTGGTGAGAGAGAGACGGAGGATTATCCAGTAAAGGGGTGAGAGAGAGACAGAGGAGTATCCAGTAAAGGGGTGAGTGAGAGACTGAGGAGTATCCAGTAAAGGGGTGAGAGAGAGACTGAGGAGTATCCAGTAAAGGGGTGAGAGAGAGACAGAGGATTATCCAGTAAAGGGGTGAGAGAGAGACTGAGGAGTATCCAGTAAAGGGGTGGGAGAGAGACAGAGGAGTATCCAGTAAAGGCGTGAGAGAGAGACAGAGGAGTATCCAGTAAAGGGGTGGGAGAGAGACAGAGGAGTATCCAGTAAAGGGGTGAGAGAGTGACAGAGGAGTATCCAGTAAAGGGTTGAGAGAGACAGAGGAGTATCCACTAAAGAGGTGAGAGAGGCAGTGGAGTATCCAGTAAAGCGGTGAGAGAGAGACAGAGGAGTATCCAGTAAAGATGTGCGAGAGACAGTGGAGTATCGAATAAATGGGTGAGAGAGAGACAGAGGAGTATCCAGTAAAGGGGTGTGAGAGTCACAGAGGAGTATCCAGTAAAGGGGTGAGAGAGAGACAGAGGAGTATCGAGTGAAGGGGTGTGAGAGACAGAGGAGTATCCAGTAAAGGGGTGAGAGAGAGACAGAGGAGTATCCAGTAAAGGGGTGAGAGAGAGACAGAGGAGTGTCCAGTAAAGGGGTGAGAGAGAGACAGAGGAGTATCCAGTAAAGGGGTGAGAGAGAGACAGAGGAGTATCCAGTAAAGGGGTGAGAGAGAGACAGAGGAGTATCCAGTAAAGGGGTGAGAGAGAGACAGAGGAGTGTCCAGTAAAGGGGTGAGAGAGAGACTGAGGGGTATCCTGTTAAGGGGTGAGAGACTGAGGATTATCCAGTAAAGGGGTGAGAGAGAGACTGAGGAGTATCCAGTAAAGGGGTGAGAGAGAGAATGAGGATTATCCAGTCAAGGGGTGAGATGGAGACAGAGGAGTATCGAGTAAAGGGGCGAGTGAGAGACTGAGGAGTATCCAGTAATGGGGTGAGTGAGAGAGACCGAGGACAATCCAGTAAAGGGGTGTGAGAGACAGAGGAGTATCCAGTCAAGGGGTTAGAGAGACAGAGGAGTATCCAGTAAACGGGTGAGTGAGAGACAGAGGACAATCCAGTAAAGGGGTGTGAGAGACAGAGGAGTATCCAGTAAAGAGGTGAGAGAGAGACGGAGGAGTATCCAGTAAAGGAGTGAGACAGAGGGGTATCCAGTAAAGGGGTGAGAGAGACCGAGTAGTATCCAGTGAAGGGGTGAGACAGAGGGGTATCCAGACAAGGGGCGAGAGAGAGACAGAGGAGTATCCAGTCAAGGGGTGAGACAGAGGAGTATCCAGTAAAGGGGTGAGAGAGAGACAGAGGAGTATCCTGTAAAAGGGTGAGACAGAGGAGTATCCAGTCAAGGGGTGAGACAGAGGAGTATCCAGTGAAGGGGTGAGAGAGAGACAGAGGAGTATCCAGTAAAGGGGTGTGAGAGACAGAGGAGTATCCAGTAAAGGGGTGGGAGAGAGAGAGTAGTATCCAGTAAAGGGGTGTGAGAGAGACAGAGGAGTATCCAGTCAAGGGGTGAGAGAGAGACAGAGGAGTATCCAGTAAAGGGGTGTGAGAGACAGAGGGGTATCCAGAAAAGGGTTGAGAGAGACCGAGTTGTATCCAGTAAAGGGGTGAGAGAGACAGAGGAGTATCCAGTAAAGGGGTGAGAGAGAGACTGAGGAGTATCCAGTAAAGGGGTGAGAGAGATGGAGGAGTATCCAGTAAAGGGGTGAGAGAGACAGAGGAGTATCCAGTAAAGGGGTGAGAGAGAGACATAGGAGTATCCAGTAAAGGGGTGAGAGAGAGACGTAGGAGTATCCAGTAAAGGGGTGAGAGAGAGACAGAGGAGTATCCAGTAAAGGCGTGAGAGAGAGACAGAGGAGTATCCAGTAAAGGGGTGAGAGAGAGACTGAGGAGTATCCAGTAAAGGGGTGAGAGAGAGACTGAGGAGTATCCAGTAAAGGGGTGAGAGAGAGACAGAGGATTATCCAGTAAAGGGGTGAGAGAGAGACTGAGGAGTATCCAGTAAAGGGGTGAGAGAGAGACAGAGGAGTATCCAGTAAAGGGGTGAGAGAGAGACAGAGGAGTATCCAGTAAAGGGGTGAGAGAGAGACAGAGGAGTGTCCAGTAAAGGGGTGAGAGAGAGACTGAGGGGTATCCAGTTAAGGGGTGAGAGAGAGACTGAGGATTATCCAGTAAAGGGGTGAGAGAGAGACTGAGGAGTATCCAGTAAAGGGGTGAGAGAGAGAATGAGGATTATCCAGTCAAGGGGTGAGATGGAGACAGGGGAGTATCGAGTAAAGGGGCGAGTGAGAGACTGAGGAGTATCCAGTAATGGGGTGAGTGAGAGAGACCGAGGACAATCCAGTAAAGGGGTGTGAGAGACAGAGGAGTATCCAGTCAAGGGGTTAGAGAGACAGAGGAGTATCCAGTAAACGGGTGAGTGAGAGACAGAGGACAATCCAGTAAAGGGGTGTGAGAGACAGAGGAGTATCCAGTAAAGGGGTGGGAGAGAGAGAGTAGTATCCAGTAAAGGGGTGTGAGAGAGACAGAGGAGTATCCAGTCAAGGGGTGAGAGAGAGACAGAGGAGTATCCAGTAAAGGGGTGTGAGAGACAGAGGGGTATCCAGAAAAGGGTTGAGAGAGACCGAGTTGTATCCAGTAAAGGGGTGAGAGAGACAGAGGAGTATCCAGTAAAGGGGTGAGAGAGAGACTGAGGAGTATCCAGTAAAGGGGTGAGAGAGATGGAGGAGTATCCAGTAAAGGGGTGAGAGAGACAGAGGAGTATCCAGTAAAGGGGTGAGAGAGAGACATAGGAGTATCCAGTAAAGGGGTGAGAGAGAGACGTAGGAGTATCCAGTAAAGGGGTGAGAGAGAGACAGAGGAGTATCCAGTAAAGGCGTGAGAGAGAGACAGAGGAGTATCCAGTAAAGGGGTGAGAGAGAGACTGAGGAGTATCCAGTAAAGGGGTGAGAGAGAGACGGAGGATTATCCAGTAAAGGGGTGAGAGAGAGACAGAGGAGTATCCAGTAAAGGGGTGAGTGAGAGACTGAGGAGTATCCAGTAAAGGGGTGAGAGAGAGACTGAGGAGTATCCAGTAAAGGGGTGAGAGAGAGACAGAGGATTATCCAGTAAAGGGGTGAGAGAGAGACTGAGGAGTATCCAGTAAAGGGGTGGGAGATAGACAGAGTCGTATCCAGTAAAGGGGTGAGAGAGAGACAGAGGAGTATCCAGTAAAGGGGTGTGAGAGAGACAGAGGAGTATCCAGTCAAGGCGTGAGAGAGAGACAGAGGAGTATCCAGTAAAGGGGTGTGAGAGACAGAGGGGTATCCAGAAAAGGGTTGAGAGAGACCGAGTTGTATCCAGTAAAGGGGTGAGAGAGACAGAGGAGTATCCAGTAAAGGGGTGAGAGAGAGACTGAGGAGTATCCAGTAAACGGGTGAGAGAGATGGAGGAGTATCCAGTAAAGGGGTGAGAGAGACAGAGGAGTATCCAGTAAAGGGGTGAGAGAGAGACATAGGAGTATCCAGTAAAGGGGTGAGAGAGAGACGGAGGAGTATCCAGTAAAGGGGTGAGAGAGAGACAGAGGAGTATCCAGTAAAGGCGTGAGAGAGAGACAGAGGAGTATCCAGTAAAGGGGTAAGAGAGAGACTGAGGAGTATCCAGTAAAGGGGTGAGAGAGAGACGTAGGATTATCCAGTAAAGGGGTGAGAGAGAGACAGAGGAGTATCCAGTAAAGGGGTGAGAGAGAGACTGAGGAGTATCCAGTAAAGTGGTGAGAGAGAGACAGAGGATTATCCAGTAAAGGGGTGAGAGAGAGACTGAGGAGTATCCAGTAAAGGGGTGGGAGAGAGACAGAGTCGTATCCAGTAAAGGGGTGAGAGAGAGACGGAGGAGTATCCAGTAAAGGCGTGAGAGAGAGACAGAGGAGTATCCAGTAAAGGGGTGGGAGAGAGACAGAGGAGTATCCAGTAAAGGGGTGAGAGAGAGACAGAGGAGTATCCAGTAAAGTGTTCAGAGAGACAGAGGAGTATCCTATAAAGGGCTGAGAGAGAGACAGAGGAGTATCCAGTAAAGAGGTGAGAGAGACAGAGGAGTATCCAGTAAAGGGGTGAGAGAGAGACAGAGGAGTATCCAGTAAAGTTGTGCGAGAGACAGTGGAGTATCGAATAAATGGGTGAGAGAGAGACAGAGGAGTATCCAGTAAAGGGGTGTGAGAGTGACAGAGGAGTATCCACTAAAGGGGTGAGAGAGAGACAGAGGAGTATCCAGTAAAGGGGTGAGAGAGAGACTGAGGAGTATCCAGTAAAGGGGTGAGAGAGATGGAGGAGTATCCAGTAAAGGGGTGAGAGAGACAGAGGAGTATCCAGTAAAGGGGTGAGAGAGAGACATAGGAGTATCCAGTAAAGGGGTGAGAGAGAGACGGAGGAGTATCCAGTAAAGGGGTGAGAGAGAGACAGAGGAGTATCCAGTAAAGGCGTGAGAGAAAGACAGAGGAGTATCCAGTAAAGGGGTGAGAGAGAGACTGAGGAGTATCCAGTAAAGTGGTGAGAGAGAGACGGAGGATTATCCAGTAAAGGGGTGAGAGAGAGACAGAGGAGTATCCAGTAAAGGGGTGAGTGAGAGACTGAGGAGTATCCAGTAAAGGGGTGAGAGAGAGACTGAGGAGTATCCAGTAAAGGGGTGAGAGAGAGACAGAGGATTATCCAGTAAAGGGGTGAGAGAGAGACTGAGGAGTATCCAGTAAAGGGGTGGGAGAGAGACAGAGGAGTATCCAGTAAAGGGGTGTGAGAGAGACAGAGGAGTATCCAGTAAAGGCATGAGAGAGAGACAGAGGAGTATCCAGTAAAGGGGTGTGAGAGACAGAGGGGTATCCAGAAAAGGGTTGAGAGAGACCGAGTTGTATCCAGTAAAGGGGTGAGAGAGAGACAGAGGAGTATCCAGTAAAGGGGTGAGTGAGAGACTGAGGAGTATCCAGTAAAGGGGTGAGAGAGAGACTGAGGAGTATCCAGTAAAGGGGTGATACTGAGACAGAGGATTATCCAGTAAAGGGGTGAGAGAGAGACTGAGGAGTATCCAGTAAAGTGGTGGGAGAGAGACAGAGTCGTATCCAGTAAAGGGGTGAGAGAGAGACAGAGGTGTATCCAGTAAAGGGGTGTGAGAGAGACAGAGGAGTATCCAGTAAAGGCGTGAGAGAGAGACAGAGGAGTATCCAGTAAAGGGGTGGGAGAGAGACAGAGGAGTATCCAGTAAAGGGGTGAGAGAGAGACAGAGGAGTATCCAGTAAAGGGTTGAGAGAGACAGAGGAGTATCCTATAAAGGGCTGAGAGAGAGACAGAGGAGTATCCAGTAAAGAGGTGAGAGAGACAGAGGAGTATCCAGTAAAGGGGTGAGAGAGAGACAGAGGAGTATCCAGTAAAGTTGTGCGAGAGACAGTGGAGTATCGAATAAATGGGTGAGAGAGAGACAGAGGAGTATCCAGTAAAGGGGTGTGAGAGTGACAGAGGAGTATCCAGTAAAGGGGTGAGAGAGAGACAGAGGAGTATCGAGTAAAGGGGTGTGAGAGACAGAGGAGTATCCAGTAAAGGAGTGAGAGAGAGACAGAGGAGTATCCAGTAAAGGGGTGAGAGAGAGACAGAGGAGTATCCAGTAAAGGGGTGAGAGAGAGACAGAGGAGTGTCCAGTAAAGGGGTGAGAGAGAGACAGAGGAGTATCCAGTAAAGGGGTGAGAGAGAGACAGAGGAGTATCCAGTAAAGGGGTGAGAGAGAGACAGAGGAGTGTCCAGTAAAGGGGTGAGAGAGAGACAGAGGAGTGTCCAGTAAAGGGGTGAGAGAGAGACAGAGGAGTATCCAGTAAAGGGGTGTGGGAGAGACAGAGGATTATCCAGTAAAGGGGTGAGAGAGAGACAGAGGAGTATCCAGTAAAGGGGTGAGAGAGAGACAGAAGCGTATCCAGTCAAGGGGTGGGTGGATTTTTGCCCACTCACTCAACCTGTCTATATCCCATTGCAGATTATTTGCCTCCTCCTCATAACTTGCTTTCCTACCTATCTTCATATTGTCAGCAAATCTTTCTGCAATACAGTCGATTCCTTCACCCCCCCAGTCATTAATAAAGATTATAAGTTGTTGATATGTGGTCAAAGTCCTCAACATTGACTCCAGACCACATGAAGTCTCATGACATCTGGTCAAACACAGGCAAGGAAACCTCCTGCTGATTACCACCTACCGCCCTCTCTTAGCTGATGAGTCAGTACTCCTCCACATTGAATACCACTTGTAAGAAGCACTGAGGGTCGCAAGGGCTGCTCCTCCGTCTCTCCCACTCACCCCTTTACTGGCTGCTACTCTTTCTCTCTCTTCAATGTCCATCAACAAGAGTGGCTCGGTAGCACCACTACTGACTGAGCTGGCCAAGTCCTGAAGGACATAGCTACTAGACTGGGTCTGCAGCAGGTGGTGAGGTAACCAACAAGAAGGAAAAATATACTTGACCTTGTCCTCACCAATCTGCCTGTCGCAGGTGCATCTGTCTATGACAGTATTGGTAGGAGTGACCACCGTACAGTCCTTGTGGAGACAAAGTTGTGTCTTCACATTGAGGATACCCTCCATTGTGTTGTGTGGCACTGCGACCTTGCTAAATGGGATAGATTTCGAACAGATTTGCAATGCAAAACCGGGCATCCATGAGAATATAAAATAGAAAACAAACCCATTTTCTGTTTAGTGCCATTATTTTTTCTAATAGCTGATCTGTATCTCAACTCCATTTACCCCCCTTTTTTCCATATCCCTTGATACATTTATTCAACAAAGATCTATCGATCACAGTCATGAAAATTTCAATTAGCCTGAGCCTCCCACAGTGTATAGTGGGAAAGGTTTCCAGATTTCCACCACCCTTTGTGTGAAAAAGTGCTTTCTGATCTCAAAGAACAAAGAACAAAGAAAATTACAGCACAGGAACAGGCCCTTCGGCCCTCCAAGCCTGCGCCGATCCACATCCTCTACCTAAACATGTCGCCTATTTTCTAAGGGTCTGTATCTCTTTGCTTCCTGCCCATTCATGTATCTGTCTAGATACATCTTAAAAGACGCTATCGTGCCCGCGTCTACCACCTCCGCTGGCAACGCGTTCCAGGCACCCACCACCCTCTGCGTAAAGAACTTTCCACGCATATCCCCCCTAAACTTTTCCCCTCTCACTTTGAACTTGTGTCCCCTTGTAATTGAATCCCCCACTCTGGGGAAAAGCTTCTTGCTATCCACCCTGTCTATACCTCTCATGATTTTGTACACCTCAATCAGGTCCCCCCTCAACCTCCGTCTTTCTAATGAAAATAATCCTAATCTACTCAACCTCTCTTCATAGCTAGCGCCCTCCATACCAGGCAACATCCTGGTGAACCTCCTCTGCACCCTCTCCAAAGCATCTACATCCTTTTGGTAATGTGGCGACCAGAACTGCACGCAGTATTCCAAATGTGGCCGAACCAAAGTCTTATACAACTGTAACATGACCTGCCAACCCTTGTACTCAATACCCCGTCCGATGAAGGAAAGCATGCCGTATGCCTTCTTGACCACTCTATTTACCTGCGTTGTCACCTTCAGGGAACAATGGACCTGAACACCCAAATCTCTCTGTACATCAATTTTCCCCAGGGCTTTTCCATTTACTGTATAGTTATATCTCGCTCCTGAATGGCCTGGAACTAGTTCTAAGATTGTGCCCCAGCATCCGTGTGCTCGCTCACTGACATTTGCTCCCGACCGCCAACACTTCGACTTTAAAGTCTGCATCCTAGTTTTCAAATCCCTTCATGGTCTTGCCCCTCCCTATCTCTGTAACCTTCTGAGATCTCTGCACTCCTCCAATTCCAGCCTCTTATGCAACCCAGATGTTCATCACTTCACCATTAACTGCGGTGCCTTCAGCTTCTTAGGCCCTCAGCTCTGGAACTCCCTCCCTAAACCTCTGTAACTCTCTCTCTCCTACTTGAAGGCACTGCTTAAAACCTAGCTCCTTAACCAAGCCTTTGGTCAGCAGTCCTCATAACCCCTTAGGTGGCTCAACGTTAAAAATTTTGTTTGATAGTGCTCCTGTAAAGCACCGTGGGCCCTTTTACTACGTTAATGGTGCTATATGATGACAAGTAGTTGTTGTAATACACAACACTAGGAATTTCACAGTGCAGGTCTGGCTGTATTTGATTTGAATTTGACAATCACACCTTCACAATCACAGGTCTTTTTGTTGTTATAACAGTTGTCATCAGGCGATGACAAATCTCAGCAAAAATCTCTGGAACAGTTCCCCAAATGCTGCAGTCGTTTTGCGAGATTCCTGTCCTTTACATGGCATATATGGCACAGACACAGGCCATTCAGCCCAGCTGGTCAATGCTAGGATTTATGTTCCACATGAGCCTCCTCCAACCACTCTTCATCTCACCCTATCATCATATCCCTCTATTCCTTTCTCCCTCATGTACTTATCCAGCTTCCCCTTAAATACATCTATACTATTCACCTCAACTACACCATGTGGTAGCGAATTCCACATTCTCAGAAGTCTCTAGGTCATGAAGTTTCTACTGAATTCCCTATTAGATTTTTCAGTGACTATTATATTTATGAGCCCAAGTTTTTTTCTCTTGCCCGTAAGTGGAAATATCTTCTCTACGTCTACCCTATCAAACCCTTTCATAATTTGAAATACCTTTATTAGGTCACCCCTCAGCCTTCCTTTTTCTGGAGAAAAAAGCCCTAGCCTGTTTAGTCTTTCCTGATAGTTATTAGCTCTCAGTTCTGTTATCATCATTGCGAATCTTTTTTTGCACTTTCTCCAGAGGCTTTTTGTGATATGGAAACCAGAACTGTTCACAGTACTCCAAGTGCAGGCTAACCAAGCTTCGATACCAGTTTAATATAACTTCTCTGATTCATGTGTGACCTCTTACTTGGTTCTCACACAAACATTGGGCGACAGTTCGAACTCTCAGCCAGACACAGTGAAGGGTGTGGAGAAAAAATATTTTAGAGACCAAAATACTTACCAATGTATTTTATTGTTGCTTTTTGCAATTTCTTGTAAAATAGACAATCATTTTCATCCTTATTTTACAGTTAACACAGTTATGCAGATGAATTTCATCCTTTTCCAGATTAAAGTGTATTTTAAAATAGTAAGAGTCTCGGGCAGGAGAAGCCCTTCAGCCCCCTAGCCCTCCTATCCACAGTGTTCCCATGGTACATTTCTAATAACGCCAAACATCATTTAACAACATGACCCTGCCTGATATCCTTCTTCAAATCCATTAAAGGCTCCAGTAATCTGTTCCATGGAATCATAGGATCTTGCAGCAAAGGAGGCCATTCGGCCCATTGTGTCTGTGCTAGATCTATAAGTTATCCAATTAGTCCCATTCCACTGCTCTTTCCCCATTGCCCTGCAATTTTTTTTCTGCTTCAAGTATTTATCCACTTTCTTTTGAAAATTGTTATTGAATTTGCTGCCACCATCTTTTCAGGCAGTGAATTCCAAATTGTAATAATTCACTGCATATAAAGAAGAATCTCCTCACCTCACCTCTGGTTCTGTTGTCAATTAAGTCTGTGTCCTCTGGTTACTGACCCTCCTGCTACTGGAAACAGTTTCTCCTTATTTTACTCTATCAAAACTCCGCATAATTTTACAGACCTATTATAACTCCCTTTAATCTTCTCTGCTCCAAGGAGAACAATCCCAGCTCCTCCAGTCGAGAAGCATCAAGAACTGGAGAGATTTGCACATTGATGGGATTTAAATTTTTATAGTCAGAATTCTTGTTTGATAGGAACAAAGATTCGGAAGATTCACCTCTGTATACGCCCCTCCTTTCCCCTGAGGCTCTACGGTACTTACCTATGCGCTCCATGAGAACAGAAAGCATGGACACTCCCCCAAATCACCAAAGTGTCGAATACCTGATATGTGAAGTCATATTGTCTGAGACTGGTACGGTTGCCAATTCTCCAGGATTGGCCTGGTATCTGCAGGGATTGAAGATTAATCACCAGGACACACTGCAGTGAGCAAAAAACCCAGGGAAAAGTCACAGGAGTGTTCAACAAATTTGTTTCTATTTTCTGGAGCGGGGGAAAAGGCTGTTTGATTGACAGTGGAGTATTATCCAATTGAGTGACAATGTGTCTGCTCACTTTCCGATTGGCTGTGGATAGGCGGGTGTCGCAAGGATGGACGTGTGAGGCAACCAATGGCGGGAGTGTGTGGGGGGGGGGGGGGGGGGGGGTGTGGTGGGACGGTTGGAAATAGGCGGCCTTGTAATGAAATCTCTTGGAATACGTCCAACCCAGAGATGGTCATCCTTGGGGCTGCAGTTTTGGCAGTGAGGATCATGCACGTACTGATTGTATTTTATGCCCAAACACCATGCTTTATTTCCAGTCACTGTTAGATTATTTTAAAAAATGCACACATTCAGACACATTTAATTAGATTATGTTGAATGACACATGCAAGCACTACGTAAAACTACTTTGTCTTGGCTTCTTTCAGTAGAAAATTCAAAGACACAGAGACTGCCAAGTATCTGGTACTCAGACGTGATAATCTAAGATGTAATTGTCCTTTCAGTGTTTAACGCCAATGTTTTCTTTCATAAGGTGTTACATTTTTGTTAAGAATAAAAAGATCATCACACATTATTAGGTCACCACAGAAGAGTGGTTGGATTGGCACAGAGATTCACCTTGACCAAAGGTGGGTAGCACTCTCCCTGTTGAGTCAGAAGGACGAGTTCAAGTCCCATTCTGCGGTCGTCAGCTCAAAATCCAGACTGGCACTCCCAGTGCAGTAGTGAGGGAGAGCTACACTGTCAGAGGTGCTGCTTTCAGATAAAACGTTAAACTGAGTTCCACAATAACTGTGCTTCTGCCAATGTTGTTGTGAGATCTTTTATGTGCACCTGAGAGGGCAAAAGGGACCTAAGTTTAATATCTCATCTGAAAGATGGCTCCTCTGACTGTGTGGCCAACCTCAGGGGTGGGCCCGAACTGTTTTCAGGTTACCGCCTGATTTGAATACAGTGAGCAAATATCGGGCGCCAGATGGTTGCTCCATTGTCTGAGAAATTGACTGGGCAGAGTGAAGGAGGCGGGAAGGGGTGGAGAAGGTCTAGGAGCATGAGCCGATATCAACTTGAAGGGGGCGGGATTTGCAAAAAAAAAAGTTTATGGCCCCTTTAAGTGACTGCCTGTGAGAGCCGCTCACTGCATTGCACAAGTGGGCAGAGTGCAAGACTCCAATTTGCATAATTAAACAGCCTCCCTGGCTGACAGAGGGGCCTATTCTGTTTGCCTGTTTACAAACCAGTCTGAGAATAGGATCGGACAGGAGTTGTATCCCCATGGGGGCACACAACCCTAGCCCCTCTCCTAATAGTCCTCTGCTGGCAGAAAATGGCACCTGAAAAATCACTCCCACCAATATCCTCATCATAGTTCAAAGTTCACGAGGCCTTTGCAATACACTGTGTCCAACTGAGGCCCACTGCATCTGCCTTTACGAACATCCCTGCACACACACCCTTTATTTACAGGTCTTTAAACTCTAAATTCTCAACCAGTAACCAAAAGAAATAAAATATTATGCAGTCCTTAAAAGGAATGCTCATGCTAGCCCTTATAATTGAATTGGCAGTCCTGGGTTGTGAGAATAAAGAGTTTAAACATTAGGTGGTGGATTACACGAGCCAGGATTCACTGATCCATGCGTTGGGAATACTAATCGGAATGCCGAGGATCTAACCGAGAGCAATAATCAGGCAGACGGTGAAAGAACTCTTCATAAAATCTCCCCAAATGTTTCTCTCACATGGAAAGTGCATCAGCTTGAACATAAGGTGTGGATGGTTACAAAAAAAAGCCACTCCCACCCGCCTGCCCCCCTCCCCCCCCCACCACCCCCCCCCCACCCCCAGCAACTTCTTAGTAGCTTGTAATTCTCAGATACACAGGGATATAACAGGGAGATAAACAATGAGTCGACAGCACACTTGACACAGCACCCAATGGGAGCGGAAAATCGGGCGGAGTGTACAACGGGAAGCCAATACGCCATTGCACGTCCCATCCTGAGGTCAATTCACCATCTTCCCACCACCGCCCGATAACTGCAACAAAAAAAAATCAGAAGGCGAGACATTTCTTTAAAAGCCACCCCTTCCCCTTCAGTAATTATCTGACCACAAGCCTGTCACTGGGCCTAAGAAAAACAAGCAATTGGACAACATGTCCAACACTTTAGAAATATCCTTAAGAAATAAGCACCCATATGTAATATGAGCTAATTGCTTGTTCCTGCCTTTTACCAGAAAAGTTTTTTTTTTCTAAACTCTTATAATATCCAGTAGGCTGGGCTCCACTGGTGCCACACTAGAATGAGTGTGCGAATGTTGCTGTGGACGTCCGTGAGCCCTTGTTGCGGCTTTGTCCTGCGAACCCGAGCTCCCCCCGCTCCTCGACGGGCTCCTCCTTCTTGCTGACTTTGAAGCGACCGATGAACTCCATGGCCAGTCGGTCCCATTCCTCCGGCAGCAGCAGCAGCAGGAAGCCCAGGCAGATGATCAGGACGGCGATCACTCGCACGCTGTTGAACACTATGTCACTGGAATACGCATCAGCAACTGCAGGGGAGGGTGGGGGCAAAGAACCAACAAGCAGTGTTAACAGTTCAGCATGGGCATTTAATTCGTTCTCGGGCCTTGCATTTATTGGCCATCTCTAGTTGCCCCTTGAGAAGGTGGACGTGGGCTTTCTTTTTGAACCACTGGTAGCAGTTTGTACAACCAAGTGTCTTGCTAGGCCCATTTCCGAGGACAGTTAAGAGTCAAGCACCTTGGGACTGGAGTCACATATAGGCTCAGATTGGCAGATTTCCTTCCCTCAAAGCAGGGTTCTCAACCCAGTGTCCGCAGCCTTCTCACTCAGAAGGTTTCGAGGGGTCTGCCAAAAATAAGGTTCTAGCTTACACTGCCCTCGGCCCACCTCTCATCAGGCCCTTTTGTACCCTTATTTATAGCAGAAGGACAGAGGTATGGGAAAACAGCTCAATGCAACCAATAAGGACTGAGGGTGAGGTGTGCACAGCCATCAGAAGTCAACAAACTCTCAACCTGCTAGAGTATAACTCGCGTATCAGCCTGAACTTGGGTTGCTCTCAGTGCAGCTGCAACATGTCCATAGACATGCACAAATGGTTGGGAACTCTCACACTGGTCAAGGTGGACGAGAAGCCAGTGCAGCCCCTCCGCCATTAAATATAATAAAGTGGATGTAGATGTGCTGGGTAAAGTGCTGAGCCCGGCCCAGGTACTCCGCAGCTAAGAGTCGAACACTCAGGAACCGTTACAGAGCCTGGCACGTGCAACAAAAGGCAAATAAAAAGGAATTAATCTGTTTAATAGCATGTGTGGAAATCAATCCAACTGCTGGAAATTAATAATAGTGATAGAGGGGGAGGGATCACTCTCAGGCTGACCTTAACATCAGGCTACATGTCGTGTGCTTTTGGTTCACTTGCAGATTCTGTTATTATGAAAACTGGATTTGAATTTAATAACTATTGGAAAGCAAACTGAATAAATGCTGAAATATTGCTTCAAGTGTCTGTAGTAGAAGCTGCATTTATTTTGCTGCTGCAAAGCTAGCTGCCATCTGCATATACTGTGTCTGGGCCTCCTGCATAATCCTGTTCAACTATTAGTTGCAAATATTCCAGCGGTTAAAAGTTAACAAACCCCTTTGGGAACTCTGATGCTTATTCCTAACTCTTCAAAATGATTTTGAGTATTAATATTCTTTCTAGACATTTCCACTTATGTCGAGTTGTGTGTAATTTTAGAAATATGATGCTCTTTGTGGGATACATTATATATCATTTTATGATGAAAGCTGGGGCAAATTCCTCAGGACAGTTTCCAGCTCCATCACGAGCTCAGAAATTTCCCCGTCATAGTGTAGCAGAATTGTTCTGCAGCCCATCCATTGTATACTAGGGGACATCCACTTACTAGTCTGACTAAACTGTTTTAGTGCAAACAAAATCTTGTCCGAAGGCCTTTCCACAAGATGATAATTACAGATCAGGTAGGCTATTTGGCCCACCTTTATTCAACTATCAAGTTTCATAGCAAGTAAAGAAAAAATAAATCAATGTTTAATTGTTTAACTTTTAGACAGGAAGAATAATTGTGTTGTGTTACGGGAGTCCGTGGAATTTTTAAATTTGGCGAGGTGGGGGAGAGGGAGGGGTGCTCAGAAGCAAAAAGGTTGGGAACTTCTCCTGTACATGGTATAATTTCTCCATTCTTCAATGGTACATTTGCATGTACTATTAGGATAAATTTCCTGACTGAGATAATGTAGAACCTACAGCAGAAACTGTGTGGAGGCCTTTCCGCCAGTCTGAAGGTGCATAGGTCAGTGTCCAAAAGATGAGGAAATTCAGACTCTGAATGATTGCTGTTGGAAAGTCATTACATAGAGGCTAGGTAAGAGAACACACAGTCATATATCCAGGGTTTGGTGGCTACCACGAGTGAGTTGCTGAAGAGACAAACTTTTGCTGTTGAATCTGTGTTTCCAATTGATGGAACCACCAGTTAATAGGTTTGGTATGTGTTTCTGCAACAGTCAGACTGTTGGTGGTGAGCTATGTTGCTCACCATGCCTTTCGTGAGTTACCCATAACGGATACAACCTGACCAAGAACTCAGATTTGTCAGTTGACTGTAGACAATCTAATGACTACTTGCTGTGGGAGTTGGGGGTCGGGAGAAGAGAAATCAAGCAGGAATCCTCTGAGATGCAGCTGAATCCAAAATAACACATCAGGCAAAGGAAGATTGGAACAGTCACGTTGCCACAGATTTGGTGATCCAATAACTGAACTCACTATCTCCCACACCCACACCAGGTGCCCTCACCGTCTCCCACACCCGGAGCCCTCACTGTCTCCCACACACACACCCAGTGCCCTCACTGTCTCCCACACCCATACCCGGTGCCCTCACTGTCTCCAATACCCACACCCAGAGCCCTCACTGTCTCCAATACCCACACCCAGAGCCCTCACTGTCTCCAATACCCACACCCAGAGCCCTCACTGTCTCCAATACCCACACCCAGAGCCCTCACTGTCTCCAAAACCCACACCCAAAGCACTCAATGTCTCCCACACCCACACCCGGAACCCTCACTGTCTCCCACACCCATACCCGGAGCTCTCACTATCTCCAAAACCCACACCCAGAGCCCTCACTGTCTCCAATACCCACACCCAGAGCCCTCACTGTCTCCAAAACCCATACCCAGAGCCCTCACTGTCTCCAAAACCAATACCCAGAGCTCTCACTGTCTTCAAAACCCATACCCAGAGCCCTCACTGTCTCCAAAACCCATACCCAGAGCTCTCACAGTCTACAATACCCACACCCAGAGTCCTCGCTGTCTCTAAATCCAACACCCAGAGCCCTCACTGTCAACAAAACCCATACCCAGAGCTCTCACTGTCTACAAAACCCATACCCAGAGCTTTCACTGTCTACAAAACCCAAACCCAGAGCTCTCACTGTCTACAAAACCCATACCCAGAGCCCTCACTGTCTCCAAAACCCATACCCAGAGACCTCACTGTCTCCAATACCCACACCCAGAGTCCTCGCTGTCTCTAAATCCCACACCCAGAGCCCTCCCTGTCGCCAAAACCCACAACCAGAGTCCTCGCTGTCTACCACACCCACACCCAGAGCCCTCACTGTCTCCCACATCCACACCCAGAGCCCTCACTGTCTCCAAAACCCATACACAGAGCCCTCACTGTCTCCAATACCCACACCCAGAGCACTCACTGTCTCCAAAACCCATACCCAGAGCCCTCACTGTCTCCAAAACCCACACCCAGAGTCCTCACTGTCTCCAAGACCCACACCCAGCGTCCTCACTGTCTCCAATACCCACACCCAGAGCCCTCACTGTCTCCAAAACCCACACCCAGAGTCCTCGCTGTCTACCACACCAAAACCCAGAGTCCTCACTGTCTCCAAAACACACACCCAGAGCCCTCACTGTCTCCAAAACCCACACCCAGAGTCCTCACTGTCTCCAAAACCCACACCCAGAGCCTCACTGTCTCCAATACCCACACCCAGAGTCCTCGCTGTCAACCACATCCACACACAGAGTCCTCACTGTCTCCCACATCCACACCCAGAGCCCTCACTGTCTCCAAAACCCACACCCAGAGCCCTCACTGTCTCCAAAACCCACAGCCAGAGTCCTCACTGTCTCCAATACCCACACCCAGAGTCCTCACTGTCTCCAAAACCCACACCCAGAGTCCTCACTGTCTCCAAAACCCACACCCAGAGTCCTCAATGTCTCCAAAACCCACACCCAGAGCCCTCACTGTCTCCAATACCCACACCCAGAGTCATCACTGTCTCCAAAACACACACTCAGAGCATTCACTGTCTCCAAAACCCACACCCAGAGCTCTCACTGTCTCCAAAACCCACACCCAGAGCCCTCACTGTCTCCAAAACCCACACTCAGAGCCCTCACTGTCTCCAAAACCCACACCCAGAGCCCTCACTGTCTCCAAACCCCACACTCAGAGCCCTCACTGTCTCCAACACCCACACTCAGAGCCCTCACTGTCTCCAAAACCCACACCCAGAGCCCTCACTGTCTCCAATACCCACACCCAGAGTCATCACTGTCTCCAAAACTCACACTCAGAGCCCTCACTGTCTCCAAAACCCACACCCAGAGCCCTCACTGTCTCCAAAACCCATACACAGAGCCCTCACTGTCTCCAATACCCACACCCAGAGTCCTCACTGTCTCCAATACCCACACCCAGAGTCCTCACTGTCTCCAAAACCCACACCCAGAGTCCTCGCTGTCTCCAAAACCCACACCCAGAGCCCTCACTGTCTCCAAAACCCACACCCAGAGTCCTCGCTGTCTCCAATACCCACACCCAGAGCCCTCACTGTCCCCGATACCACACCCAGAGTCCTCACTGTCTCCAATAACCACACCCAGAGCCCTCACTGTCTACAATACCCATACCCAGAGACCTCACTGTCTCCAATACCCACACCCAGAGTCCTCGCTGTCTCTAAATCCCACACCCAGAGCCCTCACTGTCGCCAAAACCCACAACCAGAGTCCTCGCAGTCTACCACACCCAAACCCAGAGCCCTCACTGTCTCCCACATCCACACCCAGAGCCCTCACTGTCTCCAAAACCCATACACAGAGCCCTCACTGTCTCCAATACCCACACCCAGAGCACTCACTGTCTCCAAAACCCATACCCAGAGTCCTCACTGTCTCCAATACCCACACCCAGAGTCCTCACTGTCTCCAAAACCCACACCCAGAGTCCTCACTGTCTCCAAAACCCACACCCAGAGTCCTCAATGTCTCCAAAACCCACACCCAGAGCCCTCACTGTCTCCAATACCCACACCCAGAGTCATCACTGTCTCCAAAACACACACTCAGAGCATTCACTGTCTCCAAAACCCACACCCAGAGCTCTCACTGTCTCCAAAACCCACACCCAGAGCCCTCACTGTCTCCAAAACCCACACTCAGAGCCCTCACTGTCTCCAAAACCCACACCCAGAGCCCTCACTGTCTCCAAACCCCACACTCAGAGCCCTCACTGTCTCCAACACCCACACTCAGAGCCCTCACTGTCTCCAAAACCCACACCCAGAGCCCTCACTGTCTCCAATACCCACACCCAGAGTCATCACTGTCTCCAAAACTCACACTCAGAGCCCTCACTGTCTCCAAAACCCACACCCAGAGCCCTCACTGTCTCCAAAACCCATACACAGAGCCCTCACTGTCTCCAATACCCACACCCAGAGTCCTCACTGTCTCCAATACCCACACCCAGAGTCCTCACTGTCTCCAAAACCCACACCCAGAGTCCTCGCTGTCTCCAAAACCCACACCCAGAGCCCTCACTGTCTCCAAAACCCACACCCAGAGTCCTCGCTGTCTCCAATACCCACACCCAGAGCCCTCACTGTCCCCGATACCACACCCAGAGTCCTCACTGTCTCCAATAACCACACCCAGAGCCCTCACTGTCTACAATACCCATACCCAGAGACCTCACTGTCTCCAATACCCACACCCAGAGTCCTCGCTGTCTCTAAATCCCACACCCAGAGCCCTCACTGTCGCCAAAACCCACAACCAGAGTCCTCGCAGTCTACCACACCCAAACCCAGAGCCCTCACTGTCTCCCACATCCACACCCAGAGCCCTCACTGTCTCCAAAACCCATACACAGAGCCCTCACTGTCTCCAATACCCACACCCAGAGCACTCACTGTCTCCAAAACCCATACCCAGAGCCCTCAGTCTCCAAAACCCACACCCAGCGTCCTCACTGTCTCCAATACCCACACCCAGAGCCCTCACTGTCTCCAATACCCACACCCAGTGTCCTCACTGTCTCCAAAACCCACACCCAGAGTCCTCACTGTCTCCAATACCCACACCCAGAGTCCTCACTGTCTCCAATACCCACACCCAGAGCCCTCACTGTCTCCAAAACCCACACTCAGAGCCCTCACTGTCTCCAAAACCCACACCCAGAGCCCTCACTGTCTCCAATACCCACACCCAGAGCCCTCACTGTCTCCAAAACCCACACCCAGCGTCCTCACTGTCTCCAATACCCACACCCAGAGCCCTCACTGTCTCCAAAACCCACACACAGAGTCCTCGCTTACCACACCCAAACCCAGAGTCCTCACTGTCTCCAAAACCCACACCCAGAGCCCTCACTGTCTCCAAAACCCACACCCAGAGTCCTCACTGTCTCCAATACCCACACCCAGAGTCCTCGATGTCTACCACACCCACACCCAGAGTCCTCACTGTCTCCAAAACCCACACCCAGAGCCTCACTGTCTCCAATACCCACACCCAGAGTCCTCGCTGTCAACCACATCCACACACAGAGTCCTCACTGTCTCCCACATCCACACCCAGAGCCCTCACTGTCTCCAAAACCCACACCCAGAGTCCTCACTGTCTCCAATACCCACACCCAGAGTCCTCACTGTCTCCAAAACCCACACCCAGAGTCCTCACTGTCTCCAAAACCCACACCCAGAGTCCTCACTGTCTCCAAAACCCACACCCAGAGCCCTCACTGTCTCCAATACCCACACCCGGAGTCCTCACTGTCTCCAAAACACACACTGAGAGCATTCACTGTCTCCATAACCCACACCCAGAGTCCTCACTGTCTCCAAAACCCACACCCAGAGCCCTCACTGTCTCCAAAACCCACACTCAGAGCCCTCACTGTCTCCAAAACCCACACCCAGAGCCCTCACTGTCTCCAAAACCCACACACAGAGCCCTCACTGTCTCCAAAACCCACACCCAGAGCCCACACTGTCTCCAAAACCCACACCCAGAGTCCTCACTGTCTCCAAAACCCACACTCAGAGCCCTCACTGTCTCCAAAACCCACACTCAGAGCCCTCACTGTCTCCAAAACCCACACTCAGAGCCCTCACTGTCTCCAATACCCACACCCAGAGCCCTCACTGTCACCAATACCCACACCCAGAGCCCTCACTGTCTCCAATATCCACACCCAGAGTCCTCACTGTCTCCAAAACCCACACTCAGAGCCCTCACTGTCTCCAACACCCACACTCAGAGCCCTCACTGTCTCTAAAACCCACACCCAGAGCCCTCACTGTCTTCAATACCCACACCCAGAGTCATCACTGTCTCCAAAACTCACACTCAGAGCCCACACTGTCTCCAAAACCCACACCCAGAGCCCTCACTGTTTCCAATACCCACACCCAGAGCCCTCACTGTCTCCAAAACCCACACCCAGAGTCCTCACTGTCTCCAAAACCCACACACAGAGCCCTCACTGTCTCCAAAACCCACACTCAGAGCCCTCACTGTCTCCAAAACCCACACTCAGAGCCCTCACTGTCTCCAATACCCACACCCAGAGCCCTCACTGTCTCCAATACCCACACCCAGAGCCCTCACTGTCTCCAATATCCACACCCAGAGTCCTCACTGTCTCCAAACCCCACACTCAGAGCCCTCACTGTCTCCAACACCCACACTCAGAGCCCTCACTGTCTCCAAAACCCACACCCAGAGCCCTCACTGTCTCCAATACCCACACCCAGAGCCCTCACTGTCTCCAAAACCCACACCCAGCGTCCTCACTGTCTCCAATACCCACACCCAGAGCCCTCACTGTCTCCAAAACCCACACACAGAGTCCTCGCTTACCACACCCAAACCCAGAGTCCTCACTGTCTCCAAAACCCACACCCAGAGCCCTCACTGTCTCCAAAACCCACACCCAGAGTCCTCACTGTCTCCAATACCCACACCCAGAGTCCTCGATGTCTACCACACCCACACCCAGAGTCCTCACTGTCTCCAAAACCCACACCCAGAGCCTCACTGTCTCCAATACCCACACCCAGAGTCCTCGCTGTCAACCACATCCACACACAGAGTCCTCACTGTCTCCCACATCCACACCCAGAGCCCTCACTGTCTCCAAAACCCACACCCAGAGTCCTCACTGTCTCCAATACCCACACCCAGAGTCCTCACTGTCTCCAAAACCCACACCCAGAGTCCTCACTGTCTCCAAAACCCACACCCAGAGTCCTCACTGTCTCCAAAACCCACACCCAGAGCCCTCACTGTCTCCAAAACCCACACTCAGAGCCCTCACTGTCTCCAAAACCCACACCCAGAGCCCTCACTGTCTCCAAAACCCACACACAGAGCCCTCACTGTCTCCAAAACCCACACCCAGAGCCCACACTGTCTCCAAAACCCACACCCAGAGTCCTCACTGTCTCCAAAACCCACACTCAGAGCCCTCACTGTCTCCAAAACCCACACTCAGAGCCCTCACTGTCTCCAAAACCCACACTCAGAGCCCTCACTGTCTCCAATACCCACACCCAGAGCCCTCACTGTCACCAATACCCACACCCAGAGCCCTCACTGTCTCCAATATCCACACCCAGAGTCCTCACTGTCTCCAAAACCCACACTCAGAGCCCTCACTGTCTCCAACACCCACACTCAGAGCCCTCACTGTCTCTAAAACCCACACCCAGAGCCCTCACTGTCTTCAATACCCACACCCAGAGTCATCACTGTCTCCAAAACTCACACTCAGAGCCCACACTGTCTCCAAAACCCACACCCAGAGCCCTCACTGTTTCCAATACCCACACCCAGAGCCCTCACTGTCTCCAATACCCACACCCAGAGTCCTCACTGTCTCCAATACCCACACCCAGTGTCCTCACTGTCTCCAAAACCCACACCCAGAGTCCTCGCTGTCTCCAAAACCCACACCCAGAGCCCTCACTGTCTCCAAAACCCACACCCAGAGTCCTCACTGTCTCCAAAACCCACACTCAGAGCCCTCACTGTCTCCAAAACCCACACTCAGAGCCCTCACTGTCTCCAAAACCCACACTCAGAGCCCTCACTGTCTCCAATACCCACACCCAGAGCCCTCACTGTCTCCAATACCCACACCCAGAGCCCTCACTGTCTCCAATATCCACACCCAGAGTCCTCACTGTCTCCAAACCCCACACTCAGAGCCCTCACTGTCTCCAACACCCACACTCAGAGCCCTCACTGTCTCCAAAACCCACACCCAGAGCCCTCACTGTCTCCAATACCCACACCCAGAGTCATCACTGTCTCCAAAACTCACACTCAGAGCCCTCACTGTCTCCAAAACCCACACCCAGAGCCCTCACTGTCTCCAAAACCCATACACAGAGCCCTCACTGTCTCCAATACCCACACCCAGAGTCCTCACTGTCTCCAATACCCACACCCAGAGTCCTCACTGTCTCCAAAACCCACACCCAGAGTCCTCGCTGTCTCCAAAACCCACACACAGAGCCCTCACTGTCTCCAAAACCCACACCCAGAGTCCTCGCTGTCTCCAATACCCACACCCAGAGCCCTCACTGTCCCCGATACCACACCCAGAGCCCTCACTGTCTCCAATACCCACACCCAGAGCCCTCACTGTCTACAATACCCATACCCAGAGACCTCACTGTCTCCAATACCCACACCCAGAGTCCTCGCTGTCTCTAAATCCCACACCCAGAGCCCTCACTGTCGCCAAAACCCACAACCAGAGTCCTCGCTGTCTACCACACCCACACCCAGAGCCCTCACTGTCTCCCACATCCAAACCCAGAGCCCTCACTGTCTCCAAAACCCATACACAGAGCCCTCACTGTCTTCAATACCCACACCCAGAGCACTCACTGTCTCCAAAACCCATACCCAGAGCCCTCACTGTCTCCAAAACCCACACCCAGAGTCCTCACTGTCTCTAATACCCACATCCAGAGCCCTCACTGTCTCCAAAACCCACACCCAGAGCCCTCACTGTCTCCAAAACCCACACCCAGCGTCCTCACTGTCTCCAATACCCACACCCAGAGCCCTCACTGTCTCCAAAACCCACACCCAGAGTCCTCGCTTACCACACCCAAACCCAGAGTCCTCACTGTCTCCAAAACCCACACCCAGAGCCCTCACTGTCTCCAAAACCCACACCCAGAGTCCTCACTGTCTCCAATACCCACACCCAGAGTCCTCGATGTCTACCACACCCACACCCAGAGTCCTCACTGTCTCCAAAACCCACACCCAGAGCCTCACTGTCTCCAATACCCACACCCAGAGTCCTCGCTGTCAACCACATCCACACACAGAGTCCTCACTGTCTCCCACATCCACACCCAGAGCCCTCACTGTCTCCAAAACCCACACCCAGAGCCCTCACTGTCTCCAAAACCCACACCCAAAGTCCTCACTGTCTCCAATACCCACACCCAGAGTCCTCACTGTCTCCAAAACCCACACCCAGAGTCCTCACTGTCTCCAAAACCCACACCCAGAGCCCTCACTGTCTCCAATACCCACACCCAGAGACCTCACTGTCTCCAAAACACACACTCAGAGCATTCACTGTCTACAAAACCCACACCCAGAGTCCTCACTGTCTCCAAAACCCACACCCAGAGCCCTCACTGTCTCCAAAACCCACACTCAGAGCCCTCACTGTCTCCAAAACCCACACCCAGAGCCCTCACTGTCTCCAAAACCCACACTCAGAGCCCTCACTGTCTCCAAAACCCACACCCAGAGCCCACACTGTCTCCAAAACCCACACCCAGAGTCCTCACTGTCTCCAAAACCCACACTCAGAGCCCTCACTGTCTCCAAAACCCACACTCAGAGCCCTCACTGTCTCCAAAACCCACACTCAGAGCCCTCACTGTCTCCAATACCCACACCCAGAGCCCTCACTGTCTCCAATATCCACACCCAGAGCCCTCACTGTCTCCAATATCCACACCCAGAGTCCTCACTGTCTCCAAAACCCACACTCAGAGCCCTCACTGTCTCCAACACCCACACTCAGAGCCCTCACTGTCTCTAAAACCCACACCCAGAGCCCTCACTGTCTCCAATACCCACACCCAGAGTCATCACTGTCTCCAAAACTCACACTCAGAGCCCACACTGTCTCCAAAACCCACACCCAGAGCCCTCACTGTTTCCAATACCCACACGCAGAGCCCTCACTGTCTCCAATACCCACACCCAGAGTCCTCACTGTCTCCAATACCCACACCCAGTGTCCTCACTGTCTCCAAAACCCACGCCCAGAGTCCTCGCTGTCTCCAAAACCCACACCCAGAGCCCTCACTGTCTCCAAAACCCACACCCAGAGTCCTCGCTGTCTCCAATACCCACACCCAGAGCCCTCACTGTCCCCGATACCACACCCAGAGTCCTCGCTGTCAACCTCATCCACACACAGAGTCCTCACTGTCTCCCACATCCACACCCAGAGCCCTCACTGTCTCCAAAACCCACACCCAGAGCCCTCACTGTCTCCAAAACCCACACCCAGAGTCCTCACTGTCTCCAATACCCACACCCAGAGTCCTCACTGTCTCCAAAACCCACACCCAGAGTCCTCACTGTCTCCAAAACCCACACCCAGAGTCCTCACTGTCTCCAAAACCCACACCCAGAGCCCTCACTGTGTCCAATACCCACACCCAGAGTCCTCAGTGTCTCCAAAACACACACTCAGAGCATTCACTGTCTCCAAAACCCACACCCAGAGTCCTCACTGTCTCCAAAACCCACACCCAGAGCCCTCACTGTCTCCAAAACCCACACTCAGAGCCCTCACTGTCTCCAAAACCCACACCCAGAGCCCTCACTGTCTCCAAAACCCACACTCAGAGCCCTCACTGTCTCCAAAACCCACACCCAGAGCCCACACTGTCTCCAAAACCCACACCCAGAGTCCTCACTGTCTCCAAAACCCACACTCAGAGCCCTCACTGTCTCCAAAACCCACACTCAGAGCCCTCACTGTCTCCAAAACCCACACTCAGAGCACTCACTGTCTCCAATACCCACACCCAGAGCCCTCACTGTCTCCAATACCCACACCCAGAGCCCTCACTGTCTCCAATATCCACACCCAGAGTCCTCACTGTCTCCAAAACCCACACTCAGAGCTCTCACTGTCTCCAACACCCACACTCAGAGCCCTCACTGTCTCTAAAACCCACACCCAGAGCCCTCACTGTCTCCAATACCCACACCCAGAGTCATCACTGTCTCCAAAACTCACACTCAGAGCCCACACTGTCTCCAAAACCCACACCCAGAGCCCTCACTGTTTCCAATACCCACACCCAGAGACCTCACTGTCTCCAATACCCACACCCAGAGTGCTCACTGTCTCCAATACCCACACCCAGTGTCCTCACTGTCTCCAAAACCCACACCCAGAGTCCTCGCTGTCTCCAAAACCCACACCCAGAGCCCTCACTGTCTCCAAAACCCACACCCAGAGTCCTCGCTGTCTCCAATACCCACACCCAGAGCCCTCACTGTCCCCGATACAACACCCAGAGTCCTCACTGTCTCCAATACCCACACCCAGAGCCCTCACTGTCTCCAATACCCACACCCAGAGCCCTCACTGTCTCCAAAACCCACACCCAGAGCCCTCACTGTTTCCAATACCCACACCCAGAGACCTCACTGTCTCCAATACCCACACCCAGAGTGCTCACTGTCTCCAATACCCACACCCAGTGTCCTCACTGTCTCCAAAACCCACACCCAGAGTCCTCACTGTCTCCAAAACCCACACCCAGAGCCCTCACTGTCTCCAATACCCACACCCAGAGTCCTCACTGTCTCCAAAACACACACTCAGAGCATTCACTGTCTCCATAACCCACACCCAGAGTCCTCACTGTCTCCAAAACCCACACCCAGAGCCCTCACTGTCTCCAGAAACCACACTCAGAGCCCTCACTGTCTCCAAAACCCACACCCAGAGCCCTCACTGTCTCCAAAACCCACACTCAGAGCCCTCACTGTCTCCAAAACCCACACCCAGAGCCCACACTGTCTCCAATATCCACACCCAGAGCCCTCACTGTCTCCAATATCCACACCCAGAGTCCTCACTGTCTCCAAAACCCACACTCAGAGCCCTCACTATCTCCAACACCCACACTCAGAGCCCTCACTGTCTCTAAAACCCACACCCAGAGCCCTCACTGTCTCCAATACCCACACCCAGAGTCATCACTGTCTCCAAAACTCACACTCAGAGCCCACACTGTCTCCAAAACCCACACCCAGAGCCCTCACTGTTTCCAATACCCACACGCAGAGCCCTCACTGTCTCCAATACCCACACCCAGAGTCCTCACTGTCTGCAATACCCACACCCAGTGTCCTCACTGTCTCCAAAACCCACGCCCAGAGTCCTCACTGTCTCCAATACCCACACCCAGAGCCCTCACTGTCTCCAATACCCACACCCAGAGCCCTCACTGTCTGCACAGCCCACACCCAGAGTCATCCTCACTGTCTCCAATACACACACCCAGAGCCCTCACTGTCTCCAATACTCACACCCAGAGCCCTCACTGTCTCCAATATCCACACCCAGAGTCCTCACTGTCTCCAATACCTACACCCAGAGCCCTCACTGTCTCCAATACCCATACCCAGAGTACTCACTGTCTCCAACACCCACACTCAGAGCCCTCACTGTCTCCAAAACCCACACCCAGAGCCCTCACTGTCTCCAAAACCCACACACAGAGTCCCTCGCTTACCACACCCAAACCCAGAGTCCTCACTGTCTCCAAAACCCACACCCAGAGCCCTCACTGTCTCCAAAACCCACACCCAGAGCCCTCACTGTCTCCAAAACCCACACACAGAGTCCTCGCTTACCACACCCAAACCCAGAGTCCTCACTGTCTCCAAAACCCACACCCAGAGCCCTCACTGTCTCCAAAACCCACACCCAGAGTCCTCACTGTCTCCAATACCCACACCCAGAGTCCTCGATGTCTACCACACCCACACCCAGAGTCCTCACTGTCTCCAAAACCCACACCCAGAGCCTCACTGTCTCCAATACCCACACCCAGAGTCCTCGCTGTCAACCACATCCACACACAGAGTCCTCACTGTCTCCCACATCCACACCCAGAGCCCTCACTGTCTCCAAAACCCACACCCAGAGTCCTCACTGTCTCCAATACCCACACCCAGAGTCCTCACTGTCTCCAAAACCCACACCCAGAGTCCTCACTGTCTCCAAAACCCACACCCAGAGTCCTCACTGTCTCCAAAACCCACACCAGAGCCCTCACTGTCTCCAATACCCACACCCGGAGTCCTCACTGTCTCCAAAACACACACTGAGAGCATTCACTGTCTCCATAACCCACACCCAGAGTCCTCACTGTCTCCAAAACCCACACCCAGAGCCCTCACTGTCTCCAAAACCCACACTCAGAGCCCTCACTGTCTCCAAAACCCACACCCAGAGCCCTCACTGTCTCCAAAACCCACACACAGAGCCCTCACTGTCTCCAAAACCCACACCCAGAGCCCACACTGTCTCCAAAACCCACACCCAGAGTCCTCACTGTCTCCAAAACCCACACTCAGAGCCCTCACTGTCTCCAAAACCCACACTCAGAGCCCTCACTGTCTCCAAAACCCACACTCAGAGCCCTCACTGTCTCCAATACCCACACCCAGAGCCCTCACTGTCACCAATACCCACACCAGAGCCCTCACTGTCTCCAATATCCACACCCAGAGTCCTCACTGTCTCCAAAACCCACACTCAGAGCCCTCACTGTCTCCAACACCCACACTCAGAGCCCTCACTGTCTCTAAAACCCACACCCAGAGCCCTCACTGTCTTCAATACCCACACCCAGAGTCATCACTGTCTCCAAAACTCACACTCAGAGCCCACACTGTCTCCAAAACCCACACCCAGAGCCCTCACTGTTTCCAATACCCACACCCAGAGCCCTCACTGTCTCCAAAACCCACACCCAGAGTCCTCACTGTCTCCAAAACCCACACACAGAGCCCTCACTGTCTCCAAAACCCACACTCAGAGCCCTCACTGTCTCCAAAACCCACACTCAGAGCCCTCACTGTCTCCAATACCCACACCCAGAGCCCTCACTGTCTCCAATACCCACACCCAGAGCCCTCACTGTCTCCAATATCCACACCCAGAGTCCTCACTGTCTCCAAACCCCACACTCAGAGCCCTCACTGTCTCCAACACCCACACTCAGAGCCCTCACTGTCTCCAAAACCCACACCCAGAGCCCTCACTGTCTCCAATACCCACACCCAGAGCCCTCACTGTCTCCAAAACCCACACCCAGCGTCCTCACTGTCTCCAATACCCACACCCAGAGCCCTCACTGTCTCCAAAACCCACACACAGAGTCCTCGCTTACCACACCCAAACCAGAGTCCTCACTGTCTCCAAAACCCACACCCAGAGCCCTCACTGTCTCCAAAACCCACACCCAGAGTCCTCACTGTCTCCAATACCCACACCCAGAGTCCTCGATGTCTACCACACCCACACCCAGAGTCCTCACTGTCTCCAAAACCCACACCCAGAGCCTCACTGTCTCCAATACCCACACCCAGAGTCCTCGCTGTCAACCACATCCACACACAGAGTCCTCACTGTCTCCCACATCCACACCCAGAGCCCTCACTGTCTCCAAAACCCACACCCAGAGTCCTCACTGTCTCCAATACCCACACCCAGAGTCCTCACTGTCCTCACTGTCTCCAAAACCCACACCCAGAGTCCTCACTGTCTCCCAAAACCGCACACCCAGAGTCTCTCACTGTCTCCAAAACCCACACCCAGAGCCCTCACTGTCTCCAAAACCCACACTCAGAGCCCTCACTGTCTCCAAAACCCACACCCAGAGCCCTCACTGTCTCCAAAACCCACACACAGAGCCCTCACTGTCTCCAAAACCCACACCCAGAGCCCACACTGTCTCCAAAACCCACACCCAGAGTCCTCACTGTCTCCAAAACCCACACTCAGAGCCCTCACTGTCTCCAAAACCCACACTCAGAGCCCTCACTGTCTCCAAAACCCACACTCAGAGCCCTCACTGTCTCCAATACCCACACCCAGAGCCCTCACTGTCACCAATACCCACACCCAGAGCCTCACTGTCTCCAATATCCACACCCAGAGTCCTCACTGTCTCCAAAACCCACACTCAGAGCCCTCACTGTCTCCAACACCCACACTCAGAGCCCTCACTGTCTCTCTAAAACCCACACCCAGAGCCCTCACTGTCTTCAATACCCACACCCAGAGTCATCACTGTCTCCAAAACTCACACTCAGAGCCCACACTGTCTCCCAAAACCCACACCCAGAGCCCTCACTGTTTCCAATACCCCACACCCAGAGCCCTCACTGTCTCCAATACCCACACCCAGAGTCCTCACTGTCTCCAATACCCACACCCAGTGTCCTCACTGTCTCCAAAACCCACACCCAGAGTCCTCGCTGTCTCCAAAACCCACACCCAGAGCCCTCACTGTCTCCAAAACCCACACCAGAGTCCTCACTGTCTCCAAAACCCACACTCAGAGCCCTCACTGTCTCCAAAACCCACACTCAGAGCCTCACTGTCTCCAAAACCCACACTCAGAGCCCTCACTGTCTCCAATACCCACACCAGAGCCCTCACTGTCTCCAATACCCACACCCAGAGCCCTCACTGTCTCCAATATCCACACCCAGAGTCCTCACTGTCTCCAAACCCCACACTCAGAGCCCCTCACTGTCTCCAACACCCACACTCAGAGCCCTCACTGTCTCCAAAACCCACACCCAGAGCCCTCACTGTCTCCAATACCCACACCCCAGAGTCATCACTGTCTCCAAAACTCACACTCAGAGCCCTCACTGTCTCCAAAACCCCACCCAGAGCCCTCACTGTCTCCAAACCCAAACACAGAGCCCTCACTGTCTCCAATACCCACACACCAGAGACCTCACTGTCTCCAATACCCACACCCAGAGTCCTCACTGTCTCTCCAAAACCCACACCCAGAGTCCTCGCTGTCTCCAAAACCCACACACAGAGCCCTCACTGTCTCCAAAACCCACACCCAGAGTCCCTCGCTGTCTCCAATACCCACACCCAGAGCCCTCACTGTCCCCGATACCCACACCCAGAGCCCTCACTGTCTCCAATACCCACACCCAGAGCCCTCACTGTCTACAATACCCATACCCAGAGACCTCACTGTCTCCAATACCCACACCCAGAGTCCTCGCTGTCTCTAATATCCCACACCCAGAGCCCTCACTGTCGCCAA